>NC_067419.1:36800221-39200221 GCF_009764475.1 Pristis pectinata | reverse complement strand
TAACAGTACAGAAGTTATGACACATCTGTATAGAACTCTGGTTAGGCCACATTTAGAGTATTGCGTGCATTTCTGGTCACCTCACTATAGGAAGGATGTCGAAGCTTTAGAGAGGGTGCAGAGGAGGTTTACGAGGATGCTGTCTGGATTAGAGGGCATGTGCTATCAGGAGAGGCTGGACAAACTTGGGGTCTTTGGAGCGGCGGAGGCTGAGGGGTGATCTGTTGGAAGTGTATAAAATTATGAGGGGCATAGATAGGGTGGACAAGCAATATTTTTTTTCCCATTATTGAGCAATCCAATACCAGAGAGCATGCATTTAAGGTGAGAGGGGGTAGGTTCAGAACAGATGTGAGGGGTATGTTTTTTTTTTAACTGAGAGAGTGGTGGATGCCTGGAATGCATTGCCTGATAGGGTGGTGGAGGCAAATTCATTGGGGGCTTTTAAGAGAGGCTTGGATGGGCACATGAATGAAAGGAAAATAGAGGTATATGGGCATTCTGTAGGTAGGAGGGATTAGCTATGTCAGCACAACATTGTGGGCCAAAGGACCTGTTCTGTGCTGTACTGTTCTATGTTAACAGTAGTGAAGTTTTGATGGAACTTTACAAGACAGTGGTGAAACCACACCAGGAATACCATGCATAGTTTTGGTCTCTATATTTAAGACAGGATATGCTCAGTGAAGGTCAAGCAGAGAAGGTTCAAAAGGTTGACTCCTGGGGTCAAGTGATTGACGTACGAGGAAAAGTTGAGCAGATACTCATTGACATTTGGAAGTACGAGAGATGATCTTATTGAAATGTGTAAGATTCTGAGGTGGGGGGGGGGGTGATGGTGTAGATGCTAAGAGATTGTTTCCCCTAGTCTGGGCACCTTTTGCTAGGGACATAGTCTCAGAATAAGGGGTTGCCCAGTTCAGATGGAAATGAGGAGGAATGTCGTGTCTCAGGCAGTGGGGGAAAGAGTATGAATCTTTGGAGTTCTCATGCCAGATAACTATGAAGGTGGAGTCATTGAATATGTTCAAGGAGGATACTGACAGATTCTTAAACTACAAGAGAATTAGGAGGCAGGTGGAGAGACTAGCCAAGTGGTGCAGAGGCTATGATCTTATTGAATGGGGGAAGCAGATGCGATGCTTCCAATTGGTTCTTTCTCTTATATGATTATGTTCTTATCCATTTATAAATTAAAATAGAAATTAACTTCTGCCCACAGGCTACTGAACACTAACCAGATCATTGAAGCAATATCTAATCATCTAAAACACTTCTATCAGTTAACTTCCTATCAATGAAAACCTACTCAGAATTCCATCATAAACTAAGTTGCCATTTGCTAGTCAATGGTCATGTGCTGTGGTGATTTGCTCAAAGATATTTTACAACTGAGTAAAGGATGATTAAAACTTACTTATCTCCAGTTTTCCAGTTCTGATGATAAGTCAGATTTGAAACTTTTCTCTCCATTGATCCTCTCTGACAAGCTGAGAATTCTCAAAAGTTTCTGTTTACTTTTTTTTAAAAAAATGAACTTCATATAAAGATGGCTGAGCAGGAACCTTCCATGATAAAACAACTCACATTTACAAGGTAATCCAAGCCTATTTAATGACTCTGAAATAGCACTTCAGCATTCAATTGGTCTCAACTTTGACCAGTGAATTGGACCAGTTTCATGGGGAAGAGGCCGTTCTTAAATAATGGAAATCAAAAAAATGCAGATGGTGTAAATCGATAATAAAGACGGAAAATGCCACAGCTGTGGCCTGACTGGAGGAGTCTGTCCAGCATTTTGTGCTTTTGGCTGTTAGCTATTGTAGTCTAATATCGTCTGGCAGACAAGCAAAGCTGAAGAAATACATTTCACCCTGCAATATCAAGACAGTTAAAAATACTTCAAAGGAAGGATAGAATTTACAAACAATAGTGGCATAAAAGTGATGCTGGAAAACTACTCGTAGTAGTAACCACTAAGTGCAGTTTGTCCTTTTCTGGTGGGGATGTGGAGATTTGTAAAAGAAAACTGCGAAATGTATCTATTCACAGATTCAGATTAGTTTATTGTCAGAGACACCAGGGTACAATGAAATTAGATGCTCACGTAAAGCTCACAGAATGAACAGTACCCACGGTAAGTAAGTACCACGTAATAATAAATACCAGGATAAGAGTCGCTGACGACACCAACATTTAACGTCCCTCCTTAACCTCCCCTTTTACTAAATGCAACAAACGTTCTATCAGTCTCGTGTCTCTTTTCACTACGTTGTCTGTTCAGGCATCTCAATGGACGAGTGTCTGGACTTGCCTTTACGAGGCAAGCGTGAAAGATTACCATCCCCAAAGGATGTTAAATTCCATATTGTACAGATACAAAATTCTTCCATTCAAAGCATGTGTTTTAAAAATAGTTCTGGCCATAATTTGTAAAGACGCTTTGTCGCTGAACAAGTCAGCTTCTGTCTCCGAGAGAAAAGAGCAAGCCAAGGGGTGGCATAGAACCACATGATCCTATTCAGGTTCCACAAACCAAATCTCAACCCTCAGACCTTCCCACTCTGACGCTAAGATTGGGGGGAAGTCATCAACGAAAAGGGAACGTAGTACTATAAACTCCGCCTCGTCATTCATTCTTACACGCACACACTCACAGCCTGAGAGAAACTGTAATACGTTCTGAAGTATCCCACCATGAAGAGGATTTTCCACACACTGGAACCAATGAAATACAACGTCCACAATTGTCACACACACTGAATAATTAATCCTGTCCAGGGGCAATATTAAACTGTAGAGGTGCTTTCAAGGATCCTTTGTGTAACACAGTCGGAATTCTCACCGGCAGCGGTTAACAAAGAGTTCGCCTCCATAATAAAGAAAGAGCAAGGCAAAGATGACAAACCACGCCAAGAAGAGCACCCTCGCTCAAACTGGACGGTCACCCTGCCCCCTCGACCTTCAGTGATATTACACGAAGAGCTGAAATCCACATCTCTTGGTCCGGGTGTCCTGTCAGTGGCGAACACAACCTGACACCGTCTTCCCCCAGCCCCTCTCTCCCTACGGCACTTCCTTACCCTGTCCGTAAAGACGGTCGCCGGTGATGTCAGCGCTATTCCTTACCTCCGTCAGTCTCCCCGTCCACCCAGTCTGATTGATTAATGCTTAAAGAGGCTGTGACGCTCGAATAATGATTGGCTCCACAACCCGGCACTTTTTTTTATTTGTGATTTCCCTCCCTTTCTCTCACTCTCATCCCCCTCCTCCCTTCAATGTTACAAGTACACTTTAAACGTGGATTAAGACCAGAACACACACAGTTCCAACTGCAATCAAACCACCTCTCCGCACAGACCCTGTAGTAGGATAGGGTATTATATTTAAATGAGAGAGTCGTTTGGACACTAAAACCTAAGAAATTGCTGTAATTCAAAGGCTTATATTACTTCACGGCCGGTCTATTGTCCTCAAAGGAGTTTTGCGGGTTACAGAGCAAGATCCCATAAACAGAATTATTGAGAGAGGCAAACCAGAGCAGAGTGTTTGGACCACTATGTTTGCCCCAACACTTTGAAAGAGTTGGTCCCTACCTCCTGTTCTTTCCCCTCTGCCCTTTCAGATCTGCTTCTTGTCCCAACTTATTATTCCATTACTATTTGGTCTTGGTATTGGTTTATTATTGTCACTTGTACCGAGGTACAGTGAAAAACTTCTCTTGCATACCGATCGTACAGGTCAATTCATTACACAGTGCAGTTACACTGAGTTAGTACAGAGTGCATTTGAAAGTTTCTATTGATTGTGTTCCACCTTCCTCTCACCAGAACAGAAATAAAAGCAGTAGGTCATTAAGCCTTTGAGCCTTCCCCATCATTCAAAAGGTGATCTTTTACCTCAACACTACTTTCCTCCACTAAGCCCATATCTCTTGTTCTCTTTAATACCTAAAGATGAACAGATTACTGTCTTGGGTGCACTCGGTAACCGAGCCTCCTTGGGTGGACAGTTCCAAAGACTCACTACTCTCTGGGTGAACAAATGTCTTCTCATCTTTGTCCCTTTTGGTTTAAGACAATGACACCTCAGCCAAGGGAAATATCATCCCTGCATCCGTTGTGTCAAGTCCCATAAGGATTCTGTACATCTCAGTGAGATCCCATTCTTCTAAACCAAAGAGAGTGCAGACCTAATCTGTTTTATCTCTCCACATACAACAAACCCACCAACCAAGGAATCAATGTGATGAACCTTCATTAGGTCCTCACAATCACAAGTACATCCTTCAATAGGTAAGGACACCAAACCTGTACACAATGTACTTGATGTAGTTTTAAAATGTTTCTACTTTTGTACTCAAATCCTCTTACAAAGTACCATTTACCTTCCTAAATGCTTGGTGTATCTGCATGTTAACTTTTAGTGATTCATGAATAAGGACACCTGAATTCTGAATACCAGCACCTTTCATAGAAGCAGAAGTAGCCCTTTGAGCCTGTTCCTCCATTCAAATGATCATGGCTGGCCATCTATCTCAATCCACCTTCCCGCTTTCTTTCCACCCCCTTGATGGCATTAGAAATGTATCTTTCTCCTGAAATATATTCAGTGAATTGGCCTCTGCAGCCCTCTGTAGTAATGAATTCCACTGGCTCACTGCCCTCTGAGTGAAGAAATTTCTCCTCATGTCAGTCCTAAATCTCTTGCCCTGGAAACTGACCCTGGGTTGTACACATCCCGTCCAAGAGTCCCTGCAGCCCAGTCAGGACATTTAGATCCCTTCTCATTCTTCTAAGCTTTACGAATGTAGTCAACCTCACACCTCCTCACATGACAGTGCTGCCCTGCATCCAAATAACTGATGTAGATTTGAAGAACTGCACACAGCACTAATCCCTGCAGCACCACAATTATTAACAGCCTCCCAACCCAAATAATGACCCATTCATTCCTACTCTTTGTTTTCCATCCTTAACCAATCCTCACTCAACACCTGCAGGTGATGCCCAAAATGAGTTACAAAAGGCACTGTTTTACTTAAAGTTACTTCTCTCCTTGCTTGGTAAGCTCATCTATGTTTTCTTTTCTTGATTTTGCTTTACCTTTCCACAGTGTGAATGTTTTGAAAAAGCCCCAAAAGTAACCGCTCAATATATTGCCTGAGACTGGAAGTGATTGAGGGAAGAACAAGTAGCTTTAGAGATATGATTCCAAAATTCTCAAGCACTGGGAGAGATATGTCAGTTCAGCTTGGTAACTTGCAAGCCTAATACTATCATCATGGTACTATCATAATGGTACTGTAGTTAGGAATGGAGATTAAATACTGCCGACATCCTATCAATGAAGAAAAAATGACAAGACTCTCTATTTGGCCCAATATATGAGGAGGAAGGGACCTATATTTATTTATTTAATGAAAAAGATTAAACATAAATGTCTAAGATAGAATAGTAGGGAAGTTAATGTCAGTTTTTTTTCACAGATTAGATTTTGATTCAAAAGGTAGGGAACATAAAATGAAGGAAGGGTCTGCAAAAAGGTAAATCCACTTCCCACGATACCTCCTTTGTGCATATAAACCAGACCTACACATAAAGTCAAGGTAAATTATTTGTCCATTTTCTCAGTTAGCCTGTCATGGATTTTGTTGGCATGAATGATTGTCCTGCTTGACACACTTCATATAAAGCTACATCACAATTTCAATTCTGCTTGTTGAGTTATTTCTGGAATATTAATCATCGTTTTGAAATAAAATTATAGCAATCCTAACCACGTGGTGGTCTCTGGTTTACATGCAAGAGAAGTCACATAATTCTGAAATTAATTGAATACTCACTTTTAATCACTTTCTGAACTTCCATTATTCTATTCTAGTACATAAGCCTGGTTTCAGAAAACCAGTTTTACATGTTAAATATTTTGATGAGACTTTCTATCATCACATAAAAATGTTAAATATTTAATGAAATATATTGAATTACTATTTTAGTTATTTATCTGTGCTGGTTTTGTTCCTGGGGGTAAAATAAAATGCATTATGTGAGCTAATCTCAAAAAGATTTGTTATTGTCCAAATGTAGAGGGCTTAGTATTGGTTTTATGCAACTTTTCTCGAAATTCAAGGAAACCTATGGCTATTTTTACCACACTATTTAAAAACTAAATCCAATTAAATTTATGTACCGCAAGCATGGCTTACGAAATAAAAGTCACATAATCTAAATCAGTATAATCTATATAAATATGGTTTAATGAATGAATAATTTAAACTAGTCAATCATCTGTGGAAGCAATTTATTTTCACTGATTTGATAGTGAATGAACACACTAGTTTTTAATTTCTTCATCTTAGCTTGACTTATGGAGCTTAATTTTACTTTTTTGATTACTGTTGCACAGGATGAAATGGAAAGATGTATTAATCAATTATATTTTGTTCTAAATCACACTGATTGGTTTAAAATGTGGAACTTTGAATGAAGGTCTATTTTACTTTACATCGAATGGCCGGAAGAGTCAAATAATAAAATTGGTTAACTGGTTTCACTTTGAGACACAGATCTCAAAGTAAATTCTATTACATGGTCAGCTAACTAGCCACACTAGCACATTTAACTTCAAAATGAGTTTGTTTCTTTCTTAACTTTTGTTTTTATGACTTTTCTTTCAATGAATGCTAAATATTCTCCAAATATATGACAGTTCTTCTTTGATTGTTTTAGTACTATTTAAATAATTAGCCCGTTGTTCTGTATGTCTTGCACTTGTTGCAAATATCACACTTCAAGTTGCAACTTTTGACATTTGTGAAATAAAAAAAGAGAACAAGTGCAAACTCTTCATCTTGAAAAAGTTAAAAAAAAGCACTACCACTTATATAGAGCCGATCATAAACTTAAAATTTCCAAAGATGCTTTTAATTTGCTCAGTCCATCAGTAAAACCAGCCTTCCCTCCACGGACTCTGTCCACACTTGCCGCTTCCTCAAGAAAGCAGCCAACATAATCAAAGGTACAAAGGGTAGAGGGTACAAATGCTTGGGAAGGTGTTCCATCAGGCTCAAGAACAGCCTCTATCCCGCTGTTATAAGACTCTCTCATATGCTAAAAGATAAACTCTTCATCTCCCAATCTACCTCGTCGTGGCCTTTGCACTTTATTGTCTGCCTGCACTGCACTTTCTCTGTAACTGTAACACTATATTCTGCATTCTGTTATTGCTTTTCCCTTCGTATACCTCGATGTACTTATGTTTTGAATGGTATACAAAACAAATTTTTTTGCGGTATCTCAGTACATGTGGCAATAATAAACCAATTACCAATCAATAACGGGAACACCACCATCTCCACTGATATTCCCTTCCACCTCATGCTTTATACTGATGTGGAAATATATCATCATTCCTCCCTAATAGCTGAATCTAATTCTTGGAACACCATTGCATGCAGATTTCAACATGAATTTCCAACACGTATCCACCAAGGAGCACAGAGCTGTAAAATGATTTCTCATTTGGATTTTTGCAGCAGTTAAATGGACATAAATTGAAAGGTGCTTAAAATTCCGAATGGGATTCTTTAAAAACAATCAAGTGACACTGTGTATCAATCTAAAAAAGAAATTCAGTATAAATTACTTCCTCTGAACTTAATATTTGATTCTTTCACTGCATGATATTGCCATTTTCTGTAGTGGCAGGTGGTTTGCACTTCAAGGGTTGTTACTTCCCATTAATTCATGAATGCATTGAGCATAAGATTTTCATTATGAAATCTATCACTCAATTTATTGTCTTCAAATACACAATGCATTTTTAGAAGTGAGCACAGACATAAAGATTTGACTTCTGAACCTTCAGATAGTTCTTCGCGTTAATTCTTTGGCATGTTTTTCTCATTTTCCTTTTGTGAATATTTTGACAACTTGTGGTTTCCTGGCTGAAGAAGGATAAACTCTTAAAGGAGGTATTGCCATGAAGGTTCGCCACATTATTGTATGGAGGTGGCATGTTTGGCTTATAAGAAGATATTAAGCAGCCAGGGCCCAGACTCTCCTGAAGACACAAGAGACTGCAGATGCTGGAATCTGAAGAAACAAACAAATTGCTGGAAGAACTCAGCAGATCAGGCAGCAGCTGTGGAGGGAAATGGACAGTCAACACTTTGGGTTGAGACACTTCATCAGTCCAGATGAAGGGCCTGAAGCCAAAACATCGACTGTCCATTTCCCTCCAAAAATGCTGCCTGACCCACTGTGTCCTCCTGCAGTTTGTTTGTTGCTCTATATGCTCTTGAGTTTAGAAGAATGATCACATTGACACCACAAACGTTTTTTAATACATGTGTTGGGTTCGATGCAGAGTTGATGTTTCCTACGGTTGGGGTATCTAGAAGCAGGAGGCGCAGTCTCAGCGTAAGACATTGGCCATTCAGGACTGAGATGAGAAGAAATATCTTCATCCAAAGGGTGGGGAAGCTTTAGCACTCTCTACCTAAGAGGGCTGCAGCATCTCAGTGGCTTAGTACATTCAAAGTTGATATCTAAAGATTTCTAGATGTGAAGGGATAGGGGGTTAGAGCAGGAAAGTAACACTGGAAAAAAACGATCAGCCAGGAACATATTAATGCTGGAGATGCCACAAAGGGTTGAAGAGCATACTCCTGCAACTGTTTCTGACATTCTTATGCTATATTATGGAGTTGATGTGTCCATATCACCTCTTAAAGAGGGCATTGGAAGAATAGTGATTTGCAGAAAAAAACAGTAGTGACAGAAGGAATAACATTTTTACAAACCCCGAGTGAACATTTGTGGTCTCAAACTCACTGCCTGAAAAGCTGGTGGAAGCAGTTACACCTTTTTGATCAAAACAGAGAATTAGACAGATATCTGAGGAAACAAATAAGATAAGATTTCTTTATTGGTCATATGTACATCGAAACACACAGTGAAATACATCTTTTGAGTTGAGTGTTCTGGGGGCAGCCCGAAAGTGTCGCCACACTTCCAGAGCCAACATAGCATGCCCACAACTTCCTAACCCGTACGTCTTTGGAATGTGGGAGGAAACGGGAGCACCCGGAGGAAACCCACGCGGATACGGGAAGAATGTACAGACTCCTTACAGACAGCGGCCGGAATTGAACCCGGGTCACTGGCGCTGTAATAGCATTACGCTAACCACTACACTACCATTCCTGCCCAGTAATTTGCTGGTCTGCTTGAACAGGGCTGAGGAATGGGATGAAAATAAAAATTATAGATGCTGGAAAAATGAAATACAGACAGAAAATACTAGGAACACTTGGTGGTATTTGTAGAAAGAGAAGCAATTAACATATTAGGACCCTTCATCAAAACTGGAAAACAGAGAAAACAAGTTAGTGTTTGGTGGGGGACGTGGGTAGGACAAAGGGAATATTTCCAATAGGATAAAATCATGTAATGTGGGAGTTAAGATTAGATTATGCTTTTTTTGTCTGTGTAATGTGTTGCTAATACTAGAACTGTGGGACATGCCCTGCAGGTCAGAGCAGACAAATAGAAAAGAACAAAAAAAAGAAAAACTTAGCTGAAATGATGAGAGGCAAGAGTGGTCAATTCTGACAGAGAGGAAAAAAAAGAGCAAGGTGAAGAATTCAATAATGAGTCCTGAAGGATGCAAAGCACTCAGACAGAAGCTTGTGTTGGGCCTTGTTGTAACAGTGCAGCAAGCCACAGATGGAAAGGTCAGAATAGGAGTGGGACTGGGATTTAAGGTGGTGGGATACCAGAAGGTCAGGGTCACTCCTGCAGGGTGAACACAGGCAGTCACAAAGTCTAATCTGTATTTGGTTTCTTCAGTGTAGAGGAGACCACATTGTGAACACTGACTGCAGTACACCAGATTGGAAGAAGGGCAAGTTTTGAGTCCCTGGATGGTGGGAAAGGAGCAGGTGAGTACAGGTACAACAACTGCAGCAGTTGCATGGGAAGGTGTCACAGGATGGTTGGTGAGGACAGATGAGTGGACCCAGAAGTCACAAAGGGAACAATCCCTTCGAAAGAAGAGAAACAAAGGACTGCAGATGCTGGAATCTAGATGAAAAACACAATGATGCTGGCGGAACTCGGCAGGCCAGGCAGCATCCATGGAGAAAAGCAGGCAGTCAATGTTTCGGATCAGGACCCTTCTTCGGGACTGAAGATAGGAAAAGCCCAACTTATAGGAGGGAAAGGCAGAGCAGTGATAGATAGACAAAAGAGGGGAGGCGGGGTGGGCACTAGGTGGTGATAGGTAGATGCAGGTAAGAGATAGTGATAGGCAGGTGCGGGGGAGGAGGGGAGAGCAGATCCACTGGGGGATGGGTCAAAGGTAAGGAGCGAGAGAGAAAAAAGGTAGAAAAAAGAGGCTAGGAAAGGGAAGAAGAGAAGCATGGTGTGGGGAGGGTGGGGGGAAGTGGGGGGAGGGTATTACTTAAAGTGGGAGAATTCAATATTCATGCCATTAGGCTTCAAGGTTCCAAGACGGAACATGAGGTGCTGTTCCTCCAGTTTGCGCTTGGAATTCTCCTGGCAGTGGAGGAGGCCGAGGACTGACATATCAGTGATAGTGTGGGAGGGGGATCCCTTTGAAACGCTGAGAGGGGAGGAGAATATGCATGTGATGGTGAGATCTTGTTGGAGCTGGCAGAAATTGCAAAGGATGATCCTTTCAATACAGAGGCCAGTGGAGTGGAAGGAAAGGTTCGAGGTTCTCAGTTCTTGCTCTGTCCAGGAGGAGAGGGGATGAGGGCAGAGGTGCAGGATATGGAAGAGATGCAGTCAGGGGCTCTTTCCACTGTGATTGATGGGAAGCCGCATTCAGGAAGAAGGAAGGCATTTCAGAGGCAGGGATGGGATTGACTGGATGATCTTACAGAGAGCTGGCATGGCTTCGATTGGCCAAATGTTCTTGTTCCATGCTGTAATGATTCTACGGTCCTAAGATTTGTACTCAGATAGTATCCACCATGTAGATGATGTAGTAATAGAATATAGAACAGGACAGGAACAGCCCCTTTGGCCCATGATTTTGTGCCAACACAATGTCCATATCCTTCCATTCTTTGCACATTCATGTGCCTATCTCAGAGACTCTTAAATACCTCTATCGTATTTACCTCCACTACCACCCCAGGCAGCGCATTCCAGGAACCCACCACTCTCTGTGTAAAACACTTGCCCCTCACATCTCCTTTGAACACCCCCTCTCACCTTAATAAAGTGCCCTCTAGTATTAGAGATCTCAGCCCTGGGAAAAGGATACCGGCTGTCTACCTTATCTATGCCTCTCATAATCTTATAAACTTCTATCAGGTCTCCCTTCAGCCTCCGCCGCTCCAGAGAAAACAACCCAAGTTTGTCCAATCTCTCTTTAAAATTGGCCTGGTAAACCTCTGATAAATCTCTTCTGCACCTTCTCCAAAGCCTTCACATCTTTCCTCTAATGGGATGACCAGAATTGAATGCAATACTCTAGACGCGGCCTAACGAGAGTATTATAAAGCTGCAACGTAACTTCCTGACATTTGAAATCAATGCCTCAACTAATAAAGGCAAGCACGCCATTTGCCTTCTTTACCACCCTATCGACCTGTGCGGCCACTTTCAGGGAGCTATGGACTTGGACCCCAAGATCCCTCTGCACATCAACACTGTTAAAGGTCCTGCCATTACTGTGTACTGCCCCTTTACGTGTGATCTCCCAAAGTGCAACACCTCACACTTGGCTGGATTAAACTCCATCTGCCATTTCTCCACCCAAACAAACTTTCGAAAAATATCAGTCAGAACTTTAGATAGTCACAGAAGGAGCAAGTGAGGCTCATTAACAATTACCATGCTGGATGAACTAACACAACAAAGACTGATCCACAAAACAGCACAGTGAAGAGGGTTATCTAAGATAGACACATGAACATGAAGGGAATGGAGGGATATGGATCCTGTACAGGCAGATGGGATTAGTTTCATTTGGCATCATGGTCAGCACCGACATTGTGTGCTGAAGATCCTGTTTCTGTGCTGTGCTGTTCTATCTTCTATATTCTATTTCAACAGGATCTAGATCTACTGGGGAAATGGGCCAAAGAATGTCAGGTGGGATTTATCTCAAACAAGTGCAAAGCGATATATTTTGGGAAGCTAACCTGCTGGACTGGGGACCCAAAGCTGGGAAGTGGGAGCAAATAAAATGTCTCTATTTTTGGCTGACAATGTTCCATTTGACCTCCCATGTACTGTAAGTTCCCATGATTCTGTGATTCTCTGAGTATAGAATCACAGAGTCATAGGTACAGTCCAAGGCAGCTTATTTTGGAGAACCGTTCCTCTCAGTTACAAGAATTAGCCCTGTTTTATCTTCAAGACTCTTGTCAGTAGGTAGAACAATTGTCTGAGTTTACAACACAGGCACTCAATTTGTTTCCGGCTAGATTCTCTATTTGACAAGATTCAGAAGTAGCTCTTTAAATTGGTTGCTATGCAAGGCTTATCGTTGCTGCTGAACAGTTATTTAAATAAAATGACTGTTAGAAAGTAACAAGTTCCACCTCCTGCTCCCAGAAGATTAAATGCACTCACAATTCAAAGCTACTATTACGATCCTTGAGACTTGAAGCAACCCTTGTGAATAAACGTAATTAAGTAAAGCACTCTGAGAGTTTAGATTTCCCACTGGTATGTTATGAATACAGTGAAAATGACTCTAACAAACCCAATTGCAGAATTTGTCATTTCAACCCTCACTGTTTTTTTGACAAGGATTGATTTGAACCTACTTGTGATATTTTAACCAAATTCTGCTGCAAAGGTAGGATAAATGTGTTCTGGGTGAGCTGTGTTTAAAATAAATCTTAAATTTAAGCATGAAAACTGTATGCTGATTAAATAACATGCATTGGAAGTCCATATCAATAATGTAAAGGCAATACTAATGAGAACAAACACATGCCAAATGGAATTTAATAGAGATGAATTAAAAATAATGATTTTAGATTGGAAAAGTATTTGAGTTCTATTTGAATGGGAGGAATTAGAGAACAAATGAACACAGGGCATTGAACAGACCACTCTATCTTTCAAACCTGTTCTGCCATATAACAAGTCCATGGCTGACTTCATCCACCTGTCAACCCCAATTCTTCAATACTCTTGACCAGTAAAATTCCAATGACTTACAAATAACTTCCAGCTGCCCCGGGAAAACAGCCAAAATACTAAAGGACCCCTCCCAGCCCAGTCATTCTCTCTTCTCCCCTCTTCTGCTGGGCAGAAGATACAAAAGCTTGAGAGCATGTACCACCAGGCTCAAGGACAGGTTCTATCCTGCTGTCATCAGACTCTTGAATGGACCTCTCGTATTCTAAAGGATGAGCTCTTCATCTTGCAGTCTACCTTGTCGTGGCCATTACACTTTACTTGTCTACCTGCACTGCACTTTCTCTGTAACTGCAACACTATAGTCTGCATCTGTTTTTCTTTTTACTAACTTGATGTACTTATGTATGGTATGATCTGTCTGGATAGCATGCAAACAAAAGTTTTTAACAGTATCTCATTTACATATGACAATAATAAACTAATACCAATAACTCTATGTGTGCCAATGAAATAAGGCAATTTAAAAGATAAATGAGATGCTTACATTTACTGCCAAATCAGTACAATAAGGACAAACTTGTCTGAGAAACCAGCAACCTAAAAATGGGATGTTCACTGCAATAAATGTACCTATGCTCCACTGATTTCTGCTTCCAGTAATATTCCATACTGTTCATAAAGTCAACCTTTGCTAACCCAGCAGAATATGCAGGCAAAACCAATGGAGTTATTAAAAATGGTATTATAGGTCATGTTGGTAGAAACATTTGACCATCCCACCCTGGACCAACTTTTGTCACCCCTTCTGAAGCCTAATGCTAGTTTTAGATAAGAATAAGACCCCTTTCCAGTTTGCTCTGGGTAGTTTCTGTGCAACTGGAGCCCAGCATTTACAGGAGGAGCAGGTAATCAAGTCGACTGCAGTTTGGACTGAAAAAAGACTGACCCTGATGGTTTGTCAGTGACCTTGAGAGAGCAGGACTGGGTGCAGGTGGATTTGAAGCTTAAGCAGCTATCAACAGGAAGGTCTTCTGATCAGCAAAGGTCTCTGAAGGAAGCCCACCTCACTGTACCACAATAGGAAAATAAAGCTAGAAGTATGGCTCTGGCTCAGCTTTACTCCACTAGAAGAGAGTTGGTAAATCTTAAAACAACGTAAAAGGGATGATCTTTGAGAGAAATAGTTTTCTTCCCCTTTTTTCACTACATTGGTGCCCAGTGAGGTAGATGCTTGTTGAGGGCAGGAATTGAGAAAACCATCCTAACTGTATACACAAGGGCTTAGGCAGACTGAATCAGGCGCTCAAGGGTATCATTTATGTTTAATTTAGGTTTTTCTTGTGAATGCTGCAATGATGCTATGTGCCTTTAATGCTACTGCAAACAAGTTTTTAATTGCACCTGTGCACATACAATAAATTCAACTATTGACTTGAATGAAATGAAAAGAAAAAAATAGTCCGGAACTGTCTTTAATTGGTCCTTATGCAAGCAAATGGGATTGGTGTAGATGGGGATAAAGGTCAGCATGGAAATGGTGGGCCGAAAGGAGCATTTCTGTGCTGTATGAATCTATAGCTTTAAAAGTGTGATGTATCTCAGGAGATACAATGATGAATTTTGACTCAACACAAGATAGCTTGTTGAAACAAGTAATATGGATGGTTTAATAAGGATGGTTTTCTAAATGGGGAGAGAATTCAGAAATCGGAAGTGCAAAGGGACTTGGGAGTCCTAGTGCAGGATTCCCTAAAGGTTAACTTGCAGGTTGAATCGGTAGTAAGGAAGGCAAATGCAATGTTAGCATTCATTTCGAGAGGACTAGAATATAAAAGCAAGGATGTAATGCTGAGGCTTTATAAGGTGTTGGTCAGACCACGTTTGGAGTATTGTGAGCAGTTTTGGGCCCCATATCTAAGGAAGGATGTGCTGGCGTTGGAGGGGGGTCCCGAGGTTTATGGATGAGGAGCATTTGATGGTTCTGGGCCTGTACTTGCTGGAGTTTAGAAGGATGAGGGGGGATCTCAATGAAACCTGCCGAATATTGAAAGGCCTGGATAGAGTGGACGTGGAGAGGGTGTTTCCAGTAGTGGGAGAGTCTAGGATCAGAGGGCACAGCCTCAGAATAGAAGGACATCTCTTTAGAACAGAGATGAGGAGGAATTTCTTTGGCCAGAGGGTGGTGAATCTGTGGAATTCATTGTCACTGACGGCTGTGGAGGCCAAGTCATTGGGTATATTTAAAGCGGAGGCTGATAGGTTCTTGATTAGTAAGGGCGTCAAAGGTTACGGGGAGAAGGCAGGAGAATGGGGTTGAGAGGGAAAAATAAATCAGCCATGGTCGAATGTCAGAGCAGACTCGATGAGCCGAATGGCCTAATTCTGCTCCTCTGTCTTATAGTTTATGGTTGTGTAATAAATATACATGGTGACTACCCTAGCAAGAGTGCATATTGGAAGTCAGAGGTAAGAACAAAAAGTACTGAACTACTCAGCAGGTCAGGCAGCATCTGCCAGAGGAGAAACATGGTTAATGCTTCAGATCATGTGCTAGGACTGGGAAAAATTAGAACTCTAATATTTTTTGAATAAATACAAAAGTAAGAGTTGCAGTAAGAGGGGATAGGGCATGTGAGAGGTCAGAGGGAAAGGGAAATTAAATGACACAAAACAATGAATGCACAGGAGAGATCGGAGGTGGCAAAGGGAGAAGGAAAGGATAAGAGGTGTGCCCAGAGGAAGTTGGAAAGGACGGATGTGCAAGTGAATGGGAAAGTGTCATTTAGGAAAGGGAAAGGGTTATTGGGAGTGACTGCTGAGTGGGCAAAGGTTTCTCATGCGGAATGATGAAGGCAGAGGGGAGGGGGGTGAGGAGAGGGGAAGGCATGCTTGAGGTGCAGGTGATGGAAGTGGGAGAGGATAATCTGGAGACTCTGGAAGGTGGCCCCAGCGGAATCCTCTTCTAGGTCTGACACAGAGGGAGTGAGATAATTGGGGAGGATATGGTTAAAGGCTCTCACAACCAGTGTTAAGATAGTTCACTCTTGGAAGAAAAGATTAATAATTCTTTTCATCCAGCAATTGCTTACGTCGCAAAAGATTTCATCTCATGTGATACATCAGAAAGAAAGGAAATCTTGCATTTACATAGCACCTTTTACTACTGCAGGTTGTTCCATTGCTTGTGAGGGCCAGTCAAGTATTTTTGATGTATTATCACCTTTGAACACAGGAACTATTGCACTCATTAACATACAATCCTATAAATGGTGATGAAGTAATCACCAGTTGATCTGCCTAGTAGTACTGTAGCCCAACATTAAAGAGTGACAGACCCACCAGAATTTGGGGAAGGTTGATTTAAATATCATAAGACATGACATGACAAAAGTTGACTGGGTGCAGCTACTTGCAGGCATGTCTAGCTCAGACACACTGCAGGCATGGTAGTGTAGCTGTTAGCATAATGCTATTACAGTGCCAGCGACTTGGGTTCAATGCCGGCTGCTGTCTGTAAGGAGTTTGTATGTTCTCCCCGTGTCTGCATGGGTTTCCTCCGGGTGCTCTGGTTTCCTCCCACGTTCCAAAGACATACAGGTTAGGAAGTTGTGGGCATGCTATGTTGGTGTCGGAAGTGTGGCGGCACTTGCGGTCTGCCCCCAGAACACTTTACACAAAAGATGCATTTCACCGCGTTTCGATGTACATGTGACTAATAAAGATATCTTATCTATTGTACCCCAGTGTTATGTGGTGAAAGACCCTTACCCACTACTACTCTACCCCCGTGCAGACCTGTGCCTGAGGTAAGATTTGTCAAAATCAAAAAGACACTGCAGATGCTGGAAAACTAAGACAGAACCAGAACAGGAAATGCTGGAAATATTCAGCAGGTCAGGCAGTATCTGTGGGAAGAGCAACAGAGTTAACATTTTTGTTTGAAGACCCTTTGTCACAACTCATGAAAGGTTCTGACAAAGAGTCACTAAGCTGAAAGGTTGACTCTGTTTCTCCTCTGGCAGATGTGAGCTGACCTGCTGAGTACTTCCAGCAATTTTTTGTTGTAAAATTTGTCAATTTGAATTTAAGTTAAGTGAACTGGAGAGAGTTGATTGTGTTACAACAAACCACTATGGGTACAGGTATATTGATTATCAGCATGACAGATTTGTTAAGTAATTTGCAGCCAGTATGAAGAAGCAAATCTTAGTAAAGACACAGTCTGTTCCTTGAAACCTCGGTGGCTTGCTCTCTGAGTGATTGTGGTATCAGAATCAGGTTTATTATCACTGACATACGTCATGAAATTTGTTGTTTTATGACAGCAGTACAGTGCAAGACATAAAGACATAAAAATTACCGTAAGTTACAAAAATAAATAAATAATACAAAAGAGGAATAACGAGGTAGTGTTCATGGGTTCATGGACCGTTCAGAAATCTGATGGCAGAGGAGAAGACTCTGTTCCTGAAACGTTGAGTGCGGGTCCTCAGGCTCCTGTACCTCCTTCCCGATGGTAGTAACGTCAAGAGGGCATGTCCCGGGTGGTGAGGGTCCTAAATGATGGATGCGGCCTTCTTGAGGCTCTGCCTCTTGAAGGTGTCCTTGATGGCGGGGAGGGTTGTGTCTGTGATGGAGCTGGCTGAGTCTACAACCCACTGCAGCCTCTTTCGATCCTGCACATTGGATCCTCCATACCAGGCAGTGATGCAACCAGTCGGAATGCTCTCCACCGTACATCTGCAGAAATTTGCAAGGGTCTTTGGCGACGTACCAAATCTCCTCAAATTCCTAATGAAGTAGAGCCACTGGCATGCCTTCTTCGTGATTGCATCAGTGTGTTGACCCAAATAGATCCTTTGAGATGTTGACACTCAGGAACGTGAAGCTTCTCACCCTTTCTACCACTGACTCCTCAATGAGGACTGGTGTGTGTTCTCCTGACTTCCCCTTCCTAAAGTCCACAATTAATTCCACTTTCCCTTTCTTGTTAATTGCTGTCTAAACTTCTGTCACAATGTCACTTGCTTCAGTGACACGTTCCTCTAGATATTTTCAACCCCTCCTTTGTTCTCTTTACTTCATAATCAATGTTCTGGCCCTACTTGTTTTAAGCACTTTGCTTTGTTAGTTTGTTCCTGGTGGATTTCATGTACTTGTTCTGCTCAAGGCTAACAACCTGCTTCCAACAGATCATTAAAGTCTAAATTAGTCCACAGACTTTCAAATTCTGCATGGTTTAAATATAGTCCTGCTGTAATAAATTCTTTGTAGTTAGCATTAGTTTTGACTCAAGATCTTCATGATTTGCTTCTCAAGCTTGTACTATTTTAGTGTAGCATTTAAGATTAAAACAGTAAGACAAGTCAGGAACATTTTAAAATAGGCTTATACATTTAAAACATTTCACTCTTTGTTTAAGGAACTTGTTGAACCACCTGCCCTGTAACTGCATTAAAAAAGTGACAGACCTGTGTACATTAACTCAGTTCCTATGTAAGGTAACAGTCTCACCAGTTAGATATTCCTGGGTCTAGAGATGGTGTAAAAATATATACGGACTCTGGAACCTCGATAGCACTGGCCCAATAGGGTTCAGGTTTCCCGGCACCGTCACTATCTGATCCTCTTTTTGCTATCAGTTGTAACCCAGGTCATTCTGACTGAGGTTAGGAACATACATCAGTATCAGGGCAACAGAATACACAAGCAATTGTTTGGTAATATAAGTAATTGCAATCTCAAATAGCAGTTTTAACAATGTTCAATTTGGGGTGGGAATCACAAATAGTAAAAAAATGGCCATTATTTTTCTTGGTCTCTTCAAACATCCATGAAAAGAATGCATGATGTAGTCCAAGTGAGAGGTATCAACAAATACCTCCACCACCAGAGGATTCACACTCAGCACTGGCAGGACCTTAATGCCCCAAGCCTGGCATTGTGGGCCCCAAGGACTCCAGTATGACATCGAGTGGTGCCAAGGATTTGGCATCAGTGGGCCCTGAGAACCTGGCCAGCATCAAATGGGCTCCATAGACTCATTCTTGGTACTGGGGACCCTGGGGACTAGGCATTATGTTCTTCTCTCAAGTCTTCTGCTGCCTGCTCCACAATGCTCTTCCTGGTCACCACATGGTGTGGGCTTTCAGGTGAAACAAGGAAGTGATATCACTGGCTACTCCTCTTCAGGAGCTGTGGCTCTCCTGGGGATTCCTGATGCTATCTCCACAGTATCTATTGATTTTACTGGAAAGTTTGCATTCCATATTAATGCCATACAGGACGGCTAATTTTCCTTTCAGTACAGGAAGTCCTGTACAATATAGGACTGTTGCCATGTTTGAACTTAACACAAAGGAGATTCCAAATGTGCCTAGAAACTCATCCAAGGTCAGTAGCATTAAACACACTATATTGTAGCTGAATCCCCAAGACAACATATAACATACTCTTGCTACTTTGTACTCTGCTTAGCACTTCTGTCTGGGAATAAACTTCTGAAGAATGATATACCTTGGAGATATCACAGCAGCCCTTATAAACTCAACAGTTGTGAGCATGTTTCTTCACTTATTGCACATACTATTAGGTATAACAGGACTGGTTTTTGGAGCATGCCTTTTTGACAGAATCCCTCACAGATGTAGCAGAAAATTGTGGATGCATTTCACACAATGTTCCAATTCAAACGGAACGTGGGAATGTTTTTGCCCTTCTAAGTGAGCACTTGGAATAGACACCATTTCTCACAACAAGGGCAAGTCAAGTTGTTTGGGAACTCATTAGCTGATTCAGAACAGCATTGATTTCATCCACTGAAATATCTGTAGTCTCTATTATCTTCCAGACCTTAGTACAAGTCAAGGTGGAGGTAAGAAGAAAAAACAGTCCGTCATTTAAACATTGTAGTTCACAAGGAGCTGGGTCCACTGTTGTTTCTCATGTATGTTAATGATTTGGACGAGAATGTGGGTGGCATGGTTAGTAAGTTTGCAAATGGCATCAAAATTGGTGGTATAGTGAACAGTGAAGAAGGTTGGCTAAGGTTACAACAGGATATTAATCAATTGGGAAAATAGTCAAAGGAATGGTGGATGGAATTTGTCTCAGACAAGTGCAAGGTGATGCATTTTGGGAAGTTAAATTAGGTCAGAACATACACAGTGAATGGCATTGCCCTGGGGAGTGTTGTTGAACAGAGAGACCCAGAGGTACAAGTGCATAGTTCCCTGAAAGTGGCAACACAGGTAGACATGATGGTAAAGAAGGCGTATAGAACGCTTGCCTTCTTTGGCTGTGGCACTGAGCACATGAGTTGGAACATCATGTTACGGTTGTACAAAACATTGGTTTGCTCACAGTTAGATAATTGTGTGCAATTCTGGTCACCATGCTATAGAAAGGATACAATTCAGCTATAGAGGGTGCAGAAAAGATTCACAAGGATGTTGCCTGGACTGGAGGGCTTAATGTATAAAGAGAGATTGGATAGGCAATCTCTGTTTTCCCTGGAGTGAAGGAGGCTGAGGGATAACCTTATAGAGCTTTATAAAATTATGAGGGGTGTAGATAGGGCAGATAGTCACAGCCTTTCCCTCAGGATAAGGGAGTCTAAAACTAGAGGGCATAGGGTTAAGGTGACAGGGGAAAGATTTAAAAACAATCTGAGGGGCAAGTTTTTCTCACAGAGATTGGTGGGCATATGGAACAAGCTGCCAGAGAAAGTGGTAGAAGCAGGTATAATTACAATGTTTAAAAATCATTTGGACAGGTACATGCAGAGGAAAGGTTTAGAGGAATATGGGCCAAATGCAGGCAAATAGGATTAGCTTAGATAGGCACCTTGGTTGGCATGGATGAGTTGGGCCAAAGGGCCAATTTTAGTGTTGTATAACACTATGACTAATGGACAGATGTTCTTTGTAACTTGAAAGAAAAAGCAGGTGTAGGCCATATAAGATCTGAAGGGCCCATGGCAGAGTAGATGTTGAGATGTTTTCTTATGGAGAAGTGGGAGAGTTTCAAGTCAGGGCACATAGTTACAAGATAAAGAGATGGTCATTTAAAACTGAGGTACATAGGATTTTCTTCTCGCAGCGGGTGGTGAATCATTGGAATTCTCTGTCCCAGAGGGTTGTGCAGACTCAATCCATGGGGGTAATTAAATTTTTGGAAGATCGGGGAATTTGTTCACTGGGTTGATTCCAGAGATGAGGAGGTTAGCCTATGAGGAGAGATTGAGTCGCCTGGGACCATGCTCGCTGGAATTCAGAAGAATGAGAGGGGATCTTATAGAAACATATAAAATTATGAGAGGGATAGATAAGATAGAGGCAGAAAAGTTGCTTCCACTGGTAGGTGAGACTAGAAACAGGAGACATAGCCCCAAGATTCAGAGGAGTAGATTTAGGGTGGAGATGAGGTGGCACTGCTTTTCCCAGAGAGAAGTGAATCTGTGGAATTCTCTGCCCAGGGAAGCAGTAGAGGCTACCTCATTAAAGATATTTAAGACACAGTTAGATAGATTTTTGCAAAATAGGGGAATTAAGGGCTATGGGGAAAAGGCAGGTAGATGGAGCTGAGTCCACGGCCAGATCAGCCATGATCTTAATGAATGGCGGAGCAGGCTCCATGGGCCAGATGGCCTCCTCCTGCTTCTATTTCTTATGTTCTTATGTTGAGGGCTTTGGGGAACTGGCACAAAAGAGGAGATGAAGCCAGGGGCAAATAAGCCAGGATCATATTGATTGGTGGGGCAGGCTTGAGGTTCTGAGTGGCCTACTCCTGTTCCTATTTCCTTATGTTCCCCTTGTAAATTTCAATAACTTGTTTAAGAACATTAAATCCCTGAACTCAGAAATAAAAGTGAGTCATGTATCACTTTGAAAACAAAATATGCAGGAGCATGACACTGACAAACAGAATTTTCAGGTTTGACAAATGCAGTTAGTTTTGGAATAAAAACAGAAAATGCTGGACAAACTCAGCAAGCCAGCTGTTGAAAGCTGTTCTTCAGCACCTGTGGAAAGAGAAGCAGTTAACATTTCAGCCCAAGACCCTTCATCATCCCGAAAGGTCGTCATCCCGAAACTTTATCTGTTTCTCTTTCCACAGATGTGGCCTGACCTGCTGAGTTTTTCCAGCATTTTCTGTTTTTTATTTCTGATTTCCAGCATCTGCAGATTTGTTTTGATTTTCAGTTAGCTTTTAGAGGCGAGTTTCAAGTGTATTTAATAATGGCCCCCCTTCCAATATTCAGACCAACAAAAGTTAATTGAATAATAAAATGTAGAAGATATAGAAGGTATGAACTTGCAGTTATCTCTCGCTGTATCGTATACTTGGAACAACTTTAGAGAGGGTGCAGAGGAGATTTACCAGGATGCTGCTTGGATTGGAGAGCATGTCTTATGAGGATAGGCTGAGTGAGTTAGGGCTTTTCTCTTTGGAGTGGAGGTGAGAGGTGTACAAGATAAGAGGAATTGATCGAGGGGACAGCCAGAGACTTTTTCCCAGGGCAAAAATGGCTAACACGAGGGGGCATAATTTTAAGGTAATTGGAGGAAGGTATAAGGTGGAGTGGCAGAGGTAAGTTTTTTACACAGAGAGTGGTGGGTGCATGGAACAAACTGCCAGCAGAGGTTGTGGAGGCAGATACATTAGGGACATTTAAGAGCCACACGAATGATAGAAAAATGGAGGGCTATGTGGGAGGGAAGGGTTAGATAGATCTTAGAGCAGGATAAAATATCGGCACAACATCATGGGCCTGTACTGTGCTGAAATGTTCTATGTTCTAACTCAAAGAGTTTACCAACAATGAGCTTATTTTGCAGTGTAGCTACTGTGGCTAACAATTTGTACACACGACAAATCATCAGTTTAATGTCAACAATTGCACCTCCAAAAGAGATATCCTATATTGAAATTATTTATATTTGTCAAAGTTATTCATGGAAAGCAATTTGTTTGTGAGGACAATCTGATTCTGTAAGGTTGAACAGAGTGTTACAATTTACTGTAAAGTGACACATTTCAATCCGGGCAAACCATTAGGTATAGGGTTTATGGACGTTAACTCTATCTGTTTCATCAAAAGAATTTAAATGAAGACAAGAAGACCAGTGTGGCACTCCGTCCAATCATCTCTGCATTGTAGATTTGAAATCAGACTGATGTTGATGGGAGGGGAGGGGGAGGGGGGAAGATGTTGTTGAAATTTTCTTCTCTCCAATGCCAGAAAAGATTTCAAGTTCTCCAGTGGGGCAGGGAAATGTGCCACCAATGTTTTCAAGTTCCACGTCATCGAGAGTGATCATCGGTACAAGTCTGTGGTTCCCAACTGACCCAATATTCAAGGGAGAAGATGCAACTATTGACAAATGAGCAAATGAAGAAAGGGGATGGAATATCTTAGCAGTTCCAACTTCTAACGTGTGCTTCAGCCTCAGAACTTCTGAACTGCCTTAAAAATAAAATAACTAGAATGAGCTCAAAATGTGCCCTGGTGGAATATGTGAATGATGTTTGTACAAGGCCTGTGAAATGCAACAATGAATCATTTGCATAATCCAAGCCAATCCTTTATTCCTTCATGAAATGCGACTATAATACTATTTTTTTCATTTTTTCCCACAGTGAGAATTTATGTAATTTAGCTGTGAAAATCAATTCTCTATACAACATCAGCAGTAAAATTACTCCATAACAAACATTGCAAAGGAATACAAACCAAACATGACTGGAATCTCTCGACTCAGAATATACCTTCTTAAAGTGGTTTGGTAACCGCATTTTGTGTTCCCAGAACAACCTTTAATGCAGAGAAAGGTTTCCAGGGCTTTAAAACTAGGCCGAAAAATAGCTGTTGAGTAAGGAAGATAAACGGGAGCAATTTTAACTCCCAGACTCAGGAAATTAAAATCCAAATGAATCACTTGGTGTTATTTTCCCTTCCTTTCCCAGCTATTTAACTGCTGGATTGGCTGGGTGTTTGTCTGATTCAGGGAGGAACATCAAATATGTATGCAATTGGAGTCCAATTGCTTTGAATTATGTGGAGTTGAAAGAGGTCATTTGATTCATCACACTCTGCCATCTCTTTGACAGAATCTTCTAATTCATCCCACTCTATGGCTAAACCTTATTTTTATTTTCTCTACAAAACAACACATTTCACGTCATATAAGTCAGTGATAATAAATCTGATTCTGATTCTGAAAGACTTATCTACTTTCCTGAGAGAAAGGTTCTTGATAAAACATAGGATTGTGGTGGTTCAGTCCTGGACTGACTTTGTTACATCTCCTCTGGAGATTGGACACCTCCATTTGAACTGGATTTTAACTGAGGGAGATTACATTGGTGAGGGGGCAAAAAGGCTAGAGTTTCAGAAGTTAAAACTCCCTAATTTTATCTTTTGTCCACTGCAGGCTTGATGTTGGGATAATGACAATAAAAAAGAAACTACTGATGCTGGAAAATCTAAAATACAAACAGAAAATGCTGGAAATACCCACAGCGTTTGTGGAAAGAAAAGCAGAGTTAACATGTTAGGTTGAAGATCCTTGTCAGAACTATGGATAGGAAAGGTTTAGAGAGATGGGCCAACCATGGGTAAATGGGACTAGTTTCAATGGGCAGTTTGGTCAGCAAGGACGTGAGGGCTGAAGGCTTGTTTCTGTGCTGTGTCTAACTGGACAGGTTTTAAACCTGCAAGCATTAACTGTTTCTCTTTCCACAGATGCTGCCTGACCAGTTGAGTATTTCCAGCATTTCCTGTTTCATATTTCATTGACAAACTTGGTTTCAAATCAACCGGTTGGTCTCTTGAGCAAACCTCATGAGCCTGCATGTCTGATCCCTAGCAGGGAGCTTTGAATGGGGAAGGTCTCATGGGCTGGGGACGTGTTGATGAGGAGCAGCTGGAGGGAGGGATGGGGAGCCTTTTGCTGCTTCTGTCACTCACCTTTCGAAGAAGTTGTCCATGTCTCCCTTCAGCTGCCAGATTTCCCGAGTGTTGAGAAACCAACAGTTAAACTCACAATGCACATTTAATCAGAGGCTATTTAACCTCATTAACATGTTTAAATTATTAGGCCAGACTTTGTTGTATCTCAAATAAAACTTCAGGTGGGTGGGATTTCGCCAAGCCATCCATTGAGGGGTTATGGAGGTGGAAAGTGAAGGGTTCTGTGGGGTTAAAATTTCACCCAAAATCTTCCTCCTGAATCATTATATTCATAGATCTGGGAAAGATCTTGAAAATGTGTTGTGCCTTGATGGATATTGCGTGTGTATGCAGCACAATGTCTTGACTTCACAATTTACCTCTTCATGGCCCTTACACCTTATTGTTGACATGCACTACACTTCCTCTGTAACTGTAACCGTAACACTATATTCTGCATTTTGTTCTTGCGTTTCCCTTTGTTCTACTTCAATGTACTTATGTTTTGAAATGATCTGTATGGATGGCATGCAAAACAAGGTTTTTCACTGTATCTCAGTACATGTGACAATAATAAAGCAATTATATAACCGTGAAGAATATTCAAATAGAGCATGCTAGAATATTGGGAAAATGAACACATATCAAAGTTGGTGAGCACACTGTTTCAATTTTAACATTGTAGTGATTTTAATATTATAAACAATAGCTTTCTATTGCCAATTACTTTGGCTAACAAATGTTTTTTTGTTGACCTGACAATCACTCAATGTGGAGCTGAAACTCAAAACAAAACTGGGTTCTAAAATAAAATCAGAAAATGTTGAAGACGAAGGGTTTTTGATCTGAAATGTTAACTGCAGCAAATTAGAGTGCAAACCCCATTTAGTTATCAGTCAACTAACATCATGGACAGAAGATTACAAACAGGGCCATTATGGTTTCTTACTTATTTATGCTGCCTTTAGGAACATAGGGCCAGGTGTAGACAATCTGGCCCATGATCCTCTTTCTCCATTCACTGAGATCAAGATAGACCTATAACCAAACTTCAAATACTGTTTTTTTTTCCTACCCCTGGATACTTTTAGTTGCCAAAATTCTGTCAACCTCAGATCTAAAATCAACAATTGAGCAGGCATTAATTGTCATTTGAGAAAAGAGTTCTAAATTTCTGTCACCCTTTTCAATTGGAAATGTTTCCTAACTTCACTCCTGAACTTTTAGGTTATGCCCCTCAACTTAGGTTTACCAGCCAGGGGAAATAATTTGGAGCAACACACAAAACACTGAAGAAACTCAATGGGTCAGCTAGCATCCGGGGAGGGAAAGGAGCAGTGGATGTTTCAGGTCGAGACCCTTTATCTGGACTGAAGTATAAGAGGGGAGATAGCCAGTGTAAAGAGGTGGAGGGAAGGGGTGCAGCAAGAGCTGGCAGGTGATAGGTGGATCCAGGAGTGGGGGGGAGGGTGTGATTGGCAGATGGGGGAGGGGAGAGTGGGAATAGCGTCAGAAGCTGAGAGGTGATAGGTGGAAGTGAGAAAGGGCTGAACGTGATGGGATCTGATAGGAGAGGAAGGTGGAGCATGGAATAAGGGGATGGAGGTGGGGAGGACAGAGGGGAGTAGAGGAGGTGGGGAACCAGTGGGAGGTGTGTGATGGGGGCTGGGTAATTCAAGAGGGGAGAGAAAAGAGAAATGGGACAGAGCAGGAGTGGTTACCGGAAGCTGGAGAATTCAATGTTCGTGCTGCCAGGTTGCAGGGTACCTGGGTGGAATATGAGGTGCTGTTCCTCTAGTTTGCGTCCAACTTCCATTTGGCAGTGGGGGAGGCCGAGGACAGACAGGTCGGTGTGGGAATGGCCAGAAGAATTATAAAAGCTGGCAACAGTGAGATCCAGAGAGCCACAACGGATGGAGCGAAAGTGCTCGGTGAAGCAGTTGCCCAGTTTTGCATCTGGTCCCACTGATGTAGTGGAAGCCACAATGGGAGCACCGGATGCAATACATGGTCCCAGGTGAGTTGCATGTGAAAGGTTGCCTCACCTTGAAGGGCCGCTCAGGGCCGTGGATGGTAGTGAGTGAGGAGGTGTAGGGTTAGGTGTTACACCTCTTGCGGTTACAGGGGAGAGTGCTTGGGAGGGAGGGGGATGGGTGGGAAGGAATGAGCAGATCAGAAAGTCACAGAGAGAGTGGAAAGTGGAAAGGGGAGGGGAGGGGAAGATGTAGTTGGTGGCGGGATTATGCTGTAGCTTGCAGAGGTTGCGAAGCAGAAGGGGAAATAATTCCACTCCATTGAGCCTAACTGTTCACCTTCTCAGATTTGCCATTCTTCACAACTCAAGAGCCCTCCCATCGAAATCAGTCACTTCTCCATTCCTCTCCCTGTTGAGACTAAGGAACTACACCATCAACCTTTGTAGTCCAAGCGGATTTACAAAAAGTTAGAACAATTTAGCTTGGTTTGTAATCAAATGCCCTTGACGTGCCTCATAGAACATAACGAGCCTTGATTAGGACAGCTTCATATAACTGAGAACTTTCAGTTAAACATTAATAGTCACAGACAGATTCTTTCATTCATTCCTTTTCAAATAGGTACAACCTTTCATTTTCTTTTGTCAGTCTATATTAGCATACAATTTTTTTCTATATTGTAGTCCATCATCTGAAAGAATCTGCTTGTTTGATACACATTGAGTTTAATGTTATCAATCTATTAATCCTTAGTAGAACTCAATGACTAGCCTGGAAACCGGTGTCATCAATGCATTTTTATTAATATGAATATTCTCTTTAGTGCTACAATTAATTATTTTAAAGCTTAGAATAACCAGAACAGAAACAGGGGAATGACAGAAGTCATTGCCCTGCAAAGAGCATTTACCACAGAATCAAAGAATCAGTGAACTTTATGGCCATTTGACCCATTTTGTCAATGCTAGCAAATAAAATTGCTATTGAAACTAATCCTCAACAATCCCAAAAAAAATACCAATAGATGCCTGTTGTTATGGGTCAGGTAACTTGAATCATCTTTATAAATCTCACAGATGGAGTTGTATCATATGTCCTCAGTAAATGTAAGTTATATCCATTGTATTAACCTCATTCACTGCTTTTGTTGCAAGTAGATTCGAGACTTCCCTCCACCATCCTCCCCCCATCGTGTCTCCATCTCTCATCCACCTGCCTCTGCCTTCCCTTCCCGACTCGCTCAGCCCATCATCTTTCACCCCTCTCCCTTCAGTATGCCAATCACATCTGGCCCCTGTGTCATCACTTCCCTTCTCCTCTTTGCATCAGCTACCTCCCCGTTCCACCCTCAGTCTTGATTGGGGGGGGGGGGCGCGGGGATGTTTGTTGAGCGGGTTCGACCCAAAACTCTGTTCCCCCCACAGATGCTGCTCTACCTGCTGAGTTCCTCCTGCAGATCATTATTTGCTCCGGATTCCATCATCTGTAGTC
Organism: Pristis pectinata; assembly: GCF_009764475.1. Taxonomy (NCBI): domain Eukaryota; kingdom Metazoa; phylum Chordata; class Chondrichthyes; order Rhinopristiformes; family Pristidae; genus Pristis; species Pristis pectinata. The sequence goes on along the minus strand of NC_067419.1, from coordinate 39,171,668 downwards.
TCTTGTGTCTCTAGATTTGAGCAAAATTGTATTTGTTAACTGAAAACGGGCAAAAAGACTTGCAACTACAATTCCTTTCATAACCTCAGGACATCCTAAAGAGGGCTACAGCCAAAAACCTACTTCTTGAACTCCATTTACTAAAGTAATGTAGTAACAGCCCATATAAGTCCTACAAATGTCATTAGTGACCAGATAACCTGAGTGTTACTGGCTAAGAGACAATGATTACCAGGATATGAAGGAGCTTCTCAGCTGTTCTTTGAAATAATCCCATGGGAACTTTTACATTTACCAGAGAGGGTTTCAGTTTAATATCTCTTCCAAAATACATCACCACTAATAGTATAGCCCTCACCCCATACTATTCTGGAGTGTCAACATAGATGTTGTCAGACTGAGACCTGAACTTAAAGCCTTCTGATTTAAAGCAAGTGCCTCCAATTGAACATTGTCACAATATTTTATTTACTTTTTGGAATCCAAGCACCATGGGCAAGGCCAAAATTTATTGCCTGTCATGAATTGCCCCTGAGGATGTGGTGGTAATTCACCTTCTTGAATCACTACTGTCCCTCTGGTGAAGGTGCTGCTACAATGCTATCGGGTAGGGTGTTCCAGGATTTGGATCCAGTGATGAGTCGGGCAGTATGGTGTGCAAATTGGAGGGGAACCTGCAGGTGGTGGTGCTCCCATGTACCTGTTTTGCTTGGTGAAGGAGGTTGAAGATTTGCAAGATGTTGTCGGGATGTCCCAGGTAAATAACTGCAATGCATTCTGTAGATAGTGCACACGGTAGCCACTGTGTACTTTTGCTGGAGGGAATGAATGTTTAGGTGGTAGATAGGGTGCCAATCAAGTGGACTACTTTGTCCTGGGTGGTGTTGAGCTACATGAATGTTATTGGAGTTATACTTATTACATTCCTAACTTGTGCCTTCTACGCTCTGCAGTGAGTCACTTGCTGAAAGATGCACAGGATCTGACCTGCCCTTGTATCCATGATATTGATATGGCTGGTTCAGCTGAGTTTCCAGTTAATGGTAACTTCCACAGGAATATTAATAGTGGAATCACCCAGCAATGGCAATGCCCTTGAATGTCAAGGGTAGGTGATTGGACTTTCTCTTGTTGGTGATGGTCATTGTTGGAGATGGTTACTCTATGGCACAAATGTTATTTTCATGTTATCAGCCCATGCATGAATGATGTGCAGGTCTTGGTGCATGCCGGCAAGGACAACTTCATTTGTGAATGGAAGTGAATGTCATGTATTCATTTGCAAACATCATCACCTGACCTTCTGGTGGAAGGAAGATCGTTGATGAAACAGCTGAAGATGGTTGGACTTCAACACTACTGTGTGTAACTCCTGCAGTGGTGTCCTGAGATTGGGATGATTGCCTTCTAATGACTAACCATTCTCCTTTGTTCAAGTAGGACTCAATCACTGGATTGTCCTTTCTCTGATGTCCATTGACTTCAGTATTACTAGGGCTGCTGATGACACACTTGATCAAATGTTGCCAGAATACCCCATCATTCTCATGTCACCTCTGAAATTCAGCTCTGCAGTTCAATTTTGGACCTAGGCTATGATGAGATCTGGAGAGGAGAGGTCCAGGCAAAACATCAACTGGGCACCAGTGAGCAGGTTATTGATAAGCAAACGCCACTCGATAACGGTGTCAGTGAGTTCATCCATCACTTTGCTGATGAGTGAGGCTGATTGGTTGGTAATTAGCCAGATTAAAGTTGTTCTTGTCTTTATGAACAGGATTATTGGAAAGTTTCCACGTTGTCGGTTAGATGTCTGTGTTGTACTGGAACAACTTGGCTGGAATTATGTCTGGATCTGGAGTGTAGGTCTTCAATTGGGATACCTTCTCATCCTGTGGCCTTTGTTATACCCAATGCTTTCAGCTGTTTCTCGATTCAAATTGGCTTAAGACTGGTTTCTGTGATTGTGGGGATGTCAGGAGAAAGCTGAGATGGATGATCCACTTGACTCTTCAGGCTGAACATGGTAGTAGTGTTTTGGACAATTTTCTCAGCCAGGATGATAAGATTACTGACAAATGGTTATAAATTATCAGACACTCATCTCTAAGCCCAGGTTTTCACTCAGCTGGAGCACCAGTTGAAGACTTGATTGCAAAGATTTTCCTCTACAGTTTGCAATGGTCTCAATCTTCCAATCATTCAGTTTAATGACAAAGAAACCATCAAGGCTACATAGTGGGCTTACTGGTCTCTGTGCCCTGTTCTCTGTTTGCACTCAAGTTGACTGATATTTCAGAATAGGAGAAAAGTCTCTGAAAATATTGTCCATGTCAATATGGTTGCTGGAAACTTGTCCCATTTGATCCCATTTTACATGCTTAAAATGTATGTCAAAATTGGTTTGCATAGTTTTTAAACAGATTGCTCCTATTTCCAGTGTAAGTCCACTCATCACAATATTGGACTTGACATTCCCAGGCATGTTTTACCCTGGCATCTCCTCGGCATCTTTTGTACCTTATGATGTCATCGATATGCACAATGCTCTTTTCTGCTTTTCTGCATTTTTAGCTCCCAGTAAAACAAGGAGGAAAGAACAGAGAAAGTCAACAAGCATTTATTATTGAAGCTTTGCCTGTGCCAGACTACGTTGGGATTTCTCCTTGCATTGAAAAAAATCACCAATGGATCTCACCGCAGTGATAGCTCATCATCACAGCACTGAAACATTCATGATAATAAGTCCATTCCTTGTCAGTGACAGCTCAGAAGGGGGTCTATGACTATCATTGCAGGTTAGGGAAGGAGTGGGGGGGTGAATTTGGAAGGAATTTGGTCACATGCTCTGAATATACATGTGCCCCTGCCCTGCAGAACCTTAAAGATCTCCATGACATCATTTTCTACTGCTAATGTACACATGAACACAAGAGAATAACAGAGGGACTAAGCCACCTGGCCCCTCAAGCCTGCCCTGCCATTCAATATATAAATTTTTAAAAGTACAAATTTACCAGAACATACCTTATAAATGAAGGTGGACAACCCCATTCAAATGAATAGGGTCAGGAAGAACCAGTTTGAAGTGTATCCAGCTTCCTAGCTCAGTAACTTACAGAACATCCCTGGGCTGGCTGGAGCAGAGCCATAGGTCAGATGCGTACACACCTGACTTGCAACGTCTTCCCAGTAGAGTACGGGATACACCATGGTATACATTGTGGCTAGCTCACAGTTCCCTGTTTAACTGCTGACTAGCAGGCAGAGAATTCCAGTCCAATGCATGAGTACCTGGAATACACTGCAGGAGGGAGTGGTGGAAGCAAAGTCACTGATGGTGTTTAAGAAGTTTCTAAATGAGCACTTAAATCACCCAGGCATAGAAGTCTACAGGCCAAGTGCTGGAGGATGGGATTGATGCAGATGATGGCCCACTGGTGGACATTGTGGACCAAAAGGCCTGTTTCCATTCTGTGTGACTATAAATCTGACATCATGTCACACCAATATAACAAACTCAAACCTCATTACTGCAAATTTATTCAATTAACAAGTAACATGGCAGTTACCACTTTGATTACAAATTAATTTTACCAAGCTTTGACTTCTGATGGCAATGACAAAGCCTTGTTGTTGCAGCTTTGGTTATAATGTGGTGTGTCTACATAATGAAAAAGTCTATCAGTATGGTAGCATAGCGGTTAGCGAAACGTTATTACAGCGCCAGCGACCTGGGTTCAATTCCTGCTGCTGCCTGTAAGGAGTTTGTATGTTCTCCCCGTGTCTGCGTGGGTTTCCTCCGGGTGCTCTGGTTTCCTCCCACATTCCAAAGATGTACAGGTTAGGAGCTGTGGGCACGCTATGTTGGTGCCGGAAGAGTGGCGACACTTGCGGGCTGCCCGCAGCACATTCTTAGCAACGCAAAAAGACGTATTTCACTGTGTGTTTCGATGTATATGTGACTAATAAATAAATATCTTTAAAAAAATCTATTAAGTGGAAATTGTTTGATCTCTAAAAGCTAAGCAGTCTCAGGCTAATGAAAGTCAAAGACTGCAGATGCCAGAAATCTGAAATAAAAACAGAAACTGCTGGAAATACTTAGCAGGTCAGGCAGCATCTGTGGAAAGAGAAACAGGGTCAATATTTCAAGTCCAAGACCCTTCATCAGCATTGGGAAAGAGAGAAAAGAAGTTAGTTTAAATTTGCAGGGGGGATGGGGAAGGAATGGACAGAATAAAGGGAATATCTCTGTAAAGGTGAGGCCAGGGTTGCCTTGGGAAAACTCTTATTGTGGGGGTGGTAGTGAGATATGTTAATGGGAGCAGTTGGAGAGAGAGGGATAAAGGAACATGAAAAGGTGTGAAATGCTGGGCTGTAGGACATGCACAGCAGGTGAGGCTGGTCTAATGGAAAGAGAAAAACTCAACTAATGCTACAGAGCCACCACATATTGCTGATGCCGAGATCTGGAACAAAAAAAACAAACTGCTGGAGAAACCTTTTCCCTCTCCTTTTTGTTTCCTGCTCTCTGTGACTCCCTGGATCGCTCATCCCTCCCGTCCCCTGGCACTTTCCCCTGCCATGTGCAACACTTGTCCCTACCTCTCCTCCCTCACCATCACCCAGGAACCCAAACAGCCCTTTAGGTCAGACAAAGATTCACATGCACCTCGTCCAACCTCATCCACTGCATTCAGTGCCCTAGATGTGGCCTCCTCAACATTGGCGAATCAAGCACAGACAAGGTGACCGTTTTGTGGAACACTCGTGTTCTATCTGCAATGGCCATCTTAATCTCCTAGTTACAAGCCTGTTCAACTCCTCTCCCTACTTCCACACCGACCTGTCTATCCTCGGCCTCCTCCACTGCCAGGGTGAGGCCAAGCACAAACTGGAGGAAAAGTCCCTCATATTCCACCTGGGTAGTCCACAGACCAACAGCATGAACACTGAATTCTCCAATTTCAGGTAACCTGCACCTGCTCTGTTCCTTTTTCTCTCCTCCTGATCCACTCTGGTCCTCTTACACACACCCCTTCTTCTCAACATGTCCCAAGCCCTAGTTTCCCGGTTTCAGGACAGATGTGGCATCTCTTGCAGCTGCATTGAAAAGCACTGTAAGAAGGGAGGTCATTGGTGGGGATGGAGGGTGGACCAGAGAGTGAAAAATGTTGAATGAGTAAGGCAGGGGAAGAAGTGGTGGAACCTTGCTGAAGCTAGCTGAAATTGTGGAGGAATATAGAGACTGGTGGAGTGGAAGATGAGGACCAGGGGAGATCTATCTTTGCTCTTCCCAGAAGGAAAGGGGGTTAGAACAAAGGTGAGATGCAGTCACAGGCTCTGTCAACTATGGTAGAGTGGAAGACATGATTAAGGAAAATGAAAAACAACTCAGATGTACCTGTGTCGAAAGTCTTTAACAGCAGGGCAAATACGATGGAGACGGATAATCAGGGAGAATGGAATGGAGTCTTTACAGGAAGCAGGGTGGGACGAGACAGAGTCAAGATTGTAGACTTGGGTCTAGTTAGTACTCTGGATACAGGTAGAAGCTGTGAGAGGAGCCATGTGCCACTGGCTCACTTGCCCGAGAATCATTGATAATGCAAAATTTGTTGCTTTAGATCCCGTAACAGCCATGGTGGCCTACAGATTGACTCTGATGTTGTGACAGATTAAAATAAAATGATTTGTAACACTCTCTAAACTTATAATTGTATCTAGCTTATGCATTGGTGGTGCAGTTTATTATTATAGCAATAAAACATGGAAAGAAAGGGAGTAGGAGCCTTTAAAGTCATAGAGTCACAGAGTTATACAGCATAGAAACAGGCCCTCTGGCCCATCACTTCAATGCTGACCATCATGTCTATCTCTACTAATCCCACTTGCCTACATTAATTCCATACCCCTCTATGCCCTGCTTATTAAAGTTCCTGTCCACATGCCTCTTAAGTGTTGTTTCTGTTCCTGCCTCCACCACCTCCTCTGGCAGCTCATTCCAGATACCAACTACTCTTTGTATGAAAAATGTACTCTTCAGATCCCCTTTAAACCTCCTCCTTCTCACCTTAAATTTATGGTCTCTAGTTTTGGACACCTCTACTGTGGGAATCTCCCCGTGACTGCGTGGGTTTCCTCTGGGTGCTCTGGTTTCCACCCACATTGCAAAGTCGTACAGGTTAGTAGCTTAACATGGGCTTAATTGGGCGGTGCAGGCTCATTGGGCCTGAAGGGCCTGTTACCGTGCTGTATAAATAAAGTTTTAAAGTTTTAATATCCACAGGCAAATTGCCATATCTTTAAATGGAAGCCAGAAGATAAAATGTGGAACAGAATTTAATTGTTTATGTGTGGGATGGGCAGAAAATAAATGAAAGGACGGGTTCAATTACTCTTACAAAACTATAATTATCTTAAGTCAACATTCATAGCATAAAGCTACTTATGTCATAAACTATGAGTTGTTTCATTAAAGCAAAAAAGAAATGTACAAATTGAAGTATAAATAGCATTGTGAATCATTTTATCTTGAAGTTATGCTCACATTTCATTATTAAGCCAAGCTATTGTTTAATGAATGTACTCATTACAGGTCCAGTTATGATAATAGGCCATCAATCTGAAAACATAACTCTGTTTCTCTCTCCATGGCTTGGGACTCATGGTCAGACAAAGTCAAGGAAGCATTGATGTCAGGAGAGTGAGGTGATTTATTAGGGCATTGTGTTTTCAATGCTATGACTTGATGGCTTGACATTATATGAAGCCTGTTCATCATAGCAACAGAATTCAGCATTGATGAAGGCCAATGGGGTCTGAAATGGGTGTGAGAGTAACTAGCTCTGTTATGAAGATGACCAGGTTAGATTAGATCAGTTTATTGTCATATACACTAGAGTATAATGAAATTCCTTGTTCACATGAAGTTCACAGAGTAAACAATGTACATGGTATTAATAAATACAACAATAAATACAATGACAAGTGCAAAACAGCAGAATGGTGTAAAGATTGTAGTGCAGTCTGAAGCAGTGCAAAAAGAAATACTGAAATAACAATAACAAAATAACCAAGAGAGGTAGAGTTAAGAGTCCGAGAACATGGCAGCACCACTGGGAAGGTGATGTGAAAGAGATGATTAGTTCAGACATCCAATAGCAGTGGGCAAGAAGCTGTTCTGAAGTCTGGACGTCCAAGGTTTCAAGCTCCTGCACCTTCTCCTAGAAGGTAGAAGAGGGAAAAGGGAATGGCCAGGGTGGTAGGCATCCTCGACAATACTCTTCGCCTTCCTGAAGCAACGCACGGTGTAGAAGGTCCCACATGTTGAGTATTTCCAGCATTTTCAATTTTAATCTTATTCATTACAAAGCCTCATTATTATCACTCTAGAACAAAGTTTGAAAAAAACAATTCATAAAGAGATTAGTGGCAGCTGTGGAAACTGTCCGCAGTAATGAGGTATGGATTTATCATGAGTTGGCTGATTGAGATTCACAGAATCCAGGCGAGTAGCACGGACTTTATGAAACTCCCTATGTAATATTGGGACCTTGCATGTCACAGAGATTGTATTGAAACGCTGCCAGGTCAGTACCCACAATCTCCTGTCTTACTGTAGAGTGGGACTTGGAACAATTTCATCTATGTTCGACAGAATCAAAGGAAGCATTGCAGTCAGGGGTATGAGGCAACATCTGAGAGAACTGTTCTGTGACTTTGGTGCAACTTCTACTGAGAGAGTAATATTTTATGAAGACTGTTCAACACCGCATCAGAACACCAAGCAAAGAGGCCTGAAACAGATGTGACAGTAACCATTTCTGTTGTGAAGGTCAGCCAGGCCTGATCTGTGTAGAATTCGGAATGATACAGATTCAGATTAGTTTATTGTCATATACACCAGGGTGCAATGAAATTCCTTGCTCGCATGAAGCTCATGTAGTAAACAGTATACATGGTAATAGTAAATACAATGGAATGGTGCAAAGTACAGTAGGACCAGCTAAAGTAGTGCCAAAAGCAATGCTAAAGTGACAACAACGGAAGAGGTAGAATTAATGGTCTCTCTTTAGTTGCTCCTCAGAACATTGAAATTCCACTCATTTAAGACATAGGTGTTGAAATTCACCCTTGGTTACTTGTGCTAAATGTACAGGACAGTAGTGGCTCACATCAATGGAAGTGCATTTCAGAAGTGGAGTACAATGTGCCGTCTCTTCCATTTTGTGTGTTTGTAACATGAAAGGATTTCTCCTCCTGGTCTCCTAAACCTAGCATCATCGAGTCATGCAGCATAGAAACAGGTCCTTCATCCCACCATATCCATGTTGACCATCAAGTACCTCCCATACTAATCCCATTTACCAACACTTAGTCTGTAGCCTGCTTTGCCCCGGCAATTCAAGTGTTCATCCAGATACTTTTTAAATGTTAAGAAAGTACCTGCCTCCACTACTCATCAAGCTGTGAGCTCCAGATTTCAACCACCTTCTGGTGAAAAGGTTCTTCCTCAGAGAGCCTCCAAACCCTTCACCCCTTACCCTAAAGTCAAAGTCGAGTTTATTGTCATATGCACAAGTACATGGACGTACAGGAGCAATGAAGAGCTAACTTGCAGCAGCATCACAAACTCTTCGCATCATATAAGCAGCATTCACAAGAAAAACATAAATTAAACACAATTTTTACAATTAGAACAAAAAAAAGTCTATTTTAATGCAAAGTGATTAAAGTGATCCCCTCTAGCTTTAGATACCTCTGTTGTGGGAAAAGATTCCTATTATCTACCCTATCTATGCCCCCTCTTAATTTTCTATACTTCTATAATGTCCTTTCTCAGCCTCCTTCGGTCCAAGGAAAACAAACCTTGCCTCTACAGAATCTCTTCATAATTGAAATGCTGCATTATGAAGCAGAATTAATGTATTGTAAATGGATGGTTAAGAGTTGGTGGGGTCTTGTTGGGCTGAAGGCCCTTTTTCCTTGCTATATCTCTCTGTTACTCTATGACTCTAAGTCGTGGTGAATCTCCTCTGCACTGTTTCCAGTGGAATCACATCCTTCCTATGAGTGGCAACCGGAACTTCAGATCACAAGATCACAAGACAAGGGAGCAGAAGAAGGCCATTCGGCCCATCTAGTCTGCTCCAAAGAAAAGGGAAAAAAGAAAAAGAAATCAGAAATGGGGGGGGGGGGATCAAAAAAAATCTATTCTAACCCCAATTTCTGGTCTTATCCCCATATCCCTTGATACCCAACTAATTAGATATCTATATGTCTCTTTCTTAAATGCCTCCAATGATCTGACCTCCAATGCTTTACGTGGCAAGGAATTCCACAAATTCACCACCCTCTGGCTAAAGAAATTTCTCCTCATCTCTGTTTTAAACCTGTACCCTCTAATTCTAAGATTGTGCCCTCTGGTCCTGGACTCACCCACCAAGGGAAACAGCTTGGCCACATCTACTCTATCTAGTCCTTTCAACATTTTAAATGTTTCTATGAGGTCCCCTCTCATTCTTCTGTACTCCTGTGAGTACAGTCCAAGAGCCGACAAACGCTCCTCATATGTAAGCCCTTTCATTCCGGGAATCATCCTCGTAAATCTCCTCTGAACCCTTTCCAACATCAGCACATCCTTCCTAAGATATGGGGCCCAAAACTGTGCACAGTATTCCAGATGAGGCCTCACTAGTGCCCTGTAGAGCCTCATCAACACTTCCTTACTTTTATACACTATACCTCTTGAAATGAATGCCAACATAGCATTCACTTTTTTTACCACTGATCCGACCTGGTGATTAACCTTTCAGGTACCCTGCATGAGTACCCCCAAGTCCCTTTGTATTTCTGTACTTTGAATCTTCTCTCCTTCTAGATCATAATCTGCCCGTTTATTTCTGTTTCCAAAGTGTACAACAGCACATTTCTCAACATTGACTCTCATCTGCCATTTCCTTGCCCATTCTCCTAAACTATCTAGGTCTCTCTGCAACCTTCCTGTCTCCTCAATACTCTCTACTCCTCCACCTATCTTGGTGTCATCTGCAAACTTAGCCACAAAACCATTTACTCCATCATCCAAATTGTTAATATACAAGGTAAAAAGAAGCGGCCCCAACACTGACCCCTGCGGAACACCACTAGTAACCGGTAGCCAACCAGAATGAGATCCTTTTATTCCCACCCTTTGCTTCCTGCCAACCAGCCAATGCTCCACCCATTCTGTTATCCTACCTGTAATCCCATGACCTCTCATTTTATTAATCAGTCTGTTATGCGGCACCTTGTCGAAGGCCTTTTGAAAGTCTAAATACAAAACATCCCCTCCCTTATCCACCCTACCTGTGATTTCTTTAAAAAACTCCAATAGCTGTAGCCTAACCAATGTTTTGTAAAATTGTACCATAATCTCCCTACTCTTAAGCTCTGTGCTCCAGCTATCCCATATGCCTTCTTCACCACCTTATTTACCTTGTCTGCTCTTGCAACATTTTGCTGTGTTAGTGGCATTACATAAATTCAAATTGTTTGGCTGCAGTCGGGGTGCATAAACTGGGACATTGAGGTCTTGAGCAGTATCACCAGTAGTTTTTATTGTAAGAATAACACTATAAACATCCAAGCAGGAGGATCAGAACTCCTCTTCCTGGCTCCACAGAAACAACTACAAGTTTCTGTTAGCTGTCTTAATGCCCTCGTCAAACTCTCTCCTCAATCTTCTCACCACTATCTCCTGATCTTATCTCTCAATCATGATGCGGTTGAAGGTACAATCAGACCCTTCTCAGGCCAAGCAGCATGAGACCTCAGACACATAGGTTGCCCAAGTTAACCTGATGAGCCCCAAGGAGAGATTTGCCTCTTAGACTCCTCTGTCATTACTGTAGTGTGCTAGGATCATGTGCTCCTTTGGACATTAGGGATTTTGGACTCCAATCCATCCTACTGTTCACAATACTAACGCCATGTTCGAGGCAAAATAAAGGGCACTTTGAATACAATGAACATGAAAATCTCTACAAAAACATGTTCGTATCCAGATGAAGTATTATTCAAATTGATGTTCTAGTCATATGTTTTGCAAAGCCATGATTATTGGTCTCATGGAACTCATCCAGCCCCAACAGTTCAATTAATTTCAAAGGATTTGCAATCTGTCGCTCTTCAGTACAAAACAAAATGTTGCAGCTTTCAGTGTGTCGACCTTGGCAATGCTGTACAATTACACACAATGTAGAAATGTGCCTCTTTTCCAGCACATAGCTTCAGAAATCCAAATCATGGACCATGCAGCCTGCATGGACCATGGACCAGTGCTGCCAACTGCAAGGCTCACAAAAGAGACATGCTTGGTTACTTTACAACGTAGCACCATGACGTCTGGCTTCCTTACATTGTGCAGATGTTATGGTGACTCACAAATGCAAGTTCTTTACATTGCACTAAGAGCATCTCAGCAAGCTTTTAATAGATAGAATACACTTCAAAATAGCCTGCAGATAACAAGCAATAAAATGTTTCTTTTCTATCATGGTCTCAGTAAAAATAAATACTTGAACTTACCCGGCTAATTTTGAAACTTCATGGCAGCCAGCGAAGTATCTTTGAAGTATAATCAGTGGAATAATTTAGGAAATGTAGCAACCAAATTATAGTCCACAAGTTTCCACAGAGAACTCAGAGGTAATGCTGTAATGTTCGTAATGAGAGGCAAATATGACCACAAGAAACTGCAGAGTTGTGGACACAGCTCAGCACATCACGGAAACCAACCTCCCCTCCATGGACTCTATCTACACTTCTCACTGCCTCAGTAAAGCAGCCAGCATAATTAGAGACCTCACCCACACCAGACATTCTCCCCCCTCCCATCGGGCAGAAGATACAAAAGCCTGAAAGCAGATAACACCAGGCTCAAGGACAGCTTCTATCCCGCTGTTATAAGACTAATGAACAGTCTCCTAGTACAATAAGATGGACTCTTGACCTCACAATCTACCACGTTATGGCCTTGCACCTTATTGTCTGCCTGCACTGCACTTTCTCTGTAATTGTAACACTTTATTCTGCATTCTGTTATTGTTTTACCTTGACCTACCTCAAAGTACCGTGTAATGAATTGAACTGAATCAACAGTATGCAAGACAAGCTTCTCACTGAACCGCAGTACGTGTGACAATAATAAACCAATTTACCAATTTAAATAGTCTTTAGGACACTGGGAAGAAGCTCTTGTTTTTTTCTCACTAGTGTCAGCAGATCGAGTGCATCAACATGAGAGTGTGGATTTGGCCTCAGTTTAATGATTTACCTGAAAGACAGCTCCTCTGACAGTGGAAAACTCAGCAAAAAATAAAATGCTGGAAGAGCTCAGCGGGTCAGGCAACATCTGTGGAGGGAAATGAACAGTTGATGTTTCGGGTTGAGACCCTTCATCTGGACTGAAAGAGTGCAGGGGAGATGGCCAGTATAAAGAAGTGAGAGAGAGGGGTGAGGCAAGAGCTGGCAAGCGATAAGTGGATCCAGATGAGGATGGGTGATTGACAGATGGAGGAGGGAAGGGAAATACCGACAAGAGGCTGGGAGGTGATAGGTGGAGGTAACAAAGGGCTGCAGATGATGGAAGATGGAGCATGGAACTAAATAAAAGAGGTGGGGTGGGAAGATGGGAACAGTATGGGGAGGGGATCCAGTGGGAGAAGTGTGGGGGTGATGGGCAGATGGGAGTGGACAGAGGAGGGGAAAGAAACAGGCTAAAGTGGGGAAGGGGGCTGCAGGGCTGTGGTGGGTGTAGGAGGAACTGGGTAGATCAGGAGGAGAGAGAAAAGGGAAGAAGGGGGAGCAGCTTCCCTGAAAATGGAGACTTCAATGTTCATTGTAGACTGCCCAGGCAAAATATGAGGTGCTGTTCCTCCAGTCTGCATTTAGCCTCACCCTGGCTGTGGAGGAGGCCCAGGACAGACAGGTCGGTGTGGGAATAGGGAGGGGAATTAAAATGGCCAGCAACTGGGAGCTCCAGAAGGACATGATGTCAGAGCACAGGTGTTTGGCAAAGCGATCGCCTAGTATGTGCTTGGTCTCACCAATGTAGAGGAGGCCACATTGAGAGCACCAAATGCAGTAGATGAGGTTGGAAGAGATGCATGTGAATGTCTCAGATGGAAGGGCTCTTTAGGTCCCTGGATGGCATTGAGGGAGGAGGTGTAGGGGCCGGTGTTACACTACAGATGTTTGCAGGTGAAAATGCCTTGGGAGGAGGAGGGATGGGTGGGGAGGGATGAGTGAAGCAGGGAGTCACAGAGAGAGTGGTCCCTGCAGAAAGCAGAAATGGGTGGGAAGGGCAAGGTGTGGCTGGTGGTGAGATCACATTGTAACCTTGTAGATTTGAAAGTCAAGTGAGGCTTGGGAAGTGTCATTGAAGCATAGCTGACATCTGACTTCAGGGAGAGGAATATTTATCAACAGGGATATGTGTAATATTGACTAGATCCTTCTAAAACAGTTCCTAAAATTGTTTTAGGACAAGGGTGGTGCTGTTGTAGTCTGGCAGACTGACCTTTACCTTGCCGAGGCCAGATGTCAACTCTCGGACACCTCCTTTTACTTATCCTTCAACCTTGACCCCACAAAGGAACATCAGGCCATTGTCTCCCGCACTATCACTGACCCCATCACCTCCTGAGATCTCCCCTCTAATGCCTCCGTCCTCATAGTTCCCCTACCCCATACTGCCTGTTTCTACCTCCTACCCAAGATCCACAAACCTAACTGCCCCGGTAGGCCCATTGTTTCTGCCTGCTCCTGCCCCACTGAACTCGTGTCTTCATATCTTGACTCTATTTTGTCCCCCTTGGTCCAGCCCCTTCCCACCTATGTCCATGACACTTCGCATGCTCTCCGTCACTTCAACAACTTCCAGTTCCCCGGTCCTGACAGCCTCATTTTCACAATGGATGTTGAGTCCCTGTACACTTCCATCCTCCATCAGGAAGGCCTTAAGGCTCTCGGCTTCTTTCTGGACAACAGACCCAACCAGTTCCCCTCCACTACCACCCTCCTCCGTCTGGCTGAACTGGTACTCACCATCAACAACTTCTCTTTCGGCTCCTCCCACTTTCTCTAAACTAAAGGTGTAGCCGTGGGTACTACTGGCAGGGGTCCCAGCTATGCCTGACTCTTCATTGGCTAAGTGGAACAGTCCATGTTTCAAATCTATACTGGTAATGCTCCCCAACTCTTTCTCTGCTACATTGACGCCTGCATTGGGGCTGCTTCCTGCACTTGTGCTGGGCTCATCAATTTCATCAACTTTGCCTCCAACTTTTCACCCTGCCCTCAAGTTTACATGGTCCATCTCCAACACCTCTCTCCCCTTTCTGGATTTCTCTGTCTCCATGTCCGGAGACAGGTTAACTACCACATCTTTTACATACCTACTGACTCCCACAGTTACATTGACTACACCTCTTCCCACCCTGTCACTTGCAAGGATGCCGTCCCCTTCTCCCAGTTCCTCTGCCTCCGCCGCATCTGTTCCCATGATGAGGTTTTCCACTCCAGGACATCAGAGATGACCTCCTTCTTCAGTGAGCAGGGTTTCCCTTCCATCACCATCAATGCTGCTCTCACCCGCATCTCCTCCATTTCCCGCACATCTGCCCTCACCACATCCCCCCCCCCCGACATAACAGGGACAGGTTCCCCCTTGTCCTCACCTACCACCCCACAAACCTCCGCATCCAACACATCATTCTCCGCAACTTCCGCCACCTCTAACAGGATGCCACCACTATCACATCTTCCCCTTCCCCCCTCTGCTTTCCACGACCCCCTTGTCTATTCGTCCCTCCACGCAGATGACCCTCCCGCCACTTCTGCCTGCGACCATACTAAGTGCTACCCCTGCCCCTACACCTCCTCCCTCACCACCATTCAGGGCCCCATTCAGCACCTCACCTGTGAATTCGAGGGTGTCATTTATTGCATCTGGTTCTCCCGGCTTCATGACTTGCCCATCTATTCCTCACATCCTTCCCTTTATTCCATGGATTCCTGCTCCTTCAGCCCTTTGCCTCTTCTACTTATCACCTCTCAGCTTCTTACTTCTTCCCCCCTCCACCACCCCCACCCTCCCCCTCTCACCTGAACTCACCTATCACCAGCCTACATGTGCTCCTCCCCCTCCTCCGACTTTCTTATTCTGCCTTCTGCCCTCTTCCTTTCCAGTCCTGATGAAGGGTCTTGGCCTGAAACATCGACTGTTTATTTCCCTCCGTAGATGTTGCCTGACCTGCTGAGTTCCTCCAGCATTTTGTGTGTGTTGCTCCTAAAATTGTTGATTTTATGCACTGTTTCTTCCAGCTAGTGGAATGGTTACACTAGCAATTAATCTGTTATTTGACAAGAACCCAATTTTTATCCAAAATAAAAACAGAAAATGTGGAGATACTTAGCAAACTATGGAACATCAGTGGAGTAAAAAAAAACTTGCATTGTGGTCTGGTATGGCAATTTGAATGCACAGAATCATAAGAAGCTGCAGAGAATAGTGGACTCAGCCCAATACATCACAGGCACATCCCTACGCACCATCTGAAGTATCTACATGAGGCGCTGCCTCAAGAAGGCAACATCTATCATCAAAGATCCCCACCATCCGGGCCATGCCATCTTCTTGCAGCTACCATCAGGCAGGAGGTAGAGAAGCCTGAAGT
Organism: Pristis pectinata; assembly: GCF_009764475.1. Taxonomy (NCBI): domain Eukaryota; kingdom Metazoa; phylum Chordata; class Chondrichthyes; order Rhinopristiformes; family Pristidae; genus Pristis; species Pristis pectinata. The sequence goes on along the minus strand of NC_067419.1, from coordinate 39,155,943 downwards.
CCCACACCACCAGGTTCAAGAACAGCTACTTCCCTTCAACCATTCGGTTCTTGAACCAACCTGCACAACCCTAATCATTACCTCAGCATAGCAACATTATGACCACTTTGCACTATAACGGACTTTTTTTTGTTCTAATTGTGTTCCTTCTTGTAAAAGTTGTGTCTGATTTATGATTAATTTATGTTTTTCTTGTGAATGCAACTTATCTGATGCTATGTGCCTGTGATGCTGCTGCAAGTAAGCTTTTCATTACGCCTGTGCATACATGTACTTGTGTATATAACAATAAGCTTGACTTCGACTTCAGGTTGAAATCTTTCCATTCAGGTGCTTATCCACTTCAGACGAACTACTGAGGTGAGGAACGTGTCCAACAATTTTAAGGAATGGATTAATATTCACAGGTGTAAAAGAAGAGAGATGACAGTGAATGCTGTTTCTTGGAATGGAACAAATAGAATCAGGATATATAGTCATAGGATAGAGGCTAGACCATATAGGACTGAGATAGTGAGATTAATTCTACTCAGAGAGTTTTATTCCTTCAGAACTCTATACTCCAGAGGTCTACGGATGATCAGTCATTAAGTATGTTGTGGCTAAGGTCTATGAATTGAAGGAATTGAAGGAAGTGAAGGAATCAGGGGACACAGGAATGTGGTGGGGAAGTAACCTTTAGGTGAAGGATCAACCATGAAAAAAATGTTTAACAGTCCAGATAAAGGGTCTTGACTTGAAACGTCGGCTGTCCATTTCCCTCCACAGATACTGCCTGACGCACTGAGTTCTCCCAGCAGATTGTGTTTTGCTCCAGATTGCAGCATCTGCTCTTATATCTCCACAGTTGGTTATCAAGGCAAGTATGATAGTCATATTTCAACTCAATGCTGCGAATTGTTCCCCAATGACTCCCTGTCGTGGGAAAGCCAATCGGAATGGTGGATGAAAGAAAATTACAGCAGCAGTTAGGCAGTTGGCTCCTTAAACCTGATCCACCATTCGTTAAGATTAAAGCTGATCCAATCTTGGCCTTAACACCACTTTCCCATGCTCTCCCTACAGCCTTTTGATCCAGATGTCTGTCAGTCTTTACCCTGAATATATTCAAAGACTCTGACTCTGCGGTAGAGAATTCCAAAGTATCTCAACCTCCTGAGAGAAGAAATTTCTCTCCACCTCCATCTTAAATAAGCACTAATTCTCAACACCTTACTGTGAGAAATCTCCTCTCAGCTTGCACTGTATGTTTTCTGAAACTGTACCACTATATTCTGCATTCTGTTTTCCTTTTTATTATCTTGATGTGTTTGTGTTCGGAATGATCTGTCTGGATGGTATTCAAACAAAAGCTTTTCACTGCATCACGGCACATGTTGCAATAATAAACCCATTACCAATAACCTTGTCAATCCCCCTCAGAATCTTATAGCCGTTGACAGGGTTAACCAGGAATTTTGTGCTCAGATCTCGGAAGTGGCTCCTGAATTTAGAACTTTATGACTCAGAGAAGACGGTGTTGATGACAGAGTCATGGCTGACATTAATATATTATAAGTATCTTAGAATTTTATAAGTACAATAACAGCATACCTTTTCAGTGATTTCCTTGGTAACTCTGGTTATATCACAATTCTGTCAAGAATCAAAATATTTGTGGTATTTACATAATCCTGGAATGGTCACCATGAGTTTAGTCATTTTTTATCTGGTTCAGTCAACGCAAAAGTAATTTTCAAATGGAAGTGAACCGTGGAGTGTTAATTCCCGTGGGTATCTCGGTAGTGGTCATAGTGAATGGTTAACAGGTTGTAGGCTTCTTATTACAAGTGCATGGAGAACTATCATTAGGAGTGTTTCACACTACTGCCATCCTATTGTGTCACGGAAGCTAAAGCAGCCACTAGTTGAAGTCGATGAAGACCGGAAGAAGTTAGTTATATTCATTATTCATCATTGCAACAATCATATCTACAAAGTTTAAGCAAAACTAAAGCCATTAGAATTCCTTCTTTAGAGCATTCTTATTTAGTCTAGAGTCATACAGAGATCAAACAACCTGAGCTTCTCTTCCTTCGGAGGCTTAGTTACCTTTGTCACACTTCCTATATTCCCACCAATATTCAAGAACTTTTTTAATCTTCTTAGTGGAAACTGCAAGTGATAAAGAAGGCCAGTAAGACATCTGATTAACTACCTCCCTTCAGTTCTTGCTCTATATACTCCTGACCTTTATGAAGTTTCCAAATATAAAGCTGCAGCATAAGAAGAGAAGATGATCTGCTCAGATTTCAATACATGCACCTTACCCAAATGAAAACGCTCCAACTTGGACCTAATCCAATACTACAATATGATCTATTTTACAATGAAACAGAATAATGGCAAGTGGAAACAGCAGTCTACTTGTTGAATGGCATAATAATTTCTTTCTACTTAATTGCTTTGTATGTATTTTAACAGACATTCCCATTAAACTTAAACAGGTGATTCCACACAATTTTAAGAACAAAAAACATGCAGAGAGGCCAAATTATAGAGAAGTAACTTTAACACAATCTTTTAAGATGCAAAGAAAAATTAGGAGCATAGAACATCTAATTTCTCCAACCTCAGTGTCTCCAATTCTTTATAATTTCTTGTGTTAGCCACCTTATGGTATTTGGTATATTGAAAGAGATGAACAACTAAAAGTTGGTGCATGCTTGGAAGAGAGTTGAAAGGAGGCCAACTCAATCTCTTTCCCAAAATATGTCACGTGGATCTCTGGCTTTCTTCTACCTCACTAGCAATTGTCATTCTGTATCATTGTTTATGGGGATTTAATTCTTCTGTGCTCAGTTGTATTATTTATAAGCTTAAACAATGGGTCAATGACTATATTAAGTCATCACTTACAGTCTGTAACTGTAACACATTCTGCATTCTGTTATTGTTTTCCCTTGTACTATCTCAATGCACTGTTGTCATGAAATGATCTGTATGGATGCCATTCAACACAAAGTTTTTCACTGCACCTCAGTATATGTGAAAATAATAAACCAATTTACCACTGGGAGAAATTATACAGCACACTAACTATTGAGAGAGAGCGAGAGAACGACAGAGTGAGAGAGCAAGAGAGAGCGAGAGAGAGAGAGATAATAATAAAAGAGAGAAACTGAAATTAAGAATGGAGGGGTAGGGGAGAAATACCATTAAAAATGCATTGTTGCTACTAACAGATTTTTGTCTCAACTGTAAGATGGTATCTCTGATAGTGCAACTTTCCCACAGTAATTTTAAGATGTCAGATCCTATGTCAAAGGTTTGCACAGATAGATATACCTGAATATTTTCTACGACTGGACATATATGAAGTATGTTTTAATTCTTTTAATGGAATCAATCAGTACCCCACTGAATAAATGAAATAAAAATTTGTGTATTTTCTCTCAATAATCATATCCTACTAGGGATGTATCTGCCAAAACCCATCAATTGTAAAGTTTGATATGCAGGCAAATTCCAGTTTGTGCATTTTACTTGTCCTATTTTTGTCCAGATGTTTCCATTCCTACCTTTTCCTCCACTGACAGCCCTTTTTAATCTCAGAGGAGAGGCAAAAACAGACAAGCATACCACAATTAATTTTTGTTATTATCCAATGCAGTCTCAGGTAAGCCATAGCTAGTTATAGTGTGAAGCTTTTTGTAATGAGCTAGTACCCTCACCAACAATAAATCCATTTATTAGTTAACATTGGGAAGGAAATGACTTTTAGAGCTTCAAGGAGGGTATCCAGTTACTCCTGGCTAGTCTGACCCTTCTTTGATTTCAGTCTGTTCTTTCAGGTTGACTTTTAATATCCTCCAAATCTGGTCCACAACCTTCCCAAGGCAAGGGCTGTGCTTTCCATAACTAATTATTGAAACAATAATATACTTGTGCTGCCAAACGTGAGTCTGTTAAACTGAGGTGTTTAAGAGACATATGGTTTTGGATGGGTTCTCCTGATTGTTTAACATAATTCTGGCTGAAGATCCACAGAATTTGCAGAGAGAATTGCAAATACACAACTTTCACACCTTCCCTTCAGGACTCTGCTGACAAATTCACAGCTGAAGTTTGAGAAGACCCTGTGGTGATTAACACTGTGAGTCCAAAATACTTCTACAAGAAGGCATTGATAAGGCTTGATTCCATATGGAATTGACCAGTTTGGAAAAGAACCATTTTGTTCACTGCTTCAAATATCCTCTGCTCCGCAAAAACCTTATTTCCACAGGTTCATGCTCCACAGGAAATTATCAGGTGGGGCTCCAAAATAGAAGCTGCGCAGCCATCATCTGGGTCTCTTGTTAAATGAAGACAAGGATGACTTGCCAATTATTTTTTGCTGATGTAGTTTGGCCTGTTGCTAATTTACTCTGGAGCCAACCTGACTAAGATTTGAGTCCAATAGTCTTGGGTTGAATGTAAAATAACGCCTGAAGAAATCTGGCAAGCCTCCTCAATGTTTTTCTTGCTGTTCTACATTTCTATTCTGAGGGGCTTTAATCTTCCCAAGGAAGTCCCAAAAATAGCAAGGCCATTTTTTTTTCCTGAAGATTTCATTAGATACATATGGGTCAGGTTAGAATGAGTGACATCTCAGGAATATCCATTCTGTCCTGTTATGATATTGGCAAGATCTTCTATTTTAAACCTGCTTAATTTTCCACTGACCTTATTAACCATTTCACTGAGCTTGAAGTTATGGAACAGCAAATAGCTTGATATTTAAAGAGGTGACCTAATGAAGTAACTTGGTTTCTTTATATTTATTATATTACCGACATAAGAACTGAAAGACAATTTGGAAATTTAAAATTTGTATTGTCAAAAATGGCACTCCCTGTCTCACACAAGGACTCTCACAAATACTCTGAGCAGTGAAGTTTGGCATAAGACAGATGGGCATAGCAGTCCAAAGGGAGCTTGTTGGCTGATCTTCCATTTCCACGAGGAATCATGAGCCACAGCATAATAAATTGGCTAAAATGTTCACAGATTTAAGAGATGGTTCAAGAAATACTCCTACAATTCATCATAATAATAGATTGACTTGGCCAGGGTACTCAGTCCAATGCAGGAAATGTCGGAATTAAGCACATAGAATATGGTGGTTGAAAGGCTTTTATGCCTGAAGGAAACAGCTGCACACAACCTTTCAACTGAATAGATTCATTTAATGTGCTCTCTTAAAAAGTAACTCTTGAAATCCTTTGCATAATTTGGGCTGTATATAACTGTAAATTATTATTAAAATGGAAACCCATTGCACTTGCACCTGGATTAATATTTGATTCTTGTGCAAGTAGGCAGTATCTTATGGATTCCATTGTAACTGAGGAACATTGCAATGTAGACACAAATACAACCCTGTATTTTTTGACCATGGAAGAAATTAGCAGGTGCTGGAAAAGTAACTGTCTATTCTGTTACTGCCTAATTGTTCTGCGTAGGTGAAACGTGGACAACTGTGAGGTAAATAATATAAAAATATTATGTACAAGTTGCTGTTTGTGGAATGTTTTCTTTTATTCATAGTTTATGGGAACAATGACATTAAAGTCCATCATCAAGGACCCTCACCTCCTGGGACATGCCCTCTTCACATTACTACCATCAGGGAGGAGGTACAGGAGACTGAAGACCCACTTTCAATGATTCAAGAACAGCTTGTCCCCCTCCACCATCAGATATCTGAATAGTCCATGAACCCATGAACACTACCTTGTTATTCCTCTTATTTATTTATCACTATTTATTTATTTTTGAAACTTATGGTAATTTTTATGTCTTGCACTATACTGCTGCCACAAAACAACACATTTCATGACACATGTCAGTGATAGTAAACCTGATTCTGATTCTGGTTCTGAAATATCCAATACACAACAAACATTTGTCATACTATTGGGAAAATTGATATGGTTGCCGAGAAAGTATTTTTGATGCAGTAAAGTATGGGTGTGTTTACTGTAAACACCTAAACAGGTTCCTTGCAAAAAAACATTAAAGTAGGGAAAATCCAGTGTAAAATAGCATTATAGTGGTTACACCCAGAAACAAGGACTTAAACACAATCTATGCAGTTCCTGATGAGACTAGAACTTTGTTGGGCAACATTCAGAGAAGTTACACTTTGCATGATAGTCCCACTGTAGCATTATGGTCCTGAGAGGGAATAGAGCTGCAGTAGAGAGGGTGACTGCTCCCATATTCACTTAAAAGGACATGATACATGCCAGGAAGATGATTGTCCCAGGGAGGGGGGAGAGTAGGGTTCAGGCAGGAGACACACTATAAGAAATACCTGGCAAGACATGGGCACATATGTCTCCACAAGGAATTGCAATCACCACAAAATGGAGCAATGGGGAAAGAATGACTCTGCTTGCTCGATCTCTCAAGGTGATCTGCACACCACTGCTTGGACCAGAAGAGTGGCAATTCTCTTGAACACATCCTGGAGTCATAGATCCATGCAGCACAGAAACTTGCCTTTTGGCCCTCCTTCTCCATGTCTGAAGTCAGTTCTGAAGGTTCCCAGTTAGGTATCATGATGTGAGAGATGGGTCACTTTAAATAATAATAAAGACAACAAGGTAGCACATTGTGCCACAAGCTGTATTGTATTTAGTCCACAAGAGATATGGTGTGCCATTTTCTGATCCAGTTCAGGTCGGCACTGACATAATTATGTACATAATGAAGACATTTGGTGTGTCGCTGCCACTGGAAAAACTGCAGACAAACACAAAGGTACCCAGTCCAAATGGAGCAATTTCACTTAGACATGTTCTCCAGCACAATCTATGTTAAAATCAATATTGGATCACATAGTGCTTAAAAACTGCTGTATCTGATCCATATTCTTGGCTGATGTGTTATTCATTATAATAAAGGAGGCAACATGTTTAAAGGAAACAGGAAGAAAATGTAGCCCTGGTGCTCCCAACCCGACTTGATCACAAAGTTTAAAAGATAATTACAAAGAGTTCAATAAAGCCTGCTCTACAGTGTAATTAGTTTCATACATCTACAAGAGATCAGGCACTGTATGGATGCTTTCATACTGAAAGCAACTGGAGTGAGAAGAGCTCCAAATACAACCTGCTACATGGTCATAGTGTCCTACAGTACATGTCCGTGCGGACCATCAGGCACCTATTTGCATTAATCCTACATTAATCCCACTTTATTCTCTCCACATTCCCATTTACTCCCCATAGAGTCTCTCACTGATGCATAACAGGAAATTTTACATTGGCTAATTAACCTCCCAACCCATATACCTTTGCGTTGTGGAAGGAGACCAGAGTACCCGGGGAAACCCACAAGATCAAAGGGAGAATGTGCAAACAACACACAGACAGAATCAGAGGTTGCGATTGAACCCAAGTCCCTCGTGCTGTGAGGGAGCAGTTTTACAAGTGCCACTGTGCCACCTGTTACTACAGGCATATTCAATAACCTGTTTACTCTATTAAAATCTTGAACCCAGCACTGTCCGACAACACACAACATTCAAAGACACCATCCCTAAAAATATGGCTGCTCGGGTAACGCATTTTAACGTGTATTCACATTTTATCTCAAAACCTCAGATCTCTATAAACCACATTTCAGAATGAGAATCAGGTTTAGTATCACTGACATATGTCGTGAAATTTGTTGTTTTGTGGCAGCAGTACAGTGCAAGACACAAAAATTACTATAAGTTACAAATATAGATAGTGCAAAGGAGGGATAACGAGGTGGTGTTCATGGGTTCATGCACCATTCAGAAATCTGATGGCAGAGAGGAAGAAGCTGTTCCTGAAATGATGAGTGTGGATCTTCAGGTTCCTGTGCCTCATTTTCAATAGTAGTAATGTGAAGAGGGTATGTCCCAGGTGGTGAGGGTCCTTAATGATGGATGCCGCCTTCTTGAGACACCGCCTCTTGAAGATGTTGTCGATGGCGGGGAGGGCTGTGCCCTTGATGGAGCTGGCTGAGTCTACAACCCTCTGCAACCTCTTTCAATCCTGCACATTGGAGCCTCCATACCCGGTGGTGATGCAACCAGTCAGAATGCTCTCCATCATACATCTGCAGAAATTTGCAAGTCTTTGGTGACATACCAAATCTCCTCAAACTCCTATTGAAGTAGAGCCATTGGTGTGCCTTCTTAATGATTGCATCAATGTGTTGGGCCAAAGATAGATCCTCTAAGATATTGACACCCAGGAACTTGAAGCTGCTCACCCTTTCCACTGCTGACCCCTCAGTAAAGACTGGTGTGGGTTCTCCCAACCTTCCCTTCCTGAAGTCCACAATCAATTCCTTGGTCTTGCTGACATTGATTGCGAGGTTATTGTTGCAACACCACTCCACCAGCTGATCTATCTCACTCCTGTATGCCTCCTCATCACCATCTGAGATTCTGCCCACAATAGTGGTGTGATCAGCAAATTTATGGATGGCATTTAAGCTGTGCCTAACCACACAGTCATGAGTGTAGAGAGAGTAGAGCAGTGGGCTAAGCACACATCCTTGAGGTGCGCCTGTGTTGATTGTCAGTGAGGAAATGTTACTACCAATGGGCACTGACTCACGTAATCACTAATCTTCAAAATAACTAAAGTAATAACTGATCGAATAAGTGTCAATATGTCAAAACAGTACCAATGAGGAGCAGGTAGTCAGCAAAAAGACGAACAATTTTCTCAGTGTTTTCAAAAATTGCCAAGAATAGCAAAACTAATAAATTAAAATCACATAGGGCAGACAAGCTCCTGATCTCTCTCACTGATGATTCGGGATATTTGAGCCGACAAATCTGCATTTTGCCAGAGGTTCTCTCTCATCTTTACTCATTTAACCTGATATAAAGTTGGATGGGAACAGATGAGATCTTTTATGAAAGAGCTGACTGTAAATTAATCAAGGAAACACCCATTCTACATGGTGAATCAGATTGCTCATTCCCAGAGCACCATTAAAACCAGCTCATCAAACACAGAACATTACAGCACAGGAACAGGCCCTTCAGCCCACAAGGTCCGCACTGACATGTGACAGAACAGGTCTAAGGAGGTGAAAAATGCCCCTTTATCTCAATATTCATTTCTGGACAACAGCGATATTACTTTAGGTGTATTTCATTGGCTGTACAGTGCGTTGGTCTGTCCTGATAGAGATGTGGAACTAATTACTTATTTACTCTTTGTCTCAAGTGGACACTTACTCAGGTAGGAGTATAATCCCCAATGTGCTGAGCTCCTTTCATGATCATGCATGAGCCTATATGCTGAGGTCTAGCAGGCTATTCGCTAACTAGGGACAATTAAGGGGAGCATGTTCCCTTACCATTAATACAGAACATGACCTGTCAATCATAGCAGAATCAAAACAACTATCATATTTTTACTCTGTAAGCTTCACATGAGCAAGGAATTTCATTGCACCCTGGTGTATGTGGCAATAAGCTCATGGAGTCTAATCTACTCCTTAAAGGAGAGCTGGAACCCATGCATCCAGTACAGGACACATGGCAATGGTTCTGAAAGAGGTAGCTGAAGAGATTGTGGAGGCATTAGTCGTGAGCTTTCAAGAATCACTAGAGTCCGGAATGGCTCTGGAGAACTGGAAGATTGCAAAACTCACTCCACTTTTTAAGAAGGGAGGGTTGGCAAAAGACAAGAAATTATAGGCCAGTTAGCCTGACTTCAGTGGTTGGTAAAGATGTTAGAGTCCATTATTAAGGATGAGGTTTCAGGGTACTTGGAAACTCATGCTAAAATAGGTCAAAGTCAGCATGGTTTCTGGGAACATCTTGCCTGAGAAATCTGTTGGAATTCTTTGAGGAAGTTACAGGCAGATGGACAAAGGAGAATTAGTGGATGTTGTTTACTTGGATTTTCAGAAGGCCTTTGAGAAGGTGCCACACATGAGGCTGCTAAACAAGATAGGAACCCATGGTATTACAGGAAAGGTACTAGCATGGATTACTGATTAGCTAACTGGTAGAAAGCAAAGAGTGGGAATAAAGTGGGCCTTTTCTGGCTGGCTGCCAGTGACTAGTGGTGTTCTGTAGTGGTCGATGTTGGGTCCGCTACTTTTCACGTTCTATATTAATGACCTAGATGACAGAATTGATTGCTTTGTGGCCAAGTTTGCAGATAATACAAAGATAGGTGGAGTGTCAGGTAGTGTTGGGGAAGCAGGGAGTCTGCAGAAGGACTTGGACAGGTTGGGAGAATGGGCAAAGAAGTGGCAGATGGAATACAGCGTAGGGAAGTGTACAGTCATGCACTTTGGTAGAAGGAATAAAGGCGTAAACTATTTTCTTAAAGGGGAGCCAATTCAGAAATCAGAGGTGCAAAGGAACTTGGGTGTTCTAGTGCAGGATTCCCTAAAGGTTAACTTGAAGGTTGAGTCGGTAGTAAGGAAGACAAATGCAATGTTAACATTTATTTTGAGAGGACTAGAATGTAATAGCAAGGATGTAATGCTGAGGCTTTATAAGGTGTTGGTCAGACAACATTTGGAGTATTGTGAGCAGCTGTGGACCCCAGAATGATGTGCTGGCATTGGAGAGGGTCCAGAGGAGGTTTACAAGAATGATCCTGGGAATGAAAGAGTTAACATATGAGGAGCATTTGAAGGCTCTGGGCCTGTACTCACTGGAGTTTAGAAGGATGAGGGGGGGATCTCATTGAAACTTACCGAATATTGAAAGGCCTGGATAGAATGGACGTGGAGAGGATGTTTCCAGCAGTGGGAGAGTCTAGGACCAGAGGGCACAGCCTCAGAATAAAAGGATGTCCCTTTAGAACAGAGATGAGGAGGAATTTCTTTCACCAGAGGGTGGTGAATCTGTGGAATTCATGGCCACAGACGGCTGTGGAGGCCAAGTCATTGGGTATATTTAAAGTTGAAATTGATAAGTTCTTGATTAGTAAGGGTGTCAAAGGTTACAAGGAGAAGGAAGGAGATGGGCCGAATGGCCTAATTCTGCTCCCATATCTTATGGACAATAAACCATTACTGAACAAATAACCCACTTCAACATCTAAGGCACATAACCTATTGTTCCCCACTGGGGATGTTTCTCTTTGCTCCGCACATGAATTTTCCCCCTACATTTGGTGAAGATTTCACTAGAGCACAAAAGGAAGAAAGAACTTGTTTATCTATTTTCACATCATTCTAATGTGCACTGTAACAGTGAATTAATTCTCATGGATTGTCACTGTCTTAATGTAATGACTTTTAAACATTTTTAAACAAGATCCCACAAAAACGCAATGAGATAAATTAAACAAATGATTTGTTTTGATGATGTTGGTTCAGGGGTTAGTATTGGATTGGATTTATATTGGTTGAATGAGATGATTCTTAATATATTTGCCTGTAATTCCCATCTGTACATCAGCTAATTACTCTAATTATTCTATTCAAAAATTAATTCTGAAACGTACTGACTAAATTTTAGTCCCTGGAAATTATAGATTTAATGCAAATTATTAATATAATGAGTTTGGAATCCCTTAAAAGGTAATACTTCGGGAGTTCCACTGGTTGCTAAATGCCTGCTAGTTTCATTTGCATAAAAAATCACAGGTAAGACAGAATGTTTGACATGCAACTGCAGTGTAGTGCAACATGAGAATGGTAGGTATTTGGGGAATCATTAAACTTTTAAAAGAAACATGCCTTTCACAAAGGGTTTCAAACAATTAGTCCTGGCTCCTTGGCTGTCTAGCAGTGTGAACATCACTGGCAAGTACTGCATTTATTGCCAATCCCTAATTAATCCCTGAACTTAATGGCATGCTATAAAATTTCAGAGAGCTGTCAAGAGTCGATGGCAGTCAAGTAACTCAGGAGCCACAATGGTTAAGGATGACAAGTTCCATCCTTTAAGATGTTAGTGCATCCGATAGGTTTTCAAGCAGCAATGAAATGGTGTTGTGGTCACCATTATTAACACTAACCTTTCATTCTTGATTTATTTAAGTAGCTGAACTTAAATTCCTCGACAGATTTTGAACTTTTCTTCCTAGTTCAATAGTCCAGGCTCCTGACTTGTGCCTTCTGAGGAAAGGTTTCAGTGAGTCAGGATGTGAATAAGCCACCCACTATAAGCAGGAGCTTGTCACAACGGGATCTGTGATAACACACAAAGTGCTGGAGGAACTCAGCAGGTCAGGCAGCATCTATGGAGGGAAATAAACAGTCGACTTTTTGAGTTGAGGCCCTTCATGCAGACTCCAGCATCTGCAGAATCTCTTGTGGATCTGTGGTAATACTATTTATGATCAGCCTACATTTCTCCTGAATTAAGGCAAGATATCTTTATCAGTCACATGTACATCACAACACACAGTGAAATGCACCTTTTGCGTAGAGTGTTCTGGGGGCAGCCCGCAAGTGTCGCCACTCTTCCGGCACCAACATAACATGCCCACAACTTCCTAACCCGTACGTCTTTGGAATGTGGGAGGAAACCCACGCAGACACGGGGAGAACGTACAAACTCCTTACAGACAGCAGCCAGAATTGAACCCGGGTTGCCGACGCTGTAATATGCTAACTGCTGCCTGCCCACATTAACTCATAGTTGGAGTGGTCAGTGACAAATAATTTATTTTGATTAAGCGCTGCTGCTCATTTGGCTGAGTGTTTGCTTTTAGCAACAAAAAATCTGCTGGAGGAACTCAGTGGGTCGAGCAGCATCTATGGGAGTAAAGAAATTGTTGACGTTTCAGGTTGAAAAACCCTGCATCAGGACCAATTTTTTGCTTTTAGGTTTGCTAAAACAAGGTTTTGCTTTTAGCAGCTCACAATACATTCAGACAGCACATGGAGTAAAGCTGTGTATTATAGCAGAGAATATCAGAACATGCATGACTAGAAACCCTTTACATTTGGTTTCACTCTGGGCTTCATTGATATCGCAAGTAGTAGGACAATTATTCAACTCTAATCCACAGGGTGTTCACTGTGACAGTGGGCTAATTTCTTGCACTCACCATTCAACACTACCATGGGGTGCCCATATGGTGCTCACAGCTTGCCGTCACCAGTCAAATAAACACCAAACCTCAACATTTTCTGTCTTCACAATGCTGACTTAGTACATTTCTAGCCCATGTTCTCTCACTGTTCCTTACCCCTCCTCCATGGAATGAAGGACCTGGATTCACACCAGCAGTGAAGTATCTCACCAGCTGCCGGTTTGCCTCAGAAAAATTGCCCACCACGGCCAGCAATCAATCACCATTATCCAAAGGGCTTACCTTCCTTTGCAAGCTTGGAGGTGAAACAGGTTACGGCACACATTGTATTTTGTTCAACACCTATAAGATAAATGCTGCAAAAGAGAGAGATTCAATGTTAACAATCTATGGCACTTTTTTTAAAAATCCGACTCTCTGCAGAACCACACTGGGTCAAGAAGACTGATCACTCATCAAAGTTATGTCCTATTTTCAATTTGAATGAAAATCTGTGTGAAAGAAATGAATTAGTTACTTCTAAGGCATTAAAGGCAGATTATTCTTCTCACTGAATGCTTGTTGTTCTGATTGATGTGTAAAGCCTATTCTTATGATGTAAATCCACTTTTTCAATGTAATTTTATCATTCACTATCAAGGTGAGATATATCAGGGTCCCATATAAACTCAAAGACAACAAAGACTGTATGATATATACTAATCCTTTTAATATTAATCCCCTTCTCTCCAGCTGTGTTTTGAAGTTTAAAGTTGAGGATCAGAAAATGGTTCAGATTTAATTTGCTGTTTTAATTCTTTCCTCCTTTGTTTTTGTCCCATTGACGGTTTTATTTTCCAAAACAGGCTTACATTTATTCTTCATAAACATTCTCTGTGCTTATATGACATTAATATTCCCTCTAAATTAAGCTGTTTTATTGTCATGTGAACAAATACAAAGATAAAAAATCTTGAATATATCCATGGATTTAGGCTTTCTAAGTCCTTTAATACAGATATGTTCAGAGTCACACTAATAGAATTCAGAGGATCTCCTCAGTGCTTTTACGGTCTGGTTCAGCACCTGTTTGGAACCAGATTTGCTGACGATACAAAGATAGGTGAGAAATTAAATTGTGAAGAGGCTGCAAAGGGGTATAGATAGGTTAAGTGAGTGGGAAAAATATTGGCAGATGGAGTATGATGTTGGGAAATGTGAGATTATCTATTTTGGTAAGACAAAAGAAAAGCAGAATTTTAGTTAAATAGAGAGAGACTACAAAATGCTGTGGTACAGGGAGCTCGGTGTCCTCATAAATGGGAAAGAGAAAGTTCACTTGCAGGTGCAGCAAGTATTTCGGAAACCAAATAAAACATTGGCCTTTATTGCAAAGGGGATTGAGTATAAAAGTAGGGAAATCAGAAAGTCATCAGTGCAAACGAAGGGTCTGCAACCTGAGAAACATTGACTCTGTTTCCCTTCCCAGAGATGCAGATGGACCTGCTGAGTATCTCCAGCATTTTCTGGTTTTGTTTTGTAAAAGTAGGATAACCTTGCTACAACTGAACAAGGCACTGAGACCACACTTAGAGTACTGCATGCAGTTTTATTTAAGGAAGGCTATCCTTTTATTGGAACAGTTTAGGGAAGGTTTGTTGGGTTACATAGAACATAGAACACTACAGCACAGTACAGGCCCTTCGGCCCACAATGTTGTGCCAACATCCTGCTCTAAGATCTGTCTAACCCTTCCCTCCCACATAACCCCCTATTTTTCTGTCATTCATATGTCTATCTAAGAGTCTCTTAAATTGAATCCTGGGAAGAAGAGCTTTGCTTTTGAGGAAAGTTGAGAAGTTTGAGGCTACAGTCATTGGGCTTTAGTAGAATGAGAGGGACTTTGTTGAAACGTATAAGGTTCTGAGGGGGCAGATGCTGAGAGAACGTTTCCTTTCATGAGCGAATTTGGAAGTAGGGGGCAAAACTTCACAGTGATGGGTCACCTAAGATGGAGATGAGGAAGAATTTCTTTTATCAGAGCAACATGAATCTTTGGAATTCTTTACCCCATTGAATATATTTAAAGCTGAGATAGATTTTTGGTCTAAAGGAGCATCAGTGCATAGTGTGAATGAGCAGGAAAGTGGAGTTGAGGTCTTTTCAAACGATGGAGTAGGTTTAAGGGGCCGACATCTGGTCATATTTGTCACATTTTTATGTTTGTTCTCTTTCAGTTTCCAGAGATTCACTTTTTCTGTGTACCATGGCTGTTTGCCTTTGATGGACATGATTAGACTGCTTTCAATGCATCTCTGCCAACCCAGAAATTGATCCACAGCTAGATGCAAGGTGTGCCAATACTACAGCTCAAAATAGGGAAACTGTTGTGGAAGAGGCTCTAACAATATGCTCGGTGCAATAGTCAGGAACAATGAAGGTCTCAATGGAACAGCAATAAAATCCTGAACCAAGACCTTATCATTGATGTCACAGAGCCAGTTCTTGAACTGGACCTCCTGTGCAACGTATGGACAGCCTGCATTGGATACAAGGAAGATGTGAACATCTTTTATGCCAATGGAAACTCAAATCAAAAGCCTTCATTGTGACTGCAGTAACCAAAATCAAACGATGGACCATCTCATCAAACAATACCCTTTCTGATCTTTTCCCAACAGCCAATAGTCACACAGCCATGTCAGCCACCACAAGATGGCTCCAAAGTCTCAGTATAAATATAAAAGTTGTTAACTCTGCCAAATGATAGGAAGTGGAATCATAAAACACATGACAGTTATTCTGCCCAATATATTTTGGATACTGTAAAAGATTCAACCTAGCAAATGGTTTGAGCAAGTAATTGGGGAGACCATTACTCTATAGTT
Organism: Pristis pectinata; assembly: GCF_009764475.1. Lineage (NCBI taxonomy): Eukaryota > Metazoa > Chordata > Chondrichthyes > Rhinopristiformes > Pristidae > Pristis > Pristis pectinata. The sequence continues at coordinate 39,140,045 of NC_067419.1, read as the reverse complement.
AACATCTTTCTTCCACCTATAAGTTTTATCCTGAGCCTCCTGTTGTCTGCCACTTTAATATTGCTTCATTTGCACACAATTCCCTCACAAATCAATCCAAGTTTTAACAACATTAATTTCTGTGTCTCTGGACTTAAAGTAAATTATCATTTTCAAGCAAGGTTTCATTAAGTAACTGATCCTTCTCCAATTTTCCTCCATTTTCCTCATTTCTTTAGCTGTTAAATGCCCTTTGCTGGACCATTGCCTTTAATTTCTTCAGTAATTCTGTCTACTGCTTGTCAAGGGTGATCTGTTGCAATGTTCTAATAATGCTTCCCATCTGGGTTTGTCTTCTTCATATTGCTTCATTTTTGCTAAATGTATTAAAAAGCTCTACGTCTTTTTGTCAGCACTGAACTAAGGTACCCAAAACTATCTGACTGACCTGCTATGCACTTCCATCTGTTTTTTTTTCAGATATCAACCAAATTCTACATTTTAGCATTTGCCAATGCCGCTCAAGGAGTCAACTTGAGGCAGGGTGAAAGTAACTTACATTTCTTATCAGTGGTCATATCACCAGCGGAGTCAGTTTAACACATTTGCACTGATTGCATTGGTTCCAGAAGTATTGCCTTACTTTCACCTTTGCTTCAAGTCAGCAAAATCTTCATCTTAATGTTCATTTTAAGGTTCTACAGAGACTCACAGAGACCAAAAATGACTGTTCTAGTGGACATAATGAGTGCTAGATTTCCAAAGTCCTCTCCAAATTGTTTCCGGCAGCCTGCCTTGTGTAATTTGTAAGGTTAACAAGCGATGCTAGGAAGTGCATCATTTAAACTGGGCTCTTTCTATCAAAGCACATTGTTCACTCAGCCCACTCGTGCTCTCTGACCTGCGGCACCTGGTTCCTGCATGCTCACTCTCAAGTTCAAATCCCTCCATCTCTATAGCTTCTCCAGCTGTCTAACCCTTTGAGAAGTTGACATTCCAATACCTCTAGTGTCTGGTCCAAAACATGGCATCCTTACCAAATCCCACCATTGGCAACTGTGTCTTCACCAATCTAGGCCCTTAGCCTCCTCCATGAAACTCTCTCTGTCCACTTCAATTCTCCTTTAAGATCTTCTTTGCAATTTACCTCTTGGCTATGTTTTAAGTCACCTCTTTCAATGGTTCAGTGCTGATTTTTCTCTGCGATATATCTTGGAGTCTTCTGCTGGATTACATCAATGTCATCCATTTCATGATATGGTTGTTCGGATAACTATGTAAATGCAGGACCCCAGATCTTGTACTCTGGGTGGGGCACAGCAAAAAGATTGAGAATATCTTCTAACATTGTTGATTTTTGATAAAATTAGGATCAGGATTGTATTCTCCCTAATGTTGCAATTGGCTTCAGGAAGGGGAGCAGTTCACATGCTACTGTTTACATCAATGGCATTGAGGTTGAGCGGGTGGAGAGCTTCAAGTTCCTAGGAGTGAACATCATCAAAAGCCTGTCCTGGTCCAACCACATAGACATCATGGCCAATAAAACCTCTACTGCCTCAGGAAGCTAAAGAAATTTTGCATGTCCCCTTTGACCCTCACCAATTTTTATAGATGCACCACAGAAAGCATTTTATCTGGATGCATCACGGCTTGGTATGGCAACTACTCTGCCCAAGACCACAAGAAACTACAGAGAGCTGTGGGCACAGCTCATCACAGAAACCAGCCTCCCCTCCATGGACTCTGTCTACACTTCTCGCTGCCTCGGTAAAGTAGCCAACATAATCAAAGACCCCACCCACCCTGGACATTCTCTCTTCTCCCCCCTCCCATGCAAAAACCTAAAAGTATGTACCAGTAGGTTCAAAGACAGCTTCTATCCCGCTGTTATAAGACTATTGAATGGTCCCCTAGTACGATAATATGGACTCTTGACTTTACAATCTACCTCGTTATGGTCTTGCACCTTAGTGTCTGCCTGTACTGCACTTTCTCTGTAACTGTAACACTTTATTCTTCATTCTGTTTCCCTTGTACTACTTCAGTGCACTAATGTGATGAAATGATCTGTACTGATGGCATGTAAAACAAAGTTTTTCACTGCACCTTGGTATACATAACAATAATAAACCAATTTACCAATTTAATTTGCTGCTTTCAAGCTGAGATCAGCTGTAACTTTTTGGCTTATCTTGGATAAGGGCAGGGATGTAAAATTTAATTGTCATCATCACTTTTGTTACTACAGTGTAACAAATAGAGTTTAATGTGGGAAAATGTGAAATTGTACAGTTTGCCAGGAACATTAAAAAAATGGTGAGACATTACAGAGCTTAGAGATGCAGAAGGATCTAGGTGTTGTAGAGCACAATTAACAAAAGTTAGATAAGATATCTTCATTAGTCACATGTACGTCAAAACACACAGTGAAATACATCTTTTGTGTAGAATGTTCTGGGGGCAGCCTGCAAGTGTCGCCACATTTCTGGCACCAACATAGCATGCCCACAACTTCCTAACCCATACGTCTTTGGAATGTGGGAGGAAATTGGAGCACCCGGAGGAAACCCCTGCAGACACGGGGAGAATGTATAAACTCCTTACAGACAATGGCCGGAATTGAACCTGGGTCGTTGGCACTGTAACAGTGTCACGCTAACCGCTACAGTACCGTGCCTATAGAGCAGCTAATTAGCAAAACTAACAGAATGTTGTATTTATTACTTGGAGGATTCAACACAAAAATAGGGAAGTCATACCTCAATTACATATGGCTATTGATATCTTATCTGGAGTATTGTGTACAGAATTGGTTTCTTTATCTGAGGAAGGCTCTAAGTGCAGACACAAGAGACTGCAGATGCTGGAATTCAGAGCAATAAAGAGACTGCTGGAGGAACTCAGCAGGCCAGGCAGCATCTGTGGAGGGAAATGGTCAGTCGACATTTCAGGTCAAGACCCTTCATCTGGACTGAAAGGTAGAAGGGAGATAACCAATGTGCATTGGAAGCAGCTCAGAGAAGTTTTACTCAACTAATAGCTGAAATGATCTGGTTATTTTACAAGTAAAGGTTGCACAGGCTAGGCTTGTATCCACTAGAGTTTAGAGAAGTGTAACTTGGTTAAATCAATATGGTAGGGGCCAATACAATAGGGTCATTTAAGAGACTATTAGATAGACACATGGACGAAAGAAAAATGGAGGGTTATGGGAGGTGAAGTAGAGAGGGGGAATAGATCGAATGGGGTTGAGGTTTATATTGGTTGGCACAACATCGTGGGCCAAAGGGCCTGTACTGTGTTCTATGTATAAGATCCTGAGGGGTCTTCAAAGAGTGGATGTGGAGAGGAAGTTTCCTCTTGTGAGAGAGTCTGGAATGAGGATGAGAGGGGGAAAGTTCAAAGGAGATGTGCTGGGCAAGTTCTTTCTTACACAGAGAGCGGTGGGTGCATGGAATGCGCTGCCAGGGGTGGTGGTGGAGGCAGATGCAATAGAGGTATTTAAGAGGCTCTTAGATAGGCACATGAGTATGCAGGGAATGGAGGGATATGGAATACATGCAGGCAAAAGGGATTAGGTGTCATTAGCTTAATTAATTCAGCCCAACATTGTGGGCCACAGAGCTTGTTCCTGTGTTGTTGTTCTATTGGTCACTGTTTAAAAACAAGAGATCCCCCCATTTAAGACAAAGATGAGTCATAATTTTTCTCCTGGAGGATGATGAATCTTTGGAACTCTCTTCCTCAAAAGATGATGGAAACAGAATCTCTGAATACTTTTAAGCCACAACTAGGTAGGTTCTTGATAGGGAAGGTGGCAAAAAATTACTATGGGTAGATAAGAATGTAGAGTTCAGGTTACAATCAGATCAGATCAGATCAGATCAGATCTTACAGAATGGCAGAGTAAAGTCAAGGGTTCAAATGGCATACTCCTGCTCCTGGCTATGGAGGCAGCTCTGGCAATTCAACACCTCCGGAGGAAATAAAATTCTGTTGCTGAGTTCTTGTTGTGCCTCAGTCTTTGCAGCAGAGCTTCCCTGAGATAGGTGAAAACATAAAAGGTCCAAATCAAGACATATCTAATCCACATAACTCAATATTCAGCAGGGTGGTGAGAGATGTCATTGAAAGCACTATCAAGCAGCACTCACTCCCCAGTAATGATGCTCACTTTGGATATGGCCAGGATTACACTGCTCCTGACCTCATCATAGCCTTGGGTCACACATGGACCAAAAAGTTGAACCAAGAGGTAAAGTGGAAGTGATTGTGCTTGATATCAAGACAGAACTGGTAAAATGGGCATCAGCACTCCAGTGATTGGAGTAATACCTTACACTAAGTAAGTTATAGTTGTAACTGTTGATGGTCAATCATCCCAGCCCCACAACATCACTGCAGGAGTTCCTCAGGGAAATTTCCTGAGCCCAATTATATTTAGCTGCTTAATCAAGGACAAGGTCAAAAATAGGGAAGATCACTAATGATGGTGTGTTGTTAAATTCCATTTGAAACTCCTCAGCAAATGAAACTGTCCATGCCTACATTCCACAAGACTTAGACAACACTCCATCTTGGGATGATAAGTGGCAAGTAGTATTTGCACAACAAAAGTTCCAGGCAACCACTCTCAATAAGCTTGATACCATCTAGGACGAAGCAACCACCTTGACTGTTAGCCCAAGCACTATCATGAACATTCATTTCCTCCAGCACCAGGACACGGTAGTTGCAATGTGTACCATCTATAAAATGCACTGAAGTTACTTCTTTAAACTATCCTGACAGCATCTCTAAACCCATGACCTCTACCGCCAAGTAGGACAAGGGCAGCAAGTGCATGGGAACACCACTACCTTCAAGTTCCCTTCCAAGTCAAAAATGTCCTGATTTGGAGATTTATTGCTGGTTCTTTGTCATTGCTGGTTTTGTATCCTGAAACTCCCAACCCAACAATATTCTGGAAGCATCTTCATCAGCTGGGCAGTGGTTCTGGAAGGCAACTCACCAACACCTTCTCAAGAGAAATTAGGGATGTGAAACAAATGCTGGTCTTGCCAATGCCACCCAGATCCCCCAAAAAATATAAAATAAATATGAGCAACATGGTGATTCGCAATGCACAATAGATTTTCAATTGCTTGGTTTTTTTGTTGTACCTGCAAAGTTTCACAAAAGCATTCATCCTAACAGATTGAGTAGACCTCCTTGCAGTCTGTTGCATTCAATAGACTGAGTTTGCCTTTCTCAGTTAGCAGCTGTATAACTTATTGGCATAAAGAGTTCTGCAGGTGCCTGTATCCAAGTATCTGAAGTATTCTGGCAATGTCACATGGATTTGCTGGTCATTCCTCCTTTCGCTTCATTGAAAAGTACAATTGAAGGGTCATAGATTATTATTCTGCAACCCATGGGACTAAAAGTAAAGCAACTAAACTCCATATGTTCCTCTATATAGATTGGGATACAACCTGCATCTAAAGTGTCCAAAGGACTGAATGTTGAGGAAGCAATCCAAAAGGGATTCTTTTTATTATTAGAACCTTTATCTTCGATGGGTGGCACAGACAGCAAAACTGCTGCCTCACGATGCCAGTAATCCGGGTTCAATCTTGACCTCAGGTGCTGTCTGTACGAAGATTGCACATTCTCTCCCCCTGACCATGTGGATTTCCTGCAAGTGCTCCGGTTTCCTCCCACATCCCAAATACGCAAGGATTGGTGAGTTAATTGGTCACTGTAAATTGCCCCTAGTGCATAGGTAACTGGTAGAATCTGGGGGAGAGGAGGAGGAAGCTAATGGGAATGGAAGGATGTATGGGAATAGGCTTGATCTGTGAACTGGCACAGACTTGATAGGCCAAATGGCCTACGATGCCCATGGCTTTTTGTACTGGAAGTGATACCAGTAATTTAACAATGACAGTGACAATGCCTAGCCCTTGGAACCTTAATATTCAAGAAAGAATCACATAGAAACTGCCTCATGCAATATCTTTAATGTAGTAAAACATCTCAAGCAAAATTGTACACCAAACCGTATAAAGTGATATTAAGAAAGATGAGAAAAGACTTGGTCAAAAATGCGTGTTTTAAGGAGTCTCTTAAAAGTGAAGAGTGAGGTGTAAAGGGGGAGAGGTTTATGGAAGGAATTCCAGATTTTGAGACCTGGGCAAGTGAAGGTCAATCAGCTTAAGCAGTTTGTGATGATACTTAAGCAGGAGACAAACATCAATGAGTTCATAGTTGTTAGGATAGTTCAGGTACTGACCAACAGGGCATTTTTTTTCTCTTAGTATTAGTATAAAACATGTTGGTGTTTGATGATAAATAGATATTAGGTAAGGCTCCATTAAATCCTTCTCAATTTTTCTTAACATATTTGAGAAAAGAGCATCTAGTGCACAAATATGACATTTCCTCTCTCATAAGGGTCATTTTGTGGTCTTCTCAAATAAAAAACACCAATTTTGAATCAAATTTTCACTGAATTGTCATTCATTATGTGCTATCAATTCTCACACATGGAAAGAACCTCCAATTTTTTTTGTGCCATTTAAAAGCATTTTGAACAAAATAGTCCTGAGAAAAATATATCAGCCAAACTTTACTGTATTGATCTAAGTCACCTCCTCATTCTTTCAGTAATAATTCTTCAAGAAATCAATAGAATTTTAACACCGCTAAGAAATACAAATAGCAATATTCTGCAAAGCTGTTCTTTCATTTATTTTGACTCTTAAAAATGCATTGCTCACAATGATTTTTGCTGTGATCAATTGTGCTCCCAAAGTAACTAGTTCTGGCAAAAACAAACTTCAAATTAATTTCTTTTTGAGAATTTGCAATGGTTATTTGCTAAAATTGAACTGAGTGTAAACAATCCACTGTAAGCCATTGGCACAGGCTTTTCATAAGTGATTGGAGAGATGTCTGTCTCTGACTGGCTTGGGTAGTCACAATATTTACATAACTGATCAATAGTGACCCTGAGGTAGGAGACTCACTGATGGCAGTGATCGTTAGATTCTTCCTTGTTGAAGATTGTTATCTGATTGCCAGGTGTGTATATTACTTGCCACTTATTAGTTCATAATCTTGTCTTGATCTTCTGAACTATGAGTTTAAGCATTTTCAGGGGATTTTTTTTTCAGCCAGTTCCCTTGATATTGTTAAGAGAGACAATAACATACAGGTGAATATGTTGTGTATTCCAACATTTGTTGCCTTCAGGCATTGATTGCTTCATCTGAAACATACCAATACTTCCTTTATCCCAGACATAGATATGATGGATAAATGTGAAATATTGCCTACATGTTTTGTAACTGGATAAATAATCCAGAGACCTAAACTAATGATCTGGGGACCATATAGACAAAACTGGTTGCTTTATTGGCAACTGATCCATACCCCTAAACATTCACTCCTCCCAATATTGACCCACTGCAATGTGAAATCTCCACAAAGTGCTTTGTGACAACTCAGTAAGAATTTATCAACACCCTCAATCCTACAAGCTCTACCACTTAGGAGGACAAGGACAGCATAAGCTTATGATTACATCCACCTGCAAGTTTCTTTTCTTATCACATACCATATTGATGTGAAAATAAATCATTGTTCCATTACTGAAACTAGTTTAAATATTGGAACTCCCTGTCCAATAGCATTGCAAGAGAATCTTCACTGGAAGTTTCAAGAGCTGATGTCGTCACAAGAGCAGCTGGTGATGACTGCTACGTCTTGCTTGCTTCCCAAAGCACTGTTTGTTAATTAGATTTCCAGAGTAAGGTCTGTGGCTCAAAAACTTGTTTGTTCTTGCAACTTCATGCTATAGGCTCTGCGAATTACACTGTGTGTCATCTTTGTGCGGAATATGGTGCACCATGAGCAATGCAGTTAGGATGATATAGCACATACTTAACAATATAACATCTATAGGCATAAATGTTGGCACTTTCTTTAATGCCCACAGTCTGTCAATGAATTTTAAAAAGTTGGTATAAAGTTTGAAGTGAAGTATAGGGCTATTTTACCCACCCCTTCCCCCCTGCCCCACCCTTCCCCAAGGCCAGTCATAGTGACACAGCATGAAAATAGACCTTTTGCACATCAAATCTACAACCATTGAACATCTATTTACACTGATTCTACATTAATTCCATTTTATTTTCCCCACACTCTCATCAACTCCCCACAAGTTTAATCACTCACCTAGACACTATGGGTAATTTACAGTGACCCGATAACCTACTGATCCACATGTCTTTGAGATATGGGAGGAAACTGGGGAATGCAAGGAAAACCCACGCGGTGACAGAGAGAATGTGCAAACTCCACACAGCACCGGAGGCTGGGATCAAACCTGGGTTGTTAGAGCTGTGAGATGGCAGCTCCACTAGCTGCACCACTGTGCCTGTTCCTTCTAACGGACAATAACAGTTTCTGTCATTGTGGACTCGCCAGTTCCTATTATTTCAGCATAAGTCATCGAAAAGTACAGTTCTGATGAAGGTAACATCATGTGAAATTCATCCTCAACTCCCAAAGGTAAGTGAATGAAAATCTTCAGTCTCTCCTACTCAAGGCTAAGCGCTTGCATTTTACAGTTGATATTCCCCTTGGTCCGATGTGACCAGAATCTGAGTACTCTAGGAAGTACTTAATCATCTACAGTTCTATTTATTCCGATGACCTTTATTCTCTTTAATAATGATAATTTTAAAAGGAATTCATGGACACTGAATTAATGATTTTTAATGGCAATCTATTCCAGCCTTCTTGCCATCGGTCTTGTTTGAGGTCTACTAATTTCATGCTCTTGTACTGCAATCACAGTTCAAGTGAAATAACTAGGTGTAATACTTAGCATTTTCCAGATTAAATTTCATCTTCCCTTTCTTCGTCCAGCTACTTAATGTGTCCAGATCCCTTTGAATGTGATCAATCTTCCCAATACTCTTCAGACTACTACTGAACTCCACTAATCATTGTGCTCACTCATTGCCTCGTCCACTTATCATCACCTTGTGGTTTCTATTGTCAAGCGGATTTTCAATCTAGCTAACTAATTTGCTATTAAGTTTTATATAATCTACCTTCTATAAAAGTCTCAGCTGTAGAACCTTATCGGAAGAGCGCAAGCATAATGAATTTAAAGAGTAATTCAGAATTCCTAAAGGAGGAATTTTGAATGCTAATGCTTGCTGCTTCTAAAACTGTAATGAATATCTTTCATGAAGTCTTAACTTAGATGAGTATTGCTAATCCCCTCCCAAAACATCAGTTTTCCCTTTCCTAATATTAGAACAATTGGTCGACAGACCTTAATTTATGCCTTACTCCTCTGTGAATACAAAGGATCCAAAGAGCCATCTTCTCTTCTCATCATCACTCAATTGGTAGATCATTCCTGGTAACAGCTGGGCGATGGAAATGGGGTATAGTCTGGTGCAAGACTAAGAGAGATATGTTAAAAATGTGAGATGTTAACTGAAACCTGTCTTTACCTGCATAACTGAAAGAAAGAGACTATGTATAAATGACTCTTCCTGATCTCAGGATATTCCAAAACACTTTCAGTCAATGAGATGGTTTTGAAAGGTCTTTATTCATGCAAGAATGCAAGGTGATCTCATTGTTATGTACAAAATTCTTATTAGGCTTGACAAATTTGAGTTGATGCTTCCCCTGGATGGGTGGTCTAGGATGAGAGATTACAGTCTGAAAATAAGGGATTGGCTATTCAGGAAGAGATAAGAAGAAATTTCTTCTTCCAGAGAGTAGTCAGTCTTTGCAATTCTCTCCACAAAAGGCCTGTGGACGTTCGAGACAGTGATTGATAGATTTTTAGATGTTGGGGAAATAGATTTAGTGTAGAAATAGGTTCTGAGGTAACTTATCAACTGTGATCCTTTAACTGGAAAAGCAGATACATATGGCCAAGTGGCCTACTCCTGCTTCTTTACTATATGGTCTTAGGTAATGTAAAAAGCAGCGTGACCAGCTCATTCACAATAAGATTTCACAACCAGCAATGTCATTGTTAAGGATGACGGACAAAAAATGTGACTCTAATTGCAAATGTAAAATGTGCACAAATATAGCAGCCACTGAGCAAGTTCACATCCATAAACTTTGATTTATTGGCTTCAATGTAATTAACTATATGTTTATACAACTGTTAGGCACCGTATTGCAAATTATATCATTCAACTAATTTTTAGCACAATTCTAAGCAAATTGCAAAAAGCAACTTTAATTCAAAATGTCACTGGAAATAAAAGATTCCAGGACAATTTTCAAAGAGCAGGGGAGTTATCTGTAGCATCCAGGCCAATATTTATACCATTAAGTTGATTTTTAAAAATGAAGAAACTAGTTTAATGAGAACCTGTTTAATATGACCCACAAATCTCTTAGTCCCACTCTAGCCTCAGTCAAAAGGAGGGAAGAGAAAAAGTAGCCACTTTTATAGGAAATTTCTTGACTTCCATTTACCCTTTGGTACTTTACACCCAGTGAACTCTGTACCCAGATTGGCCAACACAACTGGCCAGATTTCCTCCTTCAATACCACAAATTTCTATGAATCCCTGAAGGATTTTTGAAATGGAATCATTTTTAATGAGAGAAATGTAGCAACCAACTTCCATATCGTAAATTCCCACAAACAAAAAATGACAAGATCCTCTCCTTGATCTAATCAGATGTGGTTCAGCTGGTAACATTCTTGTCTCCAAATCGAAGGTGGTTCAAATCCCATCCCAAACACTGGTGCCTAAAAATCTGAGTTGACTTTCTGGTTTGGTATTGGGGAAGTGCTGCACTGTTGGAGATGCCACCTATCAACGAGATTGTCTAGCCTCTTTGGTGGACTTCTTCAAAGAAGATCAGTGGAGTTTTTCTTAGCTCTACCTCTCTACCTCATTCAGTATATCTAAAACAGATGATCATTATCACTTTGCTATTTGTGGGAACTTGCTGTCTTAAAATTGGTTCTCATCATTTGAAAAGTACCATTTGTGTAGAGACACCCTGTATATTCTGAAGAAGATGTCAAAGATGCCATGTAAACATGTTTTTTTTCTCTCTTTTATACGATGAATAACTATTGACCAAAACCTGGAGAAAACTTATCTTTTTTTTGCACTAGTGATGAAGGGTAGTCACTGTTGTAATGTAGAATACACCTCACAGAGTTTCTTTGCAGACTGTAAAATGGTTTTAAATGCTCTGAAGACATGACTGATGTTATATAAGAACATATTCTTTCCATTACCTTATTCCATAGCTCAAATGTCTCTTAAGGGTAAAAGAATTTGGCAGGTAATCTTCCATTTATCCTGAATCAATGTTTCTGTAGAATTGACTCTCAGACGTGCATCTGAATTGCCAGAGCATCTTCACATCCAGTTTTTTTCCTCCCTGGTGAAGAATTACTCAGAGGGAACCTCGTGGTACCTTGAACTCCCAAAATCAGAAATGCATTGCCAGGAAATTGTAAGCATGAAGTCTGGGACTCAATGTCAGTTGCAGGCATACACTGCACCATCCAAATTTCCTTTACTGTCTGAATATTTGAGATTGTTTCAATGGATGACACAAAGTATAGCTTCAGGCAGATCTCAGAATAAAGACTGGCTGACTGACAGACCAAAACATGAACATCCTGAGCATTAATAAGTTGCAGAGATTTTGACGATCTGTCATATTGATTACATTGGTAGCTGCAGCTGAAATGTGTGAAGTATCATTCATGTTTTAAAGGGAAGTAGTGACAGGAACTGCTTTCTTTCTAGCTAGAGTAGATTTGTGAAAAAGGGTTTGCTCCTTAATGCAACATCTTCTGGAAGTTGATTGACAATTTTAACCATGGGATATTGAATCACTGCTGCTTCAGCATGATAGCTCTCAAACTTTTTTTTTCTCCCTACTTAACATATTTAGAAAATATAATCAGGGATTGAAAGTAGGGTTTGAAAGCAATTTGCATCCTGTCTGCTGCCATGATGGTTCTTAATTTACATTTCTCAATAGCACTATCCAGCTCTTTATAAGGAGAGAGTAAAACAGACTTAAGAATAACAGTCGAACAAGTGTCACATCTCAAATGGCACTGCTGTCACAACATTCGTCAGTGGAGGGCCTTTATTTCATCTAAGTCTCCATGAGTGGATATTGCAAAGTGTCATATAGAACTCATCTAAAGAAACAAATGAGGAAGAGTTTGTATAATCAGTAAATTTGGAACACATTTACAGGCTCACTATTTTGATAAGAATGTGTGGAAGGGTATACAAATTAAACAAAGGGACCTGTAAGTATCTGTGAACAAATCGTTGTAGAGAGTACAGGTTAATAAAGCAGTTAAGAATTATTTGGGAGTGTGGACTTTATTAATGAAAACACAGAGTAACAAAACTGCAGGTTCAGGGTAACATACATAAAGCTTTATCTCCTGCTTAGGCTATTATATTCAACTTCATTTCCTGGTGATGCAATTTTTTTTAACAAATTTAAGACAACAATCCCAATCTATTTAAAAGAAATGTTTTCTGGCTAATTAAACTCAATCATTTAGAGCTTTACTGATAATTGATGTTTCAAACAGCTGTTTCAAAATAAGACATGATTAGTTACAATTTTCCACATTTATGGAATTATGGGATTCAGGTCTATCATGGCACTATAGCACAGAAGGAGGCCACTGGAGCCAAATGTGCCCTTATTAGCTCTTTGAAACTACAATCCGTTAGCAGCACTACCCTACTCTTTCACCAGAGCCCTTCAGATTCTGCCTCTTTTAAGTATTTATTCAATGATACAATGGTAAATGTAGTTCAGATAATGGTCAGATTGTTGGCTAACTCAGCAGTCATTAGGAATATTATTTATACATTGGTGAGATTGCTGAGGCAAGCATTCAAATATATTCCAGTAAAAATATTGTTTACAATAATAACTCCCTGGATATTATAAGAGGAGCGTTTGTTTTCATTGTGCTGTCCTGAAGATGTGCTGAATGAATACTGGTATCTGATTCAGACAACATTAAAGAAAATTGGGCCACAAATAACTGTGAAAGTGAACTTTATTGAATCTTATGTGTAATTCCTCGAAATGAAGCTGGGATTTAACGTTGTGAAGTTCGGAAAGATTGAAATGAATCAGTTCGAAGCAAAACAAATGCCACCTATATGATCTTAGGAGAAAAAAAGTCTTTTTCATAAGGGCTTCTTTCTGACATCCCTGTGGCACAGGAGGGGTCAGTCATATTTCAAAGCTGTATTTTTAATATGTATTGCTGTGATTTAGATAAAGTCTTCAAATCAAATCCTGCAGCACCCTCTATAAATGTCTGGGGGAGTGGTTTGTGGTTGGTCAAATGACATCACTTTCTGCAGTGATGCATTGTTCCTGATTTTGTCATTTTCCCAGCAAAGATGGTACCCTGCCAATGATACTACTTCCTCTGGTGGTTCTCCTTCTTGGTTGTTGACATTCCACAAAGAAACAGGACTTTGATGAGATCAAAGCTGGAGAACCAAGTGCTGGTTTAGTCTCCAATCTTGCCTTTGGATGAGTACACTGAAGGTCAATTCTTGACAGGCTGGGATTGCTATATGAGGAATGTTTGAGTAAGGTTGACTTGTAATCATTGTTTAGAAGATTAAGTGATGATTTCATTGTATTTAAGAGTGGGTTCTGAAACTTGTTTCCTTAGAATAAGCCATCTGCAACTGGGGGCCACACACTTGAGGTAGTGAGTCAGCAATGTAGGACTGAGGTGAGGAGAAATTTCCTCATTCAGAGGGTTGTGAATACTCTTACTTCTGTTCAGCAATCTGATGGTGCTCAGGTGACAAATAGTTCCAAAGATGGTGTAAACAGAACTTTGGACATTTAAAAGAATCAGAAGAGATGGCAATCAGGTGAAATCTGCACTTGAGGTCCTCCAACAGCTTTTTAGATGGTGAACATGTTCAAGAGGCCAAATGGCCTTCTATTATTTCTATTTCTTATGTTGCCATAAGGGCCCTACAACCAGCTTCAATGAATCCCACAAAAACCCTTCTCTCTGCATGTTTCGGACATCCAACGTCAACGAAATGCTTGCAGTTAATGGTGTCTCAGTTGCCTTTACCGTGAATCCTACATCATTACAATCAGTTGAGGTTATCTCATCATACCCTTGTTTGTCCCAGAAAGGCTTTGGGGAGATAGTACATGGATCAATCACTCACAAATTACATGGACCCTGGGCTGTAGGTGTAGCTTCAGTGAATATGCATCACCCATGGTGTTAATGGGCACCTAAGCTTACTACATAAGATTTTACAATCCAAAAGTCTGCCAACGACGGCTGAGAGAACCTTCAGGAATGAAAGTAGAGCAATTAATTGGTTACCACACAGTCTGATCAATCTCATATATAACTAAATGCCCTCTGGTATGGACTAGAAAGTCATTCAGTTGTACCATTATTGTTACGTTAAAGGGAGAAAAATCAAAACAAGACAAACTACCAAAGGGATTTAGGCATAGAATTCAGTCACGGCAAAGTTGATCCCAGCACAGTCAACCTTGCAAAATCCTCCCCAGGAACATATAGGGGCTGAAGTGGGAAAACTGTCTCATGCACTAGTCAAGCAATAAGCTGACATAGTTGTGGTAACAGAACCATATCTTACAAATAATGTGTCCATCTTGATCCTTTGGATATATCCTGTGTAACTCCTTGTCACAGACAGCAGAATCCTTCCGTATGTTTAAGACTGAGGTAGATAGAATTCTAATCAGTTAGGGAAATAGGGAAAGAGCAGGAAACTAGGTATGAGAGATGTCAGATCAACCATGATTCTGTTAAATAGCAGAGCAGACCAGAAGGTTTGAGTGGCTGACTATTCTTACTTCTTGTGGTCCTATGGTCAGATGCAGTCACACACACCTGGGATGCTAAGGCAAAACATTGGCGTTATACTTAAAGGGAGAAAAATAGATGTAGGTAGCCATACGGTAACAACAGCGACAGTAGCACAAGCACCAGCAGAACAATTATTGCACTACAACACCTTCCTCTGCAAATGGATCCTTGACTTTCTCACCAACTGACCACAATCAGTGAGGATAGGCAGCAACACCTCCAGCACAATCATCCTCAACACTGGTGCCCCACAAGGCTGCGTCCTCAGCCCTCTACTCTACTCCCTATACATGGCCAAATTCTGCTCTAACCCCATCTACAGGTTTGCAGATGATATCACCGTAGTGGGCCGTATCTCAAATAACACTGATTTGGAGTACAGGAAGGAGATAGAGAGCTTAGTTACATGGTGTCATGACAACATCCTTTCCCTCAACATCAACAAAACAAGGGAGCTGGTCATTGACTTCAGGAAAGGGGGCGGTGTACATTCACCTGTCTACATCAATGGTGCTGAGGTCGAGAGGGTTGAGAGCTTCAAGTTCCTAGGGGTGAACATCACCAGTAGCCTGTCCTGGTCCAACCACATAGACGCCACGGACAAGAAAGCTCACCAGTGTCTCTACTTCCTCAGGAGGCTAAAGAAATTTGGCATGTCCCCTTTGACACTCATCAACTTTTGTCGATGCACCATAGAAAGCATCCTATCTGGATGCATCATGGCTTGGTATGGCAACTGCTCTACCCAGGACTGCACAAAACTGTAGAGAGTTATGGACACAGCCCAGCACCACGGAAACCAGCCTGCCCTCCATGGACTTTATCTATACTTCTCGCTGCATTGGTGAAGCAGCCAGCGTAAATCAAAGAACCCACCCACCCAGGTCATTCTCTCTTCTCCCCTCTTCTATCAAGCAGAATATACAGGAGCCTGAGGGCACATACCACCAGGCTCAAGGACAGCTTCTATCTCACTGTGATAAGACTATTGAATGGTTCCCTTATACAATGAGATGGACTCTTGTCCTCACAATCTACCTTGTGCCTTATTGTCTGCCTGCACTGCACTTCCTCTGTAGCTGTGACACTTTACTCTGTATTCCGTTATTGTTTTTACCCTGTGCTACCTCAATATACTCTGTAATGAAATGATGTGCATGAACGGTATGCAAGACAAGTTTTTCACTGTACCTTGTTACAAGTGACAATAATAAACCAATTCCAATACTTCTATTTTCATGCATTCAATGGTTGTGATGAACATAAAGACTGAAGAGTGAGTTATGTAGATACACAAAATCTACATTCAAAGTCCACTCCCTCTACCAGCTGATTTTTTTTTTGCTGAGCTTTCCTGCACTGGACTGGATCATCCTTGATAAGACCCACGCCTTGCATTCAATTCCCATTAGATCCCTAGAGTTGCACATATCTCATGCACCAGCAAACATTCTGTAAGGCATAGCCATCTGCAGAGAGTGACTAAGCTTCTGTTAACACCTACGGAGGACCAGAAGACCTGGTCCACCATCCTCTGTCAGAAAACCTTTTCCACCATCTCCAAATATTTCTGATGATCAGAACTATCAATGGAAGAGGTATCAACAGAGGTAAGCAATGAAAATACATTCAAATTATCTTAAACAATAAAAGTCACTGAAACAATATAAACACACAAATACATATATATTTTTTAAACACAATTGCATTAAATTAACTGAAAGCTAATACCAGTTAAAAGAAAATAAAACAAAATGTTGGAAATCCCTTTCCAATGAATGGGGACACAGTTTTTGCTGGCATAAAACTTAAGTGCCAGATGCAGAGTGAATCTGTCACCTGATCTCAACAAAATTGGGAACTGCCCGGTCTCAGTGGTGAGTTTTGGGACAAGGTGGGAAGTCAGATGAACTAGGATCTGACCTCCAGTACATTCTGCACTTCTACACTAAAGTGTGCAGGTTAGTAAGCCAGGAACGCACTGATGTGTGCACTGCAGTTAGCCATTATTTCTCTATGGGACTGCCAACTAGCCCTCAACACACTGTGGCTCAGGACCTGCTTCTACCTGACAGTTTTCATGTTCTTTCAAAGAATTTTCTGACCTCATACTTTACTTTGTAATGATGATGCTCTGTTGCTATGCTCCTTTGTGCTCTGCCTTCCAATCACACATTCTTCCCATTTGTTCTCCAGAGGGATCACATCACCTGCCCGTCAGTCTTATGCTCATTCCACAAGGCTGGTCTTGCTCTAAATCTCCCCTTGATTCCTTCTCCAGATGAAATACTTTCTCTGTATCTCACCTATGGAACCCCCCCAACATACTAAAATCTCAGCTCCATTCTGGCTTTTCATTCCAGGCAGAATTAATCGCCCGGAGTTTTGACAGTAAATGTCAATGTTTATTGTTGAAAGTTCCCCATTCTATTGTCAATCCAATGCTCAGATAAAACATTTGAAAATTTTCACAATGTTATAACTGTCCATTATAACATTTACAAAAAGCAACATGCAATTTGGTAAGTGAGGAACAGCAGAATAGCAGATAATGCAAAATAAAAACACAGTGAATTTGAATAAACCGTATCCTTGGAGTATGTATCTTTTTAAAGATGTCATAATCCTTTTTAATCCATTTCCAACAAACAGAACTGTATTTTTCAAATGGCAAAACTTTCTTGTCTCTTAGTGTTTAGAAATTCCTTTTCGAATGATTTATGGCATTGGTTTCTGTTGCCTCAGCTGGAGTGCTCTGGGCCTTGTCAATTCTCTGGGCGAATGCAGTAGTGCTGGTCTCTCCTCCAGTTCTTTCACCAGTGAGTCTATGGGGTTGGATCATGTTTGATCTGCTTCACCACCCATGTTCTTCACTTGTGATTTTTTTTAACAGACTTAGAATTGTTTTCAATGCCCAAGGGAAAGCTTTTGTTTTATTCAGATTCTAGCTTCTAAATCACTTTCAATGTTTACACAAAACTCTGTCATATTATGATCACTGTTCCCTAAAGACCTTTTAATTACCAGAACACCAATTAATTCTCTCTTAATACGGAAGAGTCAATCCAAAATAGCCTGTTCCCTCAGAGGTTCCTTCACATACAGATTTTGAAAACCATCTCTCACACACTCAATGAGTTGATCCATCACAATATGGGTGCCCATAGAGTAATACAGCATGAATACAGGCCCTACCACCCAATTTCCATGCCAACTGTGGTACCCACCTAGCTAGTCTTATTTGCCCACATTTGGCTCATATCCCTCTAAACCCCTCCTATCCATGTACTTATCCAAATATCTTTTGAATGTTGTTATTGTACTTGCCTCAACCACTTCATCTGGCAGCTCATTCCATATAAGAACCACCCTCCGTGTGAAGAAGTTGCTCTTCACGTTCTTGTTAAACCTTTCTCCTCTCAGCTTAGACCCATGTCCTCTGGGAAAAAGGGCTATGTGTCTTCACCCTATCTATGTCTCTCATGATTTTATTCTTCTCTATAAGGTCACCCCTCAATCTTCTTTGGTATGCCCAGTCTTTATGTAGTTTAAAGTCCTCATGATTATTGTATTATCTTTGTTACATGTACTTCTAATTTCCTGTTTCATACTGTACCTTGCATTACCAACCCTATTTGGAATGGAAAGGCTGTGTGGTGATGAATCACTTGCCACAGGATACCTAGCCTCTGACCTGTTCTTGTATCCACAGTGCTTATATGCTTGGTCCAGTTGAGTTTATGTCCTTGGTGACCCCCAGGATGTTGATACCGGCAAACTCAGCCATGGGTAATGTTACTGAATAGGTGATTAGATTCTCTTTCGTTAGAAATGGGAGATATAAATGGGAGAAATCAGTTACCTGGGGGAAGATTGGTAAAAATGTTTTAATTTGATTTCATTAATTCAGCTTAAATATCTTTAATATAAATGCATGTTTATGTGTTTTTAGTCTTTAATTTTTTAATGATCTTAACTTTTTAACAGTTTTTTTAAACATGTCCTCTGTAGTTTATTTGTGTATATCAAAGACAATGATAGTTCTGGGTGCAGGAGCAGGAGTGGAGCTCTATCAGTGATCAAAGCACTTTCTTAGCACACCCAGCCAGTGACCCTGGAAGAGGCCCCCTGCTGGCCTGGAAGACCACTCTAGGAAAAACAGCAATGGGTTAATACGCAAACAACTTGCAATCTCAGAGCAGATAAAGATCTGCCCATATGATTTAAAGACAATGTCTAAACAGGGACCTGAAACTTGGAAACTTACCAGAGCTCTTCCAACTGAAGGACACAGCCTCCGATATATTTCACTGATTGATGTAGATCTTTCCCTTAATGTTTTAGGGAATTGAAGAGTGCATTGTTCTCACACACTCAGAATGACTGCCTCCAGGAGGACATTATATTGGAAATATTAACATTAAATATTCCTAAAATAATCATCAAAATTTTATACAAAATTGCAATATTACATAAATTCTGGGTCTCTAACCTTCCTCTCAGCCACTACCAGGGTCGCTGACCTCCCTTTTGGCTCTTTCAGTGGTTCTTGACCTAACTACTCTCAGATTCTCCGACCTCTCTCTCAGCCACCTCAGGGACCTTTGACCTCCTTCTCAGCCACCCCCCAAGTGCTCACCAACCATAGACCTCACAGCAGAACTCATGAGCCAAACCAATCACATCTGGGATTGGAGCAGTGAATTGATTGGTAATTGATAATTGGAATTATCAATGTGTACTGGATGTGTACTGGAAAGTAATGGTAGCTTCAAAGATAAAACCCTCCACAGACATAAATTCATGCCATGCTTTAAATGTTTTAACAAAGTGTAAAAAATATTGCTTTTGTTAAAAACAAATATGCCAAGGCATTTGCAGATTACCAGTTAGTAAAAGTAAATATAACTCATCCGCAATTTTGGCTTTCTCTTGTCTGCAACTCTGCCACAATTTTTTGAAGTTCATCCCACTATTTAGCCAGAGCCTTTATCAATGGGAACAATTCCTTTCCAGTTTGCAGCAAATCATGACTGTGTCCTATTTGATGCATCGTGCTGTGGTGAACAGAGAAAGCCTTCTCTCTGTCTACTGATAGGATACTTCCTGCATGTAAACCCATTCACTTCTTTTGAAGCTGTTTAGCTTTCAACATCATTATAATTTTATCTTTGATGTGTCCGTGATAATAAAATAAAAAGAGAAAGAATAAAGGGAAATCTCACTGCAGCTGAATGGAGTCTGGAGCTACTTTTTAAAAATTAACAAATATCATCATACTAATTGCTCAAATAGGCCTTTGAGTAACTTCTTGGATTTGTAATTTTTTCCTCATTTTTATAATCGGTCAAACCTCTATGAATCACAGCCTTGTTGAAAATTACATGAAGTCCATGTAACTTTGGATGAGAAACTATAGTCTTAATCCTTGACGTGTAGCCTGGAGCCTTGCTAAATAGAAGAGCAGTAAAACAGCAGGGACGCTTTGTGGATGAGTAATTAGCCCATTGTATTCTCTCCGAATCAAAGGTACAACCAAACTGAAATGAGCTGTGCAAATCAACCCCTTCCTTCTCCACACCCACACTCATTTGCCTGGATGCATTCAATCTGTTGAGGTCTCCCGACAAACCTGTGCTTGAAATCTTAGTCACTCAGAATCCTCTCCCCACTCCATTACCTTATCTTTTGTTTCCAGGGCAACTCTTGGGTTTGCTCAGTGACTACAATATGCATGAGCACAGTGGTGTGGGTGCAGCAGCACCTTAAGAACACAGGTATGCCAGTGCCTGGCCTTTATGCATGCTGCTGATAGAATAAATAAATCATCGCCCAGACTCCCTGAAGCAGCTGCTCCAGTTTAGCAAAAACAACCATATGGTGTGGTCAGAATTCATTGGCTTGATCCCTACATCAAAATGAAAACCCCATGAAGGCAATCCAAGAACAATAAAGCTTTCAAATAACAGTCCACCAAGAATTTAAGTGGCAGTTGGCCAGACTTCCATTCTCAAGCCCTAACCTTGATCTATCGAGTACACTTTCAGTGTTCCAATAACTTTCTGATGGTAGTTAGATCTGTCAGGGCTGGTGTTTTGACAAGATTAATAAATTAACTTTATTTTATCATCTGCACTTCATGCTAAACTGTAGATATTTACAAGTTGCTAAATTTGTAAAGTAATTTATAACATCCTTTATTTGCTCCATGGCTTTTGGAAAAAGTAATAACAGAATGCTGAATAAAGTGTTACAGTCGCAGAGAAAGTGCAGTGCAGGTAAACAATAAGGTGCAAGGGCCATGATGAGGTAGATTGTGAGGTCAAGAGTCCAACTTATTGTATAGGAGGTCCATTCAATAGGCTTATAACAGCGGGATAGAAGCTGTCCTTGAGCCTGGTGGTATGTGCTTTCAGACTTTTGTATCTTCTGCCGGATAGGAGGGGAGAGAAGAGAGAATGTCCAGGGTGGGAGGGATCTTTGATTATGTTGGCTGCTTTTCCAAGGCAGTGAGAAATGTAGACAGAGCCTATGGAGGGAAGACACAAGAGACTGCAGATGGAGGAATCTGGAGCAACAAACAATCTGCTGGAGGAACTCAGCAGGTCGAGCAGTGTCTGTGGATGTCCTGCTGCAGGGTTTTGACCCAAAAAGTCGACAGTTTCTTTCTTCCCACAGATGCTGTTCAACCTGCTGAGTTCCTCCAGCAGATTGTTTGTTGCTTTATGGAGGGAAGGCTGGTTTTCATGATGTGCTGAGCTGTGTTCACAACTCTCACAGTTTTTTGTGGTCTTGGGCAGAACGGTTGCCATACCAAGCCTTGATAGATCCAGATAGGGTGCTTTCTATGGTGCATCTACAAGATTTGTGAGGGTCAACAGGGACATGCTGATTTTCCTTAGACTGGGCTGCATTCACAACTCTGCAATTCCGTATTGCCTTGGGCAGTGTATTTTATTACATCTGGTCAATTCCATTGAATACTGCACATTAAAACAGTGGCTTTGTCATCATGTCTGCATTATAATGAGTCAGTTGCTAATTTAGAATATGGCGCCCTAACTTGAAAGGAGAGGTGGAGGAAAGGAAGAGAAGCCGACAGCCAGAAAGCTGAGAGAGATATTTTTAAACGGGAGACACTGTTTGAGTATTCTGGCCTCCTAGACAAAGGGAATAGACAAATGGAAAAGTGGAAGACTATAGAAGTGGTGGGGGTCAGGAACTATATGGGGAAGATAGACAACAGAAAACAAAAGACTCAAGTAGATCAATTGGTACATGCACATGATACCCAAGGAAAAGTTGATCAAGTACATAAAACAAGATATCTTTATTAGTCACATGTACATCAAAACACATAATGAAATGCATCTTTGCACTGAGTGTTCTGGGGGCAGCCCGCAAGTGTCGCCACTCTTCCAGTGCCGACATAGCATGCCCACAACTTCCTAACCTGTACGTCTTTGGAATGTGGAAGGAAACCGGACCATCTGGAAGAAACCCACGCACACATGGAGAGAACGTACAAACTCCTTACAGACAGAGACGGGAATTGAACCCGGGTCACTGGCACTGTAATAGTGTTACGCTAACTGCTACACTATCGTGCCTGCCCAAAAGAAATATCAACTCTGGTGGGATTTGAACCCAAAACCTTCAAGTTACTTGGTCACATGTCATTAGTAGTCCAGCACGCTGCACATTGCGCTACAGAGCCCATGGATTTCAACTATGGGGCAGGAGATGGATCAGGAGGATTGGTGATGGTGTACTCATTAGTGAGTATTTAATCTAATCAATTAATTTATATGTGTAAAGAATTGACAGTTTTATAGATTTAATTCCTTTCCAAAGAGGAAGCAGTGTAGTGCACATAGTGCAAAGGTACCTTTAAGAATTGTGTACGGTTTTTAAACATGGTTGTAGTAGATACTGCTGTTTAGTTAAGAGAACTGCCTTCAACAAAGGATGCTTTGTTGATAGCTCCACCTCTGTTAATTGCCGAATCAGCAGCAACATTAAAGGTCCAACTGGAGGACCTGCTGTGGTTTTTGCACTTCGACATCTGTTGTGGGAATTGAAATCCCAACCTCCTCACCCGCAGGTAAAAGTGTTACCTCCCACTTGCAAGCATTGTAACCCAATGCAATTTTACTGACCTTGCTAATGTGGCAAAATCACCTGCATCACCTCAGACAAGTGTCAGCAACTTCAATGCATGCACATGTGATTCACAGTCTGCCAGCTGACTACACCCCATTGCTGGACTCCCCACGGTGCTAATTCCCTGGAATGATTAGGGAAACATTTCAGGCTGAAATTCTGGACTTGCCACTGAATAGCAGGAATCTTAAAGTCACTGAGTCATCTAAGCACACAGAAAAAGACCCTTCCCGACCATCAACCATCCACTCACACCAATCCTACATAAATCCCATTTTTTATTCTCCCCACATTCTTATCAACTCCCCCCAGATTCTACCAGTCACATACACAGTAGAGGCTATTGACAGTGTCAAATTAACCCACCCATCTTTGGAATGTGGGATGAAACCAAAGCACTCAGTGTAGAACAGAGAAACCTTGGAGTTCAAGTTCATGGCTCCCTGAAAGTGGAGTCACAGGTAGACAGGGTGGTGAAGAAGGCTTTTGGCATGTTGACTTCATCAATCAGGGCATTGAGTATAAAATTTGGGAAGTCATGGTGCAGTTGTACAGGATGCTAGTAAGACCCCACTTGGAGAATTGTGTTCAGTTTTGGTCACCCTGCTACAGGAAAGATGTTATTTAACTGGAAAGAGAACAGAAAAAAAATTACAAGATTGTTGGCAGGACTTGAGGGACTGAGTTATTAGGAGAGGTTGGACAGGCAAGGATTTTATTTCTTGGAGCATAGGAGACTGAGGAATGAATTTATTGAGATGTATAAAATCATGAGGGGCATAGATAGGGTGAATGTCTTTTTCCCAGGGTTGAGGAACCAAGAACTAGACGGCATAGGTTTAAGATGAGAGGGGAAAGATTTAACAGGAACTTGAGGGTCAATTTTTTTACACAAAGGGTGCTATGTATGTGGAATGAGCTGCCAGAGGAAGTGGTTGAGGCAGTTACATCACCAACTTTTAAAAGACAGTTGGGCAGGTACATGGATAGGAAAGGTTTAGGAGGTTATGGGCCAAATGTTGGCAAATGGGACTAGCTTGGATGGGGCATCTTTGTTGGCATGGACCAGCTGGGCCACAGGATCTATTTCCATGCTGTATTACTATGACTCTATGACACCAAGAGGTAACCCACATGGTCACAGGGAGAACATGCAAAGTCCACACAGACAACACCGGAGGTTAAGATTGAACCTAGTTTCTGGAGCTGTGAGGCAGCAGCTCTTCTAAATGTGTCAGTGTCTGAGGCTCTGGCCAGTTTTGAGGCCAGAGGCTGAACCATCTGAATTGAATCTTCGATTGGAATAAATGACTGCATGGAACGTGAGCTGATGTTGCTTTGGAAGTAACTCACTGTCATTAAACATGCTTTAACCTATACACTGGGTCAGTCAACTGTGTTGGAACCTCAACACAAACTAACTGTGACATGTGGAAACAATAACCACTGAACCTCTTTCTGCTTCATCATGATTGATATTTCATTGGACTTTCACCAATATCAATTTCACAATTTACAAAAATATTTATGGTGCTTGGATTTCACCTTAGAATTGCTATAAAGTAGGTTAACTGCTTTTTGAATGATTTTATTGATCAACTGCTATTACTTCAGGTGGCTCTGTGTAAAATCCTTGATCAAAGCAATCAAACTAAAAGTGCTCTGATGGCAAGAAAGAAATTGAATTTCTATGAGCTTCAGGCAATGAAGTAATTTTGAAGTTTAGATACTGTTATAATGCAGGAAAAGTGGTAGCCAGTTTATTTTTTATATATTTTCATTCAAGGGATGTGGGCTTCACAGGCTGAGCCAGCGTTTAATTGCCCATCTCTAGTTGCCCTTGTGAAGGTGGAGGTGAGCTGCCTTCTTGAACTGCTGCAGTCCTTGAGGTGTAGGAATGCCCACAGTGCTTTTAGGGAGGGAGTTCTAGGATTTTCACCTAGCGACAGTGAAGGAACTTTTTCCAAGTGTGAGAATTTGTATTTCAGGTGTTGATCTTATTGTTTGTAAAATTACCAAAAATGCTGACTGTGGTAAAATGGTGGTTATTCACACAAGATGTCACAAACACAAGAAAACAGGAGCAGGAGTATGCCTCCTTGAGTCTGCCCTACTATTCAGTATGATCATGGTTCATTTACCACAGGCTTCAACTGCTCCTCTGTGCCAGATCCCCAAAGCCCTCAATTCCCTGATCTTTCAAAAATGTATCTACCTCAATTTTAAATACTTTTAATGATCCAGGCTCAACAACTCTCCTGGGGTAGAAGATTCCAGAGATTCACCACCTGCAAGAAGAAATTTCAATGTACAATAAAACTCAGATGATCTGCTACCTAATATTGCAATGGTTTGGCATCTGGTTAACCAGGTAATATTTATCTTGCTACCTTTCCATTTGCTGGAGGCCTGGTTCCCACACTCCCTTTCAACTTACTTGGTTCACTGATAATTTAAAATCACATTTTTACTTTTTTAAAAAAATTGAATTGAAAGTGTTGAAATAATAAAGATAACATCCAATAGTCCAGAAAATCTGCTAATCCAGCATCAAAGTCCTGAGTGTGCCAGATTATTGGTGTTTTATTGTACCCCAGTTTTAAATAACAGGCCCATTATCTTGAAACTGTGACCCCTCATTGGAAACTTACCACCAATGGAAAATTTTGACATCTTCCCTGTCCTGAACTATTGAGAGCTTATATCTTTCAACAAGATCATCCCTCATTCTTCTTAACTCTAAAAGAGTAGCAGTTAGCGTAATGCTTTACAGCGCCAGCGACCCAAGTTCAATTCCCGCCGCTGTCTGTAAGGAGTTTGTACGTTCTCCCCGTGTCTGCATGGGTTTCCTCCGGGTGCTCCAGTTTCTTCCCACATTTCAAAGACGTACGGGTTAGGAAAGTTGTGGGCATGCTATGTTGGCACCGGAAGTGTGGCGACACTTGCGGGCTGCCCCCAGAACACAATGCAAAAGGATGCATTTCACTGTGTGTTTTGATGTACACGTGACTAATAAAGATCTTATGATCTTACCAACCTAGTTAGCCTCTCTTGATAGGGCACTCCTCTCATTCCAAGATTTAACCTGGTGAATTTCCTTTGGACTGCCTCCAATGTTATTATACCCTTTCTTAGGTAAGGGGACCAAATCTGTGTGCAGTACTCCAGGTGTGGCCTCACCAATATCTGTGGAATTGTAACAAATAGCAAAATGATATACAGAAAAAAC
Organism: Pristis pectinata; assembly: GCF_009764475.1. NCBI lineage: Eukaryota > Metazoa > Chordata > Chondrichthyes > Rhinopristiformes > Pristidae > Pristis > Pristis pectinata. The sequence goes on along the minus strand of NC_067419.1, from coordinate 39,113,739 downwards.
CTGCTGATTAGATATTGATAGCAGGCACGGTAGTGTAGTGGTTAGCGTAACGCTTTGCAGCGCCAGTGACCCAGGTTCAATTCCTGCCGCTGTATGTAAGGAGTTTGTACGTTCTCCCCGTGTCTGCCTGGGTTTCCTCTGGGTGCTCCGGTTTCCTCCCACATTCCAAAGACGTACAGGTTAGGAAGTTGCGGGCATGCTATGTTGGCGCCGGAAGCGTGGCGACACTTGTGGGCTGCCCCCCAGAACACTACGCAAAAAATGCATTTCACTGTGTATTTCAATGTACATGTGACTAATAAAGTTCTTATCTTATCTTATCTTATAAGTGTTGGTTATGGCATGCCAGGGAAAGTGGTTTGCTCTTTTTCAATGACAAAGCTCCAGGTTTAATGTCTCAACTGAATAGTTGTACCTCTAACAGTGCAGCATTGCCTTAGCACTAGTAGTGTTGTGTTGGGTTAGTGTGCACAGCTGCAGTTCACCATGGATATCAAAGGAGGAGTTGAGTATGATAATCACTTCTCAGGGAGGTAGCAGAGGACATTCCCATTATGGGTTGCCTATGTTGGATATGGTTTGTAGTTGTCATATCTGGGGCTCATCATTGGATGGGAGTTGGGAGTTTTATTCAGAGGGATTAGCAAAGGAAAATAAATGGGTAAAAAAAAGGTCAGCTGAGACAGGAAATAAGAAAGCAGTAATGAAAAATGCATTTGATACCACATAGAAATGAATCAAAGATAAAAGTTAAAACTTTTGTGGTATCTTCTGCCGTCTGTAAATCATCCTGCAATACAAAACTACACCTTAATTAGACCACATCTCAGCACTTTTCTTCCCCATCGGTCTTCCTGATATCCCTATGAAAGGAATACTTAGTGCAATGCAGTTTATCACCATGTAATGGGTAGTTCTATTGTGTGGATGTCTATCTGGATTTGGGTAACCTGATCATACTTAGGACTCTTTGAGATTAAATCATGATGGATCATATGAGCAATAAACTCCAAGGAACCAAAGAATAAAACAAGTGGTTTGAGACTCACATTGCAAACTTGGCAAGACTCAATTTTCATCTGATTTATCACATTGACTTTGAAATAAAGTCTTGCAGGGGAAAGGCATTGGCCGAAGGCACTCTGCCAGTCACTTTTATCCTACTGTCACATTGGCTTAGTTTGCAGTCCTTCTGCATTTAGATCAGAGGGGAAATGTTTATATTTCAGGTGTTATTCTTACTGTTCGGAAAACTACCAAAAAAGCTGACTGAGGCAAAATTTTGTTGGTTTATTTGTTGATGCTACTTGATAAATTATGCATGGGTAAATGAAAGCAGATAAATTGTTTTGCATGTTCTACAATTCCAGGTGTTGGAGATTGTACTCTTTATGTTGCTTACTATCTGTTTTTTTTTGAGCAAACACATCTTCCAAATCTATATTTCCATCTGAGTATTAATTCATTCTGGATTTGCTTAGCTGCATTTTTCTCAGATTTGTTTTTGGACAGAACTCTCCTTGCAAGCTGAAGAATAATTACAGAGCAACGTGGAGACATCAGATGAATAATCCATTTTTTACGTAGGGAATGAAGACTAAGACTGTACTTAGTGCCTGAAATTATTTAATAAGTTAGGACAGGGTAATAGGAAGATAGGAAAGAGGTGGGACAGAGGAAGGGAAGGCAACACAGGGGAAGGTGTGAGAAATTTGAGGGGATGAGGAAGAAAGGATGAGGCGAACAGGGAAGAGGGATGGGACATGTGGTGGGGAAGGTAGAATTGGACAGGAGGAGAGGAAGCAGAGTTAAGGAAAAGAAAGAAGATAGAACTGATATACATAAGCTGAAAGAAAATTACAAATCTTTATTCTTGTACCATTTCCAAGTACTATGCAGCAGGTTTGAAAAAAAAATCATTGGGGCATCACTAAAAATCATGACGATCTCTATGAAGCAGCTTCCAACATCATAAAGTCAAAGAGTGAGAACTGAGAACACAAAACACTGAATACAGAAACTATGGGATAGAAATGCGCAATTTGTACAGTGTAGTAATGGCAGGGTATTAAACACCACTTTCAAGATCCAGTCTCTTTGATTTAAGAATGTTTTAAATGATCATCATCTATGTGATCTTATTTCACATGCTGCGGACATCAAGTCAACAACAGCTGTATGCCACGTGGTTGAACATTAGGTGGCCTGTCACCAGGTAGTTAGAGAGCTCCATCTCTAATGCTAAAGCATGTTAAGACTCCGATGATATCCAGAGTTTTCCTTTCTGCTGGCTTTAATTATGTCATGGCTTAGAAAGTTGCTTCTCCCTCAAGTCCTATACCCTTACAGGGAAAAAGAGACCTAAGATTAAGATATCTTTATTAGTCACATGTACATCGAAACACACAGTGAAATACATTTTTTGCATAGAGTGTTCTGGGGGCAGCCCGCAAGTGTCGCCATGCTTCCAGCACCAACATAGCATGCCTACAACTTCCTAACCCGTATGTCTTTTTGGAATGTGGGAGGAAACCGGAGAACCCAAGGGAAACCCAGGTAATCATGGGGAGAATGTACAAACTCCTTACAGACAGTGGCCGGAATTGAACCTGGGTCGCTGGCTCTGTAATAGTGTTACGCTAACCACTACACTACCGTGCCTATGAGCAAGAACGGTAGATGTGTGGGTCAGCATCCATTGAGAGAGGGGAAAGACGTGGCATACTGGGGAAGGGGAGTATTGGTGATGGATAAATGGATGGGGTGTGCATGGGCAATCCTGCAAAATGAGTTAGTATGAAGACTCATGTGGTGGAATAGTTTTAGAAGGTAGAGTGATGAGGTTGGGATGAAATACAAATCAAGATGTAAGTAAAAGTACCTACACTTTGAAGTACTCACCTTTCCTGTTCTGCTTAGGTTGTCAAACAACTGGGGAGGTGGGGAGAGCAGATCCACTGGGGTGTGGGTCAAGGGTAAGGAGAGAAAGGAAAAAAGAGATAGGCTGGGAAAAGGAAGATAAGGAGAAGCATGGTTGGGTGGGGGGTGTGTGGAAAGAGTATCTCCCTACAAGAATGTAATTCAGGTCAGTCTAGCTCTAGAAGATATTTGATGAGTTAGGAAGGAGTCATAGATTGGAAGAAGGAGATGGGAAAGAGGCAGAGGTATCTTTATAATGAGGTGCAGCCTTTGCACTTCTGAACTCTGTGGCATTGGTGTCTTGTTTGTGTTACTGAGAATGTGCTGGGGGGAAGCCCTCACGTCGCCACACTTCTGGCGCCAACATAGCGTGCCCACAGCTTCCTAACCTGTATGTCTTTTGGAATGCGGGAGGAAACCGGAGCACCCGGAGGAAACCCACGCAGACACGGGGAGAACATACAAATTCCTTACAGACAGCGGCAGGAATTGAACCAGGGTTGCTGGTGCTGTAATAGCGTTACGCTAACCACTGCACTACCGTGCTTTGAATTAAGTTCATCCTATGCCCAAGGGCTGCAGGTTATGCAGTCTGATAAGGAAGGATGGTGATGATTAAAACCTGGTAAGGGAGGGACATTGGGCAGATGGGAACAGTGGAGGGAGGGGATAGGGGACTGAGAGGGTAGAGTGTGTGGGTGATAGGCAGATGGAACCAGCTGGGGAAGGGGAAAGAAACTGGGTAACAGGGGGATGGGGGTTTGAAAAGAAGGAGGTGTGCAAGAGGGCCTGGGTGGATGGGAAGGAAATGGGAAGGAACAGAGGGGGTGCAGGTTACCTTAAATTGGAGAATTCAATTTTCATGCCATTGGGTTGTAGACTACACAGGCAGAATGTGAGCTGTTGTTCCTTTAGTTTGTGTCTGGCCACACCCTGACAGTGGAGGAGGTAGAGAACAGACAGGTCGATGTAGGAATGGGGAGGGGAGCTGAAATGAGTTGCAACTGGGAGCTCAAGGTGGCCATTGTGGACAGAGCGCAGGTGCTCAGCAAAGCACATGCCTTTGTGCTTGGTCTCGCCGATGGCCACATCAGGAACACCGAATGCAGTCAGCAAGGTTAGAGGGAGGCATATGAATCTCTGCCTCACCTGGAAGGGCTGTTTAGGTCCCTGGATGGTGGTGAGGTCGGAGGTGTGGGGACAGGTGATACACCTCCTACGGTTATGGGGGACAGTGCCTGGGGATGGGGAGGGATGGGTGGGGAGGGATGAATGAACCAGGGATACAGGGAGAGAGATCCTCCAGCAGTTTGTTTTTTGCTCCAGATCCCAGCATCTGTCGTCTCTTGCATCCGTTGATTTCACTGGCACTAAATTTGAAAAGCAGTGGAAACGTCACAGTCATTGTTATGTGGTCCATTTAGTGCTATGGGTTTCTAGGTGACAACCACATGACAGACAGCAGCTTTGGAAGCCAGGTGACATTAATTGAGTTTAGACTAAAAAGTTAAATTAAAATGAAAAAAAGAGTAAATGTAAAAATCATTTTGGAAAAAATTAGCCATGGGATGAGTATTATCAAAATATGTTACTATTTGTAGCATTAAAAGATTTGCTTCTGTAATTTATGGATAATATCACAGAAACCAAGCTGGTTTGACATTTGAGTAGTTATCCTACTTTAATATTAGGACTTATTGAATGTCAGTGTGTGAGATGAAAACCTGCAAGTTTGGTCAAGCAGTGACTTGGTGAATTTGCATGACTTGCTTGCAGTTCATGAACAAATTTCAAATAGTATTTGCTTAGTTTCTGAAGTGTCCATTTGTTAGCTACTGGCTTAGCAGGCATGGCAAAATCTATAGCGGCCATTAACATCAAACTTGGAAACTAAAATTTACATTCTACTGTCCAAAGCCAGAAACACCTTGAATGCAACAATAAATGAGGATGCAGGGAACCTTTAATTAAATTCCATATAAACATAGAAGTTTTCTTATAATGTGGGCAATTGCATGAATATTATGGTTTTGAGTAAATCTGTCAGGAGCATCAATAGTATGGAGGGACAATCCCAAGTGTTGAAGGAGGAGAATTGGAATTGGAATTGGTTTATTGTTGTCACATGTACTGAGGTACAGTGAAAAACTTGTTTTGCATACCATCCATACAGATCAATTCATTACATAGTGCATTGAGGTAGTACAAGGTAAAACAATAACAGAATGCAGAATAAAGTATCACAGCTACAGAGTAAGTGCAGAGCACATAGACAATAAGGTGCAAGGTCATAATGAGGTAGATTGTGAGGTCAAGAGTCCATTTTATCATACTAGGGGTAATTCCTAGAGACATAGAATTTAGATTTAAAAGAGTAGAACGATTATAATAGAGGTAATGAGTGGATCTGTAGACAACAGTTTTCAACGAGTCACCACACTCCAGCACCATCTGGTCAGGGGAGGATTGTATGACTTCAAGATGATGGTGGAGATGAAAGGGTTAAAGCCACGGATAGATTTATGAACAAAAGTAAACATTCTAAATTTGAGGCATAAGAGGACTGGGAGGCAGGGTTGCTGGGTGAGTAAGGTCTGATGTGATTAAGATGTTTGCAGAAAAGGTTTGGACAAGCTTCAGTTATTAAGGTTGGAGAAGGTGAACTAAAAAGGAGAGCATTGGGATATTCTAATGTGGAGGTGAAAAAGAAATGTCCAAGGCTTTCAGTTGCAGGCAACATAAAATGAAGGAAAAAATATACAGAGTGAATGGAACTGGAAGCTGGCAGCATTTAGATTCATACATACAGTCATTGAGTTATAAAATAATGAGTGGCATAGATTAGGTGAGTGGTCACCTAATTTCCAAGGGTAGGGGAGTCTAATACAAGAGGGTATAGGTTTAAAGTTTGAGGGGAAAGATTTAAAGAGGATCTTCAGCCCGAATCGTCCATGCCAACCAAGTTGCCCACCTAAACCATTTCCCTATGTTTGGCCCATATCCCTCTAAATCTTTCTGATCCGTGTACCTGTTCAAGTGTCTTTTAAACATTGTAATTGTACCCACCTCTGCAGCTTCCTCTGGCAGCTCGTTCCATATACCCACCACTCTTTGTGTGAAGCAGTTGCCCTTCAGATCCCCTCTAAATCTTTCCCATCTCACCTTAAATAAATGTCTTCTAGTATGAGACTCCCCTACCCTGGGAAAAAGGCTGTGATCATTCAGCTTATCTATGCCCCTCATGATTTTATAAACCTCCATAAGATCACCCCTCTGCCTCTTACACTCCATGGATAAAAAGCCCTTAGCCTGAGATGAAGAGAGTAGGAACCCCACATGGATTGAACAGAAATAGGAAGTGCTGGAAGAACTCAACCAGTCAAGCAGCATCTGTGGAAAGAGAAACTAGAAATGTTTTGGGTCAGAGACTCTTCCTCAGCACTTGGGGGAGAGAGGAGGAGTTATAGTTTTCAAAGGGTGGGTTGGTGAGAGGAGAGAGGTGTAAGACAAAAGACTCTATGGAAATTGGTTAAGACGGATCGGATGATAAGGAGCATGAGTACTGACTGTTAGCAAGGCACTTTATGGAACTGGGGTGAGAAGGGAACATTAGGTTGATGACTGGAGACAATGAGAGAGCAGTTTGTCTGAAGCTGGAGAATTCAATGTTCATTCCAGAAGGTTGGAAATGCACAGATGGAAGATAAGATGTTGTTCCTCCAGTTTATGTTGGACCTCACTGTGGCTGTGGAGGAGGCCACAGGCAGACACATTGTAATGAGAGTGGGACTGAGAATTAAAGTGGCAGACAACAGGAAGCTCAGGATCTCCCGAGGACTGAGCGCAGGCACTCCGCAAAGTTATCAGCCAATCAGTGTTTGGTTTCTCCATTGTAGAGGAGGGCACATTGTGGACACAGTCACAATGTTCAAGCTGGGGTGAGAAAGGGTTAACAAACAATCTGCTGGAAGAACTCAGCAGGTTAAGCAGCATCTGTGAAAGGAAAGGAATGTAAACGTTTCGGGTCGAAACCCTGCATCAGGACTCAAAAAGGGTCAACCATTTTGTGAACAGTTTGGCATAGAGCTGGAAAATGTTTTAAGGGCAAAGACAGAAACAGTGGTAGGAGAGTGGAAACAGAAGTCAATGGCATTTATACTTAAGAGGAAACATTAATCTTTTCATAAAAGGGATCATGTCTATATTTAAATGGAAATAAATAGGATCTTGATAATATTCATGTTACAAAATCCTAATTTCCTGGCTTTAGTTCCAACTGAACTATAATGATCAACGAGTTAGAAATGCCAGAAAATTTAGACATTTTTTAAAGGAAGCCTCAGGGTCATTTTGGGAGCGAGTGTAATGAAGTGTTCTAAGATATAAAAACTTCACTAAGATAATGCCAGCTCCCTCTAGTGGACTGTGCTTTTATATGCCACAGGAAGAAGATAACGTTCAAAACTCATTGAAAATCTCCATACAGTCAGTTTACTATTTAGTATTGGTATCGGTTTATTATTTTCACATGTACCGAGATATAGTGAAAAGGTTCCGCTTGTGTGCCATCCAGACAGATCTTTCCATCGTAATTACATCGAGGTAATAAAAAGAAAACAGAATGCAGAATATAGTATTGCAGATTACTTTATGACCCAAAAATATATGAAAATTTGGTGAAATGGTTGATTCCAGTGGATTGTCCAATAGCTCGACCAATTTAGACAGCACATTGCAGAGAAAAGAGGATTTGGAAGATTCCTCTTTTTTAAGTGAGCATTAAATTAGTTGGTCTTCATTGGAGTGTTACAAGAGATCCTAAATTTGACACTGACAACCCTAAACTACAAGAATGAGAATTATCCAGGGTTGCTGCTCTGGATCACTCTCTAGACAAGCTTCCCATATATAAATGCTAGTACAGAATAAGGGGAAGCCTTGACTAAAATGTATGATAATCAAAATATTGTAGACGCAGGAGATCTGAAACTATAAGCGTCCTTCATCTGAAACATTGACTGTTTCTCTTTCCACAGATGCTGCCTGAACTGTTTTCCAGCATTTTCCTTTTTTTTATCCCAGATGGATAAGTCTCACTTGCGGGGTAAGTCCCTCCACCTTTCCATTAACAACTCATTACGAAGACCTAGAAGTTTAATGTGCTGATGACTATTCCTATTAAGCCACTTTGCCTCATCCTATCACAGACGTTCTCATTTTTCTACATATCCCTCCCTCGCCTTCTCTCCTACTGAAGACCCACTTGGATTTCTCTTTTTCCCAATTCTGACAAAGGGTCACAGACACAAAACATGGACTGTTTCTCTTCCCACAGAAGCTGCCTGACTGGCTGAGTCTTTCAGCATCTTATGTTTTTGTGGCTCACTCAAATATAATGATCACTTACCCAAACAGAAAACATACTCAATGTGAATCTCACATTCAACATGTAGCTCATGAAAACACATTAGTAACTTAATGTTGATATTATGCCTGAAACACTGAGATACCTGTTAAAGTCCTTGACCATGTGCTACCCCAAAAGGCATTACCTACCAGCCAGAGCAATTCTTCTTTCTTGTGCCTCTCTCCTCTATTTGATGACCATTTGCATCCTTATTTTCAGCTGCCTGGCCTTTACATTCCTGAGAAGTAGTTCAGCAATGGGTAGGTAGCACTAAAAATATTATACAGTTGAAGTGATAAACTGTTTCCTGTCTCCAAAATCCATTCCAAATATGCTGACATTATTACCAAACAGGAATTTGCTTCTGGACAATAATAATTTAATTAAAACATCTTGCATTTAAGCATACTCCTTGATACTTTACAGAATATTAACCTAGTGCAGTTTGATCAGAATAACTGAAAATGGGCTTGCCTCAAACAGAAATGTTTGGTTCATTCTGGGTGTCTAGTCTGCTGCCTGCAGGTAAGGCTATTTTAAATATCTGAAATTTGCTTTCACAGACTACGAAGGACATTATTTTGAGATGCGGGAGGCAGTTTCTTAGTAATTTAAAGAAAAAAATGAAACCTTTCAAAATGTGATCATTATTCTTCTTGAACCTAAAAAAAGCTTAATTTTAAAAACCACCTTGCAGAGTCATAGATGGGCAGAATTAGTGAAAACTTGCTCGAGTGATTAATTCTATCTGGTGCCATGGCTGGGTTTGAGGCTGGGGCTATATTCCAGTGGGACTTTCTAAAGCAATTTGAAAGCTTGTGGAAATTTAATTCCCACTGGGCATAATCTTCCCTTGAAATTCCTCAAATTCTTAAGCAAATGGCACTGAAAGTATTAGTGTAACCAAATGGAAAATCCATCCCAAGGTATTAATTCAAGGAGTAAACTGCTTTTTTAGGTCATTAGTAAATAAATACACTTTAGATTGCACGCAATTTAGAGTAGTTTAAGCACATTGCTTCACCAACTCTCATCAACACAGCTTGCGCTACTGAATCATCTCTATTTCTGACCTTTGATCTTAATTTGCATAGTGCATTTCTTGCTGCCCATTGCCAATCATCCATTGATTAGACTGTTACTTACAAAACATGGAGTGGATTCCAACACTACAACCACAGAATCCTAATCTGGATCACCATTTCTAACAACCATGAATGCATTTACCAGCTTGCTGGGTAAGGAAATTTCCTGCCACAACCACTTAAGACCTCATCACTCACACTACACAGAACAGTAAGAAGCACAAATTCCCGTATCCTCCCTCTCAGTCCTGATGCAGGGTTTTGACCTGAAACATTGACAATTCCTATCCCCCCACAGATGCTGCTCGATCCGCTGAGTTTCTCCAGCAGACTGTTTGTTGCTCCAGATTCCAACATCTGCAGTCTCCTGTGTCTCCATTTTACTACTCCACTGTGAAGTCCCTTCAAGGTATGGCAACATTGAAGAAGTTTTCCTCCTCTCTCTGATGGGAGTTCTGTGAGTCCCTCTCTCACTGCTTCCCCTCTGTGATGTCTACTGCTCTCCGCACCTCTGGATCCTGTATCAACACTCCCTCCTCCTCTTTATACTGACCGTGTCCCCTCCCCATTCTCAATCCAGGTGCAGGGTTTTGACCCGAAACCGACAATTCATTTCTCTCTGCAGATGCTGCTCGACCTGCTGAGTTCCTCCAGCGGATTGTTTGTTGTTTCCTGCTACTAATTCATTGGCAAGCCTCCTTGGCTGGGGATTGTGTTCTTCTCACCAGACAGAGCTGGATGTGAGATGCACCCAGCCCTTCTCCTGAGTTCACCAGTCCATGACAGCTGGAGTGCACTGGGAAGCCAGCTGTGCAGGGATCAGACTTCCAGCCCAACTACGACTTCCGTGTCAGAGATAAGCTGAAGTGAAGAATCAGAATCAGGTTTATTATCATTGACATATGTCGTAAAAGTTGTTGTTTTGTGGCAGCAGTACAGTGCAAGACATAAAAATTACAATAAGTTACAAAATTAAATAAATAGTGCAAAAGAGGAATAATGAGGTAGTGTTCATGGGTTCATGGACCATTCAGAAATCTGATCACGAAAGGGAAGAAGCTGTTCCTCAAACATTGAGTGTGGGTCTTCAGGCTCCTGTGCCTCCTCCCTGATGGAAGTAACGTGAAGAGGGCATGTCCCGGGTGGGGATGGTCCTTAATGGGGGATGTTGCCTTCTTGAGGCACCGCCTCTTGAAGATGTCCTCAGTGGTGGGGAGGATGGTGCCCATGATGGAGCTGGCTCAGTCTACAACCCTCTGCAGCCTCTGAAAGCCACTGGTTTTCTATGGAACTGTTGGTGAAAGGCAAGTGCAATCCAGACCTTATGAGTGAACCTAGAAACTCACATGCCATGTTGGAGAGGCAAAGACCACTGAGAGTGACAGCTTCTGGAATTTGTACCATTGGTAGGGTGAATCAGGTCAAGGGAGAGCACCTGGACAAAAACCAATCCAAAATAGTCATCAATAGTGCAACAGGGCAGTGAGATGTTTTGGGCAAAACCCAGGGTGCAAGGGGGAAATGGTCATGGTCCACCTCTGAAACGCAGTATCAACCACCAAGATCATGTGGACCCAAACGTGCCCGTGCTAAACATGACATGTGTGGACCTCTGTCAGATCTGAGCGACTGCTGTCAATAGTGGACAGGAGGGTCGGATAGGAGTGGAGTCCACATCACTAGGTGTGTGGTCCTGAGCTCACTGAAGTGAATCAGGTGTTCAGCCTGCACCACTATACTTTACACCCATACGTCTGTCTGGGAAATTCAGCTTTATTGGTGCCACTTAAAGGAGAGGTACTTAAAACTGAGAAACACTTTGGTCACAGAGAGGAAGAAACATAACTGAAGAAGCAAATGGTTGAAAGGCATTCCACACTCAATGCCAAGGCCCGGGTGATGGAGAGGAGGTGAGAGATCCTATCCCAGGAGAACCTCTTCCAGGTCTTTCATCTTTGTCTCCTCTCCCCAGCTTCAAGTTTTCTGCTTCTCCTGCCCAATCCCTTCCACCCTCTGCACCAACAACAATAAAAAGAGAAAATTCTGGATATACCCAGCAGGTCGGGCAGCTTCTGTGGAGAGGGGAACAGAGTTAATCTTCCACTGGCAGTGAGAAAATTTAGGAATCAAACATGTTTTATGTGGTAGTGAAGGGGGGTTGGAAAGGACAAAGGAAGGAAGGATGTGGAAGCTTTGGAAGGGGTGCAGAGGAGATTTACCAGGATGCTGCCTGGATTGGAGAGCATGTCTTATGAGGATGGGTTGAGGCTTTTCTCTTTGGAGAGAAGGAGGATGAGAGGTGACTTGATAGAGGTGTACAAGATGCTAAGAGGCATAGATCGAGTGTACAGTCAGAGACTTTTTCCCAGGGTGACAATGGCTAACACGAGGGGGCATAATTTTAAGGTGATTGGAGGAAGGTATAAGGGGGATGTCAGAGGTAAGTTTTTTACACAGAGAGTGGTGGGTGCTTGGAACGCACTGCAAGCAAAGGTTGTGGGGGCAGATACATTAGGGAAATTTAAGAGACTCTTTTTCAATCTTTTTATTCGTTTTCAAATTAATACAGATTAATATATAACATCAATGTTTGTACATGTAATACAAAGAGATCAGGAGAACAATCATAGCATAGATAATCATAAAGAACAATAAAATATAAAAAAACTGTAGATCCCACGTTCTCTTAGTAAATGAATATAATATAAAAGAAAGAAAAGAAAAAGATTTATTATGTATATAAAAGAAAGAAAAAAATAAAATCCCCAAATCAGTAAGAGAAATTATAAACAATATATCAAACCAAACTAAACAGAAACATTTCAAAAAAGAAAAAAAAGACTGGACTGAAATTTCTCAGTAAAAACAGAGCAATATTATGTCGTCAACTCCGTTCCTTTAAATTAGAAAGTTATTGAAAGGGGATCTATATAATGTGAAAATATTGGATAAATGGACTCCAAATATCTTCGAATTTAAGCAAAGGATCAACAGTACCACTCCTAATTTTTTCCAAGTTTAAACATGCTATAGTTTGAGAGAACCATTGAAAAGTAGTAGGGGGTATTGGATCCTTCCATTTAAGCAAAATGGATCATTTGGCCATTAATGTAACAAAGGCAATCATACGGTAAGTGGAAGCAGATAAATGGCCAGACTCTATCCTTGGTAATCCAAAAATTGCAGTGATAGGGTGAGGTTGTAAATCAATATTCAATATTGTTGAGATAATGTTAAAAATGTCTTTCCAATATTTTTCCAAAAGAGGACAGGACCAAAACATATGTGTTAAAGAAGCCACATTCGATTTACATCTGTCACATATAGGATTTATATGGTGATAAAAACGAGCTAGTTTATCATTTGACATATGGGTCCTGTGAACTACCTTAAACTGTATCAATGAGTGTCTGGCACACATTGAAGATGTATTAACTAAATGAAGAATTTTCTTCCAAGTCTCTGTAGGTAAAGATGTCTGGAGTTCACTTTCCCATTCATTCTTAATTTTGTCCAGTGATTCTGGACGTATTTTCATAATTAAATCATAGATTATTGCTATCAAGCCCTTCTGATAAGGATTAAGACCTAGAATTTTTTCTGTAATTTCAGTTTTGTAAGGTGTCGGAAAAGAGGGTATAGCAGCTTTTAAAAAATTTCTTATCTGCAAATATCGAAAAAAGTGTGATCTAGACAAATTGTATTTGTTAGACAGTTGTTCAAAAGATGAAAAACAATTATCAATGAATAGATCCCGAAAACATACTATTCCCTTCCTTTTCCATATGGAAAAAGCTGAGTCAACTCTGGATGGATGAAAGAAAAAATTAGATTGAATGGGACTTGACAAGTTAAATTTATTCAATCCAAAAAATTTACGAAATTGAAACCATGTTCGTATTGTATGTTTAACAATTGGGTTAATCATATGTTTACTTAATTTGGTAAGTGCAAAAGGGAGTGAAGCTCCTAAAATAGAAACTAATGAAAATCCAAGTACTGATTGGTGCTCAAGGTGTACCCAATTGGGACATTGAATTACATCTGAATCTTGCATCCAAAAAATTAAATATCTGATATTAATTGCCCAATAATATAACCTAAAGTTAGGCAGGGCCATACCACCATCCTTTTTTAGTTTTTGCAAATATTTCTTACTTAACCTTTCATTTTTATTCTGCCAAATATATGAAAGAATTTTAGAATCAATGGTGTAAAAAAAGATTTTGGGATGAAAGTTGGAATCGCTTGAAATAAATATAAAAATTTTGGTAAAATATTCATCTTAACCGCATTAATTCGGCCTACCAATGATAAAGACAGTGGGGACCATTTAGTAAATAATTGTTTAACATGGTCAATTAAAGGCAATAGATTAACTTTAAATAAGTCCTTATGTTTCTTGGTAATTTTAATACATAAATACATAAAATAGTCAGTTACCAATCTAAAAGGTAATTGCCTGTAAATTGGGGTTTGCATATTTAGTGGAAAAAGTTCACTCTTATTAAAATTTAATCTATAGCCAGAAAAAAACACTAAACTGATCTAGTAGTGATAGTACTGCGGGGATAGATTCCTCCGGATTAGAAATATAAAAAGAGACTCTTAGATAGCCACATGAATGAAAGAAAAATGGAGAGGTACGTGGGAGAGAAGGGTTAGATAGATATTAGAGCAGGATAAAATGTTGGCACAACATCGTGGGCTGAAAGGCCTGTACTGTGCTGTAATGTTCCATGTTCTATGTTCTATGTTCTGTGAAGGAGGTAGAAAGAGAAAGCCTACAATGTATGTGATGGTGGCACCAGCTGAGAGAGGATGGTAGAAGGCTTGTTAATCCTATCTGATCTGCCTGGAGGAGGTGTAACTAGAAGGAGCTGAATTAGAGAGGAAAAGGAGAGAGAACAATAAAGAAATAAAAACAATGGGGGAATTGTACATACCAAAAACTGGAGAAGTAAAATCCTGCAGACATTGGAAGTACAACATGAAAACAGAGAATGCTGGAAATACTCAGCAGGTCAGGCAGCATCTATGGAGAAACAACATTAACATTTCAGATTAATGACCTTCCATCAGAAATAGCTGGTTCTGAGTCAAACTGGAAAGATTCATTATTCAAAATTGTTGAGTTCAGTGTTAAGACCTGAGGGCTCCTATGTACCAAGTCGTAGGATGAGATAATGCTCCTTGAGCTTATGCTGGGTTTTGTTGGAACACTGCAAGACTAAAGGCTGGTTTGCTCTAAGGTGCTGTGTTCTGTCAGATTTGATTGCAGATAGGCTTCGATAAATTCAGCTAAGACCAATATGGTTAATAGTGGGAGATACAAGAGACAGGAGCTGGAATATGGAACAACAAACAACCTGTTGCAGGAACTCAATGGGTCGAGCAGCATCTGTGGAGGGAAGGGAATTATCGACGGTTCGGGTCGAAAACCCGGCAGTCAGAGAGAGGAGGAAAACTTCTTCAAGGTCGACATACCTTGAAGAGACTTCACAGTGGAGTAGTAAAATGGAGTTAAAGGTTGGTAATGATTAATAGCTGTCAGATTTATTTGTCCGTCCAAAATGAACACACCCTAGTATTGGAGTGATAGTTATTCATAATAGAACACACCTAAGGCAGTATTAGCATCTCAGTGATATATATCAGGATTGAATTCTACAAATGTATCCTGGCCAAGTTGGCCACAACTCATCTCTTTCCCTCAAGACCAATAAGAAAGGTTCAATAACAATAACAAAGAATACTTGCTCTTGAGACACGAGAGACTGCAAATGTTGAAATTGGTAAATTGGTAAATTAGTTGATTATTGCCACATGTACCAAGGTACAGTGAAAAACTTGCCTTGCATACCATCCATACAGATCAATTCATTACAACAGTGCATTGAGGTAGTACAAGGTAAAACAATAACAGAGTGCAGAATAAAGTGTTACAGTACAGAGAAAGTGCAGTGCAGGTAGACAGTAAGGTGCAAGGTCATAACGAGGTATTTGTGAGGTCAAGAGTCCATCTTATCATACTAGAGAACCATTCAATAGTCTTATAACAGCAGGATAGAAGATGTCTTTGAGCCTGCTGGTACGTGCTTTCACGCTTTTGTATTTTCTGCCCATCTGCTGGAGGAATTCAGTGGGTAGAAAGAGAAAGAGAGCGAGAGAGAGAGCGACAGAGAGAGAGAAAAAGAAAGGTAAAAATAAATGAGAGCAACTGAGAGAGTGAGAAAGAGGGGGAAGGGGAGAAAGAGAGACATGCGTCTGACCCTGTAGATTTGATTATCTACAGCTGTAAATTCACAATAAAATGGAGGCTCAGTGTTTGAGATTGATCCCTTGAGGTTTTAACAAATACTAACACATAACAGTTTTCTCTTCACACGTGGACTTTCATGTCAATAGGAGGTTTGTGTGGTTCAACAGAAGAGCTGGGAAGAGCTTCAAGTTTTTATGTCCCCGCATGGAATGTATCCTATTGTGAAGTTGTAAATCGATTGAAAGATTATCTCACGTGAAGTTATACTGAGGCAGAGTTCCACCTCCAATGTGACTACTGAAATTATATATAATCGTCTAGAATGCAATGATCTTGTAACATTAAGAATTGTTGCAAACAGCTGACACGGATCCCAGACAGCAAAGGGGAAGAGAGCTGATGTACAGTCTTCTCAGGCCAGTAGGGAAGAGGGAACTTATTTCAAAGGAGAAGCTACAATTTCTACTGTTTATAGCAGTGGAGTTTTGCTGTAAAAGTAACATCTCTCAGCCACCGTCAGGGAAAGGTGACCTGGTTAGTGACCAGAAGTCATGCCTGAGTGGACCATTGGGTGGTTGACCCTGGGATGCACGTGGTCATTCAGTTATTGGCCCTTTACAAAAGTGCATAGGTCAGGGAGACATCTGTGCTACACCTCCCCATAGAGCAATGAAGATCAAGCTGGAGGTCACTGATTTGGGGACTGACCCCATGGTACAAAAGTTAAGGGCCATTTTGATCTTCACGGACATCAACAATCCTTTTCTTGGCTTTGTCCATCTTGAGTTGGGACTACGGCAGGTGATTTAACTCAGCATTATTCTCCTTGCTGCTCACAAACTGTCTTCTCATGGAACGTGGGTGTAGGTGTTGCTCTCTGCGTTGCTCTCCTTCTCACAGCTGCCTTTGCACTCGCTGACCTTATCTCCACCTCATTCTCCAGTCCCAGACAGGCTCGGCAGACCACCTTCTCAGCAGAGAGACAGGTCATTAGGCTGGCAAAAGCACATTCAAGCACTTTGTGGAAAAAGATGGAAATCAGTTGGAAAAGTAAAGAGGTGAAACAGATATCCAGAAGTTAACCAGCAACCAAAAAGTAGAGTATATGGAATGAGCTGCCAGAGGAAGTGGTTGGTACATTAACAACATTTGAAATGATCCTTGGACAGGTAGATGGATAGGGAAGGTTTAGAATCATAGAGTCATAGAGCGCTACAGCACAGAAACAGGCCATTTGGCCCATCCAGTCCATGCCAACCTGGTTTTCTGCCTCGACCCATCTACCTGCACCCAGACCATAGACCTCCATACCTCTTTCATTCATGCACCTGTCCAAACTTCTATTAAATGTTACAACTGAACCCACATCCACCACTTCTGCTGGCAGCTCGTTCCACACTCACACCACCCTCTGAGTGAAGTAGTTTCCCTCAGATTCCCCTTAAATATTTCACCTTTCACCCCAAACCTATGTCCTCTAGTTCTAGTCTCACCCAACCTGAGGGGAAAAAGCCTTCATGCATTCACCCTACCTATACCCCTCATAATTTTGTATATCTCTATAAGATCTCCCCTCATTCTCCTGCGCTCCAGGGAATAAAGTCCTAACCTATTCAACCTTTCCCCATAACTCAGGTCCTCAAATCCCGACAACATCTGTGTAGATTTTCTCTGCACTCTTTCAAGCTTATTGAAATCTTTCCTGTAGGTAAGTGACCAGAACTGCACACAATACTCTAAATTTGGCCTCTCAAACATTTTATACAACTTCAACATAACATCCCAACTCCTGTACTCAATGCCCTGATTTATGAAGGCCAATGTGCCAAAAGCTCTCTTTATGACCCTATCTACCTGTGATGCCACTTTCAAGGAATCATGGATCTATATTCCCAGGTCCCTTTGTTCTACCGCACACCTCAGTGCCCTACCATTCACTGTGTAAGTATTATCCTAGTTTGTCCTCCCAAAGTGCATGACCTCACAAATTTTTT
This sequence comes from Pristis pectinata, assembly GCF_009764475.1. Classification (NCBI taxonomy): domain Eukaryota; kingdom Metazoa; phylum Chordata; class Chondrichthyes; order Rhinopristiformes; family Pristidae; genus Pristis; species Pristis pectinata. Next base: position 39,096,072 of record NC_067419.1, on the reverse strand, counting down.
CAGCCCGTTTTCTCAGCTGGTCCAGATCACTTTGCAAGCTTTGATAGCCTTCCTCGCTGTCCACTACGCCCCTAATCTTGGTGTCATCTGCAAATTTGCTGATCCAGTTTACCACATCTAAATCATTAATATAGATGATAAACAACAACGGACACAACTCCGATCCCTGCGGCATACCAATAGTCACAGGCCTCCAATCAGAGAGACAACTATCCACTACCACTCACTGGCTTCTCCCGCTAAGCCAATGTCGAATCCAATTGACTACTTCATCCTAAATGCCAAGTGACTTAACTTTCTAGAGCAGCCTCCCATGCGGGACTTTGTCAAAGAATTTGGTAAAGTCCATGTAGACAACATCCAGAGCCTTCCCTTCATCAACCTTTCTGGTAACCTCCACAAAAAATTCTATTAAATTTTTTAGACATGACCTGTCATGCACAAAGCTATGTTGACTATCCCTAATTAGGCCCTGTCTATCCAAATACTATATTTTGGATCCAAAAACTATGCCTATAATTTCCTGGCTTATTCTTAGAGCCGTTCTTAAAAAATGGAACAACATTAACTGTCCTCCAGTCCTCTGGCACCTCACCCGTGGCTAAGGACATTTTAAATATCTCTGCCAGGGCCCATGCAATTTCTGCACTAGCCTCCCACAAGGTCCGGGGGGCACCTGACCAGGCCCTGGGGATTTATCCACCCTAATTTGCCTCAAGACAGCAAGCACCTGCTCTTCCATAATCTGGATACAGTCCAGGACCTTCCAATGTACATGTGACTAATAAAGATATCTTATCTTAACATAATCAAGGACCCTCCCACCCCGGTCGTTCTCTATTTTCTCTTCTCTCATTGGGCAGAAGATATAAAAGCTTGAGAACACATACCACCAGGCTCAAGGACAGCTTCTATCCCATTGTAGCAAGAATCTTGAATGAACCTCTTATACAATAAAGATGAACTCTTGATCTCCCAATCTACCTTAAGGTGGTCCTTGCATCTTATTGTCTACCTGCACTGCATTTTCTCTGTAACTGCAACAATATATTGTGCTTTCTGTTTTCCTTTTACTACCTCGATGTAATTATGTATGGTATGATCTGTCTGGATGGCATGTAAAGCACAAGTTTTTCACTGTATCTCAATACATGTGACAACAATAAACCAATACCAATCTCAAAACCAATTGTGCTTTTGCCAGTCTTAAATCCAGTCTTTCTGCTGGAATAGATGATCTGCCATGCCTTCCTGGGAGTGGAGGGTGAGGTGGAGACAACAAGGTAGATACAGTAGGGGCAGCTGTGAGAAGGAGACAATGCATGGAGAGCAACACCCATTGGATGTCTTAGGTGCCCAGTTCATACCTGAATTGCAATCAGTTTCTCAGCTTCAATCCTCTCTTTGACCTGTAGATCACAAAGGAACAACAACTTCATTCACCTCTATCTGCCCTCTTGTCTCAGTGGCCCCAGGAGAGGAAAGGAAGAAAGAACGTTCATAACCCAAAATACTGCTAAAAATCTGAAGTGAAACTGGAAACGCTGGGTTATTCAGTAGGTCAGCCAGTATCAATACAGAAAGAAATAGAGTTAATATTTCATAATGTTTCATTTATGCTTCAAAAGTGACTATGTTGAAAGATTAGCTCTGTTATAGAGTTATACAGCACGGAAACAGGCCCTTTGGCTCTATTTGTCCATGCCAACCAAGTTGTCTCTCTGAGCTAGTCCCATTTGCCTGCATTTGGCACATATCTACCTAGACCTTTTCTATCCATGTACCTGTCCAAATTTCTATTAAACATTGTACCCACCTCTACCACTTCCTCTGGTAACTTGTTCCATGTACCCACCATCCTCTGTGTTAGAACCTAGAACAGTACGGTACAGGAACAGGCCTTTTGGCCCACAATGTATGTGTTAAAAAGATGTCCCTCAGGCCCCTATTAAATCTTTCCCCCCTCACCTTATATTTATGTCCTCCAGTTTCAGATTCCCCTACTTGGGAAAAAGACTGTGACCATCCACCTTATCAACACCCCCCATGATTTTACATGCCTCTAAAAGGCCGTCCTTCAACCTCCTACACTCTTCCCTCCACAGATCTTACCCGACCTGTTGAGTATTTCCAGCGTTTTCTGTTTTATTTAAGATTCTTTTATTAATTTGATTGATCACAATCATTGAGGAGAGATTTCCCCTCTTGCTTATGCAATGACTTTTATGAGCTAAAGAAAAACGTAAGCAGATATTTCAAGGGAAATATGGACAATCTTATTAACACGTTTAGTCTATGTGCATAATACAATGCAAAGAGCTGATGCAAACCAGACTCATCAAGCAAGCATCTTGGCATCTTAATGGCGAGGACAGTCCAGCCGCACACATTAATATTTTTTAGTTGTTGAATAAAGTCACCTGCAACTAATAGGATATTTATCAATATGCCTCCTTCCATTTACGAAACACAATCAACTTTAAGCCAAATACATTTACAATTTACATTTACAATTCTAAAATGTTATGGTCCAATAAATATAAAACACTATGCCATCTGACAGCAAGGCCATGCATGGGTAACTGAAAATTTACTGAGATCTGACTCTGCTCTGACCCATCCTGTAGGGGGTTAGGCTGGATTAGGCTGGGGGGGATGGGGAGTGGAACAGTTTATTTATGATTTACAGTGTAATCTGTCTCTTTTGAAACATGTCTGGAGCAATACTTCCTTTGATTTTTCACACTGATAGCACAAATAAATAAATATATACATTTTTCTTGAAATGTTGATTTTTGCCCTAAGAATTCATGTAAATAAAAGAGGTTATCTCTGTCTGTTGACATTCAAATACCAAGGAGATAGATGAGGCAGCTCGTAAGCTTTTATGGCATGAAGCACAGATTACTGAACCTTTCTTTTTCTATTAATATCATCAGGATTCTGTCATTACCTGTGCACGTCCTCTCAAAAACAAGACAAATGCTATAGAAGAACATTTCAATCCATGCGTTGCTGTGTGGCAAATAAACTGAACCGGGCGTAACATTGTGCACAGATTCTCCTTGTCTTTATTAATTGTCCAGAGTTAAATGACTAAGGATGTACTCACTACACAATGCAACACAGAAGGCCAATCTGCCTGTCAAATATGTGGCTTCAAGCAGAGCAATCCCATTAGTTCTATTCTCACCACCCCACTTTCTTCTCTGGAACCTGTCATCTGTCCATCAAACCCGAGTGTTCCGATTTCCTCCCACATTTAGGGTTAGGAGCTGTGGGCATGCTATGTTGGCGCTGGAAGAGTGGTAACACTAGCGGGCTGCCCCCAGCACGTTCTCAGTAATGCAAAAAGACGCATTTCACTGTGTGTTTCGATGTACATGTGACTAATAAATAAAATAAAAATAAATAAAAATCTCCTACTGTGCACCTATACTAGGAGTAAGTTACAACAGCCAGCTAAACTACCAGCACACCTTTTGGCTGAAGGAAAGAGCTGAAGGATACCAGGGGAAACCCACAGAGTTACAGAGGGAACATACAAACTTCACACAGCTCAGGATCAAAGCCAGGTTGCTGGAGTTATGAGACAGTCTGACTGTATGTCATCCAAGACTCTTTAGAACTGTAATATCAGGAGGATTTCAAAATATTGTAGGTGTAGAAACTCAGTTAACCCCTCAAAACCCCACTCTTGTTCTTGGTAATTCTGGGAGCTTGCTGTGTACAGGTAGGTCACCATATTTGTCGTTTTGAAGAAGGACTGTACTCAATCATAAGTGATACATCAGATGAGGAACACATTGGGATGTCCGGAAGACAGGACAAATCTTGGGGAAAAAAGAGTAAATAAGATTAAAGAAGGGGTTTCATTATTTGTTCTTCCACCATTTCTTTCATTTTCTCTCCATTCTCTCAGTAAAATTGAACAATACAACATTTTCACTGAGGAGATTATCAAATGCATTGCATAGTAATTTGTGGTCCAAGTGCCACTCTAACATTATTAAACCATTACTTGGTTTCTCCACTAGATGTTGTGTTGGCTCACACCAGGGCAGAAATCAGCAATGACAAGTTCTTGGGCCAAACGAACAAACAACTAAACTGACCCAAAAATGAGGATACAGGTTCACTCTATATTTTACTTAATTTGAACATTTCGGACCAGTGCTTGAAGCCTGTCAGGTGTCCAAAGGACACTTCCCGATTTCTAGGTGATAGATTTCAAGATACTTGCTTGGCTGACTGTAATGTACAGGTAATTACAAAGGTGGGTAGGAATGAAGGTAAAGGCAATTGGATTGCAAACTAGTAGTGACTCTAGGGTCTGGTGTAAAGCATCTAAGCTGATTAAGGAATGCAATTTGTCTTTTTGGTGGTGACGTCCTGGACAAGCAAACCTAAGTGATAATGGACCCTCAAACCCAAGTGATAATGGACCCTCAGGACCCTCAAACAGGCAGTGGGCACTTCTATGATGTAAGTAGAGGAAACAAAGGCTTGTGCCCAGTGATGCTAAAAAATAGCCTGACCCATAGAGTGAGCAGGGTATTATTGGGGCAGGAGCCCAATTGTTTTAGGGTCCACTCTCTTCCTAAATGGCAGTCGCAATGATAGTCAATTTCTACCTGGTCTTCTTAACAAAGGCTGCAACTTGAATACTACAATATAACAGTTGGGCGGGTCTGTTGTCTTAGTTTGTATCCATGTATCTTGCACAATGGAGTTCCAAAATTAATCTGTAGTTTAAAATGCTTTTATCCATCTCTCCAATAACATCATAACAATGTCCACTGTTACTGAGGAACTTCTTAAGGGAGAGGCATTAAAGTTCTGTCTGCTCACTGTTGAAAACCATAGCAGTGAAAATTACTTTCATACAGTTGTTCCACCATACTGTACGGAGAGAACAGGTTCTATAAAAATCATTAATCTGCATTTATGTAGCACCTCTAATGCAATGAAAGACCCAAGTAATTAGCGTTAACAAAACAAAACAAAGTAACCATAAGATCCTGACCTATCATTGATGGAACCAGTTTTATACCTTAAAAGATAAATAGACTGAGGGAGAAATTTGTCCTCTGATGTATGTATTGTGTAGGAAGAGAATCACTCACACAGTCTGTTCTCTGGTGAACTAGAAACATATTTATTTGATTGATCTTTCACCTTGATTGGTGAGGGAGAGGCCCATTCACCTTACCAGGGTGGTCCTCTCTCTCTCTGTCTCCCCCTCTCTCTCCCTCTCCCTCTCTCTCTCTCCCCCCACCTTCCTCTCTCTCTCTGATTGTAAAAAGCAGTTTTTTAATGCACATTTAAAGACAAGGTACAGCATCTGCACCGATGCACAGTCACTAATCATTTCTTCATCAACTCTAGATAAGGAGGTGCATGATCAGTCACTCTGACACCTTCCCCGTACAATCATCACAAACCCTACAGACCCCTTCCTTTGCTTAGAGTCTGGTGTCTTGTGTCTTCAGACATCTCTTTGTTCATCTGAGGCCTGGGTTCCCATGGTGATAGTATGAGGCACAGGGCCATTATCACCAATTACCATATTTCTTCAGAGACTTTCCTGTATCTTTTATCTTGTACTGCTCTACAAACCAGGTCTGACTTATTTGGTGAGAAAGAAATACATCATTGTCTTACACAGTGCTTCATAATATAAAATGCAAGTTAAGCCTACTGTCTGGGTCCTTGTATTTGTATAGGTTCCTGTGCAAAATGTGGTAATATGTGTACGTTGGAACTCCACTTCTGAAATTTGTTTCCCCTAACTGCAATGCATCTAGATGTAAGAGGTGTACTTTATCCACATTAAAGTTTAGCCCATGTATATTGTCCCTGAATATCCTTGATTGGTCCATGTTAGGCATTCTGTCCATCCTAGTAAGGCCCTCTGTGTCCCACTTTGGGGAATGGAGTGGCATTGCTTACAGGAATTCTTTCAGCATTTGTCACCAGTCACTTTAGTGATAAATGTGGGGCAAACAAACATTTCCAAGGTGGTGCTTTGGGTCAGGACTATCCCAGAAATATTGTATCCATTATCTTAAAGAGCTAGGTTAATTTCACCAAACATGCATTATCTCCAACACATTTTAGATGGCACATTTAGGCATTGTCCCTGTATATGTGTCAATTTCTATATCATACTGAAGTTAGAGTGGCCGAAAATGATAAAACAAAAATTAAGCAGATAAGTGTTAAGTAGGAAGGGACCAACTTGCAAAAAAAAGTTAAATAAATTTCCACTGAAAAGTAAAGTTTATAATAAAGCATCCCATCAACAATGTGTGTTTCATGAAAATCAACACGAGCAAAATATTGCAGATGCTGAAAGTCTGAGATTAACAAAAATCATAAGAGGAGTGGAAATACTCAGCAGATCTGTCAGCATCCATGGAGAGAGAAACAGTTCACGTTTTAGGTCAACAGATTGTCATCATTAGAGATAAATGGGTTTTAAGTCCTGGAGAAATCAAAGTAAGGAGAAGAGAACAAGAGAGGATCTGAGGTGGTGTTAATTGCAGAAGAAGTTTAATGACTAAAGGGATGATGGTGCAAAGTGGTAATGATGCAAGAGAAGGAACCTTGAGGCAGTCAATCTAGAGGCCTTCCATAGAATCGTATGGCAGAGAAACAGCCCCTTATGGCCCACCTTGTCCATGCCAACTGTGCCTATCTATGAGATGGTCTGCATTAGACCATATCCCTCTACTCCTGTTCTGTCCAATCACCCATCCAAATGTCTTTCAAATGTTGTTTCTGCCTCCACTGCCTCCTCAGATATTCACCACCATCTGTGTGAAAAATGTACTCCTCAGATGTCCTTTAAATTTCTCACCTTAAAACTATGCCCTCTAGATCTAGACTTCCCTGCCCTGGGAGAAAGCTTGTGACTATCTATCCTATTTATCACCCTCATAATTTTATGAACCTCTGAAAGGTCACCCCTCAGCCTCCTAATTTCCAGCCTGTCCAATCTCTCCTCATAATTACAGTTTTAAATGGAAGAAGTTGAATCATTACTTGAAATGACTAAAGACAAATAACATGGGTCCTGGGAATCTGAAGTGTAAACGGAAGATGCAGGAATTGCTCATTATCTGAAATTGTTGAACTTCCTGTTGAGCCCAGAAGATGATGATCCACAATAGAGACCCCTCAGTTCAGCACTTGAGTTCAACAATTTCAGATAATGAGCACTTCCAGCACTTTCTGATTTTATTTCAAAGAAACACAGTGATAAAAGGAAATCAGTCATTTTGCTCCAGATAATTTTTTTCTATTATTTCAGTGGCCTTTTAGGATTCTGCCCGAGGAGAGGAACTTTGAATGGAAATTGAACTAATGATATAACTGACTCAGACATTGCAAAGTTGACAAGAAAGTGACGTATTTCCCCATTAACAGCATCTTTCAAACTGTATCCAGCAGAACCCTTTGACCTTCCAAGCAGTCTTGGGGCTTGAGTTAAAGAAATCCCCTGGGCTACCTAAAGACAGTCCACGAGATAGAGAAAGAGTAGCTCTCCAGATATATCTGTTCCTTTAACTCATGTTCCAGTCAGTGTTTGGGTAAAGAGTCTGGAGAGATGTTCTGGGCAATGTGGCAGTTGAGCTCTAGTCTCAATCTTGTACATTAAAATTCTCAGAGGATTGACGCCTGCATTGGAGTAAAAGTCATAGTCATAGAGAGATACAGCTCCAAAACAGGCCATTCCACCCACTGAGTCAATACCCACCATCAACCATCCATTTTACACATCCTACCATAACCCATTTTTTATTCTCCCTATCTCCCCCCCCCACCCCTCCTTCCCAATTCTACCAATCACCTACACACTAAAGACAATGAGGAGAATGAGGGATGAACTTATAGAGGCGTATAAAGTCATGAGGGGCATGGATAGGGTGAATGTACTCAGTCTTTTTCCCAGGGATGGAGAATCAAGAACTAGAGGGCATAGGTTTTAAGGTGAGAGGGGATGGATTTAATAGGAACCTGATTTGGGGCAACTTTTTCACCCAGAAGGTAGACAGTGTATGGCAAGAGCTGCTAGAGGAAGTGGTTGAGGCAGGTACATTAACAACATTTAAATGGTACTTGGATAGGTACATGAATAGGAAAGGTTCAGAGGGATATGGGCCAAATGAAGGTAAATGGGACTAGGTTAGATGGGAATCTTGGGTCGGCATGGACCAGTTGGGCCGATGGGCCTGTTTCCCTGCTGTGTGACTCTATGACTCTAATTCACAATGGCCTTATATGATGAGATGGACTCTGACCTCACGATCTACCTTGTTGTGACCTTGCACTTTATTGCACTGCACTTCCTCTGTAGCTGTGACACTTCACTCTGTACTGTTACTGTTTTTACCTGTACTACATCAATGCACTCTGTACTAACTCAATGTAACTGCATTGTGTCATGAATTGACCTGTATGATCGGTATGCAAGACAAGTTTTTCACTGTACCTTGGTACAAGTGACAATAATAAATGAATACCAATACCAATTAACCTACTTACGCACACGTTTTTGGAATGTACAAGGAAACAAAAGCTCCCTGAGGAAACTCACACAATCAGTGGAATAACGTGCAAACTCCATACAGACAGCACTGCAGGCCAGGATTGAACTCAGGTTACTGGAGCTGTGAGGCAGCAGCTCTACTGGATGTGACACTGTACCAATCCAAGGTGTAGCTGTGTCTGTTCCAACCTCAGTGTTTGGAGGCATGTTCTTGTCTTTCTGCTGATATGTTTCTCTGGGCATATGAGGAAGCAATGGAGCAAAATTCAGGAGAAAGTCAAGAGGCTCAGTGATTTCAAGCGAGCCTTAACCATCCAGGTCATGCCCTCTTCTTGCTGCTACCGTCAGGCAGGAGGTACAGAAGCCTCAAGTTCTACACCACCACATTCAGGAACAGCTACTTTTCTACAACCATTAGGTTCTCGAACTGACCTGCCCAACCCTAACCCTACATTAGCAGTGGAAAACTACAGACCACCTCTTGCACTACCATGGACTTGTCATTATGTCTTTTTTGCACTAAAAAGTAGCTTTGCATAGTCTTTTCCTCTTCACTGCCTTGTATAATTTATGCATGATTTATCTTTTGTGCATTGTCTGTACCTATGTGCCTGTGATGCTACTACAAGCAAGTTTTTCATTGTACCTGTACCTCACCATACTATTGCACATGACAATAAACATGACTTAATTTAAGTGACCAGTGTCAGTAAGTGCACAACAAAAACATTGTGCATCTACGTAGTGCCTCAAGGGTACTGCACCGAAAAGTAATTAGGGGAAATTTCATGAGTTGAGTAAAAATCAAATAAAATATTCAGAGGTATTATAACTGACAGCTGCAAGGTTGATCGAAGAGATAGGTTTTAAGGCATATCTTAAAGGAGGTGTGAGAGCTGGAGGGCTGGAGTGGCTTCAGAAACAAGTTCCAGAGTGGGCACTTATTTCATTCCTAAGACTGCAAGATTTGAGCAGAGTAATGACTAAGGAGTCCTTGCCCGCAAATCGTCACACCCTACTAACAGTGCACGTAATTACGGGGTTACATCCATGCCCTTGTGTCCCTGGAAAAGGAGCATGCAGTATTCACGGGTACGTTGGGGGCTTTCTGGGACCGGTAGGCACCACAGGGGCTCAAATGCGTTCTGGATAAAGATGATTATGTTATAATTTGAAACTATAAATAATGTGAATCATGGGATACTGTAATTTTGTAATAGCGTGATACTGTAATCAGTGAATAAACCTTCTTTGGGAAAGGAAAAAATAAACAGTGCTCATAATAGTGGGAAACATTAATTCACGCACTCTGTCTTCTGAACCTTTTCCTGGCGAAGTGTTTACTTCATCTTCTCTGCAGCCTTCTCTCCCCTGCACCCTTCCCTGTCCACCAGCTCCCAGAGGCATTCTCCCAGAGGCATACTCCATGCAGGGCATTCTAAAGTCACACAACTGAAGATTAAAATGTTCATGTCCACTCCCAGCTGCTAGTTTCTACATCAGCAAAGTATTAGCAGTGGATGGTTAACCATACCTGGATCATTAGGCCCCATCTGAATATGAATGTAGTGCCTTGCACAACATGCTTCTACTTAGTCATGTCGGGGGCTGCAGCCTTATCATTTCAGTAGCATTTCCCTACTCTTTCAAAGAGTTTTCAGTTCATGCTAAAAGATGGAATGAAAGAACATCCAGTGCACACAGTGTGATTGAAAGCAAGAAACCTCTCAGTTACTGTGTTGCAACTACTTAAGGGATCTTTGCCTACAGTATGAAGACCTGTGTATATTTCACAGAGGATCCATATGTCAAATCATGGATTAAACCGTATCCTTATGTAAACACTGACCTGTTCACTTCATTTACTTGGCTGTATCCATTATAATTGTGTTAATCCTTAATAAAACATCCACTGGCACAATGCAATACAACACAGTGTATAATATTTCAATGAATAATGATCCCTAACATGACATTGAATTGATGTATGGTTTAATGAGTCATTGCAGTCATTTGTGAAAGATTTCATTAACGAACATTCAAATTGCCAGGCAGTACATAACAAATTTGTCAAAAATGTTTCTCTTAATCATCAGTGCAGAAAGGCCAAACAACTGCATTTTGCCTTCGTTAGGATTTCATTTTTCCTCATTTCTAGTTTTTTGCAAAAGGGTTTATCTTCATAGATAGTTTTAATAAAGATGTAAAACGTATGTCAATATGCAGATGAGGGTGAAAAGAATGGGTAGATATCCTGCTAGGGTAAACAGAAGGGTGGACCATAAACTCTGGCATAGATTTTTGGGATGAATGGACTTCAGCAGTGGCATAGATATTGTGAACTTGAAGATGTCATGGTGTTGGGACAATAGATCATTAAGCAAAGAAGAACAGAAACAAAAATATAGTAATATTCAAATCTCACTAAATGAATACAGAATGATAATATGTTACTGAGTTCAAAAAGAGTCATGGTAAATTGATGACTTTGATTGGATCACGAACTGATCCAGTGTAGGACCCCACACTATACACAGGGAAAATCTTCTCTATCTGTCCTTCTTGGTTTGATAAATCACAGAAATCCATCTCATAACTAAAGCATGTAAGGTTTTGCCAGTTTGACTGATTAACTCAATCAAACCTGAAAGCTTGTGGTCAGACATAAGGAAATTGTGAGACCTTGTGTCGACTCTTCTAGCCTGAATCCATTACATATTTCAAAGCTGCAAGAGAGAACACCTGTCAATCATCAATTCATGGATTCATTGGGCAAGTAACAGGTGCTGGAAATTCAATTTCTGAAGCTCTTTTTTTTCCAGAGTGAATACCATAGCAACCATTTGGAGTCATTTTGTGTTCCTTGGAAAATATAAGCAGGTGGCTTATGCATCAGGGCTGCATGAGTTGACACTTAAATTGCCAGTGGATGGAAGGCTACAGACCAAGGTCTGGTGAATGGAATTAGTATAGGTAAGTACTTGATGGTCAGCATGAACTTGGTGGGCCAAAGGGCCTGTTTCTGTGCTGCATTACTCTATGATACTATTCCCTATGTGGTATTACCAAGAGAGGATTATTGCAGCACAGCAAGTCTCCTGCATTGAAATAAATGTGTTTGGTTCATGAATGCCCTTCAGGGATGAAGGTCTGATCTTATGTGATTCCAAATAAATAATTATGATTGATTAAATCAATTATATCGAAAGAAAATTGGATATAAGCAAGGAAGTAAATTTGCAGATCCTCTTGGATGTAGCAGGAGAACAGAAGTGACTGGATTGCTCTATATAGAGCTGGCTTGACCTACTTCTCTGTCATATTGACTCCCTGACTCTAAGTCCTACTGCACCCAATAGAGCAGGAATAGTGAGGGACCAGCACTGAACAAGGAACAGCATCATCACTTGTGGCTCTGATGCAGAAATTGTGTTGGGATCAGAAAAGTCAAAGTCAAAGTTGAGTTTATTGTCATGTGCACAAGTACACATATGCACAGGTGCAGTGAGAAACTTACTTGCAGCAGCATCACAGGCACATAGCATCAGATACATAACATTTAGAAGAAAAACATAAATTAACAACATAAGTTATACAAAATTATGCAGGAAAGAACACTAGAACAAAAAAAAGTCCATTGTAGTGCAAAGTGGTCATAGTGTTGCTATACTGAGGTAGTAATTAGGGTTGTGCAGGTTGGTTCAAGAACTGAATGGCTGAAGGAAAGTAGCTGTTCTGAACATAGTGGAGTGGGACTTCAGGCTTCTGTACCTCCTGCCTGATGGTCGCTGTGAGAAGATGGCATGGCCAGGATGGTGTGAATCTTTGATGATGGATGTTGCCTTCTTGAGGCAGGGCCTCATGTAGATACTACTGATGGTGGGGAGGGATGTGCCCATGATATATTAGACTGAATCTACTACTCTCTGCATCTTCTAATATTCCTGCTCATTCAAATTGCCATACCAGACCATGATGCAACCAGTCAGGATACTGGTTACTGGATACAGTCAGGATAAAGGTGATTCACAACAGGAAGTACTTGGTCAATTTTTTTGACTGAGGCAAGATGACCTAGATATGGTTGTTATCATGTTTTACTCTGCAAAAGAAGTCAATGTAGTCTTGTGCAACTGGATTTCCTGGCATGTGGTCTTTAAACAGTAACACCAAACAAGGAGACCTGCAAAAATTATTTCCCTATGTCCAGGTGCTCAACCCTGTGGTAAAACAATACTTACGATCCCAGTCAGCTCTCCACGACCCCATAATCCGCACGCCCAGACTCTGCGATCCCCCTCAATCTGGCAACTGCCACCCTTTGCTGCCAGGCCTGCTTCTCCTCTCTAACCTATCTGTTGATCTTTGTCTCCCAAGTCCCGTGGGCAATCACCCACCACCAATTATCCCCTCCTGCTCAGTCATCAATCTCCTGGCCTCCAATCATTCCCCTTCCTCAAAAATGATCTCCTAATAAACCCCAGCATCAGCAACAATCTGGTGGTTCATCCTACTGCTCTGCCATACCTCCCTGCTCCCACTCCCACTATCTCAACTTCCACCATGAATAGAATGCCGGATTGCCCCCAGCAATTGGAGAAACCCAAACTCCCAAGGGTGGAAGACAAGAAAGCACACATTCACTTGCAGAAACATGCAGCGCCAATCTTTTGTGGCCTTGGGTCAACTGAGGATTCCTGTGGTGGACAAGAAACCAAAATGGATGCACTGGAATTTCCAGATAGGACCTCCTTCCTCTCTCTGCTCCCAGGAGGACTGAGGATGTCTATAAAGATGGAGGAGGAACCAGCTCCACAAAATTCAAGGAGGGAAGTCCTCCTTGTTGCAATACTACAGGGTGGAATTATTCTGGAAATTGGCAATAACAAAAAAGTGGGGCATATAATCTTGAAATGACAAATAATGTCAAAGAAGAAAAAAATATAGCTGAAGAAATTAACATCATTCTAAAATGCCTCAGGTAAATGCCAGCTGGTTCTCCATTGCACAAATGATCACAAATTAAGGCAATGCATCAATTAAATGTCACATCAGGAATTATCATTCATTGAAATATTTCCTTGTCTCAGTGCTCAAGTGACTTAATAAAGTATATTTATTACATAATTGTGTCAATGATGTGACTCATGAGCAGCCAAAAATGGATCACTCTTAGCAAATTGCCATCCCAGCACAAAACCTTGATGGTAAGAATGAGGATTTGGTTTTCATGGTGTTCTGCCTGAGAAAAACAGAAAATAACTGAATTATTAGCAAAAGGCAATGCCAGGAACATGCAATCAAGTTGCTTCCAAGGCAGTGAAGATGTTACAAGGTGTTTCTCAGGAGTTTTATAAGACTCTAGTTAGGCTGCATCTACAGTATTGCATTCATTTCTGGTCCCCACATTACAGGAAAGATGTGGAGGCTTTGGAGAGGGTGCAGAAGAGGTTTACCAGGATGCTGCCTAGAATAGAGGGCATGTGCTATAAGGAGAGGCTGGACAAACTTCGGTTGTTTTCTCTGGAGCAGCAGAGGCTGAGAGGAGATCTGATAGAGGTTTATAAGATTATGAAGGGCATAGATAGAGTAGACAGCCAGTATCTTTTTCCCAGAGTTGAAATGTCTAATACCAGAGGGCATGTATTTAAAGTGAGAGGGGGTGAGTTCAAAGGAGATGTGCGGAGCAAGTTTTTTAAAACATAGAGATATGGGTGCCTGGAATGCACTGCCGGGGTGGTGGTGAAGGCAAATATAATAGAGGCATTCAAGATACTTTTAGATAGGCATATGAATGTGCAGGAAATGGAGGGATATGGATATTGCGTCGGCAGAAGGGATTATTTTAGTTGGGCATTTGATTACTAATTTAATTAGTTTGGCACATCGTGGTCTGAAGGGCCTGTTCCTGTGCTGTACTGTTCTACGTTCTATACAACACTATCAAACAAAATTTGACACTGACTGACGTGAAGCGGTATTAGAAAAATATCGACATTATTCCCAGTTGGTGATGCACCACAGAACATGCCTTGCATAGTTTGTCCACACAAAGCCCCTTTCCACCTTTACTGAACACTGGACTGTGGTGGGGATTGGGATGGTAGGGCAGTAGGGAGAGGACTAGGTGGGGCTGTGGCAGGCACAGGATCAGCAGGGTAGAGAGAGGAGATTGGGTGGAGTCCAGGTCGTGATTGGTCGGAAACAAGTTGGGCAGAGAGAAGATTCAGGGACAGGGCAGGGCACGACAAATAAATGTCAAGCAGATGGCATTAAGGGTAAAGACAAAATGGAACATTTGATGGCTCTTCGGCTGTAATCCTTGGAGTTCAGAAGAATGGGGGGGGTCTCATAGAAACATTTCAAATGTAGAAGGCCTGGACAGAGTAGATGTGGCAAAGTTGTTTCCCAAGGTAGGGGAGTCTAGTACAAGAGGGCATGACTTCAGGATTGAAGGGCACCCATTCAGAACAGAGATGCGGAGAAATTTCTTTAGCCAGAGAGTGGTGAATCTGTGGAATTTGTTGCCACGGGTGGCTGTGGAGGCAAAGTCATTGGGTGTATTTAAGGCAGAGATTGATAGGTATCTGAGTAGCCAGGGCATCAAAGGTGATGGTGAGAAGGCGGGGGAGTGGGGCTAAATGGGAGAATGGATCAGCTCATGATAGAATGGTGGAGCAGACTCGATGGGCCGAATGGCTGACTTCTGCTCCTTTGTCTTATGGTGTTATGGTCTTATGGAAAGGCAACTGGATTCTGCTGGCGTTAGCAGCAGGGGCTAGGAGCAGGAGTTATAGCCAACAATCTGGTAAGTACTTACAGGGGGATCTAACTGGAAGGTATTGAGTGCTCAGGATCTCTGGCAGTAGACCAGATAAGCTCTGACCTCCTTTAACTAACACTGAAGCTAGCCTCAACCCTTCAGTTACAGCAGCTATGACACATAAGGTCCATGCCATTTATAGGCCTTACATGTGCTGAATAAGCCTGTACAAGTGATGTTGAAATGCCTGCTGCCTACTATTTGACATTACTGTGCATACCCAACAGCCACTGTCCGTATACATCAAACACTGAGAGATTGGCATCCAGCTTCCAGAAGTGCATGACTAAATGCACTGTGCCTGATTGTATTTTCTGTTTGGGTTTTTGACAAAAATACATATATTATGCTGGCATGAAATAATTTTCTTCTGTTAGGAAATACTATTAGACAGATTTTGAACATAAAACTCTTCCTGTTCTTACATTTTCAAAACAACACTGTCATAGAGATGACTGGAAAATCTGTTGCACAATGGAAAACAAAACTACTATTTACACTTGGTTCATCTACTGAGCTTACTTTAACATTGTGCTGTGATTTACTTTTACAATAGTGTTTCAGGGGATAATACTAGAAAAGTATCCTGAAGCAAATAATTTGGCAGGATCTTTATAAAGTGCAAGGATTGACAACATGTCAAGATCCTTTGCTTTGTCCCATCTAGTTTTGAAATTGAGGGTCTCTGGGGCAGGAAAGGAAGTTGATTTTTTGAAAGAGAGCAAATTGCTCATAGCCCAGAGATTGCTCAAGAGGACGGTGGCACAGTGGAGCAGCTTGTAAAGCAGCTGCAGATACCCAGGTTCAAAATCTGACGTCAGGTACTGTCTGTGTGGAATTTACACATTTTACCTGTTACCAGGTGGGTTTCCTCCAGGTGCTCCAGTTTCCTCAGTCATTGTAAATTGCCCCTAGTGAATGGGTGAGTGGTAGAATGTGGGGAAGTTGATGAAAATGTGGGGAAAATAAAAAAATGGGAGTAATGTGGGATAAAAGTAAATGGGTGGTTGATGCTTGGTGCAGACTTGTTGGACTGAAGAACTTATTTGCATGCTCTATGTCTCTATGACTCAATGGAGAATAGCTGCATCGTACAAATTAATGCAAAAGTGTAAGACATTATTGATAAGGCAAATACAAAGTTACCTCAGTATCACGGCACAGCAGTTAGTGCTGCTGCCTCATAGTTCTGGACCTCAAGTGCTGTTCTGTGTGGAGTTTGAACGTTCTCCCTGTGACTGTCTGGGCTTCTGTGAGGTGCTCCAGTTTCCTCCCACATCCCAAAAACATGTTGCTAGGTCAGTTGTCTACTTTTGGCTACTTACCACTTAGTATAGGTAAGTGGCAGAAGAACCAAAGGAGAGTCGACGGACATGTGTAGGATTGCAGGGAAGAAGAGGAGAGGAATGTAGCCGATAGACTTCATGGGCTGAATGGTTTTCTCTTGAGCAATTACCAGTAAGTAAATAAGCAAATCTTCATACAAGATGCATCTCAGCACATCTTCTTCAGAAGCACCTGTCAAACTCAGAAACATTACCAAGGTGCAGACAAACACCAAAGTCTACAAATTCTCCAACTCAGCTTGGATGGGGACCTACAGGTCTGGTTACACACTGTACTGGTCTTGAAATGTATTACTGTCCTTCATTTAAACTGGGTCAAACCCTGGAACTCCTGCACAGTGGTGTTTTCGGAATACCTTCACCACACATGTTGCACATATTAAAGAAGATGACTCACTATCGCCTCCTCATGGACAAATAAGGACTTATCATTTACGGAATAAATGATCAGTTTTCCAGCAGAGCTCCTGTGCCATAAATAACTAGAAAATATTTTGACTCAGGCGAAGGTAGCAACTAGACTCAATTAAATCATCTGGTGATTAAGAGGTTGAGAATGGAACTTTTGGTGATATTCCTTCCCACCGAGCAGACAGTCCTTACTCTAAAGATTATGCTGCAGGAATTAGAGTCATAGAGTTGGAAACAGGCCCCACGGTTCAACTCGCCCATGCTGACCAAGTTGCCTATACATAATGCTCTAATGATAGTGAATTTGGCTTTATTTGGTACACCAGCTGGTTGTCTTGCTCTTATCACTTTCCTATGCTGGCAAACATGAATAAAAACTCATCCTGCATGTGGACACATAGTTATGCCTTTGTTTGGCCTTACTTCAGAGAATAGAATACACAGCAAAATCATAAAGATTTAATGTGCACAGTATTGATTGCAAGGATGTTAAGGTGAAAGGGATTATGATTTTAAACAAAGTCTAGTTATTGCTTTTATTGTTATGATGACAAGTTTGCCTTTCAGTTGTTGCAATCAAATTCAAGAAATTTGCAGACAAGGAAATTTTTCTCAAAGGACATGACTCCTAAATGAACCATAATCCACCAATTAAGTTGGCAGTAAAGTTCAAATTGTAACTTGTGTGTCTTGTGAATGATATCATAGCAGGTGCACTGATGATCAGCCATAACCGGGGCACTGTTAATGCTGAGAACATTAAGAATAGACAAAAGGAAAGAACTTTACAGGGACATCAGCAACTTCCAAACTCTAATCCACATTTATACATTACTCAGCAGGCATTGTACTTGAATTCTCTGTGTATGAATGATAAAGGTCAGGGCATATTCTCTGGCTGAGTGACAGTTTGAAAAGAGGTGGTGTGTGAAGCTTTTCATGTGGAGTTTGTAGGCTGATGGGAAACTAAATTTATAAATGGAGACATCTGATTCAAAAACAAAGGATTTTTGATGTGACTTTATAAATCACTGGCTAGGCTTCAGCTGGAGTGTTCTAGGCACGCTCTCTCTCTTTCTCTCAGGCAGTTCCTTGGGATCGAGGATGACTTGCATCCACTCCAGTTCACATAGATTCCATCGACACATACAGCACAGAAAGAGGCCCTGCCGCCCATCAGGCACCCATTTACACTGATCCCATTTATTCTCTCCATATTCCCGTCAACTCCTCTCCAGTCCCCACCACCCCCTCGCCCCCCCCCCCACCCTCTGAGGTTTTCCACTGAGCTACAAAGGGCAATTTTCAGTGACAGTTGTATTGGTTTTGAGGTGGCTGCTTGGAATTGGAATTGATTTATTATGGTCATTTGTACACAGGTACAGTGAATATCTTGTCATGCATACTGTTCATACAGATCAATTTCATTACACAGTGGGTTGAGGCAGTACAAAGTAAAACAATACAGAATGCAGAATAAAGTGTTACAGTACAGAGAAAGTGCACTGCAGGGAGACAATAAGGTCATAATGAGGTAGATTGTGAGATCAAGAGTCCATCTTATCGTACGAGGGAACCATTCAATAGTCTTATAACAGCGGGATAGAAGCTGTCCTTGAGCCTGGTGGTACGTGTTTTCAGTCTTTTATATCTTCTGCCCAATGGGAGAGGGGAGAAGAGAGAATGTCCGGGGTGGGTGAGGTCTTTGATTTTGCTGGCTGCTTTCCTGAGGCAGTGAGAAGTACAGACAGCCTCCCCTCCATGGGCTCTGTCTACACTTCTCACTGCCTCGGGAAAGCAGCCAGCATAATCAAAGACCCCTCCCGCCCCGGACATGGTGAGGCCATTGTGGGATCTGCAAACTCTGCCAGGGTGTTGGACGGGTAGTATGCAGTTGCTGCGCTCCTTCTGTCATTTTCCTTGGACTTCTACGTGCTCTTGACGAACAGACTCATGGTTCTTGTTGCTATCCCAAATGCTCCTTCTCCATTTGGATTGGTCATGGGCCAGAGATCTCCAGGAGGTGGTGAGAATACTGACTGGCACCACATTTCAGGGAAGCTGTAAAAGCCTTAGGATGTATACAGAGAAGGGTTACAGGGGTAAGACCAGAAAGTTAGGACCATCCTCTTAGAGTAGGGAAGGTTAAGATGTGACATGATTGAGATTGATTGAATGAAGAGTAGATGGTGAAGAATTATCCTCTCTGTCAATAACCAGCAGTCAAAAGTATGAAACCATTGACAAAAAGTAAATGTGGAAAATTTCTTCTTATTCAGAGAGATGAAAGAATGTAAAGTACTCCACCTGAAAATTTGAGAGAAGCTGATTCACAAACTAGTATTAAAAGGAAGGTAGTGTAGGATGAGAAACTAGGACACTTACAGTCACAAAGCGGGAGGGTGGGATGAAGCACTAATGATCTCCCACAACACAAAAATGATGGGCAGGTGGCCTCCTTCCATGAAGCAAGATTTGATGATCTTATGTGGTTGCAGAAGCTTCTGACAGTACTGCTCCACCACCGATGGCTGGCTGCTTGGACAATCGGAGGAACAACCACCACAATATGAAATAGACCATCTGCAGCAACTCTGACATGCGTCTTCCCAGATGATTTTAAAGTGCTACTGCAAATACTTGCTTCTTACGCCTAATTGAATTTAACCTCATTTAAGTTGACTCTCAGTTCCTGCTACTGGTTCTGAAGATTATGGGTTTAAAATAGAGATTTGAATACATAAACTGGATTGATACTTTAGTAAACCATGAGACACTGTTGGTGCTCACGTCTATCAGGACAGAACTAAAAGAACCTACAACACTGTTCAAAGATCAAAGAATCCTCCCCCATGTCCTGGCATTGACAAAGGGAATAATTCTTCCCCATCTCCTCTTTCAAAATCACTTATAATGAACGGATTATGTTGCCATTTGGAATACATGCTGGTCTATAATGTGGCTGCAACCTTTCCTAAACAACAACAGTGACTACCTTCAAAAGTACTTCATTGATTAGTAACATCTGAAGTTCTGAATGGTGGTATATAAATGTAAGCTCCTTCTTTCTTAAATAAGATAAGATATTTATTTATTAGTCACACGTACATCGAAATGCACAGTGAAATGTGTCTTTTTGCACCCACAGCTCCTAACCCGTACGTGGGAGGAAACCGGAGCACCCAGAGGAAACCCACGCAAGACACAGGGAGAGTGTACAAATCCATGACTCCGCCATCTTTTCCAACTATTTAACCACTTCTTTCTTCTGCCCTGGAGCAACTAATTAACCAAGGAACTCAGTGTTTGTAGGTCAGGGAGATTTACTAAAGAAAAGCTAATAGTTTTACACCTTTATGTGTCTGGTTCAAAGAAATAGATTTTTTTCCTCTGGATTCTCAAAGACTGTGACATTCTGTTACAGGATTGATTAAAGTTTGGTGTAACATTAAAGTTTCTGTCTGTAGCCAGGGCTTTCTATTCCTATTGTCTGGCTACTCTTTTAACCTCTTTTATTGCTTAATTGTCTCATCTTGGAGCAGACACAATTAGCCACATTTATAACTCAAGAATAACTTAAACATTACAGGTCAACAAGCAACTCACAGTATTTTTATCACATGCATTGTGATGTTTGACCAATCAGTCTAATTCCATCTGCATTTGTTTGCATCGATTCACTCTTTATTTTTCAGGTTATTATTTTATGCCATAAAATTAAGCTGGCATCCTATTTATTTGATCTTGGGAATAACAACATGAGTGGACATTGGTCTTCATTTGATGTTGCAATAATCTCAAAGGATGATGAATACTTGGAATGATTACAATGTAGGGTTGAGATGACAGCAGAAAAGTGTGTAACTGGGAAACTCAGTGATAGTAATACAAATGTTAAAACTGGAAACAGTAGGATTAATGGACCATCCTCAATCATTTACAAATACCAAAAAGTTATCCTGTTTGGGTCATTGCACATGCTTATTATTCAAAGAGCGCCATTTTATTTGGTTAATCAAGTTGGTTAATTTAGCTGTGGTGAAACTAAACTGGATAGCCCTGAAATTGGGCACAAGATCCTAATGTGTGATTAACCTGCACTGGTTGCTACTGATGCAGGCAGATTTCAGGCTTCATGCTGCCTACCCATTTACAGGATCATTGTTAGCATCTAGAGAAATAAAGGACTGCAGATGCTGGAATCTAGATGAAAAATGCTATGATTCTGTAGGAACTCAGAGGCCAGGCAGCATCCGTGGAGAAAAGCAGGCAGTCAACATTTCGGGTCAGGACCCTTCTTCAGATAGGGTCCTGACCCGAAATGTTGACTGCTTGCTTTTCTCCATGGATGCTGCCTAGCCTGCTGAGTTCCTCCAGCATCATAGTGATTTTCATTGTCAGCATCTAGCACTAGTAATGCACTTCAAAGGCTAGTTGTCTCAGTACTTGGTGCAGATATTTTGGTTTGGTTTGGTTTGGTTTAAGAGCAGCTTGCAACGAGTCGCCATGCTCTGGCGCCATCAGCATCAAACCATCTCCCACCTCTTAAAGTATGGTGCTGGCGGGTCATGGAGAAGCACTGACAAAGGATGAGTGAAGTCCTCTACTCTCAGTGGGCAAGAAGGCCCACCAAGCACTAAATATGAAAGCAATAGAAGCACATAGTTGTGGCAATCAATGCCTGCAGTCAGACATTGAGGACTTGGTTACAATGCCACACACAGTGAAGGAGACCTCCAATGATGTTTCCCGTGGGTTCCTCCACTGGGCTCACTCACTGTTCAATGCTCTGCACCCCCATCTATCAACTATCCGCAACCAGCAATCTGGCATACTCCACTGCTCACACACTGCTGCCCCACCTCCACACTGCACAGTGTTTACACTGCGTCAGCTGTTCAACCACAACAGATGCATCACCCAGACACACTCCACAAGACTCACTATCATACTTTGTAGGACAAGGCGGCAGTAGATAAACTTCAGGGGATAGATGCATCAACTTCCCCACATTGGGCCTTATGATATGCCTGTGATTTGTCACTCAACTGCTGGCCTTTGAAAGAGTGAAATCCCTTTTGGTTGCAAGACAACTCAGATTCACACACAATCCCCACAAAAAAAAATCCATATTGAGGGAGTGAACCTATCACTTCCAGTATATGGCAGAGCTAACATAAGATGTAAGCAAAGTGATACATGTGCAGTCAATGCCACTTTGCAACGGTTGGGGGGGAGGGGGCAGGGTAGTGGGAAACAGGCAATCCTTCAAAGGCCACCACTTGCACTACCCTTTGGTTCCTGGTCATTATCTCTCTTTGCATGGTGAGCCTCAGTGACCTCCCTCAAGGTGACAATAGACTACAGGAGATGAGAAATAATGATAAGATTCAACTATCTCTTGAGGGTACAATGATTGTGCAGTTGTTAAACTACCAAGCTAGTAATCCAGATGTTCGGACTAGTAGAGACCAGAGTTCAAAATCCCACTATGGCAGATGTGGAATTTAAATTCAGATAGTGATATAGAATTTTTGTTAAAAAACTAGTCAATACTAATGATGACCACAAAACTCTGACATTACTGTAAGAATTCAACAAGAGCACTAATGTCCTCCGGGGAGGAAATAAGAACATAAGAACGTTAAAACCAGGAGCACAACCAGGACACCCGACCTTTTGAGCCTGATCTATTCCTAGTCCTTTATGAAATCTGCCATCATTACCCAGTGTGGCCAAAATGTGATTCCAAGCTCACCAACGTAGTTAGACATTAAATACCCTCCACAAAATCCGAGCAAGCACTCAATTCCAGGCAATTAGGGTTTGCCAATAAATTGCTGGCTGGAAAAATGAATAAAAAATTAATCTGCAGCCAGGGAGACTCCCGACATATGAAAGTTCACTTGGCAGCCACTGGCAGTGTGGTTCATGCCTAGTTCTGTGATTGCAGTTGTGGGTGCAGCAAGTGGGACATTACAGCAAGGATGTCCTTACTGGGATGTCTAACACACTGTTCCTTCTGGAGGTTTAGATAGGAGAATTGGTCCTGAGCATTATGTATCCTGTGAAAAACCCTTCTCCCCTTCCTCCTCCTCCACCTTCTACATGATTGTTGTGCTCTGCACATTCAACTTATTTTTCTAGTGCTGCTTTACTCCAGGAGAAATACTTCCTAATGCACCCACTTTGGGAGCAATTGGTTTGTGCTGAAGCCTTGAAGCCAATACAATATCCTTCAGTTCCTACCATTCTTCTCCCTGTAGACTTAAGCAACTTTAAAGAACTCTTGAAGACACTTGCAGAGTCATAGCCACAGCCAGTAAAAATCAATCAGCGACTAACCTTCAAGTCGCAGGTGATCTTTTTGAACAGGTCTGGTGCAAGCTTCTTCCAATTGCTGAGCAATTGTTCAGTTATGTAATGATAAGAGAGGCACTAGCCTAGAGCGTCATTCTCCCTAATACAAACTAGCACTGCACAATGATTGATGGCAAGCTCACCCTTGGGGGGGGGGGGGGGGGGTCATTAACCATGTATGCATTAATGCTGTGTCCTCTAACTCTCTCACTCCGAACAAGAATACCAACCATTGGAGAACTCTTGTTCTCCTGCCCAGGCCACTAAAATTGTCAATGTGAACAGCACTGGAAGTTGCACATTGGGTCACTGGAGACTAAGTAGATTTTTACTTGCACATCCATCCTTTGAGAATCTAGATTATCACTTGGGGCATCATCATTGTTCAAGTATAAAATATGGAGAGGTATGGAACGTAAAGCATAGAACAGTACAGCAGAGGAACAAGCCCTTTGGCCCATGATGTTATGCTGAACTAATTAAACTAATGACACCTAATTAAACTAACCCCTTCTGCATACACATGGTCCATATCCCTCCATTCTCTGCAAATTCATGTGCCTATCTAAGATCCTCTTAAATGCCCCTATCATACCTGCCTCCAGCACCATCCCTGGCAGCACATTCCAGACACCCACCACTCTCTGTGTAAAAAACTTGCCCCGTCCATCTCCTTTGAACTTTCTCCTCTCATCTTAAATGCACGGTCTTTAGTATTGGACATTTTGACCCTGGGAAAAAGATGCTGGCTGTCTATCTATGCCTCTCATAATTTTATAAACCTCTATCAGGTCTTCTCTCAGCCTCTGCTGCTCCGGAGAAAACCACTCTAGCTTGTCCAACTTTTGCCCTCTAATCCAGGCAACATCCTGGTAAACATCTTCTGCATCCTCTCCAAAGCCTCCACATCCTCCCTATAATGGAGTGACCAGAATTGAATGCAATACTCCAGATGCAACCTAACCAGAGTTTTATAAAGCCGCAACATAACTTCCTGACTCTTGAACACAATGCTTCGACTAATAAAGGCAATCATGCCATACACCTTCTTTACCACCCTATCAACTTGTGTGGCCACTTTCAGGGCGCTATGGACTTGGACCTCAAGATATCTTTGTATATCAATGCTGTTAAGGGTCCTGCCATTAACTTTTACATTTGATCTTCCAAAGTGCAACACCTCACACTTGCCTGTATTAAATTCCATCTGCCATTTCTCTGCCCATATCTGCAAATGATCTATATCCCACTGTATCCTTTGTTCTACATTATCCACAACGTCACCAATCCTTTATCATCTGCAAACTTACTAACCATCCTATCCACATTTTCCTCTGTGGTATAATGCAAATGAAACCCACCTTTGATGTTATAGGCTTACCTTTCCTCAAGCCATTTTAAAATGAAAGCGCATATTAAAATAAACCTTTGCATTTAAGGAGAAGCAAGAAAACCACCTGAGGAAGAATGGAGTGAAGCATTATGATGAGAAAGGATGGTAGGAGACTCAAAAAGAGCACAATGTCACTGCTTACTACCAAAATGAATAATCTCACATTCCACCACATTATATTCCACTTTCCCGATCTTGCCCGTTCACTTAATCTGCCTTTGTTTCTTTGCAGACTTTTTGTGTCCTCCTCACAATTTGCTGTTAGGTCGAAGAGTCTGTTCTGTGCTGTATATTCTCTCTAGTTCTTTCTAAGAACTAAATCAACCATAGATCTTCACCAATAAATCCCGGGAAGTTAAATGCCTTAGTCTTATGATGGGGAGCGGCTTAAGTCAGCTGTGGATTTATTTTCTGCACGTCACAACTCTGTTCCTGATATTCCACATATACCTTCAATCTTGAGTGTAAAACACAGGGTAATTGTCACCACAAGGTAATCCAGTTAATAGGTAGCTGTGATATTATAGGAAACATTCAAGTGCAATTTCAGTAATGAATATTTAGAAGTAGATGTCATGATTAGCTGAAGGATAATGATCCACCCAAATATGGAGACCGGCAGGCTGTAATCAATACAACAAAAAAGCCTTCCAAAGGTAATCCGATTAAAGCTGGAATTATAACGTTATAGGACTATATGCGAAGTATCTGGATCATTACTGGATATAAGATTATCATTAGTATTCCAAGTATTATAAAGGAATGTAATGACCACCACTCAGATCGTAATATCGACATATCTAGCCATTTTTAGTAACCCATGCAGCATATTTTTGGAAGGTCAGTTCAATTAATAATTTCAAGTCTGTGATCAATAACATTTTTAGCTGGAATTTTAAAGGAATAGTGAGTCAAGGTCACAGGATGGAAGTAAGATAGAGATCACCATTGCTATCAGAACAAGGTCAAAACTCTAAAAAGGTCTACTCCTGTTCCGATGTACATAGAAGCAGGAGTAGGCCATTGTTTCGTTAATCCTGTTCCATCTTTCAGTAAGATTGTGAATGATTCTGTTCCACAAATTCACCCCTTCCCTGAACATCCAAAAATCTATTGATCTCATTTTTGAGTATACACAATCAATGGGCACATACTGCCCTCTGAGGTCGAAGAATTCTAAATATTTGAAGTAATTGGAGTAAAGATATTTTTCATCTCATTTCTGAATGGTTGACTTCTTTTCTTGAATCTAATAAATATTAGCTCAAGTTTTCCACAGCCTGAGAAAACAGCCTCTCCACATCTATCACGTCAGACTCTTTCAGATTATTGTATTTCAATGAGATCAACTCTCATTGCTCTGAATGTGGTCCAATTTTACTCAATCCCTTCTCAATGGACAACTCAGTGAATCCATATCGCACTACC
Organism: Pristis pectinata; assembly: GCF_009764475.1. Lineage (NCBI taxonomy): Eukaryota > Metazoa > Chordata > Chondrichthyes > Rhinopristiformes > Pristidae > Pristis > Pristis pectinata. The sequence goes on along the minus strand of NC_067419.1, from coordinate 39,069,757 downwards.
TCAAATTTAATATATCCCTTCTTAGGTACAAAAACCAAAACTGCAAGTATTCTAGTTAGGAACTCAGCAAAAATGCTGCATAGTTGCAGTAAGACTTTCCTACCTTTTGTACTCTGGCCCCTTATAATAAAGGCTAACATACTATCTGTAAATTCCTCGTTGGGATTCCTATAAGTAATTCCTATAGGTATTTTTTTGTGCTTCATTGCCCAGGATCCAGCTGCACAACAATATTTACTAATTTACTGGCTATTTGAAAAACTTTCACTTGTTACAACCAAAATGAATAACCTCACAGTTTACCACATTATATTCCATTTTCCCAATCTTGCCCATTCACTTAGGTTGCTTTTGTTCCTTTGCAGACTCTTTGTGTCCTTGCTACAGTTTGCTTTGCTGCCTAGTGCTCAGCAAACTTGAATACATTACATCTTTTCACCTGTGTCCTTAGTATAGGTTGTACATAGCTGAGTACCCACTACTAATCCTTGGTGTACATTTTATAAAGTCACATCAGCCTTGTACCTTGGCCATGCTCCACCCAGAGGGCATAGGGATGGATTAGCGTCTGACCTCAGCAATGGACTCCCAGTAAGAATGAGATCCCATATCTTTCCTCTACAATCATTAGTCCCAAATCAGAATGCTTCATAGCATTGAAAGCGTTTCCCATTCTTACGATGGGAATACTAAGGATAACAGCAACAACCTCACTAGAGCTCCAGAACAGAACCACAGATCAAATATTAGAATGTTCTAGCCAGGGCCTTTATAATATATTAGGTAAGGTACTTAACCTACAAATGTATCTGAAGTCCATCCATTTCAATTTGACAAAAAAAAAGATATTGACTGTAGGTTTCTAACTCACTTTCACTTGAAGAGAGTACTAAATCAATGGACTAGTTAGCTTTTAACTATTTCTCACAAAGGTCATAAAGAGAAATGCAGTTTAGGAAGGTCATTGAACCCATGAAATCTATTTACACAGGAAAACAACTACCTGTTATTGTTTCCAACTCTCTCTTGAATGATTGTTGAATTTTTATCCCTGCTTCCTGCCTCTGAGAAGTTAGTTGCTTCCTAAACATTTGAAAAAAAACTTCAATCACATAATTACAGTTAAACAATTCATCGTACAGATATTGTGAATCAATTACAATTGAATGCACTCATTGAGCTAAGGAATGTTTCCTTAGTTAGCTCACCATTCCTTTGTATTTCCTCTGAAGGTGCTGATTCATGGTGGGTTAAAGTTTCACATATGGAAGCTGCCATTCTCCATTCCTATGCCTAGTAAGTGTGTGTCGTCTCCTATTCCATTGTGGTCTGTATCACAGCTACCTCTAACTTTAATGTCATTCAAGATGCAGATTATTTTCATGAAATTATCAAAATTGAGAACCATGACTGAAGGGGTGACACTGTAGAAGTTCAAAATTGACCTGCAGTGCCATGTATATGGTTTGCACGTTTTCCCTGTGACAGCCAGGGTTACATATGGTAGTCCAGTTCCCATGGTATTCTAGAACTAATCACCTCTTTTACATCACCTTCCCGGTAGTGCTGCCACATTCTGAAACCCTTAATTCTACCTCTTCCATGATAGTCACTTTAGCATTTCTTTCTGCACTACTTCAGCTTGCACTACTGTACTTTGCACCATTCTGTTCTTTTGCACTCATTGTTGCATTAATTGTATTTGTTATTTACTACCATGTATACTGTTTACTCTATGAGCTTCCCATGAACAAGGAATTTCACTGCTGTATATGACAACAAACTAATCTGAATCTGAGTCTAAATCTGAGGTTGGTAGGTTAAATGATCATGGTAAATTGTCTATAGTGTGTGAGTGAGTAATAGAAACTCAGGGAAGTTGATGGTAATGTGGGGAGAATAAAATGGGATTAGGTGATGGGGGAAAGATATAAAGCGGATCTGAGCAGCAAGTTTTTCACATAGAGGGTGGTAGGTATATGGAAAAAGCTCTCATGGGAGGTGGTAGAGGCAGGTACAATTACCACATTTAAAACCCATTTAGACAGGTGCATGGATAGGAAGGTTCTGAGGAATATGGATCAAATGCAGGTAAATAGATTAGCATGGCTATCCATCTTAGCTGGTGTGGGCAAGTTGGGTAAAGGGCCTGCTTTTGTGGAGTATAATTATGAATCTCGTGTAGAATTGGTTTAGATGAGTGATAGCTGGTTGGCATGGAGTTAGTGGACCTCTAAAGCTCTCAGGTTCCCACCCTCTATAGGAGAGAAACTGAAGCAACTCACAGTGCTCTGCTGGCTGCAATGAGTGCAAAACAATTATTGAACAGTGGAAAAGCATCTTTAACATTGCAAAATGTCACAAGGCACATCAAAAGACCATTATCAAATAAAATTTAACATCTAGCCGCATACGGAGACATTGAGGCAGAAGGCCAAAAACCTGGTCAAAAAGAGCTATGTTCTGAAGAAAGGCAATTCCAGAACTTAGGATATTGGCAGCTGAAGGAATGTACATGAATGGTGAAGCAATTTGAAATCAGAGATAAGCAAAAGTCAGAATTTACCTTACTGTCACTCAAGGTAGAGCATTTACTGAATCGCCAGTTAACTATGTAAATTTTAACACTGCATATTTGAAACTCCCATCTTAATAAATACTGCAGAAGAAAAGCTCACTATGCTTGAGGGCTCTGAAAATATTAACTGGGAGATCGAACTGAAAATAAAAATGACAGAAAAATTTAAGAGTGTTAAAGAGTACATTATGAGATGAGGGAAAGAAATCTATCCCTCTGAGGGAAAAAAAAATACCAAGATCAAGTGCAGTGACTGAATAAGTAGGTCAAAAATAATGACAGACAAGGAAGAATTATTGTCAGATCTACACCAAAAATCAAAAAAGTGTTTGAAGTTTAGTTGATGTTAACCAAAATGTATTCCCATGTTTCAACCATAGAACAGGTAACAATATTCATCCTTTGCTCAATAATACCTGATCACTATCACACTGCAGTTTATGACAATTTACAGTGTCATAGCATTTTTCGTAGAGTTATACAACATGCAAACAGGCCCTTCAGCCCAACTCGTCCATGCCAATCAAGATGCCCATCTACACTAACCCATTTGCCTGTATTTGGCCCATATCCCTCAAAAGCAGCTGCCACATATAGATCATAGAACATTGAACATAGAGCAATACAGCACAGGAACAGGCCCTTTAGCCCACAATGTTGTGTTGAAATAACTAAGCTAGTAATTATATCCCTAACTAAACTAATCCCTTCTGCCTACACAAGGTTCATTTCCTTCCATTCTCTGCATATTCATGTGCCTATCTAAGACCCTCTTAAATGTCTCTAATGTATTTGCCTCCACTACCACCTCTGGCAGCTCATCCCCAGTATCCACCACTCTCATGAACATGTCCTGCACATCTCCTTTGAAGTTACCTCCTCTCATCTTAAATGCATGCCCTCTAGTATCATGTATTATGAACCATAATGTAAATTGGGGTTTCCTGAAGAGGATGGGAAAGACTCCACATAAAGGCAAGTCTTTATTGTCTTATTCCTAGTCTGTGTTGAGCTGGCTGGTCTGAAACTGGCTGATCTGAGAGGGTAGATTATTGCAAACAGCCTCAGTGTACTAACCAGAAAATTGGGCACATCCATTTTCCACTCTGAAATAATGCTGTATGGGTATGAATAGTGTATATCTTTCTTGTATCCATGAGGCTTCCTTTAACATTTTAATGCCTCTTTGTAGCTTGCTGCCACCGTTGTTATAAACCTGAATGGGGTCAGGATTAAAAGAAAAGAAAGAAGTAATATACATAGACATAGGCGGAGCAGCTTTTTCAGCTCTATTGAGATATGCAATTTACATCCATGGAAAGCAATTGATCAGTCAAGTGTTGGGCATTCTAATGTTAAATTGACATCCAGGAACCTGTATTTAGGATCTGGGCAGAATTTAGTTCCTTTGTTTCCAGCAAGTTTTGTCATTGTTTCTTTGACACCTCAAAAGTAAGTTTAAGAGAGTCCTTGGCAGTCAAACTGTGCATGGCCTGTGCTCGGGAATAGGGCTTGATCACCTCTGGTACTTCATAAACAAGGTAAGGTAGAAATTCAGTTTGGACAACAGCACAAAATGGTTGGTATTGCACTGGCTGTCTATTATACTCCCCGCTCAATACTCCGTGGCATTGCAACCAATGGAATTAACTATCAGTCAATCCAGAGCCACCCATTCTACCCTGCAATATTAGATGCTGGGAAACAATATCTGACATATCAACTAATATATTGTACAGGGGAGCAAAAGAGAATACTCCCAAAATTTCAGAATAATTACTGAAGTTACTAAAGTACCTTAAATACAACTCACCTTGGTACTGTGCAGTGCCTCATCTAAGAAAAACAATTCTGAATGTCATTATGTGGTAAGTTATCTTACAGATAATCTGTATGAAGTGAGTGGTGATAGAGATATAAACAGACTTAATTTTAATTAAGTGCATGGCAATACTTACAGAATAGTCAGACTAAAATTCACTGCTTTTGTTTGTATTTAATCCATTCATTTTTGCACCAGTTCCTTCACATGTTACTGTTTTGTTAGTTTGTTAGTCTCCAGCTAGCAGGGGAAAAAATTGCCTCTGCATTCCCCTTCATTTGATATAAAACTTAATTTCAAGATTGATAGGCAGCTGTGTAAAGGGCAACTTAATTTGAGATCCAGCTCATTTGTCAATTAACATAATGAAAGGGCACATATTAGCAATGTCAGAAATGCTAAAAATAATCACTTTGGCATTTGACTTTATTCTGTCGGAATCTGTGCTGCATTTTATAGAAATGCCCTTTGTGATCCTAAGGCTCACATTTGGCAGGCTGGAATGGACTGTATTTAGAGGGTAGAAGGATACCGCCACTGCACATACAGACTGACATTACAACACAGAAAATTTCAGCATTAAATGCCAATGATATCAAGGTGATGATTTATTTGTGGAAGAGTTTCTCCTGTTGCCAAAAAAACCCTATTTTAATACTTGTGACATTTCAGTCCTCAAGATCTGTATAATATCTTCCTGTTTCAAGGATTTGCATGTTCTAGCCTCACTGTGATGTACAGGAACAGCAGTGTCTGGATGTTTTAATGTCTCAAAACAATACTTGACCCTTCATAAAAAGTGAAAAGAAAGCAAATGTATGGAAAGATTAAAACTGCATCTTTATTTGTGTTGTCCATAACTGAGCTGGTAGCTTCAGTTAAAAGTTGTGGGCTTAAGAGCCCCTGCAGATAATTGAATGAATACTTTGGGTATTGATGGCTGAATATCAAAGTAGATAGCTTCCACTATTTCTGAACTACGTTTCGAAAGAAATAGCAAATTTCACCTGGCTTCATAAGTAATATTTCTTTTCCTCTCTCTCTGCATGTCAATTATTAAATTGCTACTATATCGTAAAGACTTAAAGATCGGTCATAAGGTGTAAGCGTATCTCAGCAATCATATTTCTTCATCTTGGTCGATTGGACTTCGGAAATAGTGCCACTGTTACATTCTATAGCAAAATGGCTTGAAGGAGAAATGCAATAGAAGCCTGCACTACATTCAGCTCTCATTACCCCGTGGCTAAGACTAATAAGCTCTCATCAGGATAAGAATGGTGCCTTCCAAAAAGCAACCAGTCCTTCCAACAATGTCACTCCAGATGGCCTGACAAACACAGGCCGTTTGATAGACTATGTTATTAATAAATTTGCACTGCAAGTGAGGAAAATGATGGGAATAAAACAACATGCTCTTGTAAATGAATTATACATGACAAGCTTTTGTCTCTAGGCAAATCTGCTTGCTGGTGTTCCTGAATGCATTTAATTAAATAATTACTCGCTTTATGTTTCACAACAGGATTTTTGAAAAGTTGTGTTCAATCTCACCCATAGTAGTGTTTACTGCACTCGGCCATTTTAGACAGAAAGGAGGCCAGACTCTGAGAGTTAGCTACAGTGATAAATGCAACACCAAGTCTGTTCTGCCTTTGCTAGATGCTGCTATGGATACGGGAATGAACTGCAGGGGGAGATGAAAAAAGCGGCTCCAGTTCTCACTTTATTATATAAGATATTATTAAAAACATCCGTTGCAATAATGTGTCAGGAGGCTCCTCCACGTTCATTTATTTTCATTTAGATGTGACATGAATTTTCCCATTTTAATACTAGTAAATTATTTTATCAGCAAAACTTCTATACAAGTTATTTTTCAGCAGGCAGGTCATGGATAAAGCATATTTCCTATAAAATTTATTGCCATAATCATTTTAGCTTTGTCTGTAAATCTGAAAGCAAAATGAAATAAACATTTGAATTATTTACTGTTGTTAATATTGGTCAAAAAAGAAGGTTCTTCTAACTTGTGAAGAGAAACTTGCAAGATGGAAATAGCAAGATGCAATATCTAAGACAAAGATGAACCTTCTTCTGTGGCAAGTGGTTATATTAAAACTTAGCTTCTAATTTCCCTTCTGCATATTCTTCTCCCATTCCACTCTTCTTCCTCTCTCTGACTATCCTTCTCCTTTCATCCTCCTCTCTCTTCTCCTCTTCCTTTTTCCATTCTTTCCCTTCTTTTATTCTCCCCATCATCTCCTCCCTTCCCTTCCGCCTTTCATCTCTTCCTATTCACCCCTTTTCCTCCACCACTCCTCCCCTATCTTTCCCTCATCTCGGCTTTTGCCCCCTTATCCTCTCACCTCCTTCTCTTTCCAATTCTTGTTGCATTTCATTGAAAACCTGTTTAATGTTTGAGCCTACACATTGACAGCACATAATGTAACTGTGAGTAACTGTTATAACTTTGTTCAAACCTGCCTCCTTTCCATATACACTCATGGGGTTTGGAATAATATAAAGACATGGATTGAGAACTGGTTCACAGTCAGAAAGAATAGAATGTAAGGAAGAGGAGCTTAGTAGGATGTAACTAGTAGGGTACCATAAGAATCCTCACCCAAATATTTGGGGTAACTTATAGCTGGAGCCTAAGCTACCTCAAAGATTTGGTTGAGGAGATCAAAAGTAATATTTCCAAGTTGGTTGATGACCAGGGAGGAGGATGTAAAGATATTTCAAGGAGATGCAGACAAATGAGTGGATAGGTGGCATATAAAATGGAAAGATGTGTGGTGATGTGCACAAAACAGAGAAGCAAAGTACTTTTTAAATTGTGATATATTGAGAAGTACTCATGTTAGGGTGGCACGGTAGCGTAGCAGTTAGTGTAACACTATTACAGCGCCAGCGATCGGGGTTCAATTCCCGCCACTGTCTGTAAGGAGTTTGTACGTTCTCCCTGTGACTGCATGGGTTTCCTCCAGGTGCTCCAGTTTCCTCCCACATTCCAAAGATGTACGGATTAGTTGTATGGGTGTAATTGGGTGGCGCGGGCATGTTGGGCTGGAAGGGCCTGTTACCGTGCTGTATAAATAAAGTTTAAAGTTTAAGTACCAAGGTGTCCTTGTATACAAATCACCGGAAGCTAAAATTCAGGTGCAGAAGAGATTGGGAAGGTAAATTGTATGTTGGCTTTTATGATGAGATGATATGAGTACAGGAATAAAGGTGTCATACTGCAATTCTATAGAGCTTTTGGAGACTGCATCATGATTATTGTTCACAGGTTTAAATTTCTTACTGACTAAATGAAAACTTGCCATAGAAGAAGTATAATAAAGATTCAGTGGACTGATTCCGGCGATAGCTAGACAAGTAGACTGGGCCTGTCTTCTGTAGAATTTATAAGAATGAGAGGTGATCTCATTGAATCTTACAAGTTTCTTACAGGGTTTGACAGGTTGGATGCAGGGAGGGTATTTCCCCTGGCTGAGGAGTCTGCAACCAGGCAGTACAGTCTCAAAAAATGGGGCAGGTCATTTAGGTCAGAGATGAGGAAAAATAAAATTCACCCAGAGGTTGGTAAATCTTTGGAATTATCAGCCTCAGGGTTTGTGGAAGCTCAGTCATTCAAAGCAGAGACCAGTAGACTGCTGAGAATAAAGGGAGTTATGGAGTGTGGAGATAACACAGGAAAAAGTAACGGAAGTAGAAAATTAGCCATGATCTTGACGAACAGTGGAGCAAGCTTGAAGGACCAGATAGCCTACTCCTGGTCCTAATTCTTACGTGCTGACATACTCTCCAGCAGAGGTCTCTGCATACTAATTAGACCCATGTTCCCTGACTGTTTTTCTCTGCTCAAACTTTTGAAGTCTCCAGGTTGAGACCAGCTAACTCAGCAGAAACAATGAACTGCACTGGCCGTACTGTGTTTGTTACATTACCTCGCAATATTAAAAGAAGACCATTCAACCCATCGAGTGAATACCAGCTCTCAGAATAATCCCATCAATCTCATTCCCCTATTTATCTCCCCTGTAATCTATTCTCTCTCACATGCCCCCTTTTACACCAATAACCTCGACCAGCTAGAAGGACAAGGTCAGCAAAAGCACAAGTACCTGGAAGTTGCCCTCCAAGCCACACACCATCCTGACTTGGAAATGCAGATAAGACGCTGGAAGAACTCAATGGACTTTTCCTTCCTTAGATGCTGTCTGACCCACTGAGTTCGTCCAGCATCTGGTGTGTTGCTCCAGATTCTAGCATCTTCAGTCTCTTGTGTCTCCCTGACTTGGAACTACATTGCTGTTCCTTCACCATCGCTGGGTCAAAATTATGGAAGTCTCTCCCTAACAGCATCGTGGGTATACCCACACCTCAAGGACTGCAGTGGTTCAAGAAGGCAGCTCACCACCACCTTCTCAAGGGCAACTAGGGATGGGCAATTAAACTCTGCCTGCAAAGCCCAGATCCCTTGAGTGAATATAAACTGAACCTCTCAACACCCATCTGCACTCGGGGTAATTGACAGTAGCCAATTAACCTAACAAACTGGGGCACCCAAGGGAAATCCACACAGTCACAGGGAGAACTGGAGGTCAGAATCCAACCTGGATCACTGGAGCTGTGAGACACTGTACTTCCCATAACATCCTTGACGCTGATCTAGGGTAAAAATAAACCACCCCTGTGAAGATGCTTTTTTGGTGGTAATGTCTGATTGAGCAGGAGCTGCAGAAAGTCACTGAGAAACTAAATCATGCTAGCTTTCCCAAAGCATAAGAGCTTCATGGGAAAGTGAATTACAACACAATGGAGACTTTTGATGCAGTTTATCATTTCCCTGATTTTATAGGAGCAGATAATGTTGACAGGTGGAAGAGACCAGCTGCCCGTCCATTTCAAATAGTCCCTGTGCTCTGTTTGCCATCCCTGTTTAAAATAATTAATCCATGCCAGCAAACAATAATGAAACAAACTCTTAAAAGCTTCTTCTTCTACTGCAAGGCATGGTGGTAGCTTTCAAAGGACCCCTATTCTAGAATTTCAGACAAGAAGATAAAGAAGATCAAAATCAGCATGATATAAAGATAAGCTGGTAGTACATGGGTGTTGCAGCATAATGCTTGCATTACTGCATATGTGTGCAGAAGCCTAGTCTATTGATCTGGAGACACTTTAATTCAAGCACGTTTGAATAAATTTGAAAAAAATTAAAAAGCTAGCATTAGTAATTGTGACATTGAAGCATAGAATGGTTACAGAGCAAAGGAGGCCATTTGGCCCAATGCATCTATGCTGGCTATCTACCGGAGCAACTCTCCAGTTCCACCCACCAGCCGTTTCTCCACAGCCTTGCATTTTTTTCTTTACCATATATTTATCTAACTCCCTCTTGAAAGCTGCAGTGGAATCTGCCTTCACCACAACTCCAGGCCAGGTACTTCAGATTCCAACCACGTGCTGCGTAAAATAGTATTTCCTCTTGGCAGTCTTAATTCTCTTCTCCTTTAATTTATACTTGTGACCTTTGGTTCTCGACCCTTCCAACAATAGGAACAGCTTCCCATCATCCATTCTGCTCAGACCCCTCACCATTTTATATGCATCCATCAAGTCTCTCCTCAGTTTTTTTTCTGAAGTCCCAGCCTCTCTAATTCACCGTTCTGCTTCTATCCTAGGAATCGTTCTCACAAATCTTTTCTAGACCGTCACACCATTCCTATAATAACAAATGGATTTTTGTTTAAATGTCCACCAGGGAAAAAAGTCTACCGTCCTTAAGTGGTCTGACCTATGTATGATCCAGAACCAAAACAATCTGGTTGATTCTTACAGTCCTCTGAAACGAACCAACAGGGGCAATTCAGGATGGGCAATAAATCCTGCTTAGCTAGTACTGTACCACTTGTGGTACCTACATTCCCCTACTTATCTGTTTTAAGAGGAGCTGCACGCAAAATGTCGCCACTCTCTGGCACCCAGTGATGCTGCCACATTCTTAGGCTCTTAACTCTACCTCTCTAGGGTATTTCATTATTGTCACTTCAACATTTCTTTTTGCACTACTTCAGATTGCACTACTATCTTTGCACCATTCTGTTCTTTTGCACTCATCGCTGTATTTATTTTTCTACTTATTATTACTGTTTACTCTGTGAGCTTCACATGAGCAAGGAATTTCATTGCACCCTAGTGGATATGACAATAAACAGATCTGAATCTTATCTCACCTATAATTTATTCTCTCTCATGTGCCAAGTTAAACCCACCTGATTCCAGCACTAGGGGTCAATTGACAGCATCCAATTAACGAAACAAATCAGAGCACCCGAGGGAAATCCACACAGTCTTAGAGAGAACAGGAGGTCAGAATCCAACCTGGGTCACTGGAGCTGTGAGACAGCTGCAGAGCATTACTGGTAAGGTCAGACGTCACTTCCAACAGTGTAAAGTTTTTTTGTTTACTGCTTCCACCTTCAACACCATGTTCTGTGAATAATAAATACATACACATCACCAACTTGGGTGTTTTGTTCTGATTTATTGTCTAAAACTCCGAACCATTACAGTGTGAGAGTAGTTACAAATGCTTGGGTATCAATCTGCCTATGGCTGTGCTAGATAATTACAAGGTTACATAAGAACTTTGGAGAGCATGTAATAAACAGGTTCAGTGATTTGACTCGTACGTGTGGGACATATTAGTCCTCAAAATGTACATCTCATTTGGTCCATTATGCCTGTGTTGGCTATCTGAATGAGTTTCCGATTCTACAAACTTGTCCACTTAAAGAGATCCAATTTCCTTTTGAAAGCTATGATTATATCTGCTTCCATCATCTTTTCAAACAGTTTGCAAGCATGAAAACTATCCCTAATCCCTCCCCTGGATTTTTAACATTTATTTTAAATCTGTGTTCTCTGGTCCAGCAACAGAAAGTCTATTGCAGTTTTTCCTTGTCTATGTTGAAGCTCATCTTGTCTATATTAAAGCCCAGCATCTCTGTGAATGACAAGTGCTGGTTAGGATTATCATTCTAAATAAGTAATTGCAAACCAAAGCTTATGAAATTTAATATCCTTCAATACACTTACAATAAATGCATTGGCCTACAAATGTTATCCTCTGTGTACCATATGATTAAATGATCAGTGATTGAAACTGGAGGTTCTTCAGTACGTGGCAGGTCTGGATGATGCTTCACTGATTTCCACTCACGAATGCTTATTCTGGAAATAACGTGAGACACTCACGTAGAAACATCACAACACAAGACCCATACAGGACCATGCTTATAATCAACATGAGGTCAGACTCTTAATTTAAAATCTTACTCCTCATGGTGCTCTCCCTCGAGTTTCCCAGTATGCCAATTCCCAACCCAACTCCCCCAGTGCAATCCAATCACGAGCCAAATGCAACCTCTCATTGATGCCCCCAATGGAACGCTCATTGTCCCAATCTCCCACCATGACTGATGCACACAACGCCTGCCAGGCAGGAAAAGAAAAGAGAAAAACAGAGTATTTTTAAATGATTTGAGATTGTTGGTGCAGAGGAACTCCTTGTACATGAATCACTGAAAGGTTAACATGCAGAAACAGGCAATTAAGAAGGAAAAGGGTCCGTTGACCTTTATTGCAAGAGGATGCAAGTACAAGAGTAAAAGTGTCTTACTGCAACTATGTAGAGTTCTGGTGAGGCCACACTTCGAGCGATGTATACAGGTCTAATCTCCCTATTTTACGAAGGATGTGTGAAAGTTCATCAGACTGATTCCCAGAATGAGGGGATTGTCCAAAGGTGAAGGATTATACAAAATGGCCTTATGCTCTCTTTAATTCAGAAGAATGAGAGATGATCTCACTGAAATTCATTTTGAGGGGACTAGAATATAAAAGCAAGGATGTATTGCTGGGGCTTTATAAGGCATTGGTCAGTCCACATTTGGAATATTGTGAGCAATTTTGGGTCCCGTATCTAAGGAAAGGTGGGCTGGCTCTGGAGACTGTCCAGAAAAGGTTCACAAGGATAATCTCAAGAATGAAAAGCTTAAAGTATGAGGAGTGTTTGATGTTTTTGGGCCTGTACTCGAAGGAGTTCAGAAAGATGAGGGGGGGGTCTCATTAAAACCTACCTAATACTGAAAGGCCTGAATAGAGTGGATGTGGAGAGGATGTTTCCATTAGTAGGAGAGTCCAGGATCCAAGGGCACAGCCTCAGAATAAAGGGACATCCCTTTAAAACCGAGATGAGGAGGAATTTCTTCAGCCAGAGGGTGGTGAATCTGTGGAATTCATTGCCACAGAGGGCAGTGGAGGCCAAGTCATTGAGTGTATTTAAGGCAGAGTTTGATCGGTTCTTGATTGATAAAGAGGTTAAGGGCTAGGATGAGAAGACAGGAGAATGGAATTGAAAATAAAAATCAGCCATCCTTGAATAGTAGAGCAGACTCAGTGGGCCAAATGGACCCAAGAAACATCTGGCAAAGTGAAGCAGACCCCAAGAAGTAAGTCGACCTCAAGTCTTCTACCCTAAGGCTGCACAATATTTTCAAACAGTTTTAAGATGTAATTTAAAGACAATTCAATGTTTAAAAAAATCATTAAAACTAAAAAAAAAATAACAAGCAGCATTAACTGCTAACCAAAGTTATGGAAATAAAATGAAATGATTCAAACACTTACCTGCATTTAACTTTTTCCACAGGGTTAGCAGCCTCATTCAAATGAATGGAGATACCATCTGGATTCAGTCATCCCAGCCTCTCCCTCCAGTACATCAGTGCTCTGCTGTTGGGGTTCATGCCAAATGAATTCTTCAGTGGTGGACTCTTGAGAAATACATGTGTTGGCCTGCAGTGAACTCACTGTTTAACTTGTTCATACAGACGCCAGAGAATTTCAAGGCTGCTGACTTTATGGAATGTTATTTACATTGTGTTTACTTTAAATAAACAAATCAGTAAATGAAGGAAACCTCCTATTGTAGTGTTGGGTTTATCTATACATTTTAAAATCATATTCATATTTCCAAAATAGACCATAGACCATCATCTATCAGTCGAAACTTACAACTGATGTGAATTGAATAGCCTATCAGAGGATTGATAATTACCCTTTTACCACGTCTTAAAGCACTGAAGACCATGTCTGTATGAAACATGAAGCAAATACAAAGCAGTCAGACTGTAATAAGCAGGATAAAACAACAATTGAATCTATTTCTAAGTAAAATATTTGCACAGAGACAGGAACATGCACAGCATGAAATGATGAGAATAAAAATTGATGCGTTCATTATTCTAGAACAATAAATGCTTCTACTTTAGCATATAGTTATTGATCTGCCATTCTGGGTTACGGATGGTACCTGAAAGCATACACACTTTGCAATCTACATCAAGCCTGCCTAAGATAAGAGAGAGAGCATATCCGCTTCATTGAGTGAAATGTAACCTGACAAAGGGGGTGTGGAACTATCAGTAATTTGAATTGAAATTTATCAATATGATGATGTGTTTCTGAATATGTTGGCTCACCAAATGAAGGTTTCAGGATGCCTCTAACAGAGATAAGAAAAAGTTTAAAATTTATGCAATTAATATTTAATATTTAGGAAATGCAAATGCCTCTGCATTTGCAATGAAAAATTTGAAAGGATGGTACCTGTTAGATTTGTACAGGATATAGATCCTTGAGGAGAGCTTGAGTAAATTTTTCTAGGTATTTTTACACCAAAGATGCTGCAATGCGCTGAGTTGAAATGATTGAATAATGTTAAGGTTGCAGCATTATGAGAATCTTAAGTGGATTAGGTTTATTACTTAAAGAGCGATAGTTGATGGGCCGCAGGTGTTGATCAGCTGACACTATGTGCCGTCTGCGGTGGTAAGGCTTGGAGCATTGTTGAGAGTGGGCAGGTAAGTAAATGTGTGTCTGGCATGAGTTCTGATTGATAGAGATTGTTGGCAGGTGAGTGACTGGGGGGGCAGGGAGTGAATTGAGCAGATATATGTCTAAAGGCACAGTTTGGTCCAACATACCATTTTGACATGTGTCCACTAATCATGCCCACTTGTATGAGTTCTTTAAACCTTTTGCAGCATTGAATCCAGGTACTTGGGACCCTTCTTTTTAGGCAGTCTTTTGGAATTGAGGATGACTTACTTCCATTCCATTCTGTGGGTTCTAAGGTACTAATGTAGGACCTATGATCTCATCTAGAGGTGGAACAGGAGGTCCTTCACAGGGAGGGTAATTTGGGGGTGATCTGCTCCTTTTGCCATTTATATGGTGTTCTGTGTGCTCCCCATGAATAGACTCGAGGTTCTCAATGCCATCCCAAATGTTCCTTCTCCACTTTGAGCAGTAATGGGCCAGGGGTACAGTATCCACAAGTCAGTGGGGATGTCGTACAAGCTTTGAGAACTTCTTTACATCATTCTCTCTGTCTGCCTAATAATCTCGGTCTGTTTTGGGATTCTGATGTCAGACATATGAACGTCATAATCTCCCCATGGAAGCTGTCTGAGTATAATTAAGACCTCAGTGCTGGGGATGTTGGTCTCAGAGAGAATGTTGACATGGATTCAGCTAGTGGGCTTGGAGGATTTTGCTGATACAGCAATAGTGGTTCCTCTCCAGCATGTTGAAGTGCCTGCTACAGTAGTCCGTATCTCAGAGGGAAGTGATGACTGTTGCACAGTCATGTTTGGCAGGTCTCTGCCTCCCAAATATCAGCTTCTGTTATCTTTTAGCTTTCTACATCAGAAAATCATGCTCCTGATTGACAAAGCAAGGTAGGGTGAGAAAGTACTATGTTTTGCCTTCAGTACAGTGTTCCATAGGATATAAGCCTTATGTGCACTCAATCAGTGGGCTGAAATCCCCATGGGTCTAGGAATTGACCTCTGCTGTGTCTACTTCCACTGATGCCTTTTCACCATCTATCATACGGAATTTCTGGCCGCAAGATGTGGAGCATTTCTGCCCCTCCACCAGTGCATGGTGTCTGCATCAGAATACTAAGTCTTTTCCTGCTGATTCAGCTCTCCCAAGTCTCCTACTGCCTGCTCCAACTATTAATGCATTTCTCCTTTAAACTCCAATAATCCGGGACCCTTGGAACTTTGATAGTGCCAGACTGGCAGACTTTCCACACTATTGGATGTTATTCCACTTAATACTCCAACACACTTTTACTTCACTTTTTTTAATGATATAACACAGTAGTTTTCTAGTGGGCCAGGAGAATTTTAAGGGACCGTAGGAAATGAAATCCAGATGAGATTAAAGGGAGCGCGGGAAATGGTGCCCAGGTAATTTTAAAGGGAATGCAGCAAACAGGACCTAGTAAGCCAGATGCTGAACCATTGGGATTTCTAAACAGTGGGATACCGAATTATAAGAGTTTTACAGTTGTGCTGGTAGGTATCAACTTTGATCTCTTTGCTGCAGTGAGCAGTATTTTTAGCTCTGGCTGCACACTGAATTCATTTAAGTAAATTCTGTAGACTTGTCACTATATTGTACCAAATGATTGCAGGTCAATCACACATCATGGTATACACTTCTGTTTTTGGAATCATCTAATTTAGACACCTTTAATTCTGTAGTACATTAACCTGTAGTCATCTTTGGTCATTTGACTAAACTTGATCTCTGAATCAGGAGATTTATGGTTTAAACTCTAGGAACCATGGGGAAAATTTTGAACTCCATTATTAAGGAATGATAACAGGGAAATTAGAAAAGAATAATAACAGGATCAGGCAAAGTCAACATGGTGTTATGAAAGGTGAAATCATGCTTGACAAATCTGTTAGGATTTTTTGAGCTTGTAACTAGTAGACTAGATACGGGTGAATCAGTGAATGTTGTGTACTTGGATGTTTGGAAGTCCTTTGATGATGTGCCAGGCAGATTGCTGAACAAAATTAGAGTGCATAATATTGGAGGTAATATACTGGGGTGGAATGAGGATTGGTTAGAGGACAGGACAGTTCTTTTTGCATTGGGAAACTTTAACTAGTGGGATGGCTTAAAGAAGCTTCAGGGCAACTGAAGTGATTGAGTGACGACATGGCAGATGGAAAATAATGTGGAAATATGTGAGGTCTTCCATTTTGGTAAAACAAAATGGAAAGGAATATCTTTGAAATGATGAGAGGGACTTGAATATCCATGTACATGAATCATTGGAAGTTAACGTGCAGATACAGCAAGTAAGTATGAAGGCGAATGATACATTGGCCTTTATTGTAAGGCAATTCAAACACAAGCATAGCGATGACTTCTTCCAATTAGAGAAGGCCTCAATGAGGATGTGAAAATCAAAAAAAAAACTGCGGATGCTGGAAATCTTATAATAAAAATAGAAAATGCTGGAAATAGTCAGCAGGTCAAGCTGCATCTGTGGGAAGAAAAACAGAGCTAATGTTTGATGTCGAACACCCTTCGTCAGAACTATCAACACCTTGTCAAAGATAATTACCTATTTCAGAAGGAAAAATAAGAAGAAGAACATTATCTAAATGGTGAAAGATTGCAGAATGATGAAATGCAAAAAAAAATCAAAGTAAAATGTATGATTTGCAAAAGGCTGGTGTGCAAGTATAGCAAGTACTTAGGAAAGCTAACAGAATGTTTTGTTTTTTTGCTGGGGGAATTGAATACAAAAGTAGGGAGGTTAACTTCAGTTATACGTATATGGCATTGGCATCTGGAGTATAATGCATGGTAATTTCCTTGTCCTTGTCCTTTTACACCAGTCACTGAAAGCAAACATGCAGGCTCAGTAAGCAGTTAGGAAGGTAAATAGTATACCAGCCTTCATTGCAAAAGGTTTTGAGTACAGGAGCGAGGATGTCTTGCTACAATTTACAGGACTTTGATAAGATCATACCTGGATTACTGTGTGCACTTTTGGTCTCCTTATCTATCAAAGGATATACTTGCCACAAAGGGAGTGCAGCAAAGGTTCACCAGACTGATCCCTGGAATGGCAGGACTGTCATAAGAGATTGGTCAACTTGTCCTATATTCACTGAGGGAATCACATTGAAACATACTAAACTCTTAGAGGGTTAGACAGACTGGCTCGGGAGTCTAGAATGAGGATTTATATTCACAGGGCATGTAGCAAGATATTTAGGTCTGAGATGAGGAGGAATTTCTCCATCCGGAAAGTGGTGAACCTTTGGAATTCACTCCCACAGAAGGCCATGGAGACCAAGTCGCTAAATATACTTAAGAAGAAGGTAGATATACTTTTAGACTTAAAGGGCATCAAGGGGTAAGATAGAATATGGTATTGAGACAGAGGGTCCGTCATGATTGTACTGAAAGGTAAAGCAGCACAATGAAGCAGATTGAGGGGTTAAATGGCCTACTCCTGCTCGTAATTCGTATGTTCATAGACCTATGCACATTGAGTCACTGGATTAGCTTGTTCTTGATCCGACCCTGTGCCCACACATTCCTCCCTCCACAGAATTCCCACTGCCACACTTAACAAATTCAGTTCCATGAGATCGATCTGCCTGGAGATCTGGATCCTGAGGTTGTCCTGTGACATGAAATAGTCTGTAAGTGAGATTAGGCCATAGGCTGAGTCCACTGAACATCCTGTTGGACTTCTGACAGTTGCTGCTGCCAAAGACCTTTGTAACTGTCTCTAAGTATCCTTGATAATCAGAATCATTTAAAAACAATTCAGGTAGGTTTAAGTAACAAGTATATTAGTTGGGCTGATTCAGAGGTAATAGTTGTAGCTGACACATGTAGTGAGTTACCAAACTCTTGAATTGAAATTCACCTGAGCTAAAGAACAAAAACAAAATAAATGGCTAGAATCCTGTTCTTCCTATTATCTGGATCAGAAGGGTACATGTCTGGATAGAGTAATACAGTTCCTTCGGCCCAGCTGGTCCATGACGACCAAGATGCCTATCCAAGCTAGTCCCATTTGCCTGCATTTGGCCCATAACTTTCTAAACTTTTCCTATCCATGTGCCTGTCCAAATGTCTTTTAAATGTTATAGGGCAGTTATAGGATATAGGATATTGGCAGGTTTAGGATCAGCTGTGGCGCCCATTATGGTCAATGACAGGTTAGCTGAATAGAAAGAAATGACAAAGGCTAAATAGGTTGACTCACCTCCTTCAGTGCTGAATGATTCCATACTTTGGCTAGACCTATACATGCAGAAATTGCACTTAGTCAGTTCCCTGTGGAATTAAGTCCCAGCAAGTTTCAGTGCTTTGTAGAGGAAAAAGGAAGTTAAGTGAGGTAGAGGCATAGGGATGAAATGATTTTTAAAGCCATCATTTACTGACATCTGCAAATTTACTGTGTCCCCATAGAATCTGGGAGATATAACGATTCAATTGGTGAGAAACTGAGCAGAAGGAAACAGACATTACTCTCCATTCCCTGGCATAAAAGTGTTTAGGGTTCTGGGCAGATTGTGAATCTTCATTCTACTGGGAAGATTGGAACAGATCAGGAGAAGCTCATGGCAATTGTCCATAGATTTATGTTTCAATAGCTTGAGAAATCTTGTTAAAGTGAAGATTAAAAAAAATGAATGCTGGAAATCAGAAATAAAACAGAAAATACCTGAAAGGGCTGATGGCGTTGGAAAGGGAAAGCAAGTTTAACACTTTAGGTGTCAACCTTATATAAAATAATCTACTAAAATACTGTGTAATACAGCAAGTATGTCTTAAGGTACAAGTATGTTTTAATTAAACACATGAGTCTTCTTCACTCAAAGGAGTTCCATAGGCTACACCTCATGTGAAATGAAGACTATTCGCAAGGGTAGTTGCTGACAGATCCAGGATTTACATAAGAATATGGCACAGTTAATATTGCAATGTGCACATTATAATCAAGAGTGAAGATATAATCATCACCACTTTCCCTTTCTTTGTTGCCAGTTGAGTCAACTGGTGGGTGTCATAAATCAGTCTGAGACTGAATTGCAGTTGTAACAAAGTGCTCTTCAGTTGTTTTTCTTGGTGAACATCCTGCAATGTGAAATTCAGTCAGAGGAATTCAGTGCTATAAATTAACATAAAACTGGCTTTGCAATCAATTCTGTGTATTCATTTCTGTATTATATTATAGGTTCTCCTCTGTCTCTAGCTTGAGGTGTCAATTGCAGCCACATAGAGAGACAAGCCTGAATCACGTGAACTGCTAATAATCTCATCAATCATTTTGATGAAAATGACCTTTGCAATGTAACTTCCAGGAATACAAGCTCATCTGCATTCTTTTTAGTGCAACCTCTAACAAACAAACACTAAGGAAGATGATTTCAGTGAAGGGTTCATTATCCCTGCTTATACACTCTGGGCTCTGAGGTACTGTTTTACAGAGTTACATGACTGAACAGCTTTTCTTCCTGGGTGGTATTTGTCTTGTACTAGTTTTGCTCTACACAGGAATGACATCTCATGGGAGAAACCTTACCTCGGCGCATGTCTGCTACTCCATCCACCACAGAAGGTTTTGCTGGCAAGGTGTGAACCTTTCTGTTACTTGTCAGGAAGGTTCCTTTGTACCACGGCTGTTGTCTTCCAAAGGCTTTGTTCAGGATGAGAGTGGAGAAGGGCAGGATTTCCTTACATCGAACACTTTGGCATTAGCAATCTATTCAAAATGATAAAAGACAACTTGATCTGAACTGAATCAATTATGGCCTGACAAGGAAAAAAAGAAGCAGAACCTGACATTTCTGGAGGAAAGTTTCAAGTCCGCAGTGGAAAAAACAAAATAAAAAATACAGATGTAATTAAAGTGCATAAAATTTCAGCCTTGGTTTTAATTCCAAAAGGAAGTTGAGATGAGGGGAGTCCAGATGATTAGGATTTTAATTCCTTATCGGCACAGACCCAGTCAGTCTCCTGAATAAAGCAGTGTCAGAAAGTAAATAGGTTTTTGGACTGACTGTGGCTGCTGCCTGGACTGAAAGGAGCCTTCCCAGAAGCCAAATAAATTCACAGGAACGTGTAGGTGGACTGTTCTTGAGATAGGGGAATGGATACCCAGATCTTATGGATCCCAAGCTTTCCCTGTTCCTTTTGGATCCCAAGACAAAAAAAATTGCTCTTCTGAATTGTTTACTATTTTAGGCTCCATTTGGGCCCAGATTCATGACGACTTCTCAGATACGTTAAAATTGCAGAGAGGTCTTGATGACATAAAAACCCAGGCTGTATATACAAGGAAGATCTCTTCTGCTTTCTGACAGATATCACTTCACCTTTTCCAAGCTCCTTCAACTGTTCAAGCAGTGGGTTAACATTCCAACCCATGGGTATAAGGTCAACATTTCACATTATATTTTCATATTTTCTTATGACATAGAGTGAAGCCCCTTGGCCAATCAAGTCAATGCCAGCTCTCAGAGCAATCCCATCAGTTCCATTCCCCTGTAACTTATTCCATCAGCTGCCTTCTGAATCTCCTACCACAGTAGACAATTAATTGTACAGTATGTTACCAATTCTGTGGAAGAAATGAGGCCTAATATCAGGATGCATCAGTCAAACTTAGCGACTGAACTTTGCACATGCAAAAGATGGCCATGCCTGAAATTCCAAACCAAGTGGCAAGTGTTAACAGATGTTCATGATAATAATGTTGAATTGTTTTCAGTCTGGGGTGAAGACATTTAAAATTCAAAGGAGAATGTTACAACAGATTTGGTATAAAAGCTGCAAAGATATGCTTCTACTGCACATAGGACAGTTGCCCAAACTTTGGATTAAATATTAAACCGAGGTCCTGTTTGTTTTGTTGGGTCTCTGAAAGGTCCCTTGGTACATTCCAAAGAACAGGTGAGGAAACAAAGAAGCACTTGCATTTATATAGCATCTCTCACAAGTTCAGATAGATTGCAGTCATTGAACAGCAGCCATTGTTGTAATGTAAGAACCACTGCAGCCAATTTGCACACAGCAATATCCCGTAAGCAGAAATACGATGTTGTTTATCAATGGGGCTGATTGAGGAATAAACTTAGGCTGGACATCAGGAAAAGCTCCCCAACTGTTCTTTGAAATGTGCCAAGGGATCTTTTAGGGACCCAACAGAACAAACAGAACTTTGGTTTAATATTTAATCCAAAGTTTGGGTAATTATCCCATCTGCAGTAGAGGGGCATCATTTCAGTTTTTATACAAGTCTGTGATAAGATTCCCCTTTGAATTTTAAATGCAGTCATTCTGGTATTATGATCCAAAAGAGAGCTGCTTCAATTGATATTCAGATGTATTGCAGCCTTAACGCAAAAGATTGAAATATTAATCACGTATCCTGAATGACATCTAATGTTAATAATGCAAATTGGTCCACAGGAAACTTCTTCTGCAACTAAATATTCACAGCATTCTCATTTTATCCATTTGTTTTAATCATTCAAGTGATGTGTGCATCATTAGCAAGGCCAGCATTTATTGCTTATTCCTAGTTGTCCTTGAGCTAGTGAGCTTTTCCAGGCAGACCTCCACCACTATTTTGGCAAAGATATTTTCCCCTTTTAGTCTTTCTACCGGTCATCTTAAATCTTTGTCTCCTCTTTATTGATCCCTTTGCTGCAGGACATAATTTCCTTCCAGCTCCCTCTGCCGAAATCTCCCTTAATCTAATCGGCCTCAATTAAATCTTCCTGCAGCTGACTTTGTTGCAAACAAAACAATCCCAGCCTTGCCAGTCTCTCTCCTTGGTCATATTTCCATGGTTCTGCCAACATCCTCTGCTCCAACAGTGTCACCTTTTTCCTATGGTGTGGTAACCAGAAATGTATATAGTACAGACCTTTGGCCTAACTAGTACTTTATATTGTTCTAGAAGAACTTCTATGCTATTATATTCTATATTTTGAACAATAAATTTAGTTATAGAATCATAGAATCACACAACACTGACATAGGTCCTTCTGCCCACTGAGTCCGTATCAACCATATATCTTCTTAAGCACCTTATCTACCAGTGTACCTTCAAAGATCAAATGATAAATCGAAGCTCCATTTCTTCCTCCACAGACTTCTGTATCCTATCATTTATTGTGCATTCCATCTTGTTGTTTTTCCCTAAACCTCAGTCTTCTCCAAAATGAATGCGTTTTGCCACCACAACCAATCCATTGATGTCTTCTTGCAGCCCACAACTTTTATTCTCACTATCACCATGAAAGTCACAAACCTAACTTCCTCAGGAGATCTTCCCTGTACAACTTCAAACCTCATAGTCTTCCAGCCCCACACAGCTCAATCTACTTCCCATCCAAGAGCTGGGCAGATAGTCCCACTATTTCAGCTTGCTGTTGTCCCACCAAATTTCTTTCTTTCTACCATGACATCATCCTTTTTTCCCTGGTCCAGTCACTTCTCACTTACATCCATGACACCTCTTTTCCCTCTGCCTCATTTACAGTTTCCAATTCCATGGTCCCCACCAGCTCATATTTATGTATATTTACATATGGACATAAAAGTCATCTACACCTCTGACCATATCAGGATGGTCTGAAGGCCCTCTATTTCTTCCTTGAACAGAGGGCCAACTGGTTCCCCTTCACCAACACACTCATTTACCTGTCTGAAATCATTCTCCTTTAACCTCCAGTCATCTTCTCCAGACCATAGGTGTAGCAGAAATGGTCTTTTACATGGTCCATCCCCTAACTCTTCCCTCCTCTTTCTGGATTTCTCTGTCTTCATCTCAGGAGATAGGCTAATGACAAGCATTCATTGGACGTCTACAGAACCCACATCTATCTCAACCGTACTTCCTCCCACCTTTTCCCCTGTAAGGACTTCATTCCATTCTCCCAGTTCTTTCATCTCTGTCATATTTGCTCCAATGATCCAGGTGCACTAGAGAAACCAAAAGCACACTTTGCAGAGCACCCATATTCAGTCCACAGGGTGTACTAAGAATTCCTTGTTGCCTGCCACTTTAATTTTCCATCTCACTTCCAGTCTGACCCATCTGTGGCCCCTGTTCTGTTATAATGAAGTCTACAACTGGAATTCTACAACTTCAGGTAACTTGCTTTCTCTTCCCTCATCAGAATTGACTATTTTTGCTATAAATCATCCATCTGTGATATTGGCTCAGTTTTTCTCTCTTCATTGGTGCAATCTGATCTGCTGGGTACATCCAAAGCTCTGTACCACAACTTTTATGTCCTTTTATTTGTATTCTCTCTCCCAAACAGCCCTTATTTCAAAACTTTTGTTTATTTTCTCTTTCTCTCTCTAATGGCACGGTAGTGTAGCGGTTAGCATAACGCTATTACAGCGCCAGCAATCCGGGTTCAATTCCGGCCACTGTCTGTAAGGAGTTTGTACGTTCTCCCCGTGTCTGTGTGGGTTTCCTCCGGGTGCTCCAGTTTCCCCCCACATTCCAAAGACATACGGGTCAGGAAGTTGTGGGCATGCTATGTTGGCGCCGGAAGCATGGCGACACTTGCGGGCTGCCCCCAGAACACCCTACACAAAAGATGCATTTCACTGTGTGTTTCAATGTACATGTGACTAATAAAGATATCTTATCTTATATCTTATCTTATTCAACCAACAACTGGGTGGCTTCTACAATAGCCACCCTACCTTCACCCTATCAGAGACATTCTCTTTGTCTCATCTTTCCTTCTCCCATCCTCTCTGCAACTTAACAGACTTGTTTCCTCTCTTCCCCAGTTCTGACAAAGTGTCTCGGACTTGAAACCTTAACTCTGATTCTCTTTCCACAAATGCTGCCAACCTGCTAAGTGTTTCTCAGTATTTTCTGTTAACCAATTTTGATCTCATTTTCAAAGTCCTTACAGCTCCCACAAAGGTCCCAATCTTTGACATATACTGTAAGTAGCAAGAAAGCCTAAACCTTTGCCACATTTCAAAAGTGTTATATTGTTTTCTTCCTGTGACACTATTTTGGATTCAACCTCCCACTTTCCCTTGGATCCCATGGGCATTTCACTTCACTAATAGGACTTTGTCAATGTCCTGCTACAATCAAATAGGATTTTGTCAATGAGATGAAAAACACGATGATATTGGAGGAACTCAGCAGGCCAGGCAGCATCCGTGGAGAAAAGCAGGCAGTCAATGCTTTGGGTCAGGACCCTTCTTCAGGACTGAAGATAAGAAAAGGAGAAGCCCAGTATATAGGAGAGAAAAACAGAGCAGTGATAGGTGGACAAAAGAGGGATGGCAGGGTGGGCACAAGGTGGTGATAGGTAGATGCAGGTAAGAAATAGTGATAGGCAGGTGTGGGGGAGGAGGGGAGAGGAGGAGGGGAGAACAGATTCACCAGGGGATGGGTCAAAGGTAAGGAGAGAAAAAAGGGGGGTAGAACAAATGGAGGTAGGCTAGGAAGGGAAGAAAAGAAGAAGCATAGTTTGGGGGTGTGTGGGGAAGGGGTGTGGGGATTACTTAAAGTGGGAGAATTCCTGCTTTGTCAATGTCCTGCTACAATCCATGAAAATTACATCAACACACTATGCTCATCATCCTTCCTCACATAATTCAATCAAATGACCCAGTCACCACCTTCCCAGAACAAATCCATGCTGATTGTTTTCAATTCATCTGTGCTTTTCTGAATAATAGTATCCCTCACCACCTTTTCCATTCATTTCACCAATGTCTGGTTCACTGGCCTGGAATTACATTACCCATCCCTTTTCCTGTTTTACACAATAATAATCTTCTGGCACCATGCCTCCAAGTCAAAGAGGTTGGAAAATAATAGTTGGAAGAGTAAGAAAACTAAATTGAAAATATGAAGCAACACACACAAAATGCTGGAGAAACTCAGCAGGTCAGGCAGCATCTATGAAGGGAAATAAACAGTCGACTTTTCGGGTTGAAACCCTTCATCAGGATTGGAAAGGAAGAGGGCAGAAGCCGGAATAAGAAGGTGGGGGGAGGGGGAGGAGCGCACGCAGGCAGGTGATAGGTGAGTCCAGGTGAGAGAGGGAAGGTGGGTGGGGGAGGGGGGAGATATAAGAAGCTGAGAGGTGATAAGTAGAAGAAGCAAAGGGCTGAAGAAGAAGGAATCCTGTAGGAGAGGGCAGAAGACCATGGGAAGGAGGTGAGGAGTAGATGGGCAGGTCATGAGGGCGGGGGAGTAGAAAGAGAATGGGTGAGGAGGCCACAGGAATGAAGGAAACCAAAGAGGGGAAGGGGGAAAGAGAGAAGGAGGGAAAAGTAAAAGGGGGGAAGGAAGAGGGGAGGGGTTACCAGAAGTTAGAGAAATCGAGGTTGAGATCATCAGGTTGGAGACTACCAAGGCAGAATATGAGGTGTTGCTCCTCCAACCTGTGTCTGGCCTCAACATGGTAGTAGAGGAGGCTATGGATAGACATGTCAGTATGGGAGTGGGATGTGGAACTGAAGTGGGTAGCCACCGGGAGATCCTGGCTTTTGCAGCAGATGGAGCGAAGGTGCTCGACAAAGTAGTCACCCGATCTGCGTCAGGTCTCATTGATGTGAGGAGACCTCACCGGGAGCACTGGATGCAATAAATGACACCCTCAGATTCACAGGTGAAGCAGTGCCTCACCTGGAAGGACTGTCTAGAGCCCTGAATGGTGTAGGGACAGGTGCAGCTCCTTGTACGGTTGCAGAGATAAGTGCCAGGAGGATCATTGGTGGGGAGGGACAAGTGGACAAGGGAGTCACAGAGAGAGTGATATAAAGCAGGGGGGGGGGGGGGTGGATGTGCCTGATGGTGGGATCCCATTGAAGGTGGCAGAAGATGCAGAGAATAATGTGTTGGACATGGAGGCTCGTGGGGTGGTAGCTGAGGACAAGGGGAACCCTGTCCCCGTTATGTTGGGAGGGGACACATACAAGAACTGGAGGAGATGCGGTGAGGGCTGCATTGATGGTGGTGGAAGGGAAACTCCATTTACTGAAAGAAAAGGACATCTCTGATGTCCTGGAGTGGAAAGCCTCCTCACTGGAACAGACGTGGTGGAGGTGGAAGAACTGAGAGAAAGGGATAGCATCTTTGTAAGTGACAGGATGGGAAAGAGGTGTAGTCAAGCTAAGTATGGGAGTCAGTGGGTATGTAAAAGATGTTGGTGGTTAATCTGTCTCCAGAGATGGAGACAGAGAGATCCAGAAAGGGGAGAGAGGTGTCGGAGATAGACCAAGTAAATTTGAGGGCAGAGTGGAGGCAAAGTTGATGAAATTGACAAATTCAGCGTGGGTGCAGGGAGCAACCCCAATGCAGTCATCAATGTAGCGGAGAAAGATAAATATGAACACATTCAGTGAGGAGAGTTCTCCTCAATGACCCGACTATCATTATCCCTCAAGTCTTAACCACTAAAACAAATTATGTGGCTATTTTTCCCATTGCTCAATGTGAAATCTTGCTGGATGCAATTTGATCTTCCCATGGATTACAAAAGTGACCACACTTCCACATTACCCATGTGTTATCTAATGCAAGATCTCCTTTATCTTTATTTCTGGGGTAATTGTAGTTTTGTTTATTCAGGTCAATATATTTATTCTCCCAAATTCATTTTATTCTTTGCTTACAAAATCAAAGAAAGCAACTTTTGTTTCCCTAACTGACCACAATTCCAGGCTGACTGACCGTGGGCAGTTGTACAGAATTAATGATTGTGTGAGATCCGATTTATTTGACCTGTGTCCTGTGTTATCTTGGTAATAATATGTCATCTGTTGCTCCATTAGTGCTTAAACTAGCAATTGAGGTTGGATGTTGTGCACAACATTATTTACAAAGAGATGGTTTTTGAGCCAAGTAGAAAATAAATCCAATGCCTAGAACCTTACAGGAAAAAAAAGATTATTACACATCCGTGGAGTTCCTGAGAAACATTCTGAATATATCTTATCAAGAAACCATTATTTTCCCAATAATGCCAAATTATGGACTTTTTTTTACACCTTAGCAGAATTCATCTATAACATTTAGGAAACACCATGTAATAGCATGGAGTTATTCACAATAACTCACATTTATACAGCACCTTGCCAAGTCAACCCAAAGCTGCTCGCGTCTGGTGGATTACTTTTGCTTTGCAGTTACTGGGCTGTGATGTAGCAAACTGGCAGCCAGTATCCACCCAACTGGATCTAGCAAACACCAAATGAATAAAGGTCAGATTTTCTGGCCTGATGCCAACATTTAGACTCGTAGTCATACAGCACAGAAACAGACCCTTCAGTCCAACTCATCCATGGCAACCAAGATGCCCAACTCAGCTCATCCTATTTGCCCATGTTTGGCCCATATCCCTCTAAACCTTTCCTATCCATGTACCTGTTCAAGTTTCTTTCAAATGTTATAATTGTATCTGCCTCAGCCACTTCCTCTGGCAGCTTGTTCCATATACACATCACCTTCTGTGTGAAGAAGCTGCCCCTCAGTTCCTTATTAAATCTCTCCCGTCTCATCTTAAACCTATGCCCTCGAGTTATTGTTTCCCTTTCCCTAAGAAAAAGATTGTGTACATTCACTCTATCTATGCCCCTCTGATTTTATACACCTCTATAAGATCACCTCTCAGTGTCCTACACCTCTCCCTATAATTCAGGTCCTCCAGTGTTGGCAACACTCTCATTAATCTTCTTTGCACTTTTTCCAGCTCAATGATGTCTTTCCAATAACAGGGTAACCAAAACTGTATACAATACTCCAGGTGTGGCCAACCAACATATTGCACAACTGACAATTCATCTGCAATATTTAGGAAACACTATACAATAAAATGGAGCTAATCACAATAATTCATATTTTTGCAGCACCTTGCCAAGTTAGCGTAAAGTTGCTCACATCTAATGAACTACTTTTGCTTTGCAGTTACTGGGGTGAGGTGTGGGCAAACAGGCAGCCAGTATCCACACAACTGGATCTGGATAACACCAAATGAATGGAAGTTAGATTTTCTGCCCCGGTGAAAGCATTTCTGACGGACATTCAAACATTTCTTCACTGAAGGGTTGAAGCCCAATGCTGGCACTGGTTTTAACCAGCAACAGCATCCTGCACTGTGCTGTCTCTGCTGTGGGCTACTCCCTGTGAAGTTCAATGGAGCAGTAGGAATGTCCACAGATTTCCTGGCTCTCAGGGTGGGAACTTTGCCCACTCTGCTTAGATAAGGTCAAACCTGATGCACGTACAGCAACACCTTTGAAATCAATGTGAGATAATGGTCGAAACTATTTTTATTTGACTAAGTTCCATCAGTTTAATTGTATTTAAGTGTACAATAGTGTTTATAGTGTCTTAATTTTTTAAAAAAGAATAATTATGTTAATATTGTTTTTATTTTTATTAGCTCCTGTGTACTTTTAAATGATTAAAACATTCACAAATATTCAGTGGCAGTTTTGACAGCCTGTGTTTATGGCCTAATTGGTTGTCAAAGCAATTTTAAGTGTGCATCCAGCCATTACGCTGTACTGCATGGTCCTGCTCCACCCAATCGGCCAGGAAACTGTCTCAAGGAGAAGATTTCATCCCTGACCACACTGGAAGAACCAACAAGACAGGGTGGGGTAGGCAGCTGGCAGTCTCAGGGTCACCAGGTGACCTGCCCCAATGTCTCAGAATGCATTTACTTTTGCCATTGGTTCTATAGCAAATTGCTGTTTAGGAACTCTTCACTGGTTAGCTCCTCTGTGACTTGTTCACATGACCATTGCAAGGCAGAAGTTCGAGACAACCCCAGGTTTGGTGCCAACGCATCCGGCCTCTTGATCTGCTGTTGGACTCAGCTCTGAGCCCAGCACCAGTGCCCTGATGTACTGAGCTGAGGGACTGAATGCACTTTCTTTCCAGCTCTCCATGGATGGCGTATGTAGTGCAGCCCCATTCAGTTATGGCATCACTAACCCTGATTGAAGCAAATTTCTGATGAGCTCTGATGCAAGGTCATTGATCTGAAATGTTGACTCTATTTCTTCCTGCGCAGATGCTGCCTGATCTGCTGATTATTTGCAGCATTTTCTGCTTTTACTTCAGATTTCCAGCACCTGCAGTACACTTTGGGATGCCTTCGTCCAACCTCTCATTCTAAAGACTCCATAGCCAGTGATACAGCTCTGCAATTAGCTGTCAGCCTAAATAATGTGCTCAATCTTTGGAGTAGGCTTAAATCCACAACCAATAAGAGTTATACCACAAAGCATGTCTCATGAAAATAAATAGGGCACAGTGTAGTAGCTTAGTGGTTCAGTCACTGGACTGGAACCCTGGACTTGATTTCAGGAATTCCACCATGGAAGTTGTGGAATTAAATACAGGCCAGTGTATGATTCTGAAATTAATAAGCTAGCATCAGTAACACTGATCATGAATCATCATTATAATGCCACCTATTTCACTAAAATCTTCAAGAAATCTGCTGCCTGATCCTAAGCCAGCTATGATGTGACTTCAGACCCACAGGAATGCAGTTCACTTTTAACTGCTTACTTAAGTGGCCTGGCAAACCACTTGTTTCAAGAGTGGTCATTGACGCCCACATCCGATGAATAAATATTAAAAATAAATGAAGTAAAATCAGCTGCACTTGTCAGTCCATATATGGTAAATTTTCAGAAGTTTGATGATTAAAATCACTGAATAATATATCCTCAGAGAAATAAGAGACAGTGATGAAGAGGGGTGGTGATGGTCGATGACAATGAGATAGCAAGATAGCTGATACCAATCAGCCAGGCAAGAGCAGGAGAAAAGGATAAAACTGAACAGAGAATGGAAAAGGAAAATCCCCATTACTAATTTAAATGTGAGAGTAGGACAGGGGAATACAAGTTTACACTATTAAATTATAACTTCACTGAAAATATCTGGACATTCTCCTTCAGAAAAAGAGTGATCAATATGTGAATTGGGATCCTAGATCATATAATAAAGGTGAAAACCTGAAACCATATGAACAAGTAGATGGATTCAGCAATAGGGTGACAATAGGTTTTCCGCTTGTGTGATATAATAAAGATGGCCCCAATATACTTCCCCTTGCCTGCTTATGTTGAAATTTTGTTATGGATAATAAAGACAAGAAGACAGAGCAATAGATAGAGGAACATAGGAAGAAAGAAAGTTGGTAATTTACTTTGTTAATGGACTGCAAGAGTGTGGGCAAAACTGAGTAATCAGGTGTCTGTTTGATGTCTCACCTAATAAATGGCACCATTGTCAATATAGCACTCTCTCACATGACTTGAATCTAGATTGCATTCCATTGCACCAAACTGCTACATGCATGGGCACAATCCAGAGAGCCTGACGGATTGATGTGACATTGTTATGGCAACTGCTCTGCCCAAGACCGCAAATAATTGCAGAGAGTTGTGGACACAGCCCAGTCCATCATGAAGACCAGCCTCCCCTCCATGGGCTCTGTCTACACTTTTCGCTACCTTGGAAAAGCAGCCAACGTAATCAAAGACCCCTCCCACCCCGGACAATCTCTCTTCTCCCTCCCTTCCGTCAGGCAGAAGATACAAAAGCTTGAAAACACTCACCACCAGGCTCAAGGGCAACTTCTGTCCAGCTGTTATGAGACTCTTGAATGGACCTCTTGTACAATAAAAAAGAATTATTGACCGCACAATATACCTCATCATGGCCCTTGCACCTTATTGTCTACTTCCACTGCACTTTCTTTGTAACTGTAACACTATATTCTGCATTCTGTTATTGCTTTTTTCCCTCATACTATCTCAATGTACCTATGTTGTGAAATGATCTGTATGGATGGCATGCAAAACAAAGTTTATCACTGTACCTTGGTACATGTGACAATAATAAACCAATTTCCAATTATTGGTTATTATAATCTGTCCATGAAGTGAATGACGAAATGATTTCAAAGTAAGTTCTTGCTCAAGCCACTTGGCCCATTCCAGCTCCTTCAAAAAACTCAGGGTCCACTAACTTACTCATAACAATAAGTAGAAATGGGTGGAACAGGAAGTCTGGTCTGGTCCATTCATCTTGATGATAACATTGGAGAATTATCCATCTGACAGATCAAAAATGACACTCAGGAAAAGCTTAACACTTCCATCATGTAATAAACTGAGTTACTGATTTTCAAACAATTTGGTACATTATGCTGCATATGTGTGTGTGTGTCTGAGGGAGACTGGTGAGATAAATCTCATTGTCTTCTTGGGAAGGGCAGCTAAGTTATTAGTTTATTAAGTTACTTCTGTTTCAGTTTTGGAGGTACCGGCACTTGGCTATGACATTAAACCTGGACCTACTTGCCCCCACTGGTGGACTGAAATGATCCTGAGATACAATTTTTCTGTTGGTGCCAGTCAACACTGGAAAAGGTGAACTGGTTATCTGCCTTACTTGCTATTTATGGGATCTTACTGTGGACAAATTCTATGATGTGTTTACAAGGATGAATATACTTCAAAGACAACCCATTGATAATGGAGTCTGGTAGATGTGATAAAGTGCAATAAGAATGTTTATATGTATAGAACCTAACAGCATATTTACAGAGAAACATTCACTAGTGATGGAGAATAAATATTTACAGGGTAAATATGAAGAAGATAAGCAAGTGCATGTAAAAAAATTATTCCTGTAATAGTTCCAAACATACTGCAATGCAATGATTGTACGACGGCTGGTGAATTTTAGAAATGAATTTCTAACTGAAGTTCGAGCTAGTTCCATAGAATTGTACAAGATTCCCCTGAGTCCCAGAATCACTAGAGGGCAGTACAATAGCATTGATTGTTTTATAAAAGCCTTGCAGCTATTGATGTGGTCAATTTCATTTCTTTTTTCTTGGGAATTTTCCCTGGCATATTTTAATCCTGAACTAAAAATTCATCTGCAACCTTTGTTCAGTATTAAAACTGCATTGCATGTTTCCCTAAAGCTGTTTTAAAAAGCTTTAAGGACATCATAATATTGCATGGTACTGTTTAAAGAGAGTGTTGTTGGGCTCCCTTGTGTAAGACCACACCATTTCGGAAACAATGGATGTTACTGTAAAAGCTCCCTTTGAATTTCTCACAGCTGCCAGCACTTACCTGTGTAACTACGATATCATAAGCTAGCCTGAACAGTCATATACCCCCCAACCTTCCATCAACTGGAGAGTGCTGTTTACTTGCAGTTTACTGTACCAGTGCTTCCTGAGGGCCGAGAACATCCTCTTAGGTTTACTGAGAGATGCCTAGAGAGGATGATGGATTATGTCACCTGCAGGAGGATGTCCTCTGTTCAAGGGGGCCATGGAGACAATTGAGGGAGACCTGTAGGTGACATTGGCAGGAGGTTGCCAGGGAGATCTTCACTGGAAGCAGCACTGGACATGCCAGTGAGCACTATCGGAAACATATCTTGATCTCAAAAGACTGGATCAGGTGAGTCCTCATAACTTAAGTCTTCTTCATTAAAACTATACCATTTTGCCTACACTTCTCTTCACCTTTTCTTACAATACACTCGCTTTCCGACTCATAAATGCAAGCTGCTTCTGCCTCCTTTCTCCTCTCTATTTCTCACTGCCTCCCATTCCCTGCTGTTCTCCATGTGCATCTCTCCCTTTCTGTATTCCTACTGCTCTTTAAGTGCCTCCTTCTCCTTCTTTGTGTGCTTCTCTGTTTTTTCTTCCTCTCCCCCTGCTGCCTCCCAATACATGAGCATTGCAGTTACGAGCCACGCTTGTGATGAGGCATAATGTTGGCTGCTCAGCATTACCACAGGACCACCTACAATGCACTTCTTTTCTACTCTGTGTTCCCAAAGGACGGAAGGGAACCCTGAGATAGGCAGCTGCTCCGGAGGGGCTGCTGGCTTCAGCTGCAAAATAGGAAGAGATGCCAGAAAAAAACTACTACTGCAGTCAAAGAGCATTCGTTGGACCAGTGTTCCTGTTCCTGCAGAGCAACAGCTTAGATACTGGCACAGTGAAGAAAAATATTAAATTGGAAGGGCATTAATCACAAGCAGAATCACTTGACAATAATGTGCAGTCCTGTAGGTAGTTCATTTTCTATAGAGACAGAGTTTCATTGGAACTACTACAGTAGTACAGAGTGACACTGTTTCAAGACTAATCCACAGAAGTATGAGGGTTATCTTAATGTTGCGATAATATCACAAGATGTCAAATATCAAAAGCGTGCAGCATGCTTCATGTCTTTCTCTTTGCGGAACATCTGTCATTCAAATTCATTGCTGGGAGAAGAAGGTCAGAAGAGTGGAGATCGATCAATTTGAAGCACATTGTTGATCTTTTTCACAAACTTTGCAGGGGAACTTGGACCTGAGAACGGTTTCAAACTATGAAATTAGATTTGCAGTTCTACAGTTTCAAATGCCAAAGGGGATACAATGTCAGAGCATTGGCTGCACTTTCCAACAAGACCACAAGGCTAATGAGTATATTGCTTGATCAAATCAAACAATGACCATTTGCAGCTGCTGCCTAAGTATTCCATTGAATCAAAACAAGATTATTGGGTGGTCTTCTGGCCTCATTGAGTAGTCCTGCTGCTTTGTATTGGTTTTATCCTTTATATACTTCACCTATACTTCACAACAAGGTTCTTAGGCGGGCCATTTGATGAGGACCTGTAAGACTGTAAATGAAAAGAGCTGCTAGCCTTACGGAGAGTCAGCCTTTGAGATCAATTTAAGATGCAATAAGTAATAGGCTGTAAAGTGAATACAGTGCATCAGCAAGAAGGTCTAACATTTACATTTTCCTGAGACTTCATGATGATGACAACTGGACTTATTCAATTAAGAGCAACAAACAATTTGTTGGAGTACTCAATGGGTCGAGCAACATCTATGGGGGGAAAGGAATTGTCGACATTTTGGGTTGAAACCCTGTATCCAGTATCTGCAGACTCTTATGTCTTTATTTAATTAAGTCTTTGTTTTTGAGTAAGCCCTTGTTGCATAATCCAAGTGAATTGGCAGCTTCAGTCTACTCTTCGTAGAAGAGAAAGTCTATGTCCATTTTAAGCTAAGTAACTTCCCAAAGGTCCTTATTAGTTGTGGTAAAGGTAGAAGTAGTTGATTGCATCACAGTTATTGAAAACAACTTCCCTTACATTCTTGTAGCTTAAGTGGCCCTGCAAATGTGTGAGTGTTTTGAGAATGAGTTTGTAGAAAAGGGGGGATGTTTTGGGGTTTCTGAAGATCTTTTCAGGATCAAATGTTACATTATAGCACATGCAGAAAGGTTTGGGGAGGCTTGATGTGGGGCGTCTGTTGTTGAGGATGTGAACGGAAGGGTTCCTCATCCTTGTGTATCATTGGGGTTGCCCTGAGATATTTTTACCCTGCTGCTCCCCTGTCCTTCCCTTGCTAGATTTTGATTGGGTGAGCTCACCTTACGGTCAAATCATGCAGTGTACAGCGGTACAAAGATTGACACCATGGCTGGTGAATTTTATAGGGGGACAATGGTATAGTGCAGAAAGGGGTCATCCCTTCCATGATGCCCACTGAGGTCCTTGTAGTGGCCTGGTTATTGTAACAATACTTATTTGGTGTAACCAGCACCTATAGTGGGGTGGGGGAGGAATTGTCAACGTTTCGGGTCGAAATCCAGCATCAGGACTTATTTGGTGTGTTTGGATGAAGAGTACAGGATTGACCTTTTCTCCTGAAATGCATCCTTTGGAGTTGGGGGCAATAAGGGTGGGGATACGCTGTTTCTTTGAAAGATTAAAGGCAGCTGTGCCTGACTAAGAAAGGGTACTGTAAGCTGCCAACATAGCTGGAACTTAGCAGTACCACCCAGTGCATGTTGAGAAATGCAGGCCCTACTGTTGATGAGTATTTGTGGATAGAGAGTGGGAATTGTAATGGACACATGAGTACAGTGTGAGTTGCTAGGCTTTTATTAGGCCTGCAATTGTAGGAAGTGCCATTCTGCCAGCTTCTGTGGGCCATTGGAGAAGTAGATGAATCCAGTCTTGTGGAATAGACCGACTTCACTGATATAATGACGAGCATCAAAATGTGCAAATGTGAACTGCGTTGATCCTGTTGCAAGAGTGTTGAGACTGACCATGAAACATGGACATGGACATAAATATTTATGGCATCACAGATGTGAATGAGGACTATCTTGTGGAAGTGTAGCATGCGTAGATCTGAGTATGACTCCTTTAGAAATTTGGGTGAATAAAGTATTTATTTATGAGCGTTTATATACCTCATGTGAAACCATCCCCACGGGTGCCTGTGATGGCTTGGAGGTGTGTTTTGCATATCCATGTCATTCATGAAAAGAAGTGTTAATCTAAACAAATGGGCATTGTATATCAGTTTAATTGCAGCAAGGTGTTTGAGGATTGGAAGGGGGGATCAGCCTTCAATGAGAGCAGTGTGCAGAGTGAACAGTCTTCCTACAAATGCTGGTTCATGGGTTTGGCCCTTGAAATAATTTTGCATCTGAGATTTCAGCATTGCTAAAAGCTGGTTCTGTGAATGAACCCAGTACTGATGAAGGTTCTTGACCTGAAACATCCATAGATGCTGCCTGACCTATTGAGTTCCTCCAGCACTTTGCGTGTGTTGCTCTGTGAATGAATGACGACCATCATTTTCCAAACCAATCTGATTAAAAATCTCATTAATGACAAACTTTGGACATTTTTCTACTGTTAACATCAAGAGGTTTGATGATGGGAAAACATTGCATGCAGACACAAAAAGCTTGCTCAAAAATAAACAGATGATATTAGTGAGTGGCACCAAGATACCAAAAACACACACAAAATAGCTTCACTCTGCATTAATTTGAACTTCAGCTATGTCTTATCATTCTGTAAACAAACTTCTAGCACTCTGTTTCTTGAAGGTGTCCACTTCATGTGGGATGTGATTCCAGGAGGCATCATTTGTTCTTTCGTACTTCAGTAAACTCTAATGATTCATTTATGCGCTTTGATACTGAGCATCAGCAAGCTATTCATCCATGAGAGGTTCTCCATCCAACCCCAAACTGCCCTCACTCGATGTACAATCCAACAGAGGTGCTGGACAGTGATCATGGAAAGCTCTCTGGCCAATTTTTCTCCATTAGATTCAAGATTGCTCATGCCAAATCCATATGATTCTTATAAAAATCCAATACCTTGCTTGATCCACATTAAATTCAGCATGTGGGCAGCATTATCCTGAAGTTTGGAGACTGCAGCTGCTGGAATCTGGATCCAGGGTCCTGATGCAGGGTTTTGACAATTCCTTTCCTCCCACAGACGCTTCTCAATCTGTTGAGTTCTTCCAGCAGATTGTTTGTTGCTCCATTATCCTAAAGTTTTTCAGATATATTTTAACATTAGCAGCAGGAAAAGAATGGGTTTTATACCCACTTTGCTAGCATCTTTTTGATATGCTTTATTAGGCACCTGCATATGAATCACTTTCTAGCTTATAGATGAAATTTTTCCTATAGCTATATAAATGAGAAACTTCAAAACCATGCTCTGCTGCTTAATGCAAGGTATTGGCAAGAAGCATTTGATGCATACCATGTGCTGTATTCATGCCGCAATACATCTTCTTATAATTAACATCTGTGTTATCTGTGCAACAGCAGCAAAAACAAAGAAAACCTTCAGGATGCCCTAAGAGTCAAAAATCCTATGACATTCAAAGCCGTCTTCTTCTCAGTGTTCTGCAGTTGTTTGTTTATTGAGATATGTGGCCAGTTTCCATTTGTTTGTTGGAAAACCAAGAATGCACTGATTGAAATCCATGAAAGAAACATAGGTTAGATCACAGAATCACCAGTGCACGCACATAAGGCCAATTATTTGTTCTATTAATCAGCTGAAAAGAATGTAGATGACTACAGCTGTATTTAATTATTGGCATTTTGAAATCCAGGCCAAGGTCAGTCAATCTTCAGATTAATCCTCTGTTGGAACAAGATGGAATAACTGTTAAAATCATACCATTGATCTATGTTAAAAGTTTCTGGTTCTTTTTGATGAGGGTTGGTATGATGAGGAATGGAATATCTTTTATTGTTGATACGCCTATGCAGGTCCGTGCCAGCAATCTAGCATGGATCACTGGCTGATGGTAATCAGAGTCTTCCAGGAAGGCAGAGTGAACCGTTAACCATTGCTGATTGCTCTTTCACAGAAAGGAAGAATGCATGAAGACAGGGTTTGTGCTCTATATTCAGCAATCTACAACTGACTTCCACTGCTACCTTGAAATGGTTCCAATAGTTTGATATTTTGGGAAAAATAGTTTTCTTTATATTCAAATCAATGTTATTTATGGTAGAGCTCTTTCATAGAGTCATACAGCATGGAAACAGGCCCTTTGACCCAACTTGTCCATGCCAATTAAGTTGCCTATCTATGCTAATCCCATGTTCCTGCACTTGGCCCATATCCTGTTCCTTTCAGATATACGTACCTGTGCAAGTGTTCATTTGCTCTTCCATTTTTTTTTAATCCTCCTCCATTTCCACCAACTCCCATCAGATTCTACCACTCACCAATACATTAAGAGCAATTTACAGTGGACAATTAACCTACCAACCCACATGTTGTGTTGGGAAGTGTGCAATACTTGCCTCCATTCTCCACTTTAATGTTTTTTTTTGGTAAGTTATTCTATGGTATTGATAAATTTTAGCTCTGCTCCGCTGGTGGAAGTGCAGGGAAATGGAAACCAAATAAGCTCCCAACAAAACATAAGAGTTTCAGGGCAGCTTGGTGGCAAAGCTAGTAGAGCTGCTGCCTCACAGCACCAGAGACCTGGGTTCAATCTTGACCTCGGGTGCTGCCTATGTAGAGTTTGATCCTCCCTGTGATTGTGTGCGTTTACACCTCAAGCCGTTTCCTCCCATGTGTCAGATATGTGGGTTGGTAGGTTAATTGGCCACTGTAAATTACCCCTAATTGGTGAGTGGTAGAATCTGAGGGGAGTTGGTCGGAATGGGGATGATGAAAAAAAATGGAATAAATGTAGGATTAGTGTAAATGGGTGGTTGATGGTTGGTGCAGACTCGATGGGCTGAAGGACCTGTTTCCATGCTGTATCATTCGACAACTCCGTGAGATGGAGGTCACTTTGTTCAGATGTCAATGCTGAACACACACACTGCCAGCAGTACATTGTAAACCCCACCCAGGAAAATTGAAGCTGGCCAGCAACCAGCATCCCAGCTAGCATCATTATGGTTTGCCTGTTATTTTCAGAGGGGGTTCAGGCTAGATCTCAAGCTTGAACCCTCGATGGTCCCACTTTGATCAGTGAGCAGGCAGGTTGATCCAGACATCAGGAACACTTGAGGTTTAAGACTGTTGTCACTGTGAATATTTATTGCCTCTGCTCCTACTCCCTGCAATGCCTTAGATCATGGTTTGGGTAGACCAAGCCATATTATATCGTAAACAGGCCTCAATAAAATCAAAGTCAAATTACAGTTATTGCCATGGGCAGAAGGTACAAAAGCCTGAAAGCACATACCACCAGACTGAAAGACAGCATCTATCTCCTTGTACGACAGGATGGACTCTTGACCTCACAATCTACCTCGTTGTGGCTTTGCGCCTTATTGTCTACCTGCACTGCACTTTCTCTGTGACTGGAACACTTTATTCTGCATTCTGTTATTGTTTACCTTTGTACTACCTCAATGCACTGATGTGATGAAATGATCTGTATGGATGGCATGTAAAACAAAGTTTTTCACTGTACCTCAGAACATGTGACAACAATAAACCAATTTACTAATTTACATTGAGGTACAGGTACGATGAAAAACTTGCTTGCAGCTGCATCACAGGCACATAGATTCAGACAACCTATAATCTCTAAAGTTGAGATTCTGTCCTGCCTATGACCACACTGCACCACTGTTGAATTACATCAGATTCATGTTGCAGAATGCATGGAAATTCAGAGACCCTATTTATATTATTCTTTGGGAGGAATAGTTCCTAGTTAGTCTAGTTAATATTTCTTCCTCAATCAACATCATTAAAATTTACATGACCTGCTCATCGTGTTGCAGCTTGTGGGAGCTTTCTTTGTAGAAAATGGCGACTAGTTGTTCTGACATTAATACAGCCATTGAATATAAAGTGCTTTGGGATGTCCTTTTTATGGAATACATTTGAAAATTTAGTAATTCTGCTCTGATTATTTTAACGGATCATTTATTAATACAGTGAGCAGCTGCCTAATTATATTTTTTAGCCTTGATTTGTTTCCTTTTGCTTAGTCATTTTATTATCAATTTATAATATCATCTTTTACCCCAAGAGATTTCTCTTTAGCCACAAGCAAACAAGTCTCAATCATTAATCCTCTTATGTGAACACTATCACGTATCAAGGACATGTAGGATACTAAAAGACAGCAATTGCATTGACAACAAAGACTGCCCAAAAAGAGAATAAACCCCTGATATCAAATTGAAACCATATATATTATTAGGAACTAACACCAGGGAGTGATATCAAGTCTGTAATCCAATCTCTGGCTTCACACTCACAGAGTCTGACATTATCTGAACCCCTTCAATTAGATTACTGCTTTGTAATCATCTTAGATATCCACTCTTTTGCATTCACATATCGATTCTGCTTCTAAGACAGTTCAAAACAGTAAAATAATCAAACAGTGATCTCAGGAGATGTATTCAGATGGTGGAATCAATCCTTGTGCTGTGGAAAATGAAAACGACAGGCTGGGTTAAAGAGCCTTTGCACAACATTTTAGGAGGACTTAATCTAAATCCTACAATTCTCTTAAATAGATGTGAGTATAACATTGTATTCCTTCTCATTCATTTAAGAGAGTATTGTAACACATACACTGCATTCCCATTCTGGCTTCCTTCCTCATGCAAGGTGTTTCTAAAGAATGAAGTATTAATGAATTAGAGGGCGATAAACTCTGTCACAATTTTATGTGCAAAACTTTGGACTTTACCCAAATCCTGATTGCCAAACATAATCAGGCACACAGACATCCTTCTACTAGAATTGCAATCCTTGTTGTGTTTACACTTGTATATTGTATTTGAGTGATATCAGCTGGTGTGGAATGGATGACTGACATCACTCTTATGATTTTCTATTGGGAAAGAGTAGTTGAAGAATGGTGCTGACCTCGACTACAGGATCCAAAGGTAATGTAAACTAGTTAATGAATTAATGAATTTAAAGGAGCCAATCCTACCTGGGGAGTCTGGCAGTGAAGATTGCACCAAGATCAGTTATCTACCTTCAGTGAAATTTGTGATTTCTTCTTTATTTATCCTGGGCTCCTGGTGGCCCTATTCCCCACGGTTCCTGCTTCAGGTACCCACTTTAGACATCAGCCATCAGAAGCCTATGCATCTGTTCCGATACTTACCTGTTCCTCGTAGGGAAATCTCCTCAACAATGTCCTCACCAATTCAAGCATTGGTTCCCATTAAGTCAGGAGGCTGCAGAGCCAAAGTCACATATTGTGCACAACTTTGGGCCCATTGGGTTTGCTGATTCAAATATACATGATACTTTGCACCTTGTGTATGTGAAAATGTTGAACCCATAAGGCTTGGCACTGGTACCGGCACAGTCCCCTGCCCCATACCACTTTATTGTGTGTTATTGAATGCCTGAGGAAAGGAGTATCTAAAATTCAAGACTTTAAACGCATCTCTGAGTTCATGGTGTATCAAGAAACCATGATCCCTGAGGTCATTAATGCTTCTGACAATGGATTACATATAACAGTCAAATCAATGCACCAGAGAGATTCCACCAACATTGTCTCAACAAACTGCTACAAATCCATTGGTAGGATAGGCGAATGAACATCAGCTGCCCGTCTCAGGTCCATATCTCCAGCTCTGAACACATTTAACCAGCTATGATACCTAGGTCATAGTGCTTGCATGCCTGACACCAGACTCCTGAAACAGTCACTCTGTCGCAAACAGGATGGAAAAATTGCTTCAAGGATGTTCTTAAAGGTTCCTTGAAAAAGAATTGTGATATTCTCACTGAATCATGGGAATCCTTGGCCTGTGTCTGCTCAAAATGGAGAATGAGCACATGGAAAGCCATTAAGCACCTCTGTCTCTTTGACCAGAGCACAAGGAGGCCAAATAAAAATGGCAGAAGGAGTGGAGAACCTTCAAATGAATCTACCTGCCCACTCCATGAAGCACCATCTGCTCCACCTGTAGCAGATCCCCCGAGGACTCTTCAATCACCTCAGAATCCATAGAAGTGGAATGGAAGCAAGTCATCCTAAATCCCAATGGACTTCCATAGAAGAATACACAGTGAAGTTTTAAGGCCAGTGATTTCTCACATGAAGTCTATAAACGAGTTCTTGTTTCTGGTTTCGGAAAGGGTTTTTAGCATTGTTCTCATTTTTTTCCATTAACGGATTCAATATAGTAAAAATTAGTCCAACACTGTTTGCAAATTCAGCAAAAATTTCCATATTTCTAGTGCCTTTAACATTTAAAAAAAAACTAAGGCACTTCTCATGAAAGGGAAAGTAATACAGGCCATCCCCAGCTTATGAAGACCCAATTTATGGACACTTGTACATACAAATAAGCTCACATAATATTATTAGGTTCAAAAGCCTGACATTTGTACATACATTCGAACCTTTGAATGGCAGAACTAGTTTCCTCTCTCTCTCTCCACTTTTAGTAATTGTTCTTTCTTTTCTGTGTTAATTGCTTTTGATGCCATTCTTATAATACTGTAGAGGCATGGTTACCATATTGCGTGATTTTGCGTATTTTCTGACTTATGGACAAAATCAACATGAATATCTGTAAAAACTGAACCTGTTTGTTACCTGGAGATGGCCTGTAAGCTTAATCAATGTACCAATTAGAAGAAAACTTGCCTGAAGAAACAGATTTTTAAAAGAAGAGGCAGAAAAGGAGAGGCAGAGGGAGTTTGGAAGAGGGGCCAAGCCAGATGAAGCCTCTACACATGCTGAGTTGAAAAGGAGCAAATATTCACTGAAGTTTAGAATTATAAGGTATAAGAATTGAGGACCACAGGTAAAACTAGAAGAGGTTTCAGAGGTAGTATTGATTGAGTCTACGGTGGAATTTGAAGACAAGTGTAGAGGGTTGTGTAATGAAAATGCAAAAAAATGCAGCTGCTTGACATCTGAAATAAAACAGAAAATTATGGAAATACTCAGTGCGCCAAGCAGCAGCTATGGAAAGGGAAACAGACATAATGCTTCAACTTGGTGATAATCTTGGCAGCATATCTCAGTAAGACAGAAAATGATTGTTGCATCGGACTCTGTAAATTTATGGACAGGCGATTTTAAACAAAAATAACTCAAAGAGCAACAGCACTCATAGGTTCTCTTCAAATACCCAAATCATAAAAATGGAGCAAACCTGGAAAGTGCCATTTGGAATATAAATACTGAAGTTCAAATTGCCAAGCTTTAAGGGATAAAATTCTTGCCAGCTGGCAGGACCATTTAAAATTAATGGGGTTTATTTGAAAAGTATTCCAATCACAATATCTCATGACTAAGTGGTATAAAATGTAATAGGCAGATTAATGATGGAACAAATTTAATAGAGGAAAATGTAAG
This sequence comes from Pristis pectinata, assembly GCF_009764475.1. Taxonomy (NCBI): domain Eukaryota; kingdom Metazoa; phylum Chordata; class Chondrichthyes; order Rhinopristiformes; family Pristidae; genus Pristis; species Pristis pectinata. The sequence goes on along the minus strand of NC_067419.1, from coordinate 39,026,716 downwards.
GAAAGACAAAGGCATGAGAAGAATGAAAGGCAGTGTTCCTTATCCTATTTTCAGAATGCGCATTAATGCTTTGCGATCAATAGATTACCCTGAAGAGCATTCATTGTACTACTGCTCTAATATGATGACCAAGTAATTCAGTATTACATTGAGTTTGTTGATGGATGCCCCAAATGACTGGACACTTATTTTGCAATAAGAAGATTGCATGTGTTTTTTTGGATGGAAGGTTGGACTCTTGTGTGAGCTGGTCAACGAAATATTGACAAAGCAACCCCGTGTCATATTCCTCGCACCCACCGTGTTACCACCAGCTAAATACCCAATCACCATGAAAGGCTTCACCAGGCTGCAGGCAGGAGACCTGTGACCACAAATCATTTGGAGTCACCACTGACCTGAAATTTCACCCAGGACACCATGAACTTATCCGTAGTGGCAATCTTCAGTTGTCATTGTGTAAGTACCTAGTCAATATGCTGAACATTTAACTTTCTTACGGAAAACAACTCAATTTTTCTGGCTTACTGAATTTCACAAAGGCCTAGGAATGGCTCCATGTTGGTTTGATGCTGAAAGAGTGCTGTGCATCACACCAATGCTGCTTCTGAAAATAACATAAAGAGCAAAACCTTCAGTTGTGAGGCTCACAGAACAGCATTGTCAGGTTTCCTTGTATAATGACACACCAAAACTAACATTGTTAGTTTCAGCATGGCATTCTCTTTTGATATGTTACAACTCTCATAGCTCTGAGCATGTAGCATAGTAATTTAAACTTTGCAGCCAGCTTTAAAGGGACATAACATAGTACAAACAATGCCATTGAGTTGTAATGAGGATGGGAGAATACTCCCAGAGGATCAGAGGACCAGGAGAGGCTAGTGAAGGACAATGCCTAGAGGAGGAATGTTCATTGCACATGAGGATGTTGAAGATTCTCCAGGGCTACAGCCAGATGTTTCTGGCAGGAGGTTGCCAGGGAGATCTCTGCAAGGACAGAGTGAAGTACTTGCAATACTTCTTGTTGGAAAAGACAAGCCAATGCCAGTGCCCAACTCCTTTCCTTTTGGTACCCTGGAGTAAACTAGAACAGTACAGAACAGGAACAGGCCCTTAGGCCCACAATATTGTGCTAAATTAATTAAGCTAATGACACCTAATTAAACTAATCCCTTCTGCATTCACATGGTCCATATCCCTCCATTCTCTGCATATTCACATACCCATCACAAAGCCTCTTAAATGCCCCTATTGTATCTGCCTCCACCACCATCCCTGGCAGCATACCCTAGGCACCTACCACTCTCCGTAAAAAAACTTGCCTGCACATCTCCTTTGAACTTTTCCCTCTCACCTTAAATGCATGCCCTCTAATATTAGACATTTCAACCCTGGGAAAAAGATACCAGCTGTCTATCTATGCCTCTCATAATTTTATAAACTTCTATCAAGTCTCCCCTCAGCCTCCACTGCTCTGGAGAAAACATCCCATCTTTGTCCAACCTCTCCTTATAGCACATATCCTCTAATCCAGGCAGCATCCTGGTAAACCTCTTCCTCACCATCTCCATGGTTTCCAGGTCCTTCCTACAATGGGGTGACCAGAATTGAATGCAATACTTCAAATACAGCCTAACCAGAGTTTTGTAAAGTTGTAACATAACTTCCTGAGTCTTGTACTCAATCCCTCTACTAATAAAGGCAAGCATGCCATATGTCTTCTTTACCACCCTATCGAATTATGCAGCCAAGTAGATGTAGTTGGCTGTGGTGTTTGGGTGACTTCCTGACTACAGCACTGAACAACATATTGTGAGGTGTGGCATAGATCACCAGCAGCAGTCTGGAATAATCCTGAGAGTGACCATGACCCTGACCTCCACAAGCAAAGGAATCAAGGCACATGTCAACAATTTCAATGAAGACAAAGAACACAGTTGAAGTGTCAGCCCTGTAAACAGCACAGCTTCAGGGGAAAACAGGGTTAGTAAAAGCTGGATGTGTTGTGAGTGAATAAGAGCTGTTTTTATGACCAGTGAGATCAAAAATCTCACTACAAATATATTTTTCCTGTCACACTGCTGGTCATCATTTAGGGGATTCTTTTTCATGGAGTCTTCGAGTACTACAGCACAGAAATGGGCCTTTCGGCCCATCTAATCCATGCCGACCTGATCTTCTGCCTAGTCCAATCTATCTGCACTGGGACTATATCCCTCCAAACCCCTCCCATCCATATACCTATCCAAACCTCTCTTGAATTTTACAATTGAACCCGCATCCACCACTTCCACTGGCAGCTTGTTCCACACCTGCACCACCCTCTGAGTGAAGTAGTTCCCCCTCAGATTCCCCTTATATATTTCACCTTTCACCCTAAACCTACGTCCTCTAGTTCTAGTCTCACCCAACCTTAGGGGAAAAAGCCTGCATGCATTCACCCTATCTATACCCCTCGTAATTTTGTACACCTTTCTAAGATCTCCCCTCATTCTCCTGCACTCCAGGGAATAAAGTCCTAACCTATTCAATCTTTCCCTATAACTCAAATCCTTGTAAATTTTCTCGGCACTCTTTCAAGCTTATTGATATCTCTGCTGTAGGTAGGTGACCAGAGAAAGCGGGAAAAAGTGGTGCTGGGGAGAACAAAAGTGTTGCTGAAACAATGAGATGAGTTCCCCGATGGGCACATGGAATCAAGAGCTTAAATTTTCTGAGTGCTTCTTCACATCAAAAATGGCTGTTGCAAATCTAATTTACTTTTAACTCATTTGTTAATATTCCTGCTTCAAAAAAATGAAGGTTCAAGCTCCATTGCAAACTTCAGCATGTAATCTTGACTAACAATTCTGCTCTGTTTCCAGGGAATACTGTATTGTTGAGTGAGGTTAAAGTGAGGCCTCATTCCCTTGTGCAGTGAATGTGATATCCTGCTGTATTCTTCAAAGGAAGTTGCCCTGTTGTTCTGATCAATATTTCTCCACTTTCCAACAATATATAAAATAAACCAGCTGAACAATTACCTCTTGGCTATTTGGAAGATCTTGCAGAACAATTTGTCACATCCATTAACATCACAAATGATAATTTAGATATGAAATTCAGAGTTTGTTAAGGGCTTTAGTATACTTTGAGATAATGATAACCTGCTACGTACAAGTACAAATTCATTCTTTTATACACTGCAAGGGGCTTGGGCACAAATTCTAGGCAAATACAGCACTGAGAATGTGCTACCCTGTAGGAGGTGCCATTTTTTGGGTGAAACGTTTGTTTGGCACCTGTGTCCTGTTTCAAAAGGGAGCGGGTCAGTTCTTCCTCATGCCTCTGCCGGTATTTACGTCTTGACCAAGAGTCTATCTGATCTTACAAGGATATGAACAAACAGTAGGAGCAGGAGTAGGCCATCTGGCCCCTCAAGCCTGCTCCATCATGTAAGATTATCCCTCAACTTCACATTCCCCTCTGCTTGCAGTAACCTCTTGGTTGTCGACAATCTGTCCACCTCAGCTTTAAAAATATTCAAAGTCTCTGCTTCCACTGTCCTTTGAAGAATAGATTCAGGATCCACCGAATTAAAGAATCTCTTTTTTCCATAACCCCATGTTCTCGATTCTCCAAGACGAAACATCTTTGAAACAGAAGACACTGCAGATGCTGGAATCTGGAGCAGCAAAGAATCCGCTGGTGAAACACAGCAGGTCGAGCAGCTACTGTGAAGGGACAGGACTTGTTGGTGTTTTGGGTTGAAAGCCCACATCAGGACTGAGAGTGGAGAAGGGAGATGGCCAGCATAAAGAGGATAGGGGAGTGGTAAGACAGGAGCCCAAGGTGATTGGTGGACTGAAGAGGGGTAAAAGGTAATGGGCAGGTTGTGCCAAATTGTGGAGGGGAGTTGGGAGACAGTGGCAGGTGGATGATAGAAAGTAATTGGTAATTGATAATCAGTTTATTATTATCACACGTACCGAGCTACAGAAAAAAAACTTTGTTCTGCATGCAATCCATACATATCATTTCAAAACGTAAGTAAAACAATAACATGGAAAAGCAACGACAGAATGCAGAATATGGTTTTACATTTACAGAGAAAGTGCAGTGCAGGCAGACAAGAAGGTGCAAGGGCCATGACGAGTAGAGGAAAACAAAGTGAAAAGAAAGTGAGAGGCAGATGGAGTGAGGTAAAGGGAGGGGAAGGTGAAGGTTGAAGACAACATATCCTCTTCACATCCATCTTAAAGGACTTATTTATTTCAATCACATTGCTGTTTAAAGAACCTTATCCTGCATAGTCTAGCTGTTATGTTTTGTACATTATACAAAAGTATGTCATTGCCTGTAAAAGACTTTGGGATATCCTATGGGATCATGAAAAGTACTATAGGAACATAAATGTTTCTTGTTACATGTTTGCTTTCTTCATTCGCAAAAGAGTGGTCATGTTGCTTTGGCACAGAAAATTAAGGAGCTCACCTTGAAGATTTTCTTTTTCCTGCTGTTGACAGGTTCAGGAATGGCTGCAGCTTTTTGTTATCCCCCACTCATCCTTCAGTAACTAAATACCTTTATGTCCAATCTGTGCCACTTCTAAAGTCAGTGCATTGGGTTTTCTGCATCTTTCCTCAGCACATTACCAAGACCTGTCTGTGAATTTTTCGTAATAAGGGAGGACTAATACCAATGAATTAGCAATAACATATGCTTATTACGAGGAAGGAGGTATCTGCAGCCTTGAAGTGCATTAAGGTGGGTAAATCCCCAGAGCCTGACCAAGTGCAGTCCGGACCTTAAGGGAGACCACAAGACATAGAAGCAGAATTAGGCCATTCAGCCCATTCAGTATGGTCTGACATTTGATCGTGGCTGATTTATTTTTCCCTCTCAACCCCATTCTCCTGCCTTTTCCCTGTAACCTTTGACATCCTTACTGGTCATGAACCTATCAACCTCCGCTTTAAATGTGGTCCTGAAGAAGGGTCCTGACTCAAAATGTTGACCATCCGCTTTTCTCCATGGATGCTGCCTGCCCTGCTGAGTTCCTCCAGCATCATAGTATTTTTCATCTGCTTTAAATATACCCAATGACTTGGCCTCCACAGCCATTCCACAGATTCACAATCCTGTGGTTAAAGAAATTCCTCCTCATCTTTGTCCTAAAGGGACATCCTTCTGTTCTGAGGCTGTGCCCTCTGGTCCTAGACTCTCCCACTACTGGAAACATCTTCTTCATGTCCACTTTATCCAGGCCTTTCAATATTTGGTAGGTTTCAATGAGATCCCCCCTCATCCTTCTAAACTCCAGCAAGTACAGACCCAGAACCATCAAACACTCCTCATACATTAACCCTCTCATCGCCGGGATCATTCTCATAAACCTCCTCTGGACCCTCTCCAAAGCCAGCACATCCTTCCTTAGATATGGGGCCCAAAACTGCTCACAAATCTTGAAATGTCATCTGACCAACACCTTATAAAGCCTCAGCATTAGATCCTTGCTATTATATTCTAGTCCTCTCGAAATGAATGCTAACATTGCATTTGCCTTCCTTACTACCGACTCAACCTGCAAGTTAACCTTTAGGGAATCCTGCACAAGGACTCCAAAGTCCTCTTGCACCTCCAATTTCTGAATTCGCTCTCAATTTAGAAAATAGTCTACGTCTTTATCCCTTCCACCAAAGTGCATGGCCATAAATTTCCCTACACTGTATTCCATCTGCCATTTCTTTGCCCATTCTCCTAACCTGCCCAAGTCTTTCTGCAGACTCCCTCCTTCCTCAACACTACCTGCCCTTACACCTATCTTTGTATCACCTGCAAACTTGGCCACAACGCCATCAATTCTGTCATCCAGATCATTAACACATAATGTGAAAAGTAGTGGACCCAACACCGACCCCTGCGGAACACCACTAGTCACTGACAGCCAACCAGAAAAGGCCCCCTTTATTCCCATTCTTTGCCTTCTGCCAGTCAGCCAATCTTCTATCCATGCTAGTACCATGGGCTCCTATCTTGTTTAACAGCCTCATGTGCGGCACTTTGTCAAGGGCCTTCTGAAAATCCAAGTAAACAATATCCACTGGGCAGCCAGGGAAGAAATCATAAAGGCCCTTGTAGAGATATTTGCTTTGTCGTTATCCACTGGTGAAGTTCCAGATGGGTTGCAAGGTCAGGCCAGGGAACTACAGGCTGGTGAGCCTGACTTCAGTTGTAGGGAAGTTACTGGAGGGAATTCTGAGGGACAAGATCTACCATCTCTTGGATATTAAGGCCTGATCGGGAATAGTCAGCATGGTTTTGTGCGTGGGAGGTCTTGTCTGACTAATCTTTTGGAGTTTTTCGAAGAGGTAACTAAGGGGATAGATGAAGGTAGGGCAGTGGATGTTGTCTATATGGACTTTAGCAAGGCCTTTGACAAGGCATGGCAGGCTGATCTGGAATGTTAGGTTGCATGGGATTCAGGGGAGCTAGTGAGGTAGATTCAGAATTGGCTCGATGATAGGAAGCGGAGGGTGATGGTTGAAGGTTGATTCTCTGACTGGAGGCCTGTGTCTAGCGGGGTGCCCCAGGAGTCAGTGCTGGGACCTCTTGTCTTTCATCATTTATGTAAATGATTTGGCTTTGAATGTACATGGTGTGGCGACTCACCGTTTAGTCGAGCGAACCGGCTCGGCAGTCGGGTCGCGCGGCGTCGGAACAACGAGGCCCAAGATGGCGGCGGGCCTCGTCTTTCCCGAGTGACGGGGAGAACCCGCGCGCGGGAAAGTCTTGATGACGTAGTACTTACGTCATTGCCGGTTGCTTTGGGCGGGAACAGTCTCCCTTAAAGGGCCCGCACAAGGCGGGAAAATAAACCACTTCTTGTTCGACAATCCTCCGACTAGCGTCTTGTTTTATTTCGCGGTAGCAACCGCTACAATGGCACAATTAGCAAGTTTGCTGATGATACTAAATTAAAGGGTAGTTGATTGTGAAGCAGTGAATTGCAATGTATTGCAAAGAGATCTTGATCAGTTAGGGAGATGTGCTGAGGAATAGCAAATGGATTTCAACTAAGATAAGTGTGAGGTGATAGATTTTGGATATTCAAACTAGGGTAGCACTTATACAGAGAATGTCAGGGCACTGATGAGAGTTGTGGAACTGAGGGGCCTGGGAGTACAAGTGCATAGTTTGCTGAAAGTTGTCACACAAGCAGATAGGGTGGTGAAAACGGCATTTAGCATGCTGGCCTTCATCAGTCAAGGCATCGAGTTTAGGAGTAGGGACATTATGTTGCAGCTGTATAAGTCATCAGTGAGGCCGCACTTAGAGTATTGTGTACAGTTTTGGTCATCCTGTTATAGGAAAGACATTATCAAGTTGGAGAGGGTGTATAAGGGATTTATGAGGATGCTGCCTGGACTAGAGGGCCTGAGTTATAGGAAAAGGTTGGCCACATCTTTATTCCTTGGAGTGTGGGAGATTGAGGGGTGACCTCACAGAAGTTTATAAAATCATGAGGGGTATGGATAAGGTGGATGGTCATAGTCTTTTCCCCAGGGCTGGGAGTTCAAAACTATAGGACACAGACACAAGATAAGAGGGGAGAGATTTAAAAAATACCTGAGAAGTAACTTCTTTACACAGAGGATGGTGAGTACCTGGAATGAGCTGCTAGAGAAAGTGGTCGAGGGGAGTACAATTGAAACATTTAAGAGGCATTTGGATAGGTACATGGAGGGGAGGGGTTATGGGCTGAATGTGGGCAACTAGGACTAGCAGGGAGGATGCTATGGTCAGCATGGACCAGTTGGGCCGAAGGGCCTGTTTCCATGCTGTATTACTCTGCTCTACTTTATTCCAACAGAGCACAAGTTATTGCCTGGAAATAAAAACTTAACTGCAAGTTGGTCCATTGGAGTTTTTGGCAAACCAGCATGAATTCTTTACAGCCATATGCACAAATCCCTGTTGTTTTTAGAAATAAAACTGTATATTTTTTTCCTTTTTTATTCTGGAAGCTAGTTGTTGGGATTCACGTGTTTGAGTCAGAAGGTTGTGGGTTCAAGTCCCACTCCAGAGACTTGTATAAAACTTGAGACTGAAGGAGTGCAGCAGTGTGAGGGGAACGGAAATTTCAGACACGGCCTTCAATCAAAGGACTGCCAGCTCACTGGTGAATGTTGAAGATGATATTGCACTATTGGGAGAAAACCAGGGAAAATGTTACCAGTATCCTGCCCAATAAGAGGCACTTGGTATGGAGGGATATGGAATTAATGCAGGCAAGTGGGATTAGTATAGATAGGCATGGTCAGCATAGACACAGTGAGCCAAAGGACCTGTTTCTATGCTGTACAAATGTATGATTCTTTAACAGGGAGAATCATTAAAGTGAATGATCTGATCACTTGTACCACTTGAGGAAGCTTTCTGTGTACAGGTTGGCTGCCATACTTCTTACACAACAATCACCACACTTCACAGTACTCTAAAGCACTAAGGGGCATCCTGAAGTTTTGAAAGATGCTGCATAATTTTTTTGCTTCAAATAGCTTGAGAGCTATGAGTCAACTGCATTTGCTATCCTCCTTTGCTTGCTGTCAAGGCAGTGGCAACTTCCTGGCAAACTTGATCCTGACCGGTGACCAGAAGTGACCCACAGTGGTGTTTAAGAGGCTGTTAGACAGACACATGAATATGCAGGGAATGGAGGGACATGGATTATGTACAGGCAGAAGAGATTTAATTTAATTCAACATCGTGTTTGGTGCAGACATCATGGGCTGAATGGGCTGAAGGTCCTATTCCTGTGTTGTACTATTCTAAGTCTGATAGAAATGCTTTGACAGGTGATTAGATAAGATATTTAGATAAGATATTTATTTATTAGTCACATGTACATCGAAACACAGTGAAATGCATCTTTGTGCGTTGTTGAGAATATGCTGTGGGGCAGCCCACAAGTGTTGCCACTTCCAGAGCCAACATAGCGTGCCCACAACTCCTAACCTGTACGTCTTTGGAATGTCGGAGGAAACCCACCCAGGCACGGGGAGAATGTACAAGCTCCTTATAGACAGTGGCCGGAATTGAACCCGGATCGCTGGCGCTGTTATAGTTTTACACTAACTACTACACTACCATGCCATTTATATCAAAGCCCTTGATGAATAGACTGTCAAATGGTTTGAATGTCTGTGAATATCTCTGGCATTAAAGAATATCTGACAAGTAATGTGGCTAAAGACTTATCTTCAGTGATTGAAAATTCTCCCATTCATGATTTTAATTTTGGGTTTGTATATCATCCCCAAACAATGTAGGAATAAAGAACAATCAGATTCAATTCAGCAAAGCTTAGCAACTTTCGCATTATTTTTCAGTGAACTGTACATTGAATGCACCAACTTTTCTTTTTCATTTGCTCATTCACAGGATGCGGACATCGTTGGATATGCCAGCATTTACTATCCATCCCTAATTGCTTCTGGACTGAGGAGGCCAAAAGTTAACGACATGGGTGGGTCAGGACTCACAATAGGCTAGCAGATTCCTTTCCCTGAAGGGCCTTTGTGAACCAGATGAGTTTTTCCGACAAGCCAATAGTTTCTGCTAGTTGATAATAACTTTTATTTTTATTCTAAACTTATTTAATTACTTGAGTTTAAATTCTCCATGGTGGGATTTGAACTTTTGTGCCTGAATTACTGGCCCAGAATTCTGTCCCTTAGGTCTAGTAAGTTAACCACTATGCTACTGTATTAGAAGTATGAACAGAACTGCAAGGGAAGGATTTTTTTTAATCTCTCCAAGGTGACACACTGAGAACAAATGGTGGCATGAGGTGCAATTAAAGGTTTTTGGTGATCTCATTGTTTCTGAGATCAGGCCATTGGATGGATGGATGACATTTATTTTGAAGCGAAAAAGAGATTGAATGAATAGAGCAGTGAGATATGAGCAATGAGGCGACCATCTTTCAAACAAGGCAATGATTTTGAATAAAAAGAAAATCAATCTTGACATTTCTGAAAATAAATGAAAAGTCATTTAAAATTCTGTGAAATGAATAAAGTTCTCAGTTCTCTCAATGATCATGAATTTGACACTATCAAGTAGAAATCGGTTTCAGGCTATCTGTGGGCTTAAAGAAGGCAATGTGTGAGACTCTGTGCTAGGAGCCAAAGGTTCACCTGAAATGGGTCTCAGACATCCTTTTAATTATAGAGGTAAGTCTATTTCACCCATTACACCTTCAAAGAAAATTCAGGCCTTTCCTTGCCAGGTGCTAAGGGATGAGAGGAAGGTGGGGAATGTGGAGAAATGTATGAGGAGGGTGAACATTGGGGAAAAAGCATGAGCCAGCAGTAACCTTAACTAGAGCTGTGGACCAAAAGGACCACTGGTCCCCCTGTGTTCCCAGACCCCAGTGATCTATTGTCCAGGAAGCTGCCACACACCTCTATGCCCCACAAGGAGCATCTGCCCAACACTCCCTGATCAGTTTCCTGACTCTTTCAATCCCCTCCAACCAACCATCAGTCCAAACCTGCCATTGTAAACTTCTCCTGTGTGTTTCCCACAAATATCTTTTGTACCATTAGGGGCAATGCATTGCACTGCTTGGAACTAGATAATTATTTAGAATTAATATGCTGGTCAGGATACCAGGAAGAAATCTATTCTATTCCACGTAAAACTTTTTTAGGGCTTTATTTATACAGCACAGTAACAGGCCCTTCCAGCCCAATGAGCCTGCTCCACCCAATTATACCCATGTTAACCTACTAACCTGTACATCTTTGGAATGTGGGAGGAAACCGGAGCACCCGGAGGAAGCCCATGCAGTCGTGGGGAGAACATACAAACTCCTTGCAGACAGCAGCGGGAATTGAACCCCGATCGCTGGCACTGTAATAGCGTTATGCTAACCGCTACGCTACCGTGCTACCCTTGGAATCTTTTAGCTGAGGGAATGGCTGATGATTGATGATGGTTGATGGCTGAGAGCTGAGTCCAATCCAACAGACAACCTCTGAGTTCTAGTATTCAACAAAAATTATACACTAAAGCCTAGAGATAAACCTCCAACCTACCACTGTTATCTCTGAGACTTGATTTGACACAAAGGGACTAAATTTTTGAGATTAATTTGGGTTGTTGATAGGAGTGTTGGCAGCATGCCAACTTTGTGGTGCCTGTTCATTTCAATAATCTCAGTGTCCTGCCGGTGCTAATGACTCCATTGGTTGGCTGGGTACAAGGACACAGGGATAATACTGCATATGACTCTCTCCATTTGAAGTTAGCCTGCACGACTAAAAGTGCCCTGAACCTCTTAAGGCATATTGTAGCAGGAGCAAGCAGCAGCAGTTTGGTCAGGTAGATAGTGGAGAATGACACAGTATAGGACAGAGTGAGTTTGGGGGTTTTCAGACAATGAACTGGAGTAGATGCACAGTAGGAGGGGTGTTTGACAGCCTCAGGGGACCTGGAGGTCCATCAGGTTCAACAGGCAATGGGAACAGATAGCCATGGAAGTCAATGCCAGCAGTTAAATTCCAAGAACTGAATCCAGTGCTGCAAGATGTGCAGTTGCTTCACAAAGTGCCTCTCCAAATGCCGTCTCCTACCAATTGCCACTGCTCAGTCCACAACAATCCCATCACTGGCCTACCAACAATCTCATAGTCAACCTTACCCTTACTCACAGCAATCTAACATCTCTCAGCTTACACATGTTGACTGCCATTTAGCCGTGGCAGCCACATCACTCAAATAGATTGCATGATTCACAGTCACATTCTGCCTCTCTCTTGATTGACAAGGCAGTGCGCAATCATGGAATAAAGGAATCATGACATCTTCTAGGATACCATCCATTGATCTGTTTGATTCATTGCTTGTGGTTTGACGCTGTTACTACTTTTATACAGTAGTACTGTTTGATGCACTGCTGTTATAGGGCATATTTGACATGAAATGAGTGTTGACTCAATGGCACTCTGCACTATGGTGCACCAGCTACTCTGGTAAGAGAAACTAAAAATGGAGTCACTTTGAACAGAAAGAAGCAATGGTTTCCTTTGCAAAATAACAAAAGTAAACTATGATGCATTATGGATACTTCCTGTTCTGGCCTGGAAGAATCAAGATCCATTTCATGTTTACCTTGACTGGCATGAACATAGCACAGTATAGCACAGGAACAGGACCTTTGGCCCACAATGTCTGTGCCAAATCTGATGCCAAATTAAACTAATCACTCCTGCCTGCATATAATCCAGATCCTTTAGTTACCTGCATTTTCATGTGCCTGTCTAAAAGCCTATTGAACGCCATTATCAGTTGTTCATAGTCTTTGCCCCGTATCAAGGATACAGGTTGGGCAGCAGTAAGTGGATGATTTTAATGGGAATTATGGACATCACGGCATTGTTCATTGCTAAGGTTCTGGTAGAGGCATTGATCCTCAAACACCCTCCATGGAATAACCTTCCTCACGTCATTCTATATCTTCCAGCAGCTTGTCCTGATCTGTTTGCCTTCTACTCATTCTTCCATCCATCCTGTATTACTGGAGAAATGCAAACTATAACACCATTCTTGAAGCCACTAGTTCATGCGGAAACCTGGAAGTCAACAAAAAGTTGACTGGCACCAGGCACACCACTTACAGTGGAGTTTTTCAGCTTGAACCAGCTATATAGAGTATCTTATGCTTGTAGGATCATAGAACAGCAAATACAATCTACTTGGACCTATACTCTCTTGAGTTTAGATGCACGAGAGATGATCTTTTGAAACATAAAATTCTGATAGAGTTTGACAGAGTAGATATGGAATTAATGTTTCACTTGGCTAGAGTGTCCAGAACCAGGGTCACTGTCTCAAAGTAATGAATTTGCTCTTCTGGAATGTAGATAAGAAAAAAATTTCTTCACCCAGAGTGCAGCGAATCTTTGGAATTCTCCTCACTGAGGGTGGTGAAGAGTCAGTTGCTGAGTGTATTCAAGAGCAAAATTTGTACATTTTTAGACTGGAAGGTAACCAAGAGATATGGGACTAGTGCATGAAAGTGGTGTTGAGGTGGATGGTCAGCCATGGGCTGATTGAGTGGAGGAGCAAGAATGGGAGCTGAATGGTCTAGACCCATTTCTGTTTATGTTCTTATATGTATTGGATGATCCTGTTAAATGAGTGTCCTTCCAACTGCTGAATACGTGTTCAGCAAAGCAAAGTTACGAGTGATGAAGTACAAAATGGAAACTCTATTGTCAATCAGCATAGCATATCATGTTCAGGCTGCTTTACAGACTGCTGGTTGACGTTCACTGTGTGCAAGTTAATCTACTCACTTCCATTGCCGTCCGATGCAATTTATGTCATTGGTTGTAAAATGGCTTGGAATGCTCCAGAGCAGGTGTAAAAGATATTGTACAAATGTTGGTCTTTTGTTGCATTGAGCTGACTCTCCCCAGGACAGGGGAGAAACAATACTAAATAAACCACTTTTCAACATAGAAAATGAAGTGATATTATTTCACATGAAGCAAGCTCCCCTTTTGTTAATTGAGAATCCTGCAGACTTTTCAGAGTCTCTGAATCATGGAAGAAAATCATATAAAGCATTTTAATTCAAAGCCACAGTTTGCCTTGAGCTGGATACCAAATGTGGGTGTGCTTACAATCCAATCACAATGTCAACCATAAAAAGTAACCAAATATCTGTGTCAGGCTGTGTAAACACGCAATGGTGAACAGATGGATAACATTTAAAAACAAAACTTGACAGAAAAACAAGCTTGCTCATCCAACTTTGACAAAAATATCCCATAGATTCTGACTCCTATTCACTTTATAAATCAGGCATTAACAGTGACTAGGTGCTGTAGTATCTGTGGGTTTCTGGTGTTACTCCACCCCAGACCAGGCAGGTAACAACAGAACATCCTTTTGTTAAAGGCAGCTATTCATAAACATAACAGTAGTGTCCAGTACAACAACATGCTACATTATACATCAGTTCTTAAAGTTCTTATACTCAGATATACTATTCATTTCCGCTTTAACAAGTAACAAACACATGCAAACTATTTACAAACATAAATTACAGCATCTGATCGCAATTTCCATATGTGAAATTAGACAATTAATTGTTTAGAGGCATAAAAACACAGTTATAAATTTAACCAAACACTAATTTACTCAGTCTCCTCTCCTACAAAACTTCACTGATAGCTACACTTAATATTTCTGTAATTTTCACAATTGTCTCGACATTGGAAGCAATTTGGCCTATTGTGTCCCCCACTTATATCCCTAGAACCTATTCTCTCTCACATGACCATCAACTCCACACTGTTTTACCTACTATCCACCAACTCCATGGGTAATCTATATCAACCAATTAACTGAACCAGAATATCCTTGGAACGCAGGAGCAAACTAGAGCAACGAAAGGAGACCCACATTGTCACATGGAGAATGTGCAAACTCCACACAGGCAGCACTGGAGCTCAGATTAATCTCGGGTCACTAGAGCTGTGAGACAACAGCTCTACCTACCATTGTGCTACCGAGTTGCATGAACATAATCATCTCTGCAACTTTGGACACAACTATATGTAGCAGATGGCTCACATAAACCTTAACACAGACATCTACTAACAACAAATACAATTATACAGTATTAGCACTGTATATAGTGCATAAAGTGACAACAATAAACATCATGAGCTTAATGGCAGCAGTCTCTCTTTGATTCCCTTTAAGTACTCTCCATCTTCTTGCCTTTGTCCTCATGCTTTCTTGCAGCTTGTCTTCCTTATTCTTCTCCAGTTCCTAAACCATGTTTCTTTCCATTTTTAGCCTTTGCTGTGGCTCCAGACCCACCCATTGCTTTCTTTTTTAAGGCATGCTTCTTGGGCTTTGCCCTCACCAAGACATTCCACCTCCAGCCTTGCTGTACTGACGCTGTAACATGCTGAGAGTCCCATTGCTTGCCTACAGCCAGACCTTCCTTTGTCCAAGTTATGAATGAAACTTTTAGGTCTAAGTTTTTCTTGTTGCTTCTTTTGTAGACAAGGTGTTCTCGATCTGAAGTTTCCAGAAGAATACTAATCAAATAAGTGGGTACAAAAACAGAAAATACAGTGAACTTATTGAGATTTATTCAGTGTACAAACCAGTACAGAGACATTATAGTTGTGATTGTTTTCAAGAAAGGAGATAAGCCTAATTGCAGAAATTTCAGATGAGTTTCCTCACTGTCAGCCACAGGAAAGCCATCACAAGAATCCTCCTCATCTTTTTTATCCCTGTGAACAAAGAGCTTCTTCTGGAGTTGCAATACATTTGGCTCTATCAACTGAGAGGGATTTTGAAGATCTTTTTTAGATCTGGCTTTCATCAAAAATGCATCATCTTTCATTTCTGTCCCACAGTGACACACAAACCATCATTGCTCCTCCACAGACGTAATCCCAGTGCAGGCTGGGGTAAAGCACAGCTGTGTCATCACAACAATCCTCTTGTCAAACCCACTCCTGCAATAGAGCATCACAAGTCCAACAATTTTTCTGCAGAAGTGGGGTTACTCTATAAGACGAGTGGGAAACTATTCAAGCTACTTCATCTCCACTTCAGAGCCAAACTCACACCAGCCTCAGTCAATAAGTTACAATATGCAGATGTCACTTGCATATGGGCACATTTGTCAACCAAGCCGAAAATTATTGTTGATCCCTTCACCAAAGCACATGAGATTGGTCTTACATTGATCATCCAGGGAACTAAGATAATCACAAACCTGCCCTACTCCATGTCAATGTCCTCTGACATTGTTTTTGAGGAGGTAACTAAGAAGATTGACGAAGGCAGGGCAGTAGACATTGCCTATATGGACCTCAGTAAAGCATTTGACAAGGTTCCACATGGTAGGTCCAGAAGGTTAAGGCATATGGGATCCAAGGTGAGCTGGCTAATTGGATTCATTATTAACTTGGTGATAGGAGGCAGAGGGTAGTGGTGGAAGGATGCTTTCTGATTGGAAGTCTGTAACCAGTGATGTACCACAGGGATTGGTTCTGGGACCCTTGTTGTTTGTGATATACGTTAATGACTTGAATGTGAGTGCAGGAGGAATGATTATTAAGTTTTCAGATAACACAAGCATTTGTGGCATTGTGGTTAGTGAGGAAGGTTGTCTCAGGCTACAGTAGGATATAAGTCAAATGGAAAGTTGGGTAGTGCATTGGCAGATGGAATATAATCCTGACAAGTGTAAGGTGGTGCATTTGGGATGTCAAATAGGGGTAGGACATATGCATTTAATGGTAAGATGCTAAGGAAAGTTGCTAAACAGATGAACCTTGGGGTTCAAGCACATAGTTCCCCGAAAATGGCAACACAGGTAAATAGAGTGGTGAAGGAGGCATAAGGCATGCTTGCCTTCATATGTTGGGGTATACACATCCCTTCCTGATGAACTTAACACATTCTATGCGCGTTTTGAACAAAAAGGAAGTGGATTGTTACCATCTACCCTGACAGCCACCAATGCAGCTGAACCTGTGATCACAGTGGAGGACGTAAGATCAGTCTTCTGGAGAGTGAACACAAGGAAAGCACCTGGCCCAGATGGTGTCCCGAGCCGTGTGCTCAGATCTTGTGCTGATCAGCTGGCAGAAGTATTTGCGGACATATTCAACCTCTCCCTGCTTCAATCTCAGGTTCCCTCCTGTTTTAAGAAGACCACTATCATCCCGGTACCAAAGAAAAGCAAGGTAACATGCCTCAATGAATACTGACCAGTGGCTCTGACATCCACCATCATGATGAAGTGCTTTGAGAGGTTGGTCATGGCACGCATCGACTCCAGCCTACCAGACAACCTTGACCCATTGCAATTCACCTATCAGCGAAACAGGTCTACAGCGGATGCCATCTCCCTGCCCCTACACTCAGCTCTGGAGCATCCGGACAGTAAAGACACCTACATTAGACTATTGTTTATTGACTACAGCTCTGCCTTCAATACAATAATTCCAAGCAAGCTTATCACCAAACTCCGAGACCGAGGACTCAACACCTCCCTCTCCAACTGGATCCTTCACTTTCTAACAAACAGACCGTAATCAGTGAGGATAGGCAGCAATACCTCCGGCACGGTTATTCTCAACACTGGTGCCCTACAAGGCTGCGTCCTCAGCCCTCTACTCTACTCCTTATACACTCACGACTGTGTGGCCAGATTCTGCTCTAACTCCATCTACAAGTTTGCAGATGATACCACCGTTGTAGGCCATGTCTCAAACAGCAATGAGTCGGAGTACAGGAAGGAGATAGAGAGCTTAGTGGAATGGTGTCATGACAACAACCTTTCCCTCAATGTCAACAAAACAAAAGAGCTGGTCATTGACTTCAGGAAAGGGGGTGGTGTACATGCACCTGTCTACATCAATAGTGCTGAGGTCAAGAGGGTTGAGAGCTTCAAGTTCCTGGGTGTGAACATCACTAACAGCCTGTCCTGGTCAAGTCACGTTGATGCCACGGCCAGGAAAGCTCACCAGCGCCTCTACATCCTCAGGAGGCTAAAGAAATTTGGTTTGTCCCCTTTGACTATCACTAACTTTTACCGGTGCACCATAGAACGCATCCTATCTGGATGTATCATGGCTTGGTACGGCAACTGCTCTGCCCAAGACTGCAAGAAGCTGCAGAGAGTTGTGGACACAGCCCAGCGCATCACGGACACTAGCCTCCCCTCCTTGGACTCTGTCTTTACCTCTCATTGTTTTGGTGCAGCAGCCAGCATAATCAAAGACCCCAGCTACCCGGGACATTCTCTCTTTTCTCCTCTTCCATCAGGTAGAATATACAGGTGCCTGAGGGCACGTACCACCAGACTTAAGGACAGCTTCTAGCCCACTGTGATAAGACTATTGAACCATTCCCTTATACAATAAGATGGACTATGACCTCACGATCTACCTTGCTATGACCTTGCACCTCATTGCACTGCACTTTCTCTGTAGCTGTGACACTTTACTTTGTACTGTTACTGTTTTTACCTGTACTGCATCAATGCACTTTGTACTAACTCAATGTAACTGCACTGTGTAATGAATTGACCTGTACGATCAGTTTGTAAGACAAGCTTTTCACTGTACCTCAGTACAAGTGACAATAATAAACCAATACCAATACCAATAGGATATAAAAGTTATGTTGCAACCTTACAAAGCACTTGTTAGTGTGCACAGGAGTATTGTGCGCACTTCTGGTTGCCACACTATAGGAAGGAAGCGGTTGTGCCAGAGAGAGTGCAGAGGAAATCTACCAGGATGCTGCCTGGATTGAAGGACTTTAGTTATGGGGAGAGCTTGGATAGGCTGGGCTTGTTTTCCCTGGAGTGAAGGAGGCTGAGAGTTGACCAGATAGAGGTATATAACATTATAAGGGGCATAGATAGGGTAGATATTCAGAATCTTTTTCCCATGGCAGGGGTATTAAAAAA
Organism: Pristis pectinata; assembly: GCF_009764475.1. Classification (NCBI taxonomy): domain Eukaryota; kingdom Metazoa; phylum Chordata; class Chondrichthyes; order Rhinopristiformes; family Pristidae; genus Pristis; species Pristis pectinata. The sequence goes on along the minus strand of NC_067419.1, from coordinate 39,008,205 downwards.
CAAGAGAGCATGGGTTTAAGGTGAAAGGAAGGAGTTTTAAATGGAATCTGAGGGGTAAGTTTTTTTACACAGAGAGTCATTGATATTTGAAACTCACTGGCAGAGGAAGTGGTAGAATTAGACACAATCACTATGTTTAAGAGATATTTAGGCAGGTGCTTAAATAGGCAAGGCATAGAAGGATATCGACCTAGTGTGGGATTAGTCACGAGGGGCAAAAAGGTTGGCATGGACGTGGTGAGCTGAAGGACGCACTTCTTTGCTGTACAACTCTCTGATTCAATGACGAAGATCCCTGATGAGACCCTGGTTAACATGCATCACTTTCCAGTATTCAGGAGACACCTCTCAACGAAGGCAGACGTGGATGATGAAATTCACCACTGCCTTCAGTGCACCAGTACAGTCTTTGGCCATCTGAGGAAAGTATTTGAAGAACAACACCTCAAACCGGGTAGCAAACAAATGGTCTACCAAACAGCAGCAATCTTGGACTACCTAAATTAGGCATCCCAAAGCAATGAAGAGGTACCACCTACACTACCTCTGCCAAGTCCAGTGGCAGGATAGGTGAACCAATACTGTCGCCCTCTGACAGGTCAATATCCCCAGCAATGAGACACTCAAACTGCTCCAAAGTTCCGGCCATATCATTTGTTTGTCTTAAACCAAACTCCTGAAACGAGCTCTTTAGCATCACCACAGCAGCAGTCCTTAGGATCCAAGATTTCCAAAAAGGTTTAAATGTGCAGAGTGCAATTGATCTGACAGAAGTGTATTTTGTGCAGAGCCAATTGCTGTTTAATCAAGAAAACACTCATCAGGAACTGTGGAGGTTATGAAGCAAGCCTTTGAAGTTATAGATAAGAGATTCATTCACTGATGTGATGAATTCAGGGCAGGTAGATGTGCACAGCATGATGTGAAGGAACCCGATACATCATTTGGGCTTTCCCAGTTAATTAATTGGTACACAATGTTGGATTTACAATGTTGATTTTAGTGTGTAGAGGGTAACATTTTTTGCCCTGGCAACTCATATTTATCAGGATTCTGGTGAAAATCATATGTCCATGAGTCAGTCCCTTGTTCTGTTATTAGCTGTGCAGTCAGTGCCTTCCACTCTGATGGGAAATGTGGCTGCTACTACTTGGTTGGGACCTTTCTTGGTATCCTTCCTCATCCTCCTGCTCATCTTTCTCTGTTGCTTTTCAGCCTGTGCTGTGTGTCCCTTCAACTGTAGTTTTCTACTGGCTAGGTTGATCAGCATACAGCATCAAAGTCTCTGCACCTGGTTAAGCTGTACTGGTTGCCAGGTACAGCAGGACACTCCTGAACTGATGCAGCAGTGGAATCTCATTTTTAAAAGACAAGTGGCATTTTCCACTCTGATTCTGTTCCATGTGTGTCTCTCATAGAACATAGAACATAGAACAGTACAGCACAAGAACAGGCCCTTCAGCCCATGTTATCTGTGCCGAACATGATGCCGAATTAAACTAAATCTTTCCTGACTGTAATTAATCCATATCCCTCCATTCCCTGCATATTCATGTAACAGCGTCTTAAATGCCACGATTGTATCTGCTTCCAGCACTACCCCTGGCAGCCCATTCCAGGCACCTACCTTTCTCTGTGTAAAAACTTACCCCGCACATCTCCTGTGAACTTTCCCTCTCTCACCTTAAATGCATTTCCTCTAGTATTTGACATTTCTAATCTAGGAAAAAGATTTGTTGTACTCAACTAGCCAGGAGCCTGAATTGGTACGAAGATCCAGGGAAATGAAGGGTAGCCTCTGTCCCCCAGAATTCATCCTTCCAGGCAATGCCAACCACTGAAAATGTCCAGCAGTGCAAGCTCTCTCAGGATGAAGAAGTCATCTGTCCTTCCTGGAAATGTGGCATGCACCATTAGGAAACTCTTCTCAATATTGACAACAACCTGTGCCTCAAGGATATGCAAAACTTTCTTGTTCGTAAGAAAAATCTAGGTTATTAATGGAAGTTCTTTTGGGCACATAAAGTGGCTGCCTGTGCTCATGAGAAGCCACCAATTCCACCAGATCTCAGTGTTCCATATTTTACTTGCTCATCACAGAAATCGAAGTGGATGAAATATTTCATTGCAAGTACAGTGCCTGAGTCATGTCTCTGAAACTGTGGTGAGCAGCAAACTGTGATGCACATCAGACATCTGCTGCTTGAGAAGTTGAGAGTTAACAAAACCTTGACTTCCACAGAGGGAGCAGTCCTGCCTGAAGGTCGTGCCACAGAATGTTACATAGCTCTGTGAAGAGGGTCTTGGAAAACCTAAACCTGCAAATACATTGTTCATCAGAGAGGTCCAGCTAGGATGTGGAATCTTCACACCAATTCAGAAATGCCAAATACTAGAGGATATGCATTTAAGGTGAGAGGAGGAAAGTTCAAAACACCAATTCAGAAATGCCAAATACTAGAGGATATGCATTTAAGGTGAGAGGAGGAAAGTTCAAAGGAGATGTGCAGGGCAAGTTTTTACACAGAGAAAGGTTGGTGCCCGGAATGGGCTGCCAGAGGATGTGCTGGAAGCAGATACAATAGTGGCATTTAAGACACTGTTACATAGATACATAAATCTGCAGGGAATGGAAGGATATGGATCATGTACAGTCAGAAGAGATATAGTTGGAGTCTGTTTTTCACTGCTGGGCATGTCTTTGCCTTGCCCAATCCATCCTGTGTGCCCAACCAAACCTATAACAATGCTTGCAGTGATGAACAGTTGCCAGTGGTGTCGCTACTGAGGCACTAATTGAATGAGTGTCTCATCCATTGGATGTTGGATAAAACACCCTACTTCAAACTCCATGAGCTTTGCAGGCTACTCAAACACTTGCCAAACAGTTCTGATTGGTTAAGTCCCCACACGTCAGTGGAATGTCCTTCTAGAAAAGCAACAACTCGCAGTAAGGTGCTCCTGGCTCTCCTGAGACTGTTCCCTGACACATGTCGTGTGGAGCCTTGATTCCATTTTATATTGGTGCAGACGGAAATGTGTGATTCACGTCTAGTGACGTTGTTGGATGTGAGATCTAATGTGGATCATAAGCAGAAGCACCCAGTCCAATTTAGCAACTGGCACAGTTTCACCCAGAAATGATTGCTAGCGAGCACTGCTCAGGGTAAAATTGATACTGCTTGCTTAGTGTCTGAAAACCATAAGGCCACACCACCCAATTTCCAGGCTACCATGCCCAGAGAAATTAGAACTCCTCAAGAATTGTGTATTCAGAAATAAATGCAACCTGAATTTAGCTGAATTCTGACTAGATTTGACCTGCCTGCCAGCCATTTTTTATCTTTGATCATACATATTATACTTGATCCCCAAGATGATCTTCTTTGCTTCATATCTGACTTTTGCAATGTGCTCCTGTCTGGATTCCATGTTCTATTCTCCCATAAACTGAAGTTTATGCAAAACCTTGCTGCCTCTGACATAACTTGCACCAAGACCCATTCACCCATCGCCCATGCTCTTGCTCGCCTGTGTGGAACCCCCTGTATTATTCAATGTCTCCATCTTAAAAATCCCATCCTTTCATTCAAGTCCCTGCATGACATCCACAGAATGAATATCTCAGCAGCTAAATGCTGGCAAGAGCCCCCTCCAGTCTACAGCAGACTCTGTAGATTTCGGCAGCCATCAGTCATTTCTCAAAGCAATTGCAGATCTTCAGTTCTGGCCCCCAATCAGTCATTCTTCCAATATCATTTGTGCCTTTAACTGAGAATACTCTCCCTACATGTCTCTTTCCTTGGACACATCTTAAAACCTTCCTCTATGACCATATCTGCCTCTCATAACTTCTTACAGAGCTGTGGTTTCCAGACAAGTGCTCATTAACTCTCCTGTAATGTGTAGTCAAAGGTGCTAAATGAATACAGGTTGATGTTGATGAGGGTAAAGGCCTAACTTTCCTGGTCCAATTCTCCTTGCTGAAAATTTTAAATTATTTTGTCTTGAGTTTATTTATCTTAATATTGCATTGCTAACATAATCAGCTGAATGAGGTTTTAATTTATAAAATGCAAGGAGAAGAAGGTTGCTTTGTGGTTGGTGCTAAATATGTATACCTCAATGCACTCTGTACTAACTCAATGTAACTGCACTGTGTAATGAATTGACCTGTACAATCAGTATTCAAGACAAGTTTTTCACTGTACCTCGGTACAAGTGACAATAATAAACCAATACCAGTACCAATACCAGCCTATTGTAAGCACCTACTAATGACCCAATTCCATTGACTATTTAGCACTTATATCCAAAGAGGATTTTATCTCATGCCATTTCTCCCTTTTGTCATTCTCAGTTTCAGCCTTTTCATTTATTTATTTGTTCATGATGTGCACAAAACAAAATGTTCTGTACTTACAAATTAATGAATGAATCCCTTTAGTCTTGCCATTTTGCTTGTTCAGCTGTTTAAGGGATATTCGCTGCAATGTTGAGATATCTGCTTTGATGCAAGGGTCAAGTTTTTGATGAGTTGGGTTGATGCATTCATATTATTAAAATCCTGAAAGAGAAATCAATCCTCTTTTAACACTTTGGCAGAAAGGAAAGGTCAGTGAGGTTTGGTGAGTATCAATCTCGATTGATTTTTTTTCTGAAGGAATTGCTTTCTGAGTAAGAGGGATTTTTCCACACATACCAATAAGCTTGAGCGTGCATCTTTGATTTTGTCCTTTTTTGTGGCACCCAGTGTGTGAAGTGAGAATAGTCATGTGCCAAAAGATGTGTGTGATGGAGAATATGAGGTGGAGCTCACGTGCTTTTTGACCTTGTTCTTTCTGATGGTGGAGGCCTTTGGTTTTGGAGATGACATAGACGAAGCCAACACATCATTAATTGAAAGTAGGAAGGCAGTCCAACTAAAACAAGTGCAAGTGGGTGTCCTTGGAAAGCATATCATGAAAGCCAAGACTGCTAACATAAGAATGTAAGAAAATAGGAGCAAGAGAGGAACTCTCGGCCCTTCAAGCCTGCCCCTGCTTTCAAATGATCATGGCTGATCAACCCTTCTCTGTCATTTCCACATGGCACTTAATTCTTGATCTTTCAAAAATGTATCTATTTCCTCTTTAAATACCCCCAAAGATCTAGCCTTCACACCCCTCCGCCCAGGGGCTGAGAACTCCACCCTCTGCCAGAGAAGTTCCTATGCATTTTGCTTTTAAATGACCATACCCTAATTTTTTTGCTCTGTCTCCTCATTCAAGGTTCCCCCACTTGTGACCCCTAAGGTTCTCATGTTTCAGTAAGAAAGATTCTTCTAAACTCCAAAGAAGATAGGTTTAATTTCTTTTGCCACTCATGATAAGAGAGCTCTCTCATCCCAGGAGTTAGCCTGATGAATCTCTTTAGGACTGCCTCCAATGCTGGTATATCCTTCCTTAAATAAGGAGGCCAAAACAGTACAGCAATCCTGGTGTGACCTCATCAATACCTTCCACAATTGTAACGATACTTCCCTATTCTAAACTCTAACCCCCTTGCAATAAAGGCCAAGATGTCATTTGCCTTCCAAACTACTTGCCTGGTAACCTTTATTGCTCCATGCACAAGGACACTTCCTCCTCTACTTCACTCATCTTCAACCTTTCTCTATTTAGATAATAGAGAGTAGAATAATATGGCATAGAAACAGGCCCTTCAGCCCAAATTGTCCATGCCAACCATGGTGACCACCAAGCTCGTCCCATTTGCCCTCATTTGGCCCATATCCTTCTGAACCCCTCCTATTGATGCACTTATCCAAATGTCTCAACCACTTCCTCTAGCAGCTCATTCCATATACTATAAACATTCCATATACTGACATACATAGGATGCACACATAAAGGTACACACATAAATACACACATACTTCAGCAGAGGTGATGAAGAAGAGCATAAGTTTACATTACACTCTCCATTCCACCTCTAAACCTCAGGGCTATTGACATAATTCCAGCACCTGAACTGATCAACCAACAGAAAACAATAGAACTGGTTACCTTCCAGTCTGTATGGGTCTACTTTAAGCTTATTTAACTCATTTGAGGAACCTACATACTTTATCACTCCATCTCCTGCTCCTTTTCAATCATTGGACTGTGAACCAAAGGAACTCTCCCTTCATATTCCACATTTCCTTTCAATACAGAAGGAGGCAGCTTTGACGCCAACTCACAGAGCAATCCTTTCCCTCCATATTTTTCTCTGTGACATAGTCTCCCTTTGGTTTCCTCTTACCAAAGTCTATAACTGCATACTTTCCCACATTAAGCTTCATTTGCCTAGTTTTTCCTCACTCATTCAACTTGCCTATATCCAGTTGCAGAGTCACAGTATCCTCATCTTAACATCTCTTCTCGCTTGCTTTGTCTGTGTGCCATGAGATGCTGCTGGTTGTCCCGAAGTAGGAAGCTTCAATAGTCCATCAGATACAATCCCACAAACTGGAAGATGTTGCTGCTGTCATCTGCAAGGAGCCATCCTTATATAAATAAAGGTCCACTACAACATTGAATCCTACAGATGGTGATGCCCTGTTAGCTTGAGGCTCAAGTTAAGGTAGCTGTGAGTAACTTAACTCTGTTGCAGTTTCCATTAAGGAGGAAAGTTACCTTTGACATTGACTCCAATACTACTCCTGTTGATGAATTGGAGACAAGGTCTGAGTAACCTGACTCCAGCTTAATCTGAACTCCAGCCTCAATGGGCCACTGGTGAAAATATTGGGCCTGAGTTATTGGGAGAGGTTGGACAGGCTAGGATTTTATTCCTCGGAATGTAGGAGATTGAGGGGTGACCTTATGGAGGTATATAAAATCATGAGAGATATAGATAGGGTGAATGCACATCATCATTTTCCTGGGGAAGGGGAACTAAAAACTAGAGGGCATAGGTTTAAGGTGAAAGGGGAAAGATAGGGGCAACTTTTTCATACAGAGGGTAGTGCATATCTGGAATGAGCTGCCAGAGAGAGTGGTTTGAAGAAGGTACAATAACAATATTTAAAAGATATTTGGACAAGTACGTGGATACCTGGGGTTTAGAGAGAATATGAACAAAACGTGGACAAATGGGACTAGCTTGGTGGGCACCATGGTCCCCATGGACGAGAAGGGTCATATAGCCTGTTTCCATGCTGTATTATTCTATGAACATCGCTGAGAAGTATTAATTGCCTGTTAGTGCTACGTCTTTCTGGCTCAGTTTATGAAACAGCCAATCAGCACCTAGGCAAGGCCATTTTCACAAAAGGGTGCCAAAACAAGTATAATATTGCAGTATGCCCCAGGTATCTATGGCTCAATCTGGCAGTCAACATAATTCTGTCAGAGGACTGTGAAAAGTTAAGTGCTTAATTAGGCACCATGGTATTTCTGGGGATCATTTTTGAGAAAAGTATTTTATGGGAAACTTGAACTTTTAGTAATTTCATAAGAACATATGAAACAAGTGAAAATGCAGGCCATGCTCTCCTTTGAGCTTGTTCCACTGTTCAATAAGTTAATGAGTGATATCCTACCTCAACTCAATTTTCCCATTCTGTGCCTTTCCCTGTAGTTCTGCTAATTAGTAGCCTGGGAGCTGATAAACAGGTATATTTAATGTATCTCACAATTTTATGCATTTAATTATTGGGATGCCAGGAGTCAACATCAAAATAGAATAAATCTGAAACCAAACAATGGTTGAACAATAATCTGATTTCATGTTCCTTTGTCTAAATGCCCATTCTCTATCTCCTCTCATCTCATACTTGTTTTTGTCACTCTAACTGCTCCCATTAACCCATTAACTGGATAACAACTTATCCTCACAGCAATCTTAGCCTCACCCTATCAGAGATATTACTATTGACAAATCTATCCCTTCCCCACCTTCTTTCTAATTTATTTGCTCTATTTCTCAATTCACACAAAGGGTCTTTGACTTGAAACGTTAACTCTTTTTTTCGTTCCATAGATTCCACCTGAACTGCTGAATGTTTCTAGCATTTTCTGTAATTACAACTGATGAATTCACTGATCATACTCAGCCTTTCTTTTATTCTTTCATGAGATGTGGGCAACACCACTAAGCCCATCTCTACTTGCCCCTGTATTTCATGACTCTCAAGGTAAATTTAGTGCAGTCAAAACAATGTTGTGGATCTGGAGCCACACACAGCTGAGGATGGCAGATTTACCACTCAAAAAAACATTAGTGTTTTTAATGACAATTTGTGAGTTTTGTAGTCACTATTGCTGATAATAGCTCTCTGTCATTTATTTAATTGAATCTAAATTCCCCAGCTGTTTTGGTAAGATTTGAACTCTGGATTAAAGTTAAGGTTTGGGATTTCTAAACCAGTAACCTCTCTGCTCTTGTCCAATCATTCAACTGCCATTGAGTTGATATTATTATGTCCTGGTAATCTGTTGCGTAGCTCTCTCATTCTTTGATCCCTTCCATCCACCTTGTTCACTGTCTTCCTTTTCTCTTCTCTTTTACTAACATGATTATCCCTCTGTTCCTTGGTTTATCCCCATTATATATCCAAAATATATTAGTTTCTGCTTGAGCATCATGCCTCAATGGAACAAATAGACTTGACTGGCTCAGGAGTTAATGTAATTTCTCTCCTTGCTACTATAATCCTACCAAACCCCACGTCAGAAGAATATTCTTCTTTATCTAGAAAAGCTCAATGTGGCAAGCAAGTCAGTTCCTGTGAGGTGATTATCATTTTGAGATGTGCATCATTAGAAATAAGGAAACTCCTTGTGGAAACATTCAAGATACCTGAGTGATAATAAAAAAAAGCTATGTAAATACCACTATGGAAAAGAACTAACCAAGTTGGGTGTGGATGGTTCTGGCTGATACCAAACCCAAGTACCAATAGGAAGTTATCTTATTTTCATCAAATAAAATATGATAAGTGAAGATATGAAAAGAAGACTGAGCCTTAAAAAAGTTAAACTAAATGTGGCATTGTTATATTCTAATGTGGAACTGGTCCATCTTTAATATTAAGCTTAGCTGATTTGACTTCATTTGACTACTTGAAATTTTAGTAACCCTTAAAGCACTGATTTCAAATCCAGCCCAGGGGTCCATTGAACTATTCTTTCTAATATTAAAGTAATTGTACAAATTTTTATAATTGTTTGGTACATGCAATGTATGCCATATACTCGAGTGTTGTTAAACAAGTGGGCAGTACAGTGGTGCAGCTAGTAGAACCTCTGACTCACAGCACCAGAGACTCAGGTTTAATCCTGAGCATGGGAGCTGTCTGTGTGGAATTTGCATGTTCGCTCTGTGACTGCGTGTGTTTCCTCCAGGTAATCCAATTTCCTACCACATCCCAAAGATGTGCCAGTTTATAGGTTAACTGGCCACTGTAAATTTTCCCAAACGTGTAGGTAAGTGGTAGAATCTGGGGGGAGTTGATGGAAATAGAGGAAAAAATAAATAAAATGGGAATCATGTAGAATAAATATAAATGGTCAGTGCAGTCTCAGAGGACCTAAGGGTCTGTTTCCATGCTGTATGTCTCTAGGACTCCATGACTCTCAAAAGGTTTAAATCCCTGGTCCAGTCAATTTCTGTCTCAGGCACCTTGTTCAATTGGTCCTAGAATTACTGTCATTCAGCTTTTCTCAATTATTCTGCAGCACAAAGGTTTAGCACAACTCAGTCAGTCAGTCCTACCCTTGTCCTACCCCTGAAGTCAACACACTACTCAGAGATTTGCAACGGATCCCCTAGCTGATCTTGCCAAACAGGTCTAACACCCATGCAACAAAGATGGAGAACTAAATCTGGTCTGTATGAGTCCATGTTAGAATCGGCAGGCCTTTCTAATGTTCATGTCTGATGCATATTGTTTAGAATTAGCATATTGCTTAAAGTTGATGTCTGCAAATTACTAAACAATATTAGATACCAGCCTTGATGAATATAGTCAGTTCACACTGGGCTTGCCAGCAACTATTTTAAGACTTTTGCTTTGTAGATTTCAGTAGCTGCAACCTACATTTAAATATAATGCTTAACATAATAAAATATCTGAAGCTGCTTTAGAGGAGTATACTCAGGTCCTACAGTCAGGCTTTCAGGATCTAGTCAGGAAGTTAAAAGTAGGATCTTGAAGGTAGTAATCTTTGAATTACCCCCACTGTGAGAGTAGAAATAGGAAGGTAATAAGGATCAGTGTATGGGTTGTACCATCATGTCATCATACCATAAAGTCACTTTAACATCCATGGTAGGCAAGGTTTAAAAACATTGATCAGGGAAAAATTTAACAGGGAGGAGTCTGGATTTGCTGATCTTGTTTGATTAACCTAATTGAAGAGGATGGGGGGAGATCTTCACTCTGCCAGAGCAAGGCTCCCCCCTCGTGTCCCCTCCAGCCCCAATCACCACCTCTCACCATTTTCAAGGCCACCAGCCATCTTATCCCCACCCTGTCCCAGGAGCCATGTTTCCCAAAGCCTGATCCCCCAAACCTCTCCCAGGGGAACCTTGACTTCAGCAAATTTCAATCTTCCAGTGCGCTGCGGGCTGCTTGGTGAGTACAAGTGCACGATTGCCCAGCTGAGAGAGGCAGATTCCTCCTGCAGGAGTGGGAGTATCTCACTCAGCTGTCACCATCATTCAGTACATACAATGACCCGAGACCCATGATGTCTCCCTCACTGCTGTTAAACCCATGGGGCCCCTGTCTCTCATGCTGTCTTTGATCCCATTTGGCCCCTTTATGTTCCAAGCCAACAGGGCCTCTGTCTCCCACACAGGACCTCCGCCTCCCTTGTCTCTCTTTAACTTTTGGGACCTTTATTTTTCACTTATTTCAAAAATATACTTTATTCATAATACATAGAGTAAACACAATCACTACGCATCTTTTTCTACTTTCTCTACCCCATCACTTCAGTACTTTCCCTTGCAATGTGTCAGCACCACTCACGTTTTCTCCTTTAGCAATGCACTGGTGAAGTGTTTCCACAGTGTTCCATAGGGTTCCACAGGGACCAGTCCCTCAGTGTCCAGTGTCGGCAGGACTCTAGAGTGTTGTCCTTTCCCCCAGAGCCTATGTGGTACGTGCACAAAGCTGGGGTGCATCCTCAGCACATAATCCTGTACCTTGTCTTGGGCCAGTCAGCAGCATTCACCTATGGACACCTTTTTTTCCAAAAGTATACTTAATTTATCATATGTATAGTAAATACAAACAGTAAGCATCTTTCTCTGCAATCACTGAACCATCAGATTAATATATTCACTGACACAATCATGTTTCCTCCTTAAACAATGCATCCATGAAGCATTTGTGAAGCTGTTACACAGGGCCCAGTGGTCGCTGTCTCCTGCACAGTCATTAAACCAATGGAGTCTTTGTCTCCTGCATTGCCCTTAAACTCACACAGCCTCTGCCTCCTGTGTTCTTCTTAAATTCATGGGATCCCTACCTCCTGCAATGTCTTAAAACTCATGCGGACTCTGCCTAAACAGTGGTACATTACAAAGTGACTACTCTTCTAAGGAACTTAAAATTCTGGAAAGCACAAGGGCTGATCTGAGCTTGTGTAATACATGAATGCAAATTTATCTTTCTTTAGATTAACAATGCAAACCAACAGAAAAGCACCATCAATACATAAACTCACTGAACTATCATGGAATCCTACGAGGTTTATTTTGATTAACAAATTGCCTCAAAGTTAATGTGGATTCAAATCAAAACAACAAATTCTTACCCAAATTTGTTTTGTGTCAGGAAATCTAAATGCTCTTGATTTAAACATGAGAGGAAAATTCTCCATCAAATGGTAATTAGCAGCAAAGAGTCATCAGTATTTCAGCAATGTGTTATCATTTAAGTGAAAGATCCTTTGAGACAAAGCTTCCGGATAATCAAGGCTGTGTTTTCCAGACCCACCAACTCTTTTCTCAGGAAAAACCAAAGTTGGGGGAGGGAAACAGGGAAGAACTTAACAGCTGGATGAAACAATCCACAGTTCCCAAGGGAAACTACAATTCTCTCCCTGAACTCTTGTTTAACTGATCCCCTTATTTGTTCTTAGTGCCTTGCGTGAATAGCAAATAATGGACTAATGTTGGACTATGGCTGCTGTGGTGCTCTCGGCGTAGATAAACAAAGCACTGTTTGAGTGCAGTTTAAGCAAGGAAAAAGTGGAGCTAGTCAGGGCTGTGAGGGGGCACTAAGGGTTCCCCAGCTGGTGTTTTCACAGGTGCTGCATTTAAAATGAGCTCTTCCTTTCAAATTGCAGAGGAATGAGATGGTTTACTGATGGGAGGGTTTTCAAATGATCATTTCCTTTTCGTACAATTCCATTCTTTATATGACAAAGAATGGTCATTGTGAGGGGAACAAATGAAGTTTAGGAATGGATTCTTTGACATCTGATTAAACATTGTGGGGGTAGTGAGAGGGAGAAGTTATTTTTTAAACAAAACCTGCCAAAAATTGATTTGTTCTTTTCTATACAGGATGGTCTTGGGAGTTACATTAGAGATTCTCCTGGTGTGAATGGGGTGTGTCAGGAAAAATGGTCCATTTTACATCCCACCAGATCTTACTCTTCATTCCTTTCATATTTAATTTGGAGCCTGGATTAAAATTTCAAATTCTTTGAAAACATGCAGGGAACCATTCAGGTACATAAAGTCAGTGAATGCTCAGAGTTAAACTTGGGGAGGATAAAATGACACTGTCACTTCAGTCCAGTCCTGGGGGAGTGCTGATTGTTAGAAGTTTCTAATGAAACATTATATTGAGTCTGCTTGCTCAAGTTGACTTAAAAGATCCCATCACAGTAATACAAAGAAGATCGATGGAGTTAACTATGGTACCCTGGCCAATATATATTCCTCAGTCAATGCTACTAAAACAGATTGTCTGTTTATTATCACATTGCTGTTTGTGGGAGCTTGCTGTGTGCAAATTGGCTGCCAGATTCCTACATTACGACTGTGAATATACTTTATAGGTATTTATTCAGCTGTTAAAAATTGAACCAGATGATAGGCTTGTAAAAACAATGACGTGGGAGGTAAAGAGTGAGATCAGAAAAAAAGGCACAATTATGGGAGATATCAATCTCCGGACACCACCTCCCATGCTAGACATGGCTTTCCTGAGAAATGCACGGATCTTTCCCTCACAACTGTCAGGAAACTTAGAACTCCTCCGTAAGCGTGAGTGGACGCTGAAGTGCCAAACATGCTGGCTGTTCCTTGTCACCGATTTCCCAACTGTGCTCCATCACTGGAGGAGCACCAGCTTCCTGCTGTTCTCTGCCCAGTTACACCAGGGGATCTGTCTGATGAACCTGGGTCTGCTCAGGCTTGGCAGAACCATTCATTTGAATGGAGAAGAGTGGCTTTAAGGGAGAGAGGTGTTTCAAGTAATATACATTTTCCCAAATTAATAGAGTTGATTTCAATATGTTTGGTTCCTTCAAAGTGTTTTAGTACTCTGTTTTTAATTTATTTTTTGTAATTTTATAAATATATAACATAGACATTTATAAAATTATAAGATTATGAGAGGCATAGATAGGGTAGACAGCTGATATCTTTCTCGCAGGCTTGAAATGTCTAATACTAGAGGCTATGCATTTAAGATGAAAAGGGGTAAGTTCAAATGAGATGTACGGGGCAACTTTTTTTCCCCACAGAGAGTGGTGGGTGCCTGGAATGCACTGCCAGGGGTGATAGTGCAGACACATATGATAAGGCGTCTAAAAGGCTCTTAGATAGACACATGAATGTGCAGACACTGTGTAGGCAGAAGTGATTAGTTTAGTTAGGCATTTAATTACTAGTTTAATTAGTTCGGCACAACATTGTGGGTCGAAGGGCCTGTTCCTGTGCTGTTCTATGTTTTATAAATACAATTAGTTTTTGAAAATGGTGAATGGTTTTGAATGCTTGTTAATGTCAGAAACATTGGAGGGCATGGCTTCACCAGGTGTTAAAGCATTTCTTTGATGTGGGCATTGGTTTAGACCTCACCACATGATGCCACTTACTTCAACAAAACCCACTGTGCAGGAACCAACTAACCACATTGGAGCTGGTTTTGTCAAGGAAGCTGTTGTTAGAAGATCCGCTCCAGGTTAATGAATACTTAACAGGAAGGAGAGCACAAACACAGCTTGTCACTACCTGGAAATTCTGGGAAGTTATTTTGCAATAATTTAATGGAATTTGAGGCAAATATTCCAGCAACTGATTCATTCTGCATCCCACAGTTCTGGCAGGTTCTTTTTTTCTCTCTGTAACTGCCCTTATCCATTCATTAATTAGAGGGCTCCAAAAGCATTGTGTCAGCTAAATAACCTTGTCACTACCCTATCACATATATTCCCTTTTTTTTCTCCATCACTCCCCTTCTCTTCAGCCTAAAACTTGCTTGTTTTCTCACATTTCCATTCTGACTGGAAACATTAACTTTGTTGCTCTCTCCACAGATGCTGCATGATCTGATGAGTCATTCCAGAATTTTGTGCTTATTTGAGGAAAATATATGTTGGTTATCACACCAGAAATTGAATGAATACTTATGAGTGCAGACTTGATATGTGGCATTATATTGGTGTTACTGCATGCATAGCAACCAAATTTGCATGCAGTATAGATAGTTTTCTATGTATATAAGTTGCACTTATTGGTTTTGAATATCATTGGCTGAAGTTGTCATTTTGAATTTGTCATGTATTATTTTCCTTGAACAAAAACAAGGAAGTTAGATTAAACCTTAATAAGTCACTGTTTGGGCCTCAACTTTGTATTGTATCCTAATCTGTACCTGATGCTAGCAAAGATACCAAAGGCTTTGTAAAGGATGCAAGGCAGAATTATGAGAATGTACTAAGGATGGCATGTAGAGATATTAGGGAAGATCAGGTATATTCTCCTTAAATCAAGGAAGGCTAAGGGGAAGAATTAATATAAGTATCTGAAATTATCAGCAGCAACTGTTTCCACAGAGTTGTTAACCAGAGGACTCAGATTTAAGGAATTTGGTGAAAAAATTAGAGCTGAAATTAAGAGAATTATTTTAAGAAACAAATTGTTAAATTATCTGTAATAGAAGGTCCAAAAGGGAGGTGGAGATAGATTTTTCCATGACTTTCAAAAAAAATTTTATTTATATTTAAAAGGAAAATCTTGCAACTAATGGGCAATTGACAGAGGAAGAGGACCAAATGGGGAACATTTCCAAAGAGCAGACACACTCACAGTGATAGGAATGGTACTGTAGTACTACTTATTTCTATAGCTCTATTAATACTGACACCATTTTCTCCAGTAACTTACAGGAGTGGACTATCTCTTCATTAATACCTTTCACTTCTAATAATGTGTTGGGAGCTAACAGATATTGGCTCCTTTTTATTTCTTATGGCATTTTTTTTTACACACTTATAAACGTTGCCTGCTTCTAGCAACACAGTAATGCCTGGCACCTGTTGACTGTGTTGTAATAAGGAGTGTGCAAATATACAGCAATATATTACTTTTTGCTGAGGCCAATATTCTGTTTCGTCAAATGGAAATGATTAATGTCTCTGCTTTATCAGTTTTCAGAGCTCTAATATAAATTATCAAGTTGTATGTCCTATGCTTCTTTTTCCTTTTCTTCCCTCTATCCCTTTTTTTGGGGGAGGAGCAGTTGGAATAGTAATTATGAATGCTAAACAGGTACTTGAGTGTGAACCACTCACCACATCTTTCTGCAAGAAAGCAAGCTGGTCAAGTGCACGATTTAAGCAGAACGTTTGTGGTATTTTGTGGAACTGTGGAAAGTGGAGGATTTTCTCTTCCATTCCTTCACTTTAAACACTGGGGGAGGTGGTGGGGGAAGGCGGGGGTGGAGTTGCAATCTCAGACAAGAAAGCATGCCATTTTTTTTCCTCCCTTTGCATCTTGTGACCAGCTGGAAATGCAACTGATCCATCATTTGGTATCAAACCTCCCCAGGCGCTTGGGCTGAAACGACCTCCCTTGGAGACCTAAGTGAGCATTCTGTACGTGCAGGCTATTAGTCAGTTGAAGAAGGGGAGATGAAGGGAAATTCTTGTGCTCCATGAACCTAGTCCTGTCATAACAATCCAACCAGTGCTGATAAACTGCTCAAATGCTGTGATTGCTAAAAGTCCCACAACACTTCCAACGAGTCCCAAACAGATCTTAAGTTCCAATTTAAAACTACTGTTATTTAAATTATCTTCGAGTTCTTCCCCAAGGTGTCCAGACATAAAATTTTGAAACAAAAGTCTATTTATTTTCTCCTTCCTTTCCTGAGGACAGTACCACTCAGGTGGTGAGTATTGCAACCTGTCCACAATAAGGTAAATCATAGCCTCCAATATTTAACATCCACACACAGGCACTTGCTTGTTGTAATCAGGAACAAGAATGGTAGCTGATATCCTTCTTCGCTAACTGTTGCTGAAGCTATATTTTGGCTCTCCACTGTGCTTCAGCTCCCTATGGCTAAAAATCATTTAGTTTCTGATAAAACTGTTGAATTATATGCTAAGTATTTCCACAAATTATGCAAGAGCATTTTTTTTAGAACAATTTTTCATTTACTGGTTAAAGGGATCAAATTAGGGCACATTATCACTGGTAGCAGAAAGATTTGCTCTTTTACAGCCACAAGTCTCTATCACAATTAAATCTAACATTGTAGATTAATCCATTATCAATTGAACAAGTCTCATTTCGCTCATCCAGTTGCCCATGTTTTCTACACAACAACCTTCTTTTCAACATCAGCATAAGAGAACCAAAAAAAATTACTTTATGAATACTGCAATTCAGCACCATTTGTTTCATGGACCCTGCTGTACAACTATTAACAGAATCGACACACAACCAGTTTACTGAAACAATTGCATGAAATAGGTCAGCTCTTTGAATGTTTTAACAGCTGTTTCTTTTTTATCAGCAAGTTCAACCAGAGATCTAATTTCTCTCTGGAGGGGTGGTCTAAATGCATGCCAAAAAACCCAGCAGGGTAATGTTTACTTTGAGGCACAGATAGATAGATTCTTCATTCCTTGTGTCACAGATGTTGACATTTGTTGACTTAAGAATGTGCTAGCAGTCCTTACTTCTTTTTATTTAAATAAAAACTAATACCATTTTATAAAGGTGAACTTTTTTCATTTCTATGAAATTGTAGCAGGGAAAAGAAAAAATGCCATGTAGTGGGATAAGATGTTTGTGGAGTATTGCCACCTAGACAATTTATATATAGCATATTGAAGCATCGGGAGTAATGAATTATGCAGCAGGCTGAAAAGTTGATGTCTCAGATGAAACCATTGGGTTCTCAGTTAGTAGGGGCTCGCTTGATAATTATTCACGAAAATCCATGCGTTCTTTCCTCTTTGAGAATTTTTATTTCAGTTTTCTTTAGGAATAGTTCTATATTAAATAGGAATCTTCAGTGCTTCATCATAGGCATCTGTTGAAACGTAACCCTACTGGAACATGGGAACCATCAAAGCCAAGTCCACATTTTCTTACCTATGTATTTTTTTAGCAGGGTTTACCAGATACTATTCAAGTCAAGAACTCAGGCCAGCTCTTCCTTCCTGCTTAACTGAAGGAACGCTGACGTGAATTGCAGCACCTCCATCCATAAGAACATAAGAAGCAGTAGAGCCATAGAGCCATTAGCATGGAAACAGGCCATTCGGCCCACCACATCCATGCCAACCAGAGGGCACCCATCCGTAATTACTCCCATTTAAGGGCACTTGGCCAATAGCCTTTTATGCCTAGGCAATTCAAGTGCTTGTGTAGACACTTCTTAAATGTTGTCAGTGACTCTACTTCCATGATTCTCTCAGGCAGTGTGTTCCAGATACTCACCACTCTCTGGGTGAAAAATATCCCCCTCTGATCCCCTTTTTATCTCTTATCCTTTACCCTAAACCTACGGACTCCAATTTTATCTATCTCTGATCTGGAGATTTGCCCCTGAAGCCAGCTCTCCCATCATGACTGATACACAAAAAATTCTGCAGATGCTGGAATCTGGAGTAATACACAAGTGCTGGAAGAACTCAACAGGTCAGGCAGCATCTATGGAGGGAAATAAACAGTCGATGTTTCGGGCCGAGACCCTTCATCAGGACTGGAAAGGAAGAGGGCAGAAGCCAGAATAAGAAGGTGGGGGGAGGGGGAGGAGCACACGCAGGCAGGTGATAGGTGTCCAGGTGAGAGGGGCATGGTAGGTGGGTGGGGGAGGGGAAGAAGATGTAATAAGCTGAGGTGATAGGTGGAAGAGGCAAAGGGCTGAAGAAGAAGGAATCCGGTAGGAGAGGGCAGTGGACCATGGGATAAAGGATGGAGGAGGGGAGAAGAGGAGATGGGCAGGTCATCAAGGCGGGGGAAGGGAGCCACAGGAATAAGGGAAGACAAAGGAGTTGGGGGGAGGGGTGAAGAAAGAGAAGGGCTGGGGTTACCAGAAGTTCGAGAGATCGATGTTGAGGCCATCAGATTGGAGACTCCCAAGGCGGAATATGAAGTGTTGTTCCTCCAACCTGCGTCTGGCCTCAACATGGCAGTAGAGGTGGCCATGGATAGACATGTCAGCATGGGAGTGAGATATGGAATTGAAGTGGGTGGCCACCGGGAGGTCCTGGCTGTCGCAGCAGACGGAGTGAAGCTGCTCGACGAAGTGGTTACCCAATCTGCATCAGGTCTCACCGATGTACAGGAAGCAACACCAGGAGTACCAGATGCAATAAATGACTCCCTCGGATTCACAGGTGAAGAACCGCCTCACCTGGAAGGACTGTCTAGGGCCCTGAATAGTGGTGAGGGAGGAGGTGTAGGGACAGGTGTCGCAGTTGGTGCAGTTGCAGGCATAAGTGCCAGGGCGGTTTTCGGTGAGTAGGGACAAGTGGACAAGGGAGTCACGGAGACAGCGGTCCCTTCGGAAAGCAGTGGGGGGGGGGGGGAGGGGGTGTTGGTGAGGGGAAGATGTATCTGGTGGTAGGAACCCATTGGAGGTGGCGGAAGTTGTGGAGAATAATGGAATAATGTGTTGGATACGAAGGCCTGTGGGGTGGTAGGTGAGGACAAGGGGAACCCTGTGTGTGTTATGTCAAGGGGGGCGGGGGAAGAATGGGATGAGGACAGACGTGCGGGAAATGGAGGAGATACAGGTAAGGGCAGCATTGATGGTGATGGAAGGGAAACTGCGGTCACTGAAAAAGGAGGTCATCTCTGATGTCCTAGAATGGAAAGCCTCATCATGGGAACAGATGTGGCAGAGGCGGAGGAACTGGGAGAAGTGGATGGCATCCTTACAAGTTTCAGGGTGGGAAGAGGTGTAGTCAATGTAACTGTGGGAGTCAGTGGGTTTGCAGAAAATGTCTGTGGTTAATCTGTCTCCAGAGATGGAGACAGATCCAGAAAGGGGAGAGAAGTGTCGGATACGAACCGAGTGAATGTGAGGACAGGGTGGAAGTTGGAGGCAAAGTTGATGAAATTGACGAGCCCAGCACGGGTGCAGGAAGCAGCCCCAGTGCAGTCAGCAATGTGGCAGAGAAAGAGTTGGGGGGCATTACCGGTGTAGGCGTGGAACATGGACTGTTCCACATAGCACACAAAGAGGCAGGCTCTCTCCACAACTCCCTTGTCCACTCGTCTCTCCCCACTGTCTGCTGAGTTCTTCCAGCACTTTTTGTGAATTGCCCCATCATGACAGATCCAGTCTTTGTCACTCCCTCTCAATACCCCAACCCTCTTTGTAGTTGAAATGTCTGTCAGTCTCCACCTTGAATATATTTAATGACTGCACCTCCACAACTTTCTGGAGTAGAGAATTCCAAAGATTCACTGTCTTCAAGAGAAGAAATTCCTCCTCATCTCTATCTTAAATGGGCAGCCCTTTATTCAGAAACTAATTTTCCTAGATACCTGTACCAGGAGAAATATCCTCACAGGATCCACCCTGTCAATTCCTTTCAGAATCTTTTGTTTCAGTAAGATCACCTCTCATTCTTCTGAAATCCAACGAACATAGGCCCATCCTCCCTTTATACATTAACCACTATATCCCAGGAATCCACCAAATGAACCATCTCTGCACTGCCTGCAATGCAATTGTATTCTTCCTATTGAGACCAAAACTATATGCAAAAATCCATTACTAATTTAAGTTGTGGTCAAGATTCTAATATAGATCCCTGTGGCACCCTACTCATTACTGATTGCCAATCCTAAAATGACCCATTTATCCCCAACTCTATTAGTTAGCCAATTTTCTATCCATGCCAATATGTTGCCCCTTTTTCTCTACCCTCTTACCTTTGATGCAGAAACTTATTGAATGCTTCTCAGAAACCCAAAGGCACTACATATACTGGTTCCCTTTAATTATCCTGTTTGTTGAATCCTCAACAAACTCAAACAAATTTGTCAAGTAGGATTCCCCCTCACAAAACAATGGTGGCTCTGCTTGATTGTCTCAGGAGTTTCTAAATGTTCTCACATTATTTCCTTAATAATGGATTTAATTTAATAACCATAGTTGAGATATTCCAGTTCAGCCAAAAAAGGGGTCAAAATTCTTCTTTGTATGGCTCATTAGCTTCCTACATGTTCTTTTTTGATCTGTACACCTCAATAGCACATAGTATGGTGTGTCAGGTCAATTGATGATCAGACAAACCTAGTGGTTATATGACCTCAGATTTGCCATATGGTGAAACCAGACCTTGGAAGACTTACAGAGGCACTTCCTCAAGATAACATTCCTGAGATGGATAACTCACCTTTCTGTGGAGCTGCAAATTACTGCAATGAGGAAAATAAATTATACATTTTTGAGTGATGACTTCCTTGTTGGTAGACTAGGTTGTTGAGTTATATAGATCAATTGCTGGTCTGTGCTGATACCTGTGAGTGCCTTTGGAGTAGGAAGACAAATCAGTCTAGGTTCCTTATCTTGATCCTTATATGTCGGCCCCCACTAGAATCTTTTGTGCAAAATTAGGTGATGACAGGAGCATTGTGATAACCTCCCTTTCCTCTATGATTAAATATCATGCAAACACATTGTGTCAAAGTTTATACATGAATAACAGTAGGTTTGTGTAATGTGGTGAAAGTCAACTGGATGCCAGTGGAAGTGAATGTCAGTAAGAACTCAATGCTTTCAAAAAAGGAAGGGGCAAAAGGATCCCGGTAAGGAAGAAAGGATAAGTCAAGGAAGTAACAGGTACATTCTACTGCAGTAGGTAGATTAGTTGAATTTGCCAAAGTCTGGAATAGTAAACAATAAGACTTCATGAATTATCTTTGATAGCTAGCATTAAATCAGGCAAGAGTATTTGCCATGATTGAATTACTCTTTACATGTTCAGTTGAATCAAATGTGGAGGAGGTAACAAAGTCAGTATCGGACACTCACACACACTTAGTACAAGTGAATAAGGTAAATTTCCACCTCATGTCTCATGTCAACTGGGGAAGAGCAAACCTAAATTAAACAAAATCTTTCATCTCAAATTTACTCTTCCCTTCCAAGAGTATTAGCATTTGTACATACTGATAATTTCACAGCCTTATAAGGTCCTGTGCCAGATTTTTCCACAGTACTGTTTTAAAAATGATATATTTAGTTCCTGCACTCTAGATAAAACTATGTGATCTGACCCTAACTTATCAAGGCAAGATTAAATTCTAAGCACCATTAGAAGTGTTAAAAGATAATTCACTACATCTGACTTTTAAGAGACAATCTTACACTTGCCAGATTGTTTCAAAGTAAATTTTATTCAGTTTTACGTAACTGCAAAGCACTGTCCTTATGAAATTAAAAATATCATGTTCACATTAGTACAAGTGTCTAAAATTACAAAAAGCTTTGTCCGAATACATGTCCCCATTTCCCATAAAAGAATCCATCATACAGAAAGTTAACTCTTTTAGTTGTTTCAATCTTCCCCTAAACTAATTTTATCCCCACATTCTGCATCCATTCTGCTCTTAGCCAAGTGAAATGAAGTAGACTTTCTGATATAGGAAGAACATCCTCTATTCCAGCAGTGAGATTTTTTTTATTTTCAACAGCAGCTTTCTTTCTAGTGTCTAAAAGGCCTTTTACATTACTGCTAGGGGATCTTAAATTAATATCTAAGGACCACACAAATGTAAATTAACTTTAATGAAATGAAATATGAGCATATTTTTAGTATCCCTGAGAACTGACAGCAAAGGTGAAATGCATGTTAAAGTAACAATGAAATTTTAGTCCTGGGCCTGTATCAAGTGTGGACAACTCATGACTTTAAATCTGGATTTTAATGCAAGACACCAGCAGAGCAGATGTTGACTTGGTTTGGAAACCCACTTTACACCCTGACTGATATCACTTTCCATTAATCCAAAAGCATAAAATAGAGGAAGTACACAGTGAGCATCTGTAAACAGAAAACAACATCTTAACCTCTTGGATAAAATCCTTTGTCAGGATTGTAAAGTGAAAGATAAACCACCAGTTTAGTGGTGTTGAAGAGAGAAAAAAAAGGAGATATGGTTGAAACATATTGAAATAACCTTTACAAACCACTCATCCACCAGTATTTGTAATTTCACTGTTTCTGTGCCCATAATGTCTACCTGCAGACATTTTGGTCAAGAAAAGAAGACAATTGTTGAAGTTTGGTTAATTGTTATACTAAACTCAAAGAGGGAGGGTTTAGGTACCAGCAGTCAGTCAAGTCCTGGTGACCGTGTACCAATTTGCCACCAACATTTTCCAAGAAGTTCATGAAGAAGAGATTGGGGCTGGAGGAGGGAATCACAGAGACACAAGAGACTGCAGATGCTGTAACCTGGAAAGAGAAAAAAACAACTACTGGAGGACTTTAGCAGGTTGAGCAGCATCAGTGGAGGCAAAGAGATAAGGATACTGAAACCTCGACCATCCATTTCCCTCCACACAGTTTGTTTTTTGCTGCTGGAAGGAATGCTGGAAACATTAGGAGTCAGAAGCATTAGGAGTCAGGGGTAAGAGTCACCATAGGGGTTTCAGAGGGTTCTCTGTATCAGGAGTTTGAGGAGGTCAGGCTCCTCTAAGTAAAAAAACATTATTCTCAAATTTCTTTTCTTTGCCCTAATACCTCATCTCTGCTCACATCCTGATAAATCTATACCATATTTTGTCTGTTACTTTGATATCTTCCCTATAGTGTTGTGCTCACTGCCTTGCACAATATCCTAACAGTGGCTGTACAAATACTTTGTATATGTTCAATGCTTATCTATTCCACATTAAATGCTCATTTATTTGGTAATTATGCATCCAGAATTCTCATGCAACTGCAAAAGCTTTCTAAGAATATTAAGCAATTTCATTAAAAATATTTCAAAAACATAAATTTGAATTTGGCACACTGTGTTGCAGCTTCACCTTTCTCATTCACACTTTCTGCACGAGAGAAGGAAGGCATGCAAGTAAGCGGCCATTAGGGATTTATTCAAGAAGTCTAGTAAGCCTAAATCTCTTCAGCCTTTGGCTTCGACTCACAGAAATTCTGTTGAACCTGATGAAAAGCCATTAGAGTATTCAGAGCACAGTGAATGAATTGCAGTGCCTCTTTGTTGTTTAGAAATAAATGATTTTAGTTTAAGTGGTGGTCGAGTCCAGGCTAGACTGCATAAAATTCTATACATAGTCTACACAAGATTGCTTTAATTTTATGGAAGTAAGCTCAAACAGTGAACTTTATTTCAAGTGTTATGCAAAATAAGTGTAAAAAGACATTTTTAGTGTACTTATATTTATATATAAGGGCAGTGCAGTTGTTGACTGATTAGCAACATCCTCCTTGAAGATTTGGCACTTCATGAGAGGGTGAGTACAGTCATTTATTTGATTTATTTTTGCTGTATTTTATATTAATATTGTTCAGCTTCAAAATATAGAATTGCAGTGTAAAACATTGTTATTTAAAAGTGTAAGGAGATGACAAATAGTTGGACAATTTATTTAAAGTTTTATGCATTGAATGTGAAGTACATTGTTATTTAAAAGTGTAAGGAGATGACAAATAGCTGGACAATTTATTTAAAGTTTTATGCATTGAATGGGAAGTACATTGACGTACTCATGTATGACGTACAATAATAGTTTTTGAGCAATTCTCATGCAACCAGCATTTTCATGCGACTAGCACGTCTATTCCCCATGGATGCCAGGTGGCTGAGGGTGTACTGTATAACTCTTGATGTTAAAGCAAAACTCTTGATGTCTTTCCTTTAATGGCTATTTCTACATTTTCTGCCATTTTTAATAACCTGAGTTTCTGTAGATCAAGATCTTGGGCTCTTGAACACTATTTAAATTCTTATCGATATATTTCCTTCTCAGTTATAAAAAGAATTGAACCATTTCTGCCACCTATCTGTTTATCCTGATTGCCTATCCATGCCTCTCCTTAATGTTTCACAATCTTGATCATGAGTTAGCAATTGTGTCCAAGATGTTATCATCAGAAAATTGTTCCCTCAGCTTCATATTGAAAATTATTTCTACAACTTGGTAAAGAAGAACACAGTACTTGACGTCAATCCATTCCAAGGAATTTTGTTTCACTGTTTTCTGCCTTTTAATTATTTCACTATCCATGTTTCCACATAATCCTTGGTTCCATGTAACATTATCATTGCAATAAGTCTCTTCCATTGCACCTTAACAAATGCTTCCTAAAAATCTATACAAACCAAATATGCTGTATTTGTTTTATTTATCCTTTAAAAGAATTCTGTAAGGTTTGTCAAGCATGGACTGCCTCTCAATAAATAGTATTGATTGGTCTGACTAACTCATGTTTCTCCATGAGCTTGGTAATTTCATTCCATTTATCAACACATAAGGGGAAAAAAATTGCATTCCTAACGTTCCTTTCGTGACCTACAGATGTCCTTATGCACTTCACAGGCAATTAATCGGTTTTCAATTATAATATTACTATGCAGGCAAATTTGGCTGAGGATTAAATGCTGGGTAGAACAACTCATTTTTATTTAATAGTAATGTGGGACCTCCTACAACAAGCCAAGAGCACAGATGGGACCGTGTAAAAGATAAAAGGGGTAGAAATTCATCTTTGGTCACGTGCACTAAATGTACAATATGGTAATACACATAAATTGTACTCTGCCTCTGACTTTCAGCTCTGTTCTCTTTATGGGAACCAAAGTTCATAAGCAAGGTTCATTGCACACATGCTAAGACCAAGGCCAAATATTTACTTCAACATACCAGACTCCATCGTTTGAAAATATCAGTCTAGATTTTGCCTCTCTCTAGAACAGGACTTGAACCCACTTGAAGCAGATATACTACAACTGAGACACTGCCTTGTGTACAATCAACAATATCCTGACCTATAAATTATATAAGATTCTCTGTGTGACCATAAGACCATGCGATATAGGAACAAATTTCAGCCCATTGAGTCTGCTCTGCCATTCAATCGTGGCTGATTTTTTTATAATCCCATTCTCCCGCCTTCTCCCCGTAACCCATAGCCCCTTTACCAATCAATAACCTATCAACTTCTGCCTCAAATACACCCAATGACTTAGCCTCCACAGCCCTCTATAGCAACGAATTCCACAGATTCGCCGGAAGAGTGACGACACTTGCGGGCTGCCCCCAGCACATTCTCAGTAATGTGAAAAGACATATCTCACTGTGTGTTTCGATGTACATGTGACTAATAAATAAATATCTTATCTTATCCTTTGGCTGAAGAAATTCCTCCTTAACTCAGTTTTAAGTGTGCTGGAAATGCAGTGTCAGAAATTTCATCCATCTATTTGCCCAAATACCAGAGATAGGAAGAAGATTAAATAAAAACCAGTAGTTTTCAACACAAACAGAAACTAATTTTTGTTACTGGTTCCCTGGTTCCAATCTGTATGTGACTGATCCTGTTCTACAAGTTATAAAAGTGTGGAAATTACAACCTAACGTGAAAAGACCAAGACCACAAGCTGCATCTCCTACTCTAACTAGGCATTTCTGAACTTCCAAGTTGTCAATGTGTAACAGTAATCATCGTCTTACAGAATCACTGAATGTGGCTGATATTTCTTCTTCTGGATATTTTGGAAATTATTTATAGCAGAAACTAATTGGTGTCAATTCATCCTAGTGTTTTCATACCATAAGGAATACAGATGACCTCTTCAAATCTGAATGACTTGACAAATACAGTTCTAATATCCTTCAGGATATCCAGCTTAACAACTTCCAAGCTTTTTCATTCTACAATGAAAGACACATTCTAATTTGCTGGGTCATTCTATTTCAACTAAGTAACTGTATTGGTCAGAAAAGCAGAATGCAACTGGTAAAAATATTCTGGAGGATATTTTAAAAATACTTTGTTAATGCAAGTGGCTTATAACCCCTAAAAGATATTGATTGAAATGCGGAGCAGGCAGTGCAGCTGAAGGCTTTGGCTGGGAGATATGTTGCAATACGCCACAATCCTCTGCAGCCAGGAGACATGTTAAAGTAAATACTCAGTTCATAACATGTTCTATGCTGGAATGCAGAACAGTCAAATTAAAGCATTCTCAGCTCTCAACTTTCTTGATCATTTACCCGCATGAAGTAGCTGTGGAGTTCAACAATTATATTGAACTCACCATACCAACCTTTGAGATCATACTTCTGTGGTCTACTTTCAGTGCAAGAGATCTGATGGCTTTCTGTCAAATTTTCCTGTTTCTGCCACAGATAAATTACAGCTTGCTAGCTGAGTGCAACAAGAGGCACACTTGCCTTTACAGAAATCTCTTGTGAAAAAAAGTTTGGTTTGGGGGCCCGCTTGTTTTATTAGATAATAGTATAATCACTGCTTAATCTAGCATTAAATCTGCACATGTACGTTCATCCACAGAAACATAAAAGTAAAATTGATTTACCTCAACTCTTAAACTTACTATTTTATCCCCTCGAGGCCCCTGTTGGAGGTCCTGAATGACTTGTGCTCCTGATAGCTGATTGGTCAGGAGTCCTGCTCTTTTTGACCTGTTTCTAAATTCAACCTTTGATTGACTCAGGATCCTGATTAGCTCTACCCTTAATAGTTTGGGATCTTGACCCTTCATATTTTATTCATTCAACATGACCAGCATAGGATCCTAGGGTCCAATATGGCATAATCTCTGATTCGCCCATGAACTTAACCAACCACCACTGCCACTCCTGCCCCCTCCCCTTCAACTGCCTCGACCTGTGACTGAAGATGCCAGAAATCTGAAACAGAAACAAAAAAATGCTGGAAAACACTCAATAGTTCAGACAGCATCTGTGGAAAGAGAAATAGATTTAACATTTCCAGTCCAAAACCCTTCATCAGATCTGGGAAAGAGAGGGAAAGAAGATCAGTTTTTTTTTGTCTTAAGACCCAATGTAAGTTTGAGAAACAGTACCTCATCTTCTGTCTGGGCACATTGCAGCCTTTTGGACTCACTTTCAACGTCTATATCAGAATTGGCCATTTCTGCTGACTGTTCTATTGGCTTGGGTTTTTTCGCTCTCCTGTGGCACACCACGAGCTGTCATGTGCAAGACATGACACTTCTTTCTCACTCTCTAACTGCCCTATTAAGAATTTATCCCCACAGCGACACTGAATCATCCTATCACAGATATTCCCTTTGTCCCATCCATCCCTCCCACACCTTCTCTGCAACTTAAATCTAACATTTTTCTGTCCTTCCCAGATCTGAACAAGGGTCTTCAACCTGAAATGTTAACTCTGTTTTCCTTTCCATAGATGCTGCATGACCTGCCAGCAACTTCTGTTCTTGTTTCAACCGTTGACTGGTTTAGCTGATTGTCTCAGGTCTTGACTGGCTGAACCCCTGATTTACCCAGGATTTCTGACTAGTTCAGGGTGATGACTGGCTCCTTGCCCTTTGCAAAGATTGGATGATCTTAATTCCACCCATATGTGGCTGAGAGACCAATATTCTGAATTTCTTCAATTGCCTCAGGTCCTGTTCATCTACTCTAGGAACCCAATCACAAGGATATTAAATATAGAAGCCCTGTGCCTGAAGATGTAATTGGATTGTGATTAATATTCATGGAAAGTAAAGTCAGGATAAAATGTCTATAAGAAAGAATATTGTAGTAAAAGCACAGGTTTTTTTGGATACAGCTTCACTTTTATCCTTTATGTCTTTCTCATCCTTTACTTCCTTCTCTTTCTTCCTTCATCCTTTACCTTCAGTGGTTATTCTCTTTTCCTTTCTGTCTCATTCACTTATTTTTCTGGGTCAGATAAGGCTAGTTGTAGCACACACACTGCCCTGTGATTAGGATAAAATAGCTGAATCTAGGTCCCTTTGGACTGTACCACACAGGGAAGTGCATTTATCAACAGAGTCACTGAGGGGGGGGGCCTCTTAAGTCCCTCTTTCAATAGATATCAAGTTCAGTTTTTTGCGTCTGGAAGGTCCACCTGTTGTCAATAACCTCTCTCCCTGCCAGCTGCCAACCATTCTTCAGTTTATTCTCCTGGTACAACAGCCAAACTGAAGTCTCTCTCAATTTGTAAACCACCTGAGCCATGTTTTGCAATTTGTAAAGGGAATGTGTACTGCATGCCCAGCACTCACGCAGTTACTCAAAGAGTTTTTTTTTAATGTACCTTGGCAACATCCATCACAAAACACGAGGTACAGCCTTTAACAACTACCAGATGTGTCTACTCACCATCTTTATCCAGAGGCTTTCCGCACATACCAGCACGACTTTCATCCACCCACGGAACATGCTTTCCAATCTGATTAAATAATTTGTTTCTTAAGAGGAAAGAAGTCTTCCTTTGTCTGTCGAGGTGCTTCTTCAGATGTGAAAAGTGTAATGTGAACAAAAAAAGAGACCTTTGCTGAAATTATATTTAGTGGAATTAATAGCTTAGGTAAAACCAAAGAGATTTAAATACTATTTTTGTTTTTCCCTTGGTGGCTTGTTAAAATTTAATTCATAATTCAGAAGCACTCTGTTTGACCGCTTTTCATTCATATTTAAATGTGGTAAAGGTTTTAAATAGAAGAGATACAGAAAGATTTAACTAAACTCTTGGTATTTGCATGCCCTCTTTCAACAAGAAGGATAAAGGTTTTTTTCCAATGTTCATAGCTTTCACAATAGCCTAATACAGAAGATGACAGTTTTATCACTATATGATCACTGTTTAATCTTTTTAAAGTTGCTGGTGAAAACATAGTTGAAATACATGATTTCCTGAGTGTCTGATTGTAGTATGTATATACTAATGTGAAATGTAAGTATTGCTTTTAGATTAGTGAGGTATTGCTGTATCATGTGGCTAACTGCTGCAACACAGTTTGGAACATGCTTCAGCTACAGTAATAAACAGATGTAGTTCTTCGTATTCCTCATCCAAGTAAATCACTTAATCATGAGGGACATAGGGTGAAAACACATCGTCTTTTTCCCAGGGAGGGGGTTCTAAAAACAAAAGGGCATAGGTTTAAGATCAGAGGCAAAAGATTTAAAAGGGACATCAGGGGCAGCTTCTTCACACAAAGGGTGGTGTGTGTTTGGAATGAGCTGCCAGAAATAGTGGTTGAGTCGGGCACATTAGTAACAGTTAAAAACCATATAGATAAATACATAGAGAGGTTTAGAGGGCTATGGGTCAAACATGGGCAGATGGGACTAGCTCACTGGGCAACACAGTTGGCATGGATGAGTTGGGCTGAAGGGCCTGTTGCTATGCTGTATGACTCTGTGACTTTGTGACTCTATGACTTAATATTCCACAGTATAAGAAGAACTAAATATGCGACACTGGAGACAGTGCTGTGAAAGTGTGTATTGATAGAGTGGGACTGGTGAGTCTGCGACATAAATAAAGTGTAGCAAACAGAAGGGCGAATCCCTCACTACTGAAGTAAGAAGGAGCATGTGTAAAAGTGGCTCAGAGCAAAGAATAGTGACGGGTTGCATCTCAGCTTGGTATGGAAACTGCTCTGCTTTGGACAGAAGGAACCTGCAGAGTGGTAAATACAGCCTGATCACAACCATCACAGGCTCGTCACTTCCTTCCATCCAGTCCATCTTCACGGTGTGTTGTTTCAGGAAGGCTAACAGTATCGTCAAGGATGCCTGGCCATTCCCCTTTCTCTCTTCAATCTTCTGGGAGAAGATACAGAGGCTTGAATGCCCAGGTGTCCAGACTTAAGAACAACTTCTTCCCCACTGCTATCAGACTTCTGAACCAATCACCTCTTTCGTACCCCCTTCCTGGTGATGCTGCCACGGTCTCGGACTCTTAACTCTATCTCTCTTGGTTATTCTGTATTGTCATTTCTGTATTTCTTTTTGCACTGCTTCAGACTGCACTACAATCTTTTCACTATTCTGCTGTTTTGCGCTCATTGTTCTATTTATTGCTGTATTTATTATTACCATGTATACTGTTTACTCTGTGAGCTTCACGTAAGCAAAGAATTTCATTGCGGCTGGTGTATAGGACAATAAACTAATATGAATCTGAATTAAATTTGTTGAAGTCTCTGTTACGTTAATGCATGACATCATGTGCTTAAATATTGCAACATGGCATGCTTTATGATTCAGTTGCATACTGACAGCTGTAATAAACGTAAATGCTTCCTTGAGACTCCTAGTCCAAGTGAAACTTAGGTGAAAAATTCACAGGACAAGAATCGTGGGACTTTACCTGCTGTGCATTGGAAAACTGTGGGCATTGTGTCCGTGGCTGCAGGCCTGTAAGTGTTTTGAGACAAATTGGCAATGGGCAAGGCACCCCTCAGAGTTTGTCCTGTTACTTCTCAATTGTTTCCAATCCTTTGTAGAAACTGAGAGTTTGAGGTGATCCAAATGTCCAGTCTGTACTAAACCCAGCAGTGAAACTCATTTGGCTCTTCTGCCACATGGACCGTCATAAACAAGCTAGATTCTGTTTTGCCTAAACTCTAAACTGTAGGATTTAAGGCAGGAAGTGCAGGTTAATTTTTATCTCTCTTCTGTAGCTTAATGCTGTTGCTACTAATGTTAATGCCCTTATAACTGCAAACACAGTTGAGTTGAGGTCACCTCACTCACCACATACTGAGAATAAAACCTCAGATCTTGTGGCACTCATGGTTCAGCTACATATTGCCTGGACTAATTGAAACATTGCTGGAACTAAAACTAAATTTTATTCAACGAACAGAAATATTTATACCTAAAAGATTAACTTTAAAGTGGAATAGATGGTAACAAATCACATTCCACTCTTCCTTTCTTCCTCATTTAATCCTTCAGCATTCTCTCAAATGTATTTCTGCTTTATTTTTATTTGTTTGTTCACAGGATGTAGGTGTTGCTGATAGACCACCATTTATTACCCTTGCCTAATTGCTTCCTGAATTGAGTGGCCTGCTGTGCCTGTTCAGAGGGAAATCAGGATTGATCTACATTGATGGGTCCAGGGTCACATATAGACCAGACCAGAAAAGCATGGCAGATTTCCTTCTTAGGAGGATATTAGTGAACCAGAGGCGTTCTTACAACAATCCTGCAGTTTCATGGTTATTATAATGGACACTGGAATTTTATTCCAAATTTATTTACTAACTTGAATTTAAATTTCCCAGCTGCCACAGTGGGATTCGAACTTGTGTCTCCAGATCAATACTTCAGGCCTCTGCATACTAGTCCAGAAACATAACTCAATGCTACTATTTCCATGGTCTCATCCATGTCCTGAGGCTAGTCCCTCATTCTGAACATTCTGGGTAAAGACAAAGTCAAAGTTGAGTTTATTGTCATATGCACAAGTACATGTATGCACAGGCGCAATGAAAAACTTACTTGCAGCGGCAACACAGGCATATAGCATCATAAAGCAGCATTCACAAGAAAAATAAATTAAAGATAAACAAAATTTTTACAAGAAAGAACACAATTAGAACAAAAAAAAGTCCATTTTAATGCAAAGTGATCAAAGTGGCTAAACTCTAGTGATTAGGGTTGTGCTGGTTGGTTCAAGAACCGAATGGTTGAAGGGAAGTAGCTGTCCTTGAACCTGGTGGTGTGGGACTTCAGGCTTCTGTACCTCCTCCCCAATGGTAGCTGCGAGAAAATGGCACGGCCCAGATAGTAGGGACCTTTGATGATGGATGTTGCTTTCTTGAGGCAACATTTCCTGTAGATACTACCTATGATGGGGAGGGATGTGCCTGCGATGTATTGGGCAGAGTCCACTACTCTCTGCAGCTTCTTACATTCCTGTGCATTCCAATTGTTTTTACCAGACCTTGATGCAACCAGTCAGGATACTTCCAACAGTACATCTGTAGAAGTTTGTCAGAGTGTTCAGTGAAATGTTTGTAGATTAATTCTTTATTAGAGTTATGATTGAGATTATGTGAAGATATGAAAATGAAAATCCAATCAATTCCATCGAGTGTGTCCCACACTTTTGTCTGGTTCACATTTGCTTTCACGTACCCCACCCAGACAGAGCTACGTAATTTCCTGATAGAGGCAAAAACAAAAGGGTGAAAGAAGGCAAGTTATGAAAAAGAATTTCTATACTGACCTAATAAGGCTGTCAAAACCAGCCCAGGGGATTACACTGAAGATCACAGTGAGTAAACTGTTAATACAAATATGCAATTTTGGTTACAGATACGTTGCCACGTAGGTTTGTCTGCCTTACTCATCCTCCTGCTTTCATTGCATCTGCCCTTCTCGATGGGTTGACTGTGATGTGGCTTGTGATCAGTTATTTTTAAAGGCTTTAAATGTATCAACACACAACTGTTGCAGCATAAGATTTTAAAAAATTACACTCACTTCTCAACTTTTTTCAAAACAAGTATTTCCTAAAGTAGGTTTGGCTTCAACACTCTTGAAGGAGGCAGTCAGCCAGAACAGAAATGAAAGCAGGTGATGAGGTGGCAAGCATCTTAATTTTCTACCACAAACTTGGACTCAGAGACCAACATCATTATCCGAAATGAGTTCCAGAAGAAAATATTGCTTCATTGTGCCTTCTGAAAGTAACAAATGTAATGCGTAAACTGACCCTTTTTCTTAATGTTGCTCCAGATTGTAATTATAAGGTAGGCATCAACTTACTTCATAAATCACAGATATGTAAAGAAAACATTACCTCCAAAATGCAGTACACCTGAGGAACAAAAGACTTTAATAAATCTTGTTAACATGAAACAAGTCCAAAGAACTCCTTATCTCACAATGCTTGCAGGCATAGGGCATAGGCTATGGCTGAAAATGGTGAAATAACAAGTTTAATGGCTATGGGAAACTTTCCATTATACACTAAAAAGGAATAGTTGATGCTAGTTGGACCAGGTTGTAGAAATTTATTCGTGAAACTGGCAGATTGTTGTATAAACACAGTCAGTCTTATAGGGAAGGAAACCACCCTAACTTGGCCAACATGTGACTCCAGTTCCAGACCAGCATGGTCAATTCTCTTCATTGATGTCCTTTGAATGTTCAATGAACCTAAATGTTGACTCTGTTTCTTTACCCTCAGATGCTGTCTGTCTTGCTGAGCATTTACATCATTTTCTGTTTGTATTTACAATTTCCAACATGTGCAGTAGTTTTCAGTCCCCTAAAGAGGGTAAGTGTAACCTACCACTGCAAAGAATTCCACAATGACTGCAGTTGTTCAGGTAGGACTTTCACTGCTGTCTCAGCACAAATGGGGATGGATTCTTTGCTTTAACCAGCAACTATTGCAGGAGGAGCCTGCTTTAGGAATATAAACTCTGGCACCCAGCAGGGAGGAGCTGCTCTGTTGCATCCTAAATTGGAGAAGTATCCAACAGAGAAGAATCCAAGTCCTGGATTCTTTGTTTTAGCCAGCAACACTAACAAACCCAGAAAATGAATTAAGAAATATCTGTTGAGACCTCTTGACTGTTGGCCAAGTCCTTTTTTAACTCAATTAATCATGCCTTCTCCTATTTTCATGGTAAGCACACAAAATGTAGGTTCAAGTAGTGTCAGAGAAGAAATTGTGTTTAGTATTTCCCAACTTTCTTGCCTTATAATACTGAAAGCATTAATATTGGATGTTAATCAAAAACAAAAGCTGCAGACTCTGGAAATCTGGAAGAAAAACAGAAAATGCTGGAAAAGCTCAGCAAGTCAGGAAGCATCTATGGAAAGAGAAACAGTTAATGTTTCATGTCCAAGACCCTTCATTTTTTTTTTATTTTGATATTGGATACTTCTCCAATTTAGGATGCAGCAGAGCAGCTCCTCCCTGCTGGGTGCC
The DNA here is from genome assembly GCF_009764475.1 of Pristis pectinata. Classification (NCBI taxonomy): domain Eukaryota; kingdom Metazoa; phylum Chordata; class Chondrichthyes; order Rhinopristiformes; family Pristidae; genus Pristis; species Pristis pectinata. The sequence continues at coordinate 38,973,784 of NC_067419.1, read as the reverse complement.
AGTGTTTATATTTCTAAAGCAGGCTCCTCCTGCAATAGTTGCAGTCAACTGTGGTGAAATTCATGTTGGACCATAACCCAAAACAGGCAATAGAAAATAGTCAATCTGTTTCATTTTCTTCTTCATTCAAGCAGTGCCTAATATTCCCTTAGCTGAGATCAGCTGAATCAGTACATACATGGGATCAAACTAAGTGTCTTTATGGTCTGAACAGTCCCAGACCACACATTAATCCTCTAAATCATTAGGAAATCCCTACAAGAAATGCCTACATTGGGTGCGATGACTGCCAGACTACACCACATTAAAAACTGTGGTGGCAATTTTACAAGTTAATGCTCCCAATATACAGGCTTGCACAGATTGAGAATTCAAGCTCAGACTCCAAATATTTTCCATCTATTAAAATAACAAGCTTAGTAATGTTTTACCAACTGTTGATTTTATTATTACATTTTTGCTATATCCAAAACATTGGGGTAGAATTGGCCATTTAGGCTGCTCTCTGGATTCATGCTGAAGTTTATAGTGGTATCCAGCCTCCCCAGCATCATCATTATAGAAATCAATCCCATTAGAGATATACAATGAAGTGTGTGGAGAATCATTGGTCAACATAAGGCATGATATTTTTCAGAAATGCATAGATTTTATTTAAATTAAGTATTTAAATTATTTTGTTTACTTGCCTTTTTAAGTGAATAATAAAATGCACCACAAAATGAGCATTCTAAACCAATTTTAGAAATTAAATAACACAATTTTGCAAACAAAAGGAAAGTAAATTCCTTTAGACATTCTGTGTGAGCCTGGGCGAATGCTCCTATACAGTTCTATCCCAGTGCTGCAGCAGTGATTGGATGTTTGCTGAATTGAGCAGCTCTGTGCCCAAAAGAGCCAGGTGAAAACCCAGTATGGGCAACAGCAGTCCAGGCTAGCTAGTGGCCAGACAACTTCAAGGGCACTGCTGGCGCATCAGGGAAAGGAAAACACATGTACCTTCATACGAGAGTCTTTCTGCTCCATGGAGCTACTGTAAAGGAACAGCCTCAACTCCTTATCAAATGGAACTATCAATCCTTGAGCTTGGTAGTGGGTAATTTCCCAACACTTTCATAGCCTGGAGTTTCCAAACAATTGTCTCACCTTCATAGAACAAAGACTTATTGTGAAAGACAAATCTTTATCATTGCCCTGGATGAGAATTGTCGAAGTCCAAAGAAAGACTTAATGGCAGAACAACACAGCTTGCCTTTGCTTTACCGATAAAGACAAAGAAAGGTCATAATGGAGAGGACTGTCAGATGGAGTGCTCAGTTAACATGCACCAGTACATAGATGGTCCATTCATTGCTATGATGGGAGGAGGTAGCTGAGGCATTTGAAAATCTGCTTCATCTTTGATAGCTCTTGCAAAGGTTGCAGACTGGATAGCCCTTAACTCACAAAGAGGAAGACCTGCTCCTCCAGCACACTGGGACTTGGATTGGAAATATTTATTGATTTACATTCAGTGAAAATATGACCCATCCTGTTTACTGAAAAAGCCAGAAATTCCATTTAATCTTAAACTGCAAGGCAAAGAAGGCATTTCATTACTCAATGTGCTGTCACGGTATGACTGCCATGGTTCAATCTTATTTGTGTATATGTGTGATTCTTGAGTCTAATTGGTTTACAAAACACAGAATGCTAGAAGAACTCAGCTGGTCAGGCAGCACCTGTGGAGGGAAATGTGTATGCCGACATTTCAAGTTGAGATCTGAGGGGGAAGAGGAAAGACTGACTGTATATAGCAGTATGAGGGAGAGGTTGAGCTGAGGCTGGTAGGTGATAGGTGGAACCAGATGCGGAGGGGATGATGGACAGATGAAACCAGGTGGGGAGGGCAAGGAGAAAGGTATGAGAAAGGTGAACAAAGGGAGAAGAAAACTTGGTAGACAGGTGAGTGTGTATGGGGGAAGAATGCCAGAGGTGTAGGTTACCTGAAACTGAAAAATTCAATGTTCATACTATTGGGTTTAAACTACCAACTGGAATATGAATGTTCTTCCATTTATAACCGTTTCTTGTCTCTCTTTCTCTCTCTCTCCCACTTTCACTCTCCCTCACTCTCTCTCAATCTCTCTCTCTCTCTCTCTCTCTCTCTTCCCCCTACCCACGGAAGGTGAGGAGAAATATCACAAGCCGAGGTGAGATGATGAATGGTGAGAGCCAGTGAGAGGGGGCGGGCAGTGAGAGATGGGGAGAAGAGAAGTGAAGGACAGTGAGAACACATCCACTTTCAGGCAACAGAACTTCTAACCTGATGTCTCATTGAAAAAAAGGCACACCAACGTAAACTTTCTAGGCTGAATGGCCTCTAGCATTCTATAATTGTATCTAATTTTGCAATTTTTAAGGACTAACAAGTACCCTTACAGACTGCTTCATTTTAATCTAAATCTAATGACTTTTATAATAAATGTAGTCTACATCTGTTAACTTATACAAGTCTGCAATATATGCATTTTTCTTAGTCATTGCTATGGCACCACATTCTTAATAAGAACAAGCTGTTGCAATTATTTTCAACTTATTTTTCAACTGCAATACAGTCACGCCAGTGGCCAAGGTAGCTTGGCAACTTTTTGTCTTGTGGCCTCCCTGCTAAATTGTCTGTTACAGAAGTTCAGAATGCACCAATAGCTTGACAGAGGGAACTAATAGCCTAACAAATTAATTACAATCCCCTTCTCTTTTCCCTCAGACCTATATATTTTTGTCTCATGAATATTATGAATGTAGCTGTGTCTACTACACTTACAGGCAGTGCATTTCAGATTACAACTTGCTGATTGAAAACAACATCTCCTCATGTTGTCCCTGGCTCTTTTGTTAATCCCCTTACATGACTGGTTCTCTGGTTACTGCCCTTTTCAGCAGCCACTGGAAACATGTTTCTCAATATTTTATTCAAAACTATTTATGATTTTGAACATCTCAGTCAAATATCCTGCTGATCCTTTCTGCTTTAAGAACAAACCTGGGCTCTCCAGTGTCTATTCTGCAATAGTGGTTATTCTCCAGTGGTTGCTATTCTGCAATAAACAGAACAGCAAATTTTCTTCCTTGCAAATACTATTATTAAATGGTCAGTGGGCCATGCAGCTTTAATGAGGTGAATGTGTGAAATCAACTGGGTAATTCCTTTGTATGAATTGATCTAAATTATGCCTCCCACAGGATGCTGTAGTCCCAATTATGTACCTGCTTCGTAGACATTATGGAAAATTTGTGCAGAAGGAATTGTATGTAATTTTGCATTCCACATGATACAGCAAGTTTCTTTCTCCTTTAGCAACTGGGTGCAATGGACACGGCTAATCGTATTAACTTCATCATATACATCCAATTGCTGCGGTTGTTGGAGACCTAGCAATTCAATTCTGGCTCACAGATGCTCATGGGAGCCTTCTAGATGCAATTATCAGTGACTCCTCATTGTCATGTCAGAATTTGGGGTATGTATTAATGATTCATAGTCTCATAGATTCATGGAGTCGTACAGCACAGAAACAGGCCCTTCAGCACATTGAGTCCATGCCAACCATTGTACTTATCTACACTAGCCCCATTTACCTTTATTTGATGTGTAGCCTTCTTTGCCTTGGGGATTCACGTGATGGTCTAGATACTCCTAAATACTTTGGATTTGCACTTTGTGATTTCTCAGGTAACAAATCGGACAATGTCTACCAGCAATAAGATCAAGGTAAATTCCAGGCTTGGGATGATAAGTTGTAACAGATAGTCATGTGACACAAAAGCCAAGTAATAACCATTCCCAACAAAGGAGAGTCTAAACATGACTCCTTGATGTTGAATAGCATTACCATTGTTGAATAATGTTACCATTATTTAACTCCCACCATCAAAATGCAGGGATGGACATTGCCCAAAATTTTAACGGGATCAGCTGTGAAAATGCAGATCCTGGTAAAGCTGGTGAGTAGTTGGCTATTCCACAGTGTGTCTCTCTACTCAGGTAGGATCCTGCCGCCACTGGACACTGAGGGACTCGGCCCTGTGGAACAGGCTTTCAAGGACTTCACAGGTGCATTGTTTAAGGAGGAAATGTGAGTGGTGTTGATGCATTGTAAAAGGATGTATTGAACTGATGATACAATGAATGCAGAGAAAGATGTATATCAATTGTATTTAATGTGTATGTCATTAATAAAGTATATTTTTAAAATGGAAAGAAAAATCTCTGATGAGAATCTTATCTCCATTCTTTGCAAATCCTCTTGTAAGCATCAGCAATGTGATGTACTCCCCATTTGCCTGTAAATATGGAGTTAGAACAACACTTAAGTTGTTCAGCACTGGAACAGTTTATTCAACAGCCTAAAAATCCATTGGAGTTACGTTTTCTTATTGTTATACTGTATTAGTGCAATTATTTTATAGAAATATTTGTGTGCTTTCTCTTTAAGACTGTGTATAGTTCTAAACATACCCAGGATCCTGGCTGTGACAAAGAAAAAAACAGCCATTGGTTTACGTCATGTATAATTGATCATAGATACATGGCCAAGCTGCCACAGTTTGCTTGTCATCTCTACCACTGGTGTAGAGTTGCTGCAGCATGTACAATCTATAATATTCATGACTGCAGTTCACTGAAGTTTCTGTGACAATACCTACGAAACCAACGCATCCAACTTCCTTCCCAAGTCACATATCATTCTATTTGGTCATTCTATCATTGCCATTGAATAAAATCCAGGAACTCTCAACTGAAAAGCATTGTGGTATAACCTTCACACATGGACTGCAACAGTTCAAGAAGAAGGCATGTCACCACCTTCTCAAGGGACACTAGTGACGGACAATAAGAGCCAATAATGATAGTGATACTCAAAGCTGCAAATAAAAACCGTGGACTGAATCATGCTGGCTGTGAACAGCAATTCCGGAGGGAACCACTAGCATTGATTCATTAACATTGAAGTTGTGGGCTTACACAGAGCTGCCAGAACTCACTGAGTGATGAAATTCACCAGATCTGTCATCAGTATTCCACCGGGAAATCTGTCCCTCTGATCCTTCGCCAATTCAGGATCCAAGATCCCATTCAGTTATGGGGATTCTCAGCCTGTGGAGTGAGAAAAAGAACCTCTTTTAATGCTATTTTACTTATGTTTCTTTTTAATTTATGAGTGAATATATGTGTCTCAATATATTTATTTTATTCTATGAAAATATTTGTATATTTTTTAAATCAATTACATAAATTTTTGAAGCTTTGCCTTCTGTCAAAGCCTCTCAGGGCAAGACATAAGCATGACAGCTTCTGAGTCCAACTCACTGCTGTGGCTTCACTAGCTACCTCCAGGATCCACAGACCAAATCAGATTCCACCTTTGCAGGTAGGTACAAGTGTGGGGACAGCTAAAGTGGCAATCCCTGATGGTAGGCTTGGTCCACGATAACTCAGCTTATAAAGATCTGGGCATGAAGTACAATTCAAATTCTGGGGTTCAAGATGGGGATGCACAGAAGAGGGTGGTCTGGGGAAAATTCCTTCAAAGCTATTGTAAGAAACAATTGCCGACCTCAATGGAAAATTCTGTGCATTTTTTCCCGAGTTCTTTCATGACTTTCTTACAAATCATGTTACACTATAAATATTATTTATACAGCTGGGTCTTTATATTCATTTGGGTCAGAAACCAAAAGGAGCGATTTTTAATTCTTCACCAGTCACTGAGAATATTTAAGGGGAGCGGTTAAAATGAAATAATTTCATTTCTAGCTCCCAGTACAAATTATTAAGATTCCTGTGGCATGGCATGAGACTGCAATAGAATTTCAACCATTTTCTGAGTCTGATGTAACCATATATTCAGGTAAACCTACTGGGAATATGCAAGGGCAATAATCTGACCTGAGGTGGCTCAGTGTAGGAATTGGTTTGATTACCAACCTTCCCACAATAACTAAGCTGCACTGAAGTGTGCAGTTAGTCTCCATAGATCAACACAAGTTAAATGAACAACAATGACACAAGAATTAGTGATAGGGTGTTATAGACATGGGTTTTCAGGAATTTAACAACAGCTGTAGACTTTAATTTCTCCCTTGGTGAGTTTGTGACTTAATTGAAATAAATTTTAAAGGGCTTTCATACTTTTCCCCATTTCCCCTTTGATTGCCTTCTTCAACTCTGCCACAAATGTAACCTCTGACAACATATACAGTGATAAGATGCTAAGAGGTTTCCTCCGGTTGATAAGATGCTAAGCGGCCTCAATGCACTCAGTGCCACCTCAATGCACTCTGTACTAACTCAATGTAACTGCACTGTGTAATGAATTGACCTGTACAATCGGTATGCAAGACAAGTTTTTCGCTGTACCTTGATACAAGTGACAATAATAAACCGATACCAATACCAATATTCCAAAGCTGTGCTAGTGTAGGTTAATGGCAAAAGAATCAAAGGAGAGTTGATGTGGATCTGTGAAGGAGGATAAGTTGCAGGGTTACAAGAAAATAAGTAGACGGTGAATAGGAGCGATGGGATTGCTCCCCTGGAAGCTGGATGGACCTGAAGGCAGAAGGTGTTGGAATGTTATTTGCTCAAATTATTCCAGCAATGAGGGATTTGAATTATGAGGATAGATTAGAGAATCTGAGGTTGTTCTTCTTGGATCAGAAAAGGTAAGGGAAGAGTTTGTGAAAAATAGAGAAATACTGTTCAAGGAGGAGTCAAGGAGTCGAGGACAGAGACTTGATTAGAAAAAGTTCCAGAGTTGCCATAAGGAAATCTATATTTATGTTAATTATCACGATCTGAAATGCAATGCCTAATAGTGAGATGGGTGCAGTTTTATGTTTTTCAAAGGGGAATTGGATAATTATTTGAATAATAAAAGCTTGCCAGGCTGTATGAGTGGGCTAACAGATATGATAGGTTGGTCTAAAAAATTCCAGCAGAGGTTCAATAGACTGAATGGATTCTTGTACTGTAACTCTTCTATGATTCTAGTCATAAGTAAAAGTAACATCTGAATCTTTATATTTTAATTCTTCTATGTTCTGACTTTCTGGTACAATTAGGAGTTTGACCTCTGAAAGCAAAGATTATGTGCTGGCAGTCTTTGAAAATTCATATAATATTGTTCTTCTTCATAGCATGATCTGTGTGACAATACCGTCATCAAATATTGCAAATACATTCTTCATTTTTCCTGCTTTGTATGTGATGCATGATGAGGCACATAACCAGTTCGGCAGAATGTGTTGCTTTTGGCATAACTTCTTAATGCTTCTTTAAGATCCCCAAGGCACTTCACAAAAATGATTATCAAACAAAATCTGACACCAGACAAGATAGAGAAGATAGAGTTATTAGGACAAATGAAAAGAGACTTAGTAAAAATGGCACAGAAACTGGGATTACATCAACTGATGGAAACTTGGAAGAAGGTTGAAATGCATCTGCACTTGTGAATTTACTTTGATGTTTGGGATCTTAATTTGGACTTTGGTGTGAATTTGAAGAATATAGTGGTGTAACAACACTCCCTGTTGCATGAATGAGATCATGAAGAAGTGAGCCATGTTTACTTTTTCAAAGTAGCAAAGCAGAAGCAGGGTCAAGAACTGAAACCAAATAAGGTGAATCTCATGACGATTGATTGGGGTTCAGCAAGACTATAAGTGACAGTTGAACCAGAGAAGAATATTACCCGGTTACAATACACATTATATCCATGTTTAATAACTGCTACTTTTTCCCAATACTGCTCAGGACTGAGGTCACTATGATAGGCAAGTCCAGAACATGTGGAGTGAAGGCTATCTGAGAGATTGTGACAGAGAATCGTTCTCTAACCAAATAGAAATTATTGAAATATTCCCATTGGTCATTGTTTGTCCTCTTGGCCCAAGTCAATTCATATGAGAATCAGCTTTATAAAGAAAAGCGAGAAGAAAATGTAAAAATTACTTTTTTAAAATGTGCTTATTGAGCACTCAAGAAATTATTAAATGTTACAATTATTACAGGTAGTTCTCTGTACTTTTCATAAAACCACAAACAGAAATCTTGTTTGAATTTTCAACTCTGAAAAAAGATCAATTTTTTCTTTCTGATGCTGTGCAATCACTTAGCCAGTTAAACAAAAAAGACTACTTTGCACAACTATTTTACTCCAGCAAGAGATCACCTGCCTTGTCATTTGAATAAAGGTCAAAGCTAAAGCCAACATTGTTCACATTTGATCTATTCTATTCCACTTCCTTCTTGTTCAATCAACTGTGTAACAGCAAGCACTGGCAAGAGGTCAATCAACACAATTAATTAGATGTTGTTTCCTTGCTAACAATCTGTGGACCAAAGTAAGATTACAGCTGTTTAATTACCAAAGTTAATCTTGTGTGCATTAACCCTCTCACATTGATTTCCCCATAAGGCTTCTCAGTTTACTGTAACATACAGTGGGCCTTATTGTGCTAACAAGGGTAGCACAGTAAAGCTTTCACTATACGCTGCTAGTTAAACTTCTTCCTCACCAGCCTTAGAATATTTTGCCCTGCAAATTGCTGGAATTACAAAGTGGTAATGGTGTAGAGAGGACAATGGAGCACATGAAGCTTAGTGAACTATGCAGCCAGCAGCCTATATCTCCTTAAGAACTTAGAACTAAAGAAGAACGGTGAAATAAGATACAACAAACAAGCTTTGGAAGAATTCTGGGGGTCATAGCACCTGTGGAGGAAAAGAGATGGTCAATGTTTTGGGTCAAGACGTCAGGACGGGTAGTTTGATTAGAATCAATAAAAAGAAAGAGAAAAGCAAATAAAACAATTTTAATATTCTGGAAAGCAAACAGGATTGGGGTTTGTAGGGCAGAACACCAACAAAAGAAATGAAGTGAAAATGTAAAGTGAAAAATAGGTTTAGCTCCAGACGCAGCACTCATCTGAAACAGCCTCAAAAATTTCGGGTTAACCCCAAACGTCAACAATTCCTTTTCCCCCAGAGATGCTTCTCGACCCACTGATATCCTCCAACAGGTTGCTTGTTGCTCAAGATTCCAGCATCTGCAGTCTCTTATGTCTACATAAGTTTTATTCATCTATTCATTTGCAGGTTGCAAATGTCACTGGCAAGGCCAACAATTACTGTCCATCCTTAAATATCTTTACATGAATGATTTTTGAGGCTGTTTCAGAGGGGAGATTGTTGGATTACGGGTCCCTTTTAAGCCAGAATAAGAACAGCAGAATTTCTTCCCTCAAGAACATTAACTTTTAAGACAATAGGTAGTTTCAAAGTCACCAATTATCACCTTTACTGATACTAGGTTTTTATGCTGATTTGTTTTACCTTGTACTACCTCAGTGCACTATTGTAATGAATTGATCTGTATGAACTGTATGCAAGACAAGTTTTTCACTGTACCTCAGTACATGTGACAATAATAAACCAATTTACCAATTTAAATATCCACAACTGCTGTGGTGGAATTCAAACTCATATTCCCTGATCAATTTCCCAATACTACTGGTCTAATAACTTAACCGCTGTGCTATTGTACCCTACATGTGCATGCATGAATTTAAAAAAAGCACGAGTCAAATAGGCCCAGTTATGTAGAAAGTATTAGGATACATAAATCCTGATAATAAGTGGGAAATAGAGAAGAGATGATAAGAGACAGCCAAGTGTGAAAGTTAGAGGTTCAGTGTCAAGATAAAATTGACATTGTTAGGATGGAGCCCTCTGAAGGGTAAGGGACAGAGAAGCAAAAAATTAGTGAATTTTTTCATCAAAGCAATGGTTTTTGATGCCTGACACCATTCTTTTTTTGTTTTAAATCATTCTTTCAAATAAATTTGCAATCTGCCTCATTCTTCATGTTCTTAAATGAAACTTAATTTTGGCACATTAATTTTCCCTCTGTCTCCTTAACTGAGACAACTGCCAGATATTCACCCAATTTGGCACCACAGCTGTAGTGATTCTGTCTTCACCTGATGTTTACACATGTATGCTTAAAAATTAAAAACAAAGACTTGCGCTTGTGTTTTGTAACCTCGGAACATTCTAAAGGGCTTTATAGTTAATGAACTTTTGAATGCAATCATTGTTGTAATGAAGGAAGACATTGGATAGCAGTTAGGAGCAGGAACTCTTGAGTAACTTTCTTCATTTTGGCCCAGAACAGTTATTGCCAATTATAGCAATTTTTTTCTCTCCCTAGATGAAGTCTACAAATATAGCACAGACTGAACATTGGATCTGGCAACTACTACTCTACATAGTTTGCTTAGATAGGGGATTAAAATTCTAACTGGGCAGTTCCACCAGCAGAAGTGCCAATGTCTGGAAACCATAACTCTGTCCCAAGTTGCAGGAATGAGGTCATTTGCTGGATTTGTAGGGCTTCTTGGCATTGATGGCCAACAGTGGCTAGCAAAATTGGAGCAACGCCTTTTGTTGCCACAATGGATCAGTGGCCTGGGAAGGGCTGAAGCTGGGCAAGCCAAGAATATAAATGTTCCTCCTTGGGAAACATTGGGAACTGAAGTTAAGTTAATTAACTCCATCTGGAATTAATTATTTTTGGCTGTAGGAGCTCTGAGCCCCATCTTGGGCTTCAGCCAAATTCACACCAGATCCCAGCAGGTGAGAGTTGAACTGTGGACCTGCCAAAGGCACGTTGGACAAAATTCTTAGCAGAGCCTGCAAACTCCCCCAGCTTTACCATCTCACCATGGGCATAAGCATAAAATTTTCTCTCTTTTGTCCAGAATTCTGTGTGTCTTACCAAGAGGTTATTGAATACTGAAAAATAACACAGGTTCTGATCAATTTTAGGGTTTTCCGTGATTTGTTAAGATTCCATACAATGGTCAGTTAGAATGGGGAGGGAGCAACTTCAGTCTTGTTCTTACTATTTTCTTAATTTTGAAATGTCATTCTTCGCCTTCAAAGTTCATTGGATTATCTAGCGAAACTGGAAACCAAGGTAATTGAACACAAGAACACAAGAAAGTAGGAGCAGGAGTACACCACCAGGCCCTTCGTGCCTGGTCTGCCATTTAATATTATCATGGCTGATCTATGCTGGCTTCAACTCCTGTGCCATTTCTCCATACCCCTCCATTCCTCGATCTATCAAATATCTCTCCACCTCCATTTTAAATACTTCTAATGATCCACCTTCCACCACCTGCCAGGGCAGAGAATTCCAGAGATTTACCACCCTCTGTGAGAAGAAATGTCTCCGTACCTCAGTGTTAAATGGCCAGTCCTTTGTCTTGTAGTTATGTCCCCTTGTTCGAGACTCCCCCACTAGTGAAAACAACCCAACATCTACCCTATCAACCCCCTTTGGATCTTGTATGTTTGATTAAGGTCACCCCTCATTCTTCTATACAGGCCAAAACTATTTAATCCCTCTTGGTAAGACAATCCTCTCATCCCAGGCACTAGCCTGGGGAATCTCCTTTAGGCTGCCTCCAATGTTGCTGTATTCATTTTTCGGTTTTAAGTAGCCAAATGAAAGCCTGGGTGGTCTTTGCAGAACTGCTAATGTCCATGCACAATAAAGAGCTCTCATTCCATAATGATACATATTCAATCCATTTATTCTGCTAATCAGGGCCTACTTCAAAAAATTGACTGATGATCAAATAAACGACTGGATTTAATAGTTGTCATTAATTAAGAATTATAAAACAAATCACATTTTAAAAATCTGTTGTTAATAATAATGTGAAAAAATAATAATTAATGTCCTGTAATAATCAATTGTTTGTGTATACTTTGAATGCACATGCTGCAAAAATTCCTATAGTATCATTTCTTTCATAACGAAATGGCACATTCTGTATTAATGATTTTGCAAGATAATATTAACAGTGCAGGTTTGTATTGTCCAATTATTCCATCAGCTTTTAGGTTTTCTCATTATGTCAGTAAATGTCAACCATTTATTTTATTTCTTTCCCTAATGATATCCTATTTCACTTTCTCTGTCCTGAAGACATTGACTTGCATTGTCATAACTACCCAGAAGTTGCTTTGAACAGCTTCAAAAAAGACTGTGTTGTGCTGTTGAAAATCAGCTCAGCCTAGAGAAGAGGAATATTGTACTCATTTCTACATGTCTTGACGCCCACCAGGATATTTGACTCCTGACTTTTTGGTGGTATTTTTGTTTATCATAGGACTGTTTTTCTGGCCTAAAACACTCCTAAATAACATTGATAATAATGCAATGAACAATCCAGTGTAATTTTCAATCTGACTGGTCTGAAAATTAATATTTCTATTTACTAATAGAACAGCCAGATTTTAGCATTCAAAGTCAAGTCGAGTTTATTCTCAAATGAACAAGGACATGTATTCACAGGTACAATGAAAAACTTACTTGCAGCAGCATCACAGGCACATAGCATCAGATAAGCTGCATTCACAAGAAAAACATAAATTATACATAATTTTTACAAGAAAGAACATAATTAGAACAAAAAAAACTAAGTCCATTGTAGTGCAAAGTGATCAAAGTGGTCATAGTGTTACTATACTGAGGTAGTGTTTAGGGTTGTGCAGGTTGGTTCAAGAACCGAATGTTTGAAGGGAAGTAGCTGTTCCTGAACCTGGTGGTGTGGGACTTCAGGCTTCTGTGCCTCCTGCCTGATGGTAGCTGCAAGAAGATGGCATGGTCTGGATGGTGGGGATCTTTGATGATGAATGTTGCCTTCTTGAGGCAGCACCTCATGTAGATACTGCCGATGGTGGGGAGGGATGTGCCCCTCATGTACTGGGCTGAGTTCACTACTCTCTGCAGCTTCTTACGTCCCTGCGTATTCGAATTGCTATACCAGACCATGATGCAACTAGTCAGGATATTTTCAATCGTACATCTGTAGAAGTTTGTTAGAATGTTCGGTGTCATGCCAAAACTCCTTAGCCTTCTAAGAAAGTTTCTGTTTTTCTGAAACCATACTAAACTGCCTTCTACATCCTCACTGAAATCTGTAAAGCCCTATGACATTATATGTGTATTTCCTGTGGAGGTGAAGGTTACGGGCACTCTTAACTTCCTAGTCTCAGAATCAATCCACTCTGGTGCTGCTGATTTTTCTCATGTCTCATGGTCTGCTGGTCATTGCTGCATTGAGAAGGACACCCAAACTCCATGCTCAAGAGGAAAGACTCCATCTCCTTCACCTTCATCCCACAGGAGCAGATGGAAAAGAATTGAAGGCTTCCCCAAAGTGCCGGCATTCCATGACTTCCATCAGGTTCCGTTGTAACCATCAGGTTTTTGAATCAACCCGCATAACCCTAGCCCTAACACTATGGATCACCTCTTACACTGTCATGGACTTGTCTCTGATTGTGTCTTTTTTTTCACTGATGATTTGTTTTTGCACACTCTCTGTCTTCACTACATAATTTATGTATAATTTATATTCTGTTTGCTGTCAGAACCTGCATGCCTGTGATGCTGCTGCAAGTAGTTTATCATCGTACCTGTACCTTACCATACTTGTGCATATGGCAATAAACTTGTCTTGACTTTATTTGTCTTGACTGTGGTTATATAGTCTTACTCTTTTCAAAGACTTTCCTGGCCAGCTCATCTACAGCTGTAGCCAGATCTCCGCACCCTCTTGCACAATGAACATGCCTCCTATGGGCACAGTTTTTCACTGGTCCATCCAGGTTCCCTCACCCCCCTGGGAGCACTCATCCCCATGCATCACTGAGGCATCTATTCATTCTGTAACCGAAAGAGTGTTACATGCATTGTGGGATGCTCCATTCAGATCTGACTACAAAAATCTCACTTGCAAGACCAAATGCCAACAACTTCAAGAATTTACAATAGATCAATTGGATGCACTGTTCTGGAATTGACAGTTACTTATTATGGCATAGAAGGAGGCCATTCAGCCCATTGGGTCCATTCTGGTTCACAACAGAACAACCCCATTCTCCTCTTCTTTTCTGTCTAGCTCTTCCTTCCATATGCTCACCAATTCCCCATTGGTTCTTTTACCACTTAACTGCATTAAGAGATAATTTGCAGTAGCCAATTAACCAAACAGCATATCTTTCGGGTGAGAGCAGAAAGCAGAAAACACAGCAGAAACCCAAAGGAACAGGCAAACTTCACACAGACAGCAGCTGAAGTCAGAATCCAACTTAGATCCCTGCAGCTGTGGGGCAGCCATGTTAAATGCTGAACCACCATGCTGTGTTCCACAGAGAAATCCATGTTTCGTGAACAATTGAAATCTTGAGACTTTCACAGATAGTATTAAGGTGACCTACAATACCATCTTAACTCTTCTAAAATGTAGTAAAGTTGAAAGTTACACTTTATTGTCATTCACTCATATGTTATAAAAACACATGGAGGAACGAAATGTCGTTTCCCCCAGACTCACGCAACAGAGAACATACAGTACATAGAACAAAGGACATAAAATAAATGCAGACAAAAAAGTTTTGCCAGTACAAATAGTGCAAAAAACGGTATATACAAAATACAAAATCAGTGCGGGGTTAGTGCAAAACTGAGTTGGACGAAGAAAATACAGTTCTCAGTGTGTGCACTAAACGTATAAACATGTTCAGCAACAGCCAATGTTCTTATACGCCGTTGTGCAAACCAGGGCTTTTGACGTGGCATTTGTCTGAAACTGCCTCCAGGGTATTCAGGAGCCTGACAGCCTGGAGGAAAAAGCTGTCGTACAGTCTAGTAGTTCTGGCCCGGATGCTCCAGTACCGCTTGCCAGACAGCAGTGGGATAAATAGGTCATGGGAGAGATAAGAAGGGTCATCTATGATTCTGCAGACTTCTAGCCTATGATTACCAACAATATCTGGCAATATGACTTGCCACCAACAACCACAGGAATACTCCATGCCACTCAGGGAAGTAAGAGATATTTTGCAAAATCCTTGTTATTGGTGGTGGGGTGAGACGGAAATAGGTTTTGAATAAGCCCTCCTCTTCCTTTTGATTCCACAAGGAAACTAAACCAAAATCACTTTTTTCTCCAATTCGTTTACCCTCTAGGTGAACCTGGCAGGATAGAGGAATCAGCTTCCTGGCTCTGAGTCGGATACCTACCACGTAAATGGAATCCAATCTACATTTTTTAAAGGAGGATCCCGAAGATAAGTGCATTTCGGGTCAGTATGGTGTCAGGAGGTGTCTCAAATGTGTGATAATATGAGCCCATCTGCCCAGCAGGGTTAAAATTGCCTCATAAATATCATACGATTGAGGTCAACCACTGCACGTGGAGCAGTTTCAGGCTATGAAAGAAGCTATTTGAATAGTGCAGAAGTAAACCTAATTTGGTCTTCATCTGGACCCACACATTTCCAGTAAGGCTCACTAATAATGGCTAAAGTAAGAATTAATCTCCTTGAGCCTGAGGATATTAACTCAACTGTGGAGGCCTACCATTGACAAAAACCAACCATATAATTAGTATTGTCCAATAGTATTTACCCACACCAAGGAGCATATTCAATTTTCAATTAAATAATTCATATTGACGATGTAATTGATTTGACAAAACTGTAAACTGTTTTTTATGTGCTGTATTAATTGTTTTTTTTCTAGGAAGCTCTGAAGATACATGTTCAATAACATTATTGCATGTAATGGGACTTGTTAGCTAGTTCTATAAAGATGAATAATCACCTATTATTACGTACAGCTAAACGGAATTAACTGGACTACTACAATCTTGTTGTTCTTTACTGGTGGTTAAGAACAATAGATCATTCATTCAGTAAGTCACTGTTACAATCCCACATTGCAAGTAAAGTCAGGTCATAAGCAGGAAGCACTGGAGACAAGGCAGAGGTTCATAACTGTGCCACAGACTAAGAACAGTTTCACTGTTGCTATAGGAACAGTATTTGAAGTTCCAGAAGCCCAGCATCTATAGTTTCCTGAAAGAATGATGTACTGTCTGCCCCACAGCTGCGTACACAAACCAAAATTAGTCCACCATGTTCATACCTGTCTTGTGGCTTAACGAATAAAAAAATAAAATTATCAAATAATGAGCCACTGGACATTAAATTCCTCTTCTAGTTAAACATTAGATACTTGAGTTAGTGTCTCTTAATTTAGTATTAAGATAATAGTATTAAATGGGATAATTCAGTATTATCCCACTCCTATCTGAAAATGCTCCTCAGTCAATTGTTTCTATAATAAATGTGGTTCCACACAATGTCCAAGGTATGAAGATTTTTAAAAAGCTACAGGAAAGGGGGAAAAAAACCTTCCTTTTTTGCATAATCCTTTCAATATGGTTATGGTAATCCTGCACATTTTCAACTAGTCAAATAAACAGTGTTGAAAGAAAAATTTACCACAAGGTTTCAGAAGTGCTGATCTTTGACACAGGAAGTTCATTATCCAGCTGACCTAGCCTGCAAGAATATGACGCCACCAACTAAATGAGAAAAACAGATTGCACATCTGTTGAAAGTAATAGCTGCCCCTTCCTGCTCAGCCACATTCTAACGAATTATGTCTTTTAAAAATAAACGGTACAAGATAATGTTGAAAATTCCAGTGATACGGAGATTGTATTTTTGGAGGATTTCAACCTGACAAAAATGCATTGGGTTGAATCTACTTCTTTTTGCTTATTATATTTATTCATAAACCAAAACTTATTTTAGTTAGCACCCCTGCAAGACAAAGTCATTTTTATAACTTCTTACAATTTCATTAGAATAGCCACATTAGTTGAAAGGAAAGTTTTAGCACATAGGATAGAAATTATGATCTATGCTATTTTCATACAAATACTTGCTTCAAATTCCTCTGCATTTTTTCTAATTTAATAGTAGGGCATTTTCATATGAACCTCTAGTGGATAAATTTTTATCCTAATACCTCTATATTAGATTGGTATTGGATCTGATGATGATTCTTTTGGTCTATTGTTTTATGTTGTTTCAGGAGGCAAATAAGACATTTGCTTTTTCCACAATATCTGAATTGTACTACAATTTTAGTACAATTTTCCATCATGTCAAAAATGAAAGTCAATTCACAGCCAATTATACATCATTGACTTATGAGTTGGTATGTACATTTCACACTGATACCTAGGTTGCACAGAAAGGCAAACATGGATGTAATGCTGGACAGCAAAGAAAAAGCAAGAGGCAGAGCAAAAGAGCATTTCACAGATGTGGAGGTGAACTTCCTCACTGAGGAAGCCCTTAAAACATTTTGGGGATTAAAAAGCATCACCAAAAACCCCACAGAGAGGAAGTAGAGCTGGCAGGAGATTGTTAAAATGAGGAATACATCCTTCCAGGTCAAAAGAACAGGTGAGGTTCAGCAGTTGTGAGTGGGGTGATGGGGGAATGAAGGGTTCACGCAACTGGTTAAAATTAAGAAGGACTCTTTATGCATTGGTGATAATAGAGACTAATCAGAATGCCTCACCTCTATGAAAAAAAAGTAAGTTGACTTTCTATGCAGAGGCTGTTGGACTCAGATGTGGGAGCTGCAACCTGGGTTTTAGATGAAAATATTGCTACATCTTTGTTTTAAAACCATAAAATATTGGTGATTTAAAAACCTCCCAGTAGCTGCACAATAAAAGCACCACTTGATATAATACACTATTGAACAAGCCGAGACCATGCTTGTTCTATAATGAATTATATGTTTTCAGGCACTGAAGGTGGAGCAATTTATCCCGGTCTCCCTGTATTTGGAAAATTCAGCCACAGTTCTCAATATTGTTCACCTCCAACTGACACGTTGCATCCCCATCTCTTCCCATCTCCCCACAACTTTTGAAATGACTATGTGTACACAATAAGTAAGGGCAGAGTTTAGCTTGACTGTAATGTTTTGGGTAGCAATGTACACTACTGATTCTCAGCTCAAAGGCCATCATCTCCTCCTTGACAACTGCTCTGGAACCATAGTTACTGAAGCCTCCAGTGCTAATCTGCCTGAGTCATAGGAAGATGTGCTGTAACATGAGAAAAATAACTGCATGACCCACTCCAGATTAACCCCTGGAAGAAGCTTTGCCTGGAGAATGATGGCTGTTGATGTGCATCCATACAATATGTGTTCTCTGTGGATTCCTAAGATCCAATAAAGTCCATTTGCCAATAAATACATGAGAGACACATGGAGCTCAAAACAATATATATATCCACTTTCTTAAAGGCCTCCTCACACACTGCCTCTCTGGACTTCATTATAAACATCATTGTATCCCAGAGAACAGTTAAACATTCACACAATCCTTAAAGTAACAGCATTAAAACAAAATTATTGTTCACAATAATTAGATACCCTACATTGATTCCTGTTTTTTATAAAAACAGTCAAATCTATAAATTTTGTCCATTTTGAAGGTTTGGTATTAGTATTGGTTTATTATTGTCAGATGTACCAAGATAAAGTGAAAAGCTTAATTTTGCAAGCCACCTGTGCAGATCATTTCAAAACTTAAGTACTTTGAGGTAGTACAAGGAAAAAGCAGTAACAGAATGCAGAACATAGTGTTATAATTACAATGAAAGTGCAGTGCAGGTAGACAATAATGTGTGAGGTCCATGACAAGGTAGATTGTGCGGCCAAGAGTTCACCTGTAACGTACAAGACATCCGTCAAAGAATTTAACCAAGTCATCAGTTTGTGCATTTTTTGTGATCTTCTCAAAGATGCTGATGCCACTTATACTGAGCCCCTGGGAAACACAAATGTCAGTGGAGTATCACCCAATTCTGAACCCAGTGGTTCTTATCAATAATATCACTAGTTATGGGACTCACATCAGAAACCTTTGACCTCACAGTCTTTACAATAGTCACTGGTTTTGTATGTGAGAGACTGATCAATGTGGACTTTGCAGAATGTATTGCTAACTTTCACTAGATATGTCCTAGTCCAATACATACCTACTATCTCCCAAATGTCACTCTCTGCATCTCTGACTTGCTGGGATATCCAAAATTGCAAACTCTATTGTACAGACTGAATCCCTTCCCTTTGTAGTTTGAGTCAGAATTCTTCCCTTGTTTCCATCTCCATTCTTCCACCTTCCTCTCCAAATTTGCTTGGGCAAGGTTCGATCTCATTCTGAGGCTTCAATTCATTAACATTTCAGTAAGAGTATATCCTGTTGTAGAGGGAGGTGTGGTTTAATAGTTTAGGAGGAATGCTGAAAATTGATGCTTTATGACCATGTTCAATTGACCCTCTGGTCCCTTCAATTCTTCATTGACCATGTATTCTGACCTTTCAACTTGCCCATTAGAAGCTGGATAGTAATACAAAGTGAAATTGTGCCTTTTCCCAATCCTGTTGAACCATTCAAACTGGAAGTATCTGATCTGTGGAACCCTTTTTGACATGACTTCTTCAGGCAGACTGTGCGTAGCAAAAATAGATCTTATTCCTCAGTTGTATGGTCTGAGCCCTATGTGTATGACTTTTAACCATTTCAAGTGGAAGCCTATTAAAAACAAGTAGTCCAATCCTTTTTTCACAATAATTGATATAACATCATTGGAATGGTCTAATCTGCCAGTTCCACATCTGAAGTTGTGCTGGATATGCTGTTTGTCTATTGGCTAGGTCTTCTGATTTTTGTCAATGTCAGGTTAATAGGCTACTTCTCTGGTCACTGCCTTCATATTCACTCTACCCAAGTATTGTGCATGGAATTCTTCCACAATCTACTTCTGCCATTCTTATGTCATCATTACCCTGGATCTATTTGTAAAGCTCCAACTATGTCCACTTCCATGACAGAGAAATGGTAGAAAACTTGTAAAATAAAAACAATTGTTCTCTATGTTTGTTGTAGCCTTTTCATAAGGCACTCTAGACACAACATTCATCATAGCATGTTTGGATGATCTATACTTGATGTCTTAGTTGAGGGGAGACAACAGCATGTCATTCTGTCAATGGCAATCTCTGCACAGCCATTGTAAGAATGACAGATTTTGGACCCAGGATGACTAGCAGAGATTTGGTCCATGGTCTTCCCAGCAAGAATGGTGAATCCTTGTCACTCTGAACATAATCTACATACGTCCTTCTTAGGTGACCATTCTTCATTTCACTTTTGGTCAATGTGTAAAAACTTAGAAAGTTAAAGAAATTAGAAAATAGCAAGAAGATAAAAGAGACTGAAGATGCTGGAACCTGGAACAAAAACCAGACTGCTGGAAGAATTCAGCAGGTCAAGCAGCATCTGTGGAGGCAAAAAGTGTCCAGGTCAAAACCCTCTGACCTTTGAGGGGAAAATAATGAGAGGACAGGCTATTTCAGTATTGTACAATGAGAGTGTTATTTGGTTAACATTTAAGGAACATCTAGAAAAGAGTGATCATAATATGACAGAATCTTGATAAAGAATGAAAGTGATTTAATTCAATCTATAGCATTGTCACAAATCTAAACAAGTGAAACAACAAAGGTATGAGAGATGAGATGGTGAGGTAGATTGGGAAACTATGGTATATGGTATGACAGGAAACAAGCAATAGCTAACAGTTAAACAATATATATATATGTAGTTTACTAAAATATATATATTCCCTTAAAACACAGAAACCCATCAGAGAAAATGATTAATCTATGGCTAACAAGAAAAGTTAAAAACAATATTAGATCAAAGGAAAAGGCTTATAACATTGCCAAAAAAAAGAGAAGTCTGAGGATTGGGGAAACTTCAAATGTCAGCAAAAGAGGGCCAAGAAATTGATAAAGAAAGAAAAAGTGGAATATGAGGGTAATCTGGTGGACAGCAAATACTCAATAATTATGTAAAAGGGAAAAGATAGTGCAACTTAATGTAGGCTCCTTACAGAGTGAGGCAGAAGATATTATATAGGAGAAGAATGAAGTGGCAGAGAAATTAAACCAATATTTTATGTTTGTCTTTATGGAATAAGACATACCAACCCTTCCAGTAATAATGGAGAACAATAAGTTCAGAATGAGTGAGAAACTAAATGAAATTAGTATTAGGAAAGGAAATAATGGGACTGAAAGCCACTGCTTCAGTATGCATGACTAAGAAATTAAAAAAATGTGGTTGATATAGACCACATGGATTTCACTAAGGCCTTTGACAAGGTCCAATATGGGAGATGGTACAAAAAGTTAGAGCCCATGAGATCCAGGGCATATTGGCAAATTGGATACAAAGTTGGCTTGGTAATAGGAGGCAGAGGGTGATGTGGAGGATCATTTTGGGGCTGAAAGCCTGTAATCAAGGATTGGTGCTGGAAGCCTTACTCTTTGTTTCATATGTATTAATGTAGAATATGAATGAAGGAGGCATAATTAGTAAATAGGCAGATGACACAAAGAAAATGATAGATTTGTTGAGAAAGAGGAGGAAAGTCGAAGGCTACAGGATGATATTGGTCAGTTGGTAAAATGGGCAGGATTGCACATTGGATTTAATCCTGACAAGTGTGAGGCGATGCACTTTGTAAAAACTCATAAGAGCCAGACATACACAATGAATGGTAGTTCCTCAAGGAGTACTGAAGAACAAAGGGACTTCATGTACAAGTCCAAAGATCCCTGAAGGTGGCAGCACAGGTAGATAAAGTGGTGAAGGAGGCATATGGAACACTCGCCTTCATTAACCAGAGCTTAGAACAGAAGAGCAGGTTAGTTATGGAACAAAATGTATAAAACATTGATTAGGTCTCTGCTGGAGTATTGTGAAGAATTCCAGTCACCACACTATAGGAAGGATGTGAGTGCATTGGAGAGGGTGCAGAAGAAATTCACTAGGCTGTTGCCTGGGATGGAGTTTTTCAGTTATGAGGGGAGAGTTGATAGGCTGGGTTTGCTTTCCTTGGAGAAGAGAAGGCTCAGGGGGTATATGATAGACGTATACAAAATTATTGGGGCATAATTGGGGTAGATAGTAGGAAACATTTCTCACAGCAGAGGTACCCAAAGCTAGAGGGCTTAGGTTTAGGGTAAGGGTAAGAGGTTTCGAGGCAATCCAAGGAAGAACTTTATCACCCAGTGGGTGGTTGCAATCTGGACTGCACAGTCTGAGTGGGTGGTAGAGGCAGATACCCTCACAACATTTAGGAAGGATCTTTGAATCTCCAACCCATTAAAGGCTATGGGCCAAGTGCTAGTGCAAGGGATTAGAATAGATAGGTACTTGATGGTCAGCAGAGACACAATGAACTGACCAGCCTGTATCTGTATTGTATGATTCCATAATTAGCCTTTTTGTATTGAATGGCATAGCAGGCTCAAAGGGCTGAATGGCCTCCTGGCACTCCTGTTTTCTCCTTCTATGTTGAAGTACAATGGTGGGATGAGGGTGGGGTTCACGTGGAGTAAACCAATTGATGAACTCAACAATTTGTGCAAGTATGTTGGTCTGTATGTATCTGTTTTATAAGAGAGCATATTTTTCACTTGTGTATTTCTCAGCTTGACAGCATGAAATGTCTTCCAATATTGCTCTACTGAACAGGGATTCTCAATCCTATGGATAGAATTCTTGCCAGCCTTTTCCAATGGTGGTCTTGGCTGGTCTCCTGCACCACCCCACAGTGCATCCTTCCTGACATATAGCTCATTAACCAGGATTACTGTACTGCCTCTCAGTAACCTCTGCTCCATAGCAGTCATAATGCTTTCTACTGCAATCTGGCTGCAATGGAGAGTTTTTTTTAAGACTTGATGCTTTTCTGTGATTGCTGCATAGTAAAGTGCTGGCAACTGTGCCCAGTTGAGTGCAATCCTGTTGTGAACTGAGTTTGTCCTGCTTTAAAGCTTCATTCTGTGTATAAATCACCCCGTTACTGTTTCAAACTTGCTTTTGACAATTTCATGATTCTTTTCAGTAGGTTCAAATTTGCCATTAGTACTTCACAATGTTTTAGCACAGCAAAAATAGGTGAAATCCAATGCTTAGGCACTTATAAGTCCGGGTGAACTTTTGTACACAGGTGCTGAAAAGGAAAATTTGATTCCACTGGGTTCAGGTGTGTTCTGAAAGTGCATTTTTTGTTTCCAGGCACCATGGCAGGTGATGAGTGAGTTTCTACCAAGTGTAGCAGGAATTGCCATTGAGCAGACATTTCAAATGTTATTAATTGTTGTTTTTCTCTTTAAAATCTGCTGGCTGTTAGTCCAGTTGGGCAGGGTGAGTGCAGGAAATGGATTACCTGAATTCCACAGAGATTGCTGTACAAATGTCCTTGTGGACTGTTGGTGGCTTTACAAAATGGACCACACACGATTAATTCAAGATACAGTAATAATAAACTGAATTCCAACTCCACCATTACCCATCTCTCATTGCCCTGATGGCATTATGAATCAACCACAAAGTGTGGTACTGGAGCCAGATTAGTTAACAGTGACTGGCTCCTTTCCCTAAAGAAAACTAGTGAGTTTTTCCTGGCACTGTATTTTATAGATTCAATTTTTTTAATGGTGGGATTTAACCTCATCCCTTTTGTGTTGCTTATCCAGTACCACAGTCAACACCTAACTTACCCTCTTGCACCTGAAGTGCTAAATCATCAGTTGAGGTTGGTTGGTAGACATCAGAATTTAAAGAACGTGGCAGAAATCCAGTGTTCATTTTTAGAGTGCTCTATTTGGGGTGTAAGTAGAAGAGCAGTCTTGTTTCTGGTAGCAGGCAGCTTAAATATGTGGACTGAAAGAATGCAGTTGCAATTTTCCAGTACAAATGCATGAACCATGTACTCTCCACCCAACTGTAAAAGCAATCTTTAAAGGGACACACCACCAACAACTGCACAGAAAGGGAATTTCTAACTTAGATTTTCCTTTGTAGATTAACGCAACAGCTTCGGGCTGCACAAATGCTTATCCAGGCAACCCCTGAAAAATGGAGACTACTCCCACCCTTAGCTCTCAATGCCCCCACAGGCCCATGATCTTCCATGATTGGAGACACTCCTCAAAGCCTAACTCTTCACTTTCTATATAGGTACCTGAGACATCCAACATTGCACTGGTCCAGGACTAGTAAAGTGCTATAATCATCATGGGCCAAATGACCTGTTCCTGTGCTGCACTGACCTATCATGTAGCTCACCAGCTTGACAGTAACAAGGCTCAATCCTCAATGCAGAGTGAACGCAAGAGTGTCAGCAGAATCTCTCCAAAGATTAAAATGCATCCTCGTGCAACCACATCACAAAACGTGGAACTAGTGGGCTGCATCATAAAATAAGGAATTTTGATCAGAGCTTTTCTGGGGGAAGCCAAGTTGCTTCCATTCTGAACTAATCAAACATGCCACACCTCTCTGAAGTAAATGGGAGAGTCTTTGCTGACATGAATTATAGAATGCAAAATGGTTGTTTTCAGTTAACCAAGGCATATGCAGCAAGATATTTATATGGAGTTCAGTCAATGATCAGTTGTGATGTTAACAGATGGCTGGGGGGTTGGGGTGGAGTGGGAGTGGGGGCCGGGGGAAAGGGTCCTGTTGTTCCCATGTTCTGATTGATAACAACCCAGCTATGATTATCACATGCAGTATGAAACCACAGTGTGCACTATTCAGAACAAATGTTTTAAACTATGACAACAGTTTTAACTGTTGTCAACATGTTATTCCCCATAATATAGCCACTGTTTGAATCATTGATAAAGGACCCTCTGATAAGCTCTTCAGATGTTTAGTAAAATTACATTGTATTACATATTCTGTATTATTGCAATGGACAGAATGGACAGAGAGGCACCATCAAATGTGGCTGATGGTCAACTGCATGGAGAAACACGAGAAACATGATGTAAGGCAGCTAATACTGGTGGACCACAGAACGTATGAATTGAGCTTATTATTGTCCACCTCTTCTAATGAGCTTTCCAATTCATTCCCTGGTATTATCTGTTCATTTCTATTGATCCAGAGAGCCCAGCATCATCCCTATCAAGCCCCTAAAGAATTTTGCATGTTTGAATGAAAACACCTTTTATTCTTCTAAGTCAGAGAGAGAAACGATCCAGTCTGCTTAACCAACATTCCACAAGAGATCTGGTGAATGTGTTTTTGGGAGAGGAATGATGTTACATCTTAACACATAGAGAAAAGGTTCAACCAGTGTTTTGTGTTTTAGGAAGTTTATTTTCTTCAAGTGTGCTGAGTGCACATGTCTGCGATCAAAGCCCCTATAAAGAGCAACCAAAATAACATCTGCAAAAGATCTGCAGTGATACAGGATGTCCCAAAATCATCATCATCTCTCCTGGCTTGGAGAACATTGATCAACTTTATGCATTCACATACTATAAGTGGAAAATGATTACAGTATGCAAAGTTATAACATACCAGTTTAGAGTTAGTTTGATTTAACAGTTTCTTTTTGCTTGAATTCTTTCATATGTTTGTAAATGTATTTATTCATATACTGTAATCACTGAAATGCTAATTTTTTCACCTATGTAATTTTTGCACAGAACTCCATATGTTAAATTAATCCTCAGCAAAATGCATTTTGCAGACAGATTTTTCCCTTATGCACCATAAATTTTTGTGTCTTGCTACTATGTGCCCCTTGGGCTTGAGAACCATTTGCAAGAGATGTTCTTCCAGTGCTTACAGAATTCATAACAATGGGATTCATCACAAACTGATGTTACCATGTGTTTAATTATACACCTGGGTGGTGGGTTTTTTCATTCACTTATTTTTCATCTGCTTTTCCAGCTCAGATACTAACACAGCTTTGATATTGTTATGTCAAAAGAACCACACAACAGCTCAATACACCCTTGTCACCAAACCAGCCTCAATTTCAATATAGGATCATTAAGGTCTATGTTGCTTTCCAATGTAAATATTAAGGTAGATAAGCAGTACTGAGACTTCACCTGGAATATTGTGTACAGGGCTAGTCTGCATACCTGAGGAAGAATATCCTTCTGATTAAGGGAGTGCAAAAAATTTTCACTAGAGTAATTCCTGGAATAGCTGTAAAGTCCTATGAGGAGTGATTAAGCAAACAAGATATTTTCTGTCTCTAATTTAGAAGAATGAGAGGTGTTTTCATTGAAACCCACAAAATTCTTTTGGGGCTTGATATGGATGATCTGGGATGTCTGGGTCAATAGATTTTTTTCATATATTAAGGGAATAAAGGGATATGTGATTGGTACAGGAAAGTGACAATGAAGTGGAAAATCAGCCACAATCTTATCGAATGGATCAGTAACTATGAAGGCCAAAAAGTCTACCCTTAGTTCTATTTCTTATATTCTTATGTCCTTGCATTCTTGGAGTTGAAGAAGGTAAAAACATCACCAAGCTATTAGTTAAAGTCATCATCAACTACATTCTGCTTAAATACGGATTGATTTTTACTTCTTGTTGCAACCATCCTAGAGGCGACTCGTGCTGTTTTCAAGTTTTTTTGAAGTTGCTAAACTATACATGAAGTAGTGAGGCAGATGTTGAAGGGCTCCCATACCTGGATGCATTAGTATTAGTAGACATTCCACCTAGAACACAGCATCACTACATGAATGAGCAGAGAGTACACAGTGATTGATAAGCTGCCAGAACAGATGAGAGGAGGAGGAGAAGGGGTGAAGGACACTCACTGCAGCATTTATGTGTCTCCCCCTCATGCAGATTCTGTGTCTGAACAAAGCTGTGTTAGTATCTGAGCTGGTGGCTGCAAGTGTTCAATTAAGTCACAGTGTCTTCTCCTTCACTGTATTTTTGGTCTTTCATCATTATCAAGCCAGGCTCCAGTTTTTGATCATCTGAGATGAGAAAGGTACAAAGGTAGGGTGGAGATGAAGGGAATAGTAAAATCGTGCATGATCTCTCCATCTGCAGCTTGTAACTCAGAAGACATTGTAGGATGAGAGGAAATGGGTTGTGAGAAGTCAGATTAACTATGAGAATCCTGTTATTTTCAGTCCTTGCTTCTAAGCCACAGACAGTCCCTCCAATTATAACAGCACTGTTTCAAACATGTGGCTAAGATCATGGTGTTACAATTGCTCCCCACATTAAGTCCTGTAGTATATGATTACATGCCACCTTGACCTGCAAGAAAGGGGGAACTGCATCAGTGTGTGCACATGCAATCTCTTTGGATATCACATTTGAATGGCCAGCAATTTGTGCAAACTGTGAGATCTGGCTGTGAGACATGGAGAAGTATTTATTGTGCAAATATAAGATAAAGTACATGAATAATAATTTTCTAGCAGCAGGATGTTTTATTAGTAACTTAATAAACCATATTTCCTTTAAAAGAAAAGTGGAGGTAAAGTTTAGTGCACCATATTAGCAAATGTGAGTTGGCATATCTCATTGTATGCTTCAGTTCCCAAAATAATGGTGTAGCAATTGACAGAGATTGTTGATGGGGTCTGATTCATTGAGCAGTGTCCGAAGCTAGTGGTGCAGATGGTAACGTAAGGAACTAAGATATGATGTTGACCATGTGTGTGTTTATTGGAATTCTTGTGGCACTGCATTACTGCAGCTTGACATCTGTCTTTGATCACTCCAGCTACTTGCTCCCACTGCCATTGAAGAAAGAGGTCATACTAGCCTATTGCAAACATAGGACATTTCTCTTCCTTTCTACAATTTTCACCAAGGCCTGCAGAACAACATTGAAAAATCTTGGGGCCCACAATCTTATGCTTGGCACTATTGCCCAAAGAATCACAACCCAATTAACATTTTGCACCACTTCTTGCAGTCACAATATACCTCCGCTTTCAAAGGTAGAAGCTGGTTTGAAATAGTGCAGGCTGGATTTAAGCTTTGCTCATTATTGCCCCTTCCTGTGGTGTGCATCCAATGAACCACATGGTTTGCATTGTCTGCACACAGCAATCAAGTAGGCAGCACAGTTGGCAGCTACTGCATCGGAAGCTGAAAGCATGGGTTAAAAGCACATTGTGATTCCCATTTTAGGTGGGTATTAACTTCAACTCCTATGATGTTTTGGAAAAGAATTAATAACTGCAAAACCCTTATGGCTGAAGGTTCTTTCCCCGATAATTAAGTGAAGAAAATGAGGTCAAAGTGAAGAGCAGAGACTGTGTGACAGGATGAAGGGCCAGAGGTGAGAGAAGGCCATGGAGGGATTTAGAAATTAGCATAAATACATCATTGATAGGAAACCAGGGGAAGAAAAATTTTGAATATGTACTTCTTGGCATCACTATTTTGAAACCAGGAGGCATAGAACGAATTATGATAATTCACACTTTCTAAAGCAGAGCACCAAACTTTACCTCTATTTTTCTTAAAAAGAAAATATGGTTTATAAAATTGCTAATAAAACAAATCCTCCTGCTAGAAAATTTTAAAAGTAAACATTTTAGTGATTCCTGCAGCTAAAAGGGTACCAGTTGGGATCATTAATAGCATATACCACTTCTAAATATGTTTATGTTAAAGTGAGTATGAAGCCGGGCCTTGTTAGTTGTTGCTTGATGGCATCAGAGCGCCCCATAGTCCTATTCTGGGTCTGGTCCAGTCAGTAGGCCGCCAAAGCAAACTCACTGGAATCCTACTTTAATTTGAATTCAACCTGAATCAAACACCCTTCACGTAGCCAGGATATAAGAAGGATTTTTCTCCCCCAAGTGACGAGACAGAGACTAACCCAGTCTGAAAAGTCATTTGGTATTTATTGAGCAAACAAATGTGGTTATTAATGGTTACTAGAGATTGTATAAATAACATAGGAGTGCTCCAATTACAATTAGAATAGATGAAACCCATTGCAAGTGTATGATTCCAAGCAAAACAGTTGGGGTTTTCAGTGTTTTCATTGTTTTATCACCTATATCATATTTTAATTAAAAATATAATGCTTATAAATAAAAATCAGTACGTACTTTGTTCATAAATCCAATTGCATGCATACTTAAACAATGTTGAACACTTTAATACTGTTTAGAAAGGGGTTGGGGAGAAAACTTCAGCCAAGAGCAGAAAGGTTCCAGAACTCAGAACTGGGGCAGGGAGCAAACAGGACCTGAAGCAACAGAGAAATGAGGCTGGCAAGCACAGCATTGCAAGATGGTGTGAGAGCAATTTCAAGAGAGTTTGATTTCTGAAACTCATGTGGGGAAGGAGCTTAGTGCAATCCAGCTGCCAAAAGAAAATAATCACAATTACCTTATCATACTCTCAGAGCATCCCACTGAATTACTTTTGTAGTGTAGCTGTTTATAATTATAGCTGCAGTGGGGAAGTGGCTGGGTGGAGATTGCTGGCCAACCCCTGCCAACCCTACCAATTTCCCATTGAAGTTTGTCAGTCCATCCCACCTGCAAAGTCTGTGATGACCTGGTTTCATGGATTCATGTGCAAGGCCATATGACTAGTCAGGATGCTGATGACATCAGCCTTAAAGGCACACCCTTCAAAAACTGGTTATTCAAGTTTCTCATAGTCTGGGACAGAGACCTGGTATCTGGATTATTTGTCATTTTAGGTACAAACATATTTTGAGAGTCACAAACTGCCAGAGGCAGACAGAGAAATGCGGGCCAGAAACACAAAGGAAAGCTTTCTGTTTTTAAGAGATAAAGGAATACAAAAAGTAATCCTTCTTAACAACAGCATTGCATCTGACCCAGAGCTGGACCCATTGAATGACAGGTAGCAATCTTTACCTAGTGGGCACTTCCCCTTTCCTTTGAGCACTGTTTACTTGAAGTTTCAAATGGAAAAATAATAAACCAGGAGCAGGAAGTAGGTCATTCAGCTCCTTGAGCCTGTTCTGCCATTCAACAAGATCATTCCTTATCTTTTACTTCAACACCATCTTCCTGCCCTATCCTATACCCTATGTTACAATTAATATCCAGAAATCTACCAATTTTTGTGTTGAAAGCAATCAATGATTAAGCCTTCTCACCACTTTGGTGCAGAGAAATTCAAAGATTCACCACCCTTCGAGTGCAGAAATTTCATTCCAGTCCTAAATGACCCATCTCTTTTACTGCGACCCTAACCCTTTTTTCTGAACTCCTTGGCAGGGGAAACATCTTCCCCACATCCACCTTGGTGCATTAGATATTCTGGGCCAATAAAGCAGAGGTAGGCTGGCCTTTAATAAATGGGATAAAAAGAATGAGGAAATGGAGTTCAGGTGTGAGTAGGGGTACCATGCAAACCACTGGAAAATATAAAAAAGCAAAGCATGCCATTGCTGGAAAATGTGAATTCAGAACAGTCAGCAGGAAAAGGTTAGCAGGTTAGGCAGCAGCAGTGGAAAGAACAGATGGGTTAATGCTCCCAAACGTGTTGACAGTTAGCTGGTGGGTCCTCAGAGAACCACTGGCTGGTGCAGCGTGTACAGCAACACATTCCAGACTTCCATGACTGCACATTGCAGCACAGAAATCAGGAAGGAGCTGAAAGTCAGATGGGCATGCATCTGACCTCTCACACTACTGTAGACTCACCACTGAGATCAGAGACGTTCTATAAGCTGCTGAGCTGTGGGGCCCCTCAGCTTTATATTAGTGGTATGTCGGTGTGATGGTGAAAACATGTGGTAGTAAGGGATACAAGGTTAAGAAAGGTAAAAATTAGAACTGCACACGTAGGTAAGTAAGTCACTTAATTTCAGAGGGAAGTATGTAAGAAACAAATTTGTAGGATTATGAGTGTATTCCAAAAGTTGATCCAGAGGATTTCATGGAAGAAATGACACAATATTCTACTGAGCTGATGTGATGCCTTTCTCAAGTCCAGTGCTGGATAGAACACAACAACAGAAGATTTTTGAGAAGATCAAAGAACTTAGAAAACTAGTTGAGAGGTTACATTTGAGAATAATGCAAATACATGAATCACTCTTCAAAATGTGTAGATCTGTGTATGACGTATATGAACATATGGTTTGAAAGGGTGGAATAAACAAGATGCATGTGTTTTAGTTATTCTCCATGTCTTCTGGTGATTTTCAATATATTTTGACTACACATGGTTGTAGGAATAAGAGCTGACTCTTATATTACAAGGAAAGGGAAACCGGAGAGACAATTAAAGGGAGAGAGGGGAAGATTCTCCTGTCATTCTGCCTGGGCATATTACATCACCTGGCATCAGAATCTGTGAGGAAGGGCATCATCAACCTCATCTACAAACAAAGGGAGGAGATCAGAAATTAGCATCGATCCCTCTGTTAAAAGGTCATCACCAATTGAGTTAAATCTGCTTGGGGACCAGACCTGTGCTGTACTCAGAGATACGATCGCTTATGTGTGGGATAAGGGGTTGGACATTTGCTCTGTCAGCTTGGACTAGGAGTAATCCTTTGACAGAATATTGCACATATACAAGATGGATGTGTTCTCCAAAACAAGCTTTGGGGCTGGAATCTGAAATTGTACAACTGTTCTACATGCACATCACTAATGCAGTCAAAATTTTTGGGTGGGAAACAGAAAGCCTCCCAATAAAATTTTTAACACTTAAAAGACATTTGGACAGGTACATGGATAGGAAAGGTTCAGAGGGATATGGGCCAAACATGGGCAAATTGGACTAGCTTATATGAGCATCTTGGTTGTCATGGACGAGTTGGGCCAAAGGGCCTGTTTCCATGCTGTATTACTCTATGACTCTAAAACCTGAAGTCAGGCAAAGTGACTTCTCCTCTATCTTGTTTGTCTGTTGGATTGAGTCATTGCTGAAGAAATCAGAAAGGACACATTCATAAGAGGGGATAATGATCCCATGAGCATCACCATCTCTTGCTTAGACCAATACTGGTCCACAAAGTGATGAACATCTGCAACCAGTATGAACTAGTCTCAGGGGCCAGAATCAGTTGTATCAAAAGCAAGGCCATATTCTTTGGTGACTGCCCTGACCGGTCCTCTGCAGCATTCATCATCAGGTCTGATTAACTGAAGATGATAGGAGCCAAGGCATGTATCAAAGAACAAGCTTGAGTGAATAGCTGAGATGAAACAGAAGTTGGGAATGTAGGAGCAGCCATCTTCGGAAAGAATTTGGTCATCAAGTGTAGCTCTAGGTGGAGTAGGTGTGCTGCAGCCATCACCCGAGTTCTTTTCCTTTTCATCTGGAGCTGATGTACAGATCTCCAGATAAAGGGAAGAAGGATGTACCCAACGTGGTCCTCATCATGTATGTGGCTGCATCGAGCTATGTGTAGAATCTGAGTGTGCAGGTACTAAGTGTTACTATTTGACCACATTGCTGTGAAACCTTCCACTCAGTTGGACCATACCATGCCACATGACCCTCGTAGAAAAGTTTCTGCAGACTACATCAACCAGGCAGTGGCCTTCATAGGATGTCCTCAAGGCCCTGCAGGAGAAAGAAACAGCGGATCCCATGAATGGTCCCTGAGCAGGACCTCGAAGTCATTTGGTAGAATGTCTCATCACCACAGCTTTCACACAAGCACCAAGACCTCCCATGGCTGGTAACGAGAAGAAGTCCTCTCCATCAGATCCTTCATGCATAGCCAGAATTTCAGTCTCCCCTCATGCTGCCTTCGAGCTAGCTGGGGTGTGGATGAGATCATCACCCATCTCTTTCTTGATTGTGTGTTGCCATGAAGGTCTGGAAAAGGATGAAGTGGTCCTTGGCATAGTTCATCCCAAGCAACTGTGTAACGCAAGACTCTGTGCTCAATTGGCCATTCTCAGGGACTTACACTGAGGCAAACATTGACTGCTGATAAACAGTGAAAGGCGCACATTTTTCTGCTCAAAACTTCTCGATCTTCAAGTGCAAGGAGCTGTCTGCAGCTAAGTGACGCAGACTGGCACATTCCAGGGTGCAGGAGTATGTGCTGTGAGATGTGCTACAGCTTGGTGTAGCTGCCACTAAGGCTTTCAGGGGAAAAGCTAAAGTATAGGTCTTCCCACCACTGGACACTTGAGGGGCTGGGCCCTGGATAATAACTTTTCAGACTTATTGATTACGAAATATTTGGGATGAAAAAACTGTTGACATGTTGACATTGTAAATATTGTAAGTGAATATAATGACATGCTTAGTACAGTGAATAAAGATAATCTTATATAACTGGGTATGTAGGTAAAGTATATTCTTGGGGAAAAAGATGCATCACTTAACCACAATGCCTAAGGGAAAATCATGTAAAGAGAGCTGTATCCCTCACAGGGATCTTGCCTGATTCTAACTCCATTAATTTATCTATGAAAATCTCCATGGAAGATCAACCTGTATAACTAATACTTTCCATGCTGTTAATGTTGTGCTTTGAATGTATGACTTTTGGGAATAGGTACTTGGCAATTGTCAGGAAAAAAAACTCAAGCATTTGAAAAAAAATCCTGTTTTTTTTCTTTTTCATCCTTTCATACCTGTATGATGAAAACCACAAATATGAAACAGTTTGCAAGTTATGACAAGGTGCGTTAGGACTTGTGTTTTAAATCTACATGCCTGAAAGCTATATTTTGTCTTTAGTCTTTAAAAAAGACTAGAACTCAGATTAATAATATTGGTGTGTCAGAGTTAATTTATATTTCAACTAATAATGTTTTAATAATGTCAACTTTAGCATAAGGCAAAATGAATTCCTACAAGACCCAAGTCATCAAATTGTTCTAGGTCCTATGATCCAATTAAATTTCTCCATAGTTAACTTGAATCTGAATCGCACTGAAGAAGAAACTTTTTAACAGTTCTAAACTTGCTTCAGAACTTTCAGTAAACAACTTGAAACCTTTGGGGCCATAATTTCTTGCATGTTATTCCAATGATTTCAAATGTTTGCAAGAGCCTTCCTTTGCCTGCCTCAGTGAACATAGTATCTTTATACAAAATGTCAAATGCAATCATAGAGATAGAGATAAGAAAGCTTATCTTGATACATGCAAAATAAGTGTCAAAGACAAAGATTTTAGGATACCGGCAAATTGTTTATTCCCTCTCTTTAACTTCTTGTCTGTGGAACAGATAGCAGTGTGATTGACACACTTATCACTACTTTGACTATGTTGATACATATAAAAGGATTTTTGTTGACTGTTGCCTGAAGAAAAGCTTTCATTCCAGTTTTCAGCTCCTAATGCCCTGCAGCAGACATGTTGATACTTATATTCCTGTTGCTGTTTCATTCTGCTGGCTACACTTGAATGCTTTTATATTGATGAAACTGTGTTGATGATAGGACCACGGCACTCCTGCTGTTGACAGAGCTTTCTAATATAGAGAAAAGAATATGATGTCATCAGACACCCAGAGGGAATTTAAATGGGGAGTGGTTTTCATAAAGGTGGAGAAGAAAGGAAGGGTCAATGAGCATCTAATTCACCTAATGTCATCAGTTTTCAGCCTGTGGCTCTTTTAACTCCTGGCTCTCACTTACATCCAGCTGGCCAACTGCCTACCTGGATCAGGGCAGATCAGAATTGTAGGAGCCAGTGACTGTCTCCTGACAAAGTACCATTTTGTGAGGGAGAGAGTGGAATTTGGGATTGCTCCTCTGGTGGGAAATGGTAAGCCCGAGCACCTGTATGTGCTGCTCCTTCTGTTTCAGCCAGGAAAACTTTTGACTTGACTCAGAGGAACTCTTTTTTTTAACTGATCAAGCACTTACTGAATCACTAGGTAAGTATGCAGCTGTAGATAGGTCAAGGTGTGGTGGGAGGGCGGGGGTGGGGGGGGGAAGTTTTCCTATCCAGTTCCAAAAACAAAAAAGGCTTGCATTTCATAACCTCAGAATGTCCTAAAGTGCATTACACCCAATAAAGTAATGTTGAAACATAAATGCTTCCTTCTTCCCCTTAGGCTGTCCCTCTTGATCAAGGATGATTTGCTCCCACTGGTTTTGCTGGTTCTGAAGTGACTGATGGGGCTAATCCAGGAATTGCAAACCCTTCCACACATGGTGGACTGGTGGGTAGTTTCTGAAATGGTGCACACCTCCTGCCATTTATGCAGGGCTTCTGTGTGCTCCTGATGCGTGGACTGAGAGGTCTCAATACCATCCTGTTTGATCCTTCTCTATGTTGAGCTCTCATGGGCCAGAGATCTCAGAAATCACTTATTGCAATTTTTCAGGGAGGATTTGTACACATCCTTGAATCTTTTCTGGAGACACAAGGGATTCTGCAGATGCTAGAATCTGGAACAACAACACAGAGTGCTGGAGGAACTCAGCAGGCCAGGCAAGTTCCTCCAGCATTTTGTGTGTGTTGCTTGAATCTTTTCCTCTGTCCACCCTGGTTATCTCTTTCCATGACACAGCTCAGAATAGACTGTCTGCTTCAGGAGTTGGGCATTTGACACAGTATTAATGCATGAAAGACAGAATTTAATTCGCATACAGCAAACTCTACATAAACAGCAATGTGATAATGACCAGATAATTTATTTTAATGATGTTGATTGAAGAATAAACTATAGCCAGGACATTAATAGTGTCACACGAATTATCTAATGAGCACCTGAGAAAGCAGACGGAGTTTTGGATTAACGCCTCAACAGAGAAATAGCACTGCTAATGGTCTAACATTCCCTCAGTTCCTCACTGAAGTGTTCTGGCCTTTTGTGCTGAAATTGCATGGGTGGAAATTGAACCCATAACTTTCTGATCCAGAGGCAAGAATGTTGCAATTAAGTTCGATCTGGAACAAGGTAACTTGCATTCATACACTACATCACCTTATGTCATCAATACATGCCAGGGCCTTTCACAGGATGAGATATTAAAATAGATGACCAAAAACCTGGGCAAAGGAGTAAAGTTAAAGGAGGTGCAATCAATCCAAAGAGGGATGTGTGGGGATGGAAGTCCAAAATCCAGGGCCCAAGCAGATAAAAATGTGGCTGCTACATTAAAAACTGTGGATGCAAAGGAGACCAGAATTGGAAATGTGGAGAGATTTCAGTAGGGGTTAAGGCTGAAAGAAATTACAAAGATAAAAAGGGATGAGGTGGTGGACACTTTGGAAACAAGGATGAACATTTTAGAATTGAGGTATTCCCAGGTTGGTAGTCCAACCATTATCTTAATGGATCTTATACAAGCAAGGAAATAGAATTATTTTTTCAGTGTGGGTGTTAATATCCATGCAGCATAGCCTAGTGTCTGGTCACATTGGAACCCCTTGCCTTTGGATCAAGACCTCTCTCTGTTGTGCCCATGTGGTAGCTGGTGTGCAACAATGTCAAAAGAAGTAAACAGCCTCCAGTGCTCAATAGGAATGTCAGGAGCTGGAATGCCAGGACCTTCATGGGCAGTTCCCAATAACAGTAGACCTGAAAGCACTTCACTATCGTAGCCCAGAAGTTTAAGTACTTTGACATTGACACTACTGCACTGATTGAGACACAATGGGCAAGAGGTAGCCAGCTGAAAGAATAAGGTAGACATACACCTTCTTCCAGAAAGGGAAACCAGAAGGGGAATGTGCAGGGTGAGTTTCATTGCCAAAAATAACCAGGTTTGGAATCTTAATGACTTCCCTTGTGGGACAATAAAATGCCTTGTGATCCTTTGGTTCACTTGAACATGTCATTGGCACCAACACTCCCTTTCCCACTAGAGGGATACCACTCAAGGTTGACTCTGCAAAATCCTCCAAATCCACTGGCAGAATAAACAAGCCAATGTCAGCATCCTTTCCCAGACCAATATCCTCGCATCGAGGCTCTAGTTACACTCAGTCCACTCCCATTTTCAGTTTGTATGCCCAACACCAAACTCCCAAAACAGGCAAAACAGCAATGCTGGAAGAACTCAGCCACTCAAGCAGCATCTGTGGAAAGAGAGACCCATCAACATTTTGCGTCAGTGACTCTTCTTCTGTTTTCCACTATTTTTAGCTCTGTGAAAGCAAGAAATTAACAGATGGAGAAAGGAAACAACTGAAGGATGTTTTCAAAGCCTCCTTGATGACATGTTACATCCCCACCACCTCCTAGGAATCCCTGGTTTATGACCGCTCAAATGGGAAAGGAACATTCAGGATGACATTGAGACCTGAAGCGTGTGCATCAAGAGCACACTGAATCCCAAAGTAAATGGCATAAGGAGCACATTACTTCCCAACTACTCACCTACAGCAAATCATCCTCAATCCTGAGAGAGGGCCAAAGAAGGGAAGTTACTCTGGTGAGGAACTACATGTGTTCTAGCCAGTTATATTGCTGCTGTATCCAGAGCACACTTTGGAGTTCATAAGTTTTTGTTTTGTCAACTGCGTCCAAACAATCTAGGTTTAACTATGGAGACACAAGAGACTGCAGATGCTAGAAATCTGGAGCAACACACAAAGGAGCTGGAGGAACTCAGCAGGTCAGGCAACATCTATGGAGGGAAATGGACAATCGATGTTTTGAGTCAAAACGTCCACTGTCCATTTCTCTACATAGATGCTGTCTGACCCACTGAGTTCCTCCAGCTCCTTTGTGTGTTGCTCTAGGATTAACTATGTTGATTTAACAGGGAACAATTCTTTTTTTCATATTCGATAATGATATAAAAGGAGGCCTTTCAGCCCATTGTCTAAGACAACTCTCACACTGCTCCCTCAGTCCCCTACCCCACTTCCTTCCTTATAATCTGTTCTCTTTTGCATGTCCATCAGCTCCATTTCACCCTTTCTCTAAACACCCACATACACTGGGGGCAATTTACAATGGCCAATTAACCCACTGTATTACAGTGTCAGCGACCTGGGTTCAATTTTGGCCGCTGTCTGTAAGGAGCTTGTATGTTCTCCCCATGTCTGCATAGGTTTCCTCCAGGTTCTCTGGTTTTCTCCCACGTTCCAAAGACATACGGGTTAGGAAGTTGTGGGCATGCTATCTTGGCACTGAAAGCGTGGCAACACTTGCGGGCTGCCCTCAGAACACCCTACGCAAAAAGTTGCATTTCACTGTGTGTTTCGGTGTACATGTGACTAATAAAGATATCTATTTTATCTTGAGATGTGGGAGGAAATTAGAACACTCAGTGTAATCCCATGCATTCACAGATTCACAGGGGAGATGTGCAGTCTTCATAAGTACAACACTCAAGGTCGGGATTGAACCTGGGTCGCTGTAGCTGTGTGGCAGCAGCATGAACCACTGTGTCACCCATTGCAAAATCCACACAGACAGCACCCGAGGTCAGGATCAAAAACGCAGTCTGGCAAACAGAATTTCTACATCTTGTTTGGATTCAAAAGTTGCTTGGTTTGAAAACTTCTAAATATGGTGATAGGTTTCTTAGCATGTCGAACATACAGCTGACTGAAGAAAAATGTCATACTAGTGAACCAAAAAAGGAGAGCTGTGTTGCAACCAGTGCACAACATGACTTACTATAAAGGAATAAAATATAACTACAAAAGAGTAGCATAAACATGAATTAATTTTCAAACCATTCATGTTTTAATGTTATGAGGAACAATTGCAATGAAATGTTTATGTGCTACAGCATCACAGAAAAAACTTTGAATTCCAATGAAATCTTTTTAGCACCATTTTACTCTTCTTCTGAGTTATCTTCAGGCTGATGTAATTCAATAGCACTTCCTCCAGCCTTTCTATTTTGTAAGTGATTAGACACATCATTGGAACAACAAAAGAATGGAAATGGAGTTCAAACATCCTATTCAAAGGATAAGAATTTCACACCTGAAAATGAATAGTGGCAGACATAGCAGCTGCTTAACTTGATACCTATACTCACAGGTGTGAATTTAACTTTGTACTGTCAATCATTGTTGAGGGGGAAGGGGCTGTTTGCAAAGGCTGAACAGCAGGCAACTCCAGATGGGAAACACATGGCCTTTTTGGGAGAAAGACAAAAGGTTGTACACAAAGGAAGCTGAAGTGTGGAGTAAAATATTTTTCTAAGCAAACACTAGAAATAAAGGTTGAAGAAAGTCTGAAATATTCATGTTTAATCTTATGCAATACAGATAACTATTACATGTTCAAAAAATGATATTAGTAGAGTAAATAAAGTTCAATTGCATTAGTCTTTTTTTCAAATGAGAATTATTTTTCTTCTGATGAGAAACACAATTACACTTATTTACATCACTCCAGTAATTTGACCACATGCTGCCTCTATGTACAAAGTCCAGGGTCTGATTTACTTTTTTATTAATCACTTTCTCAGCCTGTTTTGCAACCATCAAATATTTGAGCACATATATACATAGGTATTTCGATTCCTGAATCACCTTTAAAATTGTAACCTTTGCATAATGTTGCCTTTCTTCATTCTTCCTCTCAAAATATATCACTTTGTACTTTCCCATCCATTCCACCAGTTTGACTGAATTTTTCTGTGTCATGATCCTCCTCGCTGTCTATCACATTTAGTTTAAAATTGTGTCTTATTAATGTACACCTAAGAAATTACTATATATCAAGAAAAGCAGTGGTTTAGTTATTAGGTTCTGAGGAACACCATTGCATACCTTCCATCAGCTCAAAAAAATGTTCATTCACCATGACACTCATTCTTGCCCCTAAGCTAATTTCATATGTAGCCATTTCCATTTTGTTTCATGGTTTGCAGTATTGCTTACAAGCTTATTTTGGCTCTATGAAACATCCCATTCAAAGGATAAAGATTTTCAAAGTCCATATGCACAATATTAACTCCATTGCCCTCATTAGCATTCATTTTTCCCTCACTAAATAAATTCAGTCATTTGTTAATGCATTACTAGGTTATCAGCTTGTGGTGGCTTTCCTTCATTAATCTGAATGTCGAAATAACTATCAGTTTTGTCCAAGATTATTCTTTCTAATAGCTTCCCTTCATCAAGGTTAAAGTACTTGCTGGGTCTAATCTTCCTTATTTT
The DNA here is from genome assembly GCF_009764475.1 of Pristis pectinata. Taxonomy (NCBI): domain Eukaryota; kingdom Metazoa; phylum Chordata; class Chondrichthyes; order Rhinopristiformes; family Pristidae; genus Pristis; species Pristis pectinata. The sequence goes on along the minus strand of NC_067419.1, from coordinate 38,933,903 downwards.
TAAAACAAGGGTGCAGAATTTATAATCCTCTATTCCTCTCATACTATCAAAAGTTTAAGGAGGATTGAAAGATTATGTCCCATATTATCTATAGTTTTGAACCTTGCTTAACTTAAAAATCTTCTAATATCTATTGATTCTACAATGATTCCCATAGATTGGAAGGTAGGAAATATAATCTCATTTTTTAAGAAAGGCAGGAGCTTGAAAATGGGAAATTACAGATCCGTTGGCTGAGGTCAGGAGTAGGGAAAATGCTAGATCCTATTATCAGGAAGTGGTAGCATGGCCCATAGAAAACAATAATAGGGTTGAGTAGAGTGAACACAGATTTGTCAAAGAGATATCATGTTTGATGGATCTGAGGTTGTAAAGTGCAAAATAGATAAGGAGGAACCAGTGGATGTGATATATTTCAGGAGTTTCAGAAGGGCATCAACATGGTGCCACACAAGAGGTTATCAAACAAAAATACAGCGCATAGGATTGGAAGTAATGTATTGACATGGATTGAGGATTGGTTGATGAACAGAAAACAGAAAGCTGAAGTACACAGGTTGTTCACAGTTTGGAAAACTGATTGGTAGAGTGATTAGGCATCAGTGCTAAGGGCCTGTCTGTTCACAACCTATTATCAATGACTTGGATGAAGGGACAGAGTACATTAAAATTCAAATTTGCTGAGGACACCAAGCTGGTTGCCAGTATAGTTTTTGAGGAAGATGCAGAGAGGCTTCAAGGGGATTGGGAAAGGCGAAGTGAAAGGACGTGGACTCTGCAGATGGAATATAATGTGGAAAAATGTGAGGTGATCCACTTTAGCAGAGAACGTAATAAAAGAGAAGTTTTTTTTAAATAGTGGGAGCTTGAAGGGTGTCAGTGTTCAAAGGTACACGAATCACTGGAAGTTAACCTATAGGTACAGTGAACAGTTAAGAAGACAAATGGTATGTTGGTCTTCATTGCAAAAGAATAGGAATACAACAATATATATGTTGTACTGAAATTAGTAGGGCCCTAGTGAGACAACATCTGGAATATTGTGTGTAGGTCTCGTAAGGAAGAATATACTTGCGATGGAGGGAGTGCAACAAAGGTTCAGCAGATTGGTTCCCGGGATGAGGTTAGAGGCTGAAATATGAGGCGACATGGGCCTTTGCTCTCTTGATTTTAGGAGAATGAGAGGTGATCTCATCGAAACACACAAAGTTCTTATGGGGCATGAAAGGTTAAATTCAGGGATGATGTTTTCCTGATTGGGACATCTAGGACCACGGTCGCAAGTTTAAAACAAACCCAGCCATGATTGAGATGAGAAGACATTGCTTCACCCAGATAATAGTGAATCTCTGAAATTATCGACCCATATTTATTTAGCACTCCTATCAAGCTCTCTACTTCAATACATACATCTTCTTTTGATTCTCCAGTTGGCCCTGTCCATTGTCAAACTGCGTGTTTACTTTTTATATACAGAAGACTTTATGTTTCCCTTTTTAGGCTTCTGCTAATTTGTAATCAAATTTTCTCTTTGACTTTCTTATGTCTCTTTTAAATTTGATCTTTGTATATTCATTCAGATCCTCGTTTGTGGTACCAACCTGGCATTTGTTCTACATTACATTTATCAGCTTCCTTTATTCTCTATCTCCTTCATCACAGTAAGGAACACTGACTTTTGTTGTCCTTTACCTTTTCCCCCTGGTGAGAATGTACCTAGACTGTGGCCAAACCATTTGCTGGTTAAATGCCACCCATTGTTCGATTATAACTTTGCCTGCCAATCTTTGATTCTAATTTACTCTAGCCAGCTCCATTTTCAACCCACTGAAATTGGCAGTCTTCCAGTTAAGTATGTTTTCTCTTGATTTTTCCTTCTCCTGTTCCATGGTTAATCTAAACCTTATGATAAAATGCTTACTGTTCTCTGAACTTTCCATAATATCCTATCCTGCTTCTATTTCTTATGTACATATGACACTTGTTCCACTTTCTCCCCAGAACCAAAGATATCAATACATTCTCCACTGGGTTGGAAAAGTCCTGTGAGAGAAAGTTCTCCCAAATGCAATTCAAAACCTCTTTACCCCCTTAACCCTTTATAATATTAACACTCCAATCTGAATTCAGATAATTGAAATCCTTCCTTATTCATGTTCCATATTTTTTTGATTCTGTCTGCAATCTCCAGCAAATTTACTCTTTATTCTTTCCACCTTAGTGGCTTATAGAATACACCTAGAACTTGAGGAATTTGAGGGATATGGGGAAATGGCACAGAACAGGAAATGAGGCCAGCAAAAATCAATCATGGTCATATTGAATGGCATGGCAGGCTTATGCAAAATTTCATAATCTCATGTCTTAGTGTTAGCCAAATGAATTCTGCTCTTGGCCCACCCAAGACATTCTCCTCAACCAGCCCTGCAATTAGTTTCCTTAATCAGAACTGCCAGACTAATGCCACTCTTCTTTCTTTTCTACCCCATTTTCTAAGAACACATTTGATCTAGCAAGGTTTACTATCCAATACTGCTCTGTTTTGAGCCAGATCTCCTTTACAGTCAAAATATCGTAATTATGTCATCTAGCTGCAGATTCTTCTCTCAGGTTCTGCTTTGTTCTTGAGGTAAAAACACTTTTAAATGAAAGGTCCCAAGTCGGTTCATTGAAATTAAATCAAATAAAATTTAACATCAGATCACATTGTCATTTGGAAATGTGACTAAAAGTTTGATCAAAAGGAATAAAATTCAACGAGTGTTTGAAAGAAGGAATGTGGAGTTGAGTGGCAGAGTGTTGTAGGGAGGGAATTCCAGAACACAAGAAAATAGGAGCAGGAGTAGGTCATTCAGCCCCTCAAGCCTGCCCTGCCATTCAATATGATCATGACTGATTTATACTGGTCTCAGATCCTCTTCTGAGCCATTTTCCCATATCCCTCAATTCCTCAATCTTTCAAACATTTAAGGCCCAGGTTACTGAAGCCCATCAAAGCTGGACCAATGGAAATGAAGGATGCACGAGGAACTGGGAATGGAGGAGCAACCTCACAGTATACTCAGGGTGGAAGAGGTTACAAAGATCAGAAGGGGCAAGATCATGGTTAAGTTTTAAAATAATAAAGCAAATTTTAAAGTCAGCCCTAAACTATACTTTTTCCACCTCCTCCTCTGCACTGACGCTACCTAAGAAAGAATGAATAGTGCGCTAAATGAAATCAGTGCTAATATATTTCCTTCAACATTCTAAGTAAATAAAAGCTTTAATGAGATTTTAGATAAGAGACTTTAGTAAGTGTAAGTCAAACTGCACACATTTTTTCCATGTACAGTATCCTTTCAGTAATCATCAGCTCGCTTCTGCACTAGTCTGGTTTATGTAATGTTTTTGTCTGGCCAAAATCTACTGCATACAACAGAGCGCTTACTGTAGCTGTTCCTTCTAAAGAGCAAAGTTGAGAACCGCGCTGTTTTGGCAAATAACTGTGCCTTTTTAAAAGTCACAAATTTAAGGTTTAAACAGTAAGGAATTATTGGCAGGCAGAGTTAATGTTGTATTTATATTATGGTGCTAGAGGCAGCTGCACTCTTGTCATTAAGTGGTGCTTAAACAGCAATCTACTCAGAATGTCTTCTAAGCCGTGTAGAAATGGAGATGGTGGATCCTGTTGAATGGTTTCTCAAACAGACTATTTAAGTCATTTGGCCAGGGCTTTCAGGTGGTAAGAAGGGCTTTTCCTGTCAGATGCACAGCCAGAGTATTAAGGCTATGCATATTGTTCTTGGGGTGGCTTTGCAGGAGTTAAGACCATTATCCATCTCCTTCTGGAATGTGCATTTTCCCTGAAGTTCTAGAAAGCAATGCAGTGGTCTTTGTTCATCTTGTTATGCCGTATAACAGTGCTCCATGGCTGTTCTCACACGCACATGGAAACAAACATCCACTGCTGTTGGAGATTATCAACTGCCTGAAGTTTGCTAGTCTTCCAGTGTAAGGAGCAGTCCACAACTGAATGATGCCAATTGGTACATTCCAAGGTGCAAGACTGTGTACTGGGGTCACAATGAAGCTTGTTGCAGCCAGTACAACGCTCTGTGGGAAAAGACCACTGTTATAGAGCCCTCCCGCCACAGACCACTGAGGAGTTGGAACATGTGTGAAATCTTCTCAGACTTTTAGTTCATGGAATGTGCATAAAAGAAAATAATTATGTCATGCTCATATAAATCTTGTAAGTAACTGAAATAGGGTATCTGTTTCGGGAGTTCCAACTTTGGTGTCATATTTCACCCTGAGATGGCCTTCAACTAGATATCCATAACATCACTATAACTACCAATTTCACCTCTGTAGTATCACTCTACTCTGTTCATACATCAGCTCCTCAGCTCCTGAAACACTTGGCCATGCCTTTACTACTTTTAGACTTGACTACTACAAGTTCTTGCTCATCCTCCCTTGATTCACCCTCCATAAACCTCTGGTCACCCATATCTCCACTGCCTATATCTTTACTCACATCAGATCATGTCCACTTCTGCTGCTGTGCTTGCTGACCCACACTCGCTCCCATTTGAGCAACATCACAATTGTTCCTCCCTGCTATCACAGCTCTCCATGGTCATGTAACTCTGTAATTCCCTTCTAAAACTTCTCTGCATCTCTGTCTCTCTTTCCTCCTGTATGACAGCCCATAAAGCCTAACGATTTGACCAAACCTTTGGTAATCTGTCAAAATATCATATTATATAGTTTGGCAACTTTATTTATCTGAAAGTACTACCATAAATTGTGTTGGGGAATATTTGCTACCTTAGAGGTGCTAGGTAAGTTATTGTTGCTGCTCATACTTAAATGCCCCTTCCATTACATACTGGTTCTGGCTGTGGGGTAAGTGCTTACCAAACCCAGCAAACACTATTTGTGGAATTGCCAGCCAGCACCCAACTAAACAAATATAAAAGTTTTATTTGACTGAGGTCATCGACTGTATTCTGTTTCCCTCTCCACAGATGCTCCCTACTTTGCTTAGCATTTACAGCATTTACCATTTTTATTTCTGATGTCCAGCATTCAAAGGGTTTTATTTTTATAAAACCAGTTCTGCTGTTGAGATGTCAGTTAGCAGCCAACTAAATCAATATAAAAGTAGGTTGCTCATCCAATTACTATGATGACCTATTTTTCAGTACTACAGCAATAGTTAATCAAGAACCAAAGGTGAGAATGCCAAAATACACAAACCAGCCTCCCGAGGACCACCTACCGAATAAGCATATGCCTGCTCTGTGGTAGACAATTATTCAAGAAAATAATTAAACAGTGGTCCTGCAAGGTATATCCCTTTCTTTGCTCTTAGCTTTCCAAATACTTTCAAAATAAGGTATTGATGCTGCATAAGGTCCCTGTTGTATTTCTAAACAATCACTGTCAATTACAAATCCAATTAGCACTTCCACAGAAGGTCTTACACTCTTTTAGAGTTACACACAAATTCATCAATGATTCAGTACTTGTCTAGTCTAATATAAAAATATTTCTTTACTTCCATTGTTTCACCAAGGATATAGGGTGGTGCAATGAAATCATAAAACCTTAGAAATGCAGAATCTTGTAGGAATTAATAAAAAGATAATATCAGGCTGCTTTACAAATCACATATGTATATAATTAACAGATTAAAATATCAAGAGTTTTGAAATTTTTATTTTAGAACAGAAAGATGAGACAAATCAATGATACTTATGGGATGAAGTAACATTGGGTGATATTAATATTATACATTTGTTAACAATATTTGTTAATATGGTCAGATGAAGTTCTTGCTGCTATTTAAACAAAGATATTAATTCACATAAAATAACGGGACAATGCAGTTGTTAAAAATTGTACATTATGGAATTTGAAATGAGAAATAAAGAATCTTGCCTTTTATGGGGTCATAACATCCCAAACGATTAATGAAATTCTTTTGAAACAGCAACAGTTGTTGCATAGGGAGACCCACCAATTCACAGAAAACAAGGTCTGAAATACAGCTTAAAGTTAAAAGACCAGGTATTTGTTTCAGTGATGTTGTTGAGGGATAAATGTTCTTTGAAGCGTAGAAAGGGATCTATTACCTCCATCTGAGAGGGCAGATGGAGCCCTGATTTAACACCCTTTTCTTAAAGCAACATTGCTGCACAACACAGAAGTACCAGCATAGATTATGCGTTCCTGTTTTAATGGATCTTTGAACATCGTTGAATCATAGCAACCAAAACTACAGTGTGATTTGAAATTGCTAAAATATATTAATGTTATCAGCCTTTCTCAGTGCAAACACCTCAGATATTGGAAACGTGAAATACCAATACAAATTGCCAGTGCTAATTGATCAGTATTTGAAAAACTAACATTGTGTTGTTCAATAAACCATAGTATATTTTCCACGACATTACCCAACAATGTGAATGTTATCTCCATCATTGCTAACATCCAGTGGCATGCTACAGTTATTTCTAAACTTGACTTCTGGAGTGTTTTCCTGACTACTCCTCTGAGCTACATCCTACACAAATTTCAATTCCTTCAAACCCTATTGCAAATACTCTTTCACTACATTTGCTTTTCATGACTATCTTTGTATGTTGCTATTGTTGCTCCATCCTAAAATACAGTGCATTCAACATCTTTTCCGTAGCCTTCAGTTCTGGTCTCTTGTGCATTTAAGTTCGCCATTTTTCCATCCTTTCATTTCACCATCTGGAACTTACTTTCTGGGACTTTTCCCTGAAACATTCCACTTACAATTTCTCCCTTTACTTTTAAAAGTCCCAATACCTAATCTGTGCAACTATAATTCTTCTCTGCTCTCTTATGTCTTCCAGCATTGTGTATGTCATTAATTCTCTATAATGAACAATGTGTGGCGACTCACCGTTTAGTCGGGCGAACCGGCTCGGCGGTCGGGTCGCGCGGCGTCGGAGCGACGAGGCCCAAGATGGCGGCAGGCCTCGTCTTTCCCGAGCGACGGGGAGAACCCGCGCACGGGAAAGTCTTGATGACGTAGTACTTACGTCATTGCCGGTTGCTTTGGGCAGGAACATTCTCCCTTAAAGGGCCCGCGCAAGGCGGGAAAATAAACCACTTCTTGTTCGACAATCCTCCGACTAGCGTCTTGTTTTATTTCTTGGTAGCAACTGCTACATTGGTGACCCCGACGGTCCAAACGGACTTTGGACCCGCGCAATGGCCGACAGCACAGCAGCCAACGCAGTGGCCCTCAAGCTGCCCACCTTTTGGTCACTTCGGCCCAGCGTCTGGTTTGACCAGGCCGAAGCACAATTCCACCTTCGGCAGATCACCTCCGACTCCACGAAGTACTACCATGTGGTTAGCTCTCTGGACCAAGAGACAGCTGCCCAGGTTGGGGACTTCATCCAGTCGTCTCCAGAGGAAGATAAGTACCCGGCTTTCAAAGACCTTTTGATTCGGACCTTCGGCCTCTCCCGTCGTGAGCGCGCTGCCCGCCTGCTTCATCTGGATGGCCTGGGGGACAGATCCCCATCCGCCCTAATGAATGAGATGCTGGCATTGTCCGAGGGACACAAGCCACGCCTGATGTTCGAACAGGCCTTCCTCGAACAGCTCCCCGATGACATCCACCTGTTGTTAGCTGACGCCGACTTCAGCAACCCCCTTGAGGTGGCTGCCCGGGCAGATGTCCTGTGGAGGGCCAAGGGCGAGAGCGGCTCGTCCGTCAGTCAAATCACCAGGCCGCGAGCCCAACGCCCGCCTCGCCCGGCCCCAGCAACCGAGCAACCACACCCCAGGAACGCAGACGACGACACGGGTGACCAGCTGTGCTTCTACCATCAGAGGTGGGGTGCGGAGGCCCGTCGATGCCGCCCACCCTGCAAGTTTCAGGGAAATGCCAGGGCCAGCCGCTGCTGATGGCTACGGCGGCTGGCTGCCAACAGAGCCTCCTATTCATTCAGGACAAGAAATCTGGACAGCGTTTCCTCGTTGATACTGGAGCGGAGGTCAGTATTTTGCCCCCGACTGGCCGCGACACTCGTAACAGGCCACCCAGTCCTCTACTCAATGCCGCCAACGGTACAACGATACGGTCTTTCGGCACCCGTACACTTCAATTACAATTCGGCGGCAGCCATTTTACCTGGACCTTCACCCTTGCCACGGTCGCCCAACCACTCCTAGGAGCTGATTTCCTTCGGGCCCACAACCTGTTAGTCGACCTGCGAGGGAAGCGGTTAGTCCACTCTAGCACCTTCCAGACCTATCCCCTGGGAGAAATCAGCACACCAGCCCCGCGCCTGGACTCCATTTCCCTTTCTGGCGACGATTTCGCCAAGCTCCTAGCTCAATTCCCATCAATTTTGGCACCTTCGTTTACGAATTCTAGGCCCAAACACGGGGTACGACACCACATCATTACTACAGGGCCACCCCTTCATGCCCGAGCACGACGATTACCTCCAGACAAGCTCCGCCTGGCAAAGGAAGAGTTCCGTCACGTGGAGGAGCTGGGGATTGTTCGCAGGTCAGACAGCCCCTGGGCCTCCCCCCTGCACATGGTCCCCAAAGCCACCAGAGGGTGGAGGCCCTGCGGCGAAACTATAGCAGGCTGAATGACGCTACCATCCCGGACCGCTATCCCATCCCTCACATCCAGGACTTTGCAGCGAACTTACACGGGGCCCACATCTTTTCCAAAGTGGACCTCGTTCGGGGATACCACCAAATCCCGGTCCATCCGGATGACGTACCCAAGACTGCGATTATCACCCCATTCGGCCTGTTCGAATTCCTTCGGATGCCGTTCGGCCTTAAGAACGCCGCACAGACCTTCCAGCGGCTGATGGACGCGGTAGGCCGAGACCTGGACTTCGTGTTCATTTACTTAGACGACATACTGATCGCCAGCCGTAACCGCCAGGAACACCTTTCCCACCTCCGCCAGCTGTATTCCCGCCTCCGCGATTTCGGCCTCACAATCAACCCGTCCAAGTGCCAATTCGGACTTGACTCTATCGATTTCCTTGGCCACAAAATCACCAGCGACGGGGCAACACCCCTACCCGCCAAGGTGGATGCTATCCGCCATTTTGCCCGCCCCGACACAATCAAAGGCCTACAGGAATTCCTTGGGATGGTCAACTTTTACCATCGGTTCATCCCTGCAGCAGCCCGTATCATGCACCCTCTGTTCTCGCTGCTGGCTGGTAAGGGCAAGGACATCACCTGGACTGACAAGGCTGCAGCTGCTTTCGTTAAGGCCAAAGACGCCCTGGCAGACGCCACGATGCTTGTACACCCTAGGACTGACGTCCCGACTGCCCTCACGGTAGACGCGTCCAACACCGCGGTGGGTGGGGTACTGGAACAGCTACTCGAAGGCCGCTGGCAACCCTTGGCATTTTTCAGCAAGCACCTTAGACCGCCCGAACCGAAGTACAGTGCTTTTGATCGGGAACGTTCTAGCACTGTATCTGGCGGTCCGGCATTTTCCGATACTTTCTAGAAGGCAGGCCTTTCACCGCTTTCACCGATCATAAGCCTCTGTCCTTTGCCTTCTCCAAAGTCTCCGATCCCTGGTCAGCTCGTCAGCAGAGACATTTATCCTACATTTCCGAATTCACAACTGACATCCAACATGTCTCCGGAAAGGATAATGTCGTTGCTGATGCACTTTCCAGACCAACGATCCACAACCTATCCTTGGGTGTCGACTACACTGCCCTAGCTGACGCACAGCAAGCCGACGACGAACTGCCCAGCTACAGAACCGCAGTCTCGGGTCTGCAGCTCCGAGATTTCTTGGTTGGTCCAGGTCAGCGGACCCTACTTTGCGACGTTGCGACTGGTCAGCCTCGCCCTATAGTCCCTGCAGCCTGGCGGAGACGCGTTTTTGACTCGGTACATGGGTTGGCGCACCCGTCCATCAGATCTACTGTCTGACTGGTCGCCAGCAAGTTTGTCTGGCATGGCCTGCGCAAACAGGTCAGTGAGTGGGCCAGGACTTGTCCGCACTGCAAGACGTCAAAAATCCAGCGACACACCAAGGTCCCACCACAGCAGTTCGAGCCTACCCGTAGGAGGTTCGACCACATACACGTCGACCTTGTGGGCCCTCTGCCGGTTTCAAGAGGAGCCCGGTACCTCCTTACCATCGTGGACCGGTTCACGAGGTGGCCTGAGGCAACCCCTCTATCTGACATCACAACTGATTCCTGCGCCCGGGCGCTGCTCACAACTTGGGTCTCACGTTTTGGTGTTCCGGCCCACATCACTTCAGACAGAGGCACCCAATTCACTTCCAGTCTCTGGGCTGCATTAGCGAACCTGCTAGGGACGCAGCTGCACACCACCACGGCCTACCATCCTCAATCAAACGGTTGGTGGAACGTTTTCACCGCCATCTGAAATCAGCCTTGATGGCCCACCTGAAGGGTCCTGTCACAACCAGCAACAAAAGAAACACACTGAGCATGATTCAGTGTTAAAAACTATTTTATTAATCACTACTTATGATAATACGTAAATAAAAGTAAAAAAAAATGTTAGTATGTTAGAATTCAAGAATGTTAAACCTCGAACGTTAACCCCAAAACTAAACTCTTCGTGTGTTGTGTGTGACAAAGTCCAAAACTCCCAGTTCCGGAATGGTTCTTAAAGTTCAGTTCCGCAAGCCATAAGGTGAAACATGAGCAAGGGCTTTCTTCAACAACCACCGTTGTCTGAAGATAAGATGTAGATGTAGAAAAACATAGAGAGAGTACATACGAAATCCAAATGTTCCACGATGGAACCCAAACGACACTCCAGTGTTTACTCGGTAGTGACTTCCTCCCCCCGAAAAGCATCCGAACCGTGGTCGTCCACACACAAATACCTGTTTCCTTCTACAGGTCAGCAACAAAGTGAACTCCACCGGATTACTCCCAACTTCCATACATGGATTTCAGTGGCAAACACAGTTATTGTTTCTCATCCATCGATAGAGAAAACAAGCAGGCTGGTGTCTCTCTCCCTTCTCTCTCTCTCTCCTTCTTCTTCTAACTTCTTCAACAACGTCATTACGTCCTTTATCTTCTATTGACGTAAGCACGCCCCACACACACATACACACACACTCTCTATCTTAAAGGGACTTCACTGAGTCCATAACACCTCCCACCTAAAAAAAAATTTCCCAAGAAAATTTTAACCGTGCATACAGTTAGTAATGTTAATAATTATCACGCTACACAACTACAGACTATCAGATTAGTACAGATACATTTTTCCCATTTAACATCGAGAAAGACAATCAGCAATCACATTATCTTTGCCTTTAATGTGAGTTATCATGAGATCAAACTCTTGCAAAATTAAACTCCAGTTTAACAGCCTTCTGTTCTTGTTTTTGACTCGGCTCAGAAACACCAATGGGTTATGATCTGTATACACAGTCAATGGTTTCTGAGCGGTGCAAACATATACACTGAAATGTTGCAAGGCTAAAACAAGCGACAGTAATTCTTTCTCTATGGTGGAATAATTCTTTTGATGCTCATTAAATTTCTTTGAAAAGTAAGCTACAGGATGGTCAATATCATCAAGGTCACCCTTCTGCAACAACACAGCTCCTGCAGCTTCATCACTGGCATCTACTGCTAATGAAAATGGCTTTTCAAAGTCAGGTGTTCTGAGCACAGGATGGTAGCATAAAATGGCTTTCAGCTTCTTAAATGCTTCTTGACAAGAATCTGTCCAAACAAACTTTACTCCCTTCTTCAGAAGATTAGTTAGGGGAAGAGCAATATCAGCAAAATTTTTACAAAATTTTCGGTAATATCCAACCATTCCCAAAAATCTTCTAACAGTCCTCGTACCTGTGGGAATAGGGAACTCAGATATGGCTTGAACTTTTGCCTGAACAGGAGCTTGCTTGCCTTGACCTACAACATAACCAAGATACGTCACAGTGGCATGGCCAAATTCACTTTTAGCCAAGTTAACTGTAAGGTTAGCCTTGGAAAGTCTTTCAAACAACCTTTCTAACGCAGAGATGTGATCCTCCCATGTATCATTCCCAGTCACTAAGTCGTCAATGTAGGCATCTGTATGTTTTAACCCATGAATCACTGAATTAATCATTCTTTGAAATGTTGCCGGAGCATTTTTCATTCCAAATGGCAAAACATTGTATTCATACAATCCAGAAGGGGTTACAAAGGCTGAAATTTCCCTTCCTCTATCTGTTAATGGAACACACCAGTACCCTTTTAATAGGTCAATCTTTGTAAGAAATTTTGCCTTTCCCACTCTGTCTATGCAATCATCCACCCTAGGAATAGGGTAAGCATCTGACTTTGTTACAGCATTCACTTTCCTGTAATCTGTGCAAGATCTAACAGTTCCATCAGGTTTAGGTACAATAACACAGGGCGAACTCCAATTTGAACTAGAATGTCTAATAATATCATTTTCCAACATGTACTTTATTTCCTGATCAACAAGTTTACTTTTTTCCACATTCATTCGATATGGGTGTTGTTTGATTGGTTTTGCATCCCCAACATCAACATCATGGGTAATTATCGATGTTCTGTTTGGAACATCTGGGAACAGATTTTTAAATTTTAAAATTAATTCTCTCATCTGTTGTTTTTGTGAAACTTGTAAATGGTCCAACTTCGTTTCAAGGTTCTCCAGGATATTTTGGTTTTTTAGTTTCGATGGAACAATATTTGGTCTAAATTGGCCTTCCTCAACATCAACATCAGGCATTCTAGAAACAACCTTTACACCATCCACCAAGGCCACAACTGAATCCCTCTCATAATAAGGTTTTAGCATGTTTACATGACAGAGTTGTGTTTTCTTGCGTCTATCTGGTGTTTTGATTATATATGTTAGATCAGTCACTCGAGATTCAATAACATAGGGTCCAGAAAAACGAGCTTGCAAGGGATTATTTTGGCTAGGGAAAAATACCAACACCTTTTGCCCCACTGCAAATGTCCTAGGCCGAGCACGTCTATCAAAATATGTCTTCATTCTTATCTGGCTTGTTTTCAAATTCTCTCTCGCTAGCTGGCAGACTCTCTCCAACCGAGTTTTAAATTTTTGGACATAGTCCAACAGACTCAAGTGAACTTCCTCATTAACCCATTGCTCTCTTAACAACTCCAAAGGTCCTCTCACCCTATGTCCAAACACAAGCTCAAACGGACTAAATCCTATTGACTCCTGGATCGATTCTCTAACGGCAAACAAAAGTAAATGGATACCTTCGTCCCAATCCTTGGTGTTTTCAAAGCAATAAGTCTTCAGCATATTTTTGAGAGTAGAATGAAATCTCTCCAGAGCTCCTTGAGATTCTGGGTGATATGCAGATGATACAATCTGCTTTGCTCCCAGCTCATAGACTATTTGTTGAAAAATTTTTGACATAAAATTACTACCTTGATCAGATTGGATTTCTTTTGGCAAACCAAACAAGGTAAAAAATTTTACAAGAGCCTTTGACACCGTCTTGGCCTTAATATTTCTAAGGGGTATTGCCTCTGGAAATCTAGAAGTGGCACACATGATGGTTAACAAATACTGATTTCCAGTCTTAGACTTTGGTAATGGGCCAACACAGTCTACAATCACCTTCGAAAAGGGTTCACCAAAAGCAGGAATTGGTTTCAAAGGAGCCACAGGGGGTTTTTGATTTGGTTTACCTACCATCTGACATGTGTGGCAGGTTCGACAAAACATCACCACATCTTTTCTCAAACCAGGCCAATAGAATTGTTTCAAGATCTTCCCTACAGTTTTATTCACACCAAAATGACCACCCAAAGGCATACTATGGGCCAGGTTTAAAATCTCATCCCTATAAACTTTTGGAACAACAACCTGATGAATAACTTCCCATTCCTCAGTAACAGGAACATGAGGAGGTCTCCATTTCCTCATTAACACTCCATTTTTGACATAGTATCCAGTTGGCACTTTTTCAATCTCCTCACATGAGAGAGCTTTTTCTTTCAATTCTGTCAACTCAGGGTCCTTTGTCTGTTCCACCATAAAATCCTTCCTTGACAAAGACAAATCTTTAAATTCAGGCTCACTATAAGGATGTTGATCCTCCAGTGAAGACAGAAAAGTCTCAGATAAGGCATCATAATTTTCTTCCTGTTTAGGACTGTCACAAGGAACCACATCAGACTGCACCGGACTGTCTGTCTTGGCTAATTCTCTAGCTCTAGCTCGAGTCACCGCACATAATGAGTAAACATCTGGATCATTCTCAGACTCATCAATCCTTGGTTTGGTTGTTAACCGTACCACAGGATCACTTTCTCCATTTGCAAGGTCATTTCCCAATAACAAAGAAACTCCTTCCACTGGCAAACTAGGTCTTATCCCTATCTCGACTGGTCCTTCTACGAACTTTGACTTTAAAATCACCCTGTGAAAAGGGACAGACATGGTCTCACCTGTAACGCCTCGTATTAGATTTACTTCACCAGTGTCACTTTCTTCACCAAAATTTAAAACACTGTCCAGCAAGAGAGATTGACTAGCCCCAGTATCTCTAAGAATTTTCACTGGCACCTGGGGTGACTCATCATTCAGTGAAACAAAACCCTCTGATACATACGAACGGAATTCCTTTCTCACCTCCTCCAACTTTTCCGCTTTTCCCTCTTGCAAGGACTGATCTTTAACAGCATCTCCTAAACCTTTTTGATTTTTAATTGCCTGAAAGCAAGCATTGGGCCCAGCTTCCTTCTTTTTCTTCAAAAGGGCACAATTAGATATCACGTGGCCAGGTTTCCTACAGTAATAACAAGTACGCTCAACAGGTTTCTCCAGCCCTGGCTTCTTTTCATCTTTTCCTTTTTGATTACCTCCCAATTTAATCTCCGGTTTACCTGGATTGTCTTTGTAACTCCTTTGAAAGGTTTTAGGTTGTCCCCATTTGGATTTATGGGTTAAAGCATAATCATCTGCCAACCTAGCAGTTTCTTGTAAAGTTTCCACTGCCTTTTCATTTAAATATGTTGTTAATTCAGCTGGAACACATCTTTTAAAGTCTTCCACTAGTATCAATTCTGTCAATTTATCATAATCCCCATCTACATTTTTAGCCAGGCACCATCGTTCAAAACATATTCTCTTTCCATTGGCAAATTCCATATAAGTCTGATCTGCAGATTTCCTCAAATCTCTGAATTTTTGTCTATAAGCCTCAGGGACCAATTCATAGGCCTTCAAAATAGCTTGTTTTACCTTGGTATAATCAGCTGCATCCTCAACAGACAAAGCAGAATAAGCTTTTTGAGCTTTACCTTTAATCACACTCTGTACCATAAGAGCCCATCCTTTCCTTGGCCAGTTTGAACTCACAGCAACCTTTTCAAAATGTTGGAAATACTGATCAACCTGATCTTCTTCAAAAGGAGGGACTAATCGACTCTCCCTGCTGGCTGAAAAACCATCATCAGAATCAGATTCCGAACTCCTACGCTTCATTTGTAACTCATGCTGCCTCTTTTTCTCCTTGTTATCCAGCTCCATCTGCTTCATTGCTAGATCAGCCTCTATCTTCATCTGAGTTATCTTTTGTTCGGCCTCTAATTTCTTTTGTTCGGCCTCTAATTTCTCTCGCTCGGCCTCTATCTTTAACTGGGTTTGCTCTCGTTCGGCCTCTAATCTCTTTTGTTCTCGTTCAGCTTCTAATTTATTTTGTTCTCGTTCGGCCTCTAATCTCTTTTGCTCTCGTTCAGCCTCTATCTTTGCCAGCTGCACCTGTGCCTCAGAAATTGCTATTTCACTGCCAGGAAACTGTTTTAACACTTCCTTCTCAAACACCTTCTTTTCCACATAATGGCCAGCTATCAATCTCTGAATATCTGCCTTTCTCATAGACTGCTTTACTTCTGTAAGGTTTAGCCTTGTAGCAATCTTTATCAAATCATCCTTTTTCGCCACCTCCAATCCCTTTTGGGTTGGTGACTCCAAAAATGCCTTAATATCCATTGCTGCTGGTTTCCACACACACAAGCCAATTAAAAAGAATTTATCAGACCTTCCTCAAAAATCTTTGGATTGAATCCCGAACAAATCTCGTCAATCTGGGGTACAATCCCAGACGACACTCGTTAACCTTGGGAACTATCCCGGACGAGCCCCCAATTTTGTCACAAACCAGCAACAAAAGAAACACACTGAGCATGATTCAGTGTTAAAAACTATTTTATTAATCACTACTTATGATAATACGTAAAATAAAAGTAAAAAAAAAATGTTAGTATGTTAGAATTCAAGAATGTTAAACCTCGAACGTTAACCCCAAAACTAAACTCTTCGTGTGTGTGTGTGACAAAGTCCAAAACTCCCAGTTCCGGAATGGTTCTTAAAGTTCAGTTCCGCAAGCCATAAGGTGAAACATGAGCAAGGGCTTCTTCAACAACCACCGTTGTCTGAAGATAAGATGTAGATGTAGAAAAACATAGAGAGAGTACATACGAAATCCAAATGTTCCACGATGGAACCCAAATGACACTCCAGTGTTTACTCGGTAGTGACTTCCTCACCCCGAAAAGCATCCGAACCGTGGTCGTCCACACACAAATACCTGTTTCCTTCTACAGGTCAGCAACAAAGTGAACTCCACCGGATTACTCCCAACTTCCATACATGGATTTCAGTGGCAAACACAGTTATTGTTTCTCATCCATCGATAGAGAAAACAAGCAGGCTGGTGTCTCTCTCCCTTCTCTCTCTCTCTCTCCTTCTTCTTCTAACTTCTTCAACAACGTCATTACGTCCTTTATCTTCTATTGACGTAAGCACGCCCCACACACACATACACACACACTCTCTATCTTAAAGGGACTTTCACTGAGTCCATACCACCACGGCCTACCATCCTCAATCAAACGGGTTGGTGGAACGTTTTCACCGCCATCTGAAATCAGCCTTGATGGCCCGCCTGAAGCGTCCTAACTGGGTTGACGAGCTGCCTTGGGTCCTGCTCAGCATACGCACTGCCCCCAAAGAAGACCTCCGCACTTCGTCAGCTGAGCTTGTGTACGGGGCGCCACTAGTTGTCCCCGGGGAGTTCATACCTGCCCTTCGGGACCAAGGGGAACAACCCCCAGCAGTCCTACAAAGACTGCGCGAGAAGCTTGGCAACTTGGCCCCAATTCCCACCTCACGGCATGGTCAAGCCCCATCCTGCCAGCCCAAGGAACTACGGGACTGTAAGTTTGTTTTCGTTCGCAGGGGCACACCTCGGGCGCCATTGCAACGACCATATGAGGGACCGTTCCGAGTCATACGGAATAATGGATCTACCTTTATTTTGGACATTGGAGGCAGGGAACAGGTTTTCACGGCGGACCGCCTCAAACCGGCCCATTTGGATCTGCAACAACCTGTCGAGGTTGCAACGCCGCGACGCAGAGGCCGGCCCCCTAAGCGGCAGCTGGCACAGCCCACGGACCTTGGGGACTGTATCGCCGGTTCTGGGGGGGGTTGTGTGGCGACTCACCGTTTAGTCGGGCGAACCGGCTCGGCAGTCGGGTCGCACGGCGTTGGAGCAACGAGGCCCAAGATGGCGGCGGGCCTCGTCTTTCCCGAGTGACGGGGAGAACCCGCGCACGGGAAAGTCTTGATGACGTAGTACTTACGTCATTGCCGGTTGCTTTGGGCAGGAACATTCTCCCTTAAAGGGCCCACGCAAGGCGGGAAAATAAACCACTTCTTGTTCGACAATCCTCTGACTAGCGTCTTGTTTTATTTCGCGGTAGCAACCGCTACAAATGCATTTTTTTAATTTGTTAAAATTTATTTCATTTTATTTCATTGGCATAGATCAGCCATGATTATATTGAATGGTGGGGCAAGCTTGATGGCCTACTCCTGCTCCTATTTCCTTGTGTTCTAGGTTCTTGTGTTTTTGAAATATGTACAGAAATGGAGAACTTCTTACAATATACATATGTATACTGTTGTACATACGTACATTGATATACTGTTGGCTCACAAAATACTTATGTGAAGGTGTGCTGATTTTTTTTATTCAATCAATGGATGCAGGCTTCACAGCTGAACCAGCATTTAATTGCCCATCCCTAGTTGCCCTTGAGAAGGTGGCAGTGAGCTGTCTTCTTCAACCACTGCTGTCCTTGAGGTGTGGGTATACCTACAATGCTGTTAGGGAGGGAGTTCCAGGATTTTGACCCAGTATCAGTGAAAGAATAGCGATATATTTCCAAGTCCGGGTGGTGTGTGACTTGGAGGGCAACTTCCAGGTGGTGATGTTCCCATGCTTTTACTGCCCTTGTCCTTTTGGCCAGTAGAGGTTGTGGGTTTGGAGGGTGCTGTCTAAGGAGTCTTGGTGAGTTGTTTCAGTACATCCTGTAGATGGTACAAACTACCGCTGCTGTGCATTAGTGGTGGAGTGAGTGAATGGTTATGGATGGATTGCCCATCAAGTGGGCTGCTATATATTGTATGGTGTTGAGCTTCTTGAGTGTCATTGAAGCTGCACTCATCCAGGCAATTGGAGAGCATTCCATCACACTCCTCACTTGAGCCTTGTAGATGGTAGACAGGATTTAGGATGTTAGGATGTTAATTACTCACTGCAGAATACTTAGCCTCTGACCTGCTCTTGAGGCCACATTGCGTACATTAACTACTCCAGTTCAATTTCTAGTCAAGGGTAACCCCTAGGATATTAATAATGTGGGATTCAGTGATGATAATGCCATTGATGATAGCTGGATTTTCTTTTGTTGGATATCATCATTGCCTGGCACTTGTGTGACATGAATGTTACTCGCACCTATCGGCCCAGGCCTAAACAGTGACATTGCACAATGACTGTATAAAAGTAGATATTCAGGTGTTAACCAATATTTCATATCATATATACATGCATATAAAAATTACCTTATTCAGATTTCCCCGAAGAAATAATTCATTTGTAGCTTTTGAAACAAACTTTTAATAATGACAAATTCTTGATTGCTATTCTGTGGATTTCAGTTGGTAGATTATTGGAAATTGGATTTATTGTTAAGAAGTGGGGAAAACATGTAAACTAATGTACCTGTATGCTGCCACTGCAATTGTCTTCAGCCTTTGAGGATTGAAGTAATATATCTGTGACAAAACAAATATGTAAAATAATTATAAACACAAGGAATCAACAAATATTTTATGCTCAGCACATTACCTTTCAAAGTTATTTCACTTATTTTCCATTTTATTTACTTTGCTACCTCTTTAGATCCCCTTGCATTCTGCATTGACTCAACCAAAAATTATGTCTGAGTTGTTAGATAAAGAAAATGATAATTCTGAATCCCTGAAAGGACTTCCAATTGTCCGAGAATGGAAGTACATATTGTACCATTGAGTAGAAGTCTATAGCATACAGTATTTGCTGTTGCTATCCTTTATCTACTTCCTCTTACACTGTCCCTCATGACTGAGGATAACCTACTTCCACTTCAGTTCTGTGACTTCTAAGGTGATTGATGCAAGAAAAATGGGACCCATAGACTCTACCACAGGTGGGACAGATGGCACTTCATGGAGTGGGTAGTTTATGAGGTGACGTGTTGGTCCTGCTATTTCTCTAGGCTTCTCTCTGGTCCTGATGCATTGACTTGAGGTATTCATTGCTGTGTTTCCATTTTGAGGGATCCTGGGCCAAGGATTCCTATGAGTCAATGAGAATGTAACATTTCTTTAAGATGGATTTGAGAATATCCCTGAACCTTTTCCTCTCTGCACCTGGTAATCCCTTGCTGTGAAAACTCAGAAAAGATTGTCTGTTTCTGGAACCTGGCATCATGCCAACAAAACATTGAGGTCTATCATTTGTAAATGAAGCCTCGGTACTGGGGGTGTTAGCCTGGGAAAGGATGCTAACTTTGGGTTGCTTATTGCCAGTTCACTACCAGTGGATTTAGGAGATTTAGCAAAGATGGTGGTTGTATCTCCACAATGCTTTGAGATGTTTGCTGCAGGTAATCAATGTCTCAGTACAGCGTTGCAGCAAGTAGTTCGATCCTGACCTCTGGTGCTGTCCATGTGGAGTTTGTACTTTATCCCTATGACCAGGTGGGTTTCCTCCAGGTGCTCTGGTTTCTTCTTACATTCCCTTCTCTCCAAAATGAACTAGTGGACAATGACTTGGTCAGCCTCCAAATGTCTGCATACACCAGTGTTATTTGCGAGCTGTGGCTTGATGACAGAAGTTGGAGTAATCTTGGTTCTGGATTGGAAGTAACACAGGTTGAACAGTGTCCCATATGTGGGAAGCTTTTTGGTGGTGATGTGCAGTAACATGGCAAGAAAGAATGAAGAAGTGACACAGCCTTATTTGTCACAAGTCTGCATTGAAATTGGGTTTTGTTGTTTATCCATTGATTACAACTGTCATGAAGCAGCCATGAGATGGAGACGAATTTTTGTGGGCAGCTCTGTAGCCCTTCCTGAGTGATAGAGTCAATGCTTTCATGAGGTCAAAAAGACCTCCCATTTCTCCTGAAATTGATGTTTGGTAAAGATCATGTCCTTTGTTCCTCAAAATGGACAGAATCCACACTGTATTCAAGAAGCAGGCATTCAGCATTAGGAGGAGACAGCTGAGGAGGACTCTGGTAATGATCTTCCCAGTAGCAGAAAACAACCAGACTTCTCTATGAGTACAACAATCAGATTTCTTTCCTTTTTTTCCTTATTATTAACATTGCTGCATTATTGGTGTATTAAGATGACCAAACAATCAGTACTAGCAACCCAATGCAATCCATTCATAAGTTCTGTTCACTTACTGACATGACCTGATTTGAATTGTCTTCTATCTCCCAGCTATCTGCTAATTTAAGCTGCCTTCCTGTTTCCATCTCATTTTAAACAATTAACATTAAACATAAATCTTTCAAAACTCAAATGAAAAAAACACATGTCCTTGGCCTGATTACCTGAAACAAAGTTTGTGATTTTTTTTGGAAGGCAAAGTGAGTTATGTCCAGAACAGTCTTTTGTTTATTAATTAAAATAATTTTATAGTGTTTGAATCATTCCAACTGCAGAGATTTAAGTAACAGTTTCAGAATTTTTTTGTGTGTTTCTGCTCAATGCTAATGCTGCAAAATAATGCAGGTTTCCTTACCAACCCATTTATATTGAGCTGGCATCTTGGCTAAAGAGCTAAGAAGAACAGCCAGATGCTTGCCTATTTTATGTAGGAGGCCAGGTTAAGAGGAAAATCAGGATCTTATGATGCATTTAGCTTGCCAGTTGCAATTTTGAGCTACAGCTAGGTGAGATACGTGTATTGATGATCTATCTATGTTCACAAGTGCCTCCTCCAACATCATCTACTACATTTGGTGCTCTCGAAGTGGCCTCCTCTACATCAGCAAGATCAAACGTAGACAGGGCGAATGTTTTGCGGTACACCTGTGCTCTGTCTGCAGTGGACACCCTGACATCCCAACTGCCTGCCATTTCAACCCCCCTTCCCATTCCCACACCAACCTGTCAGTCCTCAGCCTTCTCCACTGCCAGGGTGAGTCCAAACACAAACTGGAAGAGCAGCACCTCATTTTCCACCTGGATAGTCTACAAACCAATGGTACAAACATTAAATTTTCCATCTTCAGGTAACCCACACTCCCTGTGCTTCTTTCCCTCTCCTTTTGTTTCCTCCTCCCCCAACACCCCCTCCCCTGCCCTCCCGTCATCCAGCTTCATTTCCCTCCCCCACCTATTTCCATCTGCTTATCACCGACACACTACACATTCTGGTTGTCCTGCCCACTCCTCCAACTGGTTCCACATGCCCCTCATCTTTCCCTTATCTGGTTCCACTTATCTCCCAACAGCCACTCTCTCTGACTCCACCTCTCCTCCTCCCCCTCCTGGCTCTGTCTGCCCATCATCTCCCTCCTCACCTTTTTCCACCTATCACCTGCCAGCCCCTATCTCACCCCTCCCTCTCACCACTTTATACTGGCCATCTCCCCTCTAGACTCTCAGTCCTGATGCAGTGTCTCAACCCAAAATGTCAACTATCCCTTTGCCTCCACAAATGCTGCTGAGTTCCTCCAGCAGTTTGTTTTTTGCTTCAGGTTCCAACATTTGCAGTCTCTTGTGTTTCCATCTGTCTATTTTGATCTGGCATTAAGCAGCCTAATTTCCATTTATTCATTTTTGGGATCTGGGCAATGCCAGTATTTCTTTCCAGTCCCTAATGTCCCTTGACAAGATAACGGTGATCTATCTTCTCAAAACACTACAGTGCTTCTTGTGAAAGTATTCCAACAATGCTGGTGGATTGGGAATTCCAGGATTTAGACAAGCAACAATGAAGGGCCGGTTATATACTTTCAAGTCAGGATGGTTTGCCATTTAGGGAGGGAACCTGCAGGTGATAGTGTTCCTGTGCACTGCTATCTTTGTCCTTTTTGGTGATAGAAGCCATAGGTTTGTCTGGGTGAGTAACTGCAGTGTATTTTATAGATGGTGTATACTATAGCCATCGCAAGCCAGTGATGGAGAGAATCAATGTCTATAGTGGTTGATGGCATTGGTATTGGTATTGGTTTATTATTGTCACTTGTACCGAGGTACAGTGAAAAACTTGTCTTGGATACCATTCATACAGATTAAATCATTACACAGTGCACTGAAGCAGTACAGGGTAAAAACAATAACAGAATACAGAGTAGTGTCACAGCTACAGAGGAAGTGCAGTGCAGGTAGACAATAATGTGCAATGTCAAAACAAGGTAGATTGTGAGGTCAAGAGTCCACTTCATCATATAAGAGAACTGTTCAATAGTCTTATAACAGTGGGATAGAAGCTATCCTTGAGCCTGGTGGTATGTGTCCTCAGTCTCCTGTATCTTCTGCCTGATGGGAAAGGGGAGAAGAGAGAATGACCGGGGTGGGTGGGGTCTTTGATTATGCTGGCTGCTTCACCAAGGCAGCGAGAGGTACAGACAGAGTACATGGAGGGGAGGCTGGTTTCCATGACGTACTGGGCTGTGTCCACAACTCGCTGCAGTTTCTTGCAGTCCTTGGCAGAGCAGATGCCGTACCAAGCCGTGATGCATCCAGATAGGATGCTTTCTATGGTGCATCGATAAAAGTTGGTGAGTGTCAAAGGGGATATGCCAAATTTCTTTAGCCTCCTGAGGAAGTAGAGGCACTGGTGAGCTTTCTTGGCCGTGGCGCCTACGTGGTTGGACCAGGACAGGCTATTGGTGATGTTCACTCCTAGGAACGTGAAGCTCTCAACCCTCTCGACCTCAGCACCATTGATGTAGGCAGGTGCATGTACACCATCCCCTTTCTTCAAGTCAATGACTAGCTCTTTTGTTTTGCTGACATTGAGGGAAAGGTTGTTGTCATGACACCATGTCACTAAGCTCTCTATCTCCTTCTTGTACTCCGACTCATCATTATTTGAGATACGGCCCATTACAGTGGTATCATCTGCAAACTTGTAGATGGAGTTAGAGCAGAATCCGGCCATGCAGTCATGAATATATAGGGAGTAGAGTAGAGGGCTAAGGACGTAACCTTCTGGGGCACCAGTGTTGAGAATAATTGTGCTGGAGGTATTGCAGCCTATCCTCACTGATTGTGGTCTGTTGGTCAGAAAGTGAAGGATCCAGTCGGAGAGGGAGGTGTTGAGTCCCAGGTCTCGGAGTTTGGTGATGGGTTTGCCTGGAATAATAGTATTGAAGGCGGAGCTGTAGTCAATAAACAATAGTCTAACATGGATGTCTTTACTGTCCAGATGCTCCAGAAATGAGTGTAGGAAAAAAGAACATGTGGTTCCAATGGGGCATGCCAATTCAGCAGGATGCTTTGTTCTAGATGGTGCTGTGGATCTTAAGAGTTATTAGATTCATCCAGGCATGTGAGAATATTCCATCACACTCTTGAGTTGTGCCTTGTAGACAGTGGAAGGGCTTTGGAGTGTCGGGGGTGAGTCACTCACAACATTATACCCAGCCTCTGATCTGCTCTTGTAGTCATAGTATTTACATAGCTGGTCCAGTTGAATTTCTAGTAACCAGTGACTCCCAGGATATTGATGGTGGGAGAATGCGATGAATATAATACCAATTAACATCAAGGATTGGTAATTAAACTCTCTCTTGTTGAAGATGGTCATTGCCTAGCCCTTTTATGGCATGAATTTAACTTGCCACTAATCAACCAATGCCTGAATGTTATCTAGGTGTGCCTGCTTGCAGATGCAGGATTGAACATTATACAAGCATCAGTGAACACCATCACTTCTGACCTTTTGATGAAGTAAGGCCATAGATGAAACTGCTGAAGATCATTGGGCTTAGGACACTGCCCTGAGGAAATCCTGAAGTGGTGTCCTGGAGATGGAATAATTGTCTTCTGACAACCACAACCATCTTCCTTTGTGCAATTATAGTACTTTTCCTTTGATGCACATTAATTAAATTTTACCAAGATGTTTTGACGCCACACATGGTGATGTTGCCTTGACATCAAAGGCTGTCATTTTCATCTCCCCTCCAGAGTTCATCTCTTTGGTCCATGTGTGAAGTAAAGTTGTGATGAGGGCTAGAGCTGAGTGGAACTGATGAAACCAATGAGTAGGTTATTGGTGAGTCAGTGCCATTTGATAGCATTGTCAACAACAACTTCCATCACTTAGCTGACAATCGGGAATAGATTGACAGGATGGTAATCAACTTGAATGGATTTATCCTTAGTTTTTGTGGACTGAACATACATGGACAATCTTCCACATTGTGGGGCAATGTTGTAACTGTACTTGACGGTTTGGTTAGTTCTGGAGTATAGGCTTTTGATACTTACAACTGTGAACTTGTCACTGAAGGACATTAGTGAACTCAAGTCTCTGGTTAGTTAATCCAGATCACTGGATTATTAGTCTAGTAATTTCACCACTGCGCCACCGCTATATCAGGTCATTGATCCTTAAAGGTATAGTAGTGGGTGGGGGTGGGAGAAATGCTCAGAATCAGAATAAGAATCAGAATTAGGTTTATTATCACTGACACATGCTGTGAAATTTGTTGTTTTGCAGCAGCAGTACAGCGCAAGACATAAAGACATAAAAATTAATCTAAATTACAAAAATAAATAAATCGTGCAAAAGAGGAATAACGAAGTAGTGTACATGGGTTCACGGACCGTTCAGAAATCTGATGGCGGAGGGAAATGATCAAAGATACTTTTAGCTTTTATTTTATGGTGCTCCATGAAGTAGGGTGTAAAATAGATCACCTGTTCTTTTAAACTGTGCAATGTCCATAACAAGGATTTTAGATATAATTCCATTCATATATAAAAAATTTCTAGTCTGCAACACTATATTTTAGTCCCAAAAGGCAAAATGCAGCCAGCTTGCACAAAGTTTGCCTTAGCTGTTTTTGTAAGAATGTCAATTTAGCACCAAATCAAGGACAATTTTCTGCTGTGCGCTAATGCCACTACTAACTGCTGTTGATGTGAAGCTATTTAACATGAGAAGTTTACAGGCAAAGAAAGACAAGATTTATCCAATCATTCTGCTCTGATTTGTTTTGATCCTTATCCACCTCACTACACAATCAGTCTGCACTATAATATTGGTGAGTATAATGACATAAATGGGGCTAATAAAACAGATCTCCAGCTGGTGGTTTTGAAGAAGTCTTAAGTTTTTAAAAAATTTTAGATCTGAAATATGTTTTTCAGTAAATTTGTTATTTTTTTCGTGCTATTAATTTTTAAATTTAATTATTTGAATTCTTTTGAAATATCTCTGAACATCAGTTCTAACAGCAACAATCAGTCAAAAGGCCACCAGGATCTGCCATCTGAGGTCCAGTCACCACTTGCAGTGGGATGGTTACAGCAGCCCAACTCTAAACCAATTGCTTCAAAAAGTAAGTATAGTTGTGGGAAAAGCACAGATGAGATGAGTGTGGGCAGCCAGACAGACAGATTGAGGAGGATCAGGCCCTATGTTTGTCAAGTTAGTGTGATTTAACAACCAGAATACATATATTTCCCAAAATTTACCACCAATAACCAATAATAATACCAAAGTACTTCCAAGAACTTTAAGATTTTATATACAAATTATTATTTTCATTTTAATCTTCATTCACAGTCCCTTTGTGTCCAATTCTGTAAGTTCTGAGCTGGCTAATTCTTGATCTCCAAACACTCTTTTCTGCAAATGGACAAAGGCTATACCGGTGCACTGAAAGCTTTGGTGAATTCTGTCTTTGAGAGGTGGCTTCAAGATACAAGAGGTGGTTCACATTTTCCAGGGTCTCATCGGGGACTTTTATTCGCATAGGAGAGAGGTGTTACGCAGTGGGGGCTAGTTGGTAGAAGACGTTTGTTTTGCAGAAGTTAGATATAAAATCCAGTCTCTCATATGCTTCAATTAATGAGGCAACAATGACTTTATTTTAAGATTTAATTAGTACTAAAAGACTGTATTGGCTGTTTTGAAATCAGATGTTACTAGCAACAGCTAGAGGTAGGATAAAAATAGATTATAAAAACGGTATTCATCCTTTCTAATATATCTGAAACTTGGAATTTTTTGCTTTGGTAATTTTCTGCATGATTTACAAAACACATTGAAGCTTAAGCATTAACTTGAGCATGCAATCACAAGAATGAAAAATCAGCCAAATAATTGCTCCATTCGAAATACTTCCTACAGCTAATGAAGGCATTGGGTCCAGAACTATTAAGTCAAGACTATGCTGATATGCAGAAATTTATTGTTAATACCAGATGGACTCTTCAGAGACAAATGTTGCCACAGAGACTATGCAGTTTTTATATTCAACAATGACATAATAGCACATTGTTAAACTGCAGAATCATATGGCTTAAACTTCTAAGAAAATCGAGAAATAATATTTTCTTACAATAACGCTGGAATTTGATCAAATAAAATCTAGAAGTATCAAAAAAAATTAAAGCTGGTTTCAGTGAAGATTTTTTTTACAGTTGTCCTTCAACACTCCACTATACCTGCACTAACCTGTCCCTGAAAATGTATATATTAAGTACAAAAACTTGTTATAACATCACTATGACTCTGTAGTTGCCTGCTCATACAGGAAAATTGTAACAGAAGTAAACGTTCCAAATAGCAACAACTGTATTATTATAATCAAGACGAATTTTTTCATGGATCTAACTGTCAAATGATACCACCCAGTGTGGTATCAATTTACACAGGACAGGAAATCTGACTTTGGTGCCCAGTTTGTGTCACATTATAGCTGAGCTCAGTTGGGGCAGGGGTTAGGGTCGAGAAATGGACTCTGCACGGGTAAAGAACAAACTTAGCCAGGATGTGAACTTCTCATTTGTATAGCACATCCTGCTGTAAGATGTATTAGTGCACATCAAAATCAAAGCACAGCTGGTTTGGTTGCCACATTTCCTTTCATGCTGAAGCTCTTCCAATAGCTTTATTGAAGCCTACACAGGAAGAGTGGCCTTTTGGACATCTGCCTCATTGTCATGCATTATTGGCATCCCTAGCATCCTTTGTAGATAGTTCAGTTATTTGGAAAAATAGACCAGTTGAGAATCTGTGTTTGCCTATCTTCATGAACTTGGGATCAGGATAATTCATCAATCCATTGACAGGAGCTCCAATGCAAATGTGGTTAAGTCAGGTATGTACACACACCAGCCATGCAAGAGATTCCACAATTGTTGATCTTAATTCTATGTGAATTCAAAAGGTTCCTAGTGAAGTCCAGTAAAGTGTACATCAACATATTTCAGTCTATGGAACATTTCTGGGTAGTGTTATTTACTCTCCTTTATGTGCAAGTTTAAGCACTGAACCAGAATTATTAGAACATGCATAACTTACCTCAATGCTCTTGGCTTGCTTGCCAGTAAGGAAAACAAGCTTTTTCAAGCTTTTCATTAATAACAGCCACTTTAATATGCCAGTGGCTCAATCACTGCTACTGCTGTTTGCAGAATTTGCACTGCTTTTGTATTGTGGGATAGCAGCAACAAAATAAAACACTTGGAACAACTGGTAACCTCTATAGCAAATACAAGAACATGTTGGAATGATATCTTTTCACTGGTATGATACTAGATGTTCTGGAACATGAAAATGGAGAATTGATTAACACCCTATGAAATAATGGCCATTGGGTTTCAGTAGCTCAGAACTGCTATAGGGATTAGGCTTTTATTTGTATTTACTCAATTTGTTTGGGATATGGGCATTGGCTAACATTAAGTGCCTATCCCTACTTGCCCTTGCAAAGGTGCTGAATCACCTTCTTGTATCACTACTGTCCTTCTGGCAAAGGTACTCCCACAATGCTGTTGGGTAGGTAGATGCACAATTTACACTCAGCAACAGTGAAGGAATAAACATGCATTTTCAGGTAAAGATGGTGTGCAACTCATAGGGGAACCTGTAAGCAGTGGTGTTTCTTTGTAGCTGCTGTCCTTCTCCTTGATGGTAGAGTTTGCTCGAGAAGCCTAGGCAAGTAACAATATGCATTTTGTAGATAGTATCCACTGCAGCTTTGGTAGTGGAGGGAATGAATGTTTAAGGTGGTCATCTGTATGCCAGTCAAATGGACTGCTTTCTCCTTAATGCTGAGCTTCTTTAGTGATTTTGTAACTGAACTCAACCAGGGAAGTGGGGATACCTGACTTGTATGTTGTAAAAGATAGAAAGGCTTTGGGATGTCAAGAGGTATGTCATATACTGCAGAATATCCAGCCTCTTATCTACTCTTGATTTTTATGTGGCTATTCAAATTGAGATTCTGATGACTCCCTGATTGTTGATGATTGGGGACTAAACAATTATAATACAATTGAATACTAAGGGTAGGTAGTTAGACTCTCCACTGTGAGAGACACTTATCTCCTAACCCTTCTGTGGCATCTTATGTGCTGATATATTACTTTGCCACTTATTAGTTCATGGTTTCATGTTGGCTGGGTCTTTCTGTATGCAATTGTGGATGCTTCATTTGTTGAAGAATTGTGAATGGAATTGAACATTGTGCAATCATCAGTGAACATCCCGACTTCTGATCTTCTGATGGAAGTAAGGTAATTGATGGAGCAGCTGAATGTAGTTGGATCTAGAACACTGCCTTGAGGAACTCCTAAAGTGGTAGCTGAGACTGGGATGACTGACAAACAACCAGAATTATCTTTCCTTGTGCATGATATCACTCCAACTCTTGGAGTGCTTTCCCTTTGAATTCAGTTTTACCAGAACTCCTTTATTCTACACTCAGTCAAATGCTGCCTTGAAGTCAAGAGAAATCATTCTCACCTTGCCTCTAGAATTCATATCTTTGGTCCACATCCAGACCAAGGGTGTGATGAGATATGAAGGTGAGTGATCCTGACAAAACCTAAACTGGGCATTAGTGAGCACCTTATTACAGAGCAGGTGTTGCATGATAGCACCTTCCATCATTTTGCTGATGATAGGCCAGCCATTGGCTGGTTTGGATTTGTCTTGCTTTTTGTGCACAGAATATACCCACATAATTTTCCACATTGTTGATTGATGCTAATGATGTAATTATATTGGAACAGTTTGGATGAGGTGCAGCTAACTCCAGAGTGCAAGTCTTCAGTATTACAGCCAGGAGGTTGTTTGATCCCACAGCCATGCTGTAACCAATGCTCTCATCAGAAGTTGATATTATGCAGGGTGAATCAAATTGGTTGAAGACCATCTTCTATAATCATGGGGATTTCAGGAGGAGGCCAAGGTGGATTATCTACTCAATAGTTCTAGTTGTACATGGATACAAATGCTTCATTCTTGTCTTCAGTCTTGTCCTTTACACTCACGTGCTTCCCCTGCTGTTATTCAGGATGAGGATATTCATGGACCCTGTGCCTCTCATTTGCTGTTTAATTGTGTATCACCACTCATGGTGAGATGTGGCAGGAATGCAGAATCATGGGATCAATTAGCTATATCAAGTAAATATTAACTTTGCTATTTAGCACACACGAGGTCAATCATTGCAGTTTCATCGGGTTGGCACCTCATTTTTACAAATGCTGGAGCTGCTTCCACAATTCTCTACTGCACTCTTCACGAACCAGGGCTGATATCCTAACCTGATTACAACGGTTGAGTGAAGGCCATTCCAAGGCATGAAGTTACAGATTGTAGTTGTGTACATTTCTGTTGTTGGTGGTGACCCACAGAATCTCATAAGTACCCTTCTTTGAAATGCCAGAGTGAAAATCAAAAGAACTGCAGATGCTAGAAATCTAAACAAAAGCAGAAAATGCTGGAAATACTCAACAGGTCAGGCCACATCCGATGCCATATCTGTACTGAGTCTATCCCATTTGGCATGACTATAGTGCCACACAACATGCTAGAGAGTGTACATAGAGTGAAGATGTCAGTTTACCTCCACAAGGACCATGAAGTGGTCATTTATTACAAATGCTTTTAGAATGCTTGCATTCCCATTGAAGAGGGATTACTATTGCTCAGGAAATTGAGAATCTTATGGGTATCAAGTGCTTTGATGAATTGATCAAAGTAATCTTCTTTGGTCATCTTTGAGAGGAAGTTATGTATACTGTAGAGGCAGGCTCCCCACAATATTGGCATGATACAAAATAAATGTCTGCTTATAATTACCAAAATTGGGTCATACCAATATAAAAATACTAAGGTCTTGCCAAAAAAGAAATTAGTGAATGCAGAGAGAGAGAAGCCACATCCAAGAGAAAAGTCCATTTTCATGGTTTCAAAGGTTTTGCCTCCTTTGTGTAATCTTACAAAAGTACAATGCCTTGTAGCAATATATATTTGTATATGGTTTCCTCAAACAAAGAATGTGAATTTTTACAATGACTAAGAAGAAAGATAATTACAAAAACATGAATTTCTTTAAGTACCATAATAATACAGATAGATTGACATAAAAATCTTCATAAAACATACATGCATATAAAGCATTATTTCAGAATATATTACAAATATTAACCAAATGTTTTAGCATCTCAGTCAGTTTCAAATCTCTTGGATACTTGTACATGCAGTCCCTCAATCTAAAAACTGCATGTTGATTAATTTTTTTTGCTACTTTGTAAACAAATTACAGCTTTTAAGTAGATTGTAATTTTGCACCAAATGAACACAGATTACTGAATTAGTAATTAGAAATCATGACAAAAGCCTGTTGGCACAGAAATTTGATGAGCCAGTAAACAATCAGGACCAATGAGCCAAATGACCTCCTTTGCTGTCATACTGTCTCTACAACTCTGTAAAATAAACTAAAATCCCCAGTCATTGCTGAATCATTAAATGAAAAGCATTAAGGAAGATAAGAACACCCACATACGTGTATTCTGCAGTGGAAAACTATTTATTTGAAATCTAATGTATTTCTGCTTTTTATGCATTCCCTCAGGATCAAGGTTGATTTACTTTCTTGATTTACTTTGTTTTGTGGGTTCTAAGATGGCTGATGCGGTGTGGAACAGTAGACTTTTTCACAGATTGGGCAAGTGATGGACAACAGGGTTGGTGGATGGGCATTTTGTGAAGTCGTCTGCTCCTTCTGCTGCCTCTGTGTGTTTCTGATACATTACCTTAATGTTCTCAATACCATCTCAAATGCTCCTTTTCCACTTTGAGCAGTCACAGACCAGGGAATCCTTGGAGTCGGAGGGATATTGCATTTCTTCAAGAAAGGTGTGAGCTCAAGCTTGAATTTTTTCCTTTGTTCCCCTGAAATATCTTTATATGACAGAGCTTGCAACAGAGTATTTATTGATTCTGGTGTAGGACAAGCAAGCAATATAGCCTGTCTGTCATTACCAAATGAGCATTACTATTGTCTCAGCACTGGAGATATTAGACTGGGAGTAGACACTGACATTGATTCACTTATTCTCCAGTGAATTTGAGGGACTTCAAAAACAGCAATGGTGGAATCTTTTCAGTACATTGAATTGCCTGCTGCAGGTAGTCCAGGCCTCAGAAGCTTATAGGAGAGCAAAGATCACTGCTGCCTGGTAGACCATGAGTTTTGCAACAAGTTTAAATCTTGATCTTCAAATACCCTTTTCCTCAATCAATCAAATACTGTGAAGGTGACTGTAAATTTTATCATCAACATTGTTGGGAAATGGGTCCCAGGATATGGGAAGTGGTTCAGGTTTTTCAGGGTCTCGCCATGAATGTTGATTGTTGGAGCACAGTGTGATACAGCAGGGCAGTTTGGTAGAGAACTGTTGTCTTGTGATGTTGGGTGTCAGGCCCATCCTCTTGTGTGCTTCAGTAAATGCATTGGTAATAGCTTGATGCTGGGCCTTTGGGCATGTGCAAACACAGATGTTGCCTGTATACTGAGGTGCGAGTAACCTTGCACATTCTGCAATCAAAAAATGCTTTCTAGAACCCAATGTGCTATATGTCGCAAAGATCAAACATTATCATTAACAACTATTTGCATTTATATATCTTTAAATAACAAAAACATCTTTGATGCTTTACTGCAGCGTAATCAAACAAAAATGCAAAAACAGATATAAGAAGCAGGAAGAGAAAACTGATTCCACTAGTTGGTTGTAATGAAGCCCTAAAAAAAGGGAAAAGCATCATCAAAATTGCTGGACAGCATAATTTGCAATAAAAATGTTCATTCAAGAAAATGGATGCAGATCATAGCACTCAAATCAAGAGTGCCACAGAGTTCACTTTGTCAGCATAGAGTCCTTTGTGCTTGACAGGTACACTCAATAGATCATATGGTAATTGTTTGAAGACATTTCTTTAACTTATTTTGTAGTATGTACTGCCTGATTGACATGATGCAGTTGTCAGATTGGTAAGACACAATGGTAAATCTGATAAGATACCTCATAAAAGATCCTTACATAATAGTTAAAGTAACATTAGCGCAGAAAAAAGGATTGGTTTAAAACAGTAAACAAAAAGTAGAGAAAACAGGCTGTTTTCAGGTCGGCAGATTGTTACCCAGTGGGATGTCATAGGGAGTAACACTGGCGCCCTAGCTATTAACAATTCATTTAAATGAAAGGATGGTGTAGCGCACCCAAGTTTCCTGATGATACAAAGCTAAGAAGGAAAGTGAGATATGATGAGGGCACAAAGACTTCGCAAAGGAATATCGACATTAACCAAGTGGTGGGTAGAGTATAATATGGGGAAAATGTAGAATTATGCAATTTGATACATAAAATAGAGAAAAAAGCCAAAACAAATTGGATTGATGTTTCATGATTTTGTCTGCTATGCGCTCTGAAGTCATAGAGTCATACAGCAAAGAAACAGGCCATTCGGCCCACCACATCCATGCTGACCAGTGGGAACCCATCTGTATTACTCCCACCTCCCAGCACTGGTCTTTCAGTGCCTAGGCGATTCAAGTGCTCATCTAGACACTTCTTAAATGCTGTGAGTGACTCTGCTTCCACCACTCTCTCAGGCAGTAATTGAAAGTTGAAAGTCAAGTTTATTGTCATATGCACAAGTACATGCCTGCACAGGTGCAATGAAAAACTTACCACTCTCTGTGTGAAAAAGGTCTGTTCTAAATCTCTTACCCCGAGTCTAAATCTGTGTCCTATAGGTTCTTCTACATTGAAATCTGGTAACCAAACATCCTTTATTGATGGTGAACGAAACTCAACTAATGGGGTGGCTGATGCAATACTTTAGCAGAAATCCTCACACAGAGCAAAGGATACAAAAGCCTGAAAGCACGTACCACCAGACTCAAGGACAGCTTCTATGCCGCTGTTATAAGACTATTGAACAGTGCTCTAGGACAATAAGATGGACTCTTGACCTCACAATTACCTCATTATAGCCTTGCACCTTAGAGTTGCTTGCACTGCACTTTCTCTCTAATTGGAATTGGAATTGGTTTATTATTGTCACATGTACTGAGATACAGTGAAAGTTTGTCTTGCATACCATTCATACAGATCATTTCATTACATCAGTGCATTGAGGTAGTACAAGGTAGTACAATAACAGAATGCAGAATAAAGTGTAATAGCTACAGAGAAAGTACAGTGCAGGTAGACAATAGGGTGCAAGGTCATAATGAGGTAGATTGTGCGGTCAAGCGTCCATCTTATCGTGCTTGGGAACCATTCAATAGCCTGGTGGCAAGTGCTTTCAGGCTTTTTGCCCGATGGGATCTTCTGCCCGATGGGAGAGGGAAGAGAGAATGTCCAGGGTGGGTGGGGTCTTTGATTATGCTGGCTGCTTTACTGAGGCAGCAAGAAGTATAGACAGAGTCCATGGAGGGGAGGCTGGTTTCTGTGATGCGCTGAACTGTGTCCACAACTCTCTGCAGTTTCTTGCAGACACGGGCAGAGTAGTTGCCATACCAAGCCGTGATGCATCCAGATAGGATGCTTTCTATGGTGCATCGATAGAAACTGCAACAATTTATTCTGCACTGTTGTCGTTTTTCCCCTGTACTACCTCAATGCACTGATGTGATGAAATGATCTGAATGGATGGCAAGCAAAACAAAGTTCTTCACTGTACCTCAGTACCTGTGACAATAATAAACCAATTTACTAGTTTTCATAGTTCTTAAAAGTATACTAGATGATTCTATTTCCAAAGAGATAAAATATAGGTGAAAATCAAACACTTCATGCGTGTGTTCATGATTTTAATTCTTGGGTGCTCTGTTGTTCTAATACATAACATACAGTCAATCTCAAGCATGCCAGCATTGCCCATAAACTACTCATGCAGAAGCATACTTCCATTGTTCTTGTGAAACTTGAACCATCAGGAACTATTTGAACAGTTCTCAGTTTAGCGCTAAGAATCCAAAGTCCCCTTTTAGTAATATTCAGCTGTCCCTTGTGTTCCCTGCACAACACAATCTCCCCTTGTCTAACTAACCATTACACCCCCCTCAATTTCCTGACACAACCAGATACCCTACCCCCAACAACCAACCCAGCTACCAACTCCCAAACCTGATCATTGATTATAATCCCATAACTTGCGAATGAGACTTCAGCCTACAGTTTTCTGACTCAAAGATAGGTGTTCCATCAACAGATAGGTGTTCCATCAACGTGAGTACTCCATTTTCTATTATTTAGGATAAGCAGGTCAAAACACAAGAGTTATT
Organism: Pristis pectinata; assembly: GCF_009764475.1. Classification (NCBI taxonomy): domain Eukaryota; kingdom Metazoa; phylum Chordata; class Chondrichthyes; order Rhinopristiformes; family Pristidae; genus Pristis; species Pristis pectinata. The sequence continues at coordinate 38,898,672 of NC_067419.1, read as the reverse complement.
AAGTGAAACTGGGTGGTCTGAGTGTGGGAAGTCATCAATAAACTTTTCAATTTTTTAACTCAGCCATGTTCACGCACATAAACCATAGACATCCAGACCTTCTGCTTAAATATTTTTGCTACAAATGCTGCAAGACAGTGCCTGATGGTGAGTGAAATAAGATCACGACAATGCGTACGAAAACTAAAATTGATTTGATGTCAGGGTCAATATCAAATTTCATTGACATATGTATGAAACAGTACTACCTTCAGATCAATCCTTACAATGGGTTTAATTTATAGTGGCCCTGACCTTGAATTGCCTTTGATGTTCTGAACTTCAGAGACAAGATACCAGGCATTCATGGGGAGGCAGGGATGATGCAGGGAAGGCTGAAAATAATCAAAGAGTAACACAAGGCCAAGGAACAAAAGAACTTCCTGAATCCAAAGGCAAGACTGTCTTTTTTCACTCTATTTCTTGCCTGGAAGGCAGCCAAATTTACAGTCGGGCCAGTGACCAAGTCAGAAAACCAGTGGCAGGAAGGCACAGCCAGGATCCTTCATACCAAGCTCTTTCAATATGGGATTGGCTTGGGGGAAGTGAGGGGGTGAAAGAAAGCTGGTGATTGTAAATGGAAAGAACGTGAGGCTACTATTAGCAGGTGGGAGGGTGAGGGTGCCCTTGTAGGGCCCAACATTTCCACTCTTTCCAACCCATAAGGGATGTTGGAATGGGAAATTAATATGGACATCTCTCTTCTCAACCAGTTTTCCTAATCCCTAGGACACATTAGCGGCACCTGTGAATTTTAAATTGAATTTTTAAATTACTTTTCAACTAGAATAAATTGCCAACATTAAAGGGAAAGCTTGGCAATATATAATCATTTTATAAAAAAGTAATATGAATGAGAATTTCTTTTTTCCCACTCACATATTCAATGCATTGTTTCTCCAACTATCCACACCAATTTCACTAATCCAAAGGCAGATAATTAGTACATTTTTATTGACTACATCCATTCAAGCAATGCCTTAGTTGTTATAAATAACTCTTCTTCACAGCCTAACCATTATGGTTAATTATTCTGTAACCTCCTTAGTCCTTTGACAACAAATGTTTCATGGTGAAGACATATGTAGTATAAGTAGAAGATAGTTTTCTAACAGAAAATGCTGTAGCCTGGACATTTTATTTAATTTATAAAAAAAGAAATATTGCAATTTGGCTGAAATCAACAGAATTTAAACATTCTCTGCCCTGGGCAGGACATACACTGAAAGTTCATGAGGTTCTGCTGGTTCCAATCACAGAATTCAAATTATGCATAATTTAGTCACCATGGTTTCAGTCTGGGATCACGTAAAGTCAAGCATAATTGTTACCAATGAGAGAACCTCTACATGGTATCTTGGGACATTCCATATGTGTTCATAACACAGCAAGTAAATGATAGAATTAGAAGAAAATTTCTTAAGTAGACTTTATTATTTCCCTCAAAGGCACATGGAGCATAATGAATGATAACAGGAAGTTCTAAAATGAGCATCGTATTCAAAGTGAAACAATTTACTATAATGATATGGTATATTTTCAAATAGCCATTTAATTGCTCTTTTGTCAATAAAATGCAGGAGGTATACTCCCATACAGTTTTGTTGTCCTCAAATAGTACAAGGAATAAAACAAGGAATCTTGGATACCAGTCTCAGATAATCTCACCGGAAATATTTTAAAAAGATCGATACTTAACATGTATGTTATTGACAAATCAAATTGTTGCGCTATAGAGGCTCTTCATGACTTTCTGCTCAATCAGTGTGAACAAAATTTAATTTGATGATGTACTAAACTAACCAATAATATAAACATGAAGCTATTCAGTCCATATACTGCACATGCAAAATAATTGCAAAAACTCACTCCTTTCATTGACAGAAAAATCTGAAGAAGTCATTCAACAATAATGAGGTATGTAAAAATATGTACATAAAAGGGAGTCAAAATCCAGGAGGACTTGAGCACTCCTTCACCAATATATTAAAACAGTTTGTGGAGTCCATGGTTAAAAGTACGTATTTCCTTATCTTTCAATATTCCTTATCTTTGAGCAGCTAGGGACTAAATTAAAAGGCAGATCCAAAAAGGTAACAATCCCTGGATTGCTATCTGAGCCACATGCAAACTGGCACAGGGTCAATAAGATTAGAGAGTTAAATGCTCATAGACTGGTGTAAGAGAAGTGGGTTTGAATTTGTGGGACATTGGCACCAGTATTGGAAAAGGAGGGAGCTGTTCCGGTGGGACGGGCTCCACCTGAACCATGCTGGAACCAGGGTCCTGGCAAATTGCACAACTGGGGCTGTGAAGAGGGCTTTAAACTAAATAGTGAGGGGGGGGGTGGGGAGGGTTCTACAGATTGGAAAAGTATGGGTAAAGTAAAAGGAGAGTGCAGGAGAGGTCACTGAAGTATCCAGAATAAAGAACAAGACAGAAAGTTTAGAAAGGGATAAGAATTTAACTTCAGGCAACATGGAGCCAAATTTGAGAAGGGTGGTGAATACAGGACTGAAAGTGTTATATTTGAATGCACGCAGTATATGAAATAAGGTAGATGAGTTTATAGCACAGTTAGAAATTGGCAGGTATGACGTTGTGGGCATCACAGAGTCGTAGTTGAAAGATCACAGCTGGGAGCTAAACAAGGATACATATCCTTTTGAAAAGACAGGCAGGTAGGCAGAGGGGCGGGGTGGCTCTGTTGGGTAAAAGTGAAATCAAATCCTTAGCAAGAAATGACAGGATCAGAAGATGTAGAATCCTTGTGGGTAGAGTTAAAAAACTGCAAGGGTAAAAAGACCCTGATGGGAGTTATATACAGGCCTCTGAATAGTAGCCAGGATGTGGGTTACAAATTACAACAGGAGATAGAAAAGGCATGTAAAAAGGGCAATGTTACGGTGGTCATGGGGGATTTCAATATGCAGGTAGATTGGGGAAAATCCGGTTGGTACTGGATCCCAAGGGAGAGAATTTGTAAAATGCCTATGAGATGGCTTTTTAGAGCAGCTTGTGGTCGAGCCCACTAGGGAAAAGTCAATTCTGGATTTGATGTTATGCAATGAACCAGATTTGATGAGGGAGCTTAAGGTAAAGGAACATTTAGGAGGTAGTGATCATAATATGATAGAATTCACCCTGCAGTTTGAGAAGGAGAAGAAAAAATTCGATGTATCAGTATTACAGATGAATGAAGGTAGCTACAGAGGCATAAGAGAGAAGCTGGCCAAAGTTGATTGGAAGGGGACCCCAGCAGAGATGGCGGTAGAGCAGCAATGGCAGGAGTTTCTGGGAGTAATTTGGAAGACACAGGATCAGTCCATCCCAAAGGAGAAGAAGGATTCTAAGGGGAGGATGAGGCAACTGTGGTTGACAAGGGAAGTAAAAGACAGCATAAAAGCAAAAGAGAGGACACACAATATTGCGAAAACTAGTGGGAAGCTAGAGGATTGGGAAGCATTTAAAAACCAATAGAAGGCAACTAAAAAAGCAATAAGGGGAGAAAAGATGAAATATGAAGGTAAGCTAGCCAATAATATAAAAGAGGATACCAGAAGTTTTTTCAGATATATAAAAAGTAAAAGAGAGGCAAGAGTGGACATCAGACTGCTGGAAAATGACGCTGAAGAGGTAGTAATGGGGAACAAAGAAATGGCAGATGGACTAAATAAGTATTTTGCACCAGTCTTCACTGTGGAAGACACCAGCACTATGCCAGAAGTTCAAGGCAGTCAGGGGGCAGAAGTGAGTGTAGTCGCTATTACTAAGGAGAAGGTGCTTGGGAAGCTGAAAGGTCTGAAGGTAGATAAGTCACCTGGACCAGATGGACTACACATCAGAGTATTGAAAGAGGAAGCTGAAGAGATTGTGGAGGCGTTAGTAGTGATCTTTCAAGAATCAGTAGATTCAGGAATGGTTCTGGAGGACTGGAAAATCACAAATGTCAATCCACTGTTTAAGAAGGGAGGGAGGCAAAAGACAGGAAATTATAGGCCAGTTAGCCTGACTTCAGTGGTTGGTAAGATGTTAGAGTCCATTGTTAAGGATGAGGTTTTGAGGTGCTTGGAAGCACGATAAAATAGGCTGAAGTCAGCATGGTTTCAATGAGGGGAAATCTTGCCTGACAAATCTGTTGGAATTCTTTGAGGAAGCAACGGGCAAGATAGACAAAGAAGAGTCAGTGGATGTTGTTTGCCTGGATTTTCAGAAGCCCTTTGACAAGGTGTCGCACATGAGGCTGCTAAACAAGATAGCAGCCCATGGTATTACAGGAAAGGTACGAGCATAGATAGAAGATTGGCTGACTGGCAGAAGGCAAAGATTGGGAATAAAGGGGGCCTTTTCTGGTTGGCTGCCAGTGACTAGTAGTGTTCCGCAGGGGTCAGTGTTGGGTCCACTACTTTTCACATTATATGTTATATGACATATGACAGAAAATCTGTATATGACGAAATGGATGGCTTTGTGGCCAGGTTTGTGGATAATACAAAGATAGGTGGAGGGGCAGGTGGTGTTGAGGAACCAGGGAGTCTGGAGAAGGACTTGGAGAGGTTGGAAGAATGGGCAAAGAAGTGGCAGATGGAATACAGCATAGGCAAGTGTATGGAAATGCACTTTGGTGGAAGGAATAAAGGCATAGACTATTTTCTAAATTGGGAGCGAATTCAGAAATCGGAGGTGCAAAGGGACTTGGGAGTCCTAGTGCAGGAATCCCTAAAGGTTAACTTACAGGTTAAGTCGGTAGTAAGGAAGGCAAAGGCAATGTTAGCATTCATTTCGAGAGGACTAGAATATAAAAGCAAGGATATAATGTTGAGGCTTTATAAGGTGTTGGTCAGACCACATTTGGAGTATTGTGAGCAGTTTTGGGCCCCATATCTAAGGAGTGATGTGCTGGCATTGAAGAGCATACAGAGGAGGTTTATGAGAATGATCCCAGGAATGAAAAGGTTAATGTGTGAGGAGCATTTGAAGGCTCTGGGCCTGTACTCAGCGGAATTTAGAAGGATGGGGGGGATCTCATTGAAACCTACTGAATATTGAAAGGCCTGGATGGAATGGACGTGAAGAGGATGTTTCCAGTAGTGGGAGAGTCTAGGATCAGAGGGCACAGCCTCAGAATAGAAGGACGTCCCTCTAGGACAGAGATGAGGAGGAATTTCTTTAGCCAGAGGGTGGTGAATCTGTGGAATTCATTGCCACAGATGGCTGTGGAGGCCAAGTCACTGGGTATATTTAAAGTGGAGGTTGATAGGTTCTTGATTAGTAAGGGCGTCAAAGGTTATGGGGAGAAGGCAGGAGAAGGGGGTTGAGAGGGAAAAATAAATCAGCCATGATTGAATGGTAGACCAGACTCAATGGGCCAAATGGCCTAATTCTGCTACTATGTTTTATAGTCTTATGGTCTTATCTCAATGAGTTTCCAACTTTCACGGGACAGTTTTGGTACTGAATTTACCAGAAGCTCACTCAAGAATGACAGTATCACAGAATCTGACATAAATACAAGGCCAACTTTAGATGGGGCCCATAATGAAAAATTTAGGTTGACTTTGGTTATGCAGGACCCTCAAGATGACGGCCAAAAACCTTCTGGTTAAAGGAATTAGTTGTTTTATCTATGTCATCTTCCAAACACAAAATAATTAAACATGTTCAATCACCGAGGAACTGGTTTGTTAGCTCCTGCTCTTTTGGCTCTACAAGCATCCTTGGAGCTCCAGAATGGCATTTGTGACACATGGACATGTATGCTGGACAAGATGTGCCAGCATACGAGGGAGGGCATTAGTGCATGTACAGCAAATGTGCCCTGGAAGTATTGAAAGCAAGTAGATCACGATGTGAATCAGCATGCAACCCTGATTTGACACCATAACTGTTCAGTCCTCCATCTAAGATCTTGTCTCAACATTATATTGGCAAAAGTGCATCCAGCAGTGAAAAATAACCCCATCAGCACTGTTTAATGGGATCATGCACTACATTTGGGTTAGTTGCTGATTAATTTCCTCCGACTGTTATTATGATTCAATGAATCTTTGGCACCTTCTATAGTTGGTTCAGATTACAAAAATCTTCAGGGACTAGTGTGGCAGGTGCTGAATGACTTTTTCTGACTTCAAGGCTTTTGCAAAATCCATTTGCTTCTAAACATGGGAAAACAGTGATTGGGAGAATAAGCAGAGAGCAAGCAGAACAAGACAAGCTGAAAGAGGGAAGAGGAATGTGGAAAAAGGCTAAGGTAATCCGGAAGCAATTCTCCTAAATGAAATCAGCAAGGGACAATGTGTGAGATGTCTGTGATTCAATATGGACATCCATAGTGACAACTACTTCAGCTGAACTCAGCTGAGTTCTCTATTTAATAAGAAATAACTGCATTTCATTCTCTCTTCTCAGACACCAGGGGCTGGAGGAGGGGTGTGATGGGGGAGGGGTGTGTGGAGAGAGATAGATATGGAAAGAGAGAGAATATGGCTTGCAATTGCAAGCATCTCCGAGAATGAAAGTACTAATGACCTTACTTTACGGGGACTGCATATCAACCCTGTATTAATTAAGAAATGAAAGAGTAACCACTCCCTCAAAGTCCAGCTAGTGTGCATCCATAGGCAGCAAATTATGCATGTCATGAAGCAGTTTACTATCCTAATCATTTTTATGTGTTCTCTTAGTACTTGTCTTCCATGTGCCGTTGCCAGTCCAAATGTTTCTACACACGCCTATCCCAGTTGTTGCATTGGACTACTGGAGGCCTGCTAACTTTCAGTGAACGAGACTCCAATACCCTTGAAGACAACCTCAAGCAGTGCTGACAATTGCAGCATTTCGGCATGGTACCTGCAATCTGAACTGACTAGCTGACTGATAATAATAAGACTACAGGTAGAACATGGGTAAAAGGATAACTGCTATTATTCTTAGATAAAACAGTGGGTCCTTGCTACATAGATGTTCTACCATTTCCCCAGGAAATTCATTGGCATTCATCAGCAATTTTGGAGCATAGATTGCTGAATTCTACTGATGTCCTCCAAGCCCCATTACACAATGATGAACTTAAGCTTGCGTGGTGGCAAACTGACCCATGTATGACAGCAGTCTCAATTTCCACTGTTGCACTCAGTTGAGTGTGTGCTGAATATGCTGAAAAGAAGCCCTAACATTAATCATCAGAATCAGCAGTCCCTACATGGAATTGGCCATCACTTTCACTCTGAAAGAAGGAGCTACAAACTCTGCAGAGTCTTGATCCAACCAGGTACCTGACTCCTCCATATTCCTTCTCAATGAACATTGGCTTTACAACAAGCTTCCAATTCACCAAGCAATTTGTTGTTAATGCTCATCCCATAAACAGCAACTTGTGTGACAATTCAGTGTTCATTAAACCAGATTCCAACTCTCTCCCATGTTGTGCCAATCTTCAATATTTCCCAGGCTAATGTCACTTCCTGAACTGCCAATATTGGCTTCAGCCATAATGTGCTTCCCCTTTAGAAAGTCCATTCCAGCTTTAACTAGAGCCAGCCATAGCCATTCACAATATTGTTCCCTTGTTGATGCATCCATCCTATCAACAATTTAGTTTGGATTGGCTGGTTGCTATAATCATTAATATATTGAGGCGGCACATCATTGGTAATCTTTCACAGCAGTTGTGATTCCTATGCCCAAATCAGGATGCTATTGCACTTAGTCCCCATTATATTTTGAATATATAAAATATACAGGCTTCTTCTTATTCAATATTTTTCCAGTTCTCTAATTTTGTCCTCTTTACCAGAAGCCACTGACTCCTTGTTGTGGTATGGTTCTATGGGAATTCCCAAGTTCTTTGTTTGCAGCTGGCTTTGGGCACTGACAAGACTTTTGTTTTGTTGACCACCATCATTGCCAAATGCAATCTGATTCATGACTTTTGTCCATCTATGTGCAATTCTGGAAGTCACTAGATTGTGATTAGAAACTCACACTGACTTTTGCCTCCTGAACCCCAGAGGCTAAATTTAACACCCCCTCACCCATACTGGCTGTAATTAGTTAAAATGCCATCAAACCAGGGACCTAAGTGTCAGGATGTTTCATCTACCTTTTGGATAAATCTATCAAGCATTTGGAGGAGCCCTAAGATTGTCTATCTTAATGAGATTTATTTTAAGTACTTAAATTTTACTTTGACTTCATAGTTTCCATTGCATTGTTCTTCGGAGTCAAAACTACTAAATTGTATAGCAGCTTTCATACCACAGGTGTAGGCAATAACCATGGAAAATATTTTCCACATTTCCACAGGCGATTGACACCAACAGCTGCACTGACTGAATCGACACTTTTATAAGTCCCTCAGTCCCAGAAACTTCCTGTTCCCACCAACACTTTAATTTTTCATGATTTATTACAAAACTCTTTGAATTTCAAACTCCTTGTCTGTTTGACCTTAAATATTTTAAAGATGTTACAGTGGAAATAAAAATTCACTATCTTTCCAGCATCATTACTGTTTCATTAGCACAAAAAATAACACTTTATACAGAATATAAAATGCACATGCACAGATTGAACTCGATCACAGTGCAAATTTCAGCTCTACAGCATGGGTGTCAACTTGCAGTGCACAACCTGCAATTCTGAATTTGCATCATGTTTTGGGGAAGAATAGTATGGGGAAACAATCAGGGAATGCGAGATTTCAATGAATCATGTGCAATATTTTGTGTTCTCGGGACTGTAATCAACATCTCATTCCTAAAATACCTACCACAAGGAAACGCCTGAAGTTGACAATCACTTTTGGTAGTAACAACCAACTATTGTGATGTCCAGACCATTGAAAAATAAACCTTTATAATTAATAATTAGTATATTTTGTAAAAATATTAATTAACAATGCAAAATGCAGGAGTTGCATTACAAACCAGTCAGCATCTGAAAAGGAATAGGTCAACATTTTGGGCAGAAAGCTTCATCAGAATTTGTAGAAGCATTTGCGGTGGAAAGACTATGTATCTTTTTCAAACAGAATCATCTGTGCCAAACCTATTTTTAACAATGACATATGAAATAAGCACATAAAATAGGTAGGAATAAGCAATGTGGCTCTTTGAGTCTGATCTGTCAATCCATATCATTACTGATCTTATGCCTTAAGTCCATTTCAACCATTCATGTAGAACAGTGATGTATAGGTTGATTGGGGAAAGGCCAGATTGACAATCAAAAACATTGTCTCTCACAGGACTGAAGAAATCCCAGAGAAATGCTGCAGATGCTGGAATCTAGATTAAAAACACCTTGATGCTGGAGGAACTCAGCAGGCCAGGCAGCATCGCAAACTGGCCAAGCGCAAACTGGATGAACCGCACCTCATTTTCCATCTTGGAACCTTGCAGCCTAACGGCATGAACATTGAATTCTTCCACTTTAAGCAATCCCCCCACGCCCCTTCCCCACAGCCCCCCCAACTATACCTTTTCTTCCCTTTCCTAGCCTCTTTTTCTTTTTTTTAATCTTTTTTTTCTCTCTCCTTACCTTTGACCCATTCTCCCAGTGGGTCTGCTCTCCCCCCCTCCCCTGCACCTGCCTATCACTATCTCTCACCTGCATCTACCTGTCACACCTTGTGCCCACCCCACCTCCCCTCTTTTGTCCACCTATCACTGCTCTGCTTTTCCCTCCTATATATTGGGTTTCCCCTTTTCCTATCCTCAGTCCTGAAGAAGGGTCCTGGCCCAAAATATTGACTGCCTGCTTTTTTCTATGGATGAAGCCTGGCCTGCTGAGTTCCTCCAGCATCATAGCGTTTTTCATACTGAAATCCCAAACTCCTGAGAGATTCTCCTTGCTGTTATTCTTACTCATTGAGCCCAGCAGCAGTGTGCTGATCCTTAAAGTTTCCCAACACTTACATTGGGAAATCATCTGAAACTGTATCAGGTTAGAGATGGCACAGATTCAGCAAATCCATTCATTTTGAGGAGGGAGATTAGTAAGTTTGAGGTAAATGACATTTTCGAAATTAATTGAGTTGACATAAATGTTTTTAGTTCTTTTGACTATTTTCTAGTGTTTTAATTGGCATTATTTTAATAACTTTTAAAAAATGTTTTATATAGTACAATTAACTTATGGAAGTTTTAAATTATTTTTGTATGTTTGTAAATATCAGATGTATTCATTCTTTTGACAAGTTTGACAGCCAGTGAGTCTGGGAGCATGGCTTAGCTGGTTGTAAAGTTGATTCTGCAGGAGGTTCTTGTTATTTTCAATGGGGTCACTTTATACTGTGCAAGAGATAGCTTCAAGGATGAAACTGCCACTCCAGGTAAGAGCAGGTAGTGATCACCAAGGTTGGCTGGGTGGACCAGTCCCATATGCCATATTGTGAACACTGCTGATGTAGAAAATAAAGCAAATAACTTGCATGAAATTGCATCTTTTATGTGCCTGGACATCAAAAGTGCTTTACAAGCAATTAAGTACTTTTGAAATCTATTGTACTGTAGCAGCCAATTTACACACAGCAAGGTCCCATGAGCAGCAGAGATATTAGACCAGATCATTAATTTTTGGGTATTAGTGATGAATAATAGTTGGCACAATAGTGGGAGGAGTCCCCAATTCTTTGGATTATTGTGTCGCCTTAGAAAGGCCGATAAATACTCACTGTAACAACTCGCCCAAAGAAGGCAACTCAACAGTTTAGCATTTGCTCAATACTGCAGTGAAGTATTCATCTAGACCATACATTTAAGCCTCTGGAGTATAACTTGAACCAACAACCCACTAAGTAGGGGTGCTACCATTGAGCCAAAATAGTGCTGACTAGAAACTGAATGTTCAGCCCTGAAGTGATAATGGAAAGAAGCCTGGAAGTTTGGAATTTAATTTTGGCCAATGTACAGATTTTGGATATTTTTTGGCTTTGGCCATTGCTAGTCCACATAGTTCTTCGCCAATATAGACTTATGTTTTAGAGTTTATCCAGCTGTGGAAGAAACAGATGCCCAAAATAAATGGTGTTGTTTCTGCACCAATGATACTGTAAAAGAAAACCATTTTCTGCAGCCCAGGTTTCAATAAGCCAGAGTTTGATTCCAAATCTGTACAGTAAGCTTCTATTTCTCAATTGTTCATATAAATCCATATAAATCACAGAACGAAGCTACTCATCCTTCATATCTTCACACTACTATAAAGCTATTCAATCAGACCCACTCCTCTCAATCATCTGTTGCAGTCATGCACCTTTTTTTTTACTTTGCAAATGTTTGCTTTCACTACCTTTTCAGGCAGGGAATTTTAGATCATAACTTTACACAGTAAACGTTTCATCATCTGGCACTGCACCAACTGGTGCACTCCAATAACTGGCATTTCAGTGGGAATACCTAAGCTGAGGGAGTGCCTGGGTCAATATCCGGCAATGCTGAGTTCGTCTGCTGACATCTAGCTAACAGATATATTTGATTAACTGGCACCCATCAAATCCAGATGAATAATTGAGCTTTTATTGAAAAACAAAATCTCCTCATTTCCCCTCTGGTTCTGTCAACTATTTGAATCTATGACCTCTGGTTACCATAAGAAACAGGAGCAGGAATAGGTCAATTGGCCTCCCAAGTCTGTTCTGTCATTCAGTAAGATCAGGGCTGATTAACTTTTAGACTTGACATCATTTTCCATCCTTCCCATATACCTTGAATCACTTGTACTTTGAATATCTGTCAGTTTTGCCTTGAATATATTCAATGACTCCACCTATAGGATAACAAATTCCAAAGATTCTCAACCCTCTAAGGGAAGAAATTCCTCCTCATCTCTGTCTGAAATGGGTGATGACTTATTCTGAAACAATGTCAGATTGTACTCAATATATCCATCCCACCAATCTCCTTCAGAACCTTATACTTTTCCATAAAATCACCCCCCTTTCTTCTAAATTTCAATGTTTATTCTCAATAAGCTCAACTTTTTTTCATGCATTAACTCCTTCATCCTAGGAATCAACATAGTGAACCTTCTCTCCACTGCCTCTTAAACAAGTATATCCTTTTTAAAATATCAAAGCCATACTTGTACACAATACTCCAGGTGTGACCTCACCAGCACCGTGTGAAATTAAAAACTTTGCTATTTTTATGCACCATACCCCTTGCAATAAAGGCCAACATTGCATTAGTCTTCTCAATTACTTACTGTACCTGCATGCTAACCTACATGCTCCCTTTAGAATGCAACATTTTGTAGTCTCACTCTATTTAAATGATGTTAGTTTTTTATTCTTTCTTCCAAAGTGGATAACTTCACATTTTTCCACATTATACTCCATCTATTAACATATTGCTCATTCAATGATCCCAACTATATCCGTTTACAGGGTATTTGTGTCCTCCTCACTACCTGCTATCTCACCTACCTTTTTAACATCAGCAAACTTGGCTGGAGGACACTTGGTCCTTTCATCCAAGTCATTCATATAAATTACAAATAGTTGAGGTTCCATCACTGCTACACCACTATTTATTGATGCCAATCTAAAAATTTGCCATTTATCCATGGCAGCATATGGGCCCCAACCGCTGAAGAAAGAAGTAGGCATGGAGAGAAATTAGCCATGGGCACTCACATGAGCCCCGGCTGCATCTGTCTTTTTGTTGCCTACAGGGAACGGTTCCAAACCTACTCTGGCTCACGTTCCCAACTCATTCTCTGCTACATTGACAATGGCATTGGTGCTGCTTGCTGGACTCGTGTGGAACTTGTCAATTTTATCGCCTTTGCCACCAACCTCCACCCTGCTCTCAAATTCGCCTGGATCATTTCAGACACTTCTCTTCCTTTTCTGGATATCTTTATCTCTGTCTCAGGAGACAAACTATTCACTGATATCTACTACAAACCCATAGACTCCTGTAGCTACCTCAACTTCACCTGATCCCATCCTGTTTCCTGTTAGGATGTTATCCCCTTCTCTCAGTTTCTCCGTCTTGGCTGCATCTACTCTTAAGATGAGGCTTTCTACTCTCTGACTTCTGAAATGTCCTCCTTCTTTAGGAAATGTGACTTCCCTTGTGCTGTAGTTCACAGAGCCCTCACGCAAATTTCCTCCACTTTCTGCATGCTTGCTCTCACCCCCCCTCCCCAGAGTTTCTCTGGACCCCACCTTTTGCCCCACATCTGGTTTTACCACTTCTGCCAGCTCCAAGGGTATCTCACCACCAGTCACATCTTCCTCTCTCTCTCTCTCCCTCCCCCTTTCTGCTTTCTGTAAGGACTACTCTCTCTGCGACTCCCTGGTCTGCCCATCCCTTCCCACCCACACCTCGCTGTTCCCTGGCACTATTCCCTGCAACCATCAGAGGTGCAACACTTGCCACTCGCCTCCTCCTTCACCACCACCCAGGTACCTGTCTATCTTCTCCTTTGGTTCATCTTTCCTGTCCCTTTCCCCATTTGACCACCATCCCTCCTTTATCTGGTCCCACCTATCACCTACCCTTCCCCTTCCCCATCACACCTAATTCCATTTGCCTAAAATTTTCTTTTTTCTTTTCTTATGATTCCATCTATCACCTCACAGCCTCTCTTTCAACACTCCTTACTCCCTTTCATCTGGTTTCACCTATACACTGGTTATCTTCCTTCTACACTCAGTCCCGAAGATGGGTCTTGACCAACATTCCTTTGCCTCCGCAGAGGTTGCTGGCTCCATTAAGTTCTTCTAGCAGTTTATTTTATGTTAACTAACCTTCTTGGCTAGCAGAAACAGTTTCTCCTTGTTTCCTCTATCAAAAACAAAATCATAATTTTAAACACCCAATAATTCTCCACTCACTCTTCGCTTTTCCCAGCTTCTCGAGTCTTTGCATTTAACTTAAGTCCCTTATTCTTTCCCTCATTTAATTCTGCTAAATTTGCAGGGCAGTGGGAATGCTCCTACATAGAACCAGTAGAAGATCAGCCCTGATCCTGTTTAACGGTGAAGAGAGGCTAGAGGCTACTTCTGCATCTGTTTGCTATATTCTAGCCCTCACAGACTTATGGAACGCCGATTCATGATTGCTCAGTGCGTGACCACCCAAAACCTGAGAAGAATATTTGGGGAAGGCAATGAGAAGGTGTTCCTTTCTTGACAGCGCATGGAGGTAAAGTGAAAATAATGGGAGGATCACTTCACCACCTGCCCATTAAATACCTCCAGCTCCACCTGCGACATAATCTGTGGATCCCACACTGGTGTCAGAATTGGTTTGGAAGCAAGGCACCCGCGACCCGAGAAAGAGAGAAGATAGTTTTGCCTTGGGGGTGACTTCCCACGTCAGCCAGAAGACATCTTCAACCCTATTGCACCCACTCTTTGCAAACATGTACGTCGGGGTGACGGAGAGTCCGATGGAGTCATGTGGGAGTTGGTGGGGGCAGGGTGGATAGAAGATTATCACAAACCAGTCTGATCCCATCTTCAATTGTTATTAGCACTTCCCAGCAGGGAAGTTACCCAGGAGGGGAAAGATTTTCATTACTCTAGCCTAGGAGTTCCAGCATTAAATGAAGAACCCAGCTGTGGAAACTCAGCAGACCATGAACTCAGCTGGACATTTTGTTGTGAATGTCTTAACGATATATTTCCATTACCTACTGAGGCACTGTGGGAGGCGAGAGGCAGGGACAAAATAATCAAAACAATTAGAAACGTAATATCTAAGGAAAATATGCTGAGTTTTTTCGTAGTATGTTTGTACTGTAGCAAGAATATCTTATTAATTATTCATGCACTAATTGTTAACATAACGCATCGCATATCCACAAAACCGCATTGCAAAATAGGTATGAAATGCGAATCAGGAACAATCAGTTACAAGTTTCTGAATAAAACATACATTGCGAGAAGTAAAGCAAGCACATATATTTGCGTTCTTGTATGTTCTTATAAGAAAACAAATATATGTGTTTACTTTATTTCTCGCAACTGTAGCGAGTAGGTGCAAATCGTTCTCACAAGCATGAATCATTTGTGTTGATTGGATTTTAATTTCTAATTTCCTCTGCTCCTCCTGAAGGTGCTAACTCCTAATGGCGAACAGTTTCACAACTAGCTGCTGCATTTCAGCATCAAAGAGCCGGAGGAAGAGATAGCGTAACAGAAAACAAACGTGCAAAGAGGCAATTAAAGATGCAAAGTTCCAGTAAAATGAACTGTGTTTTAATTTAAAGAATACCACGCAGGACAACCACAATTTGACCATGTTAGGGGTGAGGGTGATGCATCTTCAACCCGGTTGCACCCTTGAGAACCCTTTGCAAACATGTACGGGCGCGCGGCAGACTGGGAACTGTAGTCCCATTAATTTAAGCTATGACGACGTGGGACACCCCCCCCCCCCCCCCCCCGGAAGGTTAAACTACAAATACCAGAATCCACTGGGCGGGACACGGCGTCCTGATCACGTGGGGACGACTACGGGCCAATGAGGGAGCAGTGTTGCGAATGCTGTGGGGTGGGAGGAGGCTGGAACGGAGGGGAGGGTTTGTTCTGACTGCGGGTGTACATGGTTGTGTTTGTACCTGCGGTAAATCGATAGAGGACTGGGATTTATCGAGAGTTCAGCACCTACCAACTTTTCCGCGGCTTCACCCATCGTCTTTTCCGAAAGAAAACGAAATATTTTTGCTGCGTTGACGAGAGAGAGCACGGAGTTTCAGGCGGGGAATCTTGTTGGGGGGTGCGTGGTGGGGAGAACGGTGATAAACTCTGAGAAAGGAGAAGAAACTGGGAGTGAGAGGAGGCGGGGGGGGAGGGAGAAGAAAGGAAAAGAACGAGCGAAGGATGGCTTGGATCCGGAGGCGGCCGTTGAGCGCGACGCTGCCGCTGCTGCTCGGTGGAGCCCTCGCGCTGCTCTGCGCCCGGATCCCGGCGGCGGTTGCCCTGGAGCCGCCTCGCGCCTGCCCGCTCCGCTGCTCGTGCCTAGGTGAGCTGCTGGACTGCAGCCGCCGCAAGCTCAGCCGGGTGCCGCACCCGCTGCCCGCCTGGATCGTCCGCCTGTGAGTATGCCTTGCAAACTACCTCCTCCCCCCAATCTTTCCGGAACGTTTCCAAAGAAAAGTCTCGAGTTTTGCATTGGAGGGAAAATATGTTTGCGTTTTAGCAAACGAAACTTGTTACATTTGCAAAATTCCAATAGCTTGCTGCCGATTTGCGCGGAAACTTGACCACGAAAGGTAGACCTTTCTGTGTTCCCCTTGGAGGTGCGCGTTTGTACCGCGCACAAATGTTTCAAATCCCTGGTCAAATCGGCGAAAGAAATTGGGATGCAGTTGATGTGTGGTTAACTTTTGAGTACTCTGGGCAAATTAAGTCTGAGTGAGAGATCATGTTGCCTTTGGATCTCCAAGTGCATTTTTTGATGGCCATCAAGTTAAGATAGTTGCTGCGAGTATACATAATGAAAAGAAGTTACATTAATTGCAGTTGTAACAGCTTTTAGATTTTCTGTGTTGGTTTACAGTTTGTATTCGGGATGCAATCTATTAAATGCCTCAGGTTTGATTTTAATTTGTGGTAATTTAAATTTTTCATTGCATTTAATTGTTGGTAGTTTATTAAGTTGTACACTTTAAGGCAAAGAAAGAAATGTAAATATGTTTCCTGCTGTGGAACAATTTACTATGTAGTTTTGTGGCTACTTGGCTGAAGTAGGAGAGTGGTTTGTACATCTGGAACTGTCCTAAAGGGCAAAGGCCCTTAGAAGGAAGTGTAGTAGGGAGACGTTCAAAGAGAAGAAATTAATGGAATTAGTTGAAATAATTAATATTGCCATCAACTGTAAAATAAATCTAGGGATTGGTACTCCTTTTTGTTGCTGTTCATCATTTGACTATGTGCAGCGAAAGGTCCAAATGTTGAACAAAGCAGGAAGACTTGCAATTAGTTGTGGCTAATTCCCTTCAAATTAGCTCATCTGGCAGTAATGCTGCCTTGCTCACAAAACATGAATAGCTCTTTCTTTAATGGACTTTGAAACTTTTCACTACTAACAAACTCCATGCCTTCCAAGAATTAGATACAAGTAAATTGAGGATTTTAAAAAGTGATTTTTAGAAAATTCTTCCTTTCCCAAATTTTAAAATTAATTTTAAGTTATTTATTTTGTATTGGATTTTAGTATATTAAATCTGGCAAGGGATAATTTTATTGTGTTCTGTATTATTTTCCACAAAATGACAGCAAAAGTACAATATTGAGATATTTTAGTGTTTAAATGCCTCATTTAAATTGGCACTAGGCATTTTCCCTTTTAAATGAAATGAACAAAACTGTGTCCCCTTTTCTATTAACTTGCTTTAAAATACCAGCTTGTTCTAAATATGAACTTGATTTTTCAACATTTTATTAGACACAGTAAAATGGAAGTTTGTGGTTGGGATTCCATTTTCATATGAATGTCAATAAAATCACTAAGAGTTTGAAGTTACTTTAAAAAATTTTTGCAAAATACATATTTTTGTATGCAAAGTCCATGCAACAGCTGGAATGACTTTCAGTATTTGATTTTTTTTGTTCTCTATATTTCAATCACTTCAAAGACGTTAATTTGCATCCATATGTTCTTATTAGTAGAGAAGTGTCTATGAGAGGAGCAGCTGTGGATAGTTTCCAGTTGTGTAAACAACCACTAGTAGCCCAGTTGGGGCACATAACTGTGATCACCCTTTGGAGAATTTGCCAGTTACTCAAAAGAAAACATTCAGTATCTCTTCTGTTTACACCAAACCTTGTGTTCTTGTAGCATTTATAAATGCTTCACTGTTAATCAAAAACTTCCTGAGGAAAACAGTGTGTTGCTTTGGGGTTGGGGAACAGTTTCATAAACCTCACGTTGTTCAGGTGTAGTTACACTGTACAGTTGTAGTGATTTAATTCAGCGAAATTTTGGGTTATTTAGTCAGCAGTTGCCAATTATCCATTCTTTGGTGTGATTCTGGAATTGAAGGTGGAAGTTTTAATCCCTTTTGTATTAACAACCAAAAAATCTTGCATTTAGTGCTTCAGGACATTCCAAGGCACCTCACAGCAAATTAAATTTGAAGTATGGTCATTGCATTTTTATAGAGAAGCACAGCAGCCAATTTGCACTTGGCAAGGTCCTACAAAGTCAAATGAAATACTTTCTTGAAAATCGTTCTTTTAATAACTCCTATACAAAAAAAAGTTAACCTTATTTTGTCACTGACTTAAATTTTCTGCCGCTCCCAAATCTTATGCCCAGATTTAGAAGCATCATATCCGTGACATTTTGAAGTGGATTATCCTGTAAATTTAGGAATCTGTTTTCAAACTACCTTAGACTTTTTTTCTAGTTATGGATGGTCTGAAATTAAATCTTAGAACTAAAGATGCTCCCTTGCCAGTCATACATAACTTTATTATCATCTTTTGTGCATTTATCAGCCATCACATTCATAACGCATCTCAATGTTATCTGTGTACCAAGTTTTAAACTTTTCACTAAAGCCTTGCATGTCTTTCCTGTTGTTTTGGTTCCAGCAATTTGCATTCTTGTTTGACTTAATGTCATGATGTTACTCTTGTTGAATTTTTCCTTCTCCTTTAATTAGTCTGCCCACATTGCTTAGAATTACTACTCATGGGTTAGCATCGTTGGCCAGTGCAGCTTGTTTGATATCCTTCATGGAGAATGTTTAATTGCATTTGTTTTTATTTGCTTATAAGAACATTGGGAGCCAATTCCACTCTTAACACCTCCCCCCTACACTACTTTTACTTAACTGTTTATTTTCAGCCAACACAATACCAGCCTTGTATTTTCTGGATGTTTTAAGATTTTGGTACTATTGTTATAGTTTCTGATTTACAAGATTCCCTCATTCATTGTGGAAAATCTCATGGCATTGGAATTTAAGGTACCCACTGCAAGGCAATGAATATGTTTATAAAAGTAGATATAGTTCAACAAGTGAACGTTTAATTGCTAACACACTTGGCTAAAATAAATTTAACTTTATATTGGAAAGTGCTTTTAAATTCGGATATTATTTAGCTCACATTTCGCTCCAAGTTTGATGTCATTCTCACCTATGGATAGGATGTTTTTCCATACCAGTTTGCATTTCATAAACAAGTTGCTTCCAAGGGTGGTTCAGAGGTGACACAGTCTGCATTAAGTTGAGTCAGCAGATGACAAATGCGTGGTCAAAAAGCAAAGGGTTTTAAGGTTGCATGTCAGGATGGGTGAAAAAAGTTGCAAGGCTTTAAGCAGAATGTTTGAAATTCTGTTACAGTTCATCCTTTTTACCTCATGATTGATGTAATCTGTAAAATTTGATTCTATCAGCATTATTCCATGACCAATAAGCAGGAGACTTATTGTGAGTGGGATCTCTAATTATGAGTGGGAAAGAAATATTCTTCATATTTAAAGACTAAATAACCTTGGGTAGTTTTCATGCTTGAATGTGTGCATCTTAGTGGCAGTGCAGTAATGACATTTTTCTCCCAGCAGGTAGCAGTTATATAGAGGTTTAGTCTTTTCCAATGTTCAGCACTAGCTGCTGAACAATGTTTCTCCACAGTGTGAGGGGAAAGAAGTGGCTGAGTAATTCCAGGCCATTTTCAGTGAAATTGTTGGCGAGTGAGGAAAAATACAACAAAGGTTACAAATAGATTTTGCATGGGGAAGAGTGTTAAATTTCCTGGGTGTCACGTACTTTTTGCTGCACATTTGTCATTCTGGTTCAATTTAAGCCTGTACTTCCACTACAATCAATAAAGTAGTAAATGTAGTTTAATTTCCTGTCAGGTGACACCAGACTGTTAAGTGGATTTAGACTGATCTTTCTTTTTGGGGGGGGGGGGGGGATGGGTGCATGCTGGTGATGGTTTTGCTTGAATAGTTGCACAGACTGAGAAGGTCCCAGTCAGTTGGTAACTTGATCTCAATTGTTGGTCTGCAGTTGCCTCTGTACTTGCTGTAAGGAAGAGGCACAAGTATTCTACTTCCTCATTGGAATTCATCAGGTCCTTTTGTTTTTTTTAAAAATGTAAATTCATGATGTAATGAGGGCAGGATCTCTTTGGGAATGGGTTCTTTGTTAAATAACTTGCAGAATCCCATTATTTAGTCTTGTAGATTGGTGTCAGTGGTAGAACCTTAAGAATAAATGAAGAGCTAGTGGTGGAATAAAAGAATAAAAATATTAGCTGAAGTAGAGAAAAATTAAATCTTTTGAGCCAAAAAATGCAGTCTGCCTTAGTAATTTTGGGACTGAAACTTGTTTGGCATTTGAGTAATTATTTGTGAATTGAATTCACTCTTTGCTCTCAGTGGATTACTATCCAACTTGTTTGTTCTTTGAAGCTGTGGTCAATCATTGCTTTAAATACTTCAACGCTTGTCAATTGCAATGTAAATACAAAATTGAAGAAAATGTCAAATCGGAGCAGTACTTTACAATGGAAAGCATAATTATGATTTTAAAAGATCAAAGGGTTATTTTATATTTTAATGGTGGCTTAACTGGTAAATTAGCAAAAATATGCGATTAGCTGATCTTTTGGGAAGGTTTGTTTATGCACATGAAAAGTTTACCATCTATGTGGGGTGGTTATGGGTGCAAAGTGGTTCTTTGGACTGTTGCCCGTTACAAACTTGGTTTTGGCATATTGGAAAGTATGAAACTACTATGCAAGTTTGCTAAAAGGTCAATGGCTGTGTAAATAATGAAATAAGACCACAGTAAAGTAGCAATGTCCCATTCCTTTTGTTTCTAGTGGTTTATTCTTAAAATCCACATTCCAGTGAATATGTTTAAAAGCTGCTGTTTGGTGGAGGTGCAATGGATGTAAAGAAACACGAGATGCAACATATGAAGTGGCCATGCATCAGTCTGCCATATTAGGCTTTTTTCCCTTGGATTTAAAAAGCTTTCCCAGAGCCTGCTTGAAGGATCTAGTGGAAAATTGAAGTGATAGAAGTATCTATCCAACTAGGGCAAAAGAATTTGTAATTCCACTGTGAAGTACATTTCCAAGGAGAAATTTTCATCGCTTTTATAGTTGCACTACAGCTGACAGATGCTGGGAATATTACTTCACAGATCTCAGATGCTTACAAGTGAATCTCTGGTTATCAGGGACTGATTGAGACAATCTAATCAAGGGTATAGGTTGTAAATGGGAGAGCTGCTTGAGCCTTTGTTAAATTTCCAAGATTAGATTGAGGCCTTGAAAATAACCTGTTGTCAGTAAGTAATAACCTGTGTACTGTTTAGAAGTTGTGAGGATGGTGGGGCATTCCTGGGCTGCTGGAGTCTTTGTTTAGTGAATAGCCTTTAACATATTTGTAGTATATTAATTTGCTGTACAGAATCTCTAGTTCTTCACTGATAAGCAAATAATTCCATGGCTCAATACAAAACCGTTTTGCAAATACCATTCTTTCCTGGATACAATAGTAAGTGTCTGCCAACATGAAGTGGGAAAGAAGCTTGATATAAGTAGAGACCTTTAAATGAAAATGCGATAATGATTAAGATCCAAAGGGGAAAAAACTTGATTTTATTATTCTGGAAGTCAGAAAAACACATGGCAATGAGCTGTTCTCAGCAGCTGCTTTTCTATACAATCCAGACTGAGAACTTTTTACGTACTGCGCTGATTTATGAGTCACTCAATATTGGTGTCTTAAAGTAGTTAAAGCTTTGTGATTTCCCTTCCCAGCATACTTATTTTTCTGCTGAATTAGCTCATCTACCCCATGTTATGGTATTGATTTAAAATCTTTAGCTTTAAATGTCTGCTGTGAGATGAAACTTTTTGCAATTCAGAAATTGTTCTTGATTACAGCATTCAAATAGCAATCTGAACGTAAGTTTCTATTTTCTTAAATTTATGAAATTGGCTTTTACCTCTTTGCTCCCCAGTACTTAATCCAGGTGCAACAGATTGCCATACCACTACATAGCCTTTGTTCCTTATGGGGAAAAAACGTTGTCTTAGTAAGTGTGGTGCTATTGATTTCTTACAAGAGACAGCTGTTTTATTCTTGGTTTGGGGCTATTTCCTCACTTTCTTTGTTAACACCTTTCAAAAATGAGTGAAGAATAGGGTTTTTGAACAGTGAGTGCACAGGAATAGACCTTATTGAGATGGGAATCTCTGAAGCTGGTTAGCTATTGGTTTATTTATTTTTCTTAGATGCACCAGGCTCCTGAAGTATGTCTTTTTGTGAAAATTTTCAACTTGAGCACTAGGTTTATGGATTCCATGGCGATAATTCCCTGTAGTGCTCTTTTTTATTTAATTTTAATAGAGAATGTGCATATGCCAAGCTGGATTAGCTGTTAATATGGAGGTGCAGAGTGCATGCACACATTTAGTTCCTTTTTATTACACAATAGTGTTAGAACTGTAGTATTGTTTCATAAGCTGTAGCTCTGAGTTATGTATATTGTGAAATTTTGAAGGAGGGATACCTTGTCAGCATCCAGCTGCATTTGTATTTTGCACAAACATCTGAATCTTGCCTACAAGATAAGCATTGAATGTACTTTCGTTATAAATTCAACCTGGTATTCTAAAATGTTACTGAGGTCATTAATAGGCAGTTGTTTCACATGTGCACTGTTTGGGTTAAATGCATGTTACGATAAAATCACTTATCCATGTTTGCATCCTGTGATTTGTGTAATTCTACCTCAGTTTGTTTCAGATTGACAGAAAGACTGCCAAGTGACTTCTATTTTCTCAGTAATTATCCTTCTTTTCTCTCCTTGTTCAGTTTCATGGTTAGGATAACACTATTACCTCAACTGATCATATTCATAAGTGCTTATGACTATTGGCATTCAGGTAGCCCACAAAGAAAACTTGGTTAAGCATGATCCTGACCTTTAGATATTCACATCTGTATAGCAGAGGTTGCTAGATAGTCATCGAGTATGAAAACCCTTACTAAACCCAGTTGACGTCAGTTAGTTTGATGCAGAACCGGAATCAAGCATTGATTTATAATTATCCATATGTTAAGTTAATTTTGCAGAGGTATTTCGAGTCACATCAGTTTTTCTCATCCTGCCATGTCAGTGTCTTTGTTTTTGAAGCAAAGGTTTTTAATTTTTTTGAAGATTAATCTAGAAGCTTTATCGGATGAAGTAATTAGAAATCTGTTTGCAAGGTGAATGAAAAGCATGTGCTAACAAACTTTCATAGAATGATGTAGAATTACATCATTGAGGTGTACATATATGATTAGGTGCTGTATAAATTTGATTTTTTAAAATCCCAAATGGTTCTTAAGTTCCTGAAAGACATGGGCAAAGCCACCCTTAAGTCCTTATGTACTTGATCTAAATGGATATTTGAGAGCCTTGATTATTGCAGCACCACTAAGCTTTATGGCTAATCTAGTTGCATACTACATAATATTGTAACTTGTATCTGGTAATAATTTGCAGTCTGTAAGTAAGAGAACAGAGCAGACATTATGATAAATTGGGTTGGATTATTAGGTTTTGAGTACTTTTTCTATTATGGAATGTTATAATTGAGAAATGAACATTAAAACCTTTTGAGAATGAGCTTTATCAAAATGTTAGGAATGTGAAAGCATGAAGAGGTAGGATACTGGACTGAATTTAACTGAAGCAGAACATGTTAGATGAGGAAAATCAGTTGAGATTTTCAAGGTTGTAAATGCTGTTTTGATAGTAGCTGGTCTATTTTCTGTGGACACTGCTGAAGTTGCCATTTTTTCTAAAATTATTATAAAGTGAATAAGGTGGAAGCCTGAGTGCACAGAGCATAAATTGTATTGCAAGGATTAGTTTTACAATAAGCAATAAACAGATTAGTAGCTTACCACTTTTCCCTTAATTTTAAACAGGGTAGTAGGTTTAGTTTTGGAATGTTTCAGCTGAGTTCTCTCATGCATGAAGATTGCCAATTGGTGGGATTTTGCAGCTTTTCTTTAAAAAAAAGAAATGTACTCTTTTCTGTCTTAGGATTGCAACAATCAAATGTGGCACCTTGCCTGACAACAACTAAACCAAGAAAGACTGAGATCATAAATTACTTGCTGATCTGATATGCAGGGGAGTGACTGGTGTCTGCAAATGGTTTCAATCTGTAGTAAGTCAGAAATGTATGATGCTTGCTGTCTTTCCCTTAACAGAAGTAACTGTAAACATGTCATTAGCTAAGTTACCTTTTTCTTGTTTTGGAGATGGGGACATTGCAAAGGAGTTTGTCTTTACCCAAAGTTCATATGCACATTTAACACTGGGGCATAATGAAGCAAGAATTCTGACTTGCCTCTCCAGCTCCAATTCTGTTCCCTCTACCTCGTATCAGTGATAGCGGGCTGCCCCCAGAACACTATGCAAAAGATGCATTTCACTGTGTGTTTCGATGTATGTGGACTAATAAAGATATATTATCTTATAAGGTAACTGTTTTGCATTCACCGCGGCTGTGGTGAGACCAGTTAAACAAATGTAGGTCAGAAATAAAATTTGCCTTGATCAAATTCTGTTTCATTTCCCACAGTGAAATTACAGATTAAGCCGCTTCATATCAGTGAGCTTTAATTGTTTACTAAATGTGATTTCCCCCCCTGCCTTATTTTAGTATTAAGAGCAGTTCTAAAACATGGATATAATTTTTTTAAATCTCATTTAAACTTCATATTAGTTCAGCCAAAAAGTTTAGGCAAAAAGGTGAGAAATAGAAATTTAGCTGCTTTGGTCAAAACAGCTGTATCTGGAATCTAATTCCATAAATGGTGACCCTCTTGAGATTGGATTTTGAATGTGTAAAGAAATTTATGTGAATTGGGACACAGCACTTTAAGGGCAAGTTGCCATATGTAGAAAATTCCTTAGCTGAAAATAATCCTTTACTAAAACAAGCTGTTCTTCTAGTAGAGACTTGCACCTATGTTGCTTCCAGACTTTTGTGTCTGAACTTTCTAAAATCCAGTACAAAAAAATTGGTAGAAGTTTGGTCTTTGGGAAAAGAGTGCATTTTGAGAGTTTTTAAAGCCAGAATTCTAGAAATTTATGATGGAATTAAAAACTTTTTTTGATGCTGTGTTGTTAACATTTAGTTGTAAGTGCTAACCTGCTTCCAGATAAATGTGACTCACAATAAGAAGCAGATTTAGGATATCTGTTTAAGCCTTGATGCAAGCATTCTGTAAATTGAACTTGAGCATGTTTCCAATGTTCTTGGAAATCTGTCGGTCATCTTGTACTGTTAACGTCGCTAATTTTCGATTTGGTTTTTTTGACATTTTGTAACCCTAAACAGTATGGAGCTGGGGCAACTTGAAATAGATTGAACACTGTTTTCATATTTGCTGATAGACTACAGATGGGGCAGAGTTTAAACTCAAGTGGAAGTGTCTGGCTGCAGTGTGATGATCTTGCACAGCACTCTTAGTAATTGGAGGATTTTGTAGTTTAGAACCTTTTGCCAGCTCTGTACATGTTACAGCTACAACAGAACAGACCTCATGTCTATAGCTGTCTGGGTGTCTGCAAACATGCTTCAAATACATGGTATAGATTGCAATTCAAAATCCACAGATTTTGTACTCTGCCTGCTTAGTTCAGGAGCTGGTTATGCACAACCATGGATATTGAATTAATTTCAACTAGAATAATCATTTTGTAAATGTTACCTTAAAATATTAAGCCAGAATTCCAATTCTTTCCTGTATACCACAAAGGTTCAAGTTAAAAAAAATAGTCTGATTGTTTGCTCTCCAATGTGGGGAAATTAGTTAAGTTAATATCCTGGTTCAGTGTAGCACATTCAGACACTTGAGAAATTTGTTGTACATGGAATTTTTTCTGCTCTTCTCAATAATTCTAGAGCTTAACAATTAAAACATTATAATACTCCTGTTTAGGACTCTATCAGAACAATTGATTGTGACAGTATTTTTGAAATTTTGTCCCTTATTGGCTTAAAACTATAATTTACATGTTTGGAAAAATGCATCATTTGCACCTATGTAATTCCAGCTTGAGCACTAACAGCTTTTTGGAAAAAGACTCCCATGCTTTTCTGTAGATAATGCTATATACATGCAGCAGCATGGATCTTTTGATACCAGAAGCTCTGTAATGTTGTCCAGTATTTATTCACCAGGTGACCCTGTATAGTGACTATGCAACAGACTATTTTGCCCCAAAAAATAGTCAAGCTTGATGGTAGTTTTATCTTGAGCACTTAAATGCATAGTGGTTTACTGGGTCAATGACGTCAGATCAGTGTTTCTTGTACAGATCATTTGGAAGCAGAGTAAGAAAGCTGGCTGAATTGCCTTGTGTCCAAACCAAGGGCATGAAGTTGCATTTCTGCCAGCTGTGAATCATGTGTTCAGGAATTGTGACATAGACCAAGAATCGAATCTGTGACCTTCCTGGTTTGCTATTTCAAAATTATACCAGTAAGTACATTTTACCTAATGTACTATAGGGTAGCCAATTTTTGTACATTAAACCAAGGTTACTAGTTTAGTTGGTTGAAAACCCAATGTGTAATGGTTGCAAATTTATGGCTAATTTCCCTACAACCCTCAACATGATAAATTAAAGGTGGGTTTTATCAAACTATGTTGTAAATTGTATGCTCTGAAATGGAATTTCACATTAATATGTAAAATATTTTCCAGGGACGTGAGTCACAATCGAATTACTTCTATCAATGGTAGCTTGTTTAACCATCTACGCAGCTTACAGGAAGTGTAAGTAGCATTTTATTTGTTAGAATTAACTCTTAAATTGTGTTTAATTCATTTCTGACTTTGCCTTTATTGACTTTCAGAAAAATAACTCACAATGAACTGACTACAATACCAAGCTTTGGAATTATAGCTGCAAACCTTACTCTGCTTTCACTGTAAGTGACAATGTTTATATTTTTATTCAGGGCTTTAACTTTTTGAAATGCTATAAAGCACAAGTATGTGTATTCTGTCATGATGCATTCATGTTTTATTCTGGTATCCTGAATTGCCATGGTTGCTGAACAATTCAGGAAAGCCAGATCAGAATTCTATTACTCTAGGACAGTGGTGGCTTGGCTTATTTGCTGGCATTGTAGCACCTGAGTGAGAAGATCATGGAAATTGGCCTGATGGTATAGTTAAATTTCATAATCTAAACAATAAACTTGTGCAGGCTTGAGTGATGTTGATGACGCTACTCTTTGGATGGGATGTTCAACAGTGTTATCAGTTCCCGTTCTTGTTCAGCTGAGAAAACAATGCTGTGCATTGGTAAAAGCAGTTTTCTGGTATTCCATTTGTTTTGACCAAAAACAGATGTGGTCAATCACCACCTGTCTGGGGGGGGGGGGGGGGGGGGGGGGGGGGGGGGAAGGTTGACAGTGAAGAATGCTTGCCGCATGTGGCTATGTGACAGCACTGTCCTTGAAGCAATAATATGTGAATTGCTACATAAATGCAAATGTTATTAGTTGAAGTTGTCTTTCTAAAGTATTGGCTTTCATTTATGTTGGATATGCACAGGGCCAGCCAGGCTTGCATTGGGTATGCACGGGTCTAATGCAAGGATAAGTGAAGTATAAATATTAGGATATTGCTTCAGTTGGATTCGCAGGCCAAAACCTAAATATATCCATTTAGTGGCTTTTAAATTACAGCGTCTGTGTGCACTGTGCTGTGGCTGATGTGTAACATGAAAGGAGTATGGCTAAGCCGCAGTGCTTGAATATTGCTTTTGATTGTTCCTCTAGAATTGACAGGCAGAAGTTCCAAATCGGAATTTACTCACAGCATTTGAAATAATAACAAAAACATAGTCAATAATGAAAAGGATCTAGTTCATTGTGATCCACTCAAATAAGAGTCCCTTGTCTGAATCAGTAGTTTGGGGGGGGGGGGGTGTTCTTCCACAGCACCCCCCACCCCCCCACCGAACTACAGATTCTCTGCAGTTAGTATTGTCGTACAAGTTTGAACATTCTCTTGCAGAACAATTCTGCCTGCTCACTTACCTGATACCTGCAGGGACTAATTTCTGCAGTTTGCAACAAATTCTGATAGGAAAAATGACTATTGAAAGCTAGGCTGTCCCTTGGTATCATTGGTTGTTTCAGATGCATTTTAAACTTTAAAACTCAAAGTTGGTCTTTATTAATCTAAGTTTCACTTTGTGAATGTCAGTTGAAGAAATGTCACTCCAGTTCCTTGAAGTGCCCTAATTTTTGAAATTGCTTTCATTATCAATGTTCACAACACCTGTATT
The DNA here is from genome assembly GCF_009764475.1 of Pristis pectinata. NCBI lineage: Eukaryota > Metazoa > Chordata > Chondrichthyes > Rhinopristiformes > Pristidae > Pristis > Pristis pectinata. The sequence continues at coordinate 38,870,328 of NC_067419.1, read as the reverse complement.
TTGCCTCAAGATATAGAGCCTGATTAATGCTGCTATTAAAAGCAATAGTTTCTTCAGTTTCTGTATTGAACAAATAGTTTTGAATCATACATAAGTGCCCAGAGTATACTTGTGAAGCAAAGGTGTATGTGTGCTACTGGTTTGTAATTTAGGAAATGTACATGTACAGTTTAAGTTAACTCTTTAATGCCTTGTTCGTTAAGTCAACTTAGCTCCCTAAATGGCTAATACAAGGTTTTAAAACAAGATCGGGAGAAAAACACATTCAGGTCCAAAATTGGCTTAATAGGAGACAGAGCGTGATGGTCAAGGGTTCTTGTGACTGGATGTGTGTGACAAGTAGTTTCTCACATGGATCAGCACAGGTATCCTCGTTGTTTGTAATATATGTGAATGACTTGGATGTGGGAGGCATGATCAGTAAATTCACAGATAACACAGATTGGCAGAGTTGATAATGTGGAAGATAATCTTGGGTTGCAGAGATTTGCATTTGTGAAATGGGCTGTAAAATGGTGGCGTTTAATCCAGGCAAATGTGTGGATGTGCACTTTAGTTGTACTGTACTAATGAGGCTAGAATATACACCAAGGTCTTGAGAAATGGAGGGACATTGGAGTAAAAGTTCATAGATCATTGAAGGTGGCAACACATGTAGATAACATAGTTATGAAGGAACTTTGGATGCTGGCCTTAGTTATTTGAGGCATTGAATATGGAATTGGGGAGGTCATGTTGCAAATTTATAAAACCTTGGTCAGATCTTGGCTGGAGTACTTCATGCCGTTCTGGTTGCCATGCTATAGGAAGGATGTGATGGTGCTGTAGAGTGTGCAGAGAAGATTCACGAGGTTGTTGCTGGGATGGAGCAGTTCAGTTGCGAAGAGGCTGGAGAAAATGTGTGTGATCTCTCTGGAAGAGAAAAGGTTAAGAAAGGACATGGTTGAGGAATATAAAATTGAGTAGAGATGGGGTAGACTGCAGGAAACTCTACTCCTTACTAGAGGATATAAATACAGGATAAAAGGGAAGAGATTTGGAGGGTATATAAGGGGGACCTTCCACCAGAGAGTGGTTGGAGCTGGGTCACTGATACCATTTAAGGAGTGTCTAGATAAGCACTTGAACTACTTAGGCATGTATGGCTATGGACCAAGTGCTGGGAGATGGGATTAACACAAGAGTTCCCACTGGCATGGATGATTTGGGCTGAATAGCCTGTTTCCATTGCTGTACAATTCTATGACTCTAAACTTTTACACTGTGCCAAAATATGCCATCAGTATTCTCACTTTCAAACTAAACCCAGCAAACTCATTGTTTCCCACTTCAGTTTATATATAGTGCCAAAAAAATTTCACTGTGTTCAGCAGCATAATGAATTTCTTTTAAAGTTTAGTCACTGTTGCAACATAGTAAATGTGGCAGAAAATTTGCACACAGCATGGTCTTCCAAACAGCAGTGAGATAATGACCTCTTTGAAATAGTGCACTGAATCCGATATCCACTTGAAAGGGCAGCTGGGGCAATGGTTTACTATTTCATCTGAAACACTGTCCCTCTGACAGTATAGAGCACTCCCTCAGTACTGTACTGGAGTGTCAGTCCAGGTTTTCCCAATACTCTAAAATGAGGACTTTCATGCTCTGTCTTGAATTCAAGTGTGCATCAGAAAGCCATACCTGACATTTAGGCATAACAATTGGAATGGACATGCTGGGCCGAAGGGCCTATTTCTGTGCTGTACAACTCTGATTCTGTGTTTACTGTAATGTACTGTTATCTGTGTAGATCTTGAGTGACCTATAGTTTTTAAAAAAAACTTTTTTTTTGTCCTCCAAGTCCACCAAAGCCAGTGCATCCTGCGTTTTTAGGCTGTGTTTGCTATTTGCTATTCATCATGTGTAAGTGTAGAAGGCTGTTGTTAAGCTAGGGAAAGCAGTGGGTCCTAGATCCCTCTGTCTTTCAGCTTCAAGAATTTTCCAATGAGGAATCAGTGAATATGCATTTATTTCTACCTAAATCTTCAATGAAGATTTCGAACACTTCATGCAGAAGTTTTCTATGAGAAACAAAGCAATGTAAGAGGTGAGTATACAAGAAGACCACACCATAATGCCTGAATTAAATCAATGATGGGTGAAGGTTGTTTCACCTCAAATGTTTAACAGACCATGAAACTAGTGGATTGGTCTATAGCCCATGTACAAAGTGAGCTAAGTCTTTGTGTGTGGTTGATGAAAAGGAAACTAAGGCAATTTATTGTTGAATCCATATTGTCCACTGCCCCTAAACATAGGTCTTTGTGCAAGTTTTGGTATAAGCAAATAAGGCTCATCTTGGACATTCTCTTTCATTTTGGAAAAGTATTGGCGTTTCCATCTTTCCTGGAGTTGCTGAATCGGCTGGGTAGTATTTTCATTGATACCAATAGAAACCCAGCCGAATTTTCTAAACAAAGGAATTTGCTTGCCTTTCTGAGATTTTCAATTCCTTGGGACAAGGGAAAAGTGGCAGTTTTTGCTGTAATGTGTGTAGTTTTGTGTATTCCTGTTGAAGGATTCTGAAGCTGTACTTCGTGTAATTGCATCTTTATTTTCAACTTTGGCACATCCTACACTGCATGTGTGGCATTTCCTATTGGAGAAGGAACACACATTTGTAAACCATAATATGAAATCTTTTATTCCTTCGTGTCTTTAATGAAAAACAGTCATTCTACACTTTGAAGACTCTGAGGCATAAGATGAAATAAATTTTTTGAATTAGTACTGAATGTTACCAGATAAACATGGGGTGCAAGCTAATCAGGTTTTCTTCAGGCAAAAGCTGTACTACCTCCATATGTTCATTTGTAGCAAGATTCCCAAGTTCAGCTAATCAAACTTTCTTTCACATAGCAAGTATTGTATCTCAGGTTTTAGTCTGCAGTTAACATCTAGGATTATTACTTCAAAATGAGCTGTGTTTTGAGGGTTAGGTAACAAATTCCCGGGAAACTATTCAATTAATTAATCTGATCACAACTCAATTACTTGCATCTGGTGATTTATTGGGGTTTGTTTTTACTGGGCCCAGGTCAGTTAGTGTAGCCAGTGTGTCTGCAGTACTGCTTGAATAAGAGCTAAGTGACACATGATATGAATATGGGTTTTCCAATAGTAAAGGAGAAAAGCAGACAATATTTGAAGTCTGCCTCAATTTTAATTACAAACTTCAGTAATTGATAATCAGGTAAATTTTACAATAAAATTTAAGGTTATCAGTTGTTCTTTGTAGCATTCTGGCAGCAGAACAGTATGATTGTCAAAGTATGCTTCCAGCATTCGTATATGTTGCATATCAAACACTGCATGAGGTTTTTGATGCACCTAGCTCCTTATTTTGTGCATAATGAACATCATTGAAACTTGCTGGTTTCTTGCAGAGCACCCCCAGCACATTTACTTTATTGTTCCTGATTATGAATTGTGTGTGACTGTATAAAACTCTGAATACATTTGGTTTTGCTAAGAGAGTTTTTAGATCTCCTTTTGACTTTCTTGAACGACATTACTTTTTTTTTAAGTCTGTTGTGATTTAAAATGTAAATTTCAATTATGAACAAATGACAAAGTTTACGAGAATAACACTAAATGGCTCTATAACAGTGCACAGCTTTACCTTGTGGTGCATGCAGCTTTGATGTGTGTTAACACATCTGGGTCATAATAAAATGAGGTGATTTCTTTAAATTGTAGAAATGTGAAGAAGGAAGGGAGGAATGTTAACTGTCAGGAGATTGACTGTTTATTGATCTGAGACTTGGAAAATTGAGATAAACAAATGGTTTAAAGAAACTGGAGTAATGCTGTCTGTGGCTTGGGCGGTGACCCAGAATGAAGCCTGCATTAAGTGATGTTATACTTGTTGCATTTTTATTAACTTTTATTTAGCAAAAGTCTTTTGAAGGACTCTGATGGCATAAGATTGACCAATGCTTAAAAATTGCAACTTTGTGTATTTATGTTGTACAACTCTATTTGATATAACATATGAAATATTTCTCCTTTGGTGTTAACAACAAATCGAAAAATAGTTTAAACATAGGAGTTGGAAATAGTGTCAGTATTATTTAGCCTGTGGTATAAAGATGTACAACAGTGACAGTATTTGAAACATCAGCTACCAATAATGTTCTCATTGCAGATGATTTATTGAAAGTTTAGTTTGGTGTGTTCTATCATAATTAAAATCAACCACTTCATATTGCATCCTTGGAAGACACTTCATTAAGTCTAGAAGTACCATGAACTATCTGAATTGATTTTCATTAAAATTTATAGGTAGCTCTAGAACAGTTGTATAGGTGAGTGATTTGGGGCAGTTTATTTCCTTTTTGTTGTAGACTGAGTGCTCACTTTGTCTCTGCAGGTTTACATTGTGGTATGTCTTTAAATTGAACATGTTGACCATTGCTATACTTGGATGCAGGTTCAGTCCCCAAAAATTAAAAATGTAATTTTCTCCTTGAGCTCAATAGTTTCCTTTTGCAAATTACTGATCTATAAAATCTGCCTATCAGTGTAATTGGAGCACACATCTGGCACTAGATGTTCTAAAATAACAGGAGAGAAAAGTTCTTTTGTTTCCTCTTGTACACTGAAGATCGACACAATGGAGAGTAGGCTTTAACAGTACAAGTCTGAGATGGACCCTATCAAGATACCTTTTCACACTTGGAATCTGTGAAATTCTGTACTTGATCTTGTATATTTGCAGTGTCTAAATCCAAAGCATTTGGAATTCCTTCTGGATGGTCTTTAGATCTTATACAAGATGAATCAACGCCATTACTTTCCCCCAAAGTTAGGCAAACTATACCATTCACCTCAATCTGTGACCTCAGAAAACTGAGCTTATTTGTAATGCACTCACCACTGGGTGATGGGTCAAAGAAGGCTGAGAAAACATGTTTGTTTCATTCAGGTGGTAACTTTATCTATTGTTTAAATACAAAAAAAAGTCAGTTGCACAAAATTATCATTAGTATAAATGCATCCTTTGAGCGCGGTTTATTTCCAGCTGCATTATTTCCAGAAATCAAATCATGGTACTGGAATTTTAATTCAAAAGAAACTTTTTGCTCAGAGTGTTATAATCTAGTGGTTTCTCAATTTGTAGATGAGACATGAGATTTTAAAGAAATGATGTGCTATGAAATATTTCATGTTTATTGGTACACTGTGCTGTACCAAGTGTGCCAGTTTGACTCATTCAGTGCACTGAGTTCATTTTAACCCCTACCAAGCAATTCTATTGCAAGGAGGCGGATTATAAGTAGAAGTTCAATGTCAGCTGATGTAGACCTCCCAGAAGTGAGCTGTGAAGTGGTATTGTCGGTTCATCATGATGGAGGCTTATCCAAGAGAAACAAAATGCAAAATATGCTAATACTAGGTGGGATTGGGGGAAGAAATTAAAAGTTGTATTTGCATAGTATACCTATGATTTCATGTTAACCTTCATGATGACTCTGGAATGAATCTACTTTTCTCCCCCCCCCCCCCCCCCCCCCCCCCCCCCCCCCCCCCCCCCCCCCCCCCCCACATCACTAATTTCCTTGTACGGCATTATCAATCACAAAAGTAGCTCCCCTCCAGTGTATTGTCTAAATGTCCCTTTTTCACTTGAGTCTTAAATGTATGTTTATCTCCATATATTTTAACCAGAAAGGCATCATATCTTGTCTTGTCCTAGTGCAGAAACACATACACTTGCATTTAAGGATGTTGTATAGCAGACCAGAGTAGGAGAATATGAGAGAGGGGGAAAAAAAAAAGATCGATTAGGAATTCCTCCTGCAATGAATTACAGTTAAAGCAAAGTGCGTAAATTGTTTAAAATTGGACAGATGAATGGAAATGTAGAAAATTCTACACAGGCAGAGTGTGAAAGAGAAGGTCAGGCTGCTTCCCCTTTGGATGGAAAGGGGATTCCCAAAGTGGTACTATCTTTTTGCTTTCTCCTGCTCTTCCATAGGTGCTGCAGTTAGTTACGCATACAGTTGCCTTCAGAGTTAACTAAACTAGCATAATTTAATGGATTTAAATTTGGAACTAATCCATGTAATTTTTTTAAATATTTTTTTGTCCTGTTAATTCATGTAATTGCACAAATTCTAATACAATGAAAATTTGGTGGATTTAATAAAGCTGGGAAGACTCTGTGAAATTGGTTCATTCGGCTGTCAGCTGTAACAATTCTGGCAAGTTTGAGTAAAATTTAGAGCTATTGATTTCATGCTAATGCACAGTTAGAGAATCGGTGATCCTTGAGTACCACTGCTGGCAGACTTCTTAGACTGGAACATGTCAAAGCAGAAATCAGTACCATTTAAATGAAGATCTGCAAATGTGCACGTCCAGCCAAACTAATACGTAGAATAGTAAAGCTGGTAGAAATAGCAACTTGCCTCACTCTTTTGGGCTTCTACGGTTCAGAAGTAGTCTCAAGTCATTATAGTTCTGATCTGAGCAACCTGAGGCAAAACTGCATGAAAGCTGTTTTGAATGTGCTGACAGTTCATACAAGCAGGCTGAAGCTTGAATAGTTGGGTTAGTGTCCAAATTCAGACTGGATATTCAGGTTTAATTCTTCACAAAGAGTCCATTATAAGTGCATACAGAGGTTTCAGTTTACAATATGCATTTCCTATGGTTTTTACAGAGACTCACCACTTCTGCATTGTATTGCCAAGTACCATATTGCAAATCCAAGACAAGAATACAGGAAAATAAGAGCAGGAGTAGGCCACCCTCAAGCCTACCCCACCATTCAATATGTTCATGGCTGATCTGCCCCAGGCTTCAACTTCTGTGCCAGTTCTCCATAGCTCTGAATTCCCTGACCTTTTCAAAAATTTATCTACATCTTTAAATACCTCCAATGTTCTAGTCTCTGCAACCATCTAATGTACAGAATTCCAAAATTTGCCTCCCCTCTGTGAGAAGAATTTCCTACGCACCTCAGGTTTTAATGACTGCACTCTTGTAACCATGTCCCCTGTTTGAAACTCCCCACTCATGCAAACACCCCAACATCTACCCTGTCAAGCCCCTTTAGGATCTTGTATCTTTCAATAAGATCACCCCTCGTTCTTCTAAACTCAAGTTGATAGAACTAACCTTGTTAGCCACTTGTGATAGGACAACACTCTCATTCTAGGGATTAGTCTAATGGACCTCTTTTAGTTACATTTCATTTGTCTTAAGGACCCAGGTAAAACTTAGTTATCATGTTGGATCAAAAAGGCAAGTGGTTTACAGTTGTACTGGACTCCATGTATTATAGAAAAATTGTTCCATTTGTTTCCCTCTTTTGCAGGTTATGCAACAGGGCTTATGCAAAATAAAATGACTTGTAGTGAAGCAAGTCTGCAAATGTGGCTTTACTTGTATTAACTAATCTACTCTTTTTGGCAGAGTATATAATCTATGGAACAAATGGCATTTTATACCTTTTATTTAAAAAAAAAGCATTCTCAAGTGAACAATAAACAGAAGGTAAAAGAGCTTTAAAGGTTGGAGACTTGATGAATTTTCCAGAAGATATTTGAATGAGTGGTGGTCACTTGACATTGTTTTAGGAAATGATTTTCATAGAGCAGAAATGTAGTGATTTGTTCTTTTTTTGATGCATTGTTGGCCTTTGCTTTTAAGACTGCAATCCTCAATTTTAAATCTTCCACAAATACATGACTTGAGAAATGACTTTTCGCCCTATTCCAACTCTGGACTGTGAGCAATGTATTGGGATTCCAAGTAGAGTTGGTGAAGAATGATGGTGATAGAACATTTAACTACTTAGATCTGTTTTATTGTTTAACAAGGTCACAGCTGATTTGTGATCTAGTACCATGTACCCTGCTTTTTCTTCAAACTTCAATACTTTCACTAGGGAAAAATCTTACCAATTTCAGGTTTTTAAATGACCAATTGACTTTCAATTGCCATTTGCAGAAGATTTCAACATTGCTACCATCCTCTGCATAGAGTATTGATTCCTAACTTCAGCCCTAAAAATTCTCAACTTTGAATTATAGGCTCTGCCCCTAATTCTAGATTCCTCAATCTAGTGTAGTAATTTCATTTTGTCTGGCCTATCAGTTCTCTTTAATGTCTTGAAAGCTTCAATCAAAGTATCCTGTAACTTTCTAAATTACCTCCCTTTGTAATTTAACCCTGGGAGTCCATGTATCATTCAGATTAATCTATACTGCATTCCTTTCAAGTCCAATATAACTTTCAAAATGGGTGTAAACAAAATGTATAGAGAAAAAGAAAAGCTTTTCAGCATGTAGGTATTTTTTTGGTTTAAATTGCATTATTACATAATTTCCTGTGCTGCAAATGTTCAGTAGACTTGAAGTTTTAGGCATTTGGTGCCAATGTTGATACCATAAATGTTGGTGCGGTTATAGAAACCTAAGGGATTTCTAATATTAAAATAAATGAGTAGTCACTGATGATTGTATTTCACTTTATGGTTCATTGAATCATTTATGACAGGAAGATCTTGCTGAACTAGATCTTGCATGCTAGTTCACAATCTGTTACTTCATTTCACCATGGTATTGATGGTAGGTCCATTCCTGTTTTGAGAGTTCTGCTCTCTCCACCAACCTTTGCTGAGAGTCTAATTCTGTGACATGCCCTGGGCATTGTGTACGATTAGAATAGACCTTGCATATACACTCTTGTGTGAGACCTTTTTTCTGCCAGTTCTGCACTGGTGGAGCAGGTGGATAAAGTAGACAACAGCTTATTGGTCCCCAACCACTAATGAGGATTGGGCCTGGGATTGGAGGCTTTGGGAATAGAATTGCCTCCAGGGAAGGGGCATCTGGGAGCTAAAGTCATCTTTCTAAAGAGAAAGTGTTTTGGGGGGGGGGGCGTGTGGGTGTTGCATGGAAACAGTGAAAACAGGCCCTATCATCCACTGAATCTGTGATAGCCATCAAACACCCAATTGTTACACTAATCCTACCCTAACTCATTCTATTCTCCTCCCATTTCCATTCACTTCTAGACTCTACTGTTTTCAGTTCACAGAGAGAGCACACAGGCCATTCAGCCCACCAGGTCCGTGCTGACCAGCAACCACCCACTTACACCAATCCTACGTTGATCCCATTATTTTACTCTCCCCACATTCTTGTCAACTCCTGCACAGATTCTACCACTCACCAACACTTTGGTGGCAATTTACAGCAACCAATTAATCTACCAGCCCATACATCATTAGGGCACAGGAGGACACTGGAGCACCCTAGGGAAACCCACAGGGTCACAGAGAACGTGCAAACTCCACACTCTCGCGCGGGTCGGGATCGAACCCAGGTTTCCTGCGCTGTGAGGCAGCGGCTCTATTAGCTGCACCACCCTTGCCGACCCCAGTTCCTACACTCCCTTTCACACTTGGGGCAATTTACAGTGGCTAATTAACCTAAATTAATCTTTGAGATGTGGGAAGAAATGGGAAGACCTGAAGGAAACCCACACAATTGCAGGGAGAATGTGCAAACTTCACTAAGGTCTGAGGTCAGTTTGAAACTGGGTCATCAGAACGGAGGTAGCAGGTCTTCTTGCTGCACCACAGTGCTGCCCAGGAGCTGTAGAGGGTTGCTAATCTCATGTGTTGTCAAGGGCTGTGAGAATGGAGGAGAGCAAACTTCATGGATTTGAAAGCATACCTTCCTACAATGTTATAATTGTGTCTGCTTTGATCTGGGTGGTCCATGGTGTTTGCAGGTCTAGAATGCACAAAGAAATTTTGTGCAAGTGATGTCAAGATGTCTGCTGCTTGCCATTTGACTTAACTAAGCATGTGTGGCAACCACCATATGTCAGACCTGCAGAGAACCAGGGTTGTATATCCAGATGTGTGTACACCAAGAATCTGATTGTAATTAGCATTTTGGTTTTAGTTAAGGTTTATTTTCCCTGCATAGATGAATCTTAAGAATTTCTAATCTTGTTTTTATTAATAATTGGCATTTTCAGAGTTCAGCAGAAAATGTGAGAAATAAACAGTGTGTTTGTGACATTTCTGCTTGGATGCATTTACTACTGAACTTCCTAAAGTCAAAGGTAAAATCTTGCATCCAAATGACCAAGTGCTGCTTCTGTGAAGCAACTGAAAAAAGAATAACTTCTACATCTTTTCAGAGTGCCTTGTTATTGAGCCCAGGATGATCTTGTGTTCGATGAGACTTGTTTATTTTCTCAAACAAGCACTAAAATAAGTCTTACCCCTGTTTTGATTCAGAAGTTTATGAAATTATTTCCAATTATAGTTTTTTTGTTTGAAATTATTATAAAAATATAGCAGCAATTTATCATAATGTAATAAAGTTTTGTTATTCCCCAAAAGCATTTGGGCATAATGTCACTCACTTATCATTTTGTCTGTGTACCTTGATCAATACTATTTTGGTTTTAGAGCTGCATCTAATCTTTAGCTGCAGCATAACTGTTTAAAGGCAGCTTTCCATTAAAACTTTGGAGCATTTCTGACAACAGGTCTATATGCTTTTGTGTATGTGGTGGGGGGCTGGTAGTTGGGGGAAGGTCCCCTTGAAATCTCTACTCAAATGCCAAATTTTTCATGCCTGGATCAAAACATTGTCTTATGAAAAGTTACATATGGATGAGGCTGTCACCAGTGAGATTTTGTGCAACTGCATCTATACACGTGTGGGTTAGAAATCCTACTTTGGTAGCCACAGCAGTGCATTGTGCCCTTTTCTTATGCCTATATTTTAAATTGCATCCTGGTTTAGGTTCTTTACCCTTTTAAACAAACTAACTATTTTGCATCCATGTTTTCCAAAAATATTGATTATATGGAATGGACTATGAAGGGAGGCAGTGAGATTTGATTGTATCTGCAAACTTAGGATATGGTTAAGCACTTGGAAGAAGTTTTTATTTGAAAGTGGAAAAATGGTGTTGTGGGATACGCAGTTGAAGCATAGAGTCCATGATTTTTGTTTTGGTTCTACATTCTTAAGTTGTGGATTTGATTAATCCATCTTTTCCTCTTTTTGATGTAAAATAACTAATGGTTTTTCTTTTCCAGTTTGTAACACAGAAATTGGACTTTGCTCTTGAGATTACTTTGGTTTTGATACTGTATGCATTGTAGATTGTCACGTTTATTTGGACTCGGTTACATTGCCTATTCAATAGTTATTAACTATTTGAAATCCAGTACAAGCCTAGTGATGAAATAGCACTGAAGACTGCTCTTCTGAATTCAATAAGTAATGCTGGCACTCTATAACCTTCCACCACCCTGTACCCCGAACATTGGCATTTGTGCATGTTCTGAGCAGGCACCTGTGTAGAGTAACCTTGACAGATTAACTGCTTGCTCATGTAATGCAATTTGTATCATGTTCTCTAAAACAGTTAAGCTGTATACATAATGATTGTGACACATCATCATTACAACTGCACAAGAAAGATGGTGCTGCTGACATAATATTAAACTTGGAGATGGATGATAAAACATAGAATAGTACATACAGCACAGGAACAAACCTTTTGCCCCATGATGTCTGTGTGGACCATGAAACCTATCTGAATTGCACATTCACTTGCACGTGATCTAAATCCCTCCATTCCCTACTGTTCATGTTCCTGTCTGAGAGCCTGTTAAACAATGCTATTGTATTTGCTTCACCATTTCTCCTGACAGTGAATTCCTGGCACCTACCATTGTGTTTCTAAAAAAAACTTGCCTCATTAATCTCCTTTAAACTTTCCCATTCTTGCCTTAAACCATTGCCCTCTAGTACTTGACACCTCTCCCGGGGGGGGGGGGGGGGAGCAAGGAAAGAGTATCTACCCTATCTATGTCTTTATAATTTCCTGGTGAATCTCTTCTGCAATTTTTCTAGTGCTAACACATCCTTTATATAGAGCAGTGACCAGAACTGCACACAATATTCTAAGTGTGGCCTAACCAATGTCTTGTACAACTGCAATATGACATCCCAATTCTTATACTCAGTGTCCCTCCCCATGAAGGTAAACAAGCTAAATGCTGCCGCTGCTACTTCCGTTATGTTACCATTTTCAGGGAGTTATAAACTTGGACTCTGTACATCAATGCTTCCAAGGTCCCTGCCATTTATGATATACATGTCCTGCCAACATTAGATGGCCCAAAATTCATTACCTCTTGTCTAGATTAAATTCCATCTGCCACCTTTGCCCAATTTTCCAGCTGATCTTTGTCACTTTATCTTTAGGCAACCATCCTTGCTATCTGCAACTCCAACCTTCATGTCCTCAGAAAACTAACTTATTAGACCATAGACGTTCTCATGGAAATAAAATATGACAAACTACGAAGGTCTAAGCACCACTCCCTACAATCTGCCACAGGTTACTGACTTGCAGTAAAACAACTCTCCACCAATATCCTCTCTCTCCTATCGCCAAGCCAGTTTTGGATCCAGTTTGCCAAAACAACTTGGACCAGCCTACCATGCAGGACTTTGTCAAAAACCTTGCTAAGACCCATGTATATCATGCCTACTGTCCTGCCTTCATCAATTTTTTTTAGTAACACAACCAATTAAAAAAAAATTCAGTCAGATTTGTAAGGCAGGATTTCCCATGCTGACTCCCAGTAATCTGTTCCTCATTTCCAATTGATCATAAATCCTATCTCTAGGAGATTTTTCCAGTTTTCCTGCTATTGACAAGGCTCCTCATCAGGCCCTGGGATTTGTCCACCTTAATATGCGTCAATATCTCTAACACACCCTCTTTCCTGATGCGCACATGTTGAGACTACCAGTATACACCACATCTAACTCTCCATCCTTCTCCCCGGTGAATACTGACGCAAAGTATTCATTCAGGCCACCACAGGTATCTATTGGCATAGATTTGAATAGATCTGATCAAAAGCAATTGGGTGTTTTCTGACCTAGTTTTCAGGCCTAATTTGCAGTGTTAGTGATCATAATGTACAACTAAATTTGAGCATTGCTTCACAGAGCCAGCATACATGTAATGGACTAAATTGTCTCCTGTTCTTTGTAAATTTTGGAATGTTATATAGTTGGTTAAAATAATCCATTAACTTGCTCACCCATTGTTATTGCACCCCTCTTTCCAGTGCTCTCACTAAGGTAACTCGTGTGACAATGCAGTTTCATGGGTCATCGTGTGAATAGGGTGCATAATGTTGTTCTGCCATAAAAGCCAAGCACACTCTCCACAATGATTCTTGTAGCAGAATTGCTGGCAGGGGATCAAGATGAAGCAAATGTATCTTTCCTCTTCGTAGCTCAACAGTAAAGCAAACTTCACTGCTTTGAGCTAGGGTGATTTAATGAGGACCAGGGTCTGAAATTAGACACATGTTCTAGGTTGTACCATGTAGTGGTATTGTGATCCCTTTTTGGTTGTAGTAGTTATAGCCTGAAACATACCTTTTGTGGATTGTTGGCTTATTGTATGTAATTTGTATTGTAACAGTGTAAGGGCGGGCAGGCACAGTAGTGTAGCAGTTAGCGTAACACTGTTACAACCCAGGTTCAATTTCAGCCGTAGTCTGTAAGGGGTTTTGCCAGTCTTCATGGGTTTCCTCTGGGTGCTCCAGTTTCCTCCCACATTCCAAAGATGCATGGATTAGGAAGTTGTGGCATGCTACACTGGTGCTGGAAGTGTGGCGACACTTGCAGGCTTCCCCCAGAGCACTCTATGCAAAAGATGCATTTCACTGTGTTTTGATGTATATGTGAGTAAAAACATCTTATCTTATCTCAAAACTTAAGTCTTATTTGTGTTATCAGTGGTATCACTGTAAAGCTACCCAATCACACCAATCAGATTGGAGGAGCTTTGTTTTCATCAAAGGATTGAGGTATCAGATATTCATAGCCATGAGTGTGGTTAGTTTATCAAAATGTTAATATGAAGGAAAATAATGTTAACATATTGGCATAGCAGAATCGTGAAATTTAAAGCAACTATATAGTTAATGAAGCTAATGCTTACAAGTAGAGCTGAATAAAGCATGGAACTATATTGAAACAGTTTACTGAATATATTGCCATTGTTATGCTTCTTACCGTACATAGACTCCATTTAAATATACCATAGATTGAAAGTTAAACATCCATAAACTTGCAGGTTTTAGATTTTGATGTGAAGTAGAGTATGCACTGTAGAATTGGTCATTCAGTAGGAGGTTTTAGGGGAGCCCATTAATGTTTTCTCTGACTCGGTACCATCAAATGATAGTAAATTTAGATGAAGGACCATTTTAATCTATTGAGATTTTAATGCACAAAATAACATTTCTATTAACCTATCTGCATGTCCTTTTGCTTTTTGGTTATTGACTCAATAACCAGTGGAAACTTTATGCAGCTTGTCTAACAGAACCCCTCAGTTTTGAGTATCCGTTTGTATCTGTTTCGAAATCAATTTTTAATTCTACCCCTCTGGTGGATTCACAGTGCATCATTTCTGACTCATTGCACGCTTCACTGTCGTGTGTGGGGTCTTCTCTGTGCCGTTCTGCTATCTGAGTCAGGTGGAACCTTAGCAATGCAAATAGTATCTTTTCACATAGCAGTGTTGTAATTTAGAGGGACAGTTGGATGAAGTGTGTACTGTGCAATGCTCAAGAAAATGAAGAGACCCCAAAAGTTGTCAGAACTGGTAACTGCCCTGGGATACCCATTGAAGGAATGCAGGTTATCTACTGCATGATGCTGGAGGGTAATAAAGTTACGGGAGAGCAGATAACAAGGACTAAATTTATTGTTCATAATGTCTAGTCATAAATGGCATGGATCCACCATTAGATAACATAAGATATCTTTATTAATCACATGCACATCAAAACACAGTGAAATGCATCTTTTGCATCAAGTGTTCTGGGGGCAGCCTGCAAGTATTGCCATGCTTCTGGTGCCAACATAGCATGCCCACAGCTTCCTAACCTGTACGTCTTTGGAATGTGGGAGGAAACCGGAGCACTGGGAGGAGACCCACGCAGACACAATGTACAAACTCCTTACAGACAGCAGCCAGAATTGAACCTGGGTCGCTGGCACTGTAAAGCATTACGCTAACCGCTACACTATGCCTGCAGTAAGGCATGAGTATAATTCTAATTGCCTGTATTTAAACGTGAAAAAAAGGGGTGGGAAAATTTAGGTTTTCTAATCTACCCACAGAACAAGGGTCACTTATTTCATTTCAAACAGTTTCAAATCAGAATTCTGAGTTTATTTGGACTATTGCCTGTGCAATGTCAACCATTTACTTTTCAAAGGCTATAATGCTTTTTGTAAAGCATTCTGTATCTTAACACTGCTTAATAAAGGCCAGTTCCATGTTAAACATCTTTAACGTTACATGTTAAGAACTTGTGTTGCTATTTGGATCATGTATTGCAAACATTTTTTGTTTCCTCTGGGCACTATTACAATTTGTTTGATATTTAATTTAGATTAAAATCTTTGAAATTATTTATCTGCAGTCCCTGATGTGAAAAGGTTGTGTTGATCTTAAAATTGTGCATTGATATTTTATGCATGTATCTTGAGAATGGTTCTTTGCTTTATTTCAGAAGTTCCATCTCCATAAGGGTTTTTGCCCAATTGTTTGTTTTTCTCTGCAGATCTAATAACAAAATTGCTGAAGTGCTATCTGAACAGCTGATGCCATTTCAATCCATGGAAACACTTGATCTCAGTAACAACCAGATTTTTGAATTGAAAAAGTTTCCTCCTCTACAACTTCGATATCTGTAAGTATATTGGGATAATTTGAAATGTATGCTCTGGTCAGGCTGTAGAAGTTGAGCTTAAGCACAGAGGTAGTTCTTAACACTAAGCAGAAAAATCTTTTGAATATAGAGGGAGTATGTTTTCACAATGAAAAATCCTTCTCGAGTGGCTTTTCAGCTTGTAAATTGATTTCCCCTAACTTTTGGAAGACAAGTTACTGCACTGAGATTCCTCTAGCATAGCACCTGTAATGACAAACACAAGTTGTACTCCATTACAATGCAAATTCATTTTGTCTATTGTGTATTTAATGTAGAATAATGTCCTGAGTTTCTTGGTGTTATTAACACAATATCAGAAAGATGGAGATTGGGAGGGGTAGTTTTCAAAGAATGCTTTGATGGTAGAGAGGCCACAGCAGACTGCATGATCAAGAGCATTGGGTATAGATATGACATCGTTGCAATCACTGAGTCGTGGCTTCATGATGGATGTGATTGGGAACTGAATGTCAAGGGGTATACAGTATATAGGAAGGATAGGAGGGTAGGCAGAGGGGGAGGTGTGGCCATGATGGTTAGTAGCGATATAAAATCAATAGAAAGGAAGGACATTGGGTCAGAGGAGGTGGAATCCTTATGGGTGGAGCTGAGAAATAGCAAGGGTAAAAGAACAATAATAGCAGTCATATATAGGCCCCCGAACAGCAGTCAGGAAGTGGACCATAAGTTGCAGATTGAGATAGAAAAAGCGTGTCAGAGTGACAATGTGAAGATAATTATGGGGGATTTTAACATGAAGGTGGACTGGGAAATGCAGCAAGGCGGTAGTACTCAGGAGAGTGAGTTTGTGGAATGTCTAAGGGATGTTTTTCTGGAGCAACTTATTGAGGAGCCCACCAGGGGATCGGCTGTTTTGGATTGGGTGCTGTGTAGTGAACCCGAGGTGATTAGGGAACTAAAGGTAAAGGAACCACTGGGAACAAGTGATCACAATATGATTGAGTTTAGTTTCAAGTTTGAGAAGGAGAAGCTGATAACTGGTATATCGATATTTCAGTGGAATAAGGGAAATTACAAAGGTATGAGAGATGAGTTGGCCCAAATTGATTGGAGGAGTAAGTTAGCTGGAGGGACGGCAGAGGAAAAATGGAAGAAATTTCTACAGGAAATAAGGACAATGCAGGATAGATATATTCCAAGAAAAAAGGTTTTGAATGGAAAAAAAGGCACAGATGTGGATAACGAGGGAGGTGAAGGATAAAATAAAAGCAAAAGGGGCGGCGTACAAAGTAGCAAAAATTAGTGGGAAAACAGAAGATTGGAACGATTTTAAAAATCTGCAGAGAGAAACTAAGAAGGTCATTAGGAAAGCAAAGATGAGTTACGAAAGGAAGCTGGCGGACAACATTCGGAAGGATTCTAAGAGTTTTTTTAAATACATAAGGAATAAAAGAGAGACACGGGTTGACATAGGACCAATTGATAATGGTGCAGGAGGTATTATAATGGATTATAGTGAGATGGCAAGGGAATTGAATGAATATTTTGCATCGGTCTTCACCGTGGAGGACATAAGCAATGTGCCCGTTAGTCAGGAGTCTCACGAATTGGAGCTGAGTTCAATTGAGATTAATAGGGAGAAGGTGCTTGGAAAACTAAAGGGGCTTAAGGCTGATAAGTCTCCTGGACCGGATGGGGTGCATCCCCGGGTTCTGAAGGAGGTGGCTGTGGAGATAGCGGAGGCATTGGCGATTATTTTTCAGGAATCGATAGATTCTGGCATGGTTCCGGAGGACTGGAGGGTAGCGAATGTAGTTCCGTTGTATAAGAAAGGTGGGAGGCAGCACAAAGGCAATTACAGACCTATTAGTCTGACGTCAGTGGTGGGAAAATTATTGGAGTCTATCCTCAAGGAGGAGGTTACCGAATACCTAGAGGCGCAAGGCAAGATAGGACCTAGTCAACATGGTTTTGTGAAGGGGAGGTCCTGTCTGACCAACCTATTGGAGTTTTTTGAAGAAATCACAGGTAGGGTGGATAAGGGAGAGGCGGTAGACGTTGTGTATTTAGACTTTCAAAAGGCCTTCGATAAGGTGCCTCACAAGAGACTGATTAATAAGATGAGAGGTCATGGAATTATGGGCAGGGTAGCAAAATGGGTGGAAAATTGGCTGGTTGGCAGGAAGCAAAGGGTGGAAATAAAAGGATCTCGTTCTGGTTGGTTACCGGTTACTAGTGGTGTGCCGCAGGGGTCGGTGTTGGGGCCTCTCCTTTTTACCTTGTACATCAATGATTTGGATGATGGAATAAATGGTTGTGTGGCTAAGTTTGCGGATGACACCAAGATAAGTGGAGGAGTAGGGAGCATAGAGGAAATAGAAAGAATGCAGAGGGACCTAGACAGTTTAGGAGAATGGGCAAGGAAATGGCAGATGAGATTCAATGTTGAGAAATGTGCAGTTGTACACTTTGAAAGTAGAAATAAGCGGGTAGATTATTATCTAGAAGGAGAGAAGATTGATAGTGCGGTAGTACAAAGGGACTTGGGGGTACTCGTACAAGATACCTTAAAAGTTAACCACCAGGTTGGATCGGTGGTTAAGAAAGCGAATGCTATGTTGGCATTCATCTCGAGAGGTATAGTGTATAAAAGTAAGGAAGTGTTGATGAGGCTCTACGGGGCGCTAGTGAGGCCTCATTTGGAATACTGTGCGCAGTTTTGGGCCCCACATCTTAGGAAGGATGTGCTGACGTTGGAGAGGGTTCAGAGGAGATTTACGAGAATGATTCCAGGAATGAAAGGGCTTAAGTATGATGAGCGTTTGTCGGCTCTTGGACTGTACTCGCTGGAGTACAGAAGGATGAGAGGGGACCTCGTAGCGACATTTAAAATGTTGACAGGTAAGGATAGAGTAGATGTGGCTAGGCTGTTTCCCTTGGTGGGCGTGTCCAGGACCAGAGGGCACAATCTTAGAATTAGAGGGTACAGTTTCAAGACAGAGATGAGGAGAAGTTTCTTTACCCAGAGGGTGGTGAAATTGTGGAACTCCTTGCCACGCACAGCAGTGGAGGCCAGATCAGTGGGGGTATTCAAGGAGGAGATAGACAGATATCTAAATAGTCAGGGTATCAAGGGATATGGGGATAAGGCTGGCAAATGGGATTAGAATAGTTTTTTTTTTCTTTTTTCTTTTTTTCCCACCCCATTTCTTTTTCCCTTTTCCTTGGAGCAGACTCGATGGGCCGAATGGCCTGCTTCTGCTCCCTTATCTTGTGATCTTGTGATTGGAGAGTTTTAAGCAGGATCGAAGGGAGAGTTTTAAGCAGGATCGAAGGGCAGTAAAGTTATAGGAGAGTAGATAAGGGCTAGGTTATGGCTCCTTTTGAGTTGAGTTTTTATTTAAAAAAAACTATTTCTAATGTAGTTTCGTTGAAATTAAGATTTTTAATAGAAAACTGTTAATGTTTTTAAGGATGCTTGTCCATTAAGCAGGATGCAGATATGCACTCAAGGATGCTGGGCTGGTTGATCTTCGCCTTGTCTAAAAGGCTGGATTTATTTTTGAGAATGGATAGGCAGAGAGCCATTGGCCATATTCGGAAATCAGATTGGATTTGTTCAATAAACAGTGCTATAAATGCCTTTTGGAATATTTCTACAGCTATGTAACTGAAAGTGTGATGTTGTTTAGGTATATCAACAATAACAAAATAACTTCTCTGGATCCTGGTTGCTTTGACAATCTTTCTAATACTCTACAAGTCTTGAAGCTGAACAGGAACAAAATTTCAGCTATTCCTTCCAAGATGTTTAAGCTGCCGCATCTCCAGCATTTGTAAGTTCATTTTGTACCAAAGTTACAAAAGGTACTAAATTTCAAATAGATTTTTGATTTAAATGTTTTTTTTCCATCAACACCCCTCAACCCCCTCCCCCCTACTTAGTTTTCTTTAAAGTAGAACAAGTTGTTGCGCTGTAAGATCAATATTTCCTTATTGTTTTGCTGCAGGGAACTCAGCCGCAACAAAATTAAAAAAGTCGATGGCCTTGCATTTCAAGGACTTAGTGCTTTGAAATCTCTTAGATTACAAAGAAATGGCATTAGTAAGCTCATGGATGGAGCTTTCTGGGGACTGAGTAACATCGAGATCTTGTGAGAACTGATTTTTAATTATTTAATCTTTGTATATGAATGATAACATTGCCCAAAATAGAACTAATTTCTAAATATTTAGATGTAGTGGAAGATTTTGTTTGGATGTTCACAAGCTTGTAGATGGCTTCACTAACCAAAGTTTGCTTTAAACAAAGAAGTACTTGGTTCAGCAAAATATGTAAAAACTTGTTTGTAAAATGAGCTGCTTTCTACCTTTTTGGCCTCGCAGCTTTGGCAGTTGACTTTCATTCCAGAGAATCCAGCCACATGGCCTCAGTGTTTAAATTGCTTTTTAACTGCATGACAAATGGGTAAAAGACCAATAAAACCTCATTTTCAGGCTAATGCAAGCTAATATTTTCTCTCTTGCTAATTTTTTTCCAGACAACTGGATTTTAACAATTTGACAGAAGTAACGAAAGGATGGTTATATGGCTTGCTGATGTTGCAGCAACTTAATCTCAGCCAGAATGCCATCAGCAAGATCAACCCAGATGCCTGGGAGTTCTGCCAAAAACTCAGTGAGCTGTGAGTACCTTTTATTCCATTCCAGTTCCTTTGTGCACGTAATGCCAAAATGTTAGCTTTGTGATTGAGATTTCTTTTATATAAAGATTTCATGAGGATGACCAAAGCAGTGTTTCTTATGAGATGCAAGACTTCTTTTAAAACCACAAATGACTCGTTGGTTCTGTGGTGGGTGAGATTTTGTTGTTTTTAATTTTGGAGCCGTCTTCTCAAATGAGATTCGTTGGTAATTTAATACCCTGTGATTTAGAAAACATCTAGGAATCTAGCTAAAAAACATACAAATCATGCAGTGGTTTGTACCTTGCATTTAGTGAAGCTCTGCCTGCCTGCTTACATGCATAGCAGCATTAAGAGAAACAGGAATTTTCCTGATGGTCAACAATACTCCATCAACCAACACCATCAAAAGCAAATTTGTCTCTTGCTTTTTATGGAACTGTGCTCCTGTGTAGGTGTCTGCATTTGGCTGCAAAGCACCTCGAAGGATATTACTGATATGTTGGTAGAGTTTATAAGGTCAATTTACTTATTTTCAATAACATTGCATAACTTGCGGCCTTTGGTAAGAAGTGTCAAGAAGCTGGATAATTTTTAGTTGCAATAACAATGACCTCAAGATAGAAGCTCTGTCCAAAGCATACACAGATTTGAGAACAAGTGTCGCCGTTGATTGTTAACTTTGTTTTTTTAAAATGTACTAGATTAGCTCTTTGTATGCAAGAGAGGGAGAACTCAGGAAAATCCTTAGCTCTTTTTGGGTATGAACCCCAGCAGACTTTTGTTGGCATGAAGTAAGTCATTGCCAAAGAAGCATTCCATTGATGCTTTCACTAACCAGACCCATGTGACCCCAGAACTCTACAGGTTGACGGTATGGGATTTCCACGGCTGTTCATTTCAGGCAAGTCTTCAAGCGTGGTCATCACTTAGCAGCCTACACCTTCTTTTCTACTTCTCTATGTCCTAGTGGGAGAAGTACAGTAAAACATTACAAATTCTTACTAAATGTAAATATTGCAAAGATTACTAACAGTTCAAGGTGCAGAATGACCATTGATCCATCTTGTCCACCTATCCATAATAATGCTTTGCTTCACTTCTAATATTCACACTTTGATAATTGGTGGTTTTCCCACTCTGCCTGGAAATGAACTGTCACCTTAATATACACACATTTTTAATTTGGATTCCAGGAGCTGGTAAAACTGGGTCTACAAGTCTGTGGCCCTGCTATATGATACTGATTCAATAGTATAATCAAGGTGACTGGATCTAATTTATTGCAGCAAATAAAAGCAGCTTTCTGGTTCCACTGAGCAGGAATGAATGAAACCTGCAGGTTTCTCATGGGGCAATTTAGAATATATTCTAGCAATGGTCTTTAAGCAAAAGTCTGGCTTTCTGGCTCACTGCTACTACAGTACAAAACAGACCCTAGTGTACAGCTGACAGTCTAAGCTTGAACACTTGTTAAACTGAGATTTAAAGAAATCAATCCTACTTAATTTAGTCAGTTAGATACTGCTGGGACTTCTAAGCATTGAAGTTTCTATCAGCCATATTCTGAGTTCCCTCCTGAAGGAATTCTACAATTTGCTGTCATTTAATGACCTGGGACAATAATTATCTGCAGGTTATTTGAATACTGGATGGAGTGATAAGGAGGAAGTCTCCCCATCAGCATGAAACATCTGCACCTGGGGTCTAGATGTATCCTTCTTCCTCTTGATGGCCATCAAATATCAATCAACTATAACCCTGCCCACACCACAGATTTGGGTATACTAAAGTAAAACCATGCTGCCTTGCTGAATGACTGGACCAGGAATCCAACTTGTTCATACCTAGTTTTTGTAGTATAACTGTCTCTAAATAAACTTAATGGACTGAGAAAAATGGGATTTGAGATTACTTAAATATACTGGGTATGAATTTTGCAGTAGTCATTTTACCTTCTGTATGAAATGCTAAATTTACTTTATTTCCCAATGACAGGGATGTCTCATTCAATGAGCTAACACGTCTAGAGGATTCCAGCTTTGTTGGTCTGAGCCTGCTTGGCCAGTTATATATAGGAAATAACCAAGTGAGTTACATTGCTGATGGTGCCTTTGGAGGACTATCCAGTTTACACAGTCTGTAAGTTTGTTTGGTTTTCCTTATTTGTAGTATATGGTTTAATGATGTATGTATATTTTGAACTACATTTGCTTGCTTTTGCTAGATGGAAAGTCTGAATACCTTTTTAATTATCACTAATTGTTTTCATGAAGGACCTTGGTGTCAAGAAATAGGCTCTTTCATCTTTGTCTTATCATTTGGTGCATACTCTTTAAGTTTTTGTACCACTTGTTTTGAAGGTGTGCCATAATCAGGCTTTGCACGCTCGTGAATTTTCTAAGAAGAAAAAATACCTCTGCAATTGGATGCCTCTGTGCTGTAGTGTGCCATGCATGCAGGATCCAGAAGCAGCTTAAATCATAAACTATCTCAAAGCATGCACATTGTGCTACAATAGAATTTCAAAGCCATATTATCATCTTCAGCCTGATAGCATTTTTGTGAAGTAGTCTAGCATTGGCAAGCCTCAGGTTAAGGGGGTCAGGTGATACTAAAATATTGCTAGCTGTGTGCAACTTGCTGGTAGTGGGAAGGATGGTCACAAGTACCCAGATCAGGACCATTCTGCAGGGCATTAGTATTATGCACAACCACTTTGTGTAGCTGACTTTATCCAATCTGATGTATATTCTGCATCTGGAGTAGTTTGAAAACTCTAATCCATTGAATACAGACCTGTAGGTAAAATTACCCATGACTAAATTTGAAAAGTGCCAAGTGAACATAAATGGTGTAGTTTTGAAAGCTTGAAACCTCATTTGGCAGTGGTGGGGATGGAATCTAATAAAAAATCCTAGTCCCATTGAAGTGCAATTGTATAACTGGAACTAGTGAAGGTTACTTGAGGGACTGGACTTTTCATAACCAGCCCAGCAGAGTAGAATAGCTGAGACTGTTATTGGTAGAAATTGGAGTTGTTGCAATTCTCGATGGATTTTTAAAACGAGAATTAATAAGAACCTATACAATCAAGCTGTTTTCTGAATAATTATTGATTTCAGAGATTAATTACCAACTGTGGATTGGAAGGACTTTCAAAATGTCTCCCAGACAGTAGAAGCTTTTATAAGTAGTTTTGTTTCAAAGACAAAATGTTGTTTATGACTGATTATTCATTATTAGCTTTACCCAAAACTTGATAAAGGTAAATCTCATGTCTTCAATATATTGTGGCATAAAATTTGGTAACGTAATATAAAATAGGCACGGATCTGTTGAAACAGATGAGTTCTCCTTTTTATATGGTTTGTCAAGTTGACTGAAATTAAAACTCAGTATTTTGTAAAATGCTTATTCTCTCTTCATTTCTATTCCCCACACCTTGCCCATTGCCCTGCCCCCCTCCCAAAACACTTGACAGAGACCTGAAAAATAATGAAATCTCATGGACTATTGAAGATATGAATGGGGCTTTCTCTGAATTGAGCAAACTAAGGAAATTGTAAGTGATATTTTTCTCCAATGGAGACATTTTGAAGATTCTGTGTGGTTCAATGTTTTGTGCATGTGAGCTTCGTCTGTGTGCAAAGTTAGATCGAGAAGTGACTTCAGAATGTTGAAGTGAATTATTTCGGGCTCAGTGAGTCCTTTGGTGTGGAAAATATTGAGAATCCAATACTCTTTGTGGGATGAGGAAAGGAAATGTGCTTGAGGATACACTTTGATCAGGGCAGCCTGAAAAAGCCATGCAATTCAATGCTATTGGAACTGAAGGGGGGTTTTAGACCCCCAGCACTGTTTTGAAAACCTAAAGTTAAAGGTCAAGATTGTACCGGAATAGTAAAGTCAGGCAAAAATGTCCAAATCTGACTGATCAGAGCAAACAAGGCTCGTGATAAAGTTGGATTTCAAATCATAGATTTGCTCAGTAGATTTTAGTTTCAAAATTGCCCACTTTTAACTGTTAGTACCACAATGCTGTAGTGATTATTTTGCAAAGGGTTTTGAGCCCTTGACAAAAAGTGTATTGTTCGAATATAGAGGGGGAGATTTTATTTGGTGAAAAATTGATACTGCTACTTATTCCTCATTGTATTCAAATATGCCCATTTTGGTGTCTCTTATTAAATTAAATGCTTATTCACCAGGGGACTACAAGGAAACAGAATCAGATCAATCACACGGAAAGCATTTTCTGGTCTGGATGCACTTGAACATCTGTAAGTATTCTGGAATTCCAGCACAGATGGTGTTGAGCACTTAAGTCAATTGACTTTGAGGCCATATTTGAGCTACTCTGGAGTTCAGATCTCTGCCATATAGATTTACAAGATTGATTCCTGGGGTGGGGTGGGGGGGGGGGTGGAGGTTGAGCAACTGAAGAAATCTGACCTTCAGTCAGAAGTTTAGAAGAATGAGAAGTGACCTTGATATGCAAGGATCTAAGGAGGATGGACAGATAATACAATGCTTCCTTTTTGTGGAATGTCCAGAGCTAGAGGGCATAGTTTCAAGATGAGGGTTAGGCTGGGATGAGTAATTTGTCTATCAGGAAGGTTGCATTGAGCATGATGCATAAAAGTAGAGGTGAAAACATGACCTAAGCTAATTACCTGTTGCTTTAATTTTTGGTTATCACATAAGTATATTGATGGTTTAGGGCCTTTTGGCAGAGCAAGGCACTTATGAGTAAATTAATAATTTTAATGAACCATTTGAAATTGGGCAAGCTTCTAACAATAATTGAATTAAAATTTACTAATAGATATTTAAAGTTAATAGAAACTGGTGGAGGGTGTTATTTTTAATTGGTATACCATTTTCTGTTTTTTTCCAGTGATCTGAGCAATAATGCAATCATGTCTGTCCAGAGCAACACCTTTTCTCAGATGAAGAAACTTCATGAATTGTGAGTGAGATACTTGCAGATTTTCTGTAACAAGTGGGTGTAACTTTAGGTGTTATGTAAAGCTGCAAGAGAAATCTAAAATCCTGCTTGTGCAGTTCAATGCAGACTGATTTTCTTTGGCTTTTTACCTCATTCCAGCTGAGTAATATTGAGCACTTATTTCTCAGATATTTGAATACTTCAAGCCTCCTTTGTGATTGTCAGTTGAAATGGCTGCACCAGTGGGCGATAGACCATGGATTTCAACCTTTCATTAATGCGAGTTGTGCCCATCCCCAGTGGCTGAAAGGAAAAAGTATATTTGCTACTAAACCGGAAGACTTTGTATGTGGTGAGTTATGAGCTCTGCGTTTTTTTAAAAAAAACAAATTGCAAATTAAATCTTCTAAATCATTTAAGCAAAGATGATAAATGTATGATCAATGTGAATAATTCCAACTGTTTTGTTAATCCAAACACTGCAAAAAAAGGTTTTCTATTAATATTACTTATTATTTCTTCTGCACAAGTTTTTATTTTTGCCAAACTTAAACTTACTGGAAAATTTCTCACAGATGACTTTCCCAAACCTGAGATCATTGAGCAGCCTGAAACACAAGCAGCTGTAAAGGATTCGAATGTGAGCTTCATCTGCTCAGCAGCCAGCAGCAGTGATTCTCCAATGACATTTGCCTGGAAGAAAGATAATGAAGTGCTTCATGATGCTGAGATTGAGAACTATGCACATCTTCGATCTCAAGGTGGTGAAGTAATGGAATATACTACCATCTTGCGTCTTCGACATGTAAATTTCAGCAGTGAAGGAAAATACCAGTGTGTGATTTCCAATCACTTTGGTTCATCCTACTCCAACAAAGCCAAGCTGACTGTGAATAGTAAGTATTGAGCTGCAAGTCATTTTTGGTATCATAGTTTAGAATGATTTTAATCAGGGATAACACTTGAAAGGGTATATGCATAAGCAAATAACAAAGACGGTAGTCTCTTGAAAAAATGAAAACTGATGGTCTCCTATATGTGTAAATGGCTTGGATAGAATAGATATGTAGGTGTGTTAAAGACAATCAATAAAATGCCCCCACCAAGTAGTCAAAGAAATTTCTTTACTACAATGCTGAGAATGCTACTACCTGACTTTCTGAATGTTATTACCTGTCTTTCTTGAACCTGTTTCCAACACTTCCCATTTCATTAGGCTATTTGTGGTTGAGAAGTAAAAGCTGTGGTCTTGTGTAGAATTGAGGTGTACAATAAACACACCAACAAACCATTTGGTAATTTCTTACTTTTGTTGTGCTTTGCAGTGTTACCGTCATTCACAAAGTCACCAACAGACCTCACTATTCGAGCAGGAGCTATGGCCCGTTTAGAATGTGCTGCTGTTGGGCATCCTACACCACAGATAGCTTGGCAAAAAGATGGTGGTACTGACTTCCCTGCTGCACGAGAGCGAAGGATGCATGTTATGCCAGAAGATGACGTATTTTTTATTGTAGATGTGAAAATAGAGGACATTGGAATTTATAGCTGCACTGCTCAAAATAGTGCTGGAGCTATTTCAGCCAATGCAACACTAACTGTATTAGGTGAGTCCAAATATAACGTTGTCATTTGACTGAGTGGAACAGAAATTTTAAAAATTGTAGTTTTATGCCATTTGAAAATATAACGTATTTTTTAATCTTAAAACATTGAGCTTGGAAGTTATTTTTGTACCTTGTAAAATCTTCATTACTGTGTAGTCAATGCATATTTTGATTTTAATAACATTAAAGATAAAACTATGGAAGTACAAATATAAAAATTAATTTAAAACTGCTTTCAATCCAGAAACTCCTTCATTTGTGCGTCCTCTTGTTGATAAAACGGTGGCAAAAGGTGAAACTGCAGTTCTGCAATGCATAGCAGCTGGGAGTCCTCCTCCAAAACTGAACTGGACCAAAGATGATAGTCCTTTATCAGTAACTGAAAGACACTTCTTTGCTGCTGGAAATCAGCTGTTAATTATTGTAGACAGTAACCTGGATGATGCTGGGAAATACACATGTGAAATGTCAAATACCCTCGGAACTGAGCGGGGCCACATTCGCCTGAATGTCATTTCTACACCAAACTGTGACTCTACACAAAGTGCTGCATCATTTGAAGAGGACGGATGGTCTACAATTGGAATTGTTATCATAGCAGTGGTATGCTGTGTGGTTGGCACTTCTTTGGTTTGGGTGGTTATTATTTACCATACAAGGAGGAAGAGTGAGGACTGCAGCGTGACAAACACAGGTGTGAATTTTAAACATAAAAACACTCTTCATTTTCCATTCCTTTGTTTTAAGTGAAAGAGATAGAAATGAGATCAACGCAATATATCTAATTTCAAATGAAAATTTTTGCTGGCTCCCTGCCCTCCTCCCCCTCTCCTGACTCTTGCCTTCAGCTTCAGTAATTACACGAATGCTAAAAGCAAAGTGGTTGTCATCTGTTAGTGGGCCCCAATATTTAAGTATTGTCATGTTGTTCAACTGCAGTAAGTATTACAATCCGATTAGTTGTCTTAGTTTTCATGTTCAGACATGAATATTTGATGGGCCACCAGTTGACACTCGAAAGAAGAGAATCCTCGGCTGATCTGTTTTTTTCCCTCTTAAGTATCCGGGGACTGATTGTGTTCCTTTCATTATTTCTACTGAAATCATTAAAGCCAGCGTGGATCAGTAATTGAGCTAAGGTTTAGACACGTATAGTTTAGCTATTTGCTGGATTAAACTGTTGAGCTATCAAGGGAACTGGTAATTTTTTCCTAGGAATGTTTTGTTTCCCTTTGTTAGTACTGTCCCCCACCCACCCTTCTTATAAAATGATCCCAGGGTAATTTTCCTCACATGCACCTATGTTTATGACTGACTACAGCATTGTAAAAACAAAGGCATGTTCTGCACTTATTCCCAAGCTTAAGGTATATTGGTGCTCATCTCATCAAGCAGAACTGTTTCTTTAAAGCACACTTATAATAAAAAGGTAAATATGAAGAGGTCACAACCTAAAATGTCGACCATCCCTTTGCTGCTTGACCTGCAGTTTGTTTTTACTCAAATTTGCAGCATCTGCAATCTCCTGTCTGAGAAATATTTACATAGGGATTTTGAAGTTGAACATTTTGGATTTGAAATGCACGACATTGTCAAGTGACTACCAATTGTAGTTCACTTTTCTCTATACAATTGCAGTGCTGGAGTCTTCATCTTTGCTTTCTTTTTATTCCTTAGTACTCCATCTTTCTTTCCATTAGGAAGGTGTGACTTGTGTATTTGTTCACAGTTAAGCTGCATGAAGAGTTATTGTCCCTCTGGTCCTGCCTTCCATTTAGGTCTCTACTAATCCGTGACTCTCGCCAAGTAATGTTAATTAGGAACAGTCATCCCCCACCACCCTTCAGCCCTCCCTTAATACTATTTGCCGCCGCCACCACCACCAGCAGCTCTTAAGCTTAGAGTCCTGAAGGCAATTGTTTTGTCCATTTTTGAGTTTGACTAAGACAGTGAGTTAGTACTCTTGGTCTCCAGAGCTCAGTGCTACATGATGTAGACCAGTCAGGCACTGAATTTTTGAATGTTAATATTTTCCTTAACTGAAAGATTGTATGATTGGGTATAGTCTATTGCCTATCTTAATGTTTTTCAAAAATAATTAGGTAGTTACTGCAAAAGAACTATAGAAATTTTGTACAGTAAATTAGAATTAAGTTTACAAAGTGACCTGATTTACTTTTGTTCAGTAATTTGCAACATTTGGCATAAATTGAACCATTTGTGTCTCGAGAGGAACTAAAGCAACTTTGAGGAATTTTATTTGGAAGACTTTAATACGTGATTTATGATCGAGTTGCACAGATGTTAAAATTGTTCTTGTGTTTCATAGATGAGACAAACTTGCCTGCAGATATCCCAAGCTACTTATCATCCCAGGGAACACTGTCTGATCATCAGGAAGGATATGGGCGATCAGAAGCTGGCAGTCACCATCAGCTTATGACTGGTTCTATGAATGGATATTTACTCCAACACAGAGGAAGTGATGGTGAGTTTTGAAAAATAACTTATTCAGTGACGATTCCCTCACTTGCAAAGTAAACAAATGCATGCATGTTCTAATTCTTAATAGTTTGTAAACTTACCAGTCCAGGTTCCAACCAACCTCTAGTCAAAATTATTATATTTTGTGTGTATTGATATTTGCGAACGCTCAGAAGAATTTGGCTGGCAGTGTGATGGATCAAAAGTGAGAAAAGTGATCTCACGTCCACAAAATAAAACCAATGGACTACCTAGCATTGACCTAGGCACCAAATTCAATTGTGCTAGCATAGTCAACCTTGCAGAGTCCTCCTTCCAGACAAATGGAGGCTGGCATCAAAATTGAGAGAGCTGTCCCACAGCCTAATCAAGCAACATCCTGGCATCGTCACACTTGCAACATCATAGCTTACAGATGACGTGTCAGATTTGTTCATCACAATCCGGCCCTCCTTGCCAGGACCTTCCAAACTGAAGGGACACCATAATATACAGATCAGAGGGTGTAACCCTGGAAGTCCTCAACATTTGAGTCCAGACCTCGTAATGTCTCCGCTTCAGGTTAAACATGGGCAAAAGAGAACTTCCTGTTTACCGTCAGTGTGCCTGCTCAGTTGATGAATTGGTACTCCATGTTGAGCAACACTTTTTGAGAAGCACTTGAAAGTAGCAAGTGCACAGAATGTAGTCTGGGTGGGGGACAAATGTCCATCACCAAGTGGTCTAATGGCCAGCTCACTCTCAAGATCACAAGACAAGGGAGCAGAAGCAGGCCATTCGGCCCATCGAGTCTGCTCCAAGGAAAGGGAAATAGAAATGGGGAATGGGGGAAGAAGAAAAAAAAACTATTCTAATCCCAATTTCTGGCCTTATCCCCATATCCCTTGATACCCTGACTATTTAGATATTTATCTATCTCCTCCTTGAACGCCCCCACTGATCTGGCCTCCACTGCTGTACGTGGCAAGGAGTTCCACAAATTCACCACCCTCTGGCTAAAGAAATTTTTCCTCATCTCTGTTTTGAAACTGTACCCTCTAATTCTAAGATTGTGCCCTCTGGTCCTGGACTCACCCACCAAGGGAAACAGCCTAGCCACATTTACTCTCTCCTATCAATATTTTAAATGTCGCTATGAGGTCCCCTCTCATTCTTCTGTACTCCAGTGAGTACAGTCCAAGAGCCGACAAACGCTCCTCATACGTAAGCCCTTTCATTCCTGGAATCATCCTCGTAAATCTCCTCTGAACCCTCTCCAACGTCAACACATCCTTCCTAAGATGTGGGGCCCAAAACTGCGCACATTATTCCAAATGAGGCCTCACTAGTGCCCCGTAGAGCCTCATCAACACTTCCTTACTTTTATACACTATACCTCTCGAAATGAATGCCAACATAGCATTCGCTTTCTTTACCACCGATCCGACCTGGTGGTTAACCTTTAAGGTATCCTGCACGAGTACCCCCAAGTCCCTTTGTACTTCCATGCTTTGGATTTTCTCTCCTCCTCGATAATAATCTGCCAGCTTTATTTCTGCTTCCAAACTGCACATTTCTCTACATTGAATCTCATCTGCCATTTCCTTGCCTATTCTCCTAAACTGTCTAGGTCCCTCTGCAACCTTCCTATCTCTTCAATACTCCCTACTCCTCCCCCTATCTTGGTGTCATCTGCAAACTTAGCCACGAAACAATTTATTCCATCATCCATATCGTTAATGTACAAGGTAAAAAGGAGCGGTCCCAACACCGACCCCTGCGGCACACCACTAGTAACCGGTAACCAACCAGAAGGAGATCCTTTTATTTCCACTCTGCTTCCTGTCAACCAGCCAATGCTCCACCCATTCTGTTATCCTACCCGTAATTCCATGACCTCTCATCTTATTAATCAGTCTCTTGTGAGGCACCTTATCAAAGGCCTTTTGAAAGTCTAAATACACAACATCTACCGCCTCTCCCTTATCCACCTTACCTGTAATTTCTTCAAAAAACTCCAATAGGTTGGTCAGGCAGGATCTTCCCTTCACAAAACCATGTTGGCTAGGACCTATCTTGCTTTGCGCCTCTAGGTATTCCATAACCCCATCTTTGAGGATAGATTCCAATAACTTTCCCACCACTGACGTCAGACTAATAGGTCTGTAATTTCCTTTATGCTGCCTCCCACCTTATACAACGGAACTACATTTGCGACCCTCCGGAACCACGCCGGAATATATCGATTTCTGGAAAATTATTGCCAATGCCTCCGCTATCTCTAAAGCCACCTCCTTCAGAACCCGGGGATGCACCTCATCCGGTCCGGGAGACTTATCAGTCTTTAGCCCATTTAGTTTTCCTAGCACCTTCTCCCTAGTAATCTTAACTGAACTCAATTCCATTTCGTGAGACTCCTGACTAACCGGCACATTGCTGATGTCCTCCATGGTGAAGACCGATGCAAAATATTCATTCAATTCCTCTGCCATCTCTCTATCGTCCATTATAATAGCTCCTGCACCGTTATCAATTGGTCCTATATCAACCCGTGTCTCTCTTTTACACCTTATGTATTTAAAAAAAACTCTTAGTATCCTTTCGAATGTTATCCGCCAACTTCCTTTCATAATTCATCTTTTCTTTCCTAATGACCTTCTTAGTTTCTCTCTGCAGGTTTTTAAAAGCTTCCCAGTCTTCTGTTTTCCCACTAATTTTTGCTTCTTTGTACGCTGCCCCTTTTGCTTTTATTTTAGCCTTCACCTCTCTCGTTATCCACATTTGTGCCTTTTTTCCATTCAAAACCTTTTTTCTTGGAATATATCTATCCTGCAATTTCCTTATTTCCTGTAGAAATTCCTTCCATTTCTGCTCTGCTGTCCCTCCAGCCAGCTTACTCTTCCAATCAATTAGGGCCAACTCCTCTCTCATACCATTGTAATCAGTGGTGATGCTGAATCCTGGCTGCTAATTTATTTCTGCAGCAGATAGTCACTGACTGCTGCAGTCTATTTAGACAGTCCTGTCTTCACAGTGAGCAAATGGTCTCCTCCTTCACTGTCCATGTAATCACATTAACTGGGAGAATCTTGGATCAGGCAGCTCAAAACTGGGCATCTAAGGTGCTGTGGGCCAGGCAGTTACAGAAGTATATAGCTCTACAATCTGCAACCTCATGACCTGACATTTATTATCAAGCTAGGCAATCAATGAGTGCAGAAGGGCATACTGCAAGTAACATGAGGTTTGCATAAAATGGTGCCAACCCTGTGCCAGGCAATGACCATCTCCAAGAATCTAACTA
This sequence comes from Pristis pectinata, assembly GCF_009764475.1. Lineage (NCBI taxonomy): Eukaryota > Metazoa > Chordata > Chondrichthyes > Rhinopristiformes > Pristidae > Pristis > Pristis pectinata. The sequence goes on along the minus strand of NC_067419.1, from coordinate 38,837,510 downwards.
CCTACCCTTGACATTCAGTGGTATTACCAATGCTGAATCCCCTTCCATCAACATCCCTAGGGGGTCACCATTGACCGGAAACTCAATTATTGTGGCTACAACAGTAGGTAAGAGGTTGGATGTCCTGTCCCAGGTGATTTGCCTCCTGACACCCCAGAATCTTCCCAACATCTATGACATGATGGAATACTCTCCTCTTGCCTAGATGAATGCAGCTCCAACAACTTTAAGCTAAATTGCATCCAGGGCAAAGTAGCCCATTTAACAGGTACCCCTTCCACCATCACCACCCTGAATGTTTCCTTCCCCATTTGAGCTCAGTACTGCAATCTCTACAAAATGCATTGCTGCTATTTGCTTCAGCTTTTGTGAGAACACCTCTCAAACCTGTGACCTCTGCCACCGACAAGGACTTAAAGTAAATGGGAATATTATTGCCTGCATCAGCATATTCCTCCCAAGTTGTGCACCATGCTAACTTGGAAATACGTTGCTGTTCTTTCAGTGTTAGTGGTACTAAATTCTGGAACTTTCCTTGCCATCAGCATTGAGAGAGTATCTTCACAAGAAATTAGCACACCATCTTCTATAGGACAGTTAAGGATGGGTGATAAACACTTGTCTTCCCAGTGATTCCTTTACTCTGGCATGAACTTAAAAAGACATTTTGAATATGATATCAATACAACAAGTTTTTAAGGTTTGTGATGTGCAGAAAGTTTTTAGGAATTGAAATATATTGGTGTAGTTCAGTTTGATTTTGAAGTGTCTTTCTTTTCCTTAAGATCTCTGTCACATTGACAACGGAAGTGACACTGACATAGAAGGTGTATCTGATCCACTAGTTTATCATAAATCAGTCCATGCAGCCTCAATGTATGCTGGAGGAATTGTATATGATACTGAAACTTTGGATAGAATCAGCAATCAAGGTAAGCAAGTTAAATATTCGAACATTTGCTTTATTTTCCTGAGAGAGTACAAACAATATTAATGAGTTGAATTAAAAGGAAGGTTATGGGCAGTGCTGCATTTGCAGGAAACTCATCCAGGTTGCAATTGACATAGTAACCTCAGCAGCCGTGATACTCCTGGCACACATTGTGGTGTTGATGGTTAACCTATTCCGTAATGCTCATATTTTCCACTGATTATTTCAAATATTTTTAGCTGAGCAATTTGAAAATTTTTATTTTGAATTTGTTGACTTGTGTCACTTTACATTGAAATTCACTGCTGCAAATAAGGTTTTGGCAGTTACAACAGTAGTTATGGAATTTAGTAGTTCTTTACTGAAAACAATATTGTAGGTGTATATAGGATAATCATTTAGACTTAAAACTTTAATTGAAAAAATAAAATGGCATATGTTGTGAGACCTGAAAAACTTCCTAAACCAACACCTGAACTTTCTTGCCCTTTTTGTTCTGCCTGCAAATTCTTTTGTTACTTCAGCCTTGAGGTGAAAAATGTGAAATATTATTTGAATACCTCCAAACAGATTTTTGCCCCTAACCAGAAGGGGACCAAAACATTTGTTGGTCATAAATGACATCCTGAATGACAAAGATGAAAACACCTTTCTCATAACATTTCTGCACCCTTTGCCACAGTTGAACACATGATCCTCTTGCAACTTGACCCTATTGCTTAACTGGATGGGGCTGCACCTCCATTCTTATCATATTGTTCAATTATACTCATCTATTGTTGAGCTGCTTCTGTTTCTCATCCATATGCTGTACTGTGGCAGCAAGATCCAAAGCACGCCTTTTTTCCTTAAGTGAGCTGTCAACACCCAGCTCTACCTCACCTCTGCTTCTCTTAACCCATCCACTCCATTCTCTCTAATTTACTCATCTACTTGTCCAACAGACAAACTTTTGATCCCCACCTCAAATTATTTCCTTGGCATCAATTCCATTCCTCTTCTTGGCAACTAAAGTCTGAAACAGATTTTGCAACCCTGATTAGAATCAGGTTTATGATCACTGACTTGTATGTTAAATCTGTTTTGTGGCAGCAGTACAGTGCAAATACAAAATTACTATAAATTACAAAATAGTGTTTTTAAAAAAAATGTAGTGTTCTTGGACTGCTCAGAAATCTGGCAGAGGGGAAGAAGCTGTTCTTAAATCATTAAGTGTGGGTCTTCAGGCTCCTGTACCACCACCCTGATGGTGGTAATGAGGGTGAGGGTCTTTAATGGATGCTGTGACCTTGAGGCACCACCTCTTAAAGGTGCCCTCTGGGGGAAGGGTTATGCCTGTATTAAATTCCCCATGGTAGAGATGCCTTTAGACCGGAGGGCATTGGTTTAAGATGGAAAGTGAGAGGTTTTGGGGAGAACTGAAGAGTCGTTGCAATCGGGAGTGCACTGCTTGGACACGTATTTGCAACATCTATGTACAAGCACTTGATTCACCAAGGCATGGTAGGCTATGGGCTTAGTTCTTGCAAATAGGATTTGGATATGTATTTAGTGCCTGCTTCTGTGCTCTAACAATACAAATTCTCAGATCACCTTCCAACTGCGTGCTTATCACCAGAAATGCATTTATCCACGTCCCTCCACGGAATTGTCTGACTCTATCCCACCTCTATTCATCTGCTGAAGTCCTTATCTGTAACTGTTACCTCTGGGACATGACTACTCTTAGCTGATCTCCTTTGTTTCACACTGTAAAATTTGAAGTCACCCAAAGGCCTGCTGTTTGTGTTTTCTCATAAAGTTCAGTTCATCCTTTAGCAGCTTTTCACTACTGTTCTACAAATCTGAGGTAACAGATGGAAGTGGTCTCAGTATTAAAAGGCAAACTGATCTGATTAAGTGAACAGTGTGGATTCCATTGATTTGTTGACCATTGCAAGACATCAGTTCTTGACTAATATTTGCTTCTCAAACCAGATGAAAGTTCTGACCAGGTGGGAACTGGTCCAGGCGTCTACAATGATTCTAGCACCTATTCAAAGAGAGGGTACTCTCAGTTCACTCAAGTGCCCCCAGAAGACCTCTTCAACCAAGCTATTGCAAAGAAGATGATTCAGCTCCCAAATTCGAACTTGTTCAATTCTGTTCAAACTTTACACAAAATGACTGCTGTTGATGTACCAGTTTCAAACAGGAATCCAGAAAAATTAACAGCAACTCACAATATGTATGGTGGTAGGTAGATCTTTTTTGTTAGTGAAATTATTGTAAAAGTTAAATGCAGAAATTACTTGAATAATTTTGAATATTTTTTATCAAACATTTGCTGTGCTCCTTTTCTATCTATTAGTGTTAAGTAGAAATGTTTTATTCCAGGCAATAATATATATTAGTTACGCACTAAAGCTCATTTTTGAATATTGAGTTGTTTTTGATAGTTCAGGTAGCATTTTTCCCCTATGAATTTTTGACCAACTTTGTCTTGTGTTCAAAATTGGATGTATGCATAACTCTGAATTCTGGCCAGTTTGTTGAATTTCCTTTTGTAGCCTGGAGAAATTGAGTTGAATGTAATGTCCACAGCAATCTGATTAAAATCATCACAAACTGCAACTTCTGAGGATTGGCTGCTCAATCAGGCATCAGAGGAGCTCTAGCACATTCAAATTCTATTTAGAGAGCTATGATTTGGACGTGTGATTAAGCAGTTATACCTTAAATTGCATTGTGTATTTTAATAATGCAAAGCAAGATGTTGCTTTTTAATTGGATCTTTTTGCCACAATTCTGGTGCATGTTTCTCATCAGCTTTTTTCTGTGGGAAGAAAGAGTTGGAAATTGAGATTAGTTCAAAAAAAATTTAAACTGGAAACTTGAGTAATGTTTAAAGAACATTGTGACTTTTGTGGTTCATTGAATCTTCCTGATTGTACTTTTGTTTGGGATTTTTCAAAAAACATTACAGATCCTTTCTGCTTGACATGAAGAGAAAAGTGCTTTACGGCTCAATCTTTTACTGGACACTAACATTTCAGCAACTTAGTCCTTCGGTAGCTTTAAAGTAACTTGTGACATTTCTTTAAAAAAAACGTACTTGGAACCATATTCACACCTGTAAGATATTATACAGTAACAATTGAACAGCATTATTTTAAAGATTTGAGTTCATAATGCTCATAGGCTTCTCTAATAGTATTCTAATACTTAAGCTATAAAGTTTTTAACCTTTTTAAGAAATTTTGCAAGGTAAACAGAATGTAAGCATCTTGTGCTTAAGTTTGAATCCATTTGAGCCTATTTGAATTTGTGTGGAGTACATAATTGTATTTTGTACTGTATTTTCTATCCTACCTCATGAGCCTTTTGCTCATTTTAATTATACGTTGCAAAGATGGAGTTTGATTTTTTTTTTGTCTGCAAAAATGACAACTAATATCCAGAATTTGTTTAAAGCTAAATTGTATTATGCAGATTAGTAGCTTGAAAATTTTCACAATTTAATAGGATAATCTCATGCTGCTTTTGAACAATGTTCTCTTTAATGTTTGCAATTCTTTATTGCCAGGGACATTTGGAAAACCCTTGTGGAGAAGACACCAAGATCCCTATTCTGATTATATTCAACCAGCTGCAACTCGGTCTTTAACTCTTCATCATAATCCTCGAGGCTCATTGGACAGTGATTCTGAGATTGAAGCAGAATCAGAGAGTCCCTCTGTTTCTGTCACAGGGAACCACAATAGTACTTATGAACACATTGTTGATAAATGTAGGACTCCGACTTTTCAGCCATACAGAGTTAATACGTAGATACCATCAATGTGAACTACACTACTCAAATTTATTGTACCAAAGAAAGACTTAAACTACCTCAAAACTGTTGCTTCAGTTTTCCAGAAAAGTGATTTCTTCTAAGAATTAATTGTATCTCAAAGATTGTAGATCGCTATAAACTGATGATTAATGGACCAAGAGGAAGCATTGTTAATGTATGCTTTTATTTTGAGCACTACTTCTGAAGTATGATGAATTTGCTATATTTTTATTATTTTATACTTTTTTACTGAATATTTTAAAATTTTCACCTGTAAATTAATTATGTAAATAACAAGTATTTACCTATGTTTGTATAATAGGGGATACTTAATGAACCTTTCATTGTTATGCTAGAATTTTATCATTGGTACAGCATGTTAGTTATATGGTGCTAAGGCTGACTATAGGTCAGCATTTTAGTGCCTTATTTGCACATTTACATTGACAATAAAATAGTGTTTTGCTTTGAGCTAATTTTAAAGGAGCACCTTTTTTGTATTCTGACTTGAATTTGTGTAGTGTATAATCTTCTGTTACTTGCAATCTGTCTCTTAACAACACATCACAGCTGCTGTAAAAGATGTCTGAGATGCCTTAATAACAAAAGATCCACATTTACTGATTGTGTTGAACTTGTATAATAAAAAAAATGATTGGCTGGAATTGTGCTGAATAATGGTCTGTGATCCAAGCAGAATAGCCACGTATCAGCCATTCCCACCTCAGTTTACCTTGGACCTCCAAGCATGCATGGTGAACGTCCAAATTGAGCTGGAGGTTGGATGCTATTGCTACTGACAGCTACACAACTTGACTTAACTCTGTTTGGTGCTCAATGGCAGTGATGTACAGAAGAGGATCTAGATGCTCTTTGCATCTGGCCCTTTATACCAAGAAAGGCTGTGAACTCATTCATTTGAACTGCAGTGCATGTGCCTTGTGGCAGTATGAAAAATCCCCTGAGGTTTACTGTGTTTTGTTTCTCCATTAGTACAAGTTTTGGAATCTGATCCCTCATTTCTGCAGTTTGTATTGCATGATTTTAACATGTTGCAATACACTTTAAAAATAAAGGAAATTGCACACAAATTGATCTGGACTCAAAACCAGATTCCAAAGTTATAAGGTCTTTGTGCGTCAGGTCAATTTTTAAACTTCCCTCATTGACCTTTCCTATGCCCTTAAGCCCCAATTCAAGCTTAATCCAGTTTTTGCATTTCTCTTACTCTTCCTTACTAAGCTCCAATAACTCTATCTCCCAGTATGCCAATAACAACCCGAGCCATTAATGGATGTTGCACAATTATTTGTTTTTGATGCACTAATTATTCTCCTCCCAGTATTGTTGATGTATTGTAACCACCAAGGTGCAAAATAGCTTTCAGTATGAACCTTAAATGGGTTTTAAATGCAGGGTTTGTAACCCTTAGCTGAGTTGGGGGATCTTAAAGAAAAATAACACTCTCTGCTCCTTTAAATGCCAATCTGCAGATTAGATAACTCATTATTGGGTTGTGGAGCTATTTGGTGAAGTACGGGTTCCCTGAAAAACAGCTTTGAAAACCACTGACCTAAGCAATGAGTGCTGTAGATATTACATCCAAATTGGTAACTGAAATTCTCAAGTGATTTGAAGAGTGTGCTTTCCAGCAATGATCACTGAACAGTGATTATGGAATCCAGCTCAGTTCTTTCCCAGCCAAGAGCTGCATTAGTGTTGACCCCATTCCAAATGGTTGCACCTTCTTTAGCATGGATTGGAATTAAATGGTGGACTTTGAATTAACCTAGAATCATTGTACTGTTCAGTCACATGCTTTGTGTGTGTGGGGGGTGGGGGGGGGAGGGAGGGGGAGAAGAGAAAAAAAAGTTTTCCCCCTAAATAAATTAGCTCTCTCTATAAGGTGCACTTCCTGAATTTCCATGATCTCAAATCCTTTGAGTGACAATTTTAAGAAAGTTTAAACAAAGTTTGCTGATTTTAATTTATGCAATTTTTTTTTATAATTTAATACTTTAATCCCCATTTAAACTGGGTTTAAACAGGAATCTGAACCATTGAGTGAATGGACTTAAATTATCAATAAAACACTTTCTTAGCCTTTGCTATTTGGAGAATTCTACCTCACCCAAAATATTGGTGGCATAAATAGGGGAAGACAAGGTAATTAGAGTAATAGTGAAAATTTAAGAGAGCAGATAACTTTACCAAGCAACTAAATGACATTGGGTAAATGGACTTGATATTCAATGCTTTCTGAAACTTTAAGAGTCCTCTTGCTTATCTAGGTTCTTTCCAGTAATTAAACCCTCGTCCCCACTATTTATACCACCAATTTTTTTTGGTGGTAGGTACAATAGTGAAAGCTGAGAAGTATTTTTTCCACATTCAGTGCAGTTCAGACTTGCTACAAATGCTTCAGTCAGAAGTCACTGGGATTTGAAATCTATATATCAGAAAGAAACATTCCATTTATTGCCCTTGATTGTAGTTCAGGTGAACACTGTCATGTATTGATAAAAGCTTTTTTTTAATTTTTAGCACTGCTATTATCTTGATTGTGACTGGAATGCACTGAACTTGTTTATTGCTGCTACTTGTTTTCATTCTGTTTAAACTCTCAATTCACACTGGTGTATTACCCCTGCACTCATGAGCTCTAATTTTGTTGACTAACCTTGTTGAAAGCTTTCTGGAAATCCAAAGCTTTCTGGAAATCCAAATTCACCACACATACTTGTTACCCCTTGTATTCCAGTAGCTACCAACCTAAAAGAAGTTACATAAAGTTAAATGTAAATTCCTTCTCAAATTCCATGTTGACTCTACTCAATTGTATTATTCTGTCTCAATATTATATCCCTTATTATAGATTCCAGCCTACTACCTAGCAGAGATGTCAGACTAACAAGTGTCAGGCCCTTCAATGAATCTGGGGAGGAGAAAAAAAAATGGGATTAATGTCAGATTGGTGTAAAATGGGTGGTTGATGATCGGTGTGGACTGAAGGGCTGTTTCTGTGCTACATCTCATTCTTAAATTGATGACTTGGAGTATGGCCTCCAAATATGTACATCTCTTGCGCAATGTCTGCATAGTACATCTGAATAACAGGTTGGGGTGATCCAGGTTCTGGAGTGGAGATGACAAAGGTTGAATAGTTTCCTGTTTCTGTTTAGGCTAGTTCCATACCAGCAAGGAACTTTTTGAAGGTGGTGTGCCACATTGCAGTGAGAAAGATTGAGAAAAGCGTTGGGAGAGCTATGCAGACTTGCTTGATACCAGTCTGCACTGAGAATGGGGTCTATCATGGACCTGTTGGTTAAGATCACAGCTTGCATATCATCTTGAAGCAATAGTACAATGGAGGTGAATTTCTGCGGGTAGCCAAAGGGTTCCTCTCGATTGACAGTCAAAGCCATCTATGAAGTCAAAAAGGGCCCTGTTTGGTGGTTGATGTTTTAATACCTATGGAATCCTCTCCTAGGTAGCTTCACCTTCTGTGAATCAATATATTCAGCATGTCACTGCTCATTTTCTTACCCACTTAAATCCCTCCCTTTCTTTACTCAATCCCAATGCCTGCCTTATGAATCAATTTCAAGACCCCTTAAATTTTACCTATTTCATTGGCTGCTTCCCTTGCACACGTGCTTGCATTTTTTTCTCAATTTTCCTGCATCATCACCACAAAATTCAGTGTCAGAAGTTTGCAAAGGAACATCTAAACAAGCCTGATGCATTTTGGAAACAAGTCCTGTGGACTGATGAAGTTCAAATAGAACTTTTTGGCTGCAATGAGCAAAGGTATGTTGGGAGAAAAAATGGGTGCAGAATTTCATGAAAAGAACACCTCTCCAACTGTTAAGCATAGGGGTAGATGGATCATGCTTTGGGCTTGTGTTGCAGCCAGTGGCACGGGGAACATTTCACTGGTAGAGGGAAGAATGAATTCAATTAAATACCAGCAAATTCTGGAAGCAAACATCACACCATCTGTAAGAAAAGCTGAAGATGAAGAGGATGGCTTCTACAACAGGGTAACTATCCTAAACACACCTCAAAATCCCCAAGCTGAAGGTTTTGCCATGGCCCTCACAGTCCCCTGACCTAAATATCATCGAAAATCTGTGGATAGACCTCAAAAGAGCAGTGCATGCAAGACAGCCCAAAAATCTCTGAACTAGAAGCCTTTTGCAAGGAAGAATGGACGAAAATCCCCCAAACAAGAACGGAAAGACTCTTTGCTGGCTGCAAAAAGCGTTTACAAGCTGTGATACTTGCCAAAGGGGGTGTTGCTAAGTACTGACCATGCAGGGTGCCCAAACTTTTGCTTCAGGCCCTTTTCCTTTTTTGTTATTTTGAAACTGTAAAAGATGGAAATAAAAAAGTAATCTTGCTTAAAATATTAAAGAAATGTGTCATCTTTAACTTTATGCCTTTTGGAAATCAGGTCATCTTTTACTCGCTTAGCTACTCACAGTAACAGAAATTTTGACCAGGGGTGCCCAAACTTTTGCATGCCACTGTATGCACATATGTCAGACTATGTACCTTAATAATATTGTGGGAGCTTGTATGTCTATAAGGGTTTTCCATAAATTGGGTGTTCGTAACCCAGGGATGAACTGTGGTCCATATTGCAACCACAATGCACTGGTGGTGGAGGGGGTGAACGTTTAGGGTGGTTGATAGGGTACTAATCTTTGGGCTGCTTTGTCCTTGATAGTGTTAAGCTTCTTTGAATATTGCTGGGCGTTCATTCATCCAGACGAGTGGGAAATATACCATTACATGCCTGACTTGTGGCTTGTAGATGATGGAAAGGATTTGGGGTGTTAGGAGGAGAGTCACTTGCAGCAGAACACCTGCTCATGTAGCCATTGTATTTATGTGGCTGATTAAGTTAGGTGTTTAATCAGTGATGACCCACAGAATGGTGGGAGACTTGACAATGGTCATATCACCATATGTCAAAGTTAGGTGGTTAGACGTTCTTGTTTTGTAATCGGTCACTGCTTTGAATTTTTGCGGCACAGGGATTGGTGCCAGGGACCCAGCTATTCACAATCTACATCAATGATTTGAGGAGACCATGTGCAAGATGTCCAAGTTTGCTGATTATATGAATTTGTGAGGAGGATGCAGAGAGGCTTCAGAGGACCACAGACAGACCAAGTGAATGGGCAAGTTACAGCAAATGAAATATAGCAGAAAAAGTAAAAAGCATTTTTTAAACGGTCAGGGATTTTAACGTGAATAGCATGCTAGACCAACTGGTATTCAATACAAAATAAAACTTGGGAGATGCGAAGGAAATATCACCAGAACATCCTACATTTATTCAGAAATAAAGGAAGAAAAAAGTAGCATATGTTTACATTTCTGAAAGGGTCATTGCTAAACATAGTAACATGATGAACAAACCAGTAAAGTGATGGGTTTTCTTTTTTGCTGGGTTTATTGTACCAACACAACAAGAACACCATTCTCTGCAAATTACTTGTCTTAATATATTTTCCTGTGCAACAGCTTTGAGCATCACTTCCAGAATATAGATTCACATGCAGAATTTGGTGAGGGTTTCATTTTAAGTAAGCGAGTAATATGTTACAAATGATTGATATAAGTTAAATCCTGTGCCATCATATCTGGTAGTTCCGGAGGAACAAACATAATGATTGATAGAGAAAGGAATGGAACACGCATCTCATTTTGCTCCTTAGTTATTGACCTTATACAGGATCTAATAATAATCTTGTTTAACAGCTGCTCTTACATGTGAGATAAATGATTGACAGGAGAAGAGGATGCGTATTAGATGAACTGTTGATTGATTTTTCTCTGATAGTCACAGCATCAGTGTGAAACAATAGAATGGTGCAAGGAAGTCAAGGTCTTTGAGTGTAAAACAGACAAGGACAAAAGTAGGGAAAATATACACAAGCCACACCAAGAGACATAACTGCACTCCGTGATGAAAAGAGTTATTATACATCAAACAAACTGCCTGGTACAAAATAAAGTAAATATTAATTAAGCATTAATTGAACTTTTATTTGCTGGAATTTTCTTGTTTGAAGGCTGTAGGTGTGTGCTTCCGTACATGCACAGTTATATACCAAAGATTGATTCTGACTTACAATGAGTTCTAAGATTAATAGCACGTATATTAATTTTACATTACAAAAGCAATAATTGCTAATTGGTTGATTCTAATCATCTTCACTCAAGAACAGGTTAAGTACATGGCATGTTCAGGTAGTTATTTCAAATGGTACCATTCTCAAATATCTAAAATTACTCTTACAATTAAAAAAAAGACAAAACTCATAAGAAATACGAAACAAGTACAGAAAAGTATAATTGAAATTTTGCAGCTGCTGAGAGATACCCTATTAGTTTTCATTCAAGGGTAACATCAAAATAATTTCAGCAGCCTTTATCCTTGGAATAGGTAAACCTGCTGAACACAATGCTAGCACTTTAAAATATTAAAAAAGGACAAAACAAATCCTGGTCATTAGTGTCCCTTGGCATAATTGTTCTTGGCACTTCATCAGCTTGCTGAAATACGGCCTGACATGGGCGATGTTTATTGGCATAGGTTTCCAAGCTTGATGTTTCTGTCTTACCAGAAACAACTTAGCTGTAACACCAGTAAATAATCCAAATGAGATGCCCTTCTGCTATCATGCAATTTGTGTGCAACAAACAATCTGCTGGAGGAATTCAGCGGATCGAGCAGCATCTGTGGGGGGAAAGGAATTGTCGACGTTTCGGGTTAAGACTCTGCACCATTAACTGCTGCACGACACCTGAGTTCCTCCAGCAGATGTTACTCCAGGTTCCAGCCTCTGTGACTCCAATTTGTGTGCAAGCTGTTTATCAATAACAAGAGCTTCTCTTTATATCACTCCTGTAACAGAGCAAAGGCACTTCACAGAAATATTAACAAATAAAAATAAATAAGAAGGCATACAAGATACTTGCCCTCATTAGTCAGGGGACAGAGTATAAAAGCAAGGAGGTTATGTTTCAACTATATAAAACATTGGTTAGGCTACAGATGTAGTATTGTATATAGTTTTGGTCACTATGCAACAGGAAGGATGTGATTGCACTGGAGAAGATGCAGAGGAGATTCATCAGGATGGGAAATTGGTTAAATAATTTGTAAATTGGTTGATTATTGTCACATGTACCGAGGTACAGTGAAAAACTTTGTTTTGTCTGCCATCCATACAGATTATTTCATTACAACAGTGCATTGAGGTAATATAAGGGAAAACAGCAACAGAATGCAGAATAAAGTGTTAGTTATGGAGGAAGTGAAGTGCAGGCAGACAATAAGGTGTAAGGCCACAATGAGGTAGATTGTGAGGTCAAGAGACCATCTTATCGTACTAGGGGACCATTCAATAGTCTTATAACAGTGGGATAGAAGCTATCCTTGAGCTTGGTGGTATGTGCTTTCAGGCTTTTGTATCTTCTGCCTGAGGGGAGAGGGGACAAGAGAGAATGTCCAGGGTGGGTGGGGGTCTTTGATTATGTTGGCTGCTTCACCAAGGCAGTGAGAAGTGTCGACAGAGTCCATGGAAGGGAGGCTGGTTTCTGTGATGTGCTGACCTGTGTCCACAACTCTCTGTAGTTTTTTGTGGTTTCAGGAAGAGCAGTTGCCATACTAATCTAGATAGGATGTTTTCTATGGTGCATTGATAAAAATTGGTGAGGGTCAAAGAGGACATGTCAAATTTCTTTAGCCTCCTGAGGGAGTAGAGGCACTGGTGAGTTTTATTGGCCATGGCATCCATGTAGTTGCACCAGGACAGGCTATTGGTGATGTTCACTCCTAGGAACTTGAAGTTTTCAACCTTCTCAACCTCAGCACTGTTGATGTAAACAGGAGCGTGTGCACCGCAGTCGTGAATGCATAGGGAATAGAATAGGGAACTGAGGACACAGCGTTGTGGGGCCCAGTGTTGAGGATAACTGTGGCAGAGGTGTTGCTGCCTATCCTTACTGATTGCGGTCTGTTGGTCAGCAAGTCAAGGATCCAGCTGCAAAGAGAAGTGTTGAGTCTCAGGTCTAGGAGTTTGGAGGTGAGTTTGCATGAGATTAGAACATTTCAGTTCTGAAGGGAACTGTATCGGCTGGGTTTGTCTTCCTTGTATTGGAGAAGGATGAAGGGTGACCTGATTGAGGTATACAAGATTAAGAATGGCATGGATAGGATAAATAGTAAAGGCCTTTACCACCAGAGGAACTAGGTTTAAGGTCAGGGTAGGAGATTTGGAGGGAATATAAGGAAGGATTCTTTCACTCAGAAGATGGTTAAAATCTGGAATGCCCTGGTGAGATGGTAGTGGAGGCAGGTACTTTCACAACATTTAAGAAGTACTTAGATGAGTACTTGAAACGTCATGGTATAGAAGTCCATGGATCGAATTCTAGAAATGGAATTAGTGTAGGTAGGTACTTGATGGACAGATCAGACCCAGTGGCCTATGCTTCTATGAGGTAAGACTCTAAAGCAAGTCACCCGAGAAGATACAAGGACAGATGATCAAAAACCTTGTCAAAGACATAGATTTAAGTTGTGTCATTGAAAAGGGAAAAAAGGATTAGGAAGGCAAGGACATCAGTGATGGGATGATTAAAACTATGCATGACCAGGAGTTCAAGATTACAGAGCACTGATATTTCAGATTATTAGGCTCCACTTACCGTCGCTAAGGGTAGGAGTTTCTGCTTTACACTCAACTGGCAATTTTGATGTCGATTGTGCCCAAACTTGTGGCTATTTTGAAACATCTTTGACCTTGGCAATTTTGCTCCACCATATCTGTACATCACAAAATGCAAAGTCTACCAAGAACTAATGCAATCAAGCAGAAAGCAAATCACTGCAGATATTGAAAATCTTAAATAAAAACAGAAAATGCTAGAAATTCTCAGCAGGTTAGTCAGCGTTTCAGGTCACGGACCTTTCATCTGTTCAAGAGTCCAGTCTGATCTGTTGTATATTTCCAGCAGTTTCTTTTATTAATGCAAACAAGCAGCATTTTAAAATATAATGATTTCCTTCGAAAATAATTTTCCTTCATGCATTTAAAAGTAGTAACTTAGAAACATTTGATTACGAAAACTGAATTTACAAAATACATATTTTAATCACAATGTCCATCCACCACCTCTGAATAAGTGAACTTACTAAAACTCACTTCTAACAATATTTAATGCTCACCCACGCCAGGTAAATTGGGGTACATTAATTTCTTAGAAAATCTTAGAAACTCTGAGATGAAAATCTCATCTTAAACCTTTTAAAACTGTCTAGTTGCATCCATGTGCCCAAAATATCAAGCTTCATTATTAAACATTCCATGAAACCCTGAAGATGAGCACTATTAGTGGAAGTTCCCAGAGGTGATTATTTTGTGAGGAAGGCCACTATCTTGGGGATGTCCTTCTTCCTGCACAATGTTTTTAAAGCCAAACCAAAATAGCACAGATTCAAGCTACCTTGATGCAAATTGTGCTTAAAATTCTAGCATCTTTTTTTTAGCTAAGTATACTGATTTTGGAAGATGTGTGCCCAGTTAAATACCTTGCAGTCAAATAGAAACATCTGGACTTCTCAAAATCTACATAAATTATACCAACTATGCATTAAAGCTTTTCATGCATCTATGAAAATTTATTTGCTCACACAATCCAGCACAAAGTCCTCTTTTATCCATCACCTATGCTTACAAGCCTCTATAGGCTTATGGCAATGAATGCAAAATCTTTGTTCTTGTCTACATGGCTTTGCTCAAGCCTGCTTTCTCAAGCGTCTTGCAACCTCTGTTTAACTTTTCTCACTTTGAAACTTACTTCATCAGTCCTATGTCATCTCTTTCTCTTATTTCTCTCTTTTTCTAAATTGGTGTTGTATAAGTGTGCATTACTTCTGAATCACCTAAGCTTGTGGATTACTATGAAGAATAAAGCAAGAAACTGTGCTTTATATATATATATTTTTTATTTTTTATTTCTATATATATATATATAATATATATATATATAATATATATATATAATATATATATATATATGTATATATATGTAAATAAAAACTTGCATTTACAAATCCAGTAACAAATGCACTACATCACTAGCTAGGTACAGTGTCCATAAAACAAAAGTCGATGCCTAAGCTACTTCCATCAGCTACTTGAATTTCCCATTCAAATACATGGGAAATAAATTAATACCTGAATAATGCTTCCTTTGAATAAACTTTCAAGAGTTCTTAAAGCCAGAAAATTGGAATCTTAACACTTAACATCCATGTTAAGGTTCACAATACACTCAATGCATGTTTGTAAAATCCTTTTTCAAGTAATTAAAAATCCTACAGCACTATTTTGAAAAGAAGGGGTCACAGAGTCATACAACACAGAAACAGGCCCTTCAACGCACCATATCCCTGCCGACCCTACACTAATCCCCCATTTGCTAGCATTAAGTCTGTGCCTTGCCTACTTAAGTGCTGGTGTAAATTTCTCCTAAATGTAATAATTGTATCTGACACCACCACCTCCTCTGCCAGCGAGTTCCAGATATCAACCATTCTTTATGTAAAAAAATTGCCCATCAAATCCCCTTTAAAACTCCTTCCTCTAACCTTAAACCTATACCTTCCTGTTTTTGATACCATTACAATCAGAAAAATATCTTGACTATCTATGCCTCTTACAACTTTATATACCTCTGTCAGATCACCCTCAGCATCCAAAGCTCCATGGAAAACAAACCCTGTTATCCCTGGTATTCTGGTTAATATTTCTCCATCAACCAATACTAGTAAATCAGTTTATCCGGGTTGCAACGTACAAAACTGTCCGCCGTGCTTTGTACATTACATCAGAGACTGTACTTCAAGAAGTACTTGATTGAGGTCATGAAATGGGGCTTTATAAATCAGTGTCTTTCTTTCTATATTTATTTGTCCATTGTTGGAATCCTACATTTCAGTCTCCTAACTGCCTCTCAGGATTTCTCTATCCTAGATGTCATTCTCCTCTATAATTATTGAATCCATCATATTGCGATGTTTAATGGAGGTTCCTTGGATCCAGCCTTACCAAAATAAGGCGTGGCTGAGTGTAATGAGTGCATGGTGATTATGGTATTATTGAATAAACCAGAGGTCATGAACTTGCATCTCAACATGTAGGTGAAGATGGTAATTTGTAAGCTGCCAGCAAGACTGTGCATGGAAACTGTTGCAAGAAAATTTGACAAAAATTCTATTATAATTCTATTATCTAATCACTCAGAAGCGCGCGGGCGATTTAAAAAGAAGACTGCCATATCCAGCGGACAGCATCGGAGCGGGCAGCAGAGTGAGAGGGAGCAGAGTGGTTTGGGCTTTGGCTCAACGGGCTTTGGCGAGACCGGGTAAGAGGTGAGATTTATAGAGAGGGGGTAAGTTATTAGTTTATTTATTTATCTCAGTAGTATTTAGCAGTATGCATCTGGGGTTGATCTTACGTTTGGAGTGTCAGATGTGAAGACCCTGGGAGACTACCAGCCTCCCCGATAACTACATCGGCACAAAGTGCACTGAGATGCGGCTCCTCGAGGAATGGGTTGAGAGTCTGGAGCAGCAGCTCAATGACCTTCTGCTGATTAGAGAGAGCGAGCAGGAAATAGACAGGAGTTATAAAGAGTTTGTAGAGAGTACCTCTGTGGCAGCCCCCCTCGAAAATCGGTATCTCATTTTAGATTCCATTGGAGAGGATGACCTGTCAGAGGAAGACCACGGCAACCGGGACATTGGAACCGTGCCCGGTACTGTGGTCCAGCGGGGAAAGAGAAATGCAGTGGTTATTGGGGATTCTATAGTGAGGGGAATGGATAACAGATTCTGCGAAACCGACAATGAATCTCGGATGGTGTGTTGCTTCCCTGGTGCCAGGGTACGGGATGTCACGGACCGGGTCCAGAATATTCTGAGGGGAGAGGGTGATCAGCCAGAAGTCTTGGTACATGTAGGCACCAATGACATAGGTAGAAAAAGAGAAGAGATGCTGAAGGAAGATTACAAGGAGTTAGGGAGAAAGTCGAGAAGTGGGGACCTCAAGGGTGGTAATTCCAGGATTACTACCTGTGCCACGTGCCAACGGTAGAAAGAATAGAAAGATCTGGCAGATGAATGTGTGGCTGAGTGACTGGTGCAGGGGGCAGGGCTTCAGATTTCTGGATCATTGGGACCTTTTTTGGGGGAGGCATGACCTATTCACTAAGGATGGGTTACACCTGAACTCCAAAGGGTCCAGTATCCTGGCGGGAATGTTTAATTTAACTGTTGGGGAGGGTTTAAACTAATCTGGCAGGGGGATGGAAGCCAGGATGTTAGGATACAAGATGTTAGGGTAAGGGAGGAAGTTTATAGAAACAAGTCCAAGACAGTGTGCAGTGAGGATGGCAAGAAGGACAGGCAGGTGAGAAGTCAGGATAATTTGCTGAACAATAGAAGTACAACCAATCAGGATGTTAGGATACAGGATGTTAGGATAGAGGATGAGGTATATAGAAACATGTCCAAGATAGTGTGTAGTGAGGATGGTAAGAAGGACAGGGAGGTGAAAAGTCAGGATAATTTGCTGAACAATAGAAGTACAACAAAATCAATAGCAGATACTGGACTAAATGTACTATATTTGAATGCATGTAGCATTAGGAATAAAGTAGATGACCTAGTGGCACAACTACAGGTTAATAGATACGACATTGTGGCAATCACCGAGTCATGGCTTTATGACGGATGTGATTGGGAACTAAATGTCCAGGAGCACACAGTGTATAGGAAGGATAGGCGGGTAGGCAGAGGGGGAGGTGTGGCCATGATGGTTAGTAGTGATATAAAATCAATAGAAAAGAAGGACATTGGGTCAGAAGAGGCGGAATCCTTATGGGTGGAGCTAAGAAATAGCAAGGGTAAAAGGACAACAGTAGCAGCTATATATAGGCCTCCTAATAGCAGTCAGGAAGTGGACCATAAGTTGCAGTTTGAAATAGAACAAGTGCGCCAGAGTGACAACGTGAAGATAATTATGGGGGATTTTAACATGAAGGTGGACTGGGAAATCCAGCAAGGCAGTAGATCTCAGGAGAGTGAGTTTGTGGAATGTCTACAGGATGGTTTTTTGGAGCAACTTGTTGATGAGCCCACCAGGGGATCGGCTGTTTTGGATTGGGTGCTGTGTAACGAACCGGAGGTGATTCGGGAACTAAAAGTAAAGGAACCATTGGGAAATAGTGATCACAATATGATTGAGTTTCGTTTCAAATTTGAGAAGGAAACTGATAACTGGTGTATCGATATTTCAGTGGAACAAAGGAAATTACAGTGGTGTGAGAGAGGAATTGGCCCAAATTCATTGGAAGAGTAAGCTAGCTGGAGGGACGGCAGAGCAGAAATGGAAGGAATTTCTACAAATAATAAGGAAAATGCAGGATAGATATATTCCAAGAAAAAAGGTTTTGAATGGAAAAAAAGGCACAAATAAAAGCAAAAGGGAGGGCATACAAGGAAGTAAAAATTAGTGGGAAAACAGAAGACTAGGAAACTTTTAGAAAACCTGCAGAAAGAAACTAAGAAGGTCGTTAAGAGAGAAAAGATGAATCACGAAAGGAAGTTGGCAGATAACATTCGAAAGGATACTAAGAGTTTTTTAAATATATAAGGAGTAAAAGAGAGACCAATCGATAACGGTGCGGGAGAGATTATAATGGATGATAAAGAGATGGCAGAAGAACTAAATGAGTATTTTGCATCGGTCTCTGTGGAGAACATCAGCAATATACCAGTTAGTCAGGGGTCTCACGGAATGGAATGGAATGAGTTCAGTTAAGATTACTAGAGAAAAGGTGCTAGGAAAACTAAGTGGGCTAAAGACTGATAGGTCTCCCGGACCGGATGAGGTGCATCCCCGGGTTCTGAAGGAGGTGGCTTTAGAGATAATGGAGGCAATTGGTGATAATTTTTCAGGAATCGATAGACTCCGGCATGGTTCCGGAGGACTGGAGGGTCGTAAATGTAGTTTCACTGTATAAGAAAGGTGGGAGGCAGCATAAAGGAAATTACAGACCTATTAGTTTGACGTCGGTGGTGGGAAAGTTATTGGAATCGATCCTCAAGGATGAGGTTATGGAATACCTAGAGGTGCAAGGCAAGATAGGTCCTAGCCAACATGGTATCATGAAGAGAAGATCCTGCCTGACCAATCTATTGGAGTTTTTTGAAGTAATCACAGGTAGGGTGGATAAGGGAGAGGCGGTAGATGTTGTTTATTTAGACTTTCAAAAGGCCTTTGACAAGGTGCCGCATAAGAGACTGATTAATAAGATGAGAGGTCATGGAATTACAGGTAGGATAACAGAATGGGTGGAACATTGGCTGGCTGGCAGGAAGCAAAGGGTGGGAATGAAAGGATCTCATTCTGGTTGGCTACCGGTTACTAGTGGTGTTCCGCAGGGGTCGGTGTTGGGGCCGCTTCTTTTTACCTTGTACATTAACGATTTGGATGATGGAGTAAATGGTTTTGTGGCTAAGTTTGCGGATGACACCAAGATAGGTGGAGGAGTAGAGAGTATTGAGGAGACAGGAAGGTTGCAGAGAGACCTAGATAGTTTAGGAGAATGGGCAAGGAAATGGCAGATGAGATTCAATGTTGAGAAATGTGCAGTTGTACACTTTGGAAACAGAAATAAACGGGTAGATTATTATCTAGAAGGAGAGAAAATTCAAAGTACCGAAGTACAAAGGGACTTGGGGGTACTCGTGCAGGATACCTTAAATGTTAACCACCAGGTCGGATCGGTGGTAAAGAAAGCGAATGCTATGTTGGCATTCGTTTCGAGAGGTATAGTGTATATAAGTAAGGAAGTGTTAATGAGGCTCTACGGGGCACTAGTGAGGCCTCATTTGGAATACTGTGCACAGTTTTGGGCCCCATATCTTAGGAAAGATGTGCTGATGTTGGAGAGGATTCAAAGGAAATTTACGAGGATGATTCCCAGAATGAAAGGGCTTACATATGATGAGCATTTGTCAGCTCTTGGACTGTACTCACTAGAGTACAGAAGAATGAGAGGAGACCTCATAGAAACATTTAAAATGTTGAAAGGACTGGACAGAGTAGATGTGGCCAAGCTGTTTCCCTTGGCGGATGAGTCCAGCACCAGAGGGCACAATCTTAGAATTAGAGGGTACAGGTTTAAAACAGAGATGAGGAGAAATTTCTTTAGCCAGAGGGTGGTGAATTTGTGGAATTCCTTGCCACGTACAGCAGTGGAGGCTAGATCACTGGAGGCGTTTAAGGAAGAGATAGATAGATATCTAATTAGTCGGGGTTTCAAGAGATATGGGGATAAGGCCGGAAATTGGGGTTAGAATAGTTTTTTTTTGCCCCCTCCAATTTCTCATTTCTTTTTCTTTTTTCCCTTTTCTTTGGAGCAGACTCGATGGGCTGAATGGCCTACTTCTGCTCCCTTGTCTTGTGATCTTGTGATCAATCATAAGAGTACAGGGAAATAAGAAATCAGTGCATGACTATGTTATTTGGCCCCAAGAGTTTGCTCTGCCATTCAGTAAGTTCATGGCTAATTTGAACTTGGTCTTAAGTCCCTACATCATTTTATTCCCCTTTGTCTAAAGATTTATTATCACAACCTTGAATATATTCAAAGAGTCGCTGTCCACAGCTTTCTGGGGTGTAGAATTCCAAAGGTTCATGGTCCTTTGAAAGAAAAGATTCCTGCTTATTTTCATCTTTAATGGGTGACTCTTCATTCTGAAGCTGTACCTACTCGATGTACCAGAAGAGCAAACATCCTCTCAGCATCTATCCTGTCAAAGCCTCTCACATTTTATATATATCATTAAGAACATGGAACCTTGCATTCTTCTGAATCTGTTCATCCTTTCCTTATAAAAAAGCCTTTAATTCTGCCCAGCCCAGTCCTGATGAAGGGTCTTGACCTGAAACGTTAACTGTTCATTTCCCTCCATAGTTGTTGCCTGAACTGCTGAGTTCCTCCAGCTCCTTTGTGTCTTGCTCCAGATTTCCAGCAACTGCAGTCTCTTGTGTCTCCTTTTATTCTAGGAATCAACCTTGTGAACTTTCTCTGAATTGTCTCTAATGCAAGAAAGTCCTCCTTAAATCCTTACCATAAATTACAGTGTTAAAATGAAAAGGCTAAGATAAGTTTTTTTTTATAGAAGTTTCAGAAAGCCATTACTTCCAAAGAAGCCATATTGCTTCTGATTAGTAAATGCCGCACAGTAAAATTTCAATCAGCCAAGTATGATCTTATAGTAATAACACTTTGGCAAAACATAGAATAAGTTCTGAATTATATTACGTCATTTACCCAAGAGCAAAACCAGTTATACCCTTTTGCAACTCTACATTGGAATTAATCCCATCATTTACATTTCTTGCTGTATCTAACTGATTATTTTCAATGAGAAAATGTCCCTTTTTTCCAGTATGCTCAGGAATTATCAGTAAGTGCTAAAAATTAATAAATAACTGTTTTCATCGATTTGCAGTAACATAAGAATGATCTCTGCATTTCCATTCTTCTCTTATTCTTACTTATAATAACAGCAGTTTCACTCTCTAACTATGGAAGCAATTCACGTGAAGTTGTCAAGAGATTTGGGCAGATCAAAATGTTAAGATGCTAAATCAATAGATTTAAGTGCCCTCTTTAGACATGATTTCTCCCAAGGCCTCTGTAGTTTTCAGTCTGCTTGTAATTCCTTTCAAACACTTAAATACATCCTTTCAAAACCTATTATGTGATGCTCTATACATTAGAGGTAGAAAAGTCTTCCATTGTCTATGTAATAACATGCACAGTGACATTTTGTTTAAAATCCTGCATTGTTATGAGTTTTAAATAAGCAAAAGATTCATTGGAAGGTTTTGCTTTATTAAGTTTAGATGCATGTTTCTATTCAAAACAAGATTACATTGAAAACTATTACTGATATGCTTGGAATGTAATGTAATTTTAATTAGTGGTGGCATCAGAAAATGGTACAGCAAAGAAGGAGACCATTTGTCCCATCAAGTCTGCACTAGCTTTTTAAAAATATTGCCCAAGTAGTTCTATTCTCTGGCTTTGGTACCATAGCCTCATTATGCTTTTGTTTAAGTATATATCCATTTTCTCTATGAAATTGAATATAGAATCTGTTCCGAACACTTCATCAGGCAGTATGTTCCAGATCATAAAAACTTGAAACATTTAATAAAATACCCCTAACTGCCTCCTCCCCCATCCCCATCTTTGTTTCATTTTTGCCAGTTATCTTACATCTGTGCCCTCTGAGTGCTGACTCTACTGCTTATGGAAGACTCTTTGGTTATGTTATCAAACCACACATAATACTGAAATTTCTGCTTTCAAAATGAGAGAGAAACATTTCATTGTTTTTATAGTGCATTTGTCTGGATTCCAATGCACCAAATGCTGGAAGCTTTCATCAGAGGTTATGAACTTTGTTGAATACATTCTACAATGAAATTATTGACATAAAACAGAGAAACTCTGCACAGAATAAACAACATAGTATGTAATTTCAGATTGTTTTATTAAGTTGGGTAATTAGAAAAAGATATCCCAGTGTGGTGAATCTGAAATATGTACCATATATTGCTCTACCTGGAATCTTGCAACTTCTAAAATCAGCAACTAGAAATGGGCCACATCAAACACTGTTGATTTAATGCATAGACCATGCTACATACATAAACACACCAAAGTCATTGAAGCCATTGAACTGAATGATCCATGTCAGCACAAATGGAGGCTGATATTCTCACATGCATTTAGTGCTGGTAACTTCAAATGAATTTCTTCCTTTTTTTTGTAGTTTTGCCTGATGGTCAACTGTAGGCCAGGGAAGTTCCTCAGCACCTCATTATATAGTGTCATGGGATATTTTTTGCAACCATCCAAGAGGGTGGACAGCACATCAATGTAATGTTCCATCTGAAAGACCCAACCCCTAACACACCACTATGCCTTTCTTGTGATGTTGAAACACTTCTAGGTCAATACGCTTAATGATGAACAATCCATAATGTTCTGACTCAAAAGTGCACGGTGTTGTGGTTATGGTTCTTCTTTTTCTTCTTCCATCAAAGACATGAATCTTTCCATGGATTTGCTTGCTGAATGGTAATAGAGGATCAGCAGTCAGTGAGACTCCCAGAGTGCTGAACTGGGTGCGAATGGCAGAATTAACAGTAAGCTCATTATGCTGACTTGGAGGTACATTGCTTTTCCTTCATTGGTGACAAGTCTAAATCCTGGAACTCCATAGCCAACAATACTGTGGGAGTAGTTTCATCAACTGAACTGCAGCAGTTCAAGAGATTACTCAGTAATTAGCAAGGGGCAATAAATGCTGGTTTTGTCAGCAATGCCCACATCTCAAGAGAATCTGCAAAAAAGAATTATTGAAACACAAAGTTGTACAATCAATCCAGATCTACTGCAGAACAGCCAAAAACACCAATGAAACACAAAATATTTTATTAATATTTCTTGTTGAAAATAAACAGGATTCTTCCCATTACAAGGAATAAAAAGCCAATATTTCCACACAATCAAAGTTGGTGACAACCTTTTCATCCATGAAGGAATCACAGTTAAACCAACTAAAACAGATTTTCTTTGGGTTTTTTTGTCCCTAATCATCTGCCTTAATATCAGTGAAATCCCCAGAGAAGACTATATTTGTGCTACATCTCCATCACAGTTGCCATGGGTGTTCAGTGGGATCCCTGTGGAAATTGTTGGCTATCTTGCTGTGAAACCTTAACTCAATCCTGTTGGTGTTGCGTTCACCGAGTGACAAAGTCATACAGCACAGAAAAATGCTCTTCAGCTCATCAAATCCATGCTGACTATCCATTCCCAATTATCGACATTTTGCCTGTACACACAGTGATGACTGCACACATCCTGCGTATTGGAGGTCCACTTGGGAATGAACATGTGAAAATTCTAGTTTAATTTTCCTTAATAATAAAGATAAATTGATCAGTACTACTCCTTGAGATCAGCTAACTTGCTGATCTTTTTTAATGTTAAAATGAATTCTTACTCACTTGGTGAAAACGAGGGAGATATGTTTTCCCACCATGATGTGAATAAGCTCTCAAGCCACATTTAGAGTTTATGTTTAGTGTGCAGTTAACAATAAAGGTACGCTGAAATACCTATCCTTGGTTTCAGAAAGAAAATCCTTTGAGTAACAGTCAGACAGATTTAGACAAACATCTCTCCACTAGAATGAAAAAAGCTGCAGTTTATGATACCATCTGCAGTGCACTTGGGAATAAGCATGACAAAGAAATCACCTATATTTTCTATATGTAATCTGAGAGTCTTTTAATCTTCTCTGGGAAGGCAGTGGGTAGCTCAGTCACTTTAGCCACAGCTGTGATTAGCCAGAAGCTTCAGTTTTATATCCCATGCTCATAACTTTTTTGAAGATTATTGCTCAAGATTCCGAGCAAATTATTTCTCCAATTGAACAAGTGAACTTTGTAAAGATTGAAGAACGTAAAACCACTTACATTTTTGTTGCTAATGTTTCTTTTCAATCTGTTCTACTTCCCCTTGTTCTCCTAACGACATTGGCCTGGATTTAGTGGTCAGCAGTGAAGAAGACGGACTCACAGCTGACTTCAAAGAAAGCTGCCCTTAAAATTCTAGCAAGCTCAATGGTAAGGATGCCAGGACCTCCAATAGTGTCATGGCATCATAGAGCACAGAGACAGGCCTTTCAGCCTATCAAGTCTGTGCTGACCATTTGCATTAATCTTACATTATTCCTATTTTTTATTCTCCCCCCATCCTTATCAACATCCTGCAAAATTCAACTCCTCCGTCTAACACCAGGGGCAATTTACAGCGGCCAACTAACCTACCAACCCCCACGTCTTTGGGATGTGGGAGGAAAGTGGAGCACCATGTGGTCATAGAAACATAGAAAACCTACAGCACAATTCAGGCCCTTCAGCCCACAAAGTTGTGCCAAGCATGTCCCTACCTTTGAAATTACTAGGCTTACCCATAGCCCTCTATTTTTCTCAGCTCCATGTACCTATCCAAAAGTCTCTTAAAAGACTCTATCGTATCAGCCTCCACCACCGTTACCTGTAGCCCATTCCATGCACTCACCACTCTCTGAGTAAAAAACTTACCCCTGACATCTCCCCTATACCTATTCCCCAGCACCTAAAACCTGGTCAGAGGGAGATACAAAAGACTTGGAATCTGGAGCAAAAAACAAACTGCTGGAGGAACTCAGCAGGTTGAGCAGCATCTGTGGGGGTGGGGTGAGAAGGAATTATCAACGTTTCGGTTCAAGACTCAGGACTGAGAGTGGAGAGGGAAGCATAAAGAGGAGAGGGGAAGGGGTGAGACGGGGTCTGGTAGTTGATGGGAGTCCTGGGTGGGTGGGGCGGTGAGGAATGATGGGCAGAAGGAGCCACAGGGGGGAGGGGTGGAATTGGGGGACAGAGGCAGGTGGGTGATGTGGAAGCAGACAAGGGAAAAAAAAATGAAAGGGACAGGTGGAGCCAGGTTGAGGAAGGGAAGGGTGAAGGTAGAGGCAGAGTCTGGAGGGTGATGAGCGTGGACACAAAGACTAGGAAGTGATGGAAACTACTTGAGGGAGAGATGGGCAGATAGAACAAGATGGGTGAGGGGATGTGGTCAGTGAAGTGTATGGGTGGTGGGTGGAGTAAACCAAGGAGGAAGAGGGGCATAGAATGGGTGATGGTGGGCTGGAGGGAGTGGGGGGCACAGGCAAGGGAACGAAAATGGGAGGATCTGAGGTGGATTGGAAGGAGACAAAGAGTGGGAACACATAAGGTAAGGTAAGATATCTTTATTAGTCACATGTACATTGAAACACACAGTGAAATACATCTTTTGCATAGAGTGTTCTGGGGGGCAGCACGCAAGTGTTGCCACGCTTCCGGCACCAACATAGGAACATATGGGGTAACGGTTACCTGAAGTTAGAAAATTCAGTGATCATACCCTTGGGTTGTAGATTATTCAGGCAGAGGTGTCAAGTGTTGTGTTTGGCCTCACCCTGGCAGTGGAGAAGGCCGAGGGCAGACAGGTCAGTGTGGGAATGACAAAGGGAGTGGACATGGCATGCAACCTGGAGTTAGGGATGGTCATTGCGGAAAGAGAGCAAGTGCCCTGCAAATTGGTTGACTAGTCTGTGCTTGGTCTCGCTGACCAAGGGAGAGCCTGCAAACTCCTCACAGACAACATCCACTGCCGGCATCAGATCTTTGGTATCCTGCAACACTGATCCCACCTTGCAGCCTGAGCTGCCAATCACATTCTCACAGATAGAAAAGCCAGGTGTAAAATTACACAATCTTTAACTAATGTTTTAAACATTCTCACGGCTGTGAAGAAGATTAGAACACAGCCACAATATTATTTTAGAAGATGAAATATGATAAACCAATTATAAAATTTTATAAAAATGGCTTTCATCATTTAAAAATGTTGAAATAATTATTTGAGGTAATGAAAATTCATGTACATAAGCATTAGTTTTTTTAAGGACTGAGTATCTGATGAAGGGATAATGACTTGAAACATTGACTCTCCACAGATGCTGCCTGACCTGCTGACCATTTCCATTATTTCAATTTCCAGAATTAGTAAATCTTTGATATTCCCAATTATACTGAGGCAAAAGTGACTCCACCCACATCTGTCAGTACCACATGTTCATTACATTTATTTGTTAAACTATTGAGAAGGAATTTGTTTCAATACCTCCATTTAAAGGCAGATCAAGAATCTCTTATTTGTTACTGATTTATTATTATTGGCCTATTCAATTGAAAACTATTGCAAGTTGCAACAATATGTCTCCAGGTGTTGTTTCACCAGATGTTGCTCGATGAGGATGTATTGGTATGTATTATATGTCCTTTGGGCAATCTGCCATATACATAGATGACTAACTTCCTTTAGGTTGTCAAGTTAACCCATGTCAGCCATTGTCGGCAATAAAAAACATAGATTTGTAGCAATTTTTCCTTTCACATGCTCAAATATATATTCTATTTTTATCGAATAGTTTCTAAACTTGGCAGAAGATTACTGAGGAACTTGCACTGGAGTTACTTTAAAAGCATCTTTTTTGTTTCATGTGTTATTGTTTTCAGGGGAAATTAAAGTATTTTTTTAGAAAGAATCAATGAGGAGTTACAGACAATCTGCTGGAGGAACTCAGCCGGTCGAGAAGCATCTGTGGGGGGAAAGGAATTGTTGCTGTTTCGGATCAAAACCCTGTATCAGGACACGAATCTTACAATTCCTCTCCCCCCACAGACGCTGCTCGACCTGCTGAGTTATCATCCCAATTCCAGGATCTGCAGTCTCTTGTGTCTCAGATAAATGGGGAGTTGCTACTAATATGAGAGAGAATAAGTTGCAGTGCTACAGGGAAATAAGAAGAGGGAGAATGGGGTTGAGATGACTCTGCTGTGAGCTGGCATGGACCCAATGGGGGGAGAATGGCCTTTTGTGAAGTAATAAATAATGTCAGTTAAGTTAAGCAGATCTTGATTCAAGACTTCATCCAAAATAAAATTAATGTTCTCCAGTCTATGAACAAAAATGCAGAAACCTCACTGGGCCCTTTGACATCACCTTTATTGTAATTCCCATTTAGATGGTCAGATTACACCAAGTGGGTTTAAAAAAAAGACATTCACACCTTGACTTGCTATGATGATGAACCATGTAGTGCATTGGAAATAGTACCTCTTTTGTAAAATTAAAGGACAACTCACCATATTGTTGAGCATACTATAAACTATTAATGACAATATTCCTAGACTTATCGAAAAGAATGCAGTGAACCTGACATCTTTGTGTCGTTGGTTCTAATCCTGGGAGCTTCTCAGTATATTTGGAAGTTGCATACACTCTAGTCTGTCTACTCACTAAAGCATGTTTTGGTAACACTAATTTCCACCTGGACATATTTATGTTTCTGAAATGAAAGGAATTCTTGGATCTAGAATTTTGTTTTATTTGAAGTATTCAATAAAAACAGTAAAAAACTATATTGCTAACTTTTATTTTGCATCTTTTTAACAAGCATATCAGATATCACAATTCTAAGGATGGATTTAGTTATGGGCTTCATGCTATTTCAGAAGTTTGCAATGCCAAGTCTGTTCCAGTAAAATGTCAACAATTGATCTTATTTCTAATCAAGCTAATGAGCACAGCATTTCCCTTTTTGGAAAACATTCTCTAAAATGTACTGTATTATTTTATAATACTTAATCTTGGAATTTTGTGAAGGATTCATGTGGCTTAGCCTTGATCCAGAATTAAGGGCCTGGTTCCAAGCAACGCACATGCATGCCTACTAGAGACTGCCAGCAGTATGTCTCTCAGACTTCCTAACTTCAGAGCTAGAAAAACTAAGGCAGAGGTCACAGTGAAAAAGCTGGAGGAACAAATGAACTGCATGCACTCTGATCGTCAAAGGTAGCAGGAGGAGTAGACAAGATGGTCACACAGGCACGTGGAATGCTTCCCTTCACCGACTGAAGCACAGCTTAGATCAACAAGTAGGTAATGCTCAAACTGCAGTGAGAGTGTGGCACACTGTTCTGGTTACCACATTACAGGAAGATAGCACTAGAGACATTCAGACAAGATGTGTGAGTTTACCCAGACTGGAAAACGCTGGTTGGGAAGAAAGTTTGGCTGGGCTGTGGTTGTTTTCTTTGGAAGCTGAGGGGAAATTTTAGTGAGGTGGATAAAGCTATAAGATGCCAAGATGAACTGGTTAGGAGGGGTCTAGTTCTCTCACCAGAGAGGTCAATGACACGGGCGTAGAGGGTGGCACGATAGCGTAGCGGTTAGCGTGACGCTATTACAGCGCCAGTGATCGGGGTTCGATTCCCGTCGCTGTCTGTAAGGAGTTTGTACGTTCTCCCGTGTCTGCGTGGGTTTCTGCCAGGTGATCCGGTTTCCTCCCACATTCTAAAGACATACGGGTAGGTTAATTTGGGGTTTAAAATGGGCGGCGTGGACTCATTGGGCTGGAAGGGCCTGTTACCATGCTGTAAATAAAATATAAAAAAAACTTGGTATTGACTGCAGGTAATTAAAGGAGCAGAAGGGAGTTGAGTGAAAAATATTTCATCCAGAGGGTGGTGATGGTCTGACACTCACTGACTGGAACGTAGAGGAGCAAGGAAGCTTCATCACAACGTAAATGGAAGTCAATAAACAAACTGTAGATGCAGAAGACCTGAAACAAAAGCAGTGAATGCTATGTTGGACATGTCCTGCAGGGCAGGCAGCAGCTGTGGAGACAGAAGCAGTAATTGTTTCAGGATGGAGCTGGTTCATCAGAACAGTCCTTCCAACATCTTCTGTTTCTGTCTCATCACAAACTACTTGCATGAATACTTACTGAACCAACAAGACAACAGACAGATCTGGGAGGTGGGATGAGTCTGGGAAGGACTTTGTGCTTCACTGCTAATAACTCTATGGCAGCTTATTGGAGTCTACTGTTAATTCAACATAATTTTGGCTAGAACAATGGACAGACTATATGAACCAACTATTTGTTCTCACATTTTGCTCTCTTGAATTTCTTCCTGTGCTATCTCCACACCTCAGACTCTCAATATACCTTTATATCCTCTTTTCTGTCATGAACTCTTCTAGTTTTCTTCTGAAAGCATTTAAGCTATTTGCTTTAACCAGTTCCTGTGGTAGAGTGCTCTGCACTTCTATGAAGAAGGAAGTGAAACTTCTTTCTCTGTTAGATGTGAATAACTTTCATGGTTTAGAAACTTCTGGTTTCTTAAATAATTGAAAACACTCTCTCCACAGCTACCCCACCCAACCCATTCACAATTTTAAAGGCCTCGATTTCATCTTCACCATGTCTTCTCTGAAGAAAAAACTTCCAGTCTCTTCACTCTTTTCTGATAGCTATAATTGCCATTGCCGTATAACGTGAATTTTGTCAGACTATTGTGTTGAATTGTTTACATTGACTAATTTATAATTAATAATAATTATAAAGAATAATTATTATAAATTATCATTTTTAAAATTTCAGGTAGGTGGAATTATGTGCCCTGTTTTTAATATACAGAAATATGCCCAAGTTCAGTCAGTTGAATTGAAGATACAAGAGACTGCAGATTCTGGAACCTGGAGCAACAAACACTTTGCTGGAGGAACTCAGCAGGTCAGGCAGCATCATGCTGCTCAACCCACTGAGTTCCTCCAGCAGATTGTTTGCTGCACTGAAGATATGTTACTTAGATCTATTGCTAAATATTTCTTAAGTACGAACAAGGATTGTATAAAATGTGTGAGGCCTGTTTGTGGGCTAAGGTATTAAAGTGTGGCTAAGGTTCTTGTACAATCCTCAAGAACAAGGCAGTAATCGAAATATCAGAGATAAGTGAAGTTAGATGGTGAGTTCGAACACAAGGGGCAGAATAACAGTGCAGTGAATAGAGCTACTGGCTCACAGCTCCTGTAACCCGGGTTCAGTCCTGATCATCAGTGTTGTCTGTGGGGTTTGCACATTCTCCCTGTGGCTTCATGGGTTTCCCTGGATGCTCCAGTTTCCTCCCACATCCCAAAAATGTTACTGTTTACCAGAAAAGTTGGCCAGTGTAAATTGCCACTAATGTTTAGGTAACTGGTAGAATCTGGAGAGTTATAGAGTCATAGAGCACAGAAAGCAGGCCCTTCAGCCCAACTCATCCATGCTGACTAGGTGTCTTAACTGAGCTAGTCCCGTATGTCTGAGTTTGGCCCCTATCCCTCTGAACCTTTCCTGTTCATGTATCTGTCCAAATTCCTTCTAAATGTTGCTTTTATACCTGCCCTGACCACTTCTCTGGCAGCTTGTTCCATATATGCACCGCCCTCTGTCTGAAAAGGTTACCCCTCGGGTCCTTTTTAAATCTTTCCCCTTTCACTTTAAACCTATGCCCTCTAGTTTTGGTACCCCCTACCCTGGGGAAAAGACTGGTAGTTAATGAGAATGTAGGGAGAACAAGGTACAGAGAAATTTGTGGGGGAATGGGGTGGGTTTTTAGCCAGCAAAGACTCGATGGGTGAAAGTGGTCTCCTTCCATCACGAGAAGAAATATGAGAGATGTATAGCTCATAATGGCAAATGAAATGAATGGCACTTAGTTGAAGGTACTTTCTTTAATAAAGTAGCTATCCATTATAAAGCAGCTCAATTGATTAGCACCCCATCAACCACTTTAAACAACCTCTCTCCATCATCGATGAACTGTAGTTGCAGTTTGTGCATTCAACAAGATGCCCGCTAGAAACTTGCAAAGTATTCTTCAACAGCACCTTGCAAATCTGTGACCTCTATCGCCGTAGGCACAAGATGCATGGAACAGCTATCATCTGAAGGCTCTCTTGCAAGTCTTGAACAACTCTTCATTGTTGCTGGGTCTTAGTCCTGGATCTTGCTGCCTGAGAGGACTGCAGATGTACCTTCACTACAAGGAATGCTGCGGGTCAAGGAGGTACCTCATGACCATTTCTTGAGGTCGATCAGAATGGGACATAAGTGCTGGTCTTTCCAGTAGCAGACATATCGTGTAAATTAACAAAATAAATCTTTGAGACTCATGCCTGATGTCCCATTTTTGGACTTACTGTCTGTGATTCCTTTGGAAGAATTTCTTCAAGTTTTTAAAGATGAAACATCCAGTTTAACTGGAATAAAACAAAGAATTGAAATTGAACTCACGTAAATGTAAATATAACTTATGGGCCAAATCTACTGACCTGACCCCAGAGCTAATCTAAGACTTCCCCATCTTTACCAGCAGAATTCATGGTTTCCAGCGCCATCTTGGGTGGAAGCCAATGGCAGCACCTTCTGACCAGCTCCCTATGTTGCCAGCTGCCCCTGCACTGCTCCAGTGGAGTCCAACGGGGCTGTGCAAACATCTGCAGCCTTTGCAGCTGTCAAGCTGCTAAACCTGTCCTCTGAACCTGTGCCAAGTTAAATCTGGCCCAAGTACAACAGTCCCAGTAAAGTGAATGGGAAACATTGCCTGCTGGGAGAAATGTAAGCATGCATTTTGTTATTATTTAATTAAGCTGGATGAATTTTTAATTGGCTTGAAATGTGTGTGAGGTTTCTTTTCTAATTCCTTTAAAAAAATGAATAGTTATAACTTTCTTAACTCTGTTTATATTTCTGGGCAGGATGGGAAGTTACATTGAGGCAGCTGCTACCCTGCCAATGGAACGAGAGCCAGGATCCCAGTGGCAGACTGCAATCTGGGCCACACTCGCTGGAATGCATTGCACAGTGGCACCGGCCATCTCAGGGCAACAGAAGATATGGCCCAGCGATTCTTCTGATTTTATCTCTGCCACCGCACATCAGTTATTATCTCTGCCAGCTGAATGGGGCTTCTCTGAAGTTGACTGTCAGATATGAGAGCTAACAAGAAAACAAAGGAGTAGAAGTAGGCCACCTGGCCCCTCAAGCCTGCTCTGCCTTTCAATATGATAATGGATGATCTGCTCCAGTTCTCAACTCCTCCTCCATGCCAGTTCTCTATAGTCCTCACTTCCCTAATCTTTTGAAAATGTATCTACCGCCATATTAAATACCTCCAATGATTGAGCCAGTGAAACACTCTGAGGTAGAGAACCAGGGATTCACCCTGGAGAAGCCAAGGCAACAGTGCTGAGGAAATACCATCATAGAGTCATAGAGAGACCCAGCACAGAAACAGGCCCTTCAGTCCACTGAGTCTGTACTGACCATCGATCACACATTTATGCTAATCCTACATAATTCCCAATTTTCTTTTATTTTCCCACATCCTCACCAGCCCCCTCCCCCCCCCCACCCTCTCCCCACCTCACCTGCACATTAGGGTCAATTTACAGTAGCCAATTAACCTATTATCCAGCACATCTTTGCGATGTTGGGGGGAAACCAGAGCATCCAGAGGAAGCCCACATGATCACAGGGAGAACATGCAAACTCCACACAGACAGTACCCGAGGTCAGGATTGAACCTGGGTGTCTGGTGCTGTGAGGCAGTGGCTCTACTTGCTGTACCACTGTGCCACCCTCAGTATTGGAGTTTGGGCTAGAACACAATCGTCAGATCAGCTGAATTAGTTATTTAGTTCTTTTAGAACTTTGGAACACTCTGTAGTTGTGCATGGTGCTATGTAATTGGAAGTTCTTTCACTTTTTCTTTATGAGTACCGTTTGCTTTGAGTCATAGAGTCATAGAGTTATACAACACAGGAACAGGCCCTTCAGACCAAGTCATTAGATACATTAGGGATGGCAGATACATTAGGGACATTTAAGAGACTCTTAGATAGCCACATGAATGATAGAGAAATGGGGGGCTATGTGGGAGGGAAGGGTTAGATAGATATTAGAGCAGGATAAAATGTCGGCACAGCATTGTGGGCCAAAGGTCCTGTACTGTGCTGTAGTGTTCTATGTTCTATGTTCATCGATGCTGACCAAGGTGCCCATCTGAGTTAGTCCCATTTACCTGCATTTGGCCCATATGCCTCTAAACATTTTCTATCCATGTATCTGTCCAAAAGTCGTTTAAACATTGTAATTGTACCCATCGCCTCAGCTTCTTCTGGCAGCTCGTTTCATATACCCAACACCGTCTGTGTGGAAATGTTACCCCTCAGGTCCCTTTCAAATCTCTCCCCTCTCACCTTAAATCTATGTCCTCTAGTTTTAAACATCCCCGTCTCCCCTCTCCTCCCCCCCCCCCCCCCCCACCCACCAACCCTAGGAAAAAGACTGTGATCTTCCACCTTATCTATGCCCCTCATGATTTTATATGTCTTTGTAAGGTCACCCCTCAGTCTCCTACTCTCTGGGGAAAATGTCCCATTCTATCCAGCCTTTCCTTATAACTCAAGCCCTTTAGTCCCGGCAGCATCCTTGTGAAGCTTTTCTGCAGCCTTTCCAGTTCAATGACCTCCTTCCCATAGTTGGGTGACCAGAACTGCACACAATACTCCAAGTGTGGTTTCACCAAAACTTGTACAGTTGCAACATGACGTCCCAACTCTTCTACTCAGTGCCCTGACCGATGAAGGCAAGTGTGCCAAATGCCTTCTTCACCACCCTGTCTAACTGTATTACCACTTTCAGAGAACTATGTACCTGTATCCCGAGGTGTCTCTGTTCTACAACACTCTCCAGAACCCTGCTGTTTACTGTGTAAGTCCTGACCTGGTTTAATTTACACACTTGTCTAAGTTATATTTGAGGATATTTATTTCTGGAAAATATACGCTGGCTGATTAAAAGATTTAGAGTAGAGTCTGCACTTCTGCATAATGTCCCTGCTCTCATCTCTCTGCTGGCTCAGTGCTATTCCAATCTGCTTTCAAACAAATCTCTTGATATTATTTAGCAATGATGTCATGCATTTGCCACTGGGAAACTTCACCAAAAGCAAGCTAACTCCCTGGTGATTGACGGCAATTAGTGGATGTAACTGGGGACTGTTGGTCCTCTTGGGAGTAGTGAGGGAATGGAAATGTAGTATTTGTTTCCCCTATCCGTGACGATCCTTAATGGTAGATTCATAGAGTCAACAGGTCCTAAGGTCCATCATGTCCATGCTGACAATCAATATCTATACTAATCACATTGACTAACACTTGATCCAAAGCCTTCTCTGCCTTGGCCATTCAAGTGCTTGCCTAGATAGTCCTTTAATGTTGCGAGAGTATCTGTCTCCACCACCCTTTCAGACATTGTGTTCCAGATTCCAACCATCCTCTGGTTGGAATATTTCTTCATCAGATCCCCTCTAAACTTCTTACCGTTAATGTCCTTGAGTTTGAGATGCTTCTGGTTTGAGGAAAAGTTTCTCACTCTCCACCCTATCTATGCCCCTCATCGTTTTGTATACTTCTATCAGGTCCCCCATCAGCTTCCTCTGCTCCAAGGAAAACAAACACAGCCTATCCAGTCTCTCCTCATAACTAAAAAGCTCCAACCAGGAAACATCCTGGTGAATCTCCTTTGCAACCTCGCCAGTTCAATTGCATCCTTCACACAACTGTGTGGTGTGTGTGTGTGTGTGTGTGTGTGTGTGTGTGTGTTTCTCTCTCTCTCTCTCTCTCTCTCTCTCTGCGGAAAAGTTGTCTCAACTTCAAGGGAAGGTACTATTTGCAGACAACATTGTATTTGTAACAGGATTTTTCCTTGCTTTCTGTTCTGTTTTTATTTGAATTTTTTCCTCTCTTTCCCGGGGGATATATGAGGCTCTTTTAGGACCACAATACATCATGGCTACTATCAGTTAATGTAGAACAGATGAAGAATTGAACCAATAATAATGTGATTCAACATCCTTGACCATCACTATACAGGCTTCAACCTATCGAATCACCCCCACCCTCACTTTGGTAAATCGGACCACCAG
This sequence comes from Pristis pectinata, assembly GCF_009764475.1. Lineage (NCBI taxonomy): Eukaryota > Metazoa > Chordata > Chondrichthyes > Rhinopristiformes > Pristidae > Pristis > Pristis pectinata. Next base: position 38,802,169 of record NC_067419.1, on the reverse strand, counting down.
GCTGTGCTCCTTCTCCCTCCATACAAACAGAAGCTGAAATGGGAGGATCCAGTACAGAGAGTCATGCAGTGCTGGTCTGAGGAAATAGATAAGCTTCTACGTGACTGTTTTGAGTCAGTAGACTGGTTCATGTTCAAAGACTCAGCTACCAGGCTAGATGAGTGTGCGACTACCATCATGGACTTTATCAGCAAGCGTGTTGAGGACTGTGTACCAAAGAGGACAATGCAGGTGTTCCCAAACTGAAAAACCGTAGATGAACCAGGAGATTCACTCCCTACTGAAGTCTAGGACTGCAGCATTCAAATCAAGTGACCCTAACCTATACAAGAAATCGAGATACAACCTCCGTAAAGCTATCAGAGATGCCAAGAGACAATACCAGTCCAAAATCAAGTCCCAGACCAGCCATCAGGTGTGGTAGGGCTTACATGCTATAACAGGCTACAAAACAAAGTCAAGCAGCATCGCCAACAACAGCGCATCCCTTCCTGATAAGTTTAATGCATTCTATGCACGTTTTGAACAAAAGGGGATTGGTATGTCACCACCACCCTGACAGCCTCCAATGAACCTGAACCTATGGCCACTGCTGAGGATGTAAGATCAATCTTCCGGAGAGTGAACCCGTGGAAAGCATCTGGCTCAGATGGTGCCCCTGGCCGTGTCCTCAGATCCTGTGTTGATCAGCTGGCGGGAGTATTTGCAGATATTTTTAACCTCTCCCTGCTTCAATCTGAGATTCCCACTTGTTTTAAGAAGACCACCTTGGGAAAACCTGGATTGTCCTCTTTGGTACACAGTCCTGGACCTAAAAAAACAAGGTAACATTGCTTAATGACTACCGCCTGGTGGCTTTGACATCACCATCATGAAGTGCTTTGAGAGGCTGTTCAGGGCACGCATCAACTCCAGCTTCCCAGACAACCTCAACCCACGACAATTCACTGACCACCAAAACAGGTCTGCAGCGGACGCCATCTTCCTGGCCCTACATCATCTCTGGAGCACAGTAAAGACACTTGTGTTTGACTATAGTTTATTGACTACAGCTCCACCTTCCATACTATAATTCCAAGCAAACATCACTGAACTCCAAGACCTGGGACTCAGCCTTTGCAGCTTGATCCTTGACTTCCTGACCAACAGACCACAATCAGTAAGGATAGGCAGCAACACCTCTGGCACGATTATTCTCAACACTGGTGCCCCACAAGGCTATGTCCTCAGCCCCCTACTCTATTCCCTCTACACTCATGTCTGCATGGCCAGATTCTGCTCCAATGCCATCTGCAAGTTTGCAGATGATACCACAGTAGTAGGCCACATCTCAAATAACAATTAGTCGGAGTACAAGAAGGAGATAGAGAGCTTAGTGACATGGTGTCATGACAACAACCTTTCCCTCAATGTCAGCAAAACAAAACAGCTGGTCATTGACTTCAGGAAGGGGGGCAGTGCACATGCACCTGTCTACATCAATGGTGCTGAGGTCAAGAGGGTTGAAAGCTTCAAGTTCCCAGGAGTGAACATCACCAATAGCTTGTCCTGGTCCAACCACGTGGATGCCACAACCAAGAAAGCTCACCAGCGCCTCTACTTCCTCAGGAGGCTAAAGAAATTTGGCATGTCCCCTTTGACATTCACCAAATTTTATTGATACGCCATCTTATCTGGATGCATAACAGAATGGTATGGCAACTGCTCTGCCTGGGACCACGAGAAACTGCAGAGAGTTGGGAACACAGCTCAGCACATCATGGAAACCAGCTTCCCCTCCATGGACTCTGTCTATACTTCTCACTGCCTCGATAAAGCAGCCAGCATAATCAAAGACCCCACCCACCCCGGACATTCTCTCTTCTCCCCTCTCCCCTCAGGCAGAAGATACAAAAGCCTGAAAGCATGTACCACCAGGTTCAAGGACAGCTTCTATCCTGCTGTTCTAAGGTTATTGAATGGTTCCCTCGTACGATAAGATGGACTCTTGAACTCACAATCTACCTGGTTATGACCTTGCACCTTATTGTCTACCTGCACTGCACTTTCTCTGTAGCTGTGACACTTTACTCTGTGTTCTGTATTGTTTTACCCTGTACTACCTCAATGCACTGTGTAATGAATTGATCTGTATGAACAGTATGTAAGACAAGTTTTTCACTGTACCTCTGTACAAGTGACAATAATAAACCAATTCAATTCAATTTTGAAATTCGTTTAAAAAAAAGTATGGTTTTCTGCAGCACCTTTCATGACATTTTTAAGCGCTTTGCAGCCAATGAAGTACTTTTGAAGTAGAACATAAGAACCAGAACAACCAAGTTGCTTGCAGTAGCATCCAACAATCAACAAAATGGTCCTGGTACTGTTTTTTATTTTTTTAAATAAGTAAAATAAAGAGAGAAAAAGCTGAATAATACTCAACAGGACAAGCAGCAGCTATGGAGAGAGAAACAGTGTTAAAATTTCCATTCAATTACTTTTTACAGGAATTAATTTCACATTTGTTTCAGATTTCTCGCATCTACTTTCAGTACTTCTCCTGACATAGAAGGAGGCAATTCAGTCCATTGAACCTACACTTGCTTTCAACTCCACTCATGCTTGTTTACCTCCCATTTACAATTGGGGTAATTTACAGTAACTTATCGACCTATTGAAATTGAATTGGAATTGAATTGAATTGGTTTATTATTGTCACTTGTACAGAGTTACAGTGAAAAACTTGTCTGGCACACCGTTCATACAGATCAATTCATTACACAGTGCATTGAGGTAGCACAGGGTAAAACAATACAGAACACAGAGTAAAGTGTCACAGCTACAGAGAAAGTGCAGTGCAGGTAGACAATAAGGTGCAAGGTCATAACCAGGTAGATTGTGATATGGCTGGCACAGTGGTACAGCTGGTAAAGCTTCGGCTTTATAATTCCAGCACCCGGAGTTCAATCCTAATTCCATTGCTGTCCTTGTGGAGTTTGCACGTCATCCTTCTGACCATGTAGGTTTCCTCTGAGTGCTCCAGTTTACTCCTACATCCCAAAAACTTGCAGCTTGGTTGGTTAGTAGGCCACTGTAAATTACCGCTGGTGTGGGTGGGTGGTAGAGTTGATGGGGAGAATAGTTTACAGGGAGGGAAAGGGGTTGCTCTGTGAGCTGCCATTGACTTGATGGGCCAGATGGCCTCCTATGTCAGCTGGAAATAAGGAAAATATAGAGTGGACCTGGATAGTGCGCTACTGATTGAGCTGTGGCAAATGCCACTGCTCCCAGAATACTAATCCAACAATAAAACCACATTCCTGCAGACATTTAGACTCAAATAAAATGTAACTCTTCTGGCGGTGTGTAAATGTATATTACCATAAATTATTTTTTCTATCTGCAGACACCTAGAAAATAAAACACCAGCTGTTTTCTTTCTCCCTAGGCCTGGAAAACCTGTCTACATGGCTGCCAGGAAAACCTTTTGGCTTCTGATCAATTTCTCTGCAATGCAAAAACCATTTAGGGTGATTTCTACAGAGAATAGAACAGCATCCTCACTGAAATACTTAGGTAATTTTTTCCATGTACAGCTTAGGAAACAGTGCCAACAGCTGCTTTCACTGTTAGAAGTAGTTTCAAAAGAAGTCAAAACCAGATGAGGCAGATTGGAGGCTTTGGAGGAGCATATGCCTGACATGAAACCAAGTAAGACAGTCTGGAGACATGTCTATGCAGAAATTCGAATGCTTGCCAGTATTGAATTTATAGCAATGTTGTAAAGTTATTTCCCAAGTGACTTCTACGACTTGGCTCCATATCCCTATTGTTTTGTATTTCATTAGAAAGCCTTATTCTGCCAGTTGAATGCACATGAGGAAAACATTTTATTCGCTCAGACAAAACGATCTGGCGAGTGAGGGGAGAAAAAAAAATCACACATTTGGACAACAGCCAGAGATAGCCAAATGCTTACAAAAAGATGAGACTGGCTGTAGGTGTGATGTCAATATTCACTATCGAATATGGCTAGTTCGACTGTACCATCTGTGAAATGGTTCACTTTGTGAATCAAAAAGGGGGAAAGGAGCGGTTAAATAACCCAATAATTCAACTATTGTAGCTCAGAATTTTGTTGTGAAAAGTGCATTAATAGCTTAAGCAAAAGGAAAACTATCAGAGATGTACAAGAAAAGGGAGCGGTCATTTAAAAGTGAGTTGCATAGACATGTCTTCTCTTAGAAGATGGGGAACTGCTGGAGTTCTCTATCCCCAGAGAGTTGTGGAGGCTCGATTATTGGGGCATTTAAAGTGGAAGTAGGTGATTTTTGAAAGAATAAGGATTTGGGGGAACTTACACAGGAGTTGAGGCCTGAGGCAGATCAACCACGATCATATTGAATGGCGGGGCAGGCATGAGGGGCCAGGTGGCCTACACCTGTTCTTATTTTCATGTGTGTTTTTATGTGTGTATGAATCCCATTTCAGAAACGAGCACATATTATAGACTTGCACGGCAGTATAGCGCTGAGAGAGCACCACTGTATCAGATGTACCATGAAGACAAAAGAGACTGCATATGTTGGAGTCCAGAACAAAACCAGGACGCTGGAAGAACTCAGTGAGTCAAACAGCTTTGGTGGGATGTTTCTGGTTGAGACCCTGCATCAGGACTGACGGGGAATAGGAAAGATTGTCATGCTTTGGAAGACACATTTAAAATAAAGCCTCATTTACCCCCTCAGGTGGATGTCAGAGAACCCATATCACCACTTACAGAAAACCAGGAAAGTTCTCTTGGAGGCTGTACCAATAAGTATCCTTCAACAGACAACAATAAGATCATCTGGTTATATGAAGCCATGCAAAAAATGACTGCTACATTAGCCATCATTGTAACAGTGTCTACATTTCACAAGTGCTTCATTTGTCTTTAGGGCTTCCTAGGACCGAGAAAGGCTCCAAATGAAGTCAAACACTTTCTTCAATTTTTCCTTTCATATTAATAATTAATGTTATACTGCTAGGCTCATGTTTGAAATAACAGTAATAGCTAGTGTTTATGACATATCTTTCTTGTAATAAGGGGGGACAAAGAAGAAAACAACTGATATCTTAGTTTTCAAGGTGTCCAAAGACAGATTTGATTGTATATTTGAAAGTGGGAAAGGAGGGGAGGGGCTTGATAACAAGGGTGAAGAGGTTGCTGAGTGACAGAATGTAGGATCCAGATAACCGAATGCTGGAAAGGCACAAGAGAAACGCAGTCAGAAGAACAGCATGTGTCCACTGGAGTACAGAGCTGTGGGATATTGTAACAACCAGAGGTGAATTTGGACCTGGGTTATGAAGTTAACATGTTGTAGTACATTAGATGGTCAGATGAACTGAAAGATGTTAGGAAGGATGCTTTGGCTCCCTGTGCGCGTACCTGAGGGGCCAACGGGAAGAACATTGGATAAAAAGACGAGGAGTGAAGGGAATACAGGTGAGAGTACCAGTGGAAATTAGCTGCCTTGGTGATGGAGGGAACGGTAGTGTAGCAGTTAGCATAACGCTATTACAGTGCCAGCAACCCGGGTTCAATTCCAACTGCTGTCTGTAAGGAGTTTGTACGTTCTCCCCATGTCTGCATGGGTTTCCTTTGGGTTCTCCAGTTTCCTCCCACATTCTAAAAAAAAGATGTACGGATTAGGAAGTTGTGGCTATGCTATGTTGGCGCCAGAAGCGTGGCAACACTTGCGGGCTGCTCCCAGAACACTCTACGCAAAGGTGCATTTCACTGTGTGTTTCGATGTACATGTGATTAATACAGATATCTTATCTTATCTTATTGTATCTTACATATTTCAAAGATCTACACAATTAGGCAAGACATGGGTATTGGATTCAATAGGGTCTAATCAACGCTGTAAATAGACAGATGCTTGAATTGAGTGTGCATCTTACGACTGAAGCTGGACAAGACCACTTCAGCCTCTGCAACATCAAGATGGAAAAAAAATGTCTCGTCAAGTTATTTGTCCTGTGAATAAAACTGAGAACATTATTGTACATTTGCCAGCATTATTTGCTGTATCTTAGGCTTTCTTATTGACTTAGAGGAGGCCATTCAGCCCGTTGAGTCTATAACATCTCTCAGAACAATCCTATTCTCCCATTTACTTCCCTGAAGCCCATTCTCTCTCGCATCTCAACTCCACCTTGATTCTCCTATCACCCACCTACACTAGGGGTAGTTTACTGTAACCAGCTAAGTGACAATCATCACGTCTTTGGGATGTGGGAGAAAACTGCAGCACCCAGAGGAAACTTGCGTGGTCACAGGGAGAACATGCAAACTCCACACAGGCAGCAAGGAGAGGTCAGGATCAAATCTAGATCTCTGGAGCTTTGAGGCAGCAGCCCATCAAATAGACCACACGATATAACTACACAACGAGAGGTCACTTTGATAATGATGACATCTTTATTAGTCACATGTACATCGAAACACACAGTGAAATGCATCTTTTTGCGTAGAGTGTTCTGGGGGCAGCCCACAAGTGTCGCCACACCTCCGGCACCAACGTAGCATGCCCACAACTTCCTAACCCGTGTAAGGAAGTGAAATAACTTGCACTTATCTGTCATTTTAATTCTCTAACTTACTCCCACTCTGACCTCCTTGTCTTGGCCTGCTACGCTGTTCCAATGTAGCTCAACATGAGTATCACAGTATGGATACAGTGTAGAGGAGGCCATTTGGCCTGTTAAATCCATACCATCCAGTTATATGAGCAATCCAGCTAATTCCGTTTTCCCACCTTCTCCCACACCCAGCAAATGATTTCCTATCAAATACTTCTTCATCTTTTTAAGGTAAGATATCTTTATTAGTCACATATCATATTAGTCAAAACACACAGTGAAATACATCTTTTGCGTAGAGTGTTCTGGGGGCAGCCCGTAAGTGTCAACATGCTTCAGACACCAACATAGCGTGCCCACAACTTCCTAACCCGTACGTCTTTGGAATGTGGGAGGTAACCGGAGCACCCAGGGGAAGCCCAAGCAGGCATGGGGAGAACGTACAAACTCCTTACAGACAGTGGCCGGATTTGAACTCAGGTCGCTGGCGCTGTAATAGCGTTATGCTAACTGCTACACTACCATGCTGGCCCAGGAGAAATGTGACTGATAGTGTGAAGGTTGTCCAAAATGACTTCTCCAACAAAGATCACCCTACTATAAATTAGGGTGAAAAAATGAAATCAGAATGCATGGAGGAAGGAAAAGGTGATCGACAGAAAGAAACAGAACAAGAATTGAAAAAGAAAGCAAATCAAGTAATAAGAATCACCAGTTAGAAATAGAAGGAAATCAGGGACTGTGAAGAGACAGAATAATAAAAACCTAAAACACCAAGACAGAAATGGAAGGAAGAATTAAATCATTGAAAAAAAAAGGAAGTCACAGATGGGGCCACTTCTGATCATTTCTGTTTAGAGCAGTTCACTCTCACACCATTTCCCCTCCCATCCCAACTGCTGTGTACAGCCTGGGAAAAAGTTCTCTCCCAATTCACTCACATCTGTACTTTCAATTATGTCGCCTTGGCCTTCCATTCTCCAGGACATTTCTGCAGCTGCTGACTTGATTTGGCACATCCACATTCCAGTATTGCGCCCTGGTCTCCTCTCTGACATAGAGTCCTCTCCCACGGCGATGGCCCTCATCCTGCTGTTCTGAACTCAAGGGATGCACAGTTGATTGAATCTGGCAGGCACTGGCTTTGGCTAATCGTCACAAGTTCTAGCTAGAACATGAAGAACTATTGGGCTCAGTGCTTGTCTGGCAAAATTCCTCATTATTCCAGAATCATCTGAAGTCCTGAGATAATCTGCATCCTATTTACCATCTTCTTAACCCCTTCTCCCCTGCATCCTCAATCCTTAACCATGTGGGAGAAACCCATGGACTTCTGTCTCTATCCTTGTCCCTAACCCACCAGAATAACTTCTGAACTTTTTCTGTATCTGTGCTCTCAAACATCTCAAATCACTATTATAAAACTATTGAATGGATCTCTTGTACGATAAGATGGACTCTTGACCTCACAATCTACTTCGTCATGGCCTTGCACCTTATTGTCTACCTGCACTGCAATTTCTCTGTAATTGTAACACTATACTCTGCATCCTGTTATTGTTTTTCCCTTGTACCACCTCAGTGTACATGTGGTGAAATGATCTGTGTGGATGGTATGCAAATCAAAGTTTTTTACTGTACCTTGGTACATGTGACAATAATAGAACAATTACCAATCTTTCTCCGGTTCTTTGTTCCATCTCAGTGAGCTAATCTTGTGCTAGAGATCCATTTGCTGATTTCTTGATCTTATTCCCACCATATCATTCACCAACCAGCCTTCCCCAATGAGACCCCCACACTGGCTAATGTCGTTAACCACTCTTCCTTTTCAGGTACTTTCACAATCTTCTGTAAATCTGATATTGTTACTCTCCTGCCCTCAATGAAATAGTCCTCATCTTGAAAACTACTGCCTATTTCCACCCTTGTCTTCCTTTCCAAAACTCTTATAGACTAATTAGGTTATACAGCATGGAAACAGGTCCTTCAGCCCAACTCATCCATGACGGCTAAGTTATCTACCTGAGCTTGTCCCACTTGCTGTGTTTGGCCCATATCCCTCTAAACCTTTCTATCCACTAAATATCTTTTAAACATTGTAATTGTACCAGTCTCTACCACTTCCTCTGACAGCTTATTCTACGTACCCAGCACCCTCTGTGTAAAAAAGCTGCCCCTCAGGTCCCTGTTAAATCTTTCCCACGTCACCTTAAACCTAGGTCTCTAGGTTTTAGATATCCCTCCCCTGGGTAAAAGATTGTGACCATTCACCTATCTACACTCTTCATGTTCTTCCAAATGCATATAATTTTCTCCTGGAACTAACTGCTTGCTTTTCGCACCAGCACAGTACTGAAGCTGCTCCCAGCAAAGCCACTAATGACATGCTAGGCGATTGTGCTATATAAATATAAGTTGTTGTTGCATGTTATAAATGTTATACTGTTCTTTTTATAGAAGAGAACAAAGTTTTTGCCAATGGTTAACCCTAGGCCAACATCATCTAAATGGGTAATTTGCTCATCTTGTTTGAGGTACCACACTGCGCACAAATTGGCAACCACACGTGCATAGATGTTTGACCAAAAGATATACGGGGTGCTTTGACACAACGAGATGATGAAAGGTAGATTTTTTGATCCTGTGGTTGAAGCTTGGATATAAACAGTGAATGACAGATGTTGAAACAAGTCTGGGACAATCACCAAGTAGCAAGTTTTAATCTCAATTCTTTCTACTTCACGGGTGTGAAGCACACGATGACATGTGAAGGGCACAAACATCTCCCTTCCTTTGTTGGTTTGTTTGCCTCGTACTTCCTTCTTTCTCTTTCTCTCTTCCTTTCTTCCTTTCTCTCTTTCTTTCCCTCCTTTGACCTTTCTCTCTTTCTTCTTTTCTCTCTTTCTTTCTCTCTTTCCCTCTCCCTTTCTCTCTTTCTCTCTTTCTTTCTCTCTCTCTCTCTTTCTTTCTTTCTTTCTTTCATTCCCTTGCCTGAGAGCCCTTCTTTTCTAAGTGAATTACATACATATTTTTTGTCACATCTGTGTACATTCTGGGATGACGGCCGACTTCAGGATCTGTGTAGACACTCCAGCACTCTGCTGAGGGAGATCTGCACTGTTAGCAGTGCTGCCATCCAGAGAAGACACTGAACCTTAGGCCTACTTGCTCTCTGAGGTGGATGTAAAACCCGTCAGGGAATTTTATTGAAGACTAGTGGAGTTATTCCCTGTGTCCCAGCCTCAGTCAACAGATTAATTGATCATTATCATGATGCTTTTCAGAAAGCCTGATAAAGACATATTGGTTGTGATGTGCGTACATTATGATACAGATTAACTTTAAAAGTAATTCATTGGCTGTGAAATTCTTTTAGGTATCCAACAAAGGATATGACAGGCAATATATGAATACAATTTTTCATGTTATTTTTCTTTTTTTCCCCACTTGAAGTTAGAGATTAGTCTTGCAACAATGCAGTGAAGTGTACATGAAATTGTCTTGGCATTTCTTTAGCTTTGCTAAAATAAGCTATGCATTTGTAATTGACAAACATGTGCAGCTTAATCTGTTGTGATTCACAGGTCTTGTCTAAAAGGAACTTGCTACAGATGTCTTAATTAATCAAATAGAATATTGTAATGTTGCAGATTGTAATCAGGAAGGAGCAGATCTGAGCCACAGGGCAGGGTGACATTAACTGTGGTGCTGGCAGGTCAGATGTGCTTTCAACTTCAAGTTTCTCAACAATTGACATGGCCAGTCTGTTGTTTTTATATCTGAAGTCAGTTTCCCCAGGACAAGAGATCAGACAGCACTTCATTCTTGAGTTCAGGGATGTAACTGCAGGGAGATTGGAAAACCGTGCTCTCTCATTGATGTGTGAGGTGATTACATGGTTGAATGCAGGTAGAGGGCACCAGGAGAATAAAACAGAAGTTGGAAGACTGTGCATGGCTTGGAGGTGGAAGTCATCACTCCTCTGGCACACAGATCCAAAGCCTGCGTTCAAGCTGGTTCAAGCCATCCCACCTGATCTCCTGTGGTGGTTCTCAATGGTGGGTGGTACTCTGGAGAACTATGGTGCCACTTAGCTCCCATTTTGCTGGCCTGTCTTCTCTATCACTTCAAGACCAGCACTCAGAAACTCCTTGTGAAGAACTGGCCTAAACAGCCGATTGGGAAGTTAATGCAGATTGGCCTAAGTTCTGGAATAAGATAGGGAGATTTTTTTGCAGTGGGGGGCAATGTGGAGCTGAGGCAAAGGTCAGATCACTTGCGATCTTATTGAATGGTGGACCAGGCTGGAGGACAGTACAATCTACTCTTGCTCCTAGATTTTGTGTTCTTATGAATTACTTTTACCTGAATGTCTTCTTTCACACTGTTACTGATTAATACTGCAATTGTTTGTCTCAGTCTTCCTATGTTGTGGCCTTTCTTAATTCACTGAAATTCTTTCTTTCCCAGTTAACCATTTTAACCTTGAAAAGATCAAAACTAATTTTGGAACACAACATGTAATTCTGCTTATCCATTACATAAATGTGATTGAGTGACAAACAAACCAAGTGCTTAATTCTTGTGTGTAAATTAATAACGCCAGAGGTTTTTGAAAATAGAAATGAACAGAGGTGACCTTCCCAATACAGCGATAAGTGGCATTAATGAGCAGTCATTTTGGCTCTTTCCCAATTCCTAGTCCTGCAATTCCTGTTTGATTAAAATTCAGGTCAGCTGTTGGTTTGGTAATAGAGAGTTAGAGTGCAGAAGAAGACCATTCAGCCCATTGTGTCTGTGCCATTTGAATCTAGCTGAGTCCTACATTCCAGCATTTGGTTTGTAACCCTGCAAGTTACAGTTCTTCAAATATTCATCCAAGTGCTATTTAAACATGATGAGGGTCTACCACCCTTTACCATCCTTTCTCACATTGAGTTCCAGACCCTCATCCTCCTCATGATGAAAACTTTTTTCAGCTTGCTTTTAGCCCATCTTATAGTTACTTTAAACCCATGTCCCTTGGTTTTTGACCCCTCTGCTAAGGGATATATGTGCTTCCTATTTTCCTCTAAGCCCCTCATAATTTTATACACCTCAGTCTCCTTTTTTTGCAAAGAAAACAACCCTGGCTTATAAGATAAGATATCTTTATTAGTCACATGTACATCGAAACACACAGTGAAATGCATCTTTATTTTTGCATAGACTCTTCTGGGTGCAGCCCGCAAATGTCGCCATGCTTACGGCGCCAATGTAGCATGCCCACAACTTCCTAACCCGTACGTCTTTGGAATGTGGGAGGAAACCGGAGCACCTGGAGGAAACCCACGCTGACGCATGGGGACAACGTACAAACTCCTTACAGACAGCGGCCGGAATTGAACCCGGGTCACTGGCACTGTAAAGCGTTACACTAACTGCTACTAATCTTTCCCCATAGCTACAATTTTCCAGTTCCAGTCACCCCCAAGGAACATATAATTTCTGACTCACCTATGCCAATCAGACTGAAAAGGTGTACCCTAGGGGAGGAAACCTGGCTGATCACGAAGTCGAGGCAGACCTAGAGTGTGCAGAACTTCTACAAGATAGAAGGAACAAGAGCAGTCTGAACTCTGGAGTTGAACTGTGGAATGCATCTCACAACAGTTGGTGGGTCAGTATGGCAAAGATTGAGAAAAAGGCAGGTCAAGCCAAAACAATCGAGTGGTAACAAGAGAAGAACAGCTTGCAAGAAGGCCGAGTACGTGGCTGCACAGCTCATGTACGAGAAAGACCATAAGAGGCTCATTAGACAACTAATGGGAGCCCCCGCTCAACAGGATTGGCCCCTCGAGAAGGATGAGGTCTACAAGCACTTCCAGGCAAAGATGGGAGTAGCAAATAACAAAGCAGACCTCAGCAAACTCGAGGGGTATTCTGGAAATGTGGAGACTGAATTACTCCTCAAGGAGGTTGGAATTGAGGAGATTAAGGAGGCCATTAAAGGGATCAAAGAGGAAAGAGCACCCAGACCAGACAGATTTAAGAGAGCCGACCTGGATGGAATGATAATGAGAACACACTGCCCCGGCTCTTCTCTCTTTGGTTAAAGTCTGATACCATCCCTGAATCTAAATCTCCTATGCACCCTCACCAGCTCAATTACATTTTCCTGGATTCATGACCAGGAGCAACATGATCCCTGATCATCACAAGAATTCCTGTAGACAGTTCTTGTGATGACCAGAACTGTACACAGTACTCAAGCTGTAGCCTAACTGGTGTTGTATATGACTCTCACAGAACCTCCCTGCTCTCATATTCCATATCTTGGCTAGCAAAGGATAGCATCATGTATGCCTTTTTAACAACTTTATTCACACATCCTGCTACATTTTACGATGTGTGATCCTACAATCCAAGGTTTCTTTATTCTTGCACACCTCTTCGTATCCTCCCATTTAGTACACATTCCTTTGCACTGTTGTACCTCCCCAATGCATGCCTCCACATTTCTCTGGATTAAGTTCAGTTTTCCAGCTGACCAGATCATCTGTACCTTCTTGCAGTCCCAAGCTTTCTCCCATTTTCTAACCAGCCTTTCGTGCTGAGGGATTGACTGAAGCTTGATGCAACTGCCACAGACACTCAAGGTAGAAACATCGCCGCTTAAGGCCCTCTCACACTGAGAGACCTGTGGAAGAACCCCCTCAGACTGCTTGAACCATAGAACCATAGAAAATACAGCATAATACAGGCCCTTCGGCCCACCATGTTGTGCCAACCATCTAACCACACCTAAGACTATCTAACCCCTTCCTCCCACATATCCCTCTATTTTAAATTCCTCCATATGCTTATCTAACAACCTCTTGAACTTGACCAACATATCAGCCTCCACTATCACCTCAGGCAGCACATTCCATGCACCAACCACTCTCTGGGTGAAAAACATCCCTCTGACATCTCCCTTGAACTTCCCACCCATTACCTTAAAGCCATGCCCTCTTGTATTGAGCATTGGTGCCCTGGGGACGAGGTGCTGGCTGTCCACTCTATCTATTCCTCTTAATATTTTGTATACGTCTATCATGTCTCCTCACATCCTCCTCCTCTCCAATGAGTAAAGCCCTAGCTCCTCTAGTCTCTCCTCATAATCCATACTCTCTAATCCAGGCAGCATCCTGGTAAATCTCCTCTGCACCCTCTCCAACGCCTCCACATCCTTCCTATAATGAGGCGACCAGAACTGGACACAGTACTCTAAATGTGGTCTAACCAGAGTTTTGTAAAGCTGCATCATCACTTCGCGGCTCTTAAGCTTGATCCCATGACTTATGAAAGCTACCATCCCATAAGCTTTCTTAACTACCCTATCCGCCTGTGAGGCAACTTTCAGTGATCTGTGGATATGAACCCCCAGATCCCTCTGCTCCTCCACACTGTCTTACTTGCTTAAAGAAGGTATGTAAAGGAAAATTGTTGCAATACTGCTGTAATGTAAGTTTCATGTGTGGAATGATAAGGCTTGGGGATTTATGAATGGACTGCAATTTGCAAATTTAATGAACAAGATAATATTTTTAGAAAAATAATTTGTGAACTTGAAGGATTTTTACAGTACAGATTAGGTTTATCCTTCCTATTGTTGATGCTAGCTTTTTGTTCCAAATTTATTTGAATTTAAGTTCCTCAGCTGTTCTGGTGGGATTCAAAATTACATTGGTGGTTCAACAATCCTGGATTCTAGTAACTTAATCACAATACTGCCACATCTCCATTGGATGCTTGGAACTTCAAGGTAAATCTTCTGATTGTTGACGTCACCCACTAACATTTCTTTTGCCTGTTAAAAGAAATGTTCCATGAAATATTTGGTCTGTGGCTTCTCCATCACAATACAGCCCAGAAAGAAACTATTTGGCCCCTCATTTCCGTATTGGTTCTTTGAAAAAGTTGCCCAATTATTTCACAGAAGCATTTCAGAGGTTCAGAAAACCATCATAATTCAACACTTCTGCATAATGCATTTTCTTCTTGGTGCTTTGCTTTAATTTTGGAATGCACAAGCCATGATTTATAATTGACAGCAATGTATAGATGAATCACTTGTGTTTTTTTTTCAAAATTACAGTGCGCAGTGTTATTGGAATGGCTTAGATTAAGGTCCCAGCTGAGCAAAAGTATTCCATTTTCACCACGTTGCCAAGTGTATTGTTGTCATGAATGGATAGCCTTATAGAATTCAGCTGCAAATGAAAGGACAAAATTCTCAGAACCCAATAAAATAAATACCAGATCATTTTATTCACTCATTATTTGCCAATATTCCTCATTTAGAATAATGTAATTCCACTTATACGGTGAGACATTCATGTATGTCTGCATTCCTAGTGCTTTCAATGGAAGAATGCCTACTGATGACAAGACTGTTGATTAGCTGGCTAGGCATGTTGACAGCAAAGTGTTAATATGACTGGTATGGTAGGGTCTTGGATAAAGTGGTATAATATTTTGGTTATGTTGATATTAAAGGGGTAGTTGGTATTGTTTTCAGTGCATGATACCTGCGTCTTGATTCACAAAGTCTCAGCTTAAAGTTACTTTTACTTCAGTTTTAGCATAGTTTTACTGAGATTGTCACCACCTGCATCATTGCAGGGTCTAAGTGTCCAAATCAAAGGGCAAAAGTCTCAGAACTAAATGAAGTTAATGGAAGTACCTACCAAAGCCCTGACATTGTGGGACTACCTTCACCAGAAGGATTGCATTGGTGTAAGATGGCTCACCACCACCTTCTCAAGGGCAGTTAGGAATAGGTGATAAATGGTGGCCCAGCCAGTCAACTTTGCATCCAAAAAAGTGAGTACAGATGACCCAGAGCAACTCACACAAAATGCTGGAGGAACTCAGCAGGTCTAGCAGCATCTATGGAGGGAGATGAACAGTCAACATTTCGGGCCGATACCCTTCATCAGAAAGAAAGAGGGCAGAAGCCAGAATAAAAGGGTAGAGGGAGGGGGAGAGGCACGAACTGGCGGGTGATAGGTGAATCCAGGTGAGTGGGGAGGTCGGTAGGTGGGGGAGGATGGATAAAAGGGAATGATGTGAGAAGCTGGGAGGTGATAGGTGGAACAGGCTAAGGGCTGAAGAAGAAGGAATCTGATAGGAGAGGACTGTATACCATGGAATAAAGGGAAGGAGGTGGGAAGGTTGTGAGGGCAGGGGAGGGGAAAGAGAAGGGGTGAAGGGGCCACAGGAATGAGTTAAACAAAGGCGGGGGGAAGAAAAACAGAGGGGAGTAGTTACCAGAAGTTAGAGAAGTTGATGTTGACGTCATCAGGTTGGAGACTACCAAGATGGAATATGAGGTGTTGCTCCTCCAACTGGCCTCAGTGTGGCAGTGGACGAGGCCATGGACAGACATGTCAGTGTGGGAATAGGAAGTGGAATTAAAATGGCTGGCCACTGGGAGATCCCGGCTGTTTCGGCGGACGGAGTGAAAGTGCTGGACAAAGCGGTGCCCCGACTTGCATCAGGTATCATTGACTCAGAGGAGGCCTTACCAGGAACTCCGGATACAATAAATGACACCAATAGATTTGCAGGCGAAGTACAGGTGACCCATGCATTGCAGGGGGTTGCGTTACCAGTAAACCTTCTGTATCGTGATTTTCATTTACACGTGAACCAAGAAATGCAAGCTGATAATATGTCTTTATGTCTTGCACTGTACTGCTGCCACAAAACAACAAATTTCACAACATATGTCTGTGATAATAAACCTGATTCTGATGCTGAAAAAAAATTAACTCACAAATTTCATGAGAACAAATTTTATTCCCTACCTCAAATTATTTGGTCGTGATTTGTAAATTCCGTAAGGGAGAATTTCTGTTACCTGAACGGCTGTAATACTAGGGTCGCCTGTATTTTAAATAAAAGTCTTTAGGTGATGCTCCTGTTTAGTTTTCCATCTGACACTGTCCTTAATTAGATTCAATACATTAATTGGACTTGGATTGTGGATTTCAGGAAGGGGAAGTGGGGAGAACACACACCAGTCCTCATTGAGGGGTCAGTGGTGAAAAGGGTGAGCAGCTTCAAGTTCCTTGGCATCAGCGTCTTGGAGGATCTATCCTGGGCCTAACACATTGATGCAATCACAAAGAAGGCACGCCAGCAGCTCTATTAGGAGTTTGAGGAGATTTGGGATGTCACCAAAGACTCTTACAAATTTCTAAAGATGTAATGTGGACAGCATTCTGACTGTTTGCATCACCGCCTGGTATGGAGGCTCCAATGCATGGGATTACAAGAGGCTACAGAGGGTTGTAGACTCAGCCAGCTCCATCACGGGCACAACCCTCCCCACCATCAAGGACATCTTGGAGAGGTGGCTCAGGAAGGCGGCATCCATTACTAAGGACCCTCACCATCTGGGACATGCTGTCTTCTAGTTACTACCATCAGGGAAGAGATACAGGAGCCTGAAGATCCACACTCAATGCTTCAGAAACATCTTCTTCCCCTTTGCCATCAGATTTCTGAACAGTCCATGAGTCCACGAACTCTACGTTGTTCTTCCTTTTATTGCACTATTTATTTATTTTTTGTAATTTATAGTAACTTTATGTCTTAACACTGTACTGCTGCTGCAAGAAACAAGTTTCACATCATCTAAGTCAGTGATAATAAATCTGATTCTGATCCTGGAGCCAGCATTACAATTACTTAATAAATGGAACTAAAATAATCTGTAAATCATATCCCATATCTTTTTAAAATAGCCAATTGCTTAGAAAAAAATTGCCAAATTCTACATAAGGATGTCTTCATGTTATCTATAAGAACGATATAACCACAGCACAATTACGATTGGGAAAACCTGTTTAAATCCGTGCTTTGAAGGCAGCTACAGCCTGTTCTGCTCTAACACAACTATCTATAATGTGAGGTTTGTAGGGAATGTAACAATCACGTTATAGCAAAACTACCTGTACTCTGAAGGGTTGTGCAGCTGTTAATGATTACAGAACGATGTCTTCCTATGAACAGTATGAATATTCACAAGGTCTGCAGCTTTTCTTTGTCATGGTTTGGCTGTATATTTACTAAAAGAGGTACAACTAGTGCACAGTTTTGATCTCTCTACATAAGAAAAGATGTACTTGCTACAGAGGGAATACAGTGAGGATTTATTAGACCAGGGATGGCGGGTTGGCGTATGAGTACGTCTCTTTCATGCCATGTGCTTCAACTGTGTTGATAAGCCTGTTATGTGGCATCTTATCAAAAATCTTCTGGAAATCCATATGCACTACAGTCATTGCATTGCCCTCATCAACTCTCTTCATTACCTCATTAAACATTTCTTGCAAATTGGTTAACTACGACTTGTCCTTATAATATCCATGCTGGCTTGCCATTACTAATCCTCCATGTGGCATTAAGCCTGTCCTGAATCAATGTTTCTGAAAGCCTTCCCAGCACCGAAGTTAAGCTGACAAACCTATAGTTACTGGCCTTATCCTTACTCCTATTTTTGAACAAAGTAGTCACAATTACTATTCTGCAGTCCTCTAGCATGGTCACCATATCCAAAGAGTATTGAAAGAGCATGGTCAGTACCCTTTCACATTTCTCCTGTACTTCCCTCAATATTCTACGATGCATCCCACCTGGTCCAGGTGACTTACCCAGTTTAAGTTCAGCCAACTTTTCCAATTCCTTAATGCTGTCAATTTTTATAGTATCTAGTGTCTCAACTGTGTCCTACTTCATTATTATTCTGGAAGTATACTCTTCCCTCATGAAGACAGATGCAAAATATTCATTTAATACCTGAACACTGCCCTCAGAATCCACGCCAAGTTCCTAGTTTTGCCTTTATTAGATTCCACTCGTCCATGCAGTACCTTTTTACTGTTTCTATACCTAGATAACACTTTAGGATTCCCAATTGTGTTGGCAGCTAACCTTTTCTCATACACTCTCTTTGCTTCCCGTATTTTTGCCTCTCTCATTGCTGGAGTTTGGCAGTTTATGCAGGAGAAAAAAGAGATAAAATCGTACACAATTTTCCATAATTTGAGAATAGCTTCAAAACAATTGTCTGTAAAACGTGAAAATTTGCATAAATTTTAGTATCTTGTGATGTGAGGTTTGAAGTTAATATCATTTTAGAACTGATTTCTCAACCCATGCTTTAAGATTATATGTGAATTGTAATTCTGTACTGCAATATTTCTAATATTTTCGAGAATATCTCTTGAGACTATATTTCACACTTGTCCTTTATTATATTTTGAGATCTAATTTTCTTGTTAATTTACATCTTTTATTCTGAACCTTATAGTACACTACTCACACACACACAAAACAAGTGAACTCATTAATTTGATGTAAGTTAAAACACAGAAGTTCTCATGGAGTTTGAGCTGGACCAGATGAATAGTGAGTCAGAGTCATTGTGTTCAGCTCAATCTCGCTTTCAGGGCAGTGGAGGGTATTATTTACAAAGCAAACATCTGGTGATATGTAAAATATACTTCATTCTCAGACATGCTCTCACAGGTGTTGGATGCCTTCCAGATATAGATGTGCCACCTGATGATTTTCAAGCCAGCGGCTTGTCTTTAACAGAGAACTGCCAAATTTGACACAACAAAAAACCAGGTCAGGCCATCTGATACAAATGGATTTACAATTGGCTTGCTGGGGAGATCATCACCCCAGATACATCAATGCCACAACAGATGCTAAACAGCTCTGTTTCTCCTTAAAGGAGCCCCACCCTTGTATCATAAAGATTTTATGATAGTTGCTTCCATATGTCATCCTCCGTGCTCGGAGCTATTTACTGGATACATTTGTTGATGAACTGCTTGTAAATGCTGCCTTTTTGTATTCCTTTTCTTCATATAAGCCTGTTAAAACCAAAACTGTAAACCAAAATAAACTTAGGAAACACTTAGATAAATACACAAATGAGCAATAGATTGTTAAATAAAACCTATTGTGCAATGTTTAATTGTAACAAAATCACAGTGCTGCAAGCAGTAACTTAGTTTTGAAATAGTCATAGTGATGATTGGAAAGATAGGTAAATACACAGATAAGTTTTCATAGAAAGACAAAAGCAGGCAGACAGAGAGAGATAGATAGATAGACAGATAGATAGAAGGACAGACAAATAGATAGATAGATAGATAGATAGATAGATAGATAGATAGATAGATAGATAGATAGATAGATAGATAGATAGATAGATAGACAGACAGACAGACAGACAGACAGACAGACAGACAGAAAGGCAGACAGACAGACAGATAGATTACTGTACTAACAATCCAGAGATCTAAACAGATTATCCTGTGACATTAAATTAATTTAACTTAATAAGTTTTGGAATAAAAAGCTAGTAATCAGCAATGGATTGTTGTAATAGCTCAATTGGTTCAGTCATGTCCTTGACGGAAGTAAATCTTTGTCCTTGGTGTATTCTGGTTGTGAGTCCTGAGCCATATTACAATGTGGTTAACTTTTAACAACCCAATAGAAATTAAGGATGGGCAATAAATATTGAAATATTAATTTTGGTAATGACAGCCCCATCCTCCAAATGAACAAATATTTATAGATAGCTGGATGGAGAGATAGATGAATGCAGAAATCCATGTAGATTGATACTTCAAGGGTCAATGCACTGTCAATTCTTACAGTGTTTAATAAGAATTGATACAGAGATATTTTGAAAGTTTTCATGTGAAAATGGAAGTACATACATCAGGAGAGGAGTCTTCGAACATAGAACATAGAACACTACAGCACAGTACAGGCCCTTTGGCCCACAATGTTGTGTCGACATTTCTAAGATCTATTTAACCCTTCCCTCCAACATAGCCCCCTATATTTCTATCATTTATGTGGCTATCTAAGAGTCTCTTAAATGTCCCTAATGTATCTGCCCCCACAACCACTGCAGGCAGTGCGTTCCACCCACCCACCCACCACTTTCTGTGTAAAAAACTTACCCCTGACATCCCCTTGGTTTGGGTAACTGTGAGAATAAAAATTCTCCTTAGAATGTATGTAGAACTAAACAAATTTTACTTTAAACTAACACCTACGTGTACTGAGTGGTCTGTAACTTGCTCACACTGTACAAGGGAATGGGCATGAGGTGGGGTTTGGTCTTTGGATTAGTAATGGACATTGGGCTCATTCTATTCTCCACAACTGCAAAGTTTACAGCTCCCCAGATATTAGGCCAGACCTAATTATGATGGAGCCAGCATGACTTAAGAGCCCATTTGTGAAGTTTCAAGCCACTGCAAACATTGGACTCTCCTTCAGCCATGGGGAACTGGAACTCAGTCTATAGATATCATAACAGATGGGTTGTGTTGCTCACCAGACCATTGTAGGAGCCTTATATTTGGTAAAGTAGTTTTGTCAATCTCTTTGGTGATGTGTGCTGATTGCTTCTGTAGAGGGATGATTTGCAAAGTCTTAACCATATCTGAAGTTTGGAAAGTCTCTGTCCATTTCTATATATTGAACAGACAAATGTCCCTGTGAGGTTGATAGATATATACCTTGAAGCTTTCTTGAGTGAAATGTAAATTTTTCCATGTATCTCCAGCTCCTGATATGAGCTGATCCTTGATATTATGACTCTCAGTTTATGCATCAGTGAGTCAATAACACAAAAAACAGCCCTTATCAATAGTCTTCAAAAGTTGCCCTGCATGTTGCCTTTAAACTTCACCCTCTCACCTTAAAGCTATGCTCTCCAGTACTTGGGAAAAAGACTCTGATTATCTACCCTATCTATGCTTCTCATAATTTTATATACTTTTATTAGGTCACCCTTCAACCTCCAACACTCCAGAGAAAACAATCCAGGTTTGTCCAACCTTTCCTTATAGCTACTGCGCCCCAATCCGGCCAACATCCTGGTGAACCTCTTCTGCACCATCTATAAAAGCTCCACCTCTTTCTTATAGTGCAGTGACCAGAAATGCGCATGGTACTCCAAAGTTTTATAAAGCTGCAACATGATTTTCCAACTTTTTATACTCAATGCCCCAACCGATGAAGGCAGCATGCAGTATGCCTTCTTTACCACCCGATCCACTTGTGTTGCAAAATTCAGAGAGCTATGGATTTGCACTCCCAAAATCCATCAGTACAGCAATGCTCCTAAGGGTCCTGCCATTTACTGTATACCTTCTTCTTTTATTTTACCTCCCAATATGCATTACCTCACACTTCTCTGGATTAAACTCCATCTGCCATTTCTAGATAAGATATCTTTATTAGTCACATGTACATTGAAACACACAGTGAAATGCATCTTTTGTGTAGAGTGTCTGGGGACAGCTCACAAGTGTTGCCATGCTTCCGGCGCCAACATAGCATGCCCACAACTTCCTAACCTGTACGTCTTTTGGAAGGTGGGAGGAAACCGGAATAACCAAATTTCCATCTGACCTATATCCTGCTGTATCCTTTGACAACCTTCCTCACTATTTGTGATCATAATTCTGTAAGTTTTAGTGATCATTATTCCGTAAGTTTTAAAATGGTTATGGATCCTCGGGTGAAAGTGTTAAACTGGGGGATGCTAGTCATAATCATACTAGACAGGAACTGGAGAAAGTTGATTGGGAATGACTGTCTGAGGATTAAAATGTAGGAGTCTTTTAAAGGCCAGCTGGTTAAAGATCAGCACCAATATTCCCGTGAGCATGAAGGATAAGGATGACAAGAGATATTGTATGTTCAGGCCAAAAGGAAAACGAAGTATATGTAAGGTTTAGGGGGGTAAAATTGGACAAGGACCTTGAGAAATATAGAGGAAGCAGGAAATAACTTAAACAAGGAATTAAGAGGGCTGGAAGGGGCCATAAAATGTCCCTAGTAATTAGGTTTAAAGAGAATCTCAAGGCATTTTATATGTATATTGTGGGCAGAGATTAGATGGGCTGAACATGTTTTCCCTGGAGTGAAGGAGGCTGAGGGTTGACCTGGTTGAGGTCTACAAGACTGTCAGGGACATAGTTAAGGTAGATCGTCAGAATCTTTTTCCCTTAGTAGGAGGAAATTATAGGTGAGAGGAAGGAGTTTTATAGGGGATTTGAGGGGAATTTTTTTTATAAAGAGAGTGGCTGATATGTAAAACCCACCGTCAGATACAATCGCTACATTTAAGAGACATTTAGACAGGCACTTATATTGGCAAGGCGTAGAAGGATACAGACCCAACGCAGGCAAATGGGATTAGTGTAGATGGGCAAAAAGCTTGGCATGATATGTTGGGCCAAAGGGCCCATTTTTGTGCGAAACATCTCTATGACTCCATGAATCTATGACTCTATCTTGCAGCTATACAATGCTACAGAGTTTTTTTTAATATGTATTTGTTGCTGGAAAGTCTGGTGTTTATTACCCTCCCTAATTGTCCTCTGAACTTAGGGAGTTGCTAGGCCATTTGGTGGGGGGCTTTAGGAGTCACTACATTCGTGTGCCCGAAGATGGACAGATTTCCTCTTCTGAAAAAGGTTAGTGAACCAGATGGACTTCTACCACAATCCATCAACTTCCCTCTCACCACTTCTGGTGCAAGTTCCAGATTTATCTGGAATCATAGAATCATTACAGCACTGAAGGAGTCTATTCAACCCATTGAGTCAGGGCTATCTCCTAGCTGAACAATCTCAGGGTTGAATTCCCCAGCTGCTATAGTGAAATACAAACTCATGTCTCTAGATTGTTAGCCCAGGCCTATTGGATTACTAGTCCAGTGCTTAAACCACTCTCTTACAAATCCCAGGACTGTATCTATGTCCTCTGCCTAGTCCAAGCATTGAGTATTCATACTTTAGGTCAGGTGGATTTTATGAAGGGACATAAAGAAATGGAGATTCACTCACTAGAAGTGCAAGGTCAGAACTGGGCACAGGAGCTGTGAACCACACATGAAGATCCACCCTAATGTGAAATCGCATGTCCCATGTCATTGATTGTTTAACCTAGGCAGCGTCTCAATTATCTCACAGTGTTTTTCAGCCCCATGGCCTTGCATGTTCTTTTCAAGAAGAATGATCAGGAACAGATCAATCTTCCATTCCCTATCCCAGGATGCTGAGAACAACAGTGGTTCTTGAACTATTACTCTTGCTGGGATTCACTCAGAATGGAGTTAGCATCTCACTAGAAATAGGACTGTGTGCTTCTGCTCATTAGTCTATGGGTTCCAAACTGAAGCTTCGGTGGAGCCATAGGCTATTCTTTATCATAAGAAGCATCCATCCACTTTCAAGCTCATCCATTGCTGTCAAAGATAACCCTTAGTTTAGATGCAAATTATATTAGATCTTCTGAGCCATTTGAAAGATCATCTGCAGCAAGCTTTTCATGGAGAATTGTTGTGCTGTATTCAAAATGTGTTGTGATTTTCAATGGAAAATTGGAGTCCATGATTTGTGTGAGACAAAAGCTTCATTCATACTTTGTTAGATCTAAATCTAAATCTGGATTTATCAAACACACAAGTAATGGCAGGGAAGAATTAAGAATTGTATCTCATATTTCTCTTATAAACTGATGGCTCATGAAATAAAATAATCTAACTGCCAGAACTGAATGAAAAGCAAGGATTCCCTTCATCTGTAAGACTGCAAGAGATCTTTAATCTTTCCAAAATGTGATCTTACATTCATATCTTATTTTATCATGTCCTTGGGACCTTCCCAAGTGGCTTAGGATGAATAGATCCTTTGAAGTGTATTCAATGTTATGATGAGGAAAACTTGTTCAAATACTAACAATTAACGTCGCAGGAAGCTCAAACTCCTGACAGTAATTTCACCTGAAAGATATACATAATGACAACAGGCAAAATTAATTTATTGTGGATTTTTTAAAGAAAAATCCTACACTTTTTCTCAAATTGGCAAACAATGAAAAGTAGGACAGAGCTACATCCATTAGTACTCTGGGGTGCAAATTATCAGGTCTAAGGGATAAGTGGGACCTGAGCCCAACTGTTATGTGTGGAGTTTCAAACATTATACCACAGGAAGAAAATTGAGCCTTAGTGAGGACAAAGCTCAGATTAGCTAGCATGCTGGCAGTGTGTGGAAATACAGATTACAAGCTGATGTGGTTGAAGCGTTGTAAGTTCAGCAAGTTCAGCATTCAGAGAGCATTCTGACTGGTTGCATCACTGCCTGGTATGGAGGCTCCAATGCACAGAATTGCAAGAGGCTGCAGAGGGTTGTAGACTCAGCCAGCTACATTACGGGTACAACCCTCCCTGCCATTGAGGACATCTTCAAGAGGAGGTGCCTCATGAAGGCAGCAGCCATCATTAAGGACCCTCACCACCCAGGACATGCCCTTTTCATGTTATTACCATCAGGGAGGAGGTACAGGATCATGAAGACCCACAATGGGAATTACAGGCCAGTGAATCTTACTTCAGTGGTGGGCAAATTACTGGAGGAGATTCTTAGAGACAGGATTTATGAGCATTTGGAGAAGCATAGGCTGATTAGGGACAGTCAGCATGGCTCTGTGAGGGGCATGTCATGACTCACAAGCCTGATTAAATTCTTTGAGGATGTGACAAATACATTGATGAAGGTAGAGCAGTGGATGTGGTGAACATGGATTTTAGTAAGGCATTTGGTAAGGTTCCTCATGGAAGGCTCATTCAGAAAATCAGGAGGCATGGGATCCAGGGAAACTTGATGTATGTATTCAGAATTGGCTCGCCCATAAAATACAGAGGGTGGTTGTAAATGGAGCGTATTCTGCCTGGAGTTCAGTGACCAGTGGTGTTCCTCAGGTGTTCTAGGACCCCGGCTCTTTGTGATTTTTATAAATGACTTGGATGAGGATGTGGAAGGGTGGGTTAGTAAGTATGCAGATGACACAAAGGTTGGTGGTGTTGTGGATAGTGTAGAAGGTTGCTGTAGGTTACAACGGGACATTGATAGGATGTAGAGCTGGGCTGAGAAGTGGCAGATGGAGTTCAACCCGAAAAAGTGTGAAGTGATACACTTTGGAAGATCGAATCTGAAGGCAGAATACAAGGTTAATGGCAGGACTCTTAGCAGTGTGGAGGAACAGAGGGATCTTGGGGTCCATGTCCATAGATCCCTCAAGGTTGCCGCACAGGTCGATAGGGTTGTTAAGAGGGTCTATGGTGTGTTGGTCTTCATTAGTCAGGGTACTGAGTTCAAGAGCTGTGAGGTAATGTTGCAGCTCTATAAAACTCTGGTTAGACCACACTTGGAGTGTTCAGTTCTGGTCGCCTCATTATAGGAAGGATGTGAAAGCTTTAGAGAGAGTGCAGAGGAGATGTACCAGGATGCTGCCTGGATTGGAGAGCATATTTTATGAGGATAGGTTGAGTGAGCTAAGGCTCTGCTCTTTGGAACGTTAGAGGATGAGAGGTGACTTGATAGAGGTGTACAAGATGATAAGAGGCATAGATTGAGTGGACACTCAGAGACTTTTTCCTAGGGTGAAAATGGCTCACACAAAGGGACATATTTTTAAGGTGATTGGAGGAAGATATAAAGGGGATGTCAGGGGTAAGTTTTTTACACAGAGAGTGGTGGGTGCGTGGAACGCACTGCCTGCAGAGGTGGTGGAGGCAGGTACATTAGGGATACTTAAGACACTCTTAGATAGGCACATGAATGATAGAAAAATGGAAGGCTATGTGGGAGGACTAGGCTCCTTTGATCGTATCTCTTGATTCCCTGTACCAGTCACACCCTCCTGTCCATGACCATATTTACATCCAAGGTATTTCGTCTAAGGTATGTGATTGCCACCTGGAGCAAATGGTCCAGGTAACGTTCATCCTCCCTGACATCCTGCAGCATCTGAAACTCACACTTGGAACCAAATTTCCTCGAACCACAGACATTTACACAAAGCATCCATAAACTCCTGCAAATGTTGGTAGTGTCACGTCTCCTGTCCTCTCCTCATATTAATTTAATCAATCAGTTAGATGTTAGTTTAATTATTTACTACATTTAGTTTAGTAAGTTAATTTTATTTGTTGAAAATTTAAATTATGCACGTTCACTTAATGTTAGTCTGTAGTCCCTACCAACCACTTACCTGCCATATCTGTGAAGTCACGTGTAGGCCACTCATGTTGCAGTTCTTGTTCTCCCGGACTTCCACCCTTTCCCTGCTGGGCCTCTTCATTTAAATGGGATATAAATTAGGAAGCATGTTTTTGTTACATTCATTCACAGGATACACATATCACTGGCAATGCTGGCATTTATTATCCATCCCTAATTCCCCCTGAACTGAAGAGATAATTAAGAGTCAACTTTGTTTGTGAGTCTGGAGTAACAAATAATAGGCCAGACCAGATAAGCATGGCAGATTTTTTTGCCTGAAGGAAATTAGTGAGACAATTGTGTTTTTACAATGATCAAGTGATAGCTCCACTACCTCTGTTACTGAGATTATCCTTTCTTTAAAAAAAGAGCCCAGATTTTTATTTAGTTACTTGAACATAAATTCACCATCTGCATAATGGAACTTGAACTCACAACTATGAATCAGTAGTTCAGAAATGGCTGCTAGTCCAGTAACTTAACCATTACACTACCATTTCCCCATATGACCCTCCACATAATACCTGATCTTTCTCTCCACAAGTTACAACCTTATGCAACAGATGAAATTCTACTCCTGCTATCTGGAAGCATGTACAATAAAATAATTGGACTGTTTCTTTTCTTGGTAGGTCAGTCTCTTTAAAATAATTTGCACTACATCAATGAATAAAATGCCTTTGCCAAATGTGCACTGCCCTTTCTCTTGTCTGTCTAGTTTTTCAATGGCTCCACACACATTTTTTTCTCTGCATGACAGCTTCCACCAATTACTTCAAAGGCACGGCTGGTAAACAGAAACCCACACCTCACAGTTCTGCATGCCAGGTTTCAAGTAATTACTTGAAGCTGAGTATTGCAAAGAAAAATGTTTAAAGCAACTCAGGAATCTCTCCACAACTTCCCCAGTTTTCTTTCTGTCAGCACATAGTTTGGTGTGGAAATGTGGGATGGCTTAATATCTTGACAACTCACAACACTTGCTTAGTGGTTGATATCCAAACAGTGGACTGAAAGGTTTCATAAGGTATCTGAAGTGACTCAGGGCATTGCATGTCTTGGAACCATCTGAACAAGTCAAAATCTGTGAACAAGATTTAAATAAAAGTTTGGATCACCTGTGAGTCTCTATTACCTATTGCCTGTACCTGAATATACTTTAAGCAATATATAGGGCATGCTTTTATGCAGGAGGACAGCAGAAATGCAATTTTACTGTCAAATGTGTCTCCTTTGTCCTTGCATACTATATTAAAATAACTTGTTTTGGGAAGTACAAAAGTATAATTTGGCTGGCAAACTTTAAATTTTTGTAATTTCAACTGTGTCATTTTTGTAAATAATGTGAAGATAAGATTCAAGAAAGGTTTTATTATAAATAAGAAAAAAATGAGCAAATTAAATCAAAAGTCAGATGCATTGCTTTACAACTGTGACAGAGTACTGAATGTATAAGTAAAGGGTTAACTGCATAGTTCACTATGAAGGCTTTAATAAGGTAGGAAACTATTCTGCTACAGTTGGGATATATGTTAATGTATGTGTTATTTCTTGTCTTGGAACTGCAAATGTTAGCAGTGAGTGTACTGAAATCTTTCACTATCTGCTCAAAGGCTCAAAATGCCATACAGAAAAATAATGGCATAACAGATAGTTAGAGGTGAGTTACAATGTTATAACCTGATCTAGAAGGTTCTGAGAATATTTTAAATTGGAAAGTTGAATCCAGAGTTACTTATAATTTTGGATAATCGTCAACTATTTTTCTCCTAGAGTCGATAGTTGCTTATTATAACAAAATAAAGTAGAGTTGTGCAGCAATTTTCATTCTAAAGTACAAATTTGGTTAAACGAATTCTTACATGTGTTAGTCAGTCTATACTGAAGGGCCCAATGAAGAGGTTTGCTTAGTGAGTACACTGCCGGTCTGTGTTTGCTCTCGACCTTGGGTACTATTTGTGGGGAGTTTGCATGTTTTCTTTGTGAGCGTATGGATTTTCTCCAGATGCTTCAGTTTCCTCCCACATCCCAGAGGTGTGCGTGGTTCAGCTGGTCGCTGTAAATTACCCCTCGT
Organism: Pristis pectinata; assembly: GCF_009764475.1. Classification (NCBI taxonomy): domain Eukaryota; kingdom Metazoa; phylum Chordata; class Chondrichthyes; order Rhinopristiformes; family Pristidae; genus Pristis; species Pristis pectinata. The sequence goes on along the minus strand of NC_067419.1, from coordinate 38,773,330 downwards.
GTAGGTGGGTAGCAAGTGAATCAGAGGAATGGTGAGCATGTGAGAGAAAATAGGTTACAGGGAAAATAAGTGAGGGAATGGAAATGAGGGGGATGCTCTGAGAGCTAGTAGCTCACAAGGGGCCAAATAACCTCCTTTTATGTTGTAAGCAAAATATAAATATGAAAACTATCCAACTTGCGACAGGTAAATAACTCAAGGCCTTCATGAGACCTGATACAACTATCCTGTTCTCCCACCTTCTGTTCCTAAATTAGTTTCTCCAGTACCTTGATTGCAATGGAGCTGCACTGAGTGAGAGTTGTTTTGTCCCACGCTGACTTAGCTCATCTCCGTCAGGGCCATGATCAGGACTACCACGGCTCATCCCGGTACCTTGACATAAGCGGAAGTTGTGGAGTAAATTGATGTCTGTTATGCAATTTGTGTCGACCTCAAGAGAAAAGAGCTTGGGACCAATTGTGAAGGTCCTGAAAGCTCATCAACCTACTGATCAATTGCGCATTCATTCTCTCCTTGTACTCACGTCTCTCCTGTCACATGGTATCCAAAACTGCATGTAGTACTCAAGCTGTGGTGGATACGTTCCATGTATAACCTCTGTAATCTTATATTCTGTGCTAATAAAGGAATTCATCCTACATGCGGTGATGGTGGAGGCAAATATTATATAGGCAACTATGCAGGAAATGGAGGGATATGGACATTGTGTAGGCAGAAGGGATTAATTTAGTTGGGCACTTGATTACTAATTTAAGTAGTTTAAGCTCAACGTTGTGGGCTGAAGGGCCTGTTCCTGTGCTGTACTGTTCTATGTTCTGTGCCTTTTTAACCATCAAGTCAATCTGTTCTGAACATCTATGGACAAATATTCCAAACAAAAACAGAAGTGCTGGAAGAACTCAGCCAGTCCAGCAGTATCGATGGAAAGTGAAACTGGTTAACAGTTCAGTTCATCAGAAATAAGTAGGAGAGAAAGACTATTAGTCTAAGTGGCAGAGAAGATGGGGAGGGTAATGAGTGTAATGTTGGACAGCGATTGAATGGAAGTGGACGTTCTGTGTTTGTGTAATGTGTTGCTAATATTGTGAGAGCTGGTATTACTCACAAGCGGCCAAGTAGCTCCGTCTATGGATGGATTCCTTCATTAGCATGGAATATAAGACTACAAAGGTTATATTGAAGTCTATACACTGGTTAGACCACAACTTGAGTACCACATGCAGCTTTGATTACTATATTAGAGGAGAGATTACTGGGTGATGTTGTATAGTCTGGCCTACTGCGATGTGCTAAGCAAGCCAGAATATAGAAATGAAAGAAAAAAGATATTGGAGAGGAATAGCATGCACAAATGTCCAGTCCTGATACAAACAGAAAGAAAGAGCAAGTTGGATAATTCTAGCAAATAATAAATGGCTGGAAAGACTCGGAGGTGGGGGGGGGGGGGTGGTTGGTGAGCAGCAACTGTGGAGGCAAAGCAATGGTCCATACTTTGGGTTGAGACCCTGCATCAGGACTGGAATGCAATATTGATTCCTGCAAGCTTTAATACGCCCAGATGAAAAATAAGGTGCTGTTACTGGAGCTGACATTGGACCTTGTTGTAACAGTACAGGGGGCCACAGACACAGAGGTCAGAGTGGGAGTGAGGTGGGGAATTAAGATGACAGGGAACCAGAAGCTTGGGATCACTCCTGTGGACTGAGTGCAGGTGTTCCACAGATTGGGTGATGGCTTTGCATGAATCTGAAGGCATCAAGTGAAATGAGTTTGTGTAATCTCACCATTACTCTTCCCCTGTAATCCCTTCATCCCATTCCATATGGACACAAGCTCACACCATAATATTTCAGATATATAATTTCAAGTTTGAGGAATAAGAAAATAACATCAAACCCATACAAAATGCTTTTCAGGGGGTTGTGTCTGAGGGACATTATTTGATAAGTTTTAATGTGGAGCTCATTGTGTTTAGGTCCATATGATTACAATGGGAAAATGCTCCATTCTGAATGCAAATATTAAGCCAATATTGCTTAGATGTTTTGCCAATTCCTTATATGGTTCATGCTTCCAGTGCTCAAAGTCACACTTCAATAGAATCCCAAGAGCAGACAGGGCATATAAATTTAGCCATTTAATTCTGAATACAGAGAACCAGAACAAACTGGGGAGTGAAAGGATCTTTTTTTTTACAGTGAAGTTTGGACATGTCTAGTGCGCAAATTAAGCAGGATGGTAGAATGGACAAGGTTAAAAATACTGTGGATAATTTAAATCTGAAATAAAAGCAGAAGAAGTCTCACCAGTTCCAATGGCATCTATAGAGAGAGGAACAAGATAAAGGTTTCAATTCAATGACTTTTAATCAGTATGTATACAATGATAGTGACTTGGTTGCTATAACACCAGTCACTAAAGTGATTACTCTACAGACTGCTCATTGTTTGGCTTCATGATGTGTTCAAAACATGTTAAGACATATAAAAGTGTCAACTACAATGATGAACTTGTACATAGAATGGAATAGAACCTAGCTGTGATTAAATAGCACACCTTGAGTAAGCAACTTGGATGACATTAAAAATGTCAACAGTTGTAAAATCAGTTGAGCTGGGAGATGAAGTTACAACCTTGAAATGTCGTTCTTTATCCAGTCTTTAACAAGGTTTATTAAGAGTATTGTACCAATGCAATGCAGAAGAAGTTACATTAATAAATTTAGCATTATGCAATTAAGCACTTTGCTTGACATAACTAATTAATTATTTCAAATTGCTGTCATTGCAACACTCACAGTGGCAGACCTGTAATTACCAGTGCTTCCTACTGGTATTAAATGGATGGGTAATGTTTTGTCCGGACACAGTCTAAGGTTGGAAAGAAAATAAAATTGGCTTCTCTGATGTTTGAACAGCAACTACTAATCGTATTTGAATAGCATTTCTGATATAGTAAATACTTCGAGATACCTTATAAGAGTGTATTCAGACAAAATGAGATATGGAGCTGCAAATGTAGACATTAGGGCAGGTGACCAGAAGCTTAAAGAGGTCGGTTTCAAGAACATCTTAAAAGTAGAGAGAGGAAGAATTTCCAGGAGGTTTGAAGCAACAAGGTCAGAACTTGGCAGCATCTGGGCAGCGTTATGTAAATACTTGATTTAAAAAAGTATTGTTTATTTTCAAATGAATCTCAACATCAATGTGTAGAGTATATTCTGGTAACAAGATGTTTTGTCTGTTTGGAGCATATCAGAAAATCACAGATATGACAAGCGTATACTCCAAGAAAATTGTTCTTGAGTGTAGTTTAAAACACATATGCCTTGTCAAACCACACAACAGAAATGGAAGGTGGGACAGGTGAGTGTGGCTTTTTAGTCAAGATAGTGTAGTGGTTAGCGTAACGCTACTACAGCGCCAGCGACCCAGATTCAATTCCGGCTGCTGTCTGTAAGGAGTTTGTACATTCTCCCTGCATCTGCGTGGACTTCCTCCGGGTGCTCCGGTTTCCTCCCACATAAGATGTACGGGTTAGGAAGTTGTGGGCATGCTATGTTGGCACCAGAAGCGTGGTGACACTTTTGGGCTGCCCCCAGAACACTCTAGGTAATAAAAATATCTTATCTTATTCCACCAGTGTTAAGCAGGACATGAACCAGAAGGAATTACTTTTCCCATTCATCTGTAGATGTTTGATTCACCTACCAGGTTAATTAAAGGGAATAGCAGATATAATTCCAGACTTGGGTGGAAATGATTATAGACACTAAGGGAATTTATATGATGCTGTGGGAAAGTTTCCTGAAATCCTGGGACCTTGGGAATGTTATGCCACAGAAAGTTAAGATCTGGGCTGTAAACAATTATCTAGAATTTGCATTCATACTTGAAGGCACTGAAGAACAACTTAAGAAAATTTCTCTTCAGACTGTTGTCTAACCTGTATTCATTGAAGTATAAATGGGCTTGGACAGGAGCCAGACCAATAGGGCCTATGACCTTCATTGTTACATCTCCTTCGTTCACTTGTCAATATTTCATTTCTCCTTCTCCTGTTCTGGGAGAACTGCTACCCAGTGAATCATTGCTTAGGCAGTTGTTGACCATTTGCAAATAAAAGGGCTCCCTATCCCATTTTTTTCAGTATGTCCCAAAGCATTTTATAATCACTGATGTACTTCTGAAGTTTAAATACTATTTCCTTATAGGAAACATAGCAGTAGATTTGTAGAGCAACATCTCACAAACAGCCACATTTTGATGACCAGGTAATGTGTTCTTTGTCATGTTAATAGCTTTTTGTTTTAAATGAACGCAAAGATTGCTGGTAATTCTCTGCAGGTCAGGCAGCACCTGTGGAGAGAGAAGCAGAGTTAACTTTTCAGGTCAATCACTTTCAGGAGAATGTCAACTTATTTCAGATTTCCAACATTTACAGTTTTTTTTGCTGTAGCATTTTATTTGGGCTGTATTGCTGTAAACGTTAATGTACTTGTACGTAACTCAAAAAGAGATGATTCCCTCCTATAAACTAATGGCTATGATCATCTGTGAATACTTTTTTCTTCTGTTGAAGTCAGAGTGTGTACAATGCTTATTCTGCAATTTGAGAAATTATAGCTCATAGTTAATTATAATTTTTGAGACCTTAGTTGATGTCACTTTTGGATCATGACCTCGGATAATGTCACATCTAAAGTTGTTGCCAACAAACTGCGCCTGTAAGTAATTTATAAAAATTATAGTCAACATTGTTCAAAGAAATCCTCCTTGATATTTGGCATGGTAGAAGTTGGTTTGAAATTGGGGCACTTTTAATATTATGTGAAGCAGAGATTCATGTCATGGTTCAAAATTTTAATAGTAGTTTCTTACAGTGATTTTAACAGTAGTTCCCAATAGTAGTTCAGATTTTGTGCTGACAATAGTGGTTGAGCAGTATACATGAATGATAGATAAATGGGGGGCTATATGGGAAGGAAAGGTTAGATACATATTAGAGCAGGATAAAACGTCGGCACAACATTGTGGGCCGAAGGGCCAGTACTGTGCTGTAATGTTCTATGTTCTATGCTCTAAATACATTGTATACATTTTTTTGTATATGCAATTAAGTATTCTGATGAATTAGCAAATAATTTATATGTCAGCTGTGGCTCAATCGGTAGCTTGCTTTCCTCTGACTCAGAAGGTTGTTGGTTCAAGTCTAACTCCGGAGACTTAAGCACAATATTTAGGATGATGCCTCAGTGCAATACTGAGGGACTGGTGCACTGTCAGAGATACTATCTTCCAGATAAGACATTAAAATGATAGTGGATATAAAAGATTGTACTATTCGAAGCAGAAATGGAAAGTCATTCCTAATATCTCAGGTAATATTCATCTCCCAGTAAAATAGATTCCTTGGCTATTAACACATTCACTACTTGGGGGAGATTACCCTGTGTACAAATTGGCTGTGTACAAACTATATAAAGCACAATACCAATTGTAAATTGCCTTAGAATAAGTTGTGAAAGGCACAATAAAAAATTCATATCACTTATGTGATTGCAGAAGTAACTTCATTTCTCTGTAAGGTGATTTCTGTGGTCTGATATGCCTTTGTTCTTTTGAACTTGTCTACATACAAAATCCATTCTGGCTTAGGCAAGGTAATACATCTCCACATGAAGTATCAGTGACAAATAACTGGAGAGCAATAGGACACATATTTACATCTTGCCTCAGGCAGGATGGATTTTACATGCTAGTTCACAACTGCCATTGTCTTTAACAGGATATTTTAATGCTGAGAAAATGCTAATTCTACATGCAAAGGGCTCATTTACAACCATTTAAGCAGGTCAATAATAAACATCTGTTTAGTTTTTGCTGAGTGTATGTTAATTCCTAGGGAACATACCTTGGCCCACAACAAGAGAAGCAGAATGAAAAATAAAAGCATTGGGTTGACTCAGAGTTAGCAGGCTGTAAAAGGAATGATTAGAAAGAAAGGCTTGCATTTATCTAGAGACACAAGAGACTACAGATCTAGAAATCTGGAGCAACACACAAAGGAGCTGGAGGAACTCAACGGGTCAGACAGCATCTATGGAGGGAAATGGATAGTTGACTTTTTGGGCTGAGACCCTTCATCAGGGCTGAAAGAAAGAGGGGAGATAGCCAGTATAAAAAGGTGGGGAAAGGGTTGGAGCAAGAGCTGGGAGGTGATAGGTGGTTCCAGGTAAGGGGGGGGGAGGTGATAGGTGGAGTCTGGCTGAGTACATGGTCGAAGAACCAGAGAACAGCAGAGATCACAGAGGGGGAGCAATGAGAGACAGTCTCACAGAACTTTGTTGGACGAGAGGAGGAAAACTTCTTAGAGGTATATACTGCCTTACATAGAATCACAGAAATCCACAGCACAGAAGGATTCCATTCAGCCCACCTTGAACCTGCCAACCAAAAATATTGCTGTATAGGCTAATCCTATCTTGCAGCTCTCACTCCATGGCTTTCTAGGTTACAATTTTTGACGGACTCATCCAAGTGCTTTGTAGACATGTCTTCTGCACGTCTACTAGTCTCCAAGTGGAAATTAAGTCCTCAACTCCCATTAATTCTTCTACAAATATCATATGTGCCGTGGTCATTCTAAGACATTCCTGTGCACTTTTTAATGGCCTTAGGATGATCTAAATTGGTCAGCAACTAAATAGGTACTTCCTGAGGAGACATTGTGGTTGTATTGCAGGAAACAAGGCACTTGAATGTGTACAGTAAGATCCCACAAGCCACAGTGAAATAATGATCAGGTAATCTGTTTTGGTAGCATTAAGTGATGGATTACTTCCTACTTATCTTCCAAATATTATAATGAGATATTTTATGACCACTTAAAGATTATAAGGCTCTTGGCCCACTGACTCATTGAAAAGGCAGCAACTCTGGAAGAGAGAAGGTGGTAGTTTTAAGGTGCATGACAGATTGAGAGCATGTGACCTAAAATGAGATTGATGTTAAACTAAGGCTAGATCGTGGAGTAAGAAATAACATGACTTTAAAAAGTGCAGAATGGTCTGCTGGTATCCTGACCAAGGTTCCTCCCTCCAGCAACAGTGCAAGGATAGGTCATTTACTAAGAGCAAGAAATGAAGATGATATGAAGCAGAATGGACAAGTGAGCCAGACACATACAGTCTATAAAGAAATATAAACATTGGGCAAAGTGATAAATGGAGATTGTGGGATAATTTGAAATTATGCACTTTGTTAAGAATACAATTTTTTTAAAAAAGGTGTTGTTTTAGATGGTGAGCAATTGTAAAATGTTGGAACATAAAGGAATACTGGTGTGCTGGTTCATGAGATTCAGAAAGCTAACATAGATATATACCAAGCAATTAAGAATTATAGGAGGATTGGTGTATAAAGGCAGGCAAGTCTTGCTGAGGTTATACAGGGGTTTGCTGAGTCCTCACTTGAAGTATCATGTACAGTTTTGATCTCTGTATCAAAGCAAAGATATTTTTGCTTTGGAATCAAGGCAGCCGAGATTCAGTCAATTGATTCCTAGGATGAGAGTTCTCATGTAAGAGGAATTGAGGGAGATTAGTTTATACGCATTGGTGTTTTAGAAATTCTTCTAAAGAGAGGTGGTCCAAATACACTTACAAGATCCAGAGAAGGATCAGCAGGGTAAATGCTGAAGTGTTGCCTCTCCTGGCTGAAAAGTCTAGAACTGGGGGCATGCTCTCAGATAAGGAGATGGATATTTGGGACTGGGATGAGGAGAAATATACTTACACAGAAGACTGCGAATCTTGGTAGTTCTCTATCTTCAAGAACTATTATTGCTTTGATACTGAGGAAACCTAAAGCTGAGATTGGTAGATTTTGGACATTGTAGGATATGGGGATCAGGCAGGAAAAGTGGGTGAGCTGCACGATTAACTTGTACAGCTCCAACATGACAGATGAGGGCAGCATGGCCTAATTCTGTTCTATTTCCTAAGAGTAATAATGGCCTTAATACCAATATCTTATGATAGTAGGAAGGGACACTTCTCTCAGTTAAAGATACTTTTACCATTACTCTTGTCTTAAGCCAATTACCTACCTAAATAACCACTGTCCTTTAATACCCTTACATTATCAACTACATTTTGAAAATCCATGTTTACGTTTTTCATCAACTCTTTCTATAACTTTATCAAAGAGCTCAGCCAGGAAGGCAGACATGGTTATCTTTTACTAATGCACGCTGTCTTTCTCTTATTAACCCATGTTCATCCAGGTAAGAATTAATATTGCCCTAATATCCTTTTACAACTTCCCCCAGACCTGTATTCTGCATGATTTTGATTGCATTCTGTGTCTGATATTGGTGATAAACCCTTTATTCAAGTTTTACTTTAACTTTTATTTCCTTTGCCATCCAGAGAGGTCCAGCTTTGTATTCTCTATCTTTTCATCCAATGGGGATATATAGCGTTTGAACCTGGACTCTCCATCTCACAGGGCTGTGGACATTAATTTACCATTTTCTGAAAAATGGCTTTTCCACCATATCTATGTTACTTTCCTTCTTCCTCATGGATATTTCACCATTGATTTTCTTTGCCTTTTCATGGATCACCTCCAAGTTAATTGCATTGTGATCACTATTACACATTTGCTCTCTCGGCTGAGTCGTACCTCACTTGCTCTAGTTTATTCCTTGAATCTAGATGCAGAATAACCTCCTTCCCTATGCTCAAAGTAAACTGATTAAGGAACTTCATTTGTTCAAGTTTTAGGAATTCATCATCTTCCTTGCTCTTTAACTTGTGCTTTACCCAGTCTATATCCAAGTCATTACAATCTCTCACTGTTAATACTCCAGTGATCTTTTTACACATTTTGACAACTTTTTCCTCTATCGCTTTTCCATTATTTGGTTCCTTATAGGAAAGAGTTAACAAAGTAGCAGCTGCCTTTCTGTTTCTTAACTCTAGCTTAAAAGGATTCAGTATTTGAACCCATTAGAATATCTGTAGACTTGCAAGATTATCCTTGAACAGGATTGTTATCCACCCTTACTCATTTCTTATACCTCTAAATACACTGTACCAAGAATGTTTAGTTTACCTTCCTTCCAATGTTTATTCCAACTTTTCCTTATAGTCACTAAATCATAAACTCAACTCATTGGCAAATGGGACTAAAATAAGAGTTTTGGCTGGCATGGACCAGTTGGGCCAAAGGGCCTCTTTCCATGCTGTATGACTCCATAACTTATGTTTGTTCTTCATCAAGTTTGACTGTACATTTCTACCATTCCAACAGCATAGAAGTCAAATTTGTGTCTATTCTTCCATCTACTTCTAGCTCTTTCTTTGTTCTACTGCTGTCTGTCCTTTGAATTTCCATACACCAACATGTCACCCTTGTCTGCTGCTGTATCTTGGTGCATCTCCTCCAATCAATTTAGATCAAGCTCTTCCCCACAGCCCTACTTAATATCTTGAATAGTTTGTTTAAGTTCTCCTGGATTCCAGCATGGACCATTTCATAGACCTTTGGTCTTCATTTCCTAACAGAAAACTCCTCTTCATTATTTACCTTGGCAAGGATGTTGTGGTAAATGAACTTTTCTGAGCAGAGAACACATTCTCTGAGGTTAACCCCAGGTAAGCTTACATGGCCTTGGATCCCATGTTGGAATTGTTGTGCTTATGCCTCTTTTCGACTGCAATATATTCAAATGACACCATAAGTTAGCTCGGTTCAAATGACACTGTTAGTTAGTGGGGTTCAAATGGAACAGGACTTCTGACTCCCCTTGTTATCTTTTCTCATGTGCTTAGAGTCAGCAAGCCTGATCTCTATTTAAGTATTAGAGTGCCCAACTTGGAGGTTCTGTTCAAGGTTCTTCAAAAACTATGCCCTGAATACAATGGATCCTGTATCACTTTTACTGACTTGAAGCTCAACCCAATTTTCCATGGAAACGAATTAGCACAAGCCTAAACAGTATTAAACAACGTTAAACAGTATTTTCTACAGAGAATGATTTTTTTCTTCTTTCTTATTTCTAACTTACATGATTATTTTATTTATAATTTGAAATAAGGTTAACCATATTATGTTATATTTTCTATATTGCAAAAGATATATGATTATTTTGCAATCTAATATAGACCAGCTACTAACTATGCTCCAGTGATTAAACTCTTCACAACTCTATGACATTGTTGGACTGAGAGGCTGATGATTCAATCTTGGTTTGCAAATCACACCAAGTATTCCCACCCCCTTTCCTTTAAGATCTGGTTAACCAAATGATTGTGGTTGTTCATTTTGTTTTCCTTTCTTTACATAAACCTTCACTAAAGCCAAAAGCAGTGTGGAGTAAAGAGGTCTTTCTTGAGATGTATGGTCTTAAAGTCTTAGAGTCATAGAGTTATTCAGCATGGAAACAGGCCCTTTGGCGCAACTTGTCCATGCCAACCATGGTGCCTACCTGAGCTAATCCCATTTGCCTGCATTTGGCCCAAATCCCTCCAAACCTTTTCTGTCCATCTACCTGTATAAATGTATTTTAAACAATGTAATTGTACCTGCCTCCACCACTTCCTTTGGCAGCTCATTCCATATACCTACCATCCTCTGTGTGAAAAACTTGCGCTTTAACTCTTTCCCTTTTCCCCTTGAACCTACGCTCTCTAGTTTTAGACTCCCCGTAGCCTGGGAAAAAGACTGTAAACATTCACCTTATCTATGCCCCTCGTGATTTTATATACCACTATAAGGGCACCCCCAGCCTCCTACACTCCAGGGAAAACAGCCCCAGCCTATCCAGTTTGTCCGTATAACTCAAGCCCTCCAGTTCCAGTAACATGCTTGTGAACCTTTTCTGCATCCTTTCCAGCTTAATGACATCCTTACTTATTGTAGGTGACCAGAACTGCACACAATACTCCAAGTGTGGTTTCATCAACATCTTGTACAGTGTAACATGATGTCTCAACTCTTGTACTCAGTACCCTGACCAATGAAGCCAAGCATGCCATATGGCATCTTCACCACCCTGAATACCTGTGTTTGCCACTTCTAGGGAACTATGTGCTTGTACCCCTGCATCTCTCTGTTTTACAGCACCGGTTTTACTGTCTAAGTCCTTCCCTGGTTTATCTTCCCAAAATGCAACCCAGTTACACTTATCCAATTTAAATTCCATTAGCCATTCCTTTGCCCACCTTCCCAGCTGATATAGACCTGTTGTAATCTGAAGTGACCTTTTTCACTGTCCACTATGCCACTAATTTTGGTGTCATTGGCAAACCTATTAACCATGTCGCCAACATTCTCATCCTCTGATTCTCTGATGCGGGCTGCCCCCAGAACACTCTACACAAAAGATGCATTTCACTGTGTGTTTCAATGTACATGTGACTAATAAAGATACCTTATCTTATCAATATGCCCAAATCCTGTGTACCTAACATCAATGTGTGAGCACCTTCTACTTATGGGTTTCAGTGGTCTAGGTAGACAACTCAGCATCACTTCCTCAAGGGCACTTAGTAAACGCTGGTCTTGCCAGCGATGCTCACGTCCCATAGAAATATAAAAGGTGATAGTATTTAATTGCTTTGGGTGTCATGGTCATCTGTATCACAAACTATCAAAGATGAATATAGTGATGTGAGTTATAACTGTTTGATATGTATACTGTATGATAAATTACTTGGACTAATCAGTGAATATGATGTAAACCAATGGCTGCTTTCTCTATTGTCACCCCTGAGGAACTGGATGTGCTTGGAACTATATACAATCTTACAGAGAAAAAAAGTAGAGCGGAACTGTAACAGAACTGCACTATAGATCAAACAGTAGCAGCTATTCAGCCCATCAATCTCATGCTAGCTATAGACCTATACAATTAGTATTGATCTATGGCTGGCATTAGAAAGACCTATACAATTAGTTTCACTCTCCTGCTCATTCCTATAACCTTTCAAATGCTTTCTTTTGAAAGTTGCCGTTGAATTGTGTTTTATAGGCCTTTCAGGAAACTTTTTCCACACCACAGTTCACCATGTCAAATACATTCTGTTTACCTTCCATCGCTCCTCAGTTTTTATTCACCATACATCTTACATTGATGTCCATTGGTATCAGCCTTCCTTCTTGTAGACAAGGTTCCTCCTTATTAAAAGTCTCGGAAGCTAAATCAGCCTTTCACCTTCTTTGCTCTGTGAAGAACAATCCCAACTTCTGTTTCCCCACATTACCGAGGAGTCGCATCCATGAGCCCGATTTAGTAAATTTCCAGCACATTCTCTCTAAGGCTTGGCATCATTTATTAAAGTTTGGTGCTGAGAATTAAATAAAATACTCCAGCAATAGCATAATGTGTGATGTGTAAAGATTTATCATAACTTCCTTGCTTTTGTATTCTATGCCTTTATAAGTCAAGCCAAGGATTACATTTACCTCTTTAATGGGCTTAACACTTCAAAGGTTTGTGTGCGTAAACCTCCAGATCTCTTTTCCTCCACCCATTTAAAACTGGACCACTTGGGTGGCATGCATTGCCCAGATCTGTGTGTAACAAACCTTCCAGCTATCAAATATCTATCCTTTATTGTCACAGTTTGTGCACTATTAGGATGGTTGTTGTATAGAAGCTGACAGTCTGCAGCTCAGTGGAGACATTCAGATAACACAACATGTTTAGACATAACCATAATGGGAAAAGATATGAAACTTGCTTCAAATTAAAACTTAGTGCTGATGTTCAGCAAAGGTTTTACCCTACTGTTTAATAAGTGACATTTTAAATATGACCTGCTCACATACATGTGTAAACAAGGCAGCCTTTTCAGTTAACAACCCATTTACTGCACTGAACCTTCATTCTCTCTGCCAACATATGCTGCAGGATGTGCTAGCTACAAAATTCACTGCAGGTACTCACTGAGACTCTGTCAACAGCACTTCCCAAACTCACTAACAAAAAACACTATCTGCAGCTTCCCCTCCAGGTCGCAAACCTCCCTGACTTCGAACTATTTCACCAGTCATCAATCATCAGTGGGTCTAAATCTTGGAACTCCCTACCCAACAACACAGTGGGAGAATCTTTACCAGCAGGACACAGTCTTTTTCCCAGGGAAAGGGTATCAAAAACTAGAGGGCATAGGTTTAAGGTGAGAGGGGAAGGATTTGAAAGGGGCAACTTCTTCTCGGAGAGGGTGTGAGTATATGGAACAAGCTGCCAGAGGAAGTGGTCGAGGCAGGTACAATAACGACATTTAAAAGACACTTGGACAGGTATGTGGACAGGAAAGGTTTTAGAGGGATATGGAGATATAAGATAAGATAAGATATCTTTATTAGTCACATGTACATCAAAACACACAGTGAAATGCTTCTTTTGCGTAAAGTGTTCTGAGGGCAGCCCGCAAGTGTCGCCACACTTCTGGCGCCAACATGGCATGCCCACAACTTCCTAACCCGTACGTCTTTGGAATGTGGGAGGAAACCGGAGTGCCCAGAGGACACCCACGCAGACACGGGGAGAACGCACAAACTCCTTACAGACAGTGGCCGGAATTGAACCTGGTATGGCAAGTGGGCTAGCTTAGATGGGCATCTTGGTCAGCATGGACGAGTTGGGCTGAAGGACCTGTTTCCGTGCTGTATTACTCTATGACTTTCAGGACAGCAAGGTGCCAGTTCATGTCCACCCTCTCAAGGGCAATTAGGGAACCCTAAGACCAGTCTGCTGGCACGTTGAAGAATGAAAGAAATAAAGAAACCTGCTCTCTCCACTTCCCTCTCGGCACCTCCTTCTCCAGGCTAGGCTGCTGCAGCATTTCTCAGTGAGAACAGCCAACTCTTTCAGGGGGTGAAACTTAATATGACTTATTGCTTTTCATTTACCTGGCATGGTGCCCGGTTTAGAAGTTACTGCCATGCTTTCAGCAAACAGAATTCTGTCTGCGGTTTAGAAAGCCTCTTCTTTCTTTTTGGGGAGTTGCTTGGCAGGCTGGAGCTGTTTTCCAGTCTGTGCAAGACAAAAGCAGTTACTGTAAGTGGATGTGTCTGTGTGAAAAAGGTTTGCATGTGTGGCTTTATAGATTAGCAGCAACCTGAATTAGGTAACTAGCAAAGAACTTTAGGACTCAAACATTCAATGTGCTATATACAAAACACAAACTGGAAAAGAGCCAGAGACTCAGTCCTTTCTGACAAGGGTTATAAGGGGTGAATTTTATTTTGTTAGTGAAAGGTGAAACAGCAACTTGAGGGGCACAGTGGTGCAGCTAGTAGAGCTTTTGCTTCACAGCTCCAGTGACCAAGGGTCAAACCTGACCTCCACTTCTTCTGCGTGGAGTTTGCAATTCTCCCAGTGATGGTATGGATTTTCCCTGGGTGGTCCGGTTTCCTCCCACATCCCAAAGGTGCACAGTTCTGGAGGTTGATTTCCCTCAGTGTGTAGGTGAGGGGTAGAATATGATGGGAGGGGAGGAGTTTATGGAAATGTGGGGAAAGTAGGTTACAGGGGAAAAACATAGTGGGGGAATGGGGTTATTCTGTGAGCCGATATGAGCATGATACACTGAAGTAGCCTTTTTCTATCTGTATGGAAATTTAGAAGAGGGGAAGATCTGAAGAATAAGAAGTGGACAAACTGACAATGATTTAAGATCATAAGAAATAGTAGCACATGGGCACAATGGGGTGAACGTCCTCCTTCTACACAGCAAACTTATATAGTTCCATCATTCCAGGAGCTGGCACATAATCCTCTGAGTTGCTTCACCATTCATTTAGATCAGATCTTCCAACTCAACATTTCCTGCTCTTTCTTTATATCTCTTGAATTTGAGTAATCCCCAAATCCAAGTGCTGAATTTACTCATCTGCACCCTCCAAAGAATTCGAGAGATTTGAAACCCACTCTGTGAAGCAAAATCTCCTCAGCACGGTTCAAAATGGTCGGCCCTCTGACCCCTGAATTTGTTCAGTGTCAAAATCCACTCTGAAGTGATCTGAAGCTCCTGCCAGGCTTATAGGTACCAGGGGTGAAAGAAAAACTTTAACAGTTGATAACAGTCTCTTCGCAGATTCAATTTAATCTCTGCCGTGTTCTAGCACCACCTCCTTCATTTACATGTTCTCATTCATCCACCTCTGGTAATCTTGTTCATCTCTTGCCTCAGTCATGTCTGTTGTGCTGTTTCTCTGCTAAAAGAATCAGAAAAAAATTCTGCTTCTCGCACCTGGCACCTTGATCAGTTTGGGGTGTCCTGGGCCAATTCCTTTCTCTGCCATGATTACAGCAAATTCACTGTCTGTTGCAGCACGTAAAACCATGGCAAGGAATCAACTGCTAACTTCCTGCCACTCCCTATGCCACTCCTTCTGGCTCAATGCCTATGTTTTCTCTTGCAAATCTTATGAACGCTCCTTTCCACGGACCCATCCACTGATGCTACGATTTTCATTATCATGATGCTTGCATTTATATAGCACTTTAGCATGTCAAAACATCCTCATGCGTTTCATTCAAAGAATTAGCCTTTGCAGACCGATAAACTGTTGTTATGAAAGCACTGACTATCTTTTCTAATTTGATGATAAAGAATCTCCCTTTAATATTTCATGCTTTTCCATTGCTTTGATCAACAAGGCTTTATCATT
The DNA here is from genome assembly GCF_009764475.1 of Pristis pectinata. Lineage (NCBI taxonomy): Eukaryota > Metazoa > Chordata > Chondrichthyes > Rhinopristiformes > Pristidae > Pristis > Pristis pectinata. The sequence goes on along the minus strand of NC_067419.1, from coordinate 38,757,638 downwards.
GTTAAACAGGATGAAGAAAAGAAGATTCCCTAAATCAAGATACCAGATCAGAAACTGTAGCAAATCCTGACGTAACAGTTAAATTCTCTGTAGTGTCTACAGCAGTGTTACTCTAGTCCTGGTGTCCTGCTGTTCACAAGATGGGTATCATGAAAGTTATGGCACAGGCAGAGTCTATTCTGCCCATCACACTCATGCCAGCTGAACAAAAAGAGCTGTTCGACAATTATATTTCCCAGTTCTTTGTTTACGTTCATCATGTCCTTGTCAAATGCCATTCAGCTTACTGCTTCCAAACTTTCAGTCAGTGCCCTTAAACTAATTTATCTTCTTGATTGTCCATGATTTCTTATCATCAATCCATCCTTAGTTTTTCTTGGTATTGGTATTGGTATACACAATTACCCATCTACACTAACCTCATTTACCAGCACATGAGAGAAAATCAATAATGACAGGAGTTAGTAAATACAATTCTGCATCAATTTAGTAGTTTTGTGATCATTGTTACTAGCTTTTTATTCCCAATTTATGATTATTATTATTGGTTATTGGTTTATTATTGTCACATGTACTGAGATATAGTGAAAAGCTTTTGTTTTGCATGCCATCCAGACAGATCATTCCGTACGTAATTACATCGAGGTAGTAAAAAGAAAACAGAATAGAGAATATAGTGTTGAAGTTACAGAGAAAGTGCAGTGCAGGTAGACAAATAAAGTGCAAGGGCCACGTCGAGGAAGATTGGGAGATCAAGAGTTCATCTTTTAGTGTATAAGAGATCCGTTCAAGAGTCTGATAACAGCGGGATAGAAGCTATCTTGAGCCTGGTGGTCCATGCTCTCAGGCTTTTTTACCTTCTGCATGATGGGAGAGTGGTGAAGATAGAACGACTGGGGTGGGAAGGGTCCTTGATTATGTCGGCTGCTTTCCCAAGGCAGCAGGAAGTGTAGACAAAGTCAATGGAGGGGAGCTTGGGGAGGTTCTTGGAAGTTTACTTGGGCTTAAGTCCTTCTTATGCTTTTGCCACTATAATCTATGCCCTTGATTTTCCATCAATCATCTTTGGCAATCTTGGAACACAAAGTCAACTGCACAGTGCTCTGAAGTAGCACTAGTACATATATCAACACTTGAACCAACCAGTACAAGTGACATTCCATTTCCCTCTTTTGTGTTGACTTCTCCTCTCTCCCACCCTGAAAGGTGGAGGGGATGAGCACCATGGAGATTATGGTTGGCAGGGGGCTGCCTGCACACCCTCATCCCATTTGAGGAGGATTTGTCCTCATAGGTGGGGGCTGCGGATGTCAATGGCCAGAGCAATTCTAAAGGAGGTGTTAAGATGGGTTTCCTTTACCTCCCATTATCTTCCTCCCACCATACAATCTACACTAGAGCTGTGGACACAGCTCAGCACATCACGGAAACCAGCCTCCCCTCCGTGGATTCTGTCTATGTTTCTCGCTGCCTCAGTAAAGCAGCCAAAGTAATCAAGGACCCCACCTACCTCAGACATTCTCTCTTCTCCTATCTCCCCTCAGGCAGAAGACAGAAAAGCCTGAAAGCACGTTCCACCAGGCTCAAGGACAACTTCTATCTCACTGTTATAAGACTATTGAACGGTTCCCTTATATGATAAGATGGACTCTTGACCTCACAATCTACCTCATTATGACCTTGCACCTTATTGTCTACCTGCACTGCACTTTCTCTGCAGCTGTTACACTTTACTCTGCATTCTGTTATTGTTTTACCTTGTACTACCTCAATGCATTGTGTAATGAATTGATCTGTATGAATGGTATGCAAGACAAGTTTTTCACTGTACCTCAGTATAAGTGACAATAATAAACCAATTCTAATTCCAATTCCAAACTGCAATTACTTTTATATCACACTATCTCCCTGGGCTCCCTCCACAGCAAACAACAAGCCTTGACCCTCTCTCTCATTGTAGGTGCTGGAAAGATAGAGATCTGTGGTAGCATAGGTCAGGGTTCCTGAAGGTGAAGGATCAATCAAACAAATCTAAAAATTAGCAGCACAGAGGCTAACATCCCCACCACCTTCAAGGGTGGAAAAGATCTTTGATGGAAATTCAAGGGGAAAGGATACATTGGGAAAGTCTGCCAGCAACTTTATAGCTCATTTGGAGCACTCTTGCCACCAAAACAATATGTCAAGGGTTTAAGTCCCACTCCCAAGACATAAGCAGAAGATCCAAGTCAGTGCTGAGGAAGTGCAGCACGGTTGGAGGTGTCCTTTTTTGAAGTGTTTAATTGAAGCCACATGGCAATAGTTTGTGGACGAGTTTTCGCTGGTGTCCGGTCTAAAAATTTATGCTTCAATCAACATCACTAAAATACATCATTTGGTCCTTGGTATTGTGGGAGCTTGCTGTGCATAGATTGGACTGCCATACTTCACTTGAGCTGATCGCAGAAAAGTGGGGTGAATCCTATGAAGATAGGAATTAGGAGCAGGAGTAGGCCATTCGGCCCTTCAAGCCTGTTCTGCTATTTCATAAAATCATGGCCTATCTGATCTGGTTGTAACCTGACTGTAACCCCAGGCGATCTCCTCTCCGGCCCCAAGGGATGAATTTTGAATCTATCAAATTTTTTTTATTTCAAAAATAAACTTTATTCATGATAAAAAAAATATACAAAGGAGGTACCTTAACATTCATGATTGTTACATTTAATACTGTAAACTTAGAAGAAAAAACGCACAAACAAACATAGCACCATTGCCAATTACTTGGCTCCCTGACGTGATACCACTTTCATTGTTCGAGGGGCTTCCCCACCTGATTCAGTCCCTCTATGTACAGTAGTAGAAGGCGCCGAGACTGTGGTCCTTCCCTACAGAGCCTTAGCATTGGCTGCACCGAGCTTCAGTGCGTCCCTCAGCACGTACTCCTGCAGCCTGGACTGTGCCAGTCAGCAGTATTCCCTGACAGACATCTCACTGTGCTGGAAGACCAACAAGTTTCAGGCAGACCAGAGGGCGTCCTTCGCCGAGTTGATGACCTTCCAGCAGCACTTGATGTCTGTCTCAGTGCGTATCCCTGGGAACAGCCCGTAGATCAGAGAGACCACTGTCATGCAGCTGCCAGGGATGAACCGGGACACGGATCCTTGCATCCATCTCCACACTCTCTGAGCAAATCCATAGTCTGCAAAGAGGTGGGTGACTGGTTCTTCCCCACTGCAGCCGTCCCGAGGGCGGTGTATATTGGGGGTGATATGTCGTCTGTAGAGGAAAGGTCTGACTGGGAGAGCACCTCTCACTGCCAGCCAAGCAAGGTCTTTGTGCTTGTTGGTCAGATCTGGTAATGAGGTGTTCTGCCATGTGGTTTGGACCATCTGCTCCGGGAACAAACCCACAGAATCCATAGTGTCCCTATCCCGCAGTGTCTGAAGTACATTCCGTGCTGACCACTGTCTGATGGACTTGTGGTCAAAGGTGTTACTTGGAAGAACTCTTCCTCAAAGGACAGGTAGTGCGGCAATGTCCAGCTGACTGGGGCATTACGCGGTAGAGTGAATAGGCCTATCTTCAGCAGCACCACGATAGATAGAATCTCAGCATGTAGTGACACTTGGTGCCCACGTATTTGGGATCCACACACTGCCTGACACAGCCACACACGAAGGTGGTCATCACGATGAGGGCAAGTTGGGTATACTTTTGCCCCCATTCTCAGGGGACTTGTGCAATGTGACCTGTTGAACTCGCTTCATCTTGGACCCCCAGATAAACTGGAAGACATCCCGGGTGATTGCCAAAGCAGGGGAGCGAGGAACAGGCCACATCTGCGCCAAATACAGCAGCTCTGAGAGCACATCACACCTGATGACCAAGTTCTTTCCAGTTATTGACAGAGAACACAATTTCCACAAACCCAATTTTTGTTTGACCTTCCCAATCCACTCCGGCCAATTCTTATTGCACACCTCAGCACCTCTGAACCAGATCTCCAGCACATTTAGGTAGTCAGACCTGAAGGTGAAGGGGACATTGGATCAGTTGGGCCAGTTACTGAAGAGCAGGGCCTTGATCTTCCTGTGGTTGACTCTGACCCCTGTTGCCAACTCAAACTGGTCGCAGATGCTGATCAATCTGCAAACTGACCGTGGATCCGAGCAGAAGACAGCGACATCATCCATGTACAGGGAGGTTTTGACTTGTGTGCCTCCACTGCCTGGCAACGTCACCCCTCTTATGCTCTCATCCTTCCTGATGGATTCGGCAGGGGAGAGACCACAATCAGAAAGGTGGTTCTTCCAGGACGGTAATCACAGAGATAGATTTGCAGGTGAACTCGAACACCGACGTTGAAGAAGAGGGAAGACTACGGTGACTCTTTGCGATCAAATGGCTGCCTGATGAGAGCTTAACCTGCTGACATAGGGTGGATCCCAATGCCGATTGGGAAACCAATCTAACACCCTTATCCGGCAAATTATCTGCTATAACCAACCAGCTCCATCAGGATGGCTGCAGCGACGAGCACCTCGGGAGGAGGACAGGGGATCTGAAACACTGTCAGGGTGGCAGTGAAGGATGACAGTGAGGGGAATCCCTTCACCAGGGACCTCTTCACCAACAAGGTCCTACTGGAGTGCTGCAAATTCGAGGTGAGGGACATCTACTGCTTCCAGGACTTCCCAGGTAACAGGTACTTTGACGTTATCTTCAAGTACCCAGTGGGATCGCAGAAGATGCTACAGGACTTTTGGGAGAGGGGGAGTGAGGCTCCGCTGTCACTGCTGAATGTGCAGCCACTCTTCACCCTCCCCACCCAGAAGGAGCGTGAGATAACGGTGCCCATGTTCAATCCACATGTGCCCATTGTGGATGTCCTCACCTTCCTGGCTTGTTACGTCGAGGGAGCAGGAAGCTGTGTGGACATCAAAGGCCTGTTTGGGATCTGGACCAGCAAGCGCCAGGTGAAGGTCAAGTTAAGGGTGGGTGCTGATGGTGCTATCATCCACCCTCCCTCAGTGTTCACTATAGGAGAAAACCGGGGGGTACATGGTATATGCAGGACAGCTCAAACTATGCCTTAACTTCAACAAATCCGGACATATGGCAGCCCAATGCAGTGCAGTCATCTGCAAGAACTGCAGGCAGGAAGGCCACCAGACCAAGGACCGTAGAGAAAGCAAAAGTTGCAAACTGTGTGGGGAGGAAGGCCATCTCTACAAGGTCTGCCCAAAACGTGCCTGTACCTATGCACAGGCAAAAAGATATCTTTATTAGTCACATGTACATCAAAACACAGTGAAATTGCATCTTTTGCGTAGAATGTTCTGGGGGCAGCCCGCAAGTGTCACCATGCTTCCGGCGCCAACATAGCATGCCCACAACTTCCTAACCCGTACGTCTTTGGAATGTGGGAGGAAACCAGAGCACCCGGAGGAAACCCACACAGACACACGGGGAGAACATACAAACTCCTTACAGACAGTGGCCAGAATTGAACCCGGGTCACGGGTACTGTAATAGCATTACGTTAACCGCTACACTGGAGCTAGTACTGACAACCCCCAGGGGAATGCTGACACCCACCAGTGCAGAGGCCCCAGCAGAGACTGAGACCAGGGCTGAGGAAAAGCCAACTGCCTCGAGCTCCCAAACTCCAGCCACAAAACGCCAGGCCCCTCCCCAAGAGGAGGAGTCAATGGACGAGGGGATGGCAGAGGGACAAGAAGGAGAATGGCAGAAGACATCACCCAAGAGACAACGGGCTGCAGAGAGAGAAAGTAATGGGAAGAAAATGGCAAAGAAACAGCCAGACCCCAGAACCTCTCCTCGCCGGAGGATGAAGCCAATATGGGAAACCCTCGACGCAGGCATAGGAAGTGCCAAAATAGAAGGGAAAAGGAGGAGGAGAGGTCACAGACAAATAAGGGTGAGGAAGAAATTCAGCCTGCCACCCCCCAACTCCAGGAGACCGAGGGCAGCACAGAGGCCACCAGCGCACCCCAGCTCCTGGAGACTGGAAGCAGCACAATGCCCAGCTCCAGGAGACTGGGAGTTGTACAGAGGCCATTGGCCCCCAGTTCCGGGAAACTGGGAGCAGCGCAGAACCTGCCAGCCCCCAGCTCCAGGAGACCGGGAGCAGCACAACATCCGGCGCATCCCAGCTCCGGGAGACCAGGAGCAGCACGATGTCCGGCACATCCCAGCTCCGAGAGATGGAGGGTACAGAACAAACAGAGCCAGAGGGCAAGCAGGAACAGAGACTAATCTCCCCCCAGTGACATCACAAGCATCACCACACCCTGGGGAGGACCATTCCCAGTACCTGAGCCTAAAAACAATGCTGCAGTTCACCAAGGCTGTGGGCATGAGGGCTCAGGCTGAATGACAATGGACTGTATTTATGATCCCTGAACTCAAATAACTATGGACATAAATCTGGCATCTCTAAACATGCGCAGTGTGAAGAGCACTGTGCGATGTGCGAACACTTTGCAATACCTTGCCAAGGTCAAGGCTGATGTAACCTTTCTACAGGAGTGTGGGCTGCCTCACCTCTGTAACTATCGGAGGTGGTCGCGATGGTAGTCCCAGGGATTGTCAATAGGGTTTGGGGAGGGAATGATAGTCGTGCATCCGGCCTGGGGATTCTGCTGCAAGGAGGTAACTTCTCTATTACTGAAGGCAAAGAGATGGTTGGCGGGGTGGGGGGCGGGGGGCGCGGCTCCTTGTGGCTGATGTAAAGTACCGTAACAATCCGCGCCAGCTAATTAGTGTGCACACCTTGCCCGTGAGGAGCGAGTAGCTAGCTGTCCTCAAGCAGCTCCCACCGCTGCTGGAGACGTCCCTATCAGTCGTTCTGGCCGGCCGGACACTGGACAGCAGCTCCAGATTCCTGATGGGCATGGTTAAAGATGCAAAGCTGTGCAACGCCTTTCGCACCCTGCAGGTGGAGCACAGCCACAACACACTTGGACCAGAACAGACAGCTCAGTACGGCCTTGGATAGACTTCCTCTTCACATCGAAGGCAGTCGTGGTCAGATCCACCAATGTCACGCCAGTGTGCTTCTCTGACCACTGCCTCCTTTGAGCCTCCTGTCACCTACAGGAGGACCTGAAGGCAGGCAGGGGACATGGAAGTCGAATGTCAAGCTGCTGACCCCAAAGAACATTGAGGAACTAAAGAGGGATTATACAGGTTGGAGATCAGTGAAGCCCCTCTTTGACTCCATGATTTACTGGTGGGAGGCAACCAAGGAGAACATCAAAAGGTTCTTCATCCTCAAAGGTGTTCAGAAAGCTAGACAGAGTCAAGAGGGAACTGTGCCAACTCCAGACAGACTTGCAGCAACTTCTCCTTCTGCAGTCGAGGGGGGTGGATGTGAGAGAGGAACTCCGAGAGGTGAAGAGCCAGCAAGCTGTGCTCTTTGCCTTTGAATCCTCAAAGATCATCTTCAGATCCAGAGTCTGCTTTGTGGAACAGGATGAGATGTGGTCATGCTTCTTCTTCTGAAAGGTTCACAGGGGGAGCTCTGTGATCCACAGCCTTAAGGAAGAGGATGGCTCAGTAACATCCTCACTGACAGACATACTGAAGATCTGCAGATCCTTCTATGCCAGTCTGTATGACAGTAAGACCGCAGACAGCACAGCCTCCCAAAATTTCCTGTCCTCTATCATGGAAGTGGTAGACAACAGCAAGCAGGAGAATCTGGATCAGCCACTGTCCCTGGAGGAGCTGACTGGCTCCATCTGTTCCCTTGGCACGTATAAAACTCACAGAAGCGACAGCTTACCGGCAGAGTTGTACTCGGCTCTGTGGGACTGGATGGGCCCGGACCTGCTAGAAGTGTGTAATGCTGTGCTTCTGGCTGGCAGAATGTCAGACTCCATGAGGAAGGGCATTATTACCCTCATTGACAAGCAGAAGGGGGAGAAGGAGGACATCAGGAACTGGAGACCCATTTCACTGTTGAATGTGAACTATAAGATCCTGTGCAAGGGCATCACCAACCAGATCAAGTCTGCTCTGGGACAGGTGATCCACCCGGACCAGATCTGTGCTGTACCTGGTAGGAAAATCTCTGACAGCCTTGTGTTGCTCAGGGGTACCATCGCCAATGTGCAGGGTAGAGGGGTGGATGCCTGCCTGGTCAGCTTGGACCAGGAGAAGGCCTTTGACAGGATATCACACACATACATGTTGGACATGCTCTTCAAAATGGGTTTTGGGGAGCAAATCAGAAATTGAACCCAACTGCTCTACACAGATATCTGTAGTGCAGTTTAAATCAATGGGTGGGAGACAGATAGTTTCCCCATCAAGTCTGGAATCAGGCAGGGTTGTCCACTCTCCCCTGCCTTGTTTGTGTGCTGCATAGAACCCTTTGGATCTATCAACATTTTTTTTATAACAAAATAAACTTTATTCATAATAAAAGAAACTATATACAATAATAAAAAAACAGTTCAAACCTTTACATTCTTGTACAGTTCAATTCTTAGTGTTACTTTTTTTATATAAAAACCACAGCACCGAAGCCACACGTGTGGCTTCCTGGGGTGATACCCCAATCCCCTATTTACAATATTTGGGGGGCTTCCATGCCTGACCCCACCCCTCCCTCTCCTATGGCAGAAGAACCCTAAACTGTCATCCTTCCCCACCGAGCCCTTGTGTTGGCTGCATCTACCAAATTGCATTGAAAGTCTAACAGACCAAGCTAGGAGGGTCACTAGCCAGAATCAGAGGCTAAAACGTCCTTTGCCCTGCTTCCATTTTCATAAATGGTGACAGTCACTTCAGCATCTAAACTAGTGCGCTGTCTACCATTTAAGTAAAAACAGAAAGTCTGGAGCCTCAGAGTCAGGAGGTTGTGGATTCAAACTTCACTCCAGAGGGTGACAATTCCCATGCTGCATTGAGAGAATGTGGCATTGCTGAGGGTGTGACAATGTGATGCACCCTCATTGCAGCACTGGATGAGGTGTAAAACCAGACATCTGTGCCTCAGGCAGATGTAAAAGATCCCAAGGCACAACTTTGAAGAAGAGCAAGAAAACTGGTGTCCTGACAAATATCTCCTACATAACATTATTAAAAAACTCAGATTAGTTGGGAATTAAAAAGTTTTAGTGAGGTACATTTGTGTGTCTATCCTTCATTAGGAAGACACTCGGGATCAAGGATAACTTACTTCCACTTCAGTTCCACGGGCTCTGAGGTGGCTGAAGTGTGCTTGTCTCTATCAGTACAGTGACTTCTCTTCAAAATATTTCATTGTCTGTAAAGTCCTTTGAACAGTTCTGAAGGGGACGTGACAAGTCCTATATAAATGTAAGTATTTCTTTCTTTTTCATAGTCACGGTGAGTTACAGCACAGAAAAAGACGCCTCGGCCCACTGAGTTGGTGCTGACCATCAGCGTCCCATTTACACTAACCCCATTTTTAAAAATTCTCCTCACTTTCTCATCAACTCCCTCCACACTCCCAGATTCTACCCCTCATCTATACACTAGTGACAATTTACAGTAGCAAATTAACCTATCAACCAGCATGTCTTTGGGATGTGGGCGGAAACTGGAACACTCAGAGGAAACCCACATGGTCGCGGGGAGAATGTGCAAAGTCTGCACAGACAATCCCTGAGGTCAGGATTAAACTGGGGTCTCTCCCACTGTGAGGCAGCTGCTCTACTGGCTGTGCTCCACTGCCACAAACAACTCCAACTAAAGCAGAAGTAAAGCAAAATGGAGAGGGCACAGAACCCGGATTTAGATATGACCTGTGAAGCAGTCAATAAAGGTCATCAAAATGGCAAGCTTAAAAGAATATTGCTACCAATCCCTACCAATCCTTGTCTATATCTCTCAGTCACCTCTCAATCATTTCCCCTGCTTTCCTGGTTGACCCAAGCAAAACTTTTCCTCCCAATCGCTCTTCCCCATTCTCCCTCTGTCAAGGTCCTGGGAAAATGAATGTCGGTTTAGGGTAGGTGAAACTAAAACCTACCTCAGACTGACGTTCACTTTGCCTGCGAACTGTCGGAGGATGTCCAGCAAGCATCTGCCGATTGCCATCTCTTGCAACTGAAGCTTGAGCCCAAACATTGAATGGAGCTCGTGTCCAGATGATCCAGTGCAGGGAATGATCCCAGTGCCCAGTCTGTGACAGGAGGCCAGAGGAAACTAACGTTTAGGATCCCTACCATCCCCTGTTTCCACATGCACTGACAACCAACACGCTGTGTTCCTGATGGGACATTACAGTGAATTACGGAGCCCCCTGCCGCTCTTAAGAGTTTTTGACATAAATACAGTTTGATTGCTCCTTTTCAGAGCTGAATACTATTTGTGGAATGTGTAATAAACTTAACAGTACCACTGGATAGACCGAGGATCCTGCAAGTTGAAAAAAATGATGCAATTTCTGTTGATTATTTGAGGTTAATTTGTCTAATCTGCAGAACAAAAATGTAATTGCACCACTGTCATTTTGATTTAAGAGTCCTGAAGGGAATTAAAACAGACTGAGGAGAGGACAGCAGATGTATGGGCTCAAACCAAGTGTAAAAGCTTGGGCTGAGGGAGAGGACCCCACCAAATCTGTCCACCCTCTTCAGTAGCTGTTGAAAGTCAGAGGTGTGGGTACTCTCTGCAACTCCAAAGGAGGCACGCAATGGGGGAAAGGGCGCAGGTTTAGTCAGCTAGGCAGGCTTCTAAGGTGTGCAGGAGAATGGAGGTATTGTGGCAGAGTAGTGGGAACTTTCACCTATCTCTTGAAGAACCACAGCCTGTCTGTCAAATGTTGAAATATCTGCACTCATCACTAATCAACTCTAGGAAGCGGGTTAAGCAGAGAACAGAGAATTAAATTGGTAAATTGGCTCATGCACCGAGGTACACTGAGAAACTATGTTTTGCATGCCATCCATACAGATCATTTCATCACAACAGTGCATCAAGGTGGTACAAGGGAAAAGCAATAACAGAATACAATAACGTGTTACAGTTACAGAAAAAAGGGCAATGCAGGTAGATAATAAGGTGCAAGGCCATAATGAAGTCAAGAGTCCATCTTATCGTACTAGTGGACCATTCAATAGCCTTATAACAATGGGATAGAAGCTGCCCTTGAGCCTGGTGGTACGTGCTTTAAGCTTTCGTATCTTCTGACCAATGGAAGGGGGAGAGGAGGGAATGTCCTGGGTGGGAGCGGTCTTTGATTATGTTGGCTGCTTTACTGAGGCAGCGAGAAGGCACTTGGTAAAGCACACAGTGGTGAAAAGACAGGTTTTTTCCCAGCAGTGAGTTGTGATCAGGGATGGGTGTTGGAAGCAGGTTCAACAGTAACTTTCACAAGAGAATTGGTTAAGATTTGAAAAGGATCAATTTGCAGGTATATGGGAAGAAAGCAGGTGCGACGGCCTCGTTCAATGAGATGGCACAGGTACAATGGGTCAAAGAGCCTCCATCTATGATTCGGTGACACTGAACCATACAGAGCAGAAGGCTCCAGAGTTTGACTTTAACTCTTAGTTGGCTGAGATGGGACTGTAGCTTGGAAAGTTGAACTTGTTCAGAGATGAGAAGACAAGCCACATTATTGGTTACTGTCCTCGGATCACTGTTTTGTGTGTGTGTGTGTGTGTGTGTGTGTGTGTGTGTGTGTATGTGTGATATATTGGGGTGCAAGCTTCCCCTGATCACTGTTTTGTGTGTGTGTGTGTGTGTGTGTGTGTGTGTGTATGTGTGATATATTGGGGTGCAAGCTTCCCCTGATCACTGTTTTGTGTGTGTGTGTGTGTGTGTGTGTGTGTGTGTGTGTGTGTGTGTGTGTGTGTGTATATATGTGTGATATATTGGGGTGCAAGCTTCCCCTGATCACCGTTTTGTGTGTGTGTGTGTGTGTGTGTGTGTGTGTGTGTGTGTGTGTGTGTGTGTGTGTGTGTGTGTGTGTAATGGCAGGATGGCAGGATCTCAGCTTCCATTGATTTTGTATTGGATGCAAATATGTTTAAATTTGGCTGCAATGCCCTACAGTCATCAGCTGGTTCACAGAGTCTCAGGGTCACCTGAACACTAACATCTGCTGATTTTAAAGTCCCAAGATAGTTTCTGTGTAAAACAGCCAAAAGTGGAGGTTTTACGCTGGGCCTCAAGCATCGGACCAACAGGGGAACACTTACCATACTTCACGTGCCTGATGCCTGTGGAATAATGTCTTTCAGAGGAGCAGATAAATCCTCTCCCTCAGCTGGATCCTGTGCTACAATTGCGAAGAACCACAGTGCAATCACTGGCATTCTGGCCGACAATCTTCCCTCTATCAATATTGCTAATAGTCATTATCATATTGCTGTTTGTGAGATCTCACTGTATTGGTTCTACTTTACAACACTTAGCTACACTTCAGGAGTACTAATATGCTTTGGACTGCCCTAAGGATGGGATAAGTGCTATGGAAATGCAAACTTTCCCTTTCTTTTGGATGAACTAGATGCCTTCGTCAGGACAAGACTCTGCTGCGATCTCTTCCAAGTTATGTATATGATAAACCAGCATTTTTCTTTTAATTTACTTATTCATGGGATGTGGGTATTGATGACAAAAGATGTTTATTATCTATTCCTAATTATTCCTGAAAGAGAGGAGGAAATTACCAGTCAACTATTTTGGTGGCTATCAAATCATCATCAGCCTGACCAGATAAAGATGGTTTAGACACGTTCCCTGAAAAATATTACAATCCAGATAGATTTTTGATGACCATTAACAGTTTGGTGGCTACTATTACGGAGACTAGTTTTTCTCTTAATTTCAGATTGTATTTGGTTATTTGAATTTAAATTCCCGATCTGCCGTGGTGGGATTTGAACTTAGTCTGGATCAATAGCCCAGAACACTTGTTGCTAGCCCAGGAGCATACCTTACTATACCTTACCGAAAATACCCAGGCTCCCACAGTTCTGATATTGCCAACACATTTAAGGGGTATGACTGTGATAAGAATGGATGACGATGTGAATCAAAAGCTCCATAGGTTTTTGAGAAGGGGGAGGTTTTTCACCCAGAGAGTGGTTGGTGCATGGAATGCACTGTCTGGGGTGGTGGTGGAGGTAGGTACATTGGACAGGTTCAAGAGTTTGTTGGATAGGCATATGGACAAATGTGAGATAGACGGATATGCGGGAGGAAAGGGTTAGATAGTGTGAGGGTGGTTTGATGGACAGCACAACATGGTGGGCCGAAGGGCCTGTTTTGTGCTGTATGGTTCTATGGTTCTATGGTACATCGAAGGAGAAATGAGGGGCTGCTCTTGCAATTGTGTGAAGTTTGTGTGTTCTCTTTGTCACATGGTTTTCCTCTGGGTGCTCCGGTTTCCTCCCACATCTCAAAGACATGCGGATTAGATGTGCGTTAATTGGCCGCTGTAAATTGCCCCAGGTGTGCAGGTGAGTGGTAGAATCTGGGAAGAGCTGATGAGAATGCGGGGAGAATAGAAATTGGGATGAATGTAGGATTAGTGCAAATGGTTGGCAAGGACTTGGTCAGCTGAAGGGCCTGTTTCCAAGCTGTATCTCGCTGTGACTCTAGCTAACATTTCTGGTCAATGGCCATTCATCAGAGTTGCTACCATAGAACAACAGAGAACAGCATTGGACAGGCCATTCGGCCCACAATGTTGTGCTGATCTTGATGCCAATTTACACTAAATGTCCTCCTCCTATATATCATCCATATTTCTCCATTTCTTTCATATTCATGTGTCTATCTAAAAGCCTCTCAAACTCCACCAAACTGTCATAGTGCGTGTAACACAGGAAGGATATCTAGATATCTATGTCTTCTACAAACCCACTGACTCCCACAGTAACCTTGACGATGCCTCTTCCCACCCTGTCACTTGTAAGGACGCCATCCCCTTCTCCCAGTTCCTCCGCCCCATCTGTTCCCATGATGAAGCTTTCCATTCTAGGACATCAGAGATGTCCTCCTTTTTCAGTAACCGGGGTTTCCCTTCCATCACCATCAATGCTGCCCTTACCCGTATCTCCTCCACTTACTGCACGTCTGCCCTCACCCCCTCCACCCCACGATATAACAGGGACAGGGTTCCCCTTGTCCTCACCTGCCACCCCACGAGCCTTCGTATCCAACACATCATTCTCCACAACTTCCATCACCTCCAAAAGGATCCTACCACCAGGCACATCTTCTCTTCACCCCCCCCCCCCCCTTTCTGCTTTCTGAAGGGACCGCTCTCTCTGTGACTCCCTTGTCCACTCATCTTTCCCTATGGATAACCCCCATGGTGCACCAGGTGCTACACCTGTCCCTACACCTCCTTCCTCACCACCATTCAGGGTCCCAAACAATCCTTCCAGGTGAGGCAGTGCTTCACCTGTGAGTCCGAGGGAGTCATTTATTGCATCTGGTGCTCCCGGTGTGGCCTCCTGTACATCTGTGAGACCTGACGCAGATTGGGTGACCACTTCATCGAGCACCTTCACTCCGTCTGCCGCAACAGCCAGGACCTCCCGATGGCCACCCACTTTAATTCCACATCCCACTCCCATACTGACATGTCTATCCATGGCCACCTCAACTGCCATGCTGAGGCCAGATGCAGGTTGGAGGAACAACACTTCATATTCTGCCTTGGGAGTCTCCATCCTGATGGCCTCAACATCAATTTCTCGAACTTCTGGTAACCCCATCCCTTCTTTTTCTCCCCCCCCCCACTCCTTTGTCTTCCCTTATTCCATGGCTCCCTTCCCCCGCCTTGATAACCTGCCCATCTCCTCTCCTCCCCTCCCCTGTCCTTTATTCCATAGTCCACTGCCCTCTCCTACCAGATTCCTCTTCTTCAGCTCTCTTCTACCTATCACCTCTCAGCTTCTCCCCGCTCCCCCACCCACCTACCTACCATCTCCCTCTCACCTGGACTCGCCTATCACCTGATCTCACCTGTCACTTGCCTGCGTGTGCTCCTCCCCCTCCCCCCACCTTCTTCTTCTGACCTCCAGTCCTGATGAAGGGCCTCGGCCCGAAACGTCGGCTGTTTATTTCCCTCCATGGATAGAGAAATGGGGGGCTATGTGGGAGGGAAGGATTAGATAGATCTTAGAGCAGGATAAAATGTCGGCACAACATCGTGGGCCAAAGGGCCTATACTGTGCTGTAATGTTCTATGTTGTATGTTCTATGATGCTGCCTGACCTCCAGCACTTTTTGTGTATTGCAAGGATATCTAGGTAAAAGCCATGCATAAAGGATCTTTCCAAAATGGCATTGGACAAGCCACTGTTTGAGTGCTGAGAGAGAACAGCTTGAGCAGACAGGCGTGAAAGGAAGGCAAAGCACTGATTTGCTTCAAACAAACACTTCATCATGGAGACAATGCCTTCTGATATCAAGATGCTGTTCCAAGTGTGACAAACTACTTCATGGGACACTGGAATGTCTTCTGCAAGAGGCTGTTTTTTTTTGTTGAATTTTAAGGTGTAGGTGCAAAATGTAGAAGCTACTTGATCAAGAACACTGATTGCACTTCCTGGGAGAGCCTTCTGTCCAATACTTTTGCCTCACCCACCTGGGTCATTCTCTCTTCTCTCCTCTCCCATCAGGTAGAAGATACAGGAGGCTGAGGGCACGTACCACCAGGCTTAAGGACAGCTTCTACCCCGCTGTGATAAGACTATTGAACGGTTCCCTTATACAATGAGATGGACTCTGACCTCACGATCTACCTTGTTGTGACCTTGCACCTTATTGCACTGCACTTTCTCTGTAGCTGTGACACTCTACTCTGTACTGTTATTGTTTTTACCTGTACTACCTCAATGCACACTGTACTAACTCAATGTAACTGCGCTGTGTCATGAATTGACCTGTACGATCAGTTAGCAAGACAAATTTTTCACTGTACCTTGGTACAAGTGCAATACTAAACCAATACCAATACCAATACTTCCAGCTGCAGCTGTCAGAACATGTCAGAGGGGAAACATAAGGGTAACCAATTGTTTAGATTGTCCAGTGAACCCCCAGGAGTTCGATTCTTCTCCTAAATGCTGGCTTGAGCAAAAACCTAGAAAAAAAGAAACATGTTTTCTTTGGACAGGAATTTAGTTTGATTTGGCATCGTGTTCAGCACAGATATTGTGGGCTGAAGGGCCTGCTCCTGTGCTCTACTATTGCATGTTCTGCCTTCTATCTTGGTTTACTATTTGTAGAAATCTTGGAAATGGATGAAAAAAAGCCTGTTTGACCACAAATTAACAAATCTTTAGAAGAATAGGAGATGGTCTCAGTGAAGCAGGGAAGGGGGCTTTCCAAAGTGGTGACTGGGAGGATGCTGCCTGAGTGTGGAATTCGGGACATAGTTTCAGAATGAGATTGTTCATTTAAGATGGAGATGCAGAGGAATTTCTTCTCTCAGGGAGTTGAGAATCTTATACAATGAGATGGAGGCTGAGTTAAGAAAGATCTTTTTGGATTATAGGGGAATCAAGGATTATGGACAACAGGAAGGGAATTGGAAGTGAGGTCAAAATCAGATCAGTCACGATCTTATAGAAGGACAGAGCAGGCTTGAAGGGTAACAAGGCTTACTCCTGTTCCTTTTCTTTATGTTGAGAGAATGAGATGACAAGTGGTGCGACGGGTATGGCGGGGAAAGTGTATTAAAACCTTAAAATTAAGCTGGGTAGTAGCAACCATAGTCTAGAACCTGCAAAATGAAAGTAGCTATGTGACATATTCAATGTCAAAAGGTTACATAAGTTTATTAAAACTTTATTTATACAGTATGGTGACAGGCCCTTCCGGCCTAATGAGTCCGCGCCGCCCAATTTAAACCCATGTTAACCTACCCGTACGTCTCATGTGGGCATTTTTTATTGTGTGTGTTTAAGTGCAAATGGAGTGAATTGTCTTCCTATTAATGAAGACATGTCTTTTCATTAATTTTACCTGTTTAGGCTGATATCACACCTTCCTAAAGTCTCCAAGAACATCAGTGAAGCATAAGTGTTGTTTTTCTTAAATCAGTTGGACTTTTTGTTGCAAAATGCCAGTAAATCTGAAGGTGAAAGAGTTAGCTGTAACTGCAGCATGTATGGCAGCACTTTAGCACCACCTACAGGCTAGTAAAATATTATACCAGTTAGGTATGCTTGGATCTCCTGAACCCAATTTTACACTGGAGTCAAGCCACAATTTGTGAAGGATCTCTGACTATATGGTATAAGTTTCAACAGGTCTTCAAAATCAATATTAATATTCATAATTATACTTGCATAGAGTGCCTTTTCCAATCTCAGGATGTTCCACTTTCCAAAATTCAAGTTTTCAATAGTTAACATAATTCACATTGAATTCAATCATTGCTGCTTTATTGAAATTTTTATTTTTTTTCTCCATCAAATTTCATGTCCCATTTTCTGTGTAAGAGTGGACTCTGCCCAACACATTGCGGGCACATCCCTCCCCACCATCGGTAGTATCTACAGGAGGTGCTGCCTCAAGAAGGTAACATCCATCATCAAAGATCCTCAAAATCAGGGCCATGGCATCTCTTTGCAGCTACCATCAGGCAGGAGGTACAGAAGCCTGAAGTCCCACACCACCAGGTTCAAGACCAGCTACTTCCCTTCAAGCTGATTCATAAACCAATCAGCAAAACCCTAATCACCACTACAGTTGAGCAACACTATGACCCCTTTGCACTTTGCACTAAAATGAACTTGGCTTTTTTTGTTCTAATTGTGTTTTTTCTTGTAAAAATTGTGTATAACATGTTTTTCTTGTGAATGCTGCTGATATGATGCTATGTGCCTGTGATGCTGCTGCAACTAAGCTTTTGTTGCACCTGTGCATACATGTACTTGTGCAAATGACAATAAACTCGACTTTGACTCTTGTAAATGCATGCTATTAGAACATTACTTTTGCACAAAATGTCAATACATTCAAACCTTCTACCACAAAACTGGAAAGTGGAGAAAAATCAAGAATTTTTGCTAAATTATAAATGAATTTTCAAAAAATGAGCTGGGAGAGTAGATAAAATTTGAGAGACTGAGGACTTAGTGTATTGAATTAAAATTAGGAAGTGCAGTGCACATAGACAATGCAACAAATTACTGGTTAATTCAGCGATCACACAAGATGTGGCCATAAAATGCATTGTGGTTGGCTGTGATTGATAAAAGCACTTTACATTATTTTATAACTCTCTCCTTGGTGAGATGACCCCTAAGTGAAATCAAGGAATGCCCTGTGATATTAAATGTTGTCGGTTTCTTTCCTTCTGTTTCATTGAACATTCTGTACTCTTGATGGGCATCCTGAAGACATTATTCATTGGGAAAGTCTATGATGTTTATTGGTATCTTTAGCTGGCTGTCATTTTTTTGTCAATCGTTGCAGCATTTTCTTTATGATGTTCATGTTCCACTGAAATCTTATTAAATGTTGCTGCCTGCTTAGACAGATTTATTCAATTAGATCTGGTATCTGCAGAGTTACAATGGAAAGTCACTAGGTTTAACAGAGTTTGTTCTGGGTTGGTCTGAGTAATGGCAGCAGGTTTTACCTCTTTCCCTAATTTTAGTTTCAGATAAAGTCAGAGATGTCAGACAGACTGCTGATTTGCTTTTACCAACTTTACATCATTGCACAGAGGGAAACTTGTCCCTATCTCAAGAAGAAAGCATTTCTCAGCTGTTTGAAGTTGCACAGAACTTCATAGGTAGCAGTGCAATTCAAAGCTTAATGGGCTGGAATTTGCAATGGAAATAAACAGTTGTTATAATGGAAGAAATCTGGCAGTCTTTACAGGAGTACAAACATGCCAAGTTAAATACAGAAGTTCTCATCAGAGATTCAATTTCCCTCTACTGGGCAGCCCAGTGGTGCAGTTAGTAGAGCTACTGCCTCACAGCTCTAGTGACCCAGGTTCAATCCTGACCTAGGCTGCTGTCTGTTCTGAGTTTGCATGTTCTCCCTGTGTCCATATGGGATTCCCCCCGGGGGCTCCAATTTCCTCCCACATTACAAAGACATGCGGATTGGTGCAAAATTGCCCATAGTGTGTAGGGGAGTGGTAGAATCTGAGGGGGAGCTGATGGAAAACTGGGGAAATAAAATGGGATGAGTGTAAACAGGTGATTGATGATCAGTGCGGTATTGCTAAGCTGTAGAGTCTGTTTCCATGCTCAATGACTATGTAATTCTTGGAATGTGCCTTAATGAGCTTTGTTAATCTTACTTAATGCAACATAAAATGCCATTCAGCCCTTCAGATCAATGTCAGCTTCCAACAGAGCAGCATTTGCACCCCCTTCCTTATTTCCTTCATATACTCATCAAATCCCATTTGATTCTTGCACACACTGAAGGACAATCCACAGTCTCTAATTAACCTATCAGCACATCTTTGGGATGTGGGAGGAAACAAGAGCACCCAGAAGAAATCAATGCTGTTGACATGAAAACCCCACAGGTAGCAGCCAGGCTCAGGATTAGGAGCTCTTGGAACTGAGAAATGGCAGCGCTGTTATGCACTATGTCCCTCATCCACATGATCAAGGACAGATGATAGTGTTACAGCTGGCTCCTGTTTGCCATTTAGTCATGGGTCAAATGATAATTACCACAGAGCAAACTATGGCTCTGCAACATTTATAAGGGTTAGCAAGTAGATCGCAGAGGCATGGAATGTTATGGACCAAATGCTGGTAAATGAGATTACTATAGATGGGTACTTGATGGTTGGCATGGACATGGTGGGGCCAAAGGACCTGTTTCTGTGCTGTATGACTCAATGACTCTATAAGACCCTCATTCTCTCAGAAGAAAATTATAGCTCAGGATTAGATAAAGTTCCAAATATTTTATGACATTCTCATTTATCTCCTTTTCTTGGTCCCACCTATATTCACAATTTCTCATTTTCCTTTCTGTGCTTCAGTTAAATCCAGCTTACATTTCCTGCTTTATATTTTCTAGTTTTAACTGGAAGGGATAGAAACTTGCTGTTGTTGAAGGTGCTGAATAGATGATATATTAACAATTTGCTCTGAACTCTCCATTGAAGTTCAGTTCCATACGTACAAAAGAGAGAACATTTCTACATGGACACCTCTAGGTCAGTTGGGTTGAGGAGCTTCATGCTTGTGTTCTGTGTTCACAGACCCTTTTGGAGGGAGCCACCGAGGACAGGATGCCTGGCTGGAGGAATTCTCTGCCAGAATTTATGTTTTTCTTGTGAATGTTGTGTATCTGATGCTATGTGCCTGTGATGCTGCTGCAAGTAAGTTTTTCATTGCACCTGTGCATGCACATACTTGTGCATATGATAATAAACTTGACTTTGACTTTGAACCCCCAAAAATTCAATGGGCAGCTATCAGTAAAGACAATTGACAAGTATTTCTTCTCCGTTAAGAAGAAAACCTTGTCCGATGGCATTTTCCTATGGCTTTAGTGTTTGGCAGGAGATCAGCTCTCTTCAGTCCTAACAACCCCAAACTCTGCAGATGGCAGCCAGCACATCACACCCTTCTGATACCATTCACCAAAAGTAGCAGCAGTGTGAAAATGCTATTAGTACGTGGGAATCAAACTGATTCTTTTTGCTGTTCACGTCGGGAGCAAGCAGGGAAAAAGCCCATTTTGATCTGGAGATGTTTGTGACATTGTCTCTGATCATCACTGATGCAGTTTTGATTTAATGACAAATTCTTGGCAAACATTCTGAAGCATTCTTACATGAATGCACATGTTACAAGCTTCCACACATGGTGCTGCTGATGTAGTCCTTTCCTTCAGCTCGGGCCTGACACTCATCAGATCTATCATTTACTTGTAATTGTTAGATTTCATAGTGAGTTAAAATTAAAATGCAGCAAAACTCATGTCAGTGCATTAAGATTGCTTGCCATTCATTTGCTTGTTAAATCATTCATTTGGCATTAGGATGAGTGTAAAGAGAAGAGATCTGCTTCTTCAGTTATCAACAAAACCCTCCATCACTGTGCTAGAAACCATGAACCTCAAAGCAATGAAAAAAATCTGTTGTAGGCTTTTGAAGTACCAGAGAATAAAAAGCTAAGAGGTTCACGAAGGGAAGAGAAGGCATTTAGTCCCAACTTGCTGTGTCGCTTGGGTGCAAGGGCAGACACTGACAGAAGGCTTTATCACTTGATTCCTGGTTTGGAGGCAGGCTCCTAATTCTTCTGCTGAATGGGGCAATCAGACTATTTGCTTGAGTGGCCATTGATATGTTTGTAGGTTCAAGAGGACAAGCCTTCAGTAAGAAGCATTTGAGAAACTGTCTAGAAAGAGATCATGTGTCTTGGACCTGTCCTACTGTCACCTGAGATGTCCGCCTGCTCTGGACACAGAGGGACAACAACACCAGTCTCTCTGCACATGAGAGGTGGAGCTGGATACAAGAGGGGAGGTGGCCTTAGCCTGTGTCCTGCAAAGACCCACCCATTGAACATTCTGATGGTTTTTAAACTGACAGGCATATTTCAAAACTATTCAATTTTAAACATAGAGTTGACAAAATTTTAAAAATATGAATTAAAAAATCCTCAGGAGATTGTTATGATCTATAATTCGCTGCCTGTAGGGATGTGGAATCAACAGTTTCAATGGGGATTGGAGGGTAACATGGGAGAATAAACTGCAGCAAGAGGTGTGAGATAAACCAATGGGATTCTTCTACTGTGAGCTAGCATCTCTGCTCAGGACTGCAAGAAACTGCAGAGAGTTGTGGACACAGCCTAGCGTGTCATGGACACCAGCCTCCCCTCCTTGGGCTCTGTCTTTACTTCTCACTGCCTTGGTGTAGCAGCCAGCATAGTCAAAGACCCCACTCACCTGGGTCATTCTCTCTTCTCTCCTCTTCCCTCAGGTAGAAGATACAGGAGCCTGAGGGCACATAACACCAGACTTAAGGACAGCTTCTACCCCACTGTGATAAGACTATTGAACGGTTCCCTTATACGATGAGATGGACTCTGACCTCACAATCTACCTTGTTGTGACCTTGCACCTTATTGCACTGCACTTTCTCTGTAGCTCTGACACTTTACTCTGTACAGTTATTGTTTTTACCTGCACTGCATCAATGCACTTTGTACTAACTCAATGTAACTGCACTGTGTGATGAATTGACCTGTACGATCGGTATGCAAGACAAGTTTTTCACTTTACCTCGGTACAGGTGATGATAATAAACCAATACCAATACCAATACTATGAGCTAGCATGGACTAACTGGGCCAAAAGGTTTCCTCCTGCCTCTTAACAGATTTATGATTTTAAAATATTAAAACTGTTAACAAAAAGTGAAAATACTCAAGCACTTGCCCCTACCTATCTGTATCCACAGAGGTGGTAATCTAATTCAGATGATCACCTGCACACTGACCCCTGAGTGTAAAGCTGTGAGATGGTGTGAGGTGCACCCAGAACCTCTCAGTGAGCCTCTCTTCCTCCACTGGTTCAGTGGTGAATAAAGGGTGGTATGGAGGCAGATAGAAAAGGAGGCCTTTCAGCCCATCGTGTTTGTACCAATCAGAAAAGAGCTGCCCATTGTTCCAGCACTGGGTCTATGGTCCTTCAGGTCATGGCTCTTCAACTACACATGCACTTTGTAAACGTGCCCAGGATTTTTGCCTCCAATGTCCTTTTTGATGGTGAGCTCCAGACTCCTGTCATCCTCTGAAACATTTCCTCCTCTCCCTACTGATTGTTCCACCAACTACTTTAAATCTATGCCTCCACCTGCTGTTTCACGCCTTTGTTAAGGGAAACAGGTCCTTCCTATTTATTCTATAAAGAACTTCCACATAATTTTATATTTAATTTTATATATCTCCGTTAAGTAGTCCCTCAGCCTCCTTTGTCCCTAACAAAACAACTTCACATTCAATCTTTCCTCATAGCTAAACTTATCCAGTTCTTGCAATGTTCTTGTAATTCTCTTCTGTACCCTCTCCAATGTAATCAAAGACCCCTCCCACTCCAGACATTTTCTCTCCTCCCCTGCTCCCATCAGAAGAAGATACAAAAGTCTGAAAGCACATACCACCAGGCTCAAGAACAGCTTCTATCCTGCTGTTATAAGACTATTGAGTAGACCTCTTAGATGACTGCAGGCACAGTAGTGTAGCGGTTAGCGCCAGCGGCCTGGGTTCAATTCCGGCCACTGTCTGTAAGGAGTTTGTACGTTCTCCCCGTGTCTGCGTGGGTTTCCTCTGGGTGCTCCGGTTTCCTCCCACATTCCAGAGACGTACGTGTTAGGAAGTTGTGGGCATGCTATATTGGCGGTGGAAGTGTGGTGACACTTGCAGGCTGCCTGCAGAACACTCTACGCAAAAGAGGCATCTCACTGTGTGTTTTGATGTACATGTGACTAATAAAGATATCTTATCTTATATCTTATCTTATAAGATGGACTCTTGACCTCACAATCTACCTTGTCATGGCCTTGAACTTTATTGTCTGCCTGCACTGCACTTTCGCTGTAACTGTAACACTATACTCTGCATTCAGTTATTGCTTGAATGGTGGAGTATTTCCCTCAACCACACAGAGAACATAGAACAGAACAGCACAGGTACAGGCCCTTCAGCCCACGATGTCTGTGCTGAGCATGATCCAAATTAAATTAATCCCTTTTGCCTGCACATGATCCATATCCCTCCATTCCTTGCGTATTCATGTGCCTATCTAAAAGCCTCTTGAACGTCACTATTGTATCTTCTTCCACTAGCAGCCCTGGCAGCCTGTTGCAGGCACCCACCGCACTGTGTAAAAAACTTGCCCTGCACATCTCTTTTAAACTTTCCCACTCTCACCTTAAAGCTGGCACACAGTCTCCGGTTCCTTCTGTTTCCCATGTTCTTCTATCATTAAGTGCATGGTCATCATAGTACATCTGCATAGTGATCACCCACAACCCAGAAGAATGATTTACCTCGCCTTACTGTTCTGTGGCCCACTCTATCACTCATATTGCTTACTACTGGGGTCAAATACCAGACTCGATAATTTGAATGAACCTTGCATCATAGCATGAACTTTGCAGCCTAGTGGCATGAACATTGAATTTTCCCACTTTAAGTAATCCCCACACTCCCTCACCCACACCCCCAATCATGCCTCTTCTTTCCTTCGCTCCCTTAGCCTATCTCTCTTTTTTCTACCCCCACCCTTTTTTCCTCCTTACCTTTGACCCATCCCCCGGTGTATCTGCTCTCCCCTCCTCCTCCACACCTGCCAATCACCATCTCTTACTCGCAGCTACCTATCGCCTTGTGCCCACCCCACCTCCCCTCTTTTGTCCACCTATCACTGCTCTGCTTTTCCCTCCTATATATTGGGCTTCCCCTTTTCCTATCTTCAGTCCTGAAGAAGGGTCCTGACCCGAAATGTTGACCGCCTGCTTTTCTCCACGGATGCTGCCTGGCCTGCTGAGTTCTTCCATATCATCGTGTTTTTCGTCTAGATTCCAGCATCTGCAGTCCTTTGTTTCTATAGGGCAAATCTATTTCCAATTTCTTCCTGCGGTGACAATTGGAAGTTGTGGAAGTTTGCAGCATCTACAGTCCTTCGTTTTTCTCGATAATTTGTGGCCAGGGGACATTAACGTGTGATTGGAGGTCACTGGTCTGGTTGGTTCATGGGCACTCCTGATGGGATGGGGTGATCACAGATTGGAGCTTGTAGTCTGAAGGATCAGAAACTGGGGGCTCCTCATGGCTCTGGCAGGGTTGGCGGTGTCTTTTGGCCTGTGGTCACATGGAGAACGCTCCCAGACCCTTGAGTTTCTGGGACAAACCAGAGATTTACGGGCTAACAGTTAATGAGCTCAAATATGTACATCAACAAATATAGTGGTCAGTCTTTTGGGTGGTTATGTGAAGAAATAACCTCTCAGTGAGAGAAACATCTGAAATTGCATGAGTGGATTTGGCAACATTTTCATTTCTGT
The DNA here is from genome assembly GCF_009764475.1 of Pristis pectinata. NCBI lineage: Eukaryota > Metazoa > Chordata > Chondrichthyes > Rhinopristiformes > Pristidae > Pristis > Pristis pectinata. The sequence continues at coordinate 38,732,623 of NC_067419.1, read as the reverse complement.
AATTGTTTGGTAGAAATTCAAAACATGATGCAAAGTATTTCAACAGTAGAATGGTCTTAAATCATTATTATTAATTACTCCTTTTTTTGACTCTCCTCTCACCCAACATTCCCCACCAGTTGCAAATATCTAATCTGGTGCAATCCTGTTTCAGCTTTGAACACAGAGAAAACAGCAATATTTCAAACTCATTTGTAATTCAAGGAAATAGTTTAAATCCAAAACCCTCCCAACTCCCAACACCCCTCCCTCCACAAAATGCAATTTTTGCTAAACTTAAGATGGGAGAATAAGGATGAGTTTTAACTACGCAAAATGCATTCACGTTGCATGCATGCATTTTCCATTGACATTTGCTGTGTCGGCATAAATGGGAGATTGAAGTCGCCTTGTGAAGTGCCAATGTTCTGTTAAATACATCTCTGTACACTGTTTCCCATTCAGTGGCAATTTGCAGCTTATGTTTTTAACTCTGTTTAAAATTCACCAAAACGCTGCACAGGGAAGCTCTGTAATTACTTCTAATTTTTATTTTCTTGGGACTGGGAAAAGCATGAAATAAAATGCAAAATGGAACAGAAGTTTAATGTAAATGAATGCTGTGTCCAACCCCCACCTTTATCCACCGTGCACCCTGTCCCCCTCCCTGCACCCCTCAGCCAGGGTAAGTGAAATTATTATGACAGGGTCAGGCTCTCTGCCAAGGAAACTACTTCAAATTAATTACCTTCTTGACATTTTAAAGGAATTTTTTAGACTGTACATTTAACTGAGACAAAGCAGACTTTTTTTTTATCTTGTCTGTATGCAAACTACTTCTCACTGCAGTTGGTGAATTATTCAGCAAGGGCAATCCCCAGAAGGCATAGGAAATATTGGCTTATTTGATCCAAAGCTCTAAAAACTCCTTTAGTTCTTTCACGTCTTGCCTGTTGCAAGTCTCATGGCTTCTTTTTTTTGTTTGTCTGCTTAAGCCTAGAAATGTGTACAGTTTTGTTCGATCTGTTACAGGAAAGACACCATTAAACTGGAAAGAGTGCAGAGAAAATTTACGAAGATGTTGCCAGGACTTGAGGGCCTAAGTTATCGAGAGAGGTTGGGCAGGCTAGGACTTTACTCCTTGGAGCATAGGATAAGTACATGGTTAGGAGGGATTTGGAGGGTTATGGGCCAAACACGGGCAAATTGGACTAGTTTTGTGGGCACTATGGTTGGCATGGACGAATTGGGCTGAAGGGCCTGTTTCCATGACTCTATGACTCTAAGAATCCTGTTGAATATTCCAAAGATCTATTTTCAGAATGTGAAGCTTTTCTGTGATCAGTCCATTGGAAGACATTTACACCATGACTAGACTGAAGGGGGCTAAAGAAAGTTGAAGTGTCTGTCTTTGTCCTTCCATTTCAATATCTACTATCTTCTCATTTTGCTTCTTTGTTATTTGGTATTCACGTGGTCTCTGACAAAGTACGTGAATTATCTGGTTCCTGATGTCTCTTTGGGTGCTTTTGCCTATCCCTAGCATGGCTGATGTGAAGCAGGCCTCTAAGTCATTACTTCTTTATGTTTTTTTATAATACATGAACATCCAATAAAAGGCTAGCTTCAGCGAACTGTGTCGGACCTTCCTTTTCACAATGTCATATATCTAGCTCTGGGCTGCATTTCAAGTGCCTTTTAGATGGTCATCTTTTTACTGAGAAAATGTCACAGGTCGATTTCATGAAGCTGATGTGATTTGACATTCTTAGTACTGTACAGTGCAGCATGCCAGCACAGTATAGGTGATGAAGTCTAGCTGCTTAAGACCAGGACTCTGACAAATGCAGATTATAGATTCAAAAGAGGTGAAGTTGATCTCTATGTCAATGAGTTAATAGCAAGTTGGCACCTTGCTTCATACCCTGTCTGATTTTATTTCTTCATTGAATCCATGCTCAAAATGTTTTGCCTGTAATCTAAATCAGCTACAGATCGATTTCCCTCCCCCAGACAGGTTAACTTCCCTGCTCCATCCTGACATTAGTTTAATAGTGAATAAAGCAGAAAATTATGAAAACACTCACCAGGTCAGGCAGCATCTAAGGAGAACAGAGGCAACATTTTAGGTCAATTACCTTTCATCAGAAAGTCATTGATTTGAAATGTTTGATTCTGTTTCTTTTTGCAAAGATACTGCTGAGTACCTCCAGTATTTTCTTTTACTTCAGATTTTCAAGGAGTGTTTTACTTTTGGATCACATGAATTGGTACAGATAAACCTGAATCCAAATTAAACCAAGTGACCACTTTCCAGTCCAAATGAAGGGTCTCGACCCAAAACATCAACTGTTCATTTGCCTCCATAGATGCTGCCTGATCCGCTTAGTTCCTTCAGCTGCTTTGTGTATTTTTAAGCCAAGTGATCAGTTTTTGGACCCAAACCAAATCGTTTCAAATGGGCTTATATTTCAGCTTTAAATTCTTTTTCTTGTCCTCAACACCTACATTATGATGCAAAATGTTAAGGGAAGAAGTGTTTCAAGTGCCACCAGTGAAGCTGACTTTCACATGTGCTTCCATTAATAGAACAAATGAGTATAACTGGTGGCCATTATTCTTTGATGACTGGCATTACATTTCTCACCAACTGTTTTTATAAGGAAATTAATTTCAATTCATAAACAATACATGCCTTTGAATAACCACCATTTTGCTTGAATAATTCATAAGAACTCAAGAACATGAGAAATAAAAGCAGGAACAGGCCATCCAGCCTTTCTTGTCTGTTCCACTATTCAATAAGATCAATACTGATCGATTACCTCAGAACCACATTCCTGTGGTAACTATTTGATTCCCTCGACATCTGAAAATCAATTGATCTCTGTCTCGAATCGACTCAGAAATTGAGTCTCCCTAGGTCGAGAATTCCAAAGACTCACTGCACCAGGGTTAAAATGAAATCTTCTCGTCTCTATCCTGAATGGCTGACCCCTTATTTTGCAACTGTGTCCCTTGGTTCTAGACACCCCAACCCAGATAAAGGTCAACTCTGCATCTCCCTAATCAAGTCCTGCAAGTAGTTTGTACCTTTTAAAGAGATCACCAGTGGAAAAAGTTAATAACTGAATGACGACTGTAAGCACTGTTGGAATAGTGGAGACACAGTAGCAAGGTAGCCCCAAAGATGTCTCCTGATCCATCATGCCCTTGGCAATGTAGGACCTTCTCACTACAAATGGCAGGTCCTGTTTTGTCGGGTAAGTTTCACCCTAGACTTGCTGGCTGCCAAAACTATCAGAAGATTTTGAGTGTTTACCAAAATAATCAAGAAATATTACAAATTAATCTATTAAAATTAAACATAATTAAACTATATTTCTTTTAAAATATTGAAATGGTTAAAACAAAGATGAAACAATTAAAAACATTTGTTTACTCCATTAATTCCAGTTCCGCAGATCGCATGGACTTTCACCTCCCTTGGAACTGTTCTTCCTTGTTGAGATGAATGATGCCACTGAACCTGTGGGAGCTCAAACCTGGTGCACGTTCAGCATCCGGGTTCCCCAGCATTACTGCTGGAAAACTGCAGGAGGTTTTCACACTGCTATTGAAATCTATGAGGAGTTCATTGCCAGTGTGCATTCGGAATGACTAGTAAGCACAATTCTGGAAATTTGAGACTTCGTGTTCATGTGAGTGACCTTTCGATGTGATTTGCAATGTCTGGCTGGCGCTCCTTGTAAAAACAAAATGTGCAACACCAGTATAAATTAAGCATAAAGATCTACAGGAACTTGTGTGATGCAATTGTTCTCATCTCCTCCACCTATAGTTTCAATTACAGGTTTATTGAGTTAAAATTAGTTCATGTTTGCATTTTGGTTCTAATGGGTCATTGATACCCAGAGGTGGGTCTCTGTCCTGTTAAAGGAAATGTGGATTTCAACATCTGAGTAGAATTCCCTGCCAAGTCTCCATGTACTGCCATGAGATGGAAAAATCAAGCACATTGCAGTACATATTTCCAGTCATATTGTGATCCAATTCCTGCAGTCTATAATGAGAGGAGTCTTCTAATTGTAGCCAACTGTGTTGTTTTCAGCAGGTTCCAAATCCAGTATTGAGGATTTGTGTAAATGCATGCAGTCAGAGTATACTGATGGAGTGAAGGCGTCGTTTTCCAACAGTTACTGCCAGGAGCCAGCTGCCAGTACATTGACACCTCACTAAACCTAAGGCAGTGAATGCAGGCAAACTATTCCACAGTAGAGTGTGCATCATTTGTGAAACTGATTTTGTCTCCACGTCAAAGAAGATCCATTGCAAATGTTAGAAATCTGAAATTAAAACAGGAACCACAAGAAACATGCAGATGAATCAGAAATAGACAGCTTTTGGTGGGGTGGGGGGGTGCACCTTTCATTGGAATTGAAAATTAGGGGATAACTGAAAGGATATTTGATCCTTTAGTTTATGGGTCAATGTAATGATATATTTAGCCAAATTACAGCAGATTGTCCTTTCATTCCACTGATACAAAGCTGTCAATACTTTGCAATATGTTTAAAATCGCATAAAAATCAGGAGATATGTGGAATTCTCTGTACTTGCCTGCGTGAATGCAGTTCCAAGAGATCTCAGGAAGCTCAACAGCATCAAGGATAAAGCATCCTGCTTAATCCACAGTCCATCCATCATCCCCGTTCCAAATATTCCTTCACTCTGATATAACTCATGGTGGCTGCAGTGCACTCCATCTGTAAATGTGGAGCATCAACTTACCGGGGCTTCATCCCCAGCTCTTGCCAAATCTACAAGTTAGAAGGACATGGGAATCCCAACTTCTTCAAATCCGCATTCAGATTATGCACCACCTTAACTTGGAAATACTTTCCTTCATTGCTGCTGGTCAACATTCTGAACCACCAGTACTGTTAGGATCCCCACCATAAGGATTGTGGTTTAAGGCATACTCACTCAATGTCACTGGGGATGTGTAATAAATTCTGGCCTTACCACTGAGATCCAACTTACACTTGACAACCGCATCTATTTCCAGTAAAGGTTACCGTGAAGGAATAAGGAGGTGGACCCAGGTCCGACCCACCGAGAATTATTATAGCACAGAAGGTGCCCATTTGGCCCATTCGTGGCCCCAACACCTATTTACCAGAATAGCTCTTTAGTTCTATCCATCGACTCATTCTCTGTAGCTTTCAAATCTTTTTTCAACATGTATTTGTCCAATTCCCCACAATGCAGCCTACCTCTACCACATCTGTATGCAGTGTTTTCCAGTTTTATTTTCCATTTATTTCCCAGAAACAAAATAGGGCACCTTCAAGTTTATAAATCAGACCCAAAAGACTGGGGTGGGTAAAAAGAAACAATTCCATTTGGTGGGGGAAATCTTCAACAAAGGATTAGAATAAAGTTTAAATGAAGTTTAAAGGTAGAGCCAACTCATTCACAAATGTAATCACGGAAAGGATCTTCACATAACATATCTTGAAAATTTGCCACTCACTTTCCCAAAAGGCTACATGTGTTGAGAAGAATGGTGCTTTCAAATCTGAAGTAAATATTTGTTGAAATATGGAGACATTGTAGCTACATAGGGTGAATATTCTAACTAGCCACAATCTAAAGAATGTAACATCTACATTTATATGGTAGACACAAGAAACTGCAGACACTGTAATCTGGAGCATAAAGCAAACTGCTGGAGGAACTCAGCAGATCAAGCAGCATCTGTGGACGGAAAAGAATTGTTGTCATTTTGGGTTGAGGATCTGCATCAGTTCAATTCATTTCCCTCCAAAGATGCTGCTTCAAGTTCCTGGGCATCAATATCTCAGAGGATCTGTCCTGGGCCTAAATCATTGATGCAATCACGAAGAAGGCTCACCAGCAGCTCTACTTCGTTCGGAGTTTAAGGAGATTCAGTATGTCACCAAAGACTCTCACTAATTTCTATAGATTTGTGGTGGAGAGCATTCTGGCTGGTTACATCACAGCCTGGTATGGAGGCTCCAATGCACAGGATTACAAGAGGCTGAAGGGGGTTGTAGAGTCAGCCAGCTCCATCATGGGCAAAACCCTCCCCAGCATCGAGGGCATCTTCAATAGACAGTGCCACCAGAAGGTGGCATCCATCACTAAGGACCCTCACCATCTGGGACATACCCTCTTCTTGTTACTACCATCGGGAAGAAGGTACGGGAGCCTGAAGACCCACACTCAGCGATTTAGGAACAGCTTCTTCCCCTCCACCATCAGATTTCTGAACGGTCCATGAACCCGTGAACACATCTTTGTTATTTCTTTTTTTTGCACTATTTATTTATTCTTGTACTTTATAGTAGCTTTATGTCTTTGCGCTGTACTGCTGCCACAAAGCAACATATTTCACATCATATATCAGTGATAATGAACCTGCTTCTGATTCTGATTCTGATCCACTGAGTTCCTCCAGCACTTGTTTTTTTCTACATTTATACAGTGAAATCCAGGACATCCCAATGCAAGTTATAGTCAATGAAGCTGTTTTGAAGTGCAATTGCTGTTGTAAAGTAGAAGGCACAGCATCCAAGTTGTACACAGAAGGATCCCCAAAACATTAGTGTCAGACTAGACTTTTGTCTCAAACCTTCAGTCACAACCTTCAGACTCAGAGGCACAAGTCCCACCAATAAAGCCAGGCTGATATCTAATGGAGGGGTGGAGTGGTCACAAAGAGGTCTACTCTTGATCCAAGGGCTCTCTTGAATTCCCAGTACAGATTAGGATTTAGATTTCCTTCTTACCTTTTTTTTTGTTCGTTTATCAATACATTTGATTGTGCAATAATCTTACAACTCATGAGAAGTTAAACCATATTTTTTTTGTAAGCTGTATTTATCCAGAAAATCAGTAGATTCTATAGGAAGTTTGGAGAAGTGTTAAAACTCGTGAAGAGTCTGGACAGGGTACACTGAGAGAAATTCTTCCCATTGATGGAGGGACTGAGAGCTGGAGGAGACAGACCTATATTGACTGCCAAAAGAACCCAATAGGAGAGGTTAAACTGAGGCCAAGTCTGCTCTCTCAGGTAGACGTGAAAATCACTTTGAAGAGTAGGGGTGATACCCTGAACATCCTGGTCAATATATACCCCTTAATCAACACCAACAGTTTCAAAAACAGGTTGTTTGGCCATTAAATGGAAGCACAAAACTTGGCTGCTGCGTTTCCTGTAGCACTACTGCAACAACTTTGAGAGCACTTCATTAGCCATCCTATTCTACATTCTATAAGGGAGCTAAAAGGTACTAAAATAAACACTTTTTATTCAAGCAGTGAGAGGTTGTAATCTGGAATTTACTACCTAAATGGCGGTGGAAGCAAATTCATTTGCGGTTATCAGAAAGAAACTAGATAAGGATTTGAAGGAAAGGAACAGAGGATTAGAATAACAGAGCTGAAGATGCACAGACAGGATAGCTTCTAGTAAAAACCCAATATGGGCCCATGGGCAGAATGGCCTCCTCCTGTGCTGGAATGGTTTTATGATTCTGCAATCAGTGGAGTGAGCATACAGCTTGGAACTGAGTACTGAAATCTAGTTATGGCCTACTCCATGTTGATTTAAGTGCCACCTATAAAGGCACTCATTTGATTTCTATGTATGGTACTCCTATGAACATCTGTTTTGTAGCACACATTCTACTCTCAGCTTTTCAAAATTTGCATCAAAATACTTCCCTGGACAACAGGGGATGAGAGACATTTCCACTGGCCTGAGGTCCAGAGCTTTATTTGGGTCATTCTCAGATTCATACCATTGATATTCATGCACTCGTTTGTTTTATGCTTAGCAATGTTATATTGAGCACATACTCTTAAACAAAGGTAAAACTGTAATCCATGTGTAAAGTATTGACCTGTGGAAAGATAATAGAATAGGTGAAACATAGGTCTGTTAAAGACAGAGATAAGCAAACAGAGCAAAAATCAAGCACTGGCAAATAGAAGTTGATTAATGTACGAATAATATCAGATTATTTAAAATAAGTGACTGTACAAATTGCTTTAGAGCTTCCAGGTTTCTTGACAATCTGGAATGGTCCCCATGGATTAGAAGGCTGTAAATATAATCCTGCTATGCAAGAAAGGAGGGAGAAAGAAATGTGAAAAATAAATGGTTGGAAACTATTGGAATCTACTATTAGATAACTTGGAGAAACACAATGTGATTGGATCAGGTTTTATGAAGGGGGAATGGTGTTTGTCAAATCTATTAGTTTTTGAAGATGTAACAAGAATAAAATTCATTACATAATTTTTAAGGTTTTCATGAGATCAATTTCATTTTTTTCTTACAATCTTGTCATCTCTTTTCCTTCTTCATTCATTAATTGTTTCCATCACTTTCTTTCACTTCCTTCTTGAAATCCCTAACAGCATCACCATTCAACAATGAACTCCAAAATTATCCTCAACAGACATCCCAGCACAAACCGACATCCAGCAATTATGAGCCAGTCAATCTCAATTAGCCAGCGACCTTGAGGTCAAGTTATGATTCCTACCACAGCTGATTAGGCCTTTGACCTTCCATGTTGTAAACCCCAGCTTAAAAATCCTTTCCATCAGTTGTCAGTTAATAACACTGAGCTGTTACTTAGAGAGTGGCATTTGTTATTTTGCTACTATCCAATGAGTAACATTTATTTTTAATGGTAGTGTTTATGCAGAACCTATAGCCTTTGATTTTCTTTGTGAACACATTCTTTGACTTAATTCACTGAAATCTTTTTTTTGGAGCCATGTCACATCATGAGAGAAATGCCTGTTGTGGTACAGGTGCTGTCTCTCTCATGTTGCAACCCACACTTGTAATTCAGGACACATAAGGGGCAGATCATAATGCAGGTGTATTGAGAATTGGAAAAACTGTGCAGCATAACGCAGTTTTGATCTCGGTCATTCTCTTCCCTCTCTTGCCATGTCCCTTTTGAAACACTGCCAAAGGGAAAGGGTGCTGTGAGTTATTTTTTTCCTGAGACAAATTCAACTTAATTTGACTCAGTGGGCATGTTTTTTGGAGGTCTTCGTCTCCTTTAAGTTGAAGAATCTGCGAGTTTTATTTGTCTGTCACATCACATTTCCAAGGTAAAACTAATACTCATCCAAACCACTGCTCACATTTTCACAGGTAAATTATGTTTTATTGCAATATTACCCCAGATACTACACAATTATAATGTTGAGTCTTGCATGCCATTGCTTACAATATGTTATGAACAAGGGAATAAGATTAGATCCTTCAGTTCTTCGAGCCTGACCTGCTATTAAGTTAGATCTATTCATCAACTGCATTTAACTGCCTTAACTGAATATTCCTCAATATTCTAATCTAATGCAGATCAATCAGTCTCAGTTTTGAGAATTCCAATCTTTCCAGCAATGACAACATTTTGGGAAGTAGGATTCAAAATTTGTTTATGTGGAGAAGTGCATCCTCACTTTGTTACTGACTAATTTTAACATGATTTTCTTCATCAAGTGTACTCTCAGTTGATAGTAGATATGCCGTCTAACGTTTGCCCATGCTTATATTAGACATGAAATTTTAACCTACTTTCTAGTGCATTTCACAATTCCAGGAACTTAAATTTAAGTCTTCCCAGCACCTGATCTCTGCTTTAGCTAAACTAACCGCATTTTGACATAAAATGCCAGATGTAAACAAACAAGTCCTTCCAAGAGCTTTTAACAGGCTCAATTTTTTTTGACTGTTGCATTTCTAAAGATTCTATTACAGAACTCCAGACATGGAGGCTTTATCTTATGACAATATTGTAAATATTATAGCCCTATGGACAATCAAAAACCACAGGGTGTCAGATACATGTCTCCTTCTCTCTCTATCACTCCATCTTCCCTGCTTGTACATTCATAGATTCATAGAACTATACAGCACACAAAACAGGCCATTCGGCCCAACCCCTCTGTGCAGACCAAGTTTCCTAACTGAGCTAGTCCCATTTATTTGTGTTTGACCCATATCCCTCTAAATCTTTCCTATCCATGTACCAGTCCAAATGTCCTACAAGTGTCGTAATTGTACCTGCCTCTATTGCTTCCTCTGGCAGCACATTCCAAATACACATCACCCTCTGAGCGAAAAAGTTGCCCCTCAGGTCTCTTTTAAATCTTTCCTCACTCGCTTTAAATTCATACCCTCTGGCTTTAGACTCCCCTACCCTGGAGAAAAGACTGTAGATATTCACCTTATCTATGTCCCTCAAGATTTCATAAACCCCAATACAGTCACTCCTCAGTATCCTACGCTCCAGGGAAAAAAGTCCTAGTCTATTGAGTCTCTCCTCATAACTCAAACCCTCTAGTCAGTCCTGGCAACATCTTCGTAAGTCTTTTTTGTACCCTTTCCAGTTTAATGGCATCTTTCCTATAGCAGGGAACCAAGACTGTATGCAGTACTCCAAATAGAACATAGAACATAGAACAGTACAGCACATGAACAGGTCCTTCGGCCCACGATGTTGTGCCAAACTAATTAAGCTAATGACAGTTAATCCCTTTTGCCTGCATGTGATCCATATCCTTCCATTCTCTGCACATTCATGTGCTTATTTACCTCTATTGTATCTGCCTCCACCACCATCCCTGACAGCACATTCCAGGAACCCAAAACTCTCTATGTAAAAAACTTGCCCCGCACATCTTCTTTGAACTTTCCCCCTCTCTCCTTAAATGCATGCCCTCTAGTATTAGACATTTCAACCCTGGAAAAAAGATACCAACTGTCTACCCTGTCTCTGCCTCACATAATTTTATAATTTTCTATCAGATCTCCCCTTAGCCTCTGCTGCTCCAGAGAAAACAACCCTAGTTTGTGACCCAAATGTGGCCTTACCAAAGCCTTGTACGGCTGTAGCCTGACGTCCCAACTCCTGTGCTCAATATCCTGACTGATGAAGGCGAGCATGTCAAATGCCTTCTTCACCACTCTGTCCACCTGAGTTGTTACGTTCAAGAAACTATGTACCTGCAGTCTCTCAGAGTATGGTGGGATACTAGCTTTTCAGTCAATTTCTGGATTTGCAGGTCATAAACACCCCTTACCATACAACTGCCTTCCCTGTTAATGAAAGAACAGTTAACACTCCTTTACAGGTATTACTTCAATTCTACAAGTGTAGCGTTAGTCGAGGTGAGGGTGAGGAATGTTGGTCATGTGCCCTCTGTAAGAAGCTTGGATACAAGAACTCTGAATGAATGTGGATTAGGCTGAAAATCAAAAAAGACTGCAGGTGCTGGAAATCTGAAACAAACATAGAAAATTCTGGAAGCAATCAGCAGGTCAGGCAGCGTCTGTGTAATGAGAACAGAGTTAATGTTTTGCAAGGACGGTAGTGTAGCAGTTAGCGTTACGCTTTTACAGTGCCAGCGACCTGGGTTCAATTCCAGCTGCTCTCTATAAGGAGTTTGTACGTTCTCCCCGTGTCTGCATGTGTTTCCTCTGGGTGCTCCGGTTTCCTCCCACATTCCAAAAGACGACAGGTTAGGAAGTTGTGGGCATGCCATGCCAGAAGCATGGCGACACTTGCAGGCTGCCCCCAGAACACTCTATGCAAAAGCTGCATTTCACTGTGTGTTTCAACGTACATGTGATTAATAAAGATAGTTTATCTTTTGTTCTAATTCTGTTCTTTCTTGTATAATTTTGTATAACTTATGTTGCTAATTTATGATTTTTCTGTGAATGTTGTGTATCTGATGCTATGTGCCTGTGATGCTGCTGCAAATAAGTTTTTCATTGGACCTGTGCATAAATGTACTTGTGCATATGACAATAAACTCGACTTTGACTTTGACTCAGAGGTTGGAGACCCTTTCTCAGAACCCATGGTTTAGCAAGAGGTGTGATACTCCCAAGGCAGAACAGCTTACCATCGATTACTGTTGATAACAACCACTTCAGTGAAGCGCTAGAGAAAAACAAGAACATGTGGAAACTAACCTCGACAAGACATCAGTTCCTGCAGGAAGATACAAGAGAAAATTTAATGAAAATAAGGATTAGAGTATTGTCCTTTGATGCAAATGAATTTTGTGACTGAAATGAAATGTATATCCTGAAAAATTGCTGCTTCTTTCAGGCTTGGATCCAGCATTTGAACTCTTTATGGATTTCATGCTCTAAAGACTTTTGTACCTTTGATCAAAAATGGAAAACGTTGTTTTATTCAGGAGCCTGGTGCATGGCAGCTGAGCAACAGAACAATGCTGACCTCTACTGGTTAGTGCCATTGCTAGAGAAGGGATATTTTCTGACGAATGTCTGTCACATTAATGTTGACCCATGTATCCAAACATCTGCACTCAAATAAAAGGATCTATTTCCAAGGTTTGGGTACTGATCCATCTAAAATTTTAACTGTTTCATACATTTATTAACACTCACTACAGAGAAGAGCTAATCAACTAGTTTCTGCACTGTTACTCTGCAAACAGTTCTATTTAGTACCACTTCTCTGCTTTTCCATCTTTAATTCAAGTACCTGTTCAACTCCCTTTTAAAATCATTGCAATCTGCTTCCAGGACCTTTTCAAGGAAAAGGCATTGGATTCTGAAAAATCTTTGGATGTAACATTTTCCCTTATCTCCCTTCCAGATGCATTAATAACAGCGACACTGCAAACGTAGCCACAATGCAAGTGGACTGTTAATATATGCAAATTGCTGCAAAATCCAAATTTGTTTCTGGCGTGAGATAAACTGGTGCTGCCTGTTCTATTACAAGCAAGTATGGTTCCAATCAAACTTTTCTGTGCTGTAATGTATTGTAATAATAGGATTTATAAACAGGGTTTAATTGTATATTATTAATGATACCAAGATTCTGTTTTGCATCAGTTAATTGCTTCATTAGTTGGACTGATGATTCTGCCTTGTTGATCCCTCCACGCATTTTAGCTGCAGATGAGAGTTGGTCTCTCGAACTCCAGACATTTGATCATTTTCAGGATGATGCAGAAGGGAATAATTTCTTCATGAATACAGCGCCTGGGTGAAGTAGTACAAACCATGAGCGGGATGCCTAGGTGTGTTCTCACAGTGATATTCTGATTATTCTGATCAATTGCTGCCATGAATTCATTAAACTCCATATTCTAGATACTGCAGTAATGCATTTACATGCCACACATAATGTGTACCTTATGTTGTCACTAGTCACACACCGCATACTTCTGACCGAATGGACAAAGTTGGAGCTCACAGCTGTTATGGAACAGTCCTGGGAAATTATAAGAACTTTGGGTTAAGTTGCTGCTTTGTTTCCCTATTTAAAGTTTCTTTCTGTTGGCACTGGGAGACCCGACTGGGCAGATTCTGAGCTCACTGCGGGTTGCTCTGACGTTTTCCAAGATCCATATAGTGTGCTAACAACTAATATAGAACTTTCTTTAGCACTTAGCTCCTAAGATATTCATTCAGTGGGTGCCCGGGTGGTGACACCTCTGACAGCTCTCCATTACTGGAGATATCTTTATGGTTGTAGCTGGCTAATCAAGATGTATCAAGGGCCTTGGAACTGGAAGCAAAGACATGCCTGTCACTGAACAGCCTACTCCCAGAGAGTCTTCAGAGATGCCTAGATCTCTCTGATGAATAATGTATTCATAAACTTTAGTTTTACATCTACGAGATATGTGACATGGTGTGGGTGAGCTTTGCACTTTGCTCTCTCTTTGGAGGCCAAGGTCTTAACTTCCTGCTGAGTTCCTTCATCATCTTGTTGTTTTTTCATCCAGATTCCAGCATCTGCAGTCCTTTGTTTCTCTAGTCTTAACTTCCTTGCCACAGGATCATTCAAGTAGTCGCATCAGGTCTCTGCCAGGTCTTCTAATTTGCTGCAGAGGTTGCCTAGGCAATGTGTTTGTAGTGAAACGTTTCCATTCAGTGAGGAACAGGTGGGATTGGGGGCATTTGGATTTGCCAGCATTGCTGCCTTCCCTTGAGTCCAGGTTACTATTGACTGCACTTCAGTGCCCATGAAAACTTCCCTTTATAACCTGGATCTTTTCACTTAACTGGAAATTCCCCCAATGGGCAGTGTGTTGCAGACTATGCAAAGAATTTTTTTGGTGAATCCCACATTTTCCAGATAACTTCTTCACCCTGAAGGAACAAATTATCCACTGGAGGAACTCAACGGGTCGAGCAGTGTCTGTGGAAGGAAAGGAATTGTCGATGTTTCAGGTCCAAACCCTGCATCGCCTTGCTCCGGATTTCAGCATCTGCAGTCACTTTTGTCTTCATCCTAAGGCGTCTGTGCTATCGAACATTTCTGTTGGAAGGATGGACTCCAGGAAATGAGGGCTAACTCGCTACTTCCCTGTCTTCTCACACCAGCTTGATCATTGGTGTTAATGTTTCCACACTTGAGGGTGACCTTGAGCATGCCATTCTACCATATCTTCTGGCTGTCTCTTGAGCAGTGGCCAGCAGAGAGCTGGAAGAAGAGAACCAGCTGATAGGGACGGTTCTCAGGCATCCCAATACAGTTGACACTTATTCCTCAAGAGCAAGATTTCAGTACTGGTAAATGCAGCTTCATGGAAGTCTCTTGCACTGGTCAGGTGAATCTAGGATTCGATGCAAGCACAACGGATGGAAGCTCTCAAGGTATAGGTAGATAGTCCAGGTTTCGCTGCAATACAGCAGTGGAGTCAGTACAACAGCCCTTTAAACCAGGACCTCTTTCACCTTTTGAAGTCATGTTATTTGCACTTGGAGAATGCATCACCAACACAGTTAATGGATACTGGACTTCTTCTTCAATTGATCCCAGTGGGAGAAGTGACTGCTGAGATCCAGAAAGTGCTCCACAAAGACACTCCGTCCATAGGAATGTTTACCTGACCTGGGGAAAGTTGGTGGAGGACCTTTGTCTTGACAATTTTCAAAGACAGGCCACCTCTTGTATGAAGCACTGAAGAGATCTAACCTCACTTGCAGATCCTGTGCAGAGTGAGCTGTCACACAGCAATCACCTGCAGGCCAAAGTTTGGGAACGTTCTTGGTGATGGGTTTTGTTTTAGCTCAGAAGCAACCAAAGTTGAAAAGTTTTTCATCCAGTTGTTGCTGGATATGGCTGCTGTAGATTAACTCAAATGAAGTTGGTAATGACAATCAAGTAGATGGTAAACAAGGCAGGGGTGATCATGCAACCTTGTTTGACCTCAGGATGGATGCAAAAGGAGTCAGTCTCAATTTTAAATTTAAATTTTAGTTACAGCGTGGTAACAGGCCCTTCCAACCCAATGAGTCCACGTCGCCCATTTCAAACCCAAATTAACCTACCCGTACGTCTTTGGAATGTGGGAGGAAACCGGAGCACCCAGAGGAAACCCACGCAGACACGGGAGAACGTACAAACTTCTTACAGACAGCGACGGGAATCGAACACCGATCGCTGGCGCTGTAATAGCGTCGCGCTAACCGCTACGCTACCGTTCTTCCACAGAGTTCTTCCACTCTGGATCATGCTCATAAGACCATACGACCATAAGATATAGGAGTAGAATCAGACCATTCAATCATGGGTGTTTTTTTATTCAACCCCATTCTCTCACCTTTCCCTGTAACCCTTAACCCCCTTACCAATGAAGAACCTATCAATCTCTGCCTTAAATACACCCAGTGACTTGGCCTCCACTGCCCACTGTGGCAATGAATTCCACAGATTCACCACCCACTGGCTGAAGAAATTCCTCCTCATCTCAGTTTTAAAGGGATGTCCCTTTATTCTGAGGCTGTGCTCTTGGATCCTGACCAATGCCTTATAAAGCTTCAGCATTACATCCTTGCTTTTATATTCTAGTCCTCTCAAAATAAATGCTAACATTGCATTTGCCTTATTTACTACTGACTCAACCTGCAAGTCAACCTGAAGTACGACTCCCAATCCCTTTGCACCTCTGATTTCTGAATTTTCTCTCCATTTAGAAGATAGTCTGCACCTTTATTCTGCCTGCATAACCCCACACTTCCCCTACACTGTATTCTATCTGCCACTTCTTTGCCCACTCTCCCAACCTGTCCAAATCCTTCTGCAGACTCCCTGCCTCTGCGATGCTATCTGTCCCTCCACTTATCTTGGTATCGTCTGCAAGGTATTTTCAACACTTTCCATTTTTATTTCCTATTTATTGCATCTGCTGCATTTTGGTTTCTCTATTAATCTAGAGATCTGGGCTAATAATCTGAGAGCAACAGTTTAAATCTAATCACCGCAGTAACTGTGATATTTAAATTCAATTAGTCAAGTATCTGGAATGAAAAGCTTGTATCAGTAATAGTGGTCATGAAGCCACTGGACTGATGTCAACCTCAGAAGATTCACTAATGTCCCGAGGGAAGAAAATCTGCTGTTCTTATCTGTTCAGGCCTGCATGCAATGCAGACCCATACATCAACGTGGTTAATTTCTAATCCCTTTCGAAATGGTTTAGTGAGTCACTCAGTCTCAAGAGAAGTTAGGGATGGCCAATAAATTCTGGGCTTGCCAGTCTTGCCCACTATCCCTGAAAGAGTACAGAAAAAGAAATCCTACCCGATGCACTTTTGAAAGAAATATGGAAGTGTTTAAATGCAACACTGGGCAGATTTAGATGGCAGATGCGATATTAATGTGAGACAAAAGGAGGTACAAAGAGGGAAATCAATTGAATGAAAGATAGACATACTTAAGCATTTGAATTTAAACTCTCTAGTTGCATGATTGGTTTGAAGTAAAGATTCTGGACCAAACACTCAGGCATTGCACTGCTAGTCCAGAAGCGTAACACTATGATACCATACCTCTTGATGATCAAGGTACCCCAATAGGAAAAGCCTAAACTTTACCTTAACCACCTGCTTGCCTAAGCTCCACTTCCCTTGAAAACCCCCCTCTTAAACCTGATCCTAATTAATTCATACATAGGATGCAGAATAAATCTTCTTGCAAACTGGTTTAGAAATAACCCTATTAGCTTCAAAGAGTGGCTTGGTTGTGATAATGGGAATCTGGGGCATTTTATCAACAGAAGGAAGATGTTCAGCACTAAGTCATTAATCGTGGTGTTAACAGCAGAGGAAAATGCAGAGAATCATACCTTTGAGCTCAGTCTGCTATTGAACTGGTTATCATGGCCAACACTTTCAGCTGGAGATTTGCAATCAATTGACTTGCTTGCATGAACATTTTAGTGAATGATTTTTTTTTCGCAGAAACATTCATAAAGTGTTTTATACCTTTTTAACTGCTGCAGGTGTTATTTGGTGTGCTGAGGGATATTAATAATTGAAACTGATTGTTGAGGAAAGAACCATGAAGGGGAAAGTTCAGTTACAAGAAGGCAAAGCATTTGGTCTTGTCTGATGTCTAAATATTATATTACTCTGTCAAAGAAAAGTTCAAGTCTTGTGTATGTCGACAAAACTATGCCTTGGGATTCATCTTCCAACTGTACATCTAAAGCTCTAAAACAGAGCTGAGCTGCCAGCATCACTTTGACCAACCTTGCTGCAATATGGAGAGACAGAGCCATAGAGAGGATCTATTCACTGGGAGCTTGTGCATGAAAATGATAGGAAGGGGTTGAGATTTCCCAATAGGTGGGAAAGAAGTAATCTGTAACTCTCCCAGGGAATCCCATTATCTGTGAACCATTTGCTTGACAGGAAAAATGGATCTGGCAGTTAACATCCTTAAAAATTCTGTCCAGTGATGTTCTGTCTGGGTTTTCCAGCAGCTCTGCAGATCTTTCACTGAATCAGAGAATGGTCTAGGACAGAAGGGACTATTCAACCTAAAAGTCTGTGCTTGGAATTTGCAAGAGAAATCCAATTAATTCCGATTTCCATGTTCCTTTTCCATATCACTGCAAATTTTCTTTCACCATCAAGTACTTATCAAGTTCTCTTTTGGAAGTTGCAAATGGACCTGTTTCCACCACCTCTTCATGCAGTCCCATCCAACTGCTCACCTTTAGTTCACATCCTCCATTTCACTTTGTCAAAATATTGTGTTAATAGCCTATCGTACACCAGGATCTAAACACCTTCCCATTCCCTACCAGGTCCACAGTGTCTCTAAATCCCAACACCTCAAACTGTCAGTCGCAGAGATCAGACTGTTAGAGTCTCACTGATTGTTATCTCTGTACTTTCCTACAACCCTCTAACATTCTCCCATCCCCGTTCTCCGGAATCACCATTCTTCTGTCTCCAGTCTGCATGCACCTCCCTTTCCCTTGTCCCACTAATAGGGTCCACACTCTTGGAATTCTATCCCCCAGTCATTTTGCCTCTCCATTTCCCTCTCAACTGTTGGATTCGACTGTTTTAAGTAGTTTTTAAATATGTATAGTGTTTAATACACCTCAAGTGGCTGCACAAGCCACTTCATTCTTCAGCTTATTGGTTCGTCCATCAGGTGAATACATGTTTTCTCATTGGTTGGTTTTGCCACATGTATCTAATAGGTTTTCTGGTTGGATTATTGTTAGCTAAGGAGTACCTCTTATCTCAGGTATAAAAGGTGTCGTTTTTTTGTTACTCTCTCTCTTGCTCTCTTGCTTCTGTCCCTCTGTTGCCTATCTTGCTCTCTCTCTTGCTTCTTGCCTCTTGCCTCTTGCCTCTTGCTCCTCTTGCTCTCTTCCCCTCTTCCCCCTGACCCTAGCCCATTTTAGTTCCTTTGTCTCAGCTCATCTCTCAGTAGTAAAGCTAGTGCCATGTGTTCTGTGACTGTTTCTTTGTTTTAAACTTTCCCAATAAAACTTTGTGAAGCACCAAGTTGTTTTCAACTCATTCTTGGACTCCTGAAGGAACCTGTGGATTTGAAAATAACCGGATCTGACACAACCATCCAGGAAAACAGACCTTTCTTCACCAATCCTGATATCTCCTTCTCGGCACATTTGTTTTCTGCTCTGTTCACAACTTTATGAAGCACTGTTGGACATCCTAACTAAAGATGCAATATAAATGCAAATTGCTATTGCTGATGTGCCTTTTCTTTTAACAAGGAGAACGTTGTACCATATTTTATTCATGCACAGGATGTGGGAATCACTGGCAAAGCCAGCATTGATTGACCACCCCTTGAGAAAGTTTTGGTAAGCTGTCTTCTTGAGCCTTTGTCCTCCATAGTCATCCCTGGGGATTGTCACCATGCAATGATGGAGAGGTTTGTATGTTCCAACGATCCAAAGGTCAGTGCCACCTGGAGCTCATACTCCTAGTAGGGCACCCATGATGGTAAGGTCAGGCAAGACATTCCAGGTAAAGAATGATACAAAAAGACCCCAGTGGGAGCAAAGGCTCTGAACCCAATGACTGCAAAGGCGGAAGGAGGCCACAGTGGGGAAGTGGCCCCAGGTGCTGTGGTTTACCCTGCTGCAGAACCTGGCCAACCAACTGCCAAGGATGTGTGGACCTGAGTGCTCTCTGCAGTCCCTATATAGCACACACAGGCTTCCAGAGCCCTG
Organism: Pristis pectinata; assembly: GCF_009764475.1. NCBI lineage: Eukaryota > Metazoa > Chordata > Chondrichthyes > Rhinopristiformes > Pristidae > Pristis > Pristis pectinata. The sequence goes on along the minus strand of NC_067419.1, from coordinate 38,713,087 downwards.
TGGCAATGGAAGATTTGTGATAGGGATGGGGCTGTGATTCCTGGAGGTCCCCAGGCAAAGCCAGATGTGTGATCCCCATCCACAGGAGTGTCCTTCAACAGCTGCATCTGTGACTCCTCTTCAAGAGATCCTCTGCTTACCCCAAATAGGAAGGGGGCTAACCTCAGTCACCATGTTGAGACCACTATACAACAATATGATACTTTATAAGATATGGGTCAGACTGCATTTGGAATATTGTGAGCAATTTTAGGCCCCATATCTAAAGAAAGATGAGCTGGCCCTGGAGAGGATCCTGAGGAGGTTCACAAAAATGATCCCAGGAATGAAAAGCTTGACGTATGAGGAGTGTTTGATGTCTCTGGGCCTGTACTCAATGGAGTTCAGAAGGATGAGGGGGGAGCTCATTGAAACCTACCGAATGCTGAAAGGCCTGGATAGAATGGATGTAGAGAGGATGTTTCTATTAGTAGAAGAGTCTAGGGTTCAAGAGCACAGCCTCCAGATAAAGGGATGTCCCTTTAAAACTGAGATGAGGAGGAATTTCTTCAGCCAGAGGGTGGTGAATCTGTGGAATTCATTGCCACAGAGGGCTGTGGAGGCCAAGTCATTGGGTGTATTTAAGGCAGGAATTGATGGGTGTTAGGGTTAAGGGTTATGGGGAGAAGGCGGAGAATGGGTTGAAAAAATTCAGCCATGATTAAATGGTGGAGCAGAATTGATGGGCCGAATGGCCTAATTCTGCTCCTATATCTTATGGCCTTATGGTCCTTGAGTTCAGGCAGCATCTACGGAGCAAGAAATAGGGTTAGTGTATCAGGTAGATGACCTGTCATCTGTACTTATTTGATGTTACTTCTGGATAAATAGCCTAGTAATATAATGCTTATCCTACCATATCACCTGCTCACCAACCTACCTGTGAATTTTTTCTCTCTTTACCTTCCCCTTGCACAAAGAGACTGCACCTAAAAGTTTGACTTGCCTGACACATTTTTTTGGTACATATCCACTCACTGTACGTTTCCAATATATTTTGTTCCATTCTGAGTGGAGCTGGGACCCAGCCACTGGCACTCTGCAATCTCACCCAACAAATGCCAGCATGAAAACACCTTGAGCCAATCCCCAACAGATCCACCTTAGCCATCTCCTCACCACCTCAGAGACCTCCCATAAGAAGCAATCACTAATTTTATCCTTCCAGCCAGCTGTCAGTGAGAATTGGGCCAAAAATTTGTTTGAAACTGATAACAAGAACACTTCTGCTTTACAACTTCATGCTTTACGTATGCCATCAAAGCTTTTGCAAACAACCTCTCTTAAATATAAGAACAAAAAGATTCCCACTTTGACTCAATAGCAAGCAAACAATAATCGTTTCCCTGTAGGATATGATCCTACAGTCTCATTCCAAACGGGAATATAACTTTTTTTTTCATTTTTATTTATAAACATTTATTTTTGGAAAGTGAGAAACTGAAATGTTGACTCTTTCTACCCCTTGTATAATCAATGGCTTGAGTCCTGGAAGCAAAAATTACACTGGCCAAAAGCATGTAACAAAGAAAGACATTCAAGCAAGATTAGAAGTTATTTTGTCATTGAGTACCTCTCCCAGCCTATCTTTCACAAAGGAAGATTTCCATACACAGCGTCCTGTGTTTGTGAGATAAATGAACAAATTAATGCTGTTGGCTATTCCTTGATGGACTACAAATGGAAATGATATGGAACAATATTTGAACAGTGATGATTTTTGCTTTCTTCCCCGACCACAAGTTGATTTCAAACACTCCTGTGCAGCCAGGTAAATAGCCATGGGCTGAAGGAGATGGGATGGGTGGACTACGGGCCATGCATCTTAATAGCTTTGCAATCAGAAGGATCTGCAATTCATAGTCTCCAACTGAAGTATAAATATTAATAGCCCCGGCTAGGATTTGGAAAACAAGCTGTCTGAAATCTCACAGTGTGAAGATGGAAGCAGCTTTGGATAGAGGAGACGGATAGAAAGGCTCTGACAGTTTGTGTGTAAGTACATTACACTTGGCTTCATGCTTACATCTGTGAGCCTTAGGAAGCCCATTCAAATACTTTGCCTGTTTTTCGATGTGCACCAAGTTTACCCCACCCAATTACATCCCAATGCCTAAACTAATTGCTTTAGGGGACCTCTTCAGAAGTGTTTGAAAACCATAAAAGTTCTTTGAACAATGTTACCAGGGAGAGAAGCTTGTAGCAATTCTTAGCACAGCTGTGGATGAACAATCAATTGTGGCTTTTTACTTTTCTCCTGGATCCTTTGCTATAGTAGTTGGACCCGTTATGAAAAGTTTCATTACCATAGATAATGTCACATTAAGCACAGATGGAAAATATAATGTTTAGGTTGCAAATCTAAAGGCATTATTATTCATGGTTTTATTATTACCACCTAGAACACAGCAAAATGAGTAAGCCATTTGGTTCCTCTGGTGTGTTTCACCATTCAATATCATCAAGGCTAATCCATGAGCTAACTCTATATACTTCTCAGATTAACGATCAAATTTCCTGGATAAATACTCATTAAGTGTGTTCATTTGCTACTTCATTTTCATCCAATTCAATTTCCTTTCCCTACCTATACATTTCATTGTTCTCCCTCCATGCCATAAAGCCACTCTCTCTTCTGTCCTTGATCCCATGGACAATCCATGTTTGCAATCCCCAGATCTTTCTATTCTGATCCTACGACCGACACTCATTCATGCCTATAATAATGATTTTTTCCTCCTTCCCATATCCTATGTGGAGATATCAGGACAGAAAATTGAGAGCTTGGTCAAAAAGGTAGACTTTGAGTAATGCCTAAAAGGGAAGGGAAGGAGCACACAGAGGGAATTCCACAGTGAAGACCTTGACAGCGGAAGGTGAATCTAGCCATGCTGGAGCAATTAAAATGGGCAATGGTCTTGATCACAGAAATGAAAGACTGTGGGTGATAGAGGGTTGCGGGGATGGAGTGAGGCCACGGAGTATTTTAAAAATGTGGCGTTGCTGATCTAGGAACTACTCTGGGCCAGCAAGTGCAGGTGAAAGGGACTTGGTTCCCAGCCTTGGTTGTAATTAAGAAATTGATAAGAATTTCAAAATAAAGTAAGTCGAGCCACAGCAGAGAGTACTATTGCTTCATTGATCTTGTGATGGGGAAGTATTGTGTCAGAAGCCTAGCTCAAGGGCTACCACGGATGCCACGGATGTGGACAGTCCCATTTAGCTTCAGAAGGTGGACACAGAGGGGGCTGAAGGAGTTTTTGTTGGGGAATGAAGGCATTTTCTTTGATGTTTCCAATAGTAAAATGGGGAAATTTCTGCTAATTCAATTCTGGGTGTTGGATATCGGTGTTGGATACAGAACGGTGTAGGAAATCAAAGGCGGTGAAGGAACTGAGGACACTAATGATGAAGCACAGAATATTGTCATCAACATTCACATTGAGGGCAAAATTGTGTTTCCAGGTTATGTCAACACTGTTTGGAAAGTAGATTTTCTTTTATCAATTCATTTTTGGGATTTTGACATCAGTGGCTAAACTAGCAGTTACTGCCCTTCCCTCCATACCCTTGAGAAGATGATTATGAGCACCTTTTTGAACTGCTGCAGTACTTCTGGTGACATGTGTTGGGTAGGATGTTCCAGGATTTAGACCCAGCAATGATGAAGGAATGGCAATATGTTTCCAAATCAGCATGGTGGCACCTTGGAAGGGAACCTACAGGTGGTTGTGTTCCTGAGTGCTGCTGACCTTGTCCTTGGTAGTAGAGGGTTTGGGAGGTTCTGTCAGAGTAGATTAGGCAGGTAACCACAATGCATTTTGTAGATGGTACCCACTTCAGCCACACAAGTGGATAATTGTTTCGGCTGATTGTAAGGGTGCCAATGAAATGTGCTGCTTTGTCCTGGATGGTGAAGAGTTTCTTGAGAGTTTTTGAAAAACTGCACTCAGTGGACAGTATTCCATCATATTCATATGCAGGTGTCAGAAAACCTTTTTGGGCATCAGGAGCTGAGTCATTTGTCCTAGGATACCCAAACTCTTACCTGTTCTTGTAGCCATGACTGGAGGGTGGACAGGATTGATCCACACATGACACTGAAGGTACTGGCACATGACTGGAAGAGAAGCCATTGTAGGTGTTACACAAGAGATTCTTCAGATCCTGGAATCTAGAGCAACACACACAAAATACTGGAGGAACTCAGTGGGTCAGGCAGCATCTACGGAGGGAAATAAACAGTTGATGTTTCGGGTTGAGAACCTTCATCAGGACTGGAAAGGAAGAGAGCAGAAGCCAGGATAAGAAGGTTGAGGGAGGGGGAGGAGCACACACAGGCAGGTGATAGGTGAGTCCAGGTGAGAGGGGGCAGGTAGGTAGGTGGGTGGGGGAGTGGGGAGAAGCTGAGAGGTGATAGGTTGAAGAGGCAAAGGGCTGAAGAAGAAGGGATCTGGTAGGAGAGGACAGTAGACCATGGAATAGAGGTGGGGAATAGAGGGGCAGGTCATGAGCTGTTATTAATTCTGTTTCCGTGGTACTTTTCACAGGTTAAGTCATCTTTAAGTGCTATCCAGCCAGTGAAGTACTTTGGAATTGTGGTTTCTGTTGCAATGGAGCACAATAGCACAATTAGTACACAGCAAGCTCCCAAGGCCAGCAGTGTGGACATGACTTGATAATCTGTTTCTGTGGTGTTGGTGGGCAAATAAATGTTGGGTAGGAAACTGAGGAAAAGTCCCCTCCTATTCTTGGGGATGTGGCATGGGGTCTTTCACATCTGCCTCAGAGGGTGGAAGGAGCGTCGAAAATAGAGCATGACTTTTAGGCAAAGGACATTAAAGTTAAGTTTAAACTAGATACTTCTGTACCTTTTGATGCTTTATCTCAACGCTTGCCATTCTCCTCACACTGAGTGTCTGCTAGCTATTTTTAACCTTATCCTGGAAGCAAATATCTTCTTCAAAGAATTTCTCACTGCCAGTTTCTCCATTTAACTTCTGTCATCTCTCAATCTTTTGACCACAGCTATAGCAAACTAACTGATCCCTGGCATCCCAGCTGGTTAATGGATAACTCTTTGGTATACCTTGATTCACTTCTTCCCCTGCATCCATTAGACTGTAAAAAATCAGCACTAGCTTGAAATAAAAATGCATTCTTTTTTTTTCTAATAGCTGCTTCAACAATGATACAAAATGACTCAATCAGTGGTTACTCATTCCAACATCACTCATATGCTAAAGATGAATTCTTGATCTCCCAATCTACCTTGTTGTTGCCCTTGCAGTTTATTTGTTTGGAGACACAAGAGACTGCAGATGCTGGAATCTGGAACAATGCAAAAGATGCTGGAGGAGCTCAGCGGGTCAGGTAGCATCTATGGAGGGAAATGGACAGTCGACGTTTTGGGCTGAGACCCTTCACCTGGACTGGTGTGTATTTGTTGACCTCCACTGCACTTTCTCTGTAGCTGCTACACTATATTCTGTATTCTGTTTTCTTTTTACTACCTCGATGTAATTATATGTGTCATGATGTGCCTGGATGGCACACATAATAAAAGCTTTTCACTGTTTTTCAGTACGCGTGATAATAATAAACCAATTCAAATCATCATTTGGGAAATTCATCCTTCAGATAATCACTGATTTACTAACAGGATTTAAGCTTTACAGCTTTTATGCTGATTAATGAATTATTTGCATGATTCTTTCTGAAATGAATGTTTCAGTGAGAGTACAAAAATACCACATATGCAAATATTGTGCAATTTTCTTATGAGTAAATTAAACCACAGTGGTTGGGTGGAGTTGAGAGGAGTGGTAATTTGTATTTCTCTGCTTTAAGTCCAGACTAACTTTGTATGAATTCCCACAGTTGGCGGGCTTATCATAATCAGATGTTGCTGTTGAGTTCCTTTCCCATTTTCATCCTGGTGGGTATGGGGGTGGAAGAGATGGGAGAGGAGAGGAGAGAAGAGGGAAGAGGAGGGGAATGGAGCAGGAATAATGAAAGGGAATGTCACTTTTTAAATGTAAAAGTGGGGAGATGAATTACTGACGAAGGCAACCTTTTACCTTTGCTGAAGAAAGGTTGCATAAAGTGAAGATTAAAAGTTGTTTTTGTGAAGATTGCTCAGATCAGGAGCATGGATACGGCAGAGCAAGCAGAGGTACGAGTTCCCACCAATAATCATCCCATAAAAATGTATAACGTGAGGTTATGGATATTCACACATGTTCACCATACAACATCGAGCATACTTACATGTTCCTCTTCATAAACCAGATTCCAAAGCAAATTACCCTGGCTTGGAAGTGGTGGCAGATAAAAATACACATGGAGGCAGGAAATGAAGCCTGAATCCTTTGCTTAATGAGGCTGATGAGGCAGCCTGTTGATTTATTTACTCCATTTACTGTTGATTTAAGTACCTCTTGTTGCACTAGGATCCTTCCCTTGATCACAGTAATAGTGGGCACTGCAGGGCAGACTGAGCACTGAAAGACCATGACAGACTTGGGAGACATTAATGACCTGTCAAGGTAAGCTCACCAACAATGCTCGTCACCATGTCAGCAGAAATCTGTTGCAACTTGATTGCACCCTATCATACTCCTGGAAATGCAGCAATATGCAACAGTGCAGCAAGTGCTAGATTGCCTAATATTAACCTGAAGCCTGTTAAAGACATTGTCCAAAGGTAAAATGAAAACAGAAACTGCTGAGGACATTCACCAGGTCAGCTAGCATCTGTGGGGAATAAAACAGGGTTAACGTTTCAGATCAATGACCCTTTATCAGAACTCTGCTGACCTGACATATATCCCCAGCATATTCTGTTTTTTATTTCAGAAATTAAAAAGGCGATGAACCTGAGTGTGAGGCAGCAGCCCTACTAGTTGTGCCAAAGGGCCACCCTTATTTCACTGAACCCTGGAGCAAGTTTCTCTGTTGAAGTGGTGAGAATACTTCTGGGGTTTCTCTCACTTCACATTTTTTTTCCTGGTAAAATACAGAAACACTAGGAACATAAAATTATTGGATCAAAAAAAAAGCCCAAGAGCTATTTAGTTTGCTGTCTGCCATCCCATTAGCTACAGAACTTACTGATAGTGGAGGTGTTGATGACTCATTGGAGTCAATTGCAATCAGTGAGTCCACAGTAGACCAAGGCATGGTGTGAAGAAAGCCAATATGATAGAGAGCTTGGTGATGTGAGATTAGTGTAATTGGATGCTTGATTGTCAATGTGGACTCGATGGACAGAAGGGCCTGCTTCCTTACTGCCTGACTATATCTCCAATATGCATATTGTGGATTTTCACTCTAATTAGATAGAATCGCCTGGCTTGACATGACACATCATAGTACATGTAAGATTCACAGCGTCATAAAGTCACAGCACAGAAACAAACCCATGAACCCACTGAATCCATACTGGACATCAACCATTCATTTACACTCATCCTACATTAATCCCATTTTTAAATTCTCCTCACATTCTCTTTAATTTAGGAAAAGATTAGGGGGATATGAGCCAAGCACAGGCAAATGGGACTCGCTTAGACGGGCATGGTAATGTAGCGGTTAGCGTAACGCTATTACAGCATCAGCAACCAGGGTCCAATTTCCACCGCTGTCTATAAGGAGTTTGTAGGTATGTTCTCCTCGTGTCTGCGTGGGTTTCCTCCGGGTGCTCCGGTTTCCTCCCACATTCCAAAGGCGTACAGGTTAGGAAGTTGCAGGCATGCTATGTTGGCGCCGGAAGCGTGGCAACACTTGAAGGCTGCCCCCAGGACACTCTATGCTAAAGATGCATTTCACTGTGTGTTTTGATGTACATGTGACTAATAAAGATATCTTGTCTTATCTTGGTTGTTGACGAATTGGGCTGAAGGGCCTGTTTCCATGTTGTATTACTCTATAACTCTATGACTCCTACCCAGACTCTCCTACACACTAGGGGCAATTTACAGTGGCTAATTAACCTACCAACTCCTTTGGGAGGAAACCGAAACACATGGAGGAAACCCATTAGGTCAGAGGGAGAACGTGCAAACTCCACAGAGACAGCACCTGAGATCAAGATTGAACCCAGGTCTCTGGCGCTGTGAGGCAGCAGCTCTACCAGCTGCGCCGCTGTGCTGCCCTTTAAGAACTATTGTAGAATTGGCCAGACCAGGAAAACACAGCTGCTTTCATTCCTTACAGACAATAAATGGACCTATTAGACTTTTACATTCTCTGCATTTTACTCCAACTGATTTCAAATTCTAAAATTACAATGGTCGGATTTTAAACTCACATCTCAGACTGACTAGTCCAGGTTAGATGTAAAAGATCTGAAAGCATTATTTGAATAAGAGCAGCATCCAACCAACATTTATTCTTTGACCAACTTCACCATATTAGATTAATCTCATATTTCATTGTTATTATAATATGACAATGACATGAATCAAAAAGTTATCCTTTATTGAGAGACTTCAGCACTCCAGTGCTGTTGCCTCTCATCTTGACACTTTGATTTGTAACTTGATAAGATTTCTGTTTAATGTGTTCTTGATAGAAAGGTTGATGAAAGAACAAGGGCGGGTAAATCCAAGACTGCTGTCACAGATTCTATGATCTGATACAACTTCTTAATGTTTTGCAAAAAAAAATTGACTGTTCTTTTCAAATAATGTAACAATGATCGAAATAAAAGCCATTTTTTTAAAAACACAGTTCCTGTTGAAGAAGACCAATTTATATTTTAACAGAACTTAATACTGTATCCATGCTAAAGCTCTTGGATTACACATACTTATTAGCCAAGGGGAAAAGCTGTACAATTTAACTAAGATTACACTGAATTATTGACTTAGTGGAAAATAGTCATCATGACATGACATAGTCATCATGATGGCAGAGGTCTTTCTTTTGTGATGGCAAGATCACTTGTATTTGTCTTTCAGTATTGTGACTATAGAATACAAACCACACTGTTGATGGCACTTTTCCGTCATCTTGTTATGGTTATGGAAGACCCATAACTCACAAGTGCAATAGATCTTTCAGACAATGAGAGAAAATCAGAGAGAGACTGTATAAAACACAATCTAGAAAGAAAAAATATTTAATTCCCTCCAACTGGGATTGAGTACATGTGTTCAAGAGGTAGAGCTATCTGTTTAGTGAGCAATGAAATGCTTGAGTTTGCTGGAAGATTTACTAAAGTTTGTTAGTTTGTTAGGAAGGATTTTTGTTGTTGCTGAAGCAACATGTTGGTAAATATTTTCATTTGAATTCGTACTTCATTAGCTGGTGCTAAAACATTAACCCTCTGAAATGGTCATGCAAGGGACTCTTCAGTTCAAAGACAATTAAGATAAGATAAGATTCCTTTATTAGTCACATGTACATTGAAAAACACAGTGAAATGCATCTTTTGCGTAGAGTGTTCTGGGGGCAGCCTGAAAGTGTTGCCACGTTTCCTGCGCCAACGTAGCATGTCCACAACTTCCTAACCTGTAGGTCTTTGGAATGTGGGAGGAAACCGGAGCACCCGGAGGAAACCCATGCAGTCACGGGGAGGACGTACAAACTCCTCACAGACAGTTGCCGGAATCGAACCCAGGTTGCTGGCTCTGTAATAGCATTACACTAACCGCTACACTACTGTGCAATAAATGCTCCCTTGCTATTGTTGCCCAGATTGCCCAAAAAAAAAGCTATCAATAAAATTCTGTCATCAATATTGCAAGATATTGGATTGGTTAAAAAAGACATTTACCTTATTGGCTGAGGCTCAGAGTACAAGAGCGGGGAGTTCATGTTAAAACTGTATAAAACATTAGCTAGGGCACTGTCTAGACTTCTAGTCACCATGCCACAGGAGGGATATGACAATGCTAAAAACAGTGCTGAGGAAATTTGAGAAGATGCCTGGAGAATTATCACTATCAGTGCAAATTAGTCAGGCTGGGATGTTTCTTTAGAAGTAAAGAGACTGAGGGGAGATTTGGCTGAGGTGTATAAAACTATGAGGGATCTAGGTATATAGAAATAATTTATTTCCCTTAGACTAGAAAGCAATTACTATGGGACATAGAGTTTATGTTAATTGGCAGAAGGATTGAAGGGGAGCAGAGAGAAAATGCTTTAAATCAGTGAGGTGTGACGATCTGGAACTCACTGTCTGGAAGGGTGATGGACGAAGAAACCCCATCATAATTAAAAGTACTGGCATGAGCACTTGAAAAGCCATAACCTACTTGATAAAATAAGTTGACTAAGAACTGGAAGTAGGAATAAATTGGTCTATTTGGGACCACAGTGGACAATCTAGGCTGAATGATCTCCACCTGTGCAATAAATGTCAGTGATTCTATGGCTTGAAATTCTGGCCAGTGTGGACTGTGATGGAATACTCACTACTGACCCAAGTAAAACTTCAGTTAGGTAAAGGATGAAGGGTGGATGTGAGGAAAAGCTTATATAAGCAGAGAGTGGCGATGTTAAACAGATAGAAACAGAATCTTGGCTTTCCGAAGGGGAATGGATGGCCACAATGGTAAAGTAATTTGCAAGATTACATGGAAAGATCAGAAGACTGATATGGAAACAACTGGTCGACCAAATGGCCCCCTTCTGTATTGTAATAACTCTATGATTCCACACTTGTGTGGTTGAAAGCCATTCAATAGGTTGTTAAACCTTTGCTCCTTCCACTGCATCCAATATCCATCCCTTCACTACAGATTTGCTGTGGCTCCTGTCTGCTCCTGTCCTGAGATATTAAAGCAAGCCCTTTCTTACTCTCCCAAATAGACATTTAACACTATTTTGAGGAAGAGCATAGTGTTCCCGGGGGGCCCCACACAACATGTACCCCTTAGTCACATTGTTAAAACAGATTATCTGGTGTATAAAACCTCAGTGGGTACAAATTGACTGCAGTATTTCCAACAATAAAAAAATTACACTTTGTAAATCCATAATTAGTAATAAAGCACTTTAGGATTCCCTGAATATATATAAATAATCACTGTCTTTTTCACAAAATACTCTTCAACAACTCACCACAGCTATGAGAAGAGCACTTCCTCTCCCGCTGACTCTAACACCATGAAGGACAACAGACATAGTGACAGAAAATGCCGACTACATTGAGCAGGCTAGGCAGCATCTGTGGAAAGAAAAACAGAGTTAATGTTTTAGAGTAAAGACCCTTCATCAAGCAGAAGTTCTTCACAGTGGGCATTGCTGGATGTGGCTGTGAATCTTCAACCCAAACCTTAACACTGTTTCAGCTTCCACAGATGCTGTCTGACCTGCTGAGTGGTACCAACATTTTCTGTTTTAGTTTAAATGCCAGCACTTACCATGTAGTTGGCTTGGATTAAATCTTCATTTTGTTATTATTGCACCTTTCTTCTTATTGTGAGAGCATTAAGTCATTATAGACTACTGCGGTTCAAGGACAGCACCTGTAATAACACACTCTAACCCTGAAGGAATCAACTACAGGCTGCATCTGAGTAATGTGCAAGTTTCGTTTTTACAGAAGTCCAGAAGTCAATTTTGTCCATAAGTCGGAAATTACACAAAAATCACTCGATATGATAACCATACCTCCACAGTACTGTAATGAATGGCATCAAGAGCACAAGAGACTGATAAGAAAAAATGAATACTAAAATTGGAGAGGGAGAGGAAACTAGCTCTGCCATTTGTAGGAACAAATGTATGTATGAACGTTGGACTTTTGAATGTAATAATATTATTGAATTTAGTAATATTAATCATTACTTAATTAATAATATCAATTAACTAATATTATTAACATTATCTTAATAATATTAACAGGTAGTTAATAATATTGAATTTAATAATATTAATGGGTAGGAGTGTCGTATGTAGGGGTGTCCATAAGAATGGTCGACTTATGGACACTCCTACATACAACACCGCTTGTATGAAGGGGTGTCTATAAGTCAGGCATTCATAACCCAGGAATGGCCTGTGTTGCTTTGTTCAGCTTCTGCCCAGTAGCCATTTTGTGCACGTGTATGATGTATTGGACTCACAAAGAGCTACAGCATGGAAACAGCCCCTATGGTCTAAGTCTGTGGAGTCATTTACATGAATCCTATGTTAATCCCATTATTTGTTCTCTCTACATTCTCATCAACTCCTGCCATCCCACTTCCCACCAGATTCTACCACTCACTAGGGGCAATTTATAGTGGGCAATTAACCTATAATCCTGCATGTCTTTGGGATGTGGGAGGAAACCAGAGTACCCGGAGGAAACCCATACGGTCACAGGGAGAACATGCAAATTCCACACAGACAGCAACCAAGAACAGGACTGAACCCAGGTCTCTGACACCGTGAGATTGCAACTCTACCACTGTGCTGCCCTGTATCATCCTGGAAAATATCACAAAGGCCACCACCACCTTCCCAGGACAGGAATGGACAGTTAATAACAGCACTATATGGCAGCATTATAAGAGAAAAAAAAGTAACTGCGTATCCAAGCGATTACTCAGTCTAAAAGACAATAGTGCCCTGTAAATTCTATTCTGCAACAGAATGTGTATGCTTATTACGTATTGGAATTTTATCAAAAACTTGATAGTTAAATGCCAGTAGCACATTTGCATGTTTTTTTCCAGAGTGTTTGCCTCTGCACAGTTGAGTCCTGCAAATGACACAGGTCTTACACATTGAGGCAAGCCATAACTGGAGGGTTGTGTCCTGCTGCAATGTTAAATAAAGGACCTGATCTAACCTGACTCCCAGCTGGGAAGTCTGAAGTGACCAATCTTTTCCTGGTAGGTTCTCCCTGGTCACTCTTACATCCCTTCACTTGCTGCTGATGGTATCAGATCGCACCCCCTACCAATCCGATCATAAAGTCCACTCTTAATGCTGTATCTAGGCTAGAAACTCAAAGGTATGAATTAGCGATCCAGAGACAAGTTCAAGTCGAACCACAGCAACTGGAGAATTTAAATTTAGCTAATTAAAAATAAGATGAAATTTGACAATTAACTACTTTTAGTGATTCTATTCTCGGTGAAGCTACTGGTTGTTGTAAAAACCCATCTGGTTCAGTAATGTCCTTCAGGTAAGGAGACATGTCACTCTTACAGCTCTGGCCTATTTACGATGCCAAACCCTACAGATGTAGTTGACTCTTAAATGCCTTCTAAGGTGGCTCAGCATGCCAGGTCAAAACTGCCGCATCAGGGCAAAAAAAGGACTTTCACCAGAAGGGCTGGTACTGGTATTGGTATTGGTTTATTATTGTCACTTGTACCGAGGTACAGTGAAAAACGTGTCTTGCATACTGATCGTACAGGTCAATTCATTACACAGTGCAGTTACATTGAGTTAGTACAGAGTGCATTGAGGTAGTACAGGTAAAAACAATAACAGTACAGAGTAAAGTCTCACAGCTACAGGGAAAGTGCAGTGCAATAAGGTGCAAGGTCACAACAAGGTAGATCGTGAGGTCAGAGTCCATCTCATTGTATAAGGGAACTGTTCGATAGTTTTATCACAGTGGGATAGAAGCTGTCATTTAAGTCTGGTGGTACGTGCCCGCAACGGCTGCAACAGTTAAAGACAACACTCTCCTCCACCTTGTGAAGGACAAGTAAAGGATGGGGGATAAATTGCTGGATTTGCCCGTAATGTTCCTTAATTAGATTAAATTAAAGTCCAGCATGAGATCTTGGACCTATTGCAGGATGGAATAATATCACTGGGGTGGGAGGGGTTCGTACACAACAGGCTCATGTCTCCACTGCGGCACTGTTTTAGTGTGTGTTCTGCAGGTGTTAACAATGACTTTTTGACACAAATTTATGCAAAAGAAACAGTATAATTGTGTGTTAGTTATGTAACCTATAAATCAATCCACCATTTCAGTACATGCTCTATCTGTTGTGGTACCAATATGGAAATTTGAACTGAGGAAAGTGAAATGAAAGGGATTTCTATTTTGAGTTTGGTTCTTCAGTGTATCTGAGGGATTTCCCAGGGGAGAGTAGCTATATCATCCTTCTGTCATGGCGCAAAAGACAGCACAAACAGCCAAAAGACTCCTACCCTAGTCCTCCATGTAGTTGGTTCTCCATACAACTGCCATTAAAGGGCTGGCAGTGGCACTTAAATATGGCTTTGAACAAAAATAGTCCTCCACAAGATGCTGATTCTCGCAGCGAACTTTAAGGAACGTCTGTCTGCAGAAAATGGTTCTAGTTGCTTTGAGGAAAGCGATGGATGTGGTATGGGAGTTCCACAGTTGAACGATGACCTCCTGAAAAGTTTGAAGCCACCCAGTAATGTAGCCCATTCATCATGGTCCAGAACTTCCAAAACCATTGAAAGGGAAAGTTGGGAACATTGGAGCTCTGGATACCACTGCCTCAGTGTGTGGGCAAAGGCAGAAACTCATTTAAACATTACTTTGATTTGTGCTGTACCCCACAAAGCTATAACCCAGGACAGGGAAGTGGGATTAGCGTTTTGGGTAGCATGAACATGATGGGTGAATGACTTTCTTCTGTGCCATTAGAATGCACATCGAGTGATCAATCCTTTTTGTTTTGTGCTTCCACCAAAAATGCTCTCCCAGAACTATTGAACTGAAATCAAATAGTGATCTAGAATTATACAGTACACTGCAATCGTATTGCACCCAGCTGCGGGACTTGTGTGTAGCAGGACTGCAGTTTATTTAAAGCATCCTTCCTTGCCCTCAAGCCACTGATTATACTTTTCCTGGGTTTGGCAGTTAGAGTTTGGGAATGTTGGCACTAGCCCTGCTTGCCAATTTTCTGGAGCCCTGTGTTTGATTGTGCAAAACATCCACATGCAGTTGAGGTTGTTTTTATCTTTATAGTAGTGAATATAATCCCTTTGCCATATGCCTCTGTGGATAGAATCCCTTTGAAGTTACATATGGAGAGACATTAGGCTTAAGAACCAGCATGTAGCTCATTGGGATTTCACTTGATAGATGTAAATTAAGTTTGAGGAAAGTCTATTAATTTCATTAAAAAAAAAATCTTTTGCTCCCATCACTATATGAGTCTTCTGCATGTTATTTGTAAAATCTTGTAATGGTACCCACCGTCATTTTCAGATTTTGATGACTGCAGTTGAAATTACACCAGAGAAGTAATCTACTCGATTCTAAATCTTGAACTGGAGCTGCTTACTCTGAACCCATGTCACAGACTGTTCCTTATATCCTTTCATGTTCCCCCTTTTCAATAACAGAAGAATTCCCTTAACAAATAATGTGAAAGAATAGCATTTATAAACTACCCTTCACGTTCTTCAGGAGATCACAAATACTTCAACAGCAATGAAGTAAGCAACCAATAAACTGTTTTAACTGCTGTTAAGCAAAGGATATATACTGGCTTGGACAATCTTTAGCCCTGTCATTCTTTACATTATTGGCACGACTGTATTCTAACATCTCATCTGAAAAACTGCTTCCTGCCAGTAGTGCACTGGGGTGTTTGTGCTCAGGTTTTCTGGAAAAGGACTTGATTTCAGAAGTTAGTCATACAGAGGCAAGCAAGATACCAAATGGGCCCCAGCAAACATGATTAACGTTACCTAACAGTAGTAAACCTTTCCTGGATCTGAAAAAGATATTATTTTCAATTCTTTCCTCAGTCTTCCCACAGTAATTCTGTGTCTGTGTTCCTAAGCTACTGTGTATCAATGAGCCAAAATACTTATTCATTTATCACCCTTCCAAATGTGAATACTTCAGCTCACCTACTGTATTCCTGTCCCTAATATTACTGTTCAACTAAGATGCAAACATTTAAAAACCTGGGTGCCTTTACAATGTCCACTTTCAGTGTCTTTCATGATAATTGGTAAGATAGTTTTATTATAATTGGTAATTATAGATATTTATTAGTCACATGTACATCAAAACACACAGTGAAATGCATCTTTTTTGTTACTGAGAATCTGCTGGGGGCAGCCCACAAGTGTCGCCACTCTTCCGGTGCCAGGATAGCATGCCCACAACTTCCTAACCTGTACATCTTTGGAATGTTGGAGGAAACTGGAGCACCCGGAGGAAACCCATGAAGACACAGGGAGAAAGTACAAACTCTTTACAAACAGTGGCCGGAATTGAACTCGGGTCGCTGGCACTGTAATAGTGTTACGCTAACTGCGAATTGTGGCCCTGTCTACAATTTCAGAGAAGGGAGACTAGAGAAATTCTTTGCTCTAGGTACCACATGGAAAAGAACTATTGCTGTCATTTCAGCTTGGCTGTGATTGGACGTAATCATTCTAAAATACCTGATTGCAACAAAAGCAGTCAGAGAGAGAAAAATAACTTCTGTTGCAATATTATTATGCCACATAATAAACTTTATAACACACCAGAGAGAGTGGTAACACCATCTTATTTCTCCCCAGTGGTTAGAAATCATTGGTTTTGATTATTATTCTGAAGCCACTTGTTGGAAAGAATTGGCCCTTTATCTGCTGTAATAATAGGGAGAATCTCCCTGTGCAGCAATTGAAAATCTTGGTCTACAGTGTGCGATTGATAACAAAAAGAAATGGTGCTTTATGAAATATATCTCCTTTGACACTTCTGCATTCTATTTATGTTGAGTACTCAAACAATTTTGCTCTGCTACATTGTGAAATACATATTGCCCTACAGTGCACCAGCTTTAGACACACCTTTCCTGTTCAATGGAATGCTTGTCTAAGGGGATTATTTCCCATTTGGCACCAATTTATCTTTCACACATTTTAATGAAAAAAACTGCTGGTGCAATGGAGCAGCACAAGACATTAGCTCCAAGGCACCATTTTTAGCCAGAACTGCAACAGATCCATCACTATATTAGCACGTTTCAGTACTTTACACAGAGTTTGATTTACATGAAGTTAAAGGGAGAAGAGGCTTAAGGGAGAATACATTTACTCCCATATATATCCAATGGCATTTGTCTCAGGCTGAGAACTATCTTTGAACTGTAATCCATCTGTAAAGAGAGGCACCCTAGAATAGAGATGAACTGCACTTCATGAAATTGGATTAGCTCTGCTGATTTTACACTAGGGAAGCCCCATACAGTTGTACACACATTGAGATTCATTCAGTTCTGTATTATTACAAAGCAATTGAAAACAGTACATTTAGTTTTAAAGTGCTCCTTGACAAGATTCACTCCTTTGCTTTGAAATATTGTGATCCTTTACAATACCTTTTATATATTTTTTGTAAATAAAATGTAAGTAGCACTATTAAATAGATATTTCTATTTATGTACAAGAGATTCAGGACTGCTTGTATCATGATGAATTCAACAAATTAAAAATGGGTTAACAATTTTAGTTCTTGCAGAAATCAATCCTTAATGAAGTTTTATTAGCACTAATTTTTCTTCTCAGTAAGGCAATTTCACCAGCTTCTGGTCAAATGCTCCTACTAAAGGTTGCACAGATCTGCGAATGTTTACCGAGAAAGTAGGAAAATACTATTTTTAAAAGAGTCCAAGGTACAATCAACACAAACTTACCAAGAACAATAAGTGTTGATGCCTAATTGATGTTCCTGTATCAAAACTAGGCTCTGTATAGGTAAATTAAGTTGATGAGGTTGAGTAACAGAGGTATTTCAGCACAGAAATAGACTGTTCCATGCTGACCATCAAGAACCCATCTATACTAATCCCCTTTACCATCACTTGGTGTGCAGCCTTCTATGCCCTAGCAGTTCATGTGCTTGTCCAGATACTTAATGAATGTTATCAGAGTAGCTTCCTCCACCACCATCTCAGTGCATTCAAGATTACAACCTTCCTCAGATCCCCCCTAACCCTCTTACTCCTCATTTAAAGCTATGACCTCTGGTGTTAGACATTGCTTAATGTTATTTAGACTTTGTGGCCTTAACACAATGCACCCCCTAAACTTTAGCAGCAAAATATTGGACATACAGACACAAGAAAGACTGCAGATGCTGGAAATATGCAGCAACACACAAAAACTGCTGGAAGAACTAAGCAGGAAATGAACAGTTGACATTTCGGGCCAAGACCCTTCATCAGGACTGTGATCCAGCACAGAACCGTCAACAGGTTCCACCTGTGAGCAATTCAAACCACCAGGGCAGCTCTTCAACCCATTATGATGACAACACTTCACTGAGATCTTCAGACTGTGAACTAGTAATACAGTCCTGATGAAGGGTCTTGGCCTGAAACATTGACTGTTCATTTTCCTCCATAGATACTGCCTGACCTGCTGAGTTCCTCCAGCATTTTTTGCATGTTGCTGCAATTTTTGGACATTCTGTTTTATATGTTGCTACCCTTATAAAGCAATTCGATGAGAGGGTTACCAGGAACACTATAAAGCATTGCTCTCGACGTACAACTATGATGTTGGTGCAAGATCTGAAGACTGGAGTTTCCACTTAGTGGGAAAGAAATGGCTTCTGCCTCTCAGCTTAAATACCATTGCCTAGAGACTTTTTGCAGCCTTTTTAGTGAAGTTTAGAACAAAAAGAAACAATAAGTGCAGGAGTAGCCTGTTTTGCCAGTTAACAAGATCATATCTCCCTCAACACCATTTTCTGCCCTACCCCCATATCTCTAAATTCTTTTAATATCTAGAAACCTATTGATCTCAGTTTTGAATGAAATCAATGACTGATCCTCCACAACTCTTTGAAGCAGAGAATTTCAAATACTCTCTACCCCTGAAGTGAACAAATATCTCCTCATTTCAGTCCTCAGTCACCTACCTCAGTTTGAGACCATGACCCATAGTTCTTGACACCTTGACTGCAAGAAATATCTTTCCAGCATCTACCCTGTAAGTATTTCATATGTCTCCATAAGATCACCTTTCTTTGAAACTCCAGGGAATAGAGGCCTAACCTCCTTATATGATAGATCCAGCATTCCAGGAACTGGTATGAGGAACCTTTGCTACATTCCCTGTTAAGATAAGGAGACCAAAATTGTACCTAGTACTGCAGATGCCATCTCACCAAGCCTCACATGATTATTGTAAGACATCTTTACTCTAGTCCCACTGTGATCCAGCATAAAACCATCAACAGGTTCATTCTGTGAGCAATTCAAACTACAGTAGCAGCTCTTCAACCAATCACAATGACAAAACTTTAGTGATATCTTCAGACAGTGAACCAGAAGTACAAAATAGGAAACATCAATATATTTAAATCATTATGCCAGAAACAAAATGAAGATGGAGTTTACAGGTACAATTAAAAGATAGAGATAAAAGAGGGAAAGAGAAAAAACTGAAAAAAGAAAGTCATTATGGAATAGATCTTGCTAACGTGGACTTGTAATCACCATCTGTAGCCACATCCATACTCAGAACCATAGAGTCATGCAGCATAGTACAGGCCCTTCAACCCACAATGTTGTGCCGACATTTTATCCTGCTCTCATATCTATCTAACCCTTCCATCCCACATAGCCCTCCATCTTCTTACCATTCATGTCTCTATCTAAGAGCCTCTTAAATGTCCCTAATGTATCTGCCCCCACAATCTCTGCCGGCAGTGTGTTCCATGCACCCACCACTCCCTGTGTAAAAAACTTATCTCTTATACCTTCCTCCAATCTCCTTAAAATTATGCACCCTCATGTTAGCCATCTTCACCCTGGGAAAAAGTCTTTGACTGTCCACTCGATCTATGCCTCATCATCTTGTACACCTCTATCAAGTCACCTCTCATCTTCCTTCTCTCCAAAGCGAAAAGCCTTAACTCACTCAACCTATCCTGATGCTCTCCAATCCAGGCAGCATCCAGGTAAATCTCCTCTGCACCCCCTCTAAAGCTTCCACATCCTTCCTATAATGAGGTGACCAGAACTGAACACAATACTCCAAGTCTTGGTCCGAAGCCTTGGCAATTCAAGTAATCATCTAGATACCTCTTAAATGTTATAAGAGTACCTGCCTCCACCACCGACCCGAGCAGTGCATTCCAGATACCAACCACACTCTGGATGAAAACATTCTTCCTCAGATCCCTTCCAAACTTTTTCCTTCTTATGCTAAGCTTATGCCTGCCAGATTTTGGCACCTCTATTGTGAGGAAATGTTTCCTTTTACCTACTCTATCTATGTCCTGCATAATTGTATGTACCTTAATCAGGTCCCCACTCAGCCTCCTCCACTTCAGGGAAAACAAACCCAGCCTATCCAGTCTCTCCTCATGTGTAAAATGTTCCATCCTAGGCAACATCCTGATGAATCGCCTCGGCACCCTCTCCAGAGCAATCACATCTATCCTGTAGTGTGGTGATAGAATGTTTCTGGTCAAGACCCTTCATCTGGACTGAAAGATAGAGGGAAGATAGCCAGTAGAAAAGGTTGAGGGGAAGGGGCAGAACAAGAGCTGGCAAGCGATAGGTGGATCCAGGTGAGGAGGGGAGAGAATGAAGGTCTCAACCCAATATGTCAACTGACCATTTCTCTCCACAGATGCTGCCTGCCCCACTGAGTTCCTCCAGCTTGTTGCTCCGGATTCCAGGACCTGCAGTCTCTTGTGTCTCCATTAGTCTAGTTAACTTTCATTGCACTGTTTACAACACAGTCACACCATTCCTTCAATAAAGAAGCCAATACTGTACACAGGAGTGTGCCTCAGGAATTGAAACTGGGGCCTCAACCTACATAAGTGACTTGGATAAAGCAAATGAAAATACGATTGCTGAATTTGCTGCAAGCACAATAAGATGTAGGAAAGTAAGTTATGAAAAGGACATAAGGAGGCTCATCAATGCCCTATATAACTGAAACATACCCTCCCTACTTTTCTATTCAATTCCCCTTGCAATAAATGATAACGTCCTCTTAGATTTCCGAATTACTTGCTGCTTCTGCATACTAGCCTTTTGACACCTAAACCCCCCCTGCATCTCAGTAATCTTTTGCCACTTAGAAATATGCTTCCTTTTCTATTTTTTCCTGCCAAAATAGACAATTTCACATTTAACACATTAAACAGTGTTTGCTAGATCTTTGTCCACTCATTTGATCTATTTATACACCTTTGTAATCTCCTTATGTCCTCTCCACAACTCACCTTTCTTCTCGCCTTTGTGCCATCAGCAAATTTAGCAACAATATCTTCCATGCTTTCATCTAAGTCATTGATATAAATTGAGAAAAGTTCAGGCCCTGCTTCATGTTCATGCATTTTGTTTGGTGAAGAAAATCATGTTAAAGTTATAGTCAGGAGCAAAGCATGAATGCATTTTTCTACATAAATTATAGAGGAAATTTAGAATTCTCTCTCATGAAATGTTGCCAATACTGAAGAGAGCAGACGTCTCAAGACTGATATTGATAAGTAATCATGTGGGAAGTCCAGATGATGCATTAACTCTCCTCACATCCCACTGTACATATTCACTGGAATTGATTGTACACCTGATTGAATGAATCCCTGCCCTAATTACTTCAGTGGCTTGTTTCAACATCTCTGAAAGGCACATCACTGTTTTCACCTGCAGAGTGCAGATCCTCACAGCTTTCTTTAAAACACACTTTCCTGCAAGTGGAAACAATGGAGTAAGCAGTGGTGTACAGTGGTGACCTATCTTGCTCCTACCAGATCCCCTGCCACCACGTTCCATCATCCTTTCCTATCAGACTCCATCTGCAGCCCTTTGTTACCTCCACCTATCACCTCCCAGCCCCTCTCGCTATTTCCAACCTTCCATCTTCCAACTGCCAATCACCACCATCACCACTTCTTCCTCACCTAAATCTACTTATCACTTGCCAGCTCTTTTGGTATTGGTATTAGTATTGGTATTGGTTTATTATTGTCACTTGTACTGAGGTACAGTGAAAAACTTGTCTTGCATACCGTTTATACAGATCAATTCATTACACAGTGCATTGAGGTAGTACAGGGTAAAAACAATAACAGAATACAAAGTAAAGTGTCACAGCTACAGAGGAAGTGTGGTGCAGGCAGACAATAAGGTGCAAGGTCATAACTAGATAGATTGTGATCATTGTGTAAGGGAACCGTTCAATAGTCTTATCACAGTGGGGTAGAAGCTGTCCTTGAGCCTGGTGGTATGTGCTCCTCCCCTTCCCCTCTCTTTTTTATACTGGCTATCTTTCCTCTACCCTTTGAGTCCAGATGAAGGGTTTTAACCTAGAATATCAACTGTCTATTTCCCTCCATGGATGCTGCCTGACCTGCTGAGCTCCTGCAGCAGTTTGCTTTTCCTGTGCAATTTCTTTCTGCTTTACACCATTGTGCCAGGATTCTCAATCCAGGAGAAAATCTTTGTAACCACCTCCTGCCTGGCTCTTCTTATGGTGGGCCTGCCATAGAACATCAAACACAGGACAGTACAGCCCAGGAAAATGCCCTTTGGCCCATGATATCTGTGTTGGACCCGATGCCATTTTAAACTAAATCTCTACTGCCTGCACATGATCATTATCATGAACTTGCTTGCACTCCTCCTTTAAACTTTCCCCCTCTCACCTTAAATGCATGCCCTCTAGTATTTGACATTTCTACCCTGGGAAAAAGACTCTGACTGTCTACCCTATGCATGCCTCTCATAATTTTATAAGCTTCTATCAAGTCTCCCCTCAGCCTTCATTGGTCCAAAGTAAACAACCCACATTTGTCCAACCTCTCCTAAATCATTTATCCTCAAATCCAGGCAGCTTCCTGGTAAACCTCTTCTGCCCCCTTTCTAAAGCCTCCACATCCTTCCTGTAATGGGGCGAACAGAAATGCACACAATACTCCAAGTGTGAACTAACTGAAGTTTTATACAGCTGCAATATGACCTCCTGACTCTTATACTCAATGCCTTGACCAATGGAGGTGAGCATGCCATACACCTTCTTTACCACCCTATCTGCCTGGGTGACCAGGTCCTCTGATGCACTAGTGCCTTCCTTCCCGACGTTCTTCACATTGACCAGGATGTGCATGTTCCTATGAATGAACGAGGCTACTGTCTTCCTTTCCTCTGCAGCCTTTGTCTCCTCCCTGGTTGCCATAATGTGTGTTGTTGCTGTGTGACTGCCATGAGCAGTGTGCCTTTAAAAGCTGACACCCTTCTCTGCTGGCTTTGTGGCAAGACATTAGCAGCTATTCTAAATTGGATAAGGTCCCACCAGGAACAGTGCCGGTCTCCTTTTTATGTTTTGGCATAACCACCTTAATACTGTTTCATGCTGGATTTTGGCCAGTTTTGCAATATTTTGCAGGGGAGCTGCTCTGGCACTTGTATGCAATGCAACAAGGCTTCAGCACATCGATAACAGGTGAAATCCGATCTCTTAGGCATGTGACTTTGATGGATGGGCACAAGAAGAAGTAGTTTTGCACATAGCAATGTCCTACTAACAGAAATAGCAAAGAGGACTGGTTATTTTTAACATATTTTCTAGTGTAGTGGACCCCTGTGGCTAAGCATGGCTCACCTGTGTTACACGATGAAAGAGTAATGGTGCAATTATAGAATGTTACAACAAGAAAACAGGTCACTCACTCCATGCACCTCCCCTGATATCTTCCTCCACATCAGCTACCTTTCCAGGTACACCCTACGTACCCTCTGACAGTCCTTCAAGGAACTACCTAATTGCCTTCTAAAAATCAAAACGACAAATTCTACATCTGTGTTTGAGGATTTCACATTTCAATAACCTAACACAATTTTCTATTACAATCTGATTAATATACCCAACATTTTCTGTTCTTATCAGTTAATCTACATCTCAATTCTTATCTGACCATCTTACATTTATGCTTGTGCTTTACTACTTAGTCAAGGGCCAATTAGTGATGGACAATACATTCTGACCTTGCCAGAAACATCCACATCCCATAAGGCAATACAAAAAGAATCTCACCTTTATTTTCAAAACACTCCTCCACTTTGGGATCCTGCTGTTAGAACTATGAAAGTGTTCATCTTGTTTATTATTCATCTTGAACCATGTGCTTCCTCCCAATGGTGAAAGGAATCCTTAGTAGCATGTACATAGGTAAGGTATCTTTTATCTATCATGTGATATGTCTCTGGCATATTGTTGCACGTGACACTGCTGGTGAGTTGAGAGCTACTCAGAAAGTCATACAGTAATACAGTACGGAAACAGGACGATCAGCCCACTGAGTCCACGCTGATTATCAACCACCCATTTATACTAACGTTAAACTAATCCCATTTTATTCTCCCTGCATCCCTGTCAACTCCCCCCCCACACCCTCTGATTTTACCACTCACTTCCACCCTAGGGACAATTTGCAGTGGCCAATTAACCCACCAATCTGCACGTCACAGGAACATGGAAGGAAACCGTAGTTCCATGCAGTCAAGGGGAGAACACGCAAACTCCACACAAGCAGCACCAGAGGTCAGGATCGGACTGGGTCATTGGAGCCATGAGGCAGCAGCCCTGATAGCTGCACCACTGTGCCACCCTAAAGAGGATGTTCTGTTTCTGGCTCTACCTTTGTTTCTTCGCTGATGCAAGCAGCAATAAGCGGCAATAGTACATTGTCTTTGAGCAAAAGAGATACATAATGAGGACTTGTAGTTTACTGTTCAAAAGCTTATCTGTCCTCTTTTTGTTGCTTCTTAAACCACATTAAAAATGTTCACTACTCTTATAATTTGTTTCATGTCAATTATCAGAATCAAGTTTATTATCACTGACATATGTCGTGAAATTTGTTGTTTTGTGGCAGCAGTACAGTGCAAGACATAAAGACCTAAAAAATTACTATAAGTTACAAAAAATAAATAAATAGTGCAAAAGGGGAATAATGAAGTAGTGTTCATATGTTTATGGACTGTTTAGAAATCTGGCTGTGGAGGGGAAAAAATTGTTCCTGAAATGTTGAGTGTGGGTCTTCAGGCTCCTGTACCTCCTCCCCGATGGTAGTAACATGATGAGGTCATGTCCCAGGTGGTGAGGGCCCTTAATGATGGATGCCGCCTCCTTGAGGCACCGCCTCTTGAAGATATCCTCGATGGCAGGGGGGTTGTGCCCGTGATGGAACTGGTTAAGTCTACAACCCTCTGCAGCCTCTTTCAATCTTGCATATTGGAGCCTCCATGCCAGGCGGTGATGCAACCAGTCAGAATGCTCTCCACCGTACATCTGTAGAAATTTGCGAGAGTCTTTGGTGACATACCAAATCTCCTCAAACTCCTAATGAAGTTCTGGTTCTTAAATCCAACTTTCTGCCCATTAGCTTTGTATACTCCACAGTAATGAATATGTTGCTCTG
The DNA here is from genome assembly GCF_009764475.1 of Pristis pectinata. Lineage (NCBI taxonomy): Eukaryota > Metazoa > Chordata > Chondrichthyes > Rhinopristiformes > Pristidae > Pristis > Pristis pectinata. Next base: position 38,687,712 of record NC_067419.1, on the reverse strand, counting down.
ATTGGCTTTCCAATCAGAATTTTGAAAACTTGAATTAAATGACCTTGGAATCCAATCCTTTCCAAAAGGCCAATTGTCTCTCATAATCAATCTCTTATGCACATCACATTCTCTCTTACACTGGGGTGGTTTTCCTTCATGTCTTTCTATTTTCTCTTTGAGGATTGGAAGCAATAAAAGGCACTGCCTTATAACCAAGACTGTGCTGTGCAGGCTCTCTTCAGTTTAGCAATCTTTTCTCACCTCAGGGTGTCTTTTTGCTAATGCAGTATCAGCAGTCTTACTGAATTGATACAGAAATAAACAGTCTGACACTACTTAAAGCAAAATATCATCAGCGATACAGATGGAAAAGAGAGACCCTTATCTTTCTGTAATTGTGCTAGCTGTTAAGCCAGAGAAATTCAGTACAAAAAAGGTAATCAAGTCAGTCAGTGCTACTGCATTATAAATCTGCAGTCTTGTGAACAGATATTAATAGAGCTGTTGTAATATTCTGACCAGTACAACTGATGCGCATTGAGGAAGTGCTGCTTTACTTGTATGTTACTGTGGAATCATATAGCAAAGAAGGTGGCCATTTGGCCCATCTGATCTATCCCAGCTCTTTGAGAAACCTATCCACTCAGTCCCACTCACCGTAGTCTTTCCCAAAAGTCTTGCTATATTCACTATTCCCCCAAAAGCAATATTTTGTTTTCGGCCAATTGTCAATGTTGACCTCCGAAACCTTCAGGGAGATGTCCTAAAAAGAACATTTATCCTATTTCACAATACTTTTTCACAAGTTAGAATCTGTAGGGAACAATTACAAAGTTTCACAGTGCACATAAAGTAGTTAAAAACTTAAAGCTATCATGTCTCAAGAAATTATTCCTCTCCCTGGTCACTTTGTTGCATCAAAATAATCTTTTTCATCAGGAAGAGAAAGCAGAGGAATGTCTAATAAACGTAATTGTCACAGGTGTACAACATCATATGTGACCTTCATTTTCAACTGAGCTCCTGGGAATCTGGAATTAGATTGTAGTTGGTGTTAAATAAAGGATATTGCTGGGCTTAACTCCAATCTCAATGGTTGGTAGCCATTAGCTGACCCTTCAGAGCTTTTCACTTCCAAAACAAGGAAAAATAAATAACTCAAAGAACAAAGAAACAGGAGAAGTCTATGACCAAGGCATTCTACTAGCATCTGTAATACTGAAATTGCAGGCAGCTTGACTAATTTAACCACCTGGGCTTGGTTGGCTTTTCATGAAAAGTTGGACAGGCTAGGCTTGTGTCTACCACAGTTTAGATGAACAATTTGGTTAAAGCATACAAGGTCCAAAGGGTACATGACAGAAAGGATGGAGATAGAATACTTCCTCTTGTGGGAGAATCCAGAGTTAGGAGTCACTGTTTAAGAATATGGGGTCTCCCATTTAAGACAGAGATGAGGTGAATTTTTTTTCTCTGTCAGAGGGCAAGTCTTTGCAACTCTTTTTTCTCAAAGGGTGGTGGAAGCAGGGATGTTGAATATTTTTAAGGCAGAGCCAGATAGATATTTGATAAAGGAGGGGAGAAAAATCATCAGGTATAGGTGGGAATACAGTGTTGAAGTTACAATCTGGTCAATGATGATTTTGTTAAATGGAGGAGGGTCAGGAGACCTAGAGCCCTATTCCTGTTCCTAATTCGTATGTCCATGTGTAAATGGATATGGTGAAAGAGACCTTGTAACTACTGCAGTGTCGAGGCACTGACCTTGGGTCTCACAAGAGAATGCCTGTTCATGGTCAGAATGCTTAGACTGACAAAGACTAAGAGATGAAACTGAGACTGTGCAAAACACCATCTGCTCTGGGTCATTTAGTTAATTGGGCAATCAGCCAATTTTTGATGATAAAATTGTATCTGCGAAGCATGCTATCATATGGATTGATCATCCAAACACAGAAAAATTTGAGGGTTCTGCCCGAGCCGATTGCCTGCCCCTCTTCTGGGGTTACGACCATCCCTGTGTGCCCCTGGAGAAGGATCGTGTGGTATCCATGGGTACAATGGGGGATTTCCAGTACCGGTGGGTGCTACAGGGTCTCGAGGTGCATTCTGGATAGCGATGACCTTGTTATAATTTGAAATGGTAAATAGTATGTAATACGTAATATTGTATTAATGTGATTCTCTGATCACTGAATAAACCACCTTTGGAAAAGGCAAAAAAAACCACAGAGAAGGGATCTGCCTGTTGCAGCTGAACTGACCATTCGCTTCATACTCATGGAGTTTAAAGTTTCCCTGCTTCTTGTTTCATCTTGTTGTACCTATTTTAATAGTTACATTAAATATGTAAGGTTACCCTGAAACTTCGTCTCAGGTTGACTGTCTTTGTTTCTCTGTGTGGGGAGTTAACTTGGAGTAAGGGGCACATGAACACCAAATCAGTGGATTGACATTTTTGGGTACTAGATGTGACCACCCAAAGCCTAAGGAAGATTTGTCATAGAGTCATATATTCATACAGCACAGAAACACACCCTTCAGTGCACTAAGTCCGTGCCAACCGTCAAACACGCACTTATACTACTACTACAACACCAATCCCTTTTCATTCTCTGCACATTCTCCCCACTCCCCGCCCGCCCCCCCCCCCCCCCCCCCCCCCCCCCAGATCCTACCACCCTACTACACACTAGGGGAAATTTACAGTGGCCAGTTAATCTTTAAACCCATATATCTTGTGGGAGGAAACCAGAGCACCCAGAGGAAACCCATACAGCAGGCACCCTCACAGGGAAAACATGCAAACTCCACACAGGTAGCACTCAAGGTCAGGCTGAACCCAGCTCACTGGAGCCATAAGACAGAAGCTTTACTAACTGTGCCACTCTCTTCAGTTTAATAAAATTCTGAACGAGAGAGGGGGTGGATGCACTCCAAAAGATATTATGCTGTTGCATTTCAATGTAGTTTGATTTTGTTTTAAGTCCTCTGAGCGAAAAGAAATAATTAACTGGTAGATTATGGCATACCGTGGCAAAGTACATATTATCATAATTATTCACTTTTAGTAATTTCATCCTTCTGCAATAAAAACACCAGCTTTGATGTTAACACCTCTTGAAAATTACAAAGAGGTTGGATGGTACTTGATCCGAAGGCTCAGTTCTGGAGAAATCATTTTAGATGTGAAGAATTCTGTGTTCAAAATAAAAAACTTCATGTGCCAATCTGAAGCACACATGTAAGGTATTTACAATTGATGTCCTCACATTAGCAACCAGAAGGAGTACTGAAGGAAAGGATGAATGATTTTATTTTTTGAAATAAAGATAATTTCCATTAAAGCAAAAGAAATTCTGGATATTTGAAATCATTGACACATTGCTCCTTGACTTTCTCCTTTTTGTTTCTGGGAACAATGCAGGAGGTGTCTCATTTTTCTTAAAAAAGTGAACAGAAGTAATATTATGTTATTTGCAGCAGATGGCTTTTTCTTGAGTTACTCATTTCCAGAAGCAGTGCTTGTTTGGAGAGAATCATTTTCTGCTCAATTACACCAAGATGTTTCTGTTTAGATTTCCACTCAACTGTGAAATGGTCTAAGAAACTTAGATAATGATCCTGTTTTTTTGTAATCATTGGTACCAGACAAAGTATATAGCATCTCCTGCTGCTTGCTACAGGGAAGGTCATTGCCAGGTCTTCCTCAACTACCTCCTCCCAATGGTTAAAAAGTTTGTCCCTCATCACAGTGTGGATTCTGTCCGCTCAGGCATGATTTTCATAGCATATTGACTCCCAGAGAAGTAAAGGGAGCAGCATCAACCACTATTAGTGGCCTTTATTAACCACATGCAAGCTGCGTCAATCAACAGAAACTGTGGAACATCCTTCTCGAATCTATCTCCATCTTATATGTAGCACAATTAGTAAAGTTGCTGCCTGAGTTCAACCCTAACCTCGGGTGTGGAGTCTGCACATCTCCCCGTGACAATGTTGGTTTTCTCCAGGTGTTATGGTTTCCTCCTAGTTCCAAAGACATGACAGTTGATAGGTTACTTGGCCACTGTAAATTGCTCGTGTATGTAGGTGAGTAGTAGAATCTGGGGTGGGGAGGGGAGGGTGGTAGATGGGAACGTGGGGAGAATAAAAAATGGGATTCATGTAAGATTAGTGCAAATGGATGGTAGATGGTTAGCAGGGACTCGGTGGGCCAAAAGGCCTGTTTCCACGCTGCATCTCTCTATAAGTCTATGGCTATGACTCTTGTGATGGCAAACAAGCCATAACTTTAAAAATGAATCCACAACAGACCCATTCTCAGTGCAGACTTGTGTAGAGCAAAGTTGTGTGATTGCCCCGGCCTATCTCTCAATCTTCCTTGCTGCAATGCTGTACCTCACTTCAACGAACTTCCTGTGAAATTGTTTAATCTACGTCACTTCCACTCCAGAGCCAAGACCACTCCAACTTTGGCCATTGAGCTACAACATGCGGATAATGTTTGCAATGTGCACTGAGTTCCAAGTCATCCTCAATACTATGAGATAATGGGTCTTACACTTATTATTGGCATAACAAAGGCCCTCTATCAGGCTGCCCTCACTGCACAACACTGCTCTCTGACAATAAAGCTCTAACTGGCTTGATTGGCATGCTATCCATCATACTAAACATTCACCCCCTCCAGCACCAGTGCACTATGCCTGCAGTGGTTACCATCTACAAAATGTGCTGTCATTAATTACTTAGGCTACTTCTGGTTGACGGCAATAACAGAGGGCTGGGATAACATTGGGATCCTCAACATTACCGCAGATGGAAGACAAGCTATGATTGTCAGGTTATTCATTTCATGTCAAGGGAAATAATGCACTGTAGATGTGATTGAGAAACAAAGGACTGCTGATGCTGAATCTAGATGCAAGACAGCAGCAATACTAGACAAACAAAAGTTTTTCATGTAGATATGACTGATAAGAACTAGACGATCTGTTACTGTTAGTAATGTTGACTGAGTAATATTTGCGAAGCCTCTGGAGGATACTCCCCTGTTCTTCTTCAAAATATATCCATTTGAGAGAATTGCCAGAGTCTTGTAAGAAAGGTGGAACCTCCAATAATGAAGCACCCTATCAACAATGGAGGGCCAACCTGAAACTTTAGGTTCAAATCCTGGAGGGGGGCTTGAACCTACAACCTTCTTCAGGACATGGAGGTAAAACATTGAAGAGAATATGTTAAAAGTAAAAGAAAACATTCAAAGAAGTGCACATAGCTCAAAATTAAAAAAATTATATTACTTCAACGGAAAAACCAAAATATAAAAAGCTGATCCAACCTATTTGAATGATGATAACCTAATTAATTATGTGTTTAATGACTTTTGATGAGATTTGTGTAAAATATAAATTAGACAAAGTGTCTAGTATTACAGGCACATTTTTTGTTTGAAATGCTGTTTCTTTTTATTGTTAAGTGAGACCATGAACTTGTGAAATGTGGGTTACTGGGTGACTGAAGATGGGCTCAGCAGTCTGTGATCTGCGCCCAAATCAACTGGATCTGATTTTTTTTGGCCTGAATTCATAAAACACTGTGCATGAATATGTCTATTTAAGGCAGCGGTCATATAATAACAATGGCTCTCTATTCTTGCATCTGTTACACATTAAAAGGAATCTGTAGTCATTTTCACCTTTACTGTTCTCAATGTCAAGCTCTGCATACCAGCCTTGCCTATCAGAAACGCTCATGCACCCGACAAGCTTTTCCATACATTCCTTTCAAGAAACAATATCACAGCAATGTTTGTAATACTTGTTCTGTATCAGGAGCACAAAGGATGAATTTTAATCCCTCTGTTCTTTTACATTCATGACCAGTTTGAAACAATCATGACCTATTTTCAGAGCACATTGATTTTTACTATGGTGAGGAAGGACTGCTGTTGGTGTTCCATTGACCTCCAATTTGCTAATTCAGGAGAATAAGCAAACTTATTTTACAAAATACATCTTACTTTTGTCTGTTACAGAGGATATTGGATCCTCCAAATCAGCACGGATTACATGATATGTTAGTGATCAGATAATGGAGAATTCTGCCCAAACTTCAGTTTCATTGTAGTCAATAGACACAGCATTCTTGGTCCTTTCATCCTGGTAGTGCAGTGGTTAGCATAACGCTATTACAGCACTAGCGACCGCTGTCTGTAAGGAGTTTGTCCATGTCTGCGTGGGTTTCCTCCGGGTGCTCTGGTTACCTCCCACATTCCAAAGACGTACGGGTTAGGAGCTGTGGGCATGCTATGTTGGCGCCGGAAGTTTGGTGACACTTGTGGGCTACCCCCAGCACATTCTCAGTAACGTAAAAAGGCGCATTTCACTGTGTGTTTCGATGTACTGTACATGTGACTAATAAATAAATATCTTATATCTTAGATATATACAAATTAGTGAGTATCCAACACTGATCCTTATTGGCATCTCACTATAATTGTCAGCATTCTTGAAAATGACATCTATTCCTATGCTCCTTTCACCAACCTCTTATCCACATTAATATGTTACCCCTACCTTGTGAACCCTTATTTTCTGAAATAACTATTTATATGATACGTCATGAATGCCTGTCCAAAATCCTAATATATCTGCTGGCTTCCCCTCCTCTTCCCTATTAGTTACACCCTTGGAAAAAGCTCCTGCAGATTAATTAAGCATAGTTTCCTTTTCTTAATACCACACTGAATTTATCTAGTCATATTTTGATTTTCCAAGTACTCTGTCACTGAATTGTGGATCCAGTATTTTCCTGACTACTAAAGTCAAGTTAATTTTGTTCTGGTTCTCCCACTTTCTCCACACTTGATTGGTAGTAGAAACTAAAACAAACTAATATAAAAGTTAGAACGAATATATTCTGATGGTGAAATCCAACTGAGTCACCACGATGAATCAGAAATGAAAGAGCAACAGCTTGTATCAAATATTTTTCCCATGCATTATGGCTGGCGAACCAGACATTATTGATTTTAATAGTTTTTAAGTTAGTCTCAATTGTACTTGAAACTGAGTAAAACTTTCATTTTGTGTCTTTTGCATAAATCTAACTCTTCTTAAGGTTCACAGTCAGAATAAAATTAGATGCATCTCTGCAAAACCTGGTTCCAGCTGTGAAGCTGTGACTTCCTGTGCACTATATTGCACTTTAGCTAACTCTACCATCCTTGGGAACCAGAAGGTAGTCAAATGTAAAATGCTTGCCTGACCAGTCAGGGAAAGGTACATAAGTTCTAAGCTATTATTAAATAAACCATGCTGTAGACGAGGCTACTGTCACAGAAAGCATTTGCCAAGTACGCTGTGGGACTAGACATGCAAGGAAATGCCCCAAAGGCATGTAATCATATCCAGATGGAATAAAAAGTGCATTAGTGGAGAGGTCTGCTGAATTAATGTGAAGTCATTTCCATACCCTGAGCTGATCCTGGTACCATTCATGCAGTTGTTCTATTAACTCCTTCTTTGCAAATTTGCAAAATACAGAGATTTGTTTATTTGCTGTGGGAATTAATTCCATGGCCAGGAATATGACACTTAACTGCAGTGACAATGATAAATGATGAAGTACAGTTAAATCTCACTTGATGGATTTTGCTAACTGATGCATTTCGAGAATTTCTTAGGAATTAAATTCATCGTATAAATAAAATGTCCCACCTACTGACATAACAATGTCAGAATTATTTCACTCCTGTGAAAGACCATTATAACATGCCTCTACCTGTGGTGCACAGGATTGACATGGGTAAGCTGAGATTTTCAGCATTATGTCAGTAGTTCGTGGCATAAGTAATTTTATTCATCAGTTGTATGTGCTACTAATCCCTGTCGTTGAATGAGAAAAATTGCTTTTTGTTTGTATTTCCCAAATAAAGCTGTCTAAAATAAAAACAACCATATATGCAGTTTAATATTCCTCTCCATGAATTAGTCATTGTGTTAGTGATAGAAATGATTCTGGCAGTGTGGGTAGAAATAATAACTCTACGAACTGCATAGGAAATGATTAAACAGTAAAAGCATCGAAGTAGCTTGATGCATTTCTTCATCTGATTATTCACCATAGCTTTAGAGGCGGAACTTTATCCTTGGTTAGTAGCGTTCAGAAGGTACTATCATAAGGCAGCCTGTTGTACTCTTGCCTTGATACTCAAATCAATTGAAAGCAATAATGTGATCCTTTCCCACTCTTTCTGGTGACAGTCTATCAACTAGAAAATGACTCATGTCGGTAATTGGTTTATTATTGCCAAGATACAGTGAAAACCTTTTGCTTGCATGCCATCCAGACAGATCATTCCATACATAAGTACATTGAGGAAGTGCAAAAGGACAACAATAACAGAATGCAGAATATAGTGTTATAGATATAGAGAAAGTGCAGTGCAGATAGACAAATAAGGTGCATGATGAGGTAGATTGAGAGATCAAAGTTCATCTTTATTGTACTAGAGGTCAGTTCAAGAGTCTTATTACTGCAGGATAGAAGCCTTAAGCCTGATGGTACGTGTTCTCAAACTTTTGTATCTTCTGCCCAATGGAAGAGGGGAGAAGAGAACATGACCGGGGTGGGAGGGGTCCTTGATAATGTTGGCTCCTTTCTCGAGGCAGTGGGAAGCGTAGACAATCAGTGGAGGGGAGGCTGGTTTTCATGATAGACTGGGCTACATTCATATATTCTAATCCTTGTTTTTGTTCCTTCACTATTTCTTCATCGACACCAACTTGTTACCACAGCCTTGTGAACCCTTATTTTGTGAAAAAATTATATATGTGATACCTTGTGTATGCCTTTCATGCTACATCCACTGGCTCCTCCTTAACTATCCTACTAGATGCATGGTCTAAAATATTCGAGTACATTTTGCCAAGCGCTATCTGACTTTCCTGAAACCACAATGAATATGCCTAATCATATTTTGACTAAATAATGGATTTCAATATCTTCTCAACTACTAGTGTCAGTTTAAATTGGCTATGGTTCCCTCTTCTCTTCATCCTGGCCTTCTTGAAGAGCAATCTAATATAGAACTTAAGAAGGGAAGTGTTCTGATGCCGAAGTGTAACAAAGTCTCCCATGGTAACTAGCAATTGTAGGGATGGAAAGCTCAAAATATTTCAAGAAGTAAGCAAGTGAAGTACTTAACATTACAAAGCGGTCAGCATGTTATGACAGCAGAGGTAGACCGATGATTGATTTTTGAAGTTTTTCAGTCAGTCTCCATCTTATTTGCAGACTGAGCAAGACAAGAGGTACATTTAATGGAAGGATGAGGAAGAAGGGAAAAAGGGGTGGTGCTAATGGAATTTGGTAAGGTAGGACAGCAGAGAGATTGTGGTGGTAGTGCTGATTGGTTGGAAGGAATAGCCTGTTTTATTATATTCTGTATAATTCAATCTAGCAATTGTCACAGAAGAGTTCCAAGTAAGCTCTGTAGCTGCAGTGTATTTTTGTGGTATATGCTGAAGCTACTGTGTGTCAGAGAGAGACAAATATATTGGGACTAGTGGTAGAGATGGCAATTACATATTCTGCTCTGCCCTAGAGAGACTTGTTACTCTCAGGTGATTACTATTCCCTTACCATCCTGACTTGACCCTTGCAAGTGGTGTGTGAGGAAATAGAAGATGAGCTACAGTACAGAGTACATAATCTGTGCCCTTCTCTTGTACCCATGGCATGGATGAGAATACAGGGATTGCTAGATAAAGTAAAAGTCCACCTTTTCAACCCTCTATCATCCTGGTAGCTGCATATTTCAATGATAATAATCAGAATGAGGAAGGGTTATCACAACAGACCTAAAAATGGATGTGAGGGAAATATTCAACTGTGGATAATTCTGGGAGCCTTAAAAACAAAATCACTTAGAGCCATAGAGTCATAGAGTTGTATGGATATACAGCACAGAAACAGGCCCTTCTTCCCAATTTGTCCCCACACCATAGAATAGCAGTTAGATCTGGAAAATATCAAAGCTTGGGCTGATAACATGTACCGTGTAACATTTGTGCCACCTAAATAAATCTATGACTCTAAATGTCATGCAAGACCTGTTCGAATTGAAGAGAATCTAACCACCATTTCACAGCATTTAATGGCATTTTCTTTACTGACTCTCCTACCATCAACATCCTCTGGGTTGCCATTGACCAGAACTTCAGCAAGACCAGGAATATAAAAGCTATAGCTTGTGGAGTGACTGGGTGTTCATGGTGTGTGTCTCATCTCCCGACTCACCAAAGCCATTTCACCACGTGCAAGGCACAATACAGGTGTGTGATGGACTACTTCACTGGATGAGTACAGCTGTGACAACACCCATGGAACTCAACAACATCCAGGACAATGGAGCCCACTTAATCAGTGACTCATGCTTTAACTTAACTATCCATTCCCTCCAACATTGTTGAGCTCTGAGTACTGAATGCATTGCTGTAACTCACTGACACTTGTTCATCAAGGTGCAGATATTTGAGGGCCAAACAGGCCCATGGGATTAACTCAATCTCCATGCTCCCCCTCCATGTCACACACATGTTCAACTTGGAAGTTTGTCACAGCTCCTGCCTTAGTGCTGGTCAGAATATGGGAGCCTTATAGACTGCAGCAGTTTCAGAGGCGAGCCCACCACCACTTTTTCAACTATGGATGCACAATAAATGCAGATTTTATTAACCCCTCTACTGAGAAGGAATTAAGAAAGAATCGTTCTCATTGGTAAATGTTGTTAATCAAATATACACATTACCAACATTCAGCTTCTTTGAACAAGAATCTGCATGGTAGCCCATTGCAGAAGTTTTCCTTATGATAAATTAAAACTATGGTTCAGATTCTGCAGTCAACAACAGAGTGATGTTGTTTACTGCTGCTTTCAAAGAAAGTTACTCACAAGGTTCTTGGGATATCTATGGCATAGATTTTGACTTTCCCATCATCACTTACTGTTAGCCACCAGTTCCACAGCATCCCTGGAACAACACAACCATGGAGTCATCAAAGAGGACGAGTGTCCAATTAGCAAAGCACACAGCTCACAAACAGCAAACCAGGAAGTAAAAAAAAACTCAAAAAATAACGAAAAGCTCCAGCTGCTAGAAATAAAAACAGAGAACTTGGGAAATAGTTAACAACTCAGATAGCATCTGTGGAGAGCTAACCTTTCAGGTTGAATACCATTTGTCAGAATTCACTAAAACCCCTTCAACTGTGGCTCCCTTAAACTCCAGACTTCAGCATAACAGCAACAGGTGCGAGGGATGATCATAGGACATCAATCTGGAATATCAATTCTGTTTCTGTCTCCATAGGTGCGGCCTGGACTGTTGAGTATTTCCAGCATTCTCTATTTTTATTCACCTATTTAAGCAAAAAAGCACTTAATTTAAAATAACCTTTTAAACATATTAGATTGAAAATTAAGTGGGAGGTAAATTACAAATATTAAAAGTTTTATTAAATTTATTTTGAAATAATAATCCAAGGGAATGACAATCCAAATATTATAAAAATTGCTGCTTTTAGCACCCAAGGGAGTTTTAAGAAGTAATTATGGCTGGATACTTCACTTAAGACTCTTTTATTTACTCATCTTTCAAGATGAGGACATAGCTGGTAGGACAGCAATCATTGCTTATCCCTAATTGATAGCCTGCAATCCTTTAAGTAAAGCTACTCCCATTGTGTAGTTGGATAGGGAGTTTCAGGAGAGAGTCACAGAGACAATGAATGGTGGCAATATACTGTATTTCCAAGTCAGGCTGGTGTATGCGCAGGAAGGTGATTAGGCCCTCTCTTATTGGAGATGGTCATGCCTTGGCAAGAGTGCCACTTGCCACTTATAAGCCCATGGCTTCACATTGTCCAGGTCTTGCCTCCTGAACCTCACTCAATAAGGAGTAACATCTTCATTGTATTTTGCAGTGAGAATTATTTGCTAATAGTTACAAGTTCTGAACAATTAACTTCTAAATCCAGAGAAAGCTGCAATGGCTCAACTCTTGGAGAAGGAAAACGCCTTCACCATAAGAACTCAACTGTTCAAGAACACAGCTTACCAAACAATCTTCCAAGGTCAATTTGATATGGACATTAAATGTTGGTCTTCCAGAGACATCCACATCCCATATATGAAAATACAGAAAAAACAGCTGCTTCTGGATTTTCACATTTAATTGTGCACATGCTTACTTCTGAAGCTGCTATAACATTTCCTTATTGAAAATGAAGAATACTGATAGCCTTGCTGTTATTTTTATTGTAAATTTTGGGACAAGACCTTTTCTTTTTGGCAAATTTCATTTTCGTGTCACACAGCCTAGAATACAATAGAAAACTGTACTGTATTTATTAAGGCCTTGCAGTGTTGTGTATGGATCATTTTTTAATGCCTGCTGTTGGATGAATCAGCCCATCCTCACCACAATATTGGACTGTACATTGATTGTTTGTCCATATCTGGCTCGTCAGGAGTACCTTGTAGTCAGGCGAGTTAGCAGTCTCAAACCATTAAGATGTACGGGGAAATCTGCAATCTAAATAGACAACCCACAGAAGATCCGTTTTGAAGTACTAAGTTGTTAGCTAAAGCTGTACACGCAGGAGGATTTTAAAGGGCCAGTAGGTTAAATGTTTATATTAATGGTTATAAATTGTTAGCTCTTGAAAAGTCTCATCTCCATGACTCTGCTTTTAGTTATGAATTGGTCGGTGCAGAAAATGAAAAGCTATTAAAGGCAATGGAAATATTAAAGGGGCTACAAGACTTCTGAGTGGCCTAATTGAGTAGACTTTAACTGGAAGAATTACTGCAGGACTTCCCTTAACATTTTCCCCATCGATCATGGCTGACAGTTGCTGCCTTATTTTTATAGTTCTATTTAGGGATAATCACGTTCTAAAACGGCATGGCTTGCAACTCTCAGAAAGCGATTAAGTCACTAATATTAATTTGTAGGAGCACCATTGTAGATTAAAATAAAATGAAGGCAAATTGTTCTCTCGGGGGGTAGTCACTGAAGATTTAGTGATCATTACTGCATTTAATTTCAGCTGCCAGTAACATTAAGGAGTCAGAATAGTGGCCTTACAGATATTCGTCCATTCTCTGATACTGAAGCAAAATCTTGCATGGGATTCATAAAGCCAGCTTAGAGTAACTGAAATAGAATTCACTGTATTAAATAGTAAATTAGTTGCTGCATATTAGATAATGGTTATGGAAAATATTGAGTTCTGACCAAGACATTTTGAGGTAAGACAAGTATTATTAAAATGATTAACACAGATAAAAAGTGTGCAGGCAGATTAAAGGATTCGTCATCACTAAAGCAAAATCCTGCAGGTGCTGCAAGTGTGAAATGAAAACAGAAAATTCTGCATCTCTCAAAAGGTCAAACACCTTCCATGGAGAGGGGAACAAAGTTAATGAGCTGAAATCTCCTGTTCATTAATTCCACTCCTACCTTGGATCCCTGGTGCAAACTTACTCAAGAAGCTGTTTTTGACCTGATCAACAAGGCCACAAACAGCACAGGAACTCACCAACTGGACGTCCCCTTGAAATCTTTTAACAGCCAGTGAAGCAATGTTGCCAAAGTGAATGTCTCTGACATTCGCAAACAGGGAAAAACTAATTAAAGATTAAACATATTTCTTTCTAAATTATTATGAAAAGATTTTTTTAGAAATAAACAGTCAAAACTGCTGGAAAACATAAAAAAATTAAAACATTTAAACTGAATAACTAAATGTGTAACTTACCTGAAACCCAGTTTGCTCCCTCCCTCCCATGGCAATGGAGTCACTGAAACAGTGTCAGTTGTAACCTGGCACAGGTTAAGCAGGCAAATTGTCAGCAAAACTGCTGAGAGACTGCGAGTGTTTGTACCTCACCACAGCATGGGAACACAGTGGTCTTGGCAGCATCGATCAGCTCTGCCGAGTTTAGCACTTTTACCTTCCTACACAGCCGTTTGGATGTCCCAAGCTATGGAGAGAAAAGTTCTCAGTTCTGTGCAGAACTGGCAACTTTCAGCAGTAGGTTTGAGCCAATTTTTCAATCTAGTTGCAATGTTATCAACCTGAAGTGTTAACTCTTTTTCTTCTTCCTCAGATATTACTTGGTTTGAAGAATGAAGAGTGACAATATGCCTTCATGGCGTAATTGTAAAGGGGGTATATAAACAGAGTGACGGGGGGGGGGGGGGTGAGTCTAAAGATGGCAGTACATGTTGAAAATTTTGTTAATAAAGCTTCATTAGCTTGATTACCAGAGGGATAGCTTAAACTTAGAACATAGAACAATACAGCACAGGAACAGACCCTTCGGCCCACGATGTTGTGCCAAACTAATTAAGCTAATGACAGCTAATCCCTTCTGCCTGTATATGGTCCATATCCCTCCATTTTCTGCATATTCATGTGCCTATCCAAGAGCCTCTTAATCGCCTTTACCGTATCTGCCTCCACCATCACCCCTGGCAGCGCATTCCAGACACCCATCACTCATGTATCTCCTTTGAATTTTCTCCCTCTCACCTTAAATGCATGCCTCCGAGTATTAGGTAGATAAGCTACTATAAGACACTGTGCAAGACTCAACTAAAGTCTTCTGGCCAATTCTAAGCACAGTGCTTTAGGAAGGAGGTTGAGCCCTTTCCTTTGGTACATGGGAAATTTACTGGATTAATGTCTGGTGTGTTAAACAGAGACAAGAGAAATTGGGAGTATTGTCTTAGAGCACTAAAGGTGACGGGGAAGTAAGACTGAAATATTACAAATGATGGTTTCATGGAATTGGCAAAACAATCATAGGTGGTTTGAGGAAAAAAAATTAAAAAGACTTTAAAGTGTTTCGATCTGGAATGCACTGAGTGGTGGAAGCTTTCAAAGGGGAATTGAATACAGAATTAAAAAGGAGCAATATTTTTTGATTTGTAGGTACAGGAAACAGAAAAAAAAGAATTGCAGTTATTTAGAACCACATCCTTAGCAGCTTCAGATAAGGAGAAGGCATGCATGTGTTATTGACTAGTAACATCATCAATCCAGCACATGCACGATGGGTTGAATGGCCTCCATTTGTACTATAATACCATGCTAGGAGCACAAATCTATAAGCAGCCAAATAGTCCATGAGTTAACTATTTCCCACACAAATGATTGGACCAGATTTGGCAAAAATCATTTGCAGCATTGTTTTATACCACTTGAATAAGCAAGAGGTTCTGCAGCTTTATAAAATAGTTTATTAGTAATTTGTTCATGCCAAGAAACATGTTGTATTTCTCTTAACATATGAAAATGGAATCACATTTCATCAGTCACATCAATGTTGATGGGCGGCAATAATAAACATATATTGAGATTTAAATTCTGGTCAGTAGTATTGGAATATTTAGACTGCATGAAATTATCTAAATATGTATAATTGCTGTAAAGTAGTATGTGAGGAGATGCATTAAAATGATTAATTGTCATTCAAATACCCTTTATGAGAAGTGCATGTCTGCTTCAGATCCATATAACCATTAATTCTCAATCCTGTTTAACTAATCAGCAATATCTATTTATATACAATAATCAGACAAGGAAATATAAAATTAGAGGACGTACATATTTTAAATTGTGTGTGATTTCTTGGCTGATATCTTCAAACATTATTTTAAATGACAGAAATACTGTAATCCACAGAAAGATTTGAATCTGACAATGCTTATAGTTATTAGATGATTCTTGAACCATTGGCTCACCAGAGCCAACTACAGACTCATTAAGTTCATAAGGTTAAGTGGTGGATTGTCCAGATTATTATTTATTCCAGTTTTCTTTTTATGGTATATTTTTCAGTTGTTTTTCAGAATACTTCAAAGACACCTGAGGGGGTATTACATTGAAACCTATTGCATACTGAAAGGCCTGGATAGAGTGGACATGGAGAGGATGTTTCCCTTAGTAGGAGAGTCTAGGATCAGAGCGTGCAGCCTCAGACTAAAAGAACGTCCCATTGAAACTGAGATGGGGAGGAATTTCTTCAACCAGAGGGTAGCTGATCTGTGGAATTCATTGCCACAGAGGGCAGTGGAGACCAAGTCGTTGGGTGTATTTAAGGCAGAGATTGATAGGTTCTTCATTCGTGAGGGGGTTAAAGGTTATGGGGAGAAGGCGGGAGAAAAGGAGTTTAAAAAATTCAGCCATAATTGAATGGCGGAACAGAGTCAATGTCTTATGGTCTTATGGACTTGTGTTGAAGGGGTCATATGACAGAGAGGACAATGCAGGAAATTATTCCACTACATTGACTCCACTCTGATACTACCCCGATTTCTAAGGATGGGGTCGTAACATAATTGGACCAGATTCTCACTCCAGTGGTATAGGAGCATCACCTAACCAGGTAACTGGAGTTGGGCATTAGCATTCCCACTCAGGCTGGTGGGTGAGCTGTTGGTTAATGTCATCTTCTCGTGAATATTCCAAGTAAAGGTTTTCACTTCCCTTTGAAATTCTGCTAACCATGTCCATAGAACCACATGCATGTATACTCCTTGCAGGATGTTGCTAAGGATGCAACAAAAGCTATATAAATGCAATCAACATTTCCAAATACCCATGCAAAGCACTGAAACAAACTTTAGCTGCTTCACTGCTGACTATGAATAAATACTGTGGCTATAAAATCAAGTCAGAGATTAGGTAGCCTGTTGTAAATGACTCACCTCCTTTCCACAATGTACAAGGCACAATTCTGGAACATGATGGAATACTCTTCACTTGTCTGGATGAATGGAGTCCCAACAAAGAAGCTCAATGCCATCCAGGACAAAATTGTCCATTTGATTGGCATCTCTTACATCACTCGAAACATTTCTCCCTCCACCACCATCACATCATGGCCACAGTGTGTACCATCTGCAAAATGCCTTGCAGTTAATCACTTAGAGTACTCTGACAGCATCTCCCATACTCACAAGGTATACAGTCAAGCTGTGTATCCTAATTCTTCTTAACTGATACATTAAAGGACCTTCACGATCAGCTACATATTCTTAATAACTATACGATGGAGGATGGGAAAATGGGACCTTGTGAAATCACCACTAACTTTGACACTTACCTGTCACTTTTAGGAAAGTCTTAAGATAAGAGATAAGATTTTTTATTAGTCACACGTACATCAAAACACACAGTGAAATACATCCTTTGCGTAGACAAATCTGGGAGCAGCCCACAATTGTCGCCATGTTTCTGGCACCAACATAGCATGCCCACAGCTTCTTAACCCGTACGTCTTTGGAATGCGGGAGGAAACTGGAACACCCGGAGGAAACCCACGCAGACATGGGGAAAACGTAAAAATTCCTTACAGACAGTCGCTGGAATTGAACCTAGGTCGCTGGTGCTGTAATAGCGTTATGCTAACCACTACACTACTGTGCCTGCTGGGTGTCAACAGAAAGGAGAAAGTGTGCAGATAAATCGGCCTCAGTTGGTAGGGTGTTATAATCCAATGATAATGTAGTGCTCTGAATCCAAAGGTGAAATGGAAAATCATCTTTTTTGTAGTTGTTTTGACATTCCACCTCCTGAAATGGTGTTGAGAGTTTATTCAGCAACAACTTTCAGAAATGAATTGGATAAATTAGAAAACAATTTGAAAAGCAAAGCAAAGCTTAAAGATGAACTCTTGAATTCTTGATCTCTCATCGTGGTCTTTGCACCCATTTTGTCCACTTGCACTGCACTTTCGCTGTAACTGCAACACTGTATTCTGCACTCTGTTTTCCTTGTATTATCTTGGTGTAATTATGTATAGCGTGATCTGTCTGCATGGCATGCAAAGTAAGAACTTTTCACTGTATCTCGGCATGAAACAGTTGGGCTGAAGGGCCTGTTTCCATACTGTATGACATAATAAATTAATACCAATATCAAAACTTGTAATTATATAGAATCTTTCACAGTCTCAGTTCACAAATTAACTACTTCTGAAATATAGTGACTATTGTAATGTAAAATATATCTAAAAAGGGAAAAAAAAAGTTTGCAAGCTCTTTCAATGAGTTAGCAGAAATATAATGGGCCCAAATGGACTCCTTCTCTGCTCTCAGCTAAGTCTAGGGGGCAATAATGTGGCAGGTAGAATGGATTGTGGAGAAATGTGAGGTTATCTGCTTGGCAAGAATAGCGCGAATGCTAATAATTTTTTTAAATAAGAGATTGGGAAATGTTGATTGGGAAGTGTTGAGGCACGGTAGTGTAGTGGTTAGCATAACGCTATTACAGCCCAAGCGACCCGGGTTCAATTCTGGCCACTGTCTGTAAGGAGGTTGTACGTTCTCCCCGTATCTGCGTGGGTTTCCTCCGGGTGCTCCAGTTTCCTCCCACATTCCAAAGACGTAGGGGTTAGGAAGTTGTGGGCATGCTATGTTGGCGCCGGAAGCATGGCGACACTTGCGGGCTGCATTTCATTGTGTGTTTCGATGTACATGTGACTAGTAAAGATATCTTATCAAAGGAACCTGGATGTCCTTATGCACAAATCATTGAAAGCCAACAAGCAGGTGCAGCAGGCAATTAGGAAAGCAAATGGCCTTTATTGCAAGAGAATTTCAGTACAAGAGTAAAGGTGTCTTATTACAATTATATAGAGCCTTAATGAGACACACCTAAAGTTATTTGTATAATTTTGGTCTTGTTACTCAGAAAGGAATGTACTTGCAGAGGAGTACAGACTCCTGATCTGGCAGGTCTGTCACATGAGGAGAGATTGGGCAGGTTCACCCTCTGTCTCTTGAATTTAAAAGAATGAATCATTGAAACTAAATTCTTGGAAGACTGGGACAGATAGATATAGATACAATGTTCCCTCTAGTTGAGGAACTAAAAACTGGTGTCACAGTCACAAAATAAGGGATAGACCACTTAAATTGTCTATATCCTTTTGATACGAGGAGAAATTTCTTCTCAAAGGGTGATGAACCTTTGGAATTCTCTAACCCAGAGAATGATGAAGATTCAATCATTAATTCCTTTCAAAACAGAGATTGTTAGAATTCTGGGCATTAAAGCAACCTTGTGATATTGGGATAGGCCAGGAAAATGGATCTGAGGTAAAAGATCAGCCATGATCTTGTTGAATGGTGAAGCAGGTGAGAAGATTTATTCTTGCTCCTGTTTCTAATGTTCTTACATTAAAATCAAATGATTAAATTATTAACAAATCACTAAAATGTAAAGCATTTAAGAACTGTTTTGAAAATATTTAAACTCGATTAAATAGGTTAATTTTCCAATGGATAGCATGCTCCCTCACAGCTATTCCTCTCTATAGATGGAGTTACTCTTCCTGTCCTAGGTTTAATCTTGGTGCAGGTTCAGTGGACAGATTCCCCAGCATAAAGTGTATGGGGATTGCACTTGGCCTCCAGATTATAAGAAGTGCTAACATCCAAACACAGTTGGGACCTCAATGGCAAAGATCAGCCAGCATGTCTGCGACTTCATCACTCACCCGAATGGCAGTATTCACACAGAGCAATGCCAACAGCTCTGGATCACATCCAATATAATTCATTCTTTCTTTAATATGCAATTCCTTAACATATCTCAAATTTAGAGTTTGTCGATTGTAAATAATACACTAAAAATTGTACAAGAAACATAAAAAACACCACTGGAGAACAATACCCATCTATTTCCGGCTACACATCAGTTTCATATGGTTTAATATCTGGTTGTAAAGGAATTTATAGCAATTTCTCAAGAAGATAAAATATTGAGACCTTACTCCATTCACTAATGCTTCCGCTGAGGTGAAAAGGGATTCTTTGATTAAACCAACACTCTTTCATTAAATTCATTCAAGCTGTTTGACCAGACAGAATGGATGAAATCTTCCCCTGGCCTCTTGAGCCCATTTTAGAATTAATGGAACTGTAACTTTTCTGACACTGGATTCGGATGTTACTTTTGATAGCTAAATGGACATGCTGATCTGATACTTAAAGATGTGGTCATCATTTGTGAAGTACTAAAACCAGCAAACTTCTTTACTGCTGTGGTAGGCCTGTTGGATCCTAAACTCTCTAAACCTTTCCATCTTGCTATTTCTCTCCCCTTCTTTAAGATAATCCTTAAATCATATCTTTTTGACCAAACTTATGATCATCTGCCCTGATGTGGCTCAGTGTTAAATTCTAATTGACCAAACTCTTGTGAGGTGCCTTGGGATGGTTTATGACATTAAAGATGCCATCTACAGGAGCTTCATGCTGATGCAATCCTCTCCAAGCCAGATAAGAACTTATTCCTTTTTGCATGGATCATGGAAAGTCTCATTAAAGAAGAACGGAGGGACAGATGTGCTTAAATATCTCATTATAGAACTAAAGGTGTCTTGCATTTATAGCCACATTGATGTTACAGATGTGTTACACATGGAGGAAGAGATTTATATCAATTATGAGGCTGACATCAGAGTTCCATTGGCAGCTTTCAAAAGAAAATATACTGTGTTCCTTCCGTTTAGGATTATTCCTTCCATTTAGGATTATTCACATGTTACTTTGTAATAAAGCTCACTCTTTTAACCAGCCTTTGGTATCATCATTGATACACATTTGCAGTTTATTTCAATATGTTGATGCATTAACAAATTACTCACCTCCTGTTCCAGATGAATAACACTTTATCAACCTCCCACAGCCAATACGCTGATATATACTTTAATGATGGTAATATTCTTGTCATGGTGTGGCATATAAATAGCCTAATTGAATGATTGGTAGCTGTTTTTTAAAGGAATGAGATTTAGAAGTTACTTTCAATATGTAGAGTGCAGTGGTGGAGTTCTAATGATTATGGAGAAGCAGTGATTGCTGTGGATAATTCATACATTAACATACTTGGATAAACTTTCCACTATTTATGTTCACGATAAAGATAAGTGAGAATGCAATAAGCCTTTCATTAGCTCAGTCTCATTACTTGTAAAGCGATTGTAACATCTGCAAACGTTTGTCTCACTGTGCGGTCAATTATTCTCGACAGAGATATTGACTTAATCTTTTCAGCAATGAAGATAACACATGTACATCTCCTCGTGGTCTAGTTCAGTCTGAATCTGTCAGCAGTGTGTTAGCCACTGCTTACCTTTTCAGTCAGAGGGTTAACCACTCAGTTGAATCTTTTAAAGATGTTGGTCATTGGTGAAGACAAAATGTAAATCTATGTCAAGAAAGAATGAAAATCTTGGATTTATATAGCATCCTTCATGTCCCAGATTGCTTCAAAGTGTTCTCCAGCCAATGAGTTTAATGTAGGAAACATGGCAGCCAGTCTGCCCACAGAAATCTCCTCCAAATAGCGATGTGAAATTCCTAATAGCAAAAAACAAATGCTGGAGGAACTCAGCAGATCAAGGGAGGCAAAGGAATAGTCGATGTTTTGGCCTGAGAACTGACATAGGATCTTGACCCGAATTATCGATTATCCCTTTGCTTCCACAGACGCTGCTTGACCCGCTGAGTTCCTCCAGCATTTGATGTTTTGCTCCAGATTACAGCATCTGCAGTCTCTTGTGTCTCTCTGAAATTCCTAATAATTTGTTTCAGTAAATATTGGCTGGGACATCAGACCTCACTCCCTTCCTCTTTTCCAAGGTTGCTCTTGGAATCTTTTCTGTTCACTTGAGAGAGCAGACAAGGCCTTGGTTTAATATCTCATCCTGAAGCATGGCACCTCTTATAGTGAATCACTGCCTTAGCGTTGCACCAGTGTCAACCCAGAGTTTTGTGTTCAAGGACATTTCCTTGAGGGGTTCCTGTTTCGATTTTGTACTGTAAATTAGCACTTATCATTTCCCAATGTTTTCTTTCTCTGTGGAAATTATGCTTTCGGTTCAACAACTCATCAAAAATGTCCCAGTAGACCAGCTTTTCACTGAAGTCAGAATGGCTCTGGAATGCTAATGGCTAATGCTCCAACATCAGCTAACAAAAGTGAATTTAATAGATTTGAATCAAAAAGGCTTACAGATTTTCAAAACTTATTTATTTAACTGCCTTTGTCACATTGAATATTTGCCCATGGACCTGGCTGCATACCACTGAATTTAAAAAAAATAAATTTGAGAAGTAAACGTCATGTCAATGTCAAACTTGCAGGAAATGTGCAAAACACCTTTGATATGAGAAACTTCAATTCCTTAGCTCTATTCATTGAAGATAGTCAAATCCCTGAATAGCTTCTGGGAGAAAGGAATTTTTATTTCTGTGGATCATTTACCTAGTGTGACTGTCTTAGTTTTTGGGAGACTGGTCTTTAAAGTATCTGGTTCATATACATAAACATTGAGTAAAGAGTACATAGCAGTAAAATGAAGCCCATATTGTGGGGTTATGGTGGCTTTGTGGTTGGGTTCCCAAGACTACTGACAGGAGACAAGAGATCAAATCACACCATGATCATTCAGGAATTTAAATTCAAATAATTACACAGTCCATCACGCAAACCAACATCGACTCAGTCTAAACTAACTTTTTTTTTCTTTCTCTCATTATTTTGATGAAGAGCTTTTGTTTCTACTTTTAAGCAACCTGATTTACCTGGATCTAAGGGCTTTTGAAAGTCTGGAAACGAGTCTTGGTGTGTCTGTCATTACCTCACATTGAGGGTGTCCACTGAGTTAGGAGTAAACTGTTTCCAACATGGTGAGAAAGCGTGAATGGAAATGCCAGAAACCTCAGGCATGTTCCCTACCTTCAGGAAGACAATGTTTCTTCTGAGACATTGAAATTTGTTGGGGTCACGCCTACTAACACAGGAAGTAGTTGATGCAGGAAGCATAGAAGCTTTCAGTGAGAAACAAAGTGAGCACATGAAGCAGAAAGGGGCAGGAAGATATGTTGTTTAATGAGATGAAAAAGGGTCAGAGGAAGCTCTTGTAGACCATATACAACAGCAGAGATCTGATGAGCCATATTTCTTAGCCATATGTACATTGCAACAGGTTTCAGTCAATATGACGTTTGCACTATTGAGAGGAATACCGTTGCCTAGGTGAAGTAGAGGAGGGGAAGGATAGATCGATAGACGTGGCAAAGTCAGGTGACACCACAGTACTTAGGACAACCTTGTCTCCCCAGCCACATTTTCACCTGCTGTCTCCACTTGACCACCCAAAGAAGCAGCAGAACATGATTGTCATGCCAACAGCAAGACAATCCTTAAAGGAGAACATCAGATACTGTGGCAGGCTAATAGACTATAGCCCCTGTCTCTGCCTGAAATGGTGTAAATGTAAGGAGATGACGACTAAATAAACAAAGAACAGGACCTAGTCATCTCATCTTGCTCCTAAGTTATTTATTACCTCATGGCTAGAATCTCCAGGGACTTCTGTAAACAACCAAGATCACAGGTCAGGCAATTAACTTCCTGTCTACAGGAGTTGGTTACGCTCCACATCCCTCGACATATGCTGTAAGATGGGATCTGAGAGGAAATGTGCTTGACCAAACTGACTGAGTTCAGCAACCATTTTCAATACACTGGCGAGCATCCAGCTTGTGTAATGCCCTGATCTGGCAGTGGTTTGATATTTGGTTTAACTGTAGATGGGATAAATGCATTGCCATGGTAACAGTGGCCTTTTTAAAACTTGGACATGCTTGCCTCTGAGAAGTGATCAAAAAGTCATTAAAGTCAAAAATAAAATGCAGACAGGGAGCACAATCACTGCCACATGATGATATTGAGAAGATTTATTTCTCTGAATGTTTTCCATTTTAGAAGATCTCTGATTAAGAGATATGTTAGAACATGGAATGTGTAATATAGGGCTGCAAGTAAAATTCACAATGGCTTTATAAGACAAGTAGATCAGTAGATGGAAAATAAGTTATGTGAAATCTTTACAGAAGAAGGCTTAGTACAAGGACAAGTCAATAGGCCAAATATTAAAGGCCAAATAAGAGGTCTGGTCAGTAGGACTGGGTGAGCTATATACTGGCAACTGCATGTTCTTTGCCTCCAAATTTAAGTGAATTGCGGAGATGAATTACAACTGATGATTGCTACCATAAAGCACATTTATTCCTACTGCTGAAGAAAAACTTTCTTGTCAGGTAACTCTTCATCAAGACAGCAGAGACAATAGGAATGGGTGGCCCTATGCTGCAATAACCGATGATCACAGCTGGGGTGGGCTGGGATGAAATGTTTATCTTTGCAGAAATCATATTTGCAATGTGGTGCATTCTAGAGACATTCTTAATCCCTTGTGTACTCAATGCTTGCATTATGCCTTAACAATAATTCAGCAAAGCTTTTTAACTGGGTCAAGCTATAGGTAAATGCTGGGTGCATGAAAATAGCTACAGCAATTTTTAAAAATTAATGTGTAAAGACATTTGTAACAGGGATTTATTAATTACATTATATTTACCCGTCTTTATTAATCTGGACACCATATTAAATGTACTAGCAGAAATTCTATCATACAGTACAATATTGTTGAATTTTATTCAATTTCAATAAAATTGAATTTTATCACAAACCCAGTTGCTAGATGCATTTGAGTACATAATATAATTTGTTCCAGGTTCTTCATGCATGTTGAATATATGCACAGAGGCCACCAGGCTTGTGAGACAAGTGGGCCATTCACACTGAAGTAGACCATAATGGAGGTTTGCTTTTCCATTAGGTAAAATGTGCTTGGTCTAACCTGCCCAGCTAGTGGGGTATCTGAGGCATCCATTGCCTTCAAGGTTACTCCCTTCAGCCACAAAATTGCACCCCCCACTTCCACCATCCTCTTCCTTTCTGCTTGCGTGTTCAGTGCCTCTGATTGCAAATCCACCTAACTGCTGACTCTCAACATCCCAGTGTGTGTTTGACTAAGTTCACCTTAGTTCCTGGTTTACAACTGAATACCTGACTAACCTTTCCTGACTCTCAATCACAATGGCAATGTACACGAAGGAAAGGACTGTGTGTGCACAAACTGTGCATGGGCTATCCTATCACCCACTGCTCCTTGAACTTTATGTGAAGGAGGGTTGGTAGAGGTCTTGTGTGGGCCCCTTGCACAGTACGGCTCAACATGTCTTTTTGACCACCATACAATCAGTGGTCAGATTTCTGTATTAGAAGGCTTCTTGCACAAGTCTTTCTAAATGATCTCCAAAGCCAGTATTTTAAAAAATGTGTATTTCCAAAGGGGATCTAGTTGCAGACATAATTTTGATAAGCATGTTGGTTGTACACTTTTAAACAAAATGACAACTCTTAGGAGCTTAGGGACATACAAGCAGGAATTGGCCATCCAGCCACTTAAGCCTTTTCTGCTATTTAATTAGATCATGAAACAAAGAAACTTTAGAGTGTATATCTACAGTTCCTTAAAGGTAACGAGAGAGATTGATAAAGTTGCTAAAAAAAACAGAAAATAGTGCAAACATTCAACAGATCAAGCAGCATCTGTGGAGGAAGCAGCGGAGTTAATATTTCAGGCCGATGGCCTTTCATCAGATGTTTTCTGAGCTGCTGAATATTTCCAACATTTTCTGGTTTTGTTTCAGATTTCCAGCATTGCAATTTTTTGATTTTCAATTTTTAGTTTAAAACACACGAGGTCATTTCCACTATTGGCCTGGGCATAGAGTATAAGGGGAGGGAGATGCTAGAATGGTAAATAATGCTTGTTAGGCCACAGCTTGAGCACAGTGTACAGTTCTGGTTATCACATTACAGGAAAGATGTGATTACTCCAGAAATGGTGCAGAGGAGAACCATGAAGGTGTTGCCAGGACTGGAAACATTTAGCTCTGAAGTAAGATTGAGTATGTTTAAGAACAGGAGAGATTGAAGGGAGACTTAATTGAGGTGTATACAATTGTGAGGGTTCTAGAGAGAAGAAATAGAAGGTCCCAATTTTTTAGTACAAGGGCCAACAGTTTGGGAACTTAGATTTAATGTAATTGATGGAAGGATTAGAGGGGAGATGATAAAACATGGTTCTTTTTTCACCCAGAGGTTTCAAACTCACTTCCTGAAAGGGTGGTAGAGGCAGTAATGTTCATTACATTTAATGTGTATTCTTATAGAGTTGTGACTAGCAGGGCTCTGGAACTGAAGCTGGGTGATGAAATTAGGCTGGGTTGCTTTTCCTCTCCTGTCTCAAGTATGATAGGCTAAATGGTCTTCTTCTATGTAATCAATTTTCTGTCTTTGAATCTATGATCCATATCTAAATTCCATCTATCAAAAGTAGTTCTGCAAAAATTAATGTTGCCCCCCCATCAATGTCAGTTGAGGTTTTCAATTTTCCTAACCTCAACAGTTCGTATAAAATTTCCACTACACTATATGTAAGAAGTGTTTTCCAACATCATCCCTGAATAACTTAGCTCTAGTTTAAAGGTTATACCATTTTCCTTTGGATTTACTCACCAGAAAAAGTAGTTTCTTAAATTTATCTGATCATCATGTGGAGTCATGAGTTCAGCTTTGGGAATCTCAGTGTGTGATGGGTGAAGTCAATGGCTCTTTGCATGAGTGAACACCCTGTTGTCCAGAAACAACTCCTCCTCCACTCTACTAACTACTGCATCCCACAGAGAAAGAGATGAATTGGACTTTTCTCAGGTAGAAAACCTCTTAAACCTCTCTAAGATGTTACTTATGTCTCCAACATCATTTGGAAAGAGCCAGAGACAGAGGAAATAAGTGTAACCATTCCTTCAACTACCACCTGTAAGGTCTTATTGGTCCTTCTTGCTAGCTGTAGGTATGCATACAGTGCATGGAGGTCTCTGTAGGGATCTCCCTAGAGAAGTGGAGCCTCCTCAGATATTGATCCTCTGTCCAGTTAATGTGGGGGAAATTCTCCAGGGAAGCCCACTGTGGAGTAGGTTTCCTTCTAAAAGCTCTTCTCTCCTTCCTCTTCTTCATTCTCATCCAACCTCGCAGGCCTACTCTTCTCCTTTCAACATCTTCCTCAGCACTTTTGCAAGTCATATATTTCTTGAGAAATTTCCTTGAACTGTAATAGATCAGGGGAAGATTCTCATAGCAGCCAAGAAAGGGACAATCTTAGCCCAACTCTTTTGATGAGAAACCTGCTGCCATTTTACACACAGTCCAATATAACACTTCATTGATTTCAATGAGAGTAAGATTGAGCTAGCTGTAAAATTGATCTGCTTTCATTATATTCCTGCTGGACTGGTTAGGTTAAATTACTGACAAACCACAACCCTCTCACCACCCTGAGCAGCTCTCACCTGAATCTAAACCTCTCATAAATAATTAGCAAATGTTGCAATAACTCTGAGAGTTGGAGCAGAAAGCAGTTTCTATAATAATAACTTATAAAGAATATCTGAAAAGGTTAGAACTGCACATTTATTTTTTAATCTTTTATCTGATAATAGAGAACAAGCTCGATGTTTCTGACAGTGGTAGTGATAAACCTAGACTGCACTTCTATCATTTTTCTTCTTTTATCTTGGATGTCCAAGGTTTTTCTCTTTATCTGCACATTTTACCATCAATTGAATGAATAATTTACAGATGAATTACTAATTCATCTGCAACCGTTTCACTGTTGAAGTACCATTAGCTGGAGGCAAACAAATATTTGCTATTGCATCAGTTTCAGTGGAACAAAAACATCAATTACACACCGATTACCTTTCTTCTGGTGTGGTTAATGGGACAATATATCTCCAACACTAAGGTCAAAGCCGTCGTCATGTGGCATTGGGTGTGCTAAATATGGTTAACTTTGGCTGCTTTGTCTTTCTCATGAAGCCTTTGGAGACCAAGTGATTTGGCAGCAATTAGTAAACAGGAGATTTCTAATAACAAAGGAAATGCAAAAATTGGGTTTCCAAACAGTTCAAATAGTATCAGTTTACATCCTCCAGAGGAATTTCCCTTCTTCTTCTTGAATAAAGTTGAATGTAAATAGGAATTTTGCCAGAAGCATGCTGAATTATCAAAGGGTCCTAAAACCTGTTTATTATTCTGCATACATCACAATTCAGTTGAGTTTATCCTGTGAACCTCGGGCAGAAGGAGTTAAAAATAACTATAACTGTAGCATCTTTACTTAACCATTTATTGGTTTAACTTGGTGAGGTTTATTACCCTTGTAACTATTGCAATGACTGTCCACATTCTGCATAGTATGCACTCCACATTCTGTGGTTTCAGTCAAATTCCCTTAGCACAAGTAGACTAAAGTCAATGTGAATATGGTTGCATTTTTAATACTTGGTGGATCTAATGGGCTAAGAGAAAAACATTTTCCGGGCTAAATTCTGGAAGATTTCAGGAGGCTATCTAGAGGAGAAAGGAAAGTATCAAGGGCTTCAATGGAAGAATGTCCTTAATGAGATGACAACTAATCCAGATTCATTGAATGGTCTAGTTTAGTTGCTGTTGACAATTTGGTGGACTGATAATATGCTAAGGTTTCCTGTATATGCCACATTCATTGCTTTTCAAATGCTGGCATTGGAATGCACAAGGGAATACTTTCAAATCAATAATAACTTCCACTGGCATCTTCCTAATCATCTCACTGTCTGTAAACAAGAAGAAAAATAATGCCCCAAGATTTCTGCTGCAAAGCTGTGGTTGTAGTTATGTCAACTAGGCTCTGTCATTGGACTGCTCACGAAATCCAATGAGAGAGTGAGAGCTTCCACGGTTTATCAGCAGTTGTATGGGGAAAGCTGTTTGTTGAATCTGTGCCAGATTAGATTCACTCATGAATGAAAAACAAGGCAATATAATCTTTTCAGTTTATCTATGCGCATGTTGAACCATGTCATCTTTAAGTGAACTACTAAATGATGGCATTACATTTAATCACAATGAAAACCCATTGCTACAATATCAATGGAAACAGTGAAGAATAAGAAGGGTGAAAAACTAACCGTAATCATTTGTTTTTAATAGAAATGACTTAGTAGGCTTTTAGAGAGGGGAATTATGAGTAGATCTAAGTGTTGTGGGTCTGTAGTTACATGCTGTTGGGTAGAAGAAGGCAGATTTCTTCCCTTAAACACATTAAAGAACTGGATCCCAAAACAGAAAGTGCTGCTGTAAATACTCATCAGATCAAGAAACATTTGTGGACAGAGAAACAGAGTTAACTTTTTAGATCGAAGACCCTTCATCAGAACAGCCTGACCAATAATTCTGCTGAAGGGTCTTTGATCTGAAATGTTTGTCTTTCCACAGAAGTTGCCTGACATGCTGAGTGTTTCCAGCATTTTCTGTTTCTGTTTCAGATTTCCAGCATCTGCAGGTTTTTTTGGGTTTTATTAAAAGAACTAGCTTCTATCCCATTGTTATAAGACTCTTGAATCGACCTCTTGTATGATAAAGATGAACTCTTAAATCTCTCAATTTACCTTGTTGTGGCCCTTGCATGTTATTTGTCTACCTGCACAGCACTTTCTCTGTAACTGTAACACTGTATTCTGCATTCTGTTATTGCTTTTCCCCTTATACTACCTCGATGTACTTATATTTGGAATGATCCGTATGGATGGCATGCAAAACAAAGTTTTCCACTGTATTTCTATACATGTGACAATAATAAACCAATTACCAACTTTACAATAATACATTTGTGGTCATGAATACTAGATTGATTCCTGGAAAGAGGGGGTTGTCCAATAAAAAAACATTGAGTAGATTGTGCATAAAAATTCTGTTGGTTCAAAGAATGAAACATTTAAGATTGTGATGTGGTTTGACAGGGCAAATGGGGTAAGAATGTTTCCCCTGCCCAGGGAGCCAAGAATAAGGTGCAACATTTCAAAATAAGTGGTCACCTATTTAAGACAATATTTTGTTCAATTACTGAGAAACTAATCACATAATAATGCTGTAAATATAAAGGCTGATTTACATTGTCAATTTATCAAAAGGAAAATTTATATCCTAGCTAATAAAATCTGCAACAATTACCTTGGTTTAATTTGGGAATATAGGATATTAAAATTAATTTGACAATAAATTAAACTCTACTGATTTGGTTGAATTTCTTCTCTCAGAGGGTTGTGAATCTTTGGCATTCTGTACTGGGGATTCATGTAAGCAGAGTTATTAAAGATAGATAAACTGTAGATGGTGGAAATCTGAAATAAAGTCAGCACATGCTAGAAACACACTGCAGGTGATCGGACCACAGGGAAAACAAGGAATATAAAGACTGGGGCAGGAAACTGAAGTTCAGTCCAACGATCAGATCAGGCATAACCTTATGCGAGATCTTGGCCTACTTATGGTCCAGTTTCTTATGTTCTAACACTGAAATTGGCTTTTTAATTCCAGTTTATTTCATCAAACAAATTTAAATTTAAGTGATAGGATTTGAGCTCATGGCTCCAGTTCAGGGGCAGTGACCTTTGGATTGTGAGGCCAATAATTTAGCGGATGATCTGACCTCCACTATTAACACTGCAGCCATCGTTAAAAAAGCCCAGCAGCGGCTTTACCCCCTCCAGAGACTCAGAAAGGCAGGCCTCCCTATTCCACACCTCATCACTTTTGGGCACCATTGAAAGCATCCTGACCCACTGCCTCACCTCCTGGTTTGGTAGCTGCAAGGCCTACAAACAAAAGCAGCTCAATAGGATGGTGAAGACAGCTAGCAGGATCATTGGTGCCCCTCTCCCCTTTTTGATGGAGATCTATCAGCAACGCTGCGTTCAGAGCTATGGCCATCATTAAGGACTTTCATCACCCTTCTCATGACCTGTTTTCCCTCCTGTTGTTGGAGAAGAGGTATAGGAGCATCTGCTCTAGATCTAGTAGGATGCTGAACAGTTTTTTCCCACAAGCAGTCAGGATCATAAATGGACTGTGTCCCCTTCCACCTCCACCGACAAACTCTCCCTCCAAACATGTACATACTCACGTCAATACAGAAACAGTTTGATAGTTAGTTACCTGATACATTGAACTTCATCTCGAACTGAATAAGCACTTATTAATACATAAACGCACTTTAACAGATATGAATATGTGGTGTTGATATGTCTTTAGTTTTGTTTTAGAGATACTTTTATAGACTATTTTAGATATTTATCACTGTTTTTTTGTTGCACTGATATGAGCTGGTGAGAAACAGTATTTCGTTTTTTTTTGTGTATGTAAATACACAGAGAAATGACAATAAAGTAAATCTGAATCTGAATCTAATTTAATTAAAACGTCACCATAACTCCCAAACCATGATCCTATCATATCTTCAGCAGAATTCAAATAGAGCTGCACTTTCTGTTGTATTCTCGATTACATTTTAATAGGTTTATAAATGATTAAAAATAAATTGTAAGTACTGATCGCTAACGTGCATGAAATTGAATTAAATGGTCATGGTATAGTACTGGAAGCTGAGCCAGCTATTGTGGTTTACCTGGCTGAAAATGTAGAGATCCAATGAAGTGGTTACATTCATTTATTTGAAATGCCACTTAAGCCTTTGAACCGTTCTCTGCTGTCATAATGAGAAACAACTTGTCAAGTTCCTGATCATTTTAATTGCTCTCAACAATTTCACAGCCTGGCTCTGCACAAAGAGAAGCACAAAGACAAAATGACAGTCAGCTACAGTCAGCTTGGCATTACAAGCATTCCAACTGGCAATACTGGATGGAAATAGTGTTTTCTTCATATCTTCAGTTTCAGAAATGATAGCTGTATAATTATAATTTTTTATAACATCACGGCCTTTTGTTGAAAAAGCAAATCATCTCATCTATATTCAGTATCATTATACGGAGGAATTAGTGTCCAACATGATGGAGGTTAATTTATCATCAAAATTAATTTTAATATCCTGAATTCACAAATTAAGCCAAGGTAATCATTGTAGATTTCATTAGCTAGGATATACATTTTTCTTTTGATAAATTGGTAATGAAAATCAGCCTTTATATTTTACAGCATGATTGTGTTAGTTAGTTTCTCAGTTAATTGAACAAAATATTTCACCACATCAATTTCACTGTCTTCATTATTCAGTTTCATTATTTATATTTTATAGAGCTTCAATACAAACTTAAGTTGTGTTATTTCTGATGGAAGAAGAATACACTATTTTTGACGAGCCTTTGTGTAATAGTCAATGTTAAGGCACACAGGATTATAACACTGCATCTTTCCTACCACTGTTAATTCAATTCTTTGCATATCTAAGAATAATTATTTCTTCTCTCAGTGATTGCTATCACCAAGCACCGACTGATCTCAGAAGGTACCATACTTAGAGCAATCTGTTAAACCAACATCAGGCAACCCAAGGGCAACTGGAGCAGAAAACAGTGTTGCATCATTGTCATACTTTTTTCTTTTTGGATAGGAAGAGGATAGGAAGCCTATTTAAGAGAGGAACATTAATCAGCTAATCTGATCAGTTTTCAGCAGTTTGCCTTTTCAGTGCTTGATTATAAGAAGGACAGTACACAATTAGACGCAGCTTTTGCTTTCTCTCTATTTCTCTTTCCTTTCCAGCATATCCTAAACACCCCTCTTGATCAGAATGGAATATTTACACAATTAAATTGTACTGACCTGCCTGTTCCAACCTTAGATAATTTTAGATTCCAACTTCAGGTATTTTTTTCAGTATATAAATTAAAATGTTTTGATGTAATTTATCATGCAACACTAATCCGATTTGCCATTATTTTACTTTCTCTTTTTTGGAACCATGACAAGGATTTGGATATTGTTTTGTGCTGTTTTATGGTAATATTATCATACATCATACATTTTAATCATAACCTTTAACTTTTTCCCACCTTCTTAATCTATCCGTGTCTATCACAACTCCAATGTAAGATTTACCAATCACCAAGGAAAATGGAAAAATATTCTTTTTTGAAATCATTCTTATCCCTGTAGTAGAACTTTGTTATTTTTTTTCTCAGCTAACTTGTGAGATGATTATAAATTTCCATTATAATTATGCTAAAGAAACATTATATTTGGTAATACAATATTAATATAGTATCTCAATTTTTCCTCCTTTGATCAGTTCTGCTCTAGAGGAAGTTGCAGCCTGATTGAAGATCTTAATGTAGCCGTTTAAAAAGTTAAGAGTCATAGAGTAATACAGCATGGAAACAGGCCCTTCGGCCCAACTGATTCATGCGAACATGGTGCCCACCAAGCTTGTCTCATTTGCCTGCATTTGGCCCATATCCCTCTAAATCCTTCCTATCCATGTATTTATCCAACTGTCTTTTCAGTGTTGTTAATGTCCCTGCCTCAACTAGTTCCTCTGGCAGCTTGTTCCATATACATACGCACCACCTCAGGTCCCTTTTAAATCTTTCACCTCTCAACTTAAACCTTTGCCCTCTCGTTTTTAGTTCCCCTTCCCTAGGAAAAAGTGCGTTCACCCTATCTATGCCCCTTATGATTTTATACACCTCTATAAAGTCAACCCTCAATTTCCTACTTTCCAAGGAATAAAGACCTAACCTGCCCAACCTCTTCCTATAACTCAGTCCTTTGTGTCCTGGCAGCAACCTTGTAAATTGTGTCTGCACTCTTTCCAGTTTAACAATGTCTTTCTTATAACAGGGCAACCAAAACTGTACACAAAACTTCAAGTGCTGTCTCAGCAATGTGTTGTACAACTGCAACATAACGTCTCAACTTCTATAATCAATGCCCTGACTAGTGAAGGCCATGGTGCCAAATGCCTTCTTCACCACTCTGTCTACCTGTGCCACCGTTTTCAGTGAA
This sequence comes from Pristis pectinata, assembly GCF_009764475.1. Classification (NCBI taxonomy): domain Eukaryota; kingdom Metazoa; phylum Chordata; class Chondrichthyes; order Rhinopristiformes; family Pristidae; genus Pristis; species Pristis pectinata. Next base: position 38,653,872 of record NC_067419.1, on the reverse strand, counting down.
CTATGTATTTTTACCCATAGGTCTCTCTGTTCCACAGCACTCCCCAGGGCCCAACCATTCACTGTATAAGTCCTACCCTGGTTTGATTTCCTAAAATGGAATACTTCGCACTTATCTGACTTGAAAGCCATTTGCCAATCCTTGGCCCATTTACCAAGCAGATCAAGATCCCCCTGTAACTTTTGATAACCTTCTTCACTGTTTATGACACCACCTATTTTAGTATCATCTACAAACTTATGAACCATGCCTTGTACATTCACATCCAAATGATTTATATAAATAATGAACAACAAATGTTCCAGCACTGACCCCCTGAGGCACACCACTAGTCCCAGGCCTCCAACTTTCAACCATCACTCTCTGCTTCCTACCATCGAGCCAATTATGAATCCAATTAGCTATCTCTCTCTGGATTCAATGCGATCTAACCTTCCAGACTAGCCTGCTATGTGGGACCTTGTCAAAGGCCTTGTTAAAGCCCACATAGACAATGTCCGCTGCCCTATCCTCATCTCTCCTCTTGAGTAGCTCTCAAAAAACTTGAAGAGATTTGTCAGACACGATTTCCCACCAGTGCTTGATCAGCTCCAGCAGGGAACAGTTAGGGAACTCTCTCAGGGACTGCAAATGGTGATGAATGGAGAGAATATCTTCTTCCAGTTAGACAGTCCCTTAGGATCAAGGGTGACTTGCTTCCACTCCATTTCTGAGGTTACTGATGAAGATAACGTGGGACCCGCAGACTTTGCCACAGGTAGGGCAAGAGGTACTTGGTGTGACGAGTGGGTGGGTAGCTCGTGAAGTGGTAAAATCCATTAGCTGTTTGAGCTGGGATTCTGTTACCACATCACACTGGCTCTTTTCAATTATAGGACATGGACATATTGGGAAGGACAACACTATTGTCCTTGAGAAGGTAGTGGTGAGCCTCTTCTTAAATTATTGTAGCTAGCTCAAGTAGTTAGACCTGGCACATTGAAGGAATGAGGATATATTTCTGAGTCAGTATGGTGTGTGACCTGGAGGAAATGGAATTGGTTTATTATTGTCACATGTAACGAGGTACAGTGAAAAACTTGTCTTGCATACCGATCATACAGATCAATTCATTACACAGTATATTGAGGTAGTACAAGGTAAAACAATAACAGAATGCAGAATAAAGTGTAACAGCTTCAGAGAAAGTGCAATGCAATTAGACAATAAGGTGCAAGGCCATAACAAGGTAGATTGTCAAGCGTCCATTTTATCGTACTAGGGAACCGTTCAATCGTCTTACAACATCGGGATAGAAGCTGTCCTTGATCCTGGTGGTATGTGTTTCAGGCTTTTGTATCTTCTGCCCAATGGGAGAGGGGAGAAGAGAGAATGTCCAGGGTGGGTGGGTTCTTTGATTAGGGGATATGTGCTGGTGTTCCCATGTAAACATTTTCTTTTCCAATGGATTTCTATCCAAAATGCATGAAGTAAATTGTACAATCCTGTAAATGTAATGCAAAGGTGATTGTATTTAATTAACTCTCAGTATAAGACAATGAGCACTTAATTAAAGTGTTTTTCATTAACTCTGCACTCAAAAGTGTAATGTTCTTTCTGCTGAAATCTCATTCTGTCAAAAATTATGCGATGACAATTCTACCATTCTGTTTTTTGTGCTAAAAACAAGTTGGGTGAAATTGTGTTGTGCGACATTAGCTTAAAAACATGCAGAGATTTTTTAACAATACTTCGGGGCAATTTTAGACTTTACTACCTTGGTGATTACCTCACCTGTTATATAGTTTACCTGATTTTTGTGCCAAAGAGGATATTGGAAGTAAAATTGAGCAGTTTCTAGAATGCATGTACAATTCATTGCATGTGGAAATAACACTTGATCACTTTGATAGCAGAAGTTGACTAATTTAGTTCAAAAAGATTAAAGCATTTGTTAAAATAGCTACCAAGAGAATTTCATGCAAATACATTATCAAGACCTCAGTTTTAACATAAAATCCCTCCATGGCCTCATCTCATGTTTATCTCCTCCAATCCTGCTGCTCTTTTGTTAATAATCTTCCAATTATGCCTTCTTTGGGTTGCATTTTTCATCAGTCCATCACTGGCTGATTTGTCTTCAGCAACTAAGGCACTAAGCTCTGAAATTCCCTTTCTAAATCACCACCTCTCTCCTTGTATCTCCTTCAAAAGCTGCCCCTTCAACAAAGTATTTGGTCACCTGTCCTAATCTGTGGCATGGTATCAGATTTTGCCAGGTAATGCCACAGCACACTTTGTTGTCTTAACACTGTTATATAAATGGAAGTTATTGGTATATTGGCAACAGTGAGCAAAAGTGACTCCAAGGTTCCTTTAAAACATTGTGTTGAAACCTGATCTTCTGTTTTCTTCCACCACCCACAACAGAAAGAAAAGGCAACATGTCAAAGTTCATCCCAACCCCTTGAAAACATCTTACAATAAGTAGGAACGGTTCATTGTACTTCATTTCCAAGATGTGGTTCCATTGAACCCATTAGTGCTATCAACCAAGGATAACTTTCTCCTCCAAATGTATACTTTTTATTTAAATCTTCACCAACTCCGTGTGAATTTGAAATGCACAATGCGGTAAATGTACAGTTATGCAGAATGTGCTTGATTAACTCTCAATGTAAAACAGTGAGTAGTTAATTAGTGTTTTTCATTAACTCTGCACACACAAAAAAATGTAATGCTCTTTGTACTGAACTGTCATTCTCTCAAATTATGTAAGCAATCTGTGTTGTTTTCCCAGTGATAAAGGAAAGATGGGTAAAATTTTAAATTTTATTGCATGATATTAGCATACAATTATACCCAGCTTGGTAATGGTTGACATAAAACAAACAGGAAAACCTCTGTACATGAACACCAACTTGTTTCCTTATAAAATCATTGCTTTGTGATCTATCCTACTTTAAAAATAACTGATCAATTAACCCCTCAACATACTAAGACAGCCAGTAATAGTGTTTATAAACAGTTCCTTTTGAAGGGAACTTTTTTTATTGACTCATTTGTTGAAACCTATCAAATTCAATACAACAATATCATTATAAAATGTCCCTTTTAATTCATGGCTCTTTGTTTCTTGAGATAGGTTTTGCTTTGTGCAATATTATAAAATGTGCGATAGTGCACTGACAATTCATTTAATGCCTCTCTCCATTGGTGTTCATGGACATAACGTTTAACAGAAATTAAGAGCAGTGGAACTGGTACAGCTGCTGCCTCACAGTTCCGGTGATCCTGAGCCCCGAGTGTTGTCTTTGTGGACTTGCATGTTCTCCCTATGAATGCATGGATTTCCTCTGGATCCTCTAATTTCCTCCCACATCCCAAAAAAATGTGCAGGTTGGTGGGTTACTTGGCCATATAAAATTGCCTCAAGCATGTGTAGGTGGGAGGTAGCATCTGGGAGGAATCAATGGGAATGTGGGGAGAAAATAGGATAGTGTAGGGTTAATGCAAGTGGATGCTTGATGTTCAGCACTTGTTGGGGCAATGGGGCTGTTCCTGAACAGTATAGTAATTTGGTGCTGGACTAGCAGACTTTCCAGATTGTTAATACCCTCTGACGCACTTTCAGTTCACTTTGTTTTAACAAGTTGCATGGTAGTATAATACATTTTCCAGTGAACCCAATGAGTTTAAAGGGAGCATTGGAAATAGAACCCTGGTGCATCTAAAGAGATGTCATTATGTTTATTTTGTTTATTTTGTTTGCAAGTTATGTATAACTTATATTAATTTATGTTCACTTACATTTATCATGTTTGCAATGAACTGAGCTGCTGTTCCAAAAAGATAATTTTCATGGCATTTATATCTGTGTCTGTATGCCCATGACAATAAACTTGAAGTTGGAACTTGAACAGCAGGAAACAGGACCTGGTGAGTTTAACTGGAGCACAGAAAACAGAACCCAGTGAGCCAGATACCAAACCTTCGGGATATCTGTACAATTGGAAATGGGATGATTGGAGTTCTCTTGAACGACTCTTATCTTTACCTCTCGCTGTCTTGGTGAAGCAGCCAGCATAATCAAAGACCCGACCCACCCGGGTCATTCTCTCTTCTCTCCTCTTCCATCAGGTAGAAGATACAGGAGCCTGAGGGCACATACCACCAGGCTTAAGGACAGCTTCTACCCCACTGTGATAAGACTATTGAACGGTTCCCTTATATGATGAGATGGACTATGACCTCATGATCTACCTTGTTGTGACCTTGCACCTTATTGCACTGAACTTTCTCTGCAGCTGTGACACTTTACTCTGTACTGTTATTGTTTTTACCTGTACTACATCAATGCACTCTGTACTAATCCAATGTAACTGCACTGTGTAATGAATTGACCTGTGTGATCAGTATGCAAGACAAGTTTTTCACTGTACCTCCGTACAAATGACAATAATAAACCAATACCAATGACTTTAGAAATTGTAAATTAGAAATAGTAAAGTGGATTGCCATCCAACTATTACCAACTTCATACAACCACACAATGTTAAAATCCACTCACAACCTGTTCTAAGAACACTGATATGAATGTCTGTTTATGAAAAAGGACGCGGAATATTTGGATTATATACAAGAATTCCCAGTGGAGAAGGGCCCTTTATCTAAACAATGCATTCATTCACCAGCTGGAGTAGGATATGGTTATGATGAACTCTGCTCAGCTTTTAATGAGGGTATAATTTTATAGTATTGGCAAGGCAATTTTAAATCGGCAGCTGTTCTATCAGCTCACTCCCAGGTGATCACGGCTGTGTGAGTACTATTCATCTGAAAGCCAGTTAATATCTCTGTTCAATGGTTGAAAGTCACCCAGACTAATATCTACAAATTACACTCTCATTAAAAATGAACAAACCTATTCTCCTGATCTACTCAGGTCAGAACTTGACAAATGGTTTGATTTTCAGATGTGAACCGGAAGCCCAGTGAATAATGTTCTGCATTGATGCTGCGATTGCCCTAGGCACAGACCATCATTCCTGGCTAAAGAGAGGATGCCAAGGCTGGATAAATCTCCCTTTGCAGATTACATATGACTTCACCTGCTGAGTTTAATTGCGTGGGATTTTATATTCATTTATTAGCTGCCTGTGCACCTTGCTTTCCTGGACTCTTCAATGCAACTGTCTGAAATCTCTGTCACAGAGCAGCATTAAGATCAATATAGTTTTTACTTTCTACACCTTATCCCATTCCTCGAGACCCTGAAAGAACCTTTGCCTATCTACCCTATCTATGCCTCTCACAACCTTACATAATTTATCAGGTCACCCCTTGGCTTCCTTCATGCTGAGGAAAACAACCTCAGCTCTCCTATTCAATTGCTCTCCATAATTAAAGTCCTCCAATCCAGGCAACATCCTGGCGAGTCTCTTCTGCACTTTCTCCAGTGCAAACACATCCTACCTATAGTGTGGCAACCTGAACTGCACACAAAACTCCAAGTGTGGCCTTCATTTTATCTTTAATGTCAGAAATTGTGTTTTACTGCACATCTTGTCTATTCATTATTTTGCAAGTTAGTAACCACTTGCCATAAAACAAACTGCTGGAGGTACTCAACAGGTCAGGCAGCATCTGTAGAGGAACATGGATGGTCAATATTTCGGGTTGAGGCCCTTCATCTTCGTCTGGACCTTTACAGAAGCTGCCTGACTTACTAAGTTCATCTAGCACTTTGTTTGTTGTTCCAGACTCCAGCATCTGCAGTCTCTTGTGTCTCCATCAGGGTAGTGTAGGGTTCAATTCCCATCGCCGTCTGTAAGAAGTTTGTACATTCTCCCCGTGTCTACGTGGGTTTCCTCCGGGTGCTCCGGTTTCCTCCCACATTCCAAAGACATACAGATTAGGATGTTGTGGGCATGCTATGTTGGTGCCAGAAGCATGGCGACACTTGTGGGCTGCCACCAGAACACTCTATGCAAAAAAATGTATTTCACTGTGTGTGTCGATGTACATGTGACTAATAAAAAAAATCTTAATCTAGTCTAGAAAAAGGTGACACGAATGAGCGCAAGTTATAACTGTTGCAAAATTAGCTTAGGTATGGAACAACAAACAAAATGCTGGAGGAACTCAGTGGGTCAAGCAGCATCTGTGGAGGGAAATGGACAGTTGACGTTTCGTGTCGATACACTTCAGCTAAGGTATGGATGGGAAAGAAAGTGCAGATTAAACTTCTTGAAACAATATATGTAATAAGTCATTAACTTGTAGATAATCAGAAAGGTCCTGTTAAATTACAATGGGTTAAACCATGCTGGACTCATCCTCCATCCCGCATTCACTGCCCATGTTGCTCGCTGGATTAAATTAGAGTTTCTGGATGAGGAGGGCTGAGTGAGCTGGTCCTCTAACCCTGGGAGCTGTCCTGTGAGGTGGTGCAGGCTCCAATCATGAGTAGGCCTCAGGCAGGCTCTGCCCCGGGACATCCTGAAAGCCTTCAGCTGCTCAGTGCTGTCAAAGCCATTTAGAACTCTATTTAAATAGCTCCAGTTGCCAAAGACATTTAACAATTATTCAAACAGATTTAAATAACTGAATAAAATAAAAATATACTGTTGACAAAGGTAAATAAATTTAATTAAATCCTTCTTAACCCATTAGCAAATGACTAAGAATGCATGCATTTAACTACACTTGGCATTTTTCATTGGGTTGGTGACTCCATTTAAATGATTTGGGTGGGGTGGGGTGGGAGTGGGGTGGAACTGCTATTGCTCCACCAGTTCTGCTTGGTGTGAGGTTGAATGGTACTGTGGTGTATTCAGACTGTCTCCTCAGCACATCACTGCCCTGTCACTGGGCTCAACAGTGAGTCCAGTGGTGGAGCCAGAGGAACAAAGCTCCAGCCTCTGATCTTCAGCTTGAGCTGGAGTTTCCCCTTTGTCTGAGGGGCATGGGATGTCCAAATCAAGCCACAAACAGCCAGCATCTCCCCATGGTACAGTTTATTTGTTAGTCAGCACAAATTGGCCAATTGACTTTTGCATACTTCCAACAGAGAGCCATATGTAAGAGGGCATGAATTGCAGGGTAGGCTATCAAACTATAGAAAGGATGGGGATGATTTAATCAAATTATCCTCAATTATCCTTAATCTGCCCCCTATACTTCCCTGGAAGCATTTATCCTCACAGGGTCAATGACGTTTCCTTATAATGCCTGACTTTGCAGTCAATTGGGAAAATCCATTTACAACCAACAGCTGAAAAAAAAATTACAATGTAGTATTCGACCTTATCCTACTTCAAACAGAACATCAAAATATATTACTATCTGCAGGTTCTGTTATTGTTTCAACAAGCCATGATTTTAGAATATTCAATGAGAGATGGAAAGTAATCATGCATTAAAAACGAATCACCTTTTGCTTAAAACTATGAGGTAGATAAACACAATGCATTAAGAGCTTAATCAGTTTTCTTATCAGATTGTTATAAAGACCATATTTACAGCCTACACTGTAAGATATAAAAGTTCGGATTAGTCTATTTGTTTCAAGTCTATCATCTGCAAGAGGCACGTTAATGGGGAGAGTGAAATTTAAATCAGTTTGGAGAAAAACATTTCCTTTTCTCATGCCTCTATTAGACATTTATAGTTTATTTTAAATTGAGGAATCAATCAGCTTATAATATTTTTTGAAATGAAATATAACACACCCTTCACCTACATCACCAGTGTTCACTGAGTTGTTGATGCCTACTCCAAAGGGGCTAAATGTAGTAGTTTGATATTTCCGATTTTTGGTTCTTTTAGGTTAAGGTCTTAAATCTTAAAATTACTGATTGCTGGAAAATCTCAACCAGGTGGATAATATAAATTGTGTTGATTCACTTGTCATTACTATTCTGTTTAAAATACTGTGAATTCAGTACCACTTTAATGTTATGCGATGAGTAAATAAGTGATAGATTCAGTCATCTTGAAGCACGATGCATTAAATTTGATTTGTCCTCAGCTTTATCTACAAGCATGAATATGACAGATACCAAGGTTGAGATTTTTAATATGTGCACATTTCATAGCATTTCTGATTTCATAAATATTTTCTGAAACAATAAACTTGTTATGAAGCTGAGAATAATGGTTCACAACTGTGCCCATCACACATTGGCTAGCTAGCAAGTAGCATATTTAATTTGCAAAGTATCCATCACATTTGCACACAATTAGTTTAACTTTCATTTTTATAGTCCTGACTATTTCTCAACTGAAATGATAGGAGCATTACAATCAAAAGATTGCATTAATTTTGAATTAAATTACATTAATGTTGAATAAGAATCTACTAAAGAAACAAGAGCACAATTGCAATTGGCAAGAGTAACTGACGTTGAACTAATCATGATATATGTGGCTTATGTAATATTGGTTGTCAACATTTAAAGAAGTGTTGTACTTGATGAACTATCTTCTGTGTATATTGCAATAATGTTAAAGGAGAGGTTTTCAGAAAGTCTCTTCAGCTGTTTGGAAGCCGACTCCCTCTGTGTAGCAGGCACACAGCAGAGAAAGGATGCTTGTGCCCTTGTGAGTTATTTTGTTTAATAAAGAAATTTGTTAGTTTAGCTTAGCTTATCAACAATTCTCCTGCACCATGCAGAGCAATACTGATATATAATGTTTGAAGTACTGGTGGATGAAGCTATGAAATTTGGACACTTTGTCTGAAAATTAAGGAGAGACAGCAAGTTGTGTGACTTAAGTGTGACACAATATCATGGAACACACAAAACAAAATAGCCTGAGCTATTGGATTTCCATACAAGCAACCTGTCTAAAAATGGAGACAATGGAGAGAAGGGTTTACATTCCACAGGTATCCCTCAGTTTATAAAGGATTAATTAACAAATTCTTGCTATTGCCTGTTAGCATGTGTCCTTGATTAACCAAGGTTTTTCACTATAACAAACAATCCATAATATCAGGGCAGCAGTGAAAGAGATTATTGGCAGTTATCATCGACATTAGCAATAATCAACAATTGAACAACATGATCAAAATTTGCTACCCATAACACTGATGGCTGCACTGAAATAGGCTGCAGTTTACACAGACAATTAACATGTTCCTTTGAAACAAACTGCGGCCCATTGGTATAATTGGCTATTTGGAAAATGCCTTTATTGGTTGAAGCAGAATATTAATGCTGGAAGTGCACCATGTGTTACAGAGGGTGGTGATATAATGGAGAGATCAGGAAAAGCGGTAGGTGTGTGGTGAGAGGATCCGAAGCAATGGCTTGTTCCCCGATTTTGATGATGATCCAGGAAAAGGCAGGATTGTTCTGGCAAGGCTTGAAATAATATGTGGGGACCGATGGATCTTCTGAAAGTCTTGATATGTTCAAGGCCAACTCCAGATGGTTTGAAGAATTCAAGGAGAATGCAAACCTGCATACTTATCTTGAGAGAGAGGCGGTACTGTGGCAGCAGAAAGTTTTCCAAAGGAGCCAAAACCAAACACCAAGGAAGATGACTAGTCTCCTGAACAAGTGTTTAACGTGGATGGTCACTTTTGGAAAAGGATGCCTTTATTCACTTTCACTTAGAAGGATAAGAAAAAGATCCAGGTTTAAATGCAGCCAAAGACCACCTTACTTTTCTCATTGCAAGCAATGTTAAGGTTGTCTGTAAGCTTAAGTCTCCCTTAATCCACGACTCAGAGAACAAAACGCTAAAAGGGCATTCAGAGGCCAAATTTCCATTGGTGTAGTGCTCTAACTCACAAAAAAAAAGCCGGAATGACAGTACTGCTCTTCCCAGACTATATTTATGTCACCGCTGAATGCTGAAGCTACCTACCACAACATAGTTGCTGCTGAAACCCTCATCTATGCCTTTGATTTCTCAAGACTATATTACTCCAAAGTACTCTTGGCCAGCCTCCTTCACTCTGCTCTTTAAACCAGAAGTCATCCAACGTGTTCTAGCCCCCACCAAGTCTTGTTCGCCCATCTTCCCTGTGCTTGCTGATTTACAGAATACCCCAGTTAACCAATCCCTCAATTAAGATATGAATTTATTTCAAATCCCCTATGAGGACACATTCCCTCCAAATTACTGTATCTTGTCCAGCCCTATAACCTTCCGCAACATCTGTGCATCTTTAACTCCAGTCTCTTGATCAACCCCAAGTTTAAGCACTCCATCACTGGTGGCTATGTCTTCACCTACTAAGGTCCCAAACTTTGGAATTTACTCCCTAAGTCTCTTTACTTCTCTCTTTCCACCTTTGAGACTTTCCCTAAAACTACCTTATTTACTCTAATACATCCTCACTAGTTTGGTGTCCGACTTTGTGCGCTAAGCATTCCTGAACAGCATTATGAGACGTTTTGCCTCATTAAAATTGTACATAAATGGAAAATATTTTTATGCAATTGTGGTGTTTCTGGCAGGGGCCAAAAATAATGGCTTCAGTCTTTCAAATGCCTAGCGTGAGTAACTTGGAACTCTTCCAAGACAGAATGTCAATTAAGCTGTCTGTCAGTGCAGAGATAGGGAAGGTGCTGTGGCTGTCTTCTTAAATTTATTGTTTGCTATATATGTTGAAGAATGAGTATTTATGAGCTCTAGAATTGAAGATAAATTAATCTGATTAGTGAAAGGTTGATGAACCTACCTTCTTAACCTTGTCTTAATATCACTACCAGCCAAGTTCAACAATCATTTGCAATAAGCCTCATATTGCAATCTTTCATAGTATACAGTTTTTCATTTAGTGGGATATTAACAGTAGGAACCACTTCAGACACAATATCAAAATCATTTCAATTTTAACATTATCAGAAAAAAAACAAAAAAGTGGTATTCAATTTTTTTTGACTGATTTTGACTTAAACACTTGATAAGTCAACCTATTAGCATATTCTTGCTGAGAGAAATTGATGTTTGTGCTGCTGTGGGGCTGATAGCTGGCTTTCTGCTGCTTATTCATCAAAGCATCCAATTTGTACCAAAACCTCAGGCTATAGTGTTTTGTGGCATTATTATGTGAACAGACACATCCAGCAACCAGAAAGACAAGAGGCACAATCAAATCACAGGCTGATCCTAAGCACTCAAATATTTATCTGCTCACATGTAGTTTTTGGACAGAAGCACAAGATATAAACCCTCCAGAAAACAAACTAGCATTATTTAAGTAAAGGTGATCTCTGATTATTTAAGACGGTGTGTGCTGCAGAAATGATACTGAACTTTGTTATCTTTTTTACTCAAAAAAGCTCTCTTTTGAAATCTTCTTCATCTGGGTTTCTGAGGCTCAGGTCACACACTCCATATTTTTCATCTGAATACCATCTTACAGCAATTTAACATGCATTTTAGAAGTTGCTTGTGTTATTTCAGCAACATCTAATATAAATACATCCATTACATTTGGTTCAGTAAACATTTCCTTTTTTCCGATCCATTTATTAAGCTTTGAGATGTGTAGAATGAAAATATTCATTCTTCTATTGTGAGTTTTTAGCCTGAAGAGCTTGAGGAAATATATTTTTTATCCCTATATAAAATCCTTACCATTCTGATCCTTTTGTCTGTGCTTTTTAAATGTACTAGCTTCTTTCTGTGAGTGATGAGGGTCACTCACTAAGGTTACATGCCAGGACGATTTTGTAAATGTTTCTTTGCCAGTTATAGTTTAAGCAACTCCTTTATATGTTGTGAAGAATATCCCATTATCGGTATAATAAAAAGTAATATAATCAATTCTACACTGGGTTATTAAAAGGTTTTGTACATAACAATTTTGTCATTTCATTAATTTTACTTTCATGCTGTACTTTATCTCATAAATTGGTTGTCTGGTTTAAAGGAGTGGAAGTGGCTCTGGGTGCTATTTTTAGATACTGAGATCATGCTTTTAAATGAAATTCCTGTGTTTCCTGTTTTCCTGATGCATGGTTCAATGGGCACAATAATTGCGAAATGGAACTTTCGAATGATCACCTCCTTATTTTAGTCTTTGTAGTTTACTTACTCGTACAGAGCATGGTGGGACATTAGTGGTGCATCTAACATCTGATGTAATAGTTTAAACAGGTTGAATCCTACTTCAGAAATTGGAACCAAATTTCAGAAGGAGCTTAGCAAAGATTTGTTACTCCATTTGTGCTTTTGGTGCACACACATTTAGCACACAAACTACATAGTATTTATATCATAATTTGTTGCTGTATTGTAATTCCTTCCCCATATTGTCTGTCTCCCATTCTTTCCTCCTTCAAGGCATTCTTTAAAACCTATCTCTTTAACCATTCTTGATGTCATCAGTATAATAATATTATAATATCTGGCTTAGCATCAAATTTTGTTTGATGATGTTTCTGTGAAGTACTCAGGAAATGTTTACATTGTTAAGGATACTGCAACCACTCAGTAAGGCTACATCAAATGTGCAACGTTTTCCACAAAGATGGACAACGGCAGCAGGCACTTGGCAATACCACCTCCTGAAGATTCCCCTCCAAGTCACGTACCATCCTGACTGGGAAATATATCACCGTTCTTTCATTATCACTGGGTCTAAGTCTGGGACTCCCTCTCCAACAGCACTGTGGGAACACCTTCACCAGAAGGACTGCAGTCGTACAAGCTGGCTCACCACCACCCTCTCAAGGACATGTAAGGTAGGCAATAAATGGTGGCCTCGCTGGTGACTCCCACATCCCCTGGAAGTCAATTTAAAAAAATAAATGGAAGTTGTTATTGGTAACTGGACTAATTTTTAGTGTTCTTTTTCTTGGATTATATAAAGTCAGTGCTGGTTCATGTGATAACATACCTTTCAACTCTTGCCAGGTTGTTTTTCTTGTTTATGTAACCATGGTCACAGGCTGTTCCCTACCAGCACCAGTCTTTAGAGTTGCTAATCTGGTGAGGAGATCTAGAATGCAAATTTCTTGGCAAAAAATTGTTTTCGTTCTTTTACTGCACTGAGTCTGCCGGTGTTAATTGCTGCCAAAGAACTTTTGATGTTATTTCATGCCCTTATTTGTGACCCTCATCTCCTTTGAATGTGAGTTAATTCATACTAAGCATGGACTTATCATTGTTGATCTTGAAATTGTTCTTCCTGTCACGTTCTAACTCTGGCCTGACTCTGTTATTAGGTTCATTCTGAGTAATTTACCGAACAATTCAGCATTTATCCCACACTAAAGCAATCTGCATACAATCCACTCTCAAACATGGAACAAAGCAATTGAAATTCTATGGGATTCTTCCATTGCCCATTACAGGTTTATCATAGAAGTGGTATAAACCTCCTCATAGTTGTTGGACCATTGTTATGATCTCTACAATATCAAACCTGTGATGCTCTAATAATAGACATAAGGGCTTTAGTTCTTTGTGTGGGGAGAACATGTAGATTCATTGCCTTCCCGTGGAAGGGGATCAGCAGAAATTTTGTATGGTCATGCATTAGTTACTGGAGACCAAATTAGAAATTTAATACGTAAACATAAGTAACTCTGTCTTTATAGCACTCATTAGTCCTGTGCCTCTGACTGAAGGTTCACAAAAAGTCAGCTGCTTATCACCCATTGTTTGAGGGTCAGTCAGTTTCAACATGGCTCTTATGGTGGTTGTCATGTTGGTGAAGATGTTAGTACTCACTGGATTACAGCCTATCAGATTTATGCAGAGTAGGCAAATTGTAACATCAATGAAAGCACAACATTGATTGGACATCAATACTGTCATCTTGGAGCTCAGTTCTCCAGGTCTTTCCTAACCTCGCACAGATGAACATATGTTCAGCAACAGAAAGACACCCTCTCTGTTACCCTTTAAGGGGACAATCAACCAATAGGCTAGTTGCTGATTTACTTCATTTGACTGTACCTTTTAGTGTTGAAGTGTTAGCTGCATACTGGAGCTCTTTGTTGTTGACATCTGGAAGGCAAATGCTGAAGGAATTTGATCTGACTTCAAAAATTCTTGCAAAATTCTTGCAAATTTCTACAGATGTACAGTGGAGAGCATTCTGACTGGTTACATTTCAGCTTGGTATGGAAACTCCAATGCATAGGATCAAAAGAGGCTGCAGAGGTTTGTAGACTCAGCTAGCTCCAACACAGGCACAAGCCTCCCTGCCATTGAGGACATCTTCAAGAGGTGGAAAAAGGTTACAGGAAGAGCATGCAGAAGCAGGATTTTTAATGAACCAGCACAGCCACTAGCAGCTTCACACAGACGTACCTTTCCAGATGTTAGTATCCATTCACTTCTAAAAGCTATCCCAATCTAAAATGGTTGATGCCCTGCACTTTATATGAATGTACATGATGTCATATTGATAGTTGATGGGCCAGAAGAAGTCTTAGATAGCTAGGCAAGCCATCCCCCGAAGCTAAGTCAATTGTCAAACCTATCAAGGACTTTGAATATTTCTGAATATCTGTCATTCAGAAAAAAATAAAAGAAATTAACAAACAAACTAAAAATGATTTTAAAAATTAAAATTATAATTTAAAAAAATAAGGACAATTGCAACCTTACCAGACAAGGATCTCCTCCTACATTTGTGAATTTAGGTTTAGGTGGGATTCTGATTTAGGAGCGTTCAGTCATAATCCCACGCATGATAGCTTCACACCATTAGCTCCTCAGCCAAGCACATTCATCAAATGTCCTAACCTGCGGTTCCTCTCCATTTTTTAAACAATTAAAAAAAATTAAGCAAGCCAACTAATATTTTTTTATTTGTAGAGGGACCACAAAGGTGTTCCTCTCTACCTAATGAATGGAATTACTGTTCAAAAACCAGGTAGATACAGTGGGCAGATTCCCCAGTATAACTGCTGAAAAACTGCAACAAGATTGTGTGCGGACATATTCAAAGAATCAAGAGCAGAGAATGGCCAACAGGTTTGGCTTTTCTACATACCCCTGTGAATACTTAATGCCATTTGAGCTGAGAAATTTGATCATTTGCTGCAGAACCTCTGACATTTCCCAGCAAGTCCTCAGCCAACATGATGAAGGTGGTGAGAACTAACCCATTTTTGGGTAAGCCATTGAGATGGTTTGGAGAAATACCAATGGGCTCAGATGGAAATAATTAAAATAGTTTTATGTTAAAGGATTTCCTTTTGCACAATTATTTCCATTATGTGAACCAACAACAGGTCCAGACTCAGAGGCTGCATCAATCAAGCAAGCAGTTCTCCTAGTGACCTTTCCGTACAATTAAGTTAGCAGGGAAGTTGCACAGGATTTCTTTTGTTTATTCGTTCATCAGATGTGGGTGTCACTTGCAAAGCCAGCATTTAATTCCCATCTCTGTTTGGCCTTGAACTGGTGGTGGTGAGCCACCTTCTTCAACCTTTGTAAGTTGTGCTGTTAGGAGCCATTGCAAAATTCCAGAAATATATTTCTAAGCCGAGATGATGCATGACTTGGAGAGGAACTTGGAGGTGGTAATATTCCCATGTACATGCTGTCCTGTCCTTCCATGCATGAGGCATTGTGGAGCTGCTGTCGCAGAGCTTTGGTTAGTTACTATGCTGTGTCCCTTAAATGGTACAGACTGTACTACTGTTCAATGGTGATGAAGGAATTTAACATGTGAGCAGGTGGATTAGGTGCTAATCAATGCAGTGTCAAACATATGGGCTGTGTGGTCCCACATGGTGAAGGGGGACCTGAGTGAATGGAGAATGGAGAATATTCTTCACTGTTGCTGGAATCACTCTTTCCCTGTATAGAGGAAAGTTTTCCATTTCAGTCCTGAGTCACTCCTCGTAACACTCCTTGTAAGTGGTGAACTAGCTTTGGAGAGTCACTCAAAACACTCAGCTCCAGGCTTGGTCTTATACAAACAGTATTTCTATGTTGAGCTTCTGGTAAAAAGTGACCCCTACAGTGTTAATGGTGGAGAATTTGACAATGGCAATACCACTGAATATCAAATGTAAGTGGTTATATTTTCTCTAGGGTCATTCCCAATTGTCTGCAGAAGTCTGAATGTTGATCCAAACCTTATCGCTTGTGGCTATTTCTTCCAGTACAAAGTGGGTTACCCAGAATTAAACGAATTCAATATCTGGCCAAATTATTAACCATCCAGCTGAGGGAGAATTACAGGTGCTGATCTCTTGTGATGTCTGCTAATGAAACACAGAGGCAGCGCCGGAAAAACCTCTGAGCCCATTGGGGTCTCCAAGGAATCCTGTGAATCCCTTAAAAATGGACAACTCATTAAATTAGGAGTTGACATTGTGGAGCAGCTTGGCCTTTTGTCCATGTTCCCAATCAAGTGGAAAAGAGGAGTGAAAAAGATGGTTAAAAAATGAGGTGAGAAGTCTTCCTCCTGAGGGACAGGGGCAGCAGTTGAATAGGAACACCACCACCATCATGTTTACACCACTTCAACTTGGATATATATTGTCATTCCTTAGCTCTATTGGGTCAAAATCCTGGAACTCATTGGCAATCAACAATGTGAAGGGTACCTTCATTGTCTGACCAGGATTAAGACCAACTGCTCCCAGCAACTTAAGATACGCACAGTAGAATCATAGAGAGTCATAGAGTCCTACAGCACAGTATCAGCATCTGCTCTGATGCAGGGTCTGTGCTGAAAACGCCAACCAGTCCTGATGCAAGGTCTCAACCCGAAACACTGACCAGTCCTGATGCAAGATCTCAGCTCAAAACGTCGAACCATTCTTTTTCCTCCACAGATGCTGCTCAACCCTAAGTTCCCCAGCAGTTTATTTTTTGCTGTAATTTAAAAGATTTTAAACATCACTGATAATCAAAGGCATTTGATAACCGTTACAATGGATGAAAATAATGAAGAAAATAAAAGCCATCAAAATAAATAAAAGATAGCAAAAAAAAACAAGAAATAATTTGAACTAAAATAAATTTAAAAATGAGTAACTCGTTCATCCTAATCTCTGGACAAGAATTCCAAGCCAAATGAATGGGAACTCCAATCCTATGTGGAGTTCAGCAATGGAGTTGAGTGACACACCCAATCACTCAACATATTCCATATTTACAATGGAACGATGGGAAGCTGGGACTCATTTACCTTGGAGCAGCTGAACCTCAGCCATTCTACTTAGAGTCATTAGAACAATAGCAATAAACCACCATTCAAATGCACAGCACACAGAAACCTAGAGGAATTGACCTTTGCCAAGCAGATGAATCCTGAGTCAGTGCCCATCCTGATCTTCAATTCAAAAGCAAAGAACTATGAATACTAGAAAAGTTAAACAGATTCAGGAAATGCTGGAAACACTCAGCAGGTCAGGAAGCATCTGTTGAGAGAGAATCAGAGTTCTAAGGCTAGATAGTGCAGGAAAATTTATTGCAAAACTGCTGACATTTATCCACTTACCTGTCAGTGGCTTTGGGATTACATACATTCACATACAGCTGTCTTAAAGCTGTCCTCAACTGACCACTGCCTTTTTTTCTGATTGAGCTCTGATGCTTCATTTTCCAGGTTGGCAGAATCTCACTCATCTCCTGGTTCAACTCCCTACATGGAACTTAATCTCTCCACAAATGTAATGAGGATGAAGGAAGATTGAAACATTTTAGGAAGGTGATGGATCTGGGATTTTTGCCCCCTCAGAGTAGCGCCCATATTATTATCTGAAAGAATTTTACCCCATACAGACAAATAGGTGAACCTTCTAACTTGCGTGCTCGACTGCCCCAGTCAACAAACATCATTGCTTAAGTGATGTTCTCCTGCTGAGATCAATAATGAAGGAAACAGTGATTTCTCAAAAAGGCATGGCAAACCCGAAATCAAACATTTCGTCTAACTGAAACCTTTATTCTACACAGTCAAACTTCAAAAAAAAACCTCAGAACAACACTTGGGAGACTCAGGGTGCATTTTGCATCATTCTACAAAGGTTCAGCTTCATTTCAGGACAAATAATAGAATAAGTGTTTATATTTCTGGACCAGTAATCCAGAGACATGAATTCAAACCCCACTAAATAAATCTGTATTATCAGTAAAGGTGACCGTGGAACTACCAGATTTCATAAAAAAACCATCTGGTTGACCACTAAAGAATTAGTTATGTGCAACTTCAGACTACAGTAAGGTCTTGATCTTTTAACTGCATTCTGAAATAGCCTAAGAAGCCATTCAGTTCAATAGCTAGGAATGTTGGATTTGCTAATGATGTGCAAACACCACGGAATGAAAAAAAGGATAGAAATTTGAGAAAAGTGCTCAAGTTCCGAATTGCTAATGGAATGGTTTACACAGTATCTGCTGGAGAGAGGGGGGGAATGGAATGGGATCCCGAAGAGTCGGGCAGCACAGGGAAGAGGAACACCATTGCAGGGACGTCGCACCATCAACTCTTCTGAGCATTGATACTCCTTCACTGACCAGTCCTTATCAGT
This sequence comes from Pristis pectinata, assembly GCF_009764475.1. Classification (NCBI taxonomy): domain Eukaryota; kingdom Metazoa; phylum Chordata; class Chondrichthyes; order Rhinopristiformes; family Pristidae; genus Pristis; species Pristis pectinata. The sequence goes on along the minus strand of NC_067419.1, from coordinate 38,635,420 downwards.
CGCATTACAGAAGGCTTTGTTTCATTATGGATGCCTGGGAGGAACTTTGTTTCATCATTTACAATGAATTGACGACTAGTTCATGATGGGGCTCACCAGAAGAAAGTTACAACAGTCCTTAATTAATTTTTGCTTCTGAATCTTTCAAAGTAGCCTTTGGCAAATTACACAGAAGTGCACTGATGAATTGGGCAGGTTTTAAATGCTTTGTCCATCGTGGCCACATAGTTCATTGTTTCTGACAATAATGCCAAGCTAGATTGTTGGGCAAGCTGCCACTTTTTACAACAGTCCAAGTCTCCTCATTGTTCTCGACACAAAACACTTGCTCAAACATACCTCCAGAGTCATTGTTTATTCCTTCATCAACTGTAAATGACGTTAGTCAGAACCAGTCCAGCCAGGGTTTGGATTCCTACACCTTGTTTGTGGGGAAGTACCATAAGTCCTTTACCACGAGCCAGTCTCTTACTGGATTATGGTAAGAGAATGCATGACTAGTTGATAGTGGATTCAACTTTATTGGTCAACTACCTGGTCTGGAGCACAAGTGAAGCTCACATCCCAACTAGAATCAGGGGGAGGTATTGGTATTGGTTTATTATTGTCACTTGTAACGAGGTATACTATAAGCACATCAAAGGGATGGCTCTGATGTATTCCATTGAAATGTGCTCCCAGAACAGAATTCAGAATAGTCATAAGCTCCTATGTACTCTATCATACGGAACTGAGAGAAAAATAAAACTGAAAACAGCTATCCCTGAGGAAGAATGAGAGGCAGACTCTTGAAACATTCATTTCAATGGGGCAATGTCACAGTCAGGTGACATGGTTAGTATCTGCTCCACCATACTAATCATTTATTCCCTCCACCCCTGATACACGGTGGCCACAATGTGCACCAAACAAAAAATTCACTGGAGTAACTCACTGAGGTTTCTTTGACAACACCCTCCATCCTAAGGATAGGAGGGGCATAGGAAGATCTCCTTCTGCAGGTACCTCTCTGAATCTCACAATATCAACGGAAACATATCACCATTCTTTCATCATTTCTGGTATATGTTAACATAATAAAAACACTGAGTTTCATCCTTTAGCATGTTCATTTATTCTCTTCGAGAATGCTGAGTGCACATGTATAAGTTAAGCCCTTGCAGAGACCAACTAAAATGGTGACTGCCAAAAGATCAAACCAGTGGCACTTGAGAAGCCTCCCACTATAAAGCAACACAACTTTCTGCTGACTTGGAGGAGAAAAACCATCAACTACATATGTTCAATGTTATATCACTACATAAATTATATATATTATAATGCTACCTAGCGGCACCATTACCACAAGGTCTGTACAAGTGCAAGTAATTAGGAGTGGATCTTGCCAGAGAAACCAGCAGCCCACAAGTGAATACAAAATGTCAGAGTCTACAAACTTGACTAATTAAGAAAATTAAGTGGCTCATGTCTTTGTCATCACTAGCTCTACTACCCACCTATTCTTATCACATACATACATTGGGAAACAGTGCATCTTGGAAAAAAATAAGATAACATTTCTTTATTAGTCACATGTACATCAAAACACACAGTGAAATACATCTTTAGAGTAGAGTGTTCTGGGGGCACCCCGCAAGTGTCGCCACACTTCCGGCGCCAACGTAGCATGCCCACAACTTCCTAACCCGTACGTCTTTGGAATGTGGGAGGAAACCGGAGCACCCAGAGGAAACCCACGCAGACACGGGGAGAACGCACAAACTCCTCACAGACAGCGGTAGGGATTGAACCCTGGTCGCTGCCACTGTAATAGCGTTACGCTAACCGCTACACTACCGTGCCTGCCATAAAGGAATATAGGAATGCACCAATCATATTATTGCTAATGTTTTCTTTTGATGTTGTGTTGATGAAATACCAAGAACATATTGAGTTTTAATGCATCATTCTGGAACCAAATGGTAAATGCAGGTTAAAATCACTTTTGCTTATCCATTGTGTTTTTGTAAATACTTTAATCTCTACTCTCACACTCCTTCTGTCAGCTAAGGACCTGGTGCCTGTGAAGTGCATGGCCACCTGCTCTATACAGCAAGTCTCTTTTAACAGAAGAGCCACCCTTCTTTGGTCCTTAGGTGCTCAGAGATACCCATAGAACAATGGGTCTCAGTGTCTAGATCTCCATCATCATGGAGACATCTGAAGACATCTACACCAAGAACCTTACTTGCTGTGTGTAAAATTCTGAGGCTTAGATAAGATGATGTCCTCTAGTTACCCATAAATCCATAACCACTAGCTCTTGACCTCTCTTAGTGGAGATATCAACAACAAGAGGTCATTGTTTCAAGTCAATTGGTTGTAACCACACTTAAAAGGGATGTGGAAGCAGAATCCATCATCATATTTAAAAGTACCTGGATGAGCATTTAAAATGTTATAATCTACAAGTCCATGGACTGAAAGCTGGGAAGTGGACTGCCTAAGTAACACTGTTTTAGCCAACATGGACATAATGGGTCAAATGACCTGCTTCAGTGCCATAAATTTTTATCATTCCGTGACCTTTTGGAGAGATAGTGATGAGATAGAGATGAAGATAAGGATAGAAATAAGGACAAAGATTTGATATATTGGGGCAGTTTTTCATCGACAGAGCCTGCATCCTCCCTATCTTCTAAGATTCTGCTGGCAAGAAATTATCTCCTGGCATTCATCAGACTTTACATTCCACCCTGAGACCAACAAAATCCTCACTAAATGTTTCTTTGTGGGAGACCCTCAGTAGACTGGAGGACAGCGGATGGATGCAGGTGTTTATGCAGCGGCCATAGAACTGAAGATCAATTCGATTCTTTCTCAGAAGATGACACAAGAGTTGGAACTGGCTTCAGAAGGAAGCTCCACCACATCCCAAAACACCCTGCTCAGGCACCCCGAGCCACTGAACATGCTTGATGGTCCTCAAGCATCCTTCTTTTAACCTGGGACCCTGAGATCAACATTTGGATTTTAGAAGAGGACAGGCTGGGACATTTTCCCTTGGAGTGTAAGAGACTGAGAGGTGATCTTATAGAGGTGTATAAAATCATGTAGACCATAGATAAGGTGAATATGCTCAGTCTTTTTCCCATGATTGGGGAATCAAGAACAAGAAGCCATAGGTTTAAGGTGAGAGGGGAAAAATTTAATAGGAACTTAAGGCACAATATATTTTACACAGAGGGTGGTATGTGTGTGGAATGAGCTACCAGAGGAAGTGGTTGAGACAGGTGCAATAACAACTTTTAAGAGACAGTTGGACAGGTAAATGGATAGGAAGGGTTTAGAAGGTTATGCGCCAAAGGCTGGCAAATGTGACAAGCTTGGATGGGCATCTTGGTGGGCACGGACCAGTTGAGCCAAAGGGCTTCTAAGAAGTGGAGACTGAGCATTCCAGGATATCCATCCAAGTTCAGCAAGATTCCCCTTCATTCTAACATCTCCCAAGCTTCCCTGTGTCTGCAACGATTCAGTGACTCCCCCTCTACACCCCCCCACCCCTAGTATCTAGCCTTGGGGGTAGCATTGAAGGGGTTGGGGAAAGGGCAGGAGGTGGAGTTGAGGCTGTGGTTTCTCAATTACTCCATAGAGTTGAGGTTCAAGGAGGTTACACCTCTGGGAACTCCCGGATTCCGTAACCTGCTGTTCAACCAACTAGAATCCTATTCATAGTTTTTGTCTTTCTTCTCCCCTTCAGCGTTCTCTGAACACGGATGATAAGACATAGGATATCATTACAACGCAGCTACCTGCTGAGAACGAGTTCATAGCAGCTGCAAGAACTCCAGCCTCATTATCACTCACATCCTGAGGTGCATTGATAACTGCTCTGCTTCTAAAGATTTTTCTTTTGCATTCCTGTGCACAGTCCATGTGGGCTAAGACATAAAGCCTTCATACTCTATTAGTTTACTTTACAATAAGTTTTTTCTAGTTTTTAGAAAGCTGCAATCCATTACTTTGTAGATTTTTTTCCACACTAGATATCCAGCTCAGGAACACCTGGTATCTTCATATCAATTTTAAAGAAAATGGCAAATTCTTTACAAGAACAAGATAAAATAAAATTCCTTTCCTGCCACAGAAAAAGGCTGATCATTTAAACCATTGTAGAACTGCAGAATCTTACAGAGGAGACTATTCAGTCCATCATACTGACTTCTGTGTAAGAGAGTTATCCAATTACACACACTTTATTTGGAACAAAAAAACTGAAGATGTTGGAAATCTAAGCAAAAAAATAACAATGAATGCTGGACAGGTCAAACAGAGACACAAGAGTTGATCCTTTGGGTCAAAGGCCCTTCATCAGAACTTGCAAAGTGAGAAGAAAGGAATGTGAGAGGGGAGGTGGAGAGAACAGAGGGAATTCTGCAATGGGATGCACACCAAATGTGGCAAAGTAATAGCAGTTGGAACAAAATAGAGAGAAACAATTTGAAACAGAACAACTTTGGAACAGAAAAGTGCAGCCAAATCTGTGAAAAAAATGGGTAATTATCTGAAATTGGCTTCCAGTCACCTGTCACTTCAATTCTCCAGCCCACGCCCACCCTGACTTCTGTCTCCAATGATGCCCAATGTAAGCTCAAGGGAACATCCTCTCATCTCCTGAATAGGCACATTAAAACCCTCAGGACTTAAAACTGAGTTTAACAACTTCAGTTAACTCCTCCCACACTATAACGCTCAACTTGTTATATTTGATTTGTTTCTTAGTATTTTCATCGAACTTAATTGTTACTTTGAATAACAAAGTACTTTTACTTGTAAAAGTACAAAGCACAAAGGACCTTTACTTGAGTATCAAAGTCCCTCATAATTTTGAGCTGCACAGGTAGCTCTGCCCTAGCATTCTCTGTTCTAACAGACACAGTGGTAACTTTGCCGATCTTTCCAGCTGCCTGCATTCCCTGATCTCTGATATCATTGTAGTAAATTCTGCTCTGTCTTTGGGGCACTCATATCATTCTCAGTAACAACCATACCAGGGCAACCACAGCTGAGCCAGTTATTCTTTTTTTTCCCCAATGAGTTGCACTGTTTTAAATATCAACCATGGGGATATGGTTGCAAATACTTAAAGTATTGAACGTGAATTGTAGAGATAAGGTGGCACTGAGGTTATGATGCTGCACTAAAAGTCAAGATTATTGATCATTAACACAGAGGCATTGGTTCAATTCCCACAATGGTACCTGGAGAATTTAAATTAATGAGATTCACCAGGACGTTGCCTGGATTGGAGGACTTTAATTATGGAGAGAGATTGGAAAGGCTAGGCTGGTTTTCCCTAGAGCTGAATAGTGATTGAGATAAGGAGGATATAAGATTATGAGAGGCAATGATAGGGTAGATCATCAAAATCTTCTTCTCTGGGGGTATGGGTATCAAAGGGCATAGGTCTGAGGTGAGGTTTTGGATTTCCAGCATCCGCAGCTTTTATCTCCTAGATATTCCATCCTTACCTATCGATGATTCCAGAACCACCAATGAGATTGACGCTTTACTGCCTTCTTGGTTCAACAGCAATTAGGGATGAAAATAAACATCAGCGTTGACATTGAGGACTACATCTCATGAGCATAAATGAATAAAACATTATTACAGTCTGGAGTTTGATTTATCAGATTCTCCATTTTAATTTTGAAAATTTTTAATAACAAACTCTGAAGAATGGATCATAAGAAGACAGAAAATGCCTATCGCATTACCAATGTACCTTATTGTTGTCTTCCAGACCAAACTGCCCAATCCTAGTTAGAATGATGAAGAGGCTGGCAGATTGGAATAAGAATTCATGCAGCTGTGGACCTGAGAGACTAAGTTTAGTGATGAGGGGGTTAGGGGCTGAGATGGTCACAATCATGGGAGGAGGCAGAATGCCCAGGACAACAAGGACCAAATGCTTTCTCAGTGGCACTCAGAGATGTATTCCTGCTCCTTGCAGACCCATCAGGTAGCCTTCAGACCAGTTACATTTGGTTTGCCCTCCTCTGGTCACCATCTGACCTTCAGAAAGGGTCAAAGGCAGGTGCAACACAGCAAGCCACTGTGATCAGTTAAAGTAATGTGTTGGTCTGAATGATATTATAAAATCCTCACTTCAACATATTGACTAGACTCTAATTGTGCTCAAAACATAAATGTTAAAATAGCACAGGTCATGAGGTCATCAGAAAAAAGCACCTGACTTCCATTTTATCCCATACAGGCAGGTCAAAGTTAGAATAAGGCCAAGAGCATTAAAGTCCTCATTTACTGAGGCTGACATTTGAGAGTTGGTCAAATTCTCATTCACTTTCTGGTTATTGTGATCTTACTGGAATGGAACACCAGAGTTATTGTATTTTGTCCATAATCAGTCCAAAGTGATGATCAATGACTCTATAAGACTGTCTGTTGTGATCATCACACAACAGCACATCACCTTCTTTGTCACTGAAAGAGCCAAACTGACTGAATACCTTAAGAAATGAAAATGCGTATTTTCTGCACATCTAACATTGCATACCCAATATAAAATTAATGATATGGATACTGGCATCTTTACGTATGAGTTTAGCTTGTAGTGTACACAAGGCCCATCTGAATTAAACAAATGGCATTCTGGTAATGGACTGAGAGACCAAATATTTATATTATTTATATTACTTCTTTCTTTTGCTTCTTCCTTTAATCTTCTCCACCTTCAGACTTTTAGGAAAATGTTACAGCATCAGATGTGCTGTGAATGCAAAGGTTAGAAAGTTGTGACATTTCCCACATTGGTCTTTATCTCCTTTGCCAACCTGTTTCAATATCTTGCAGTTTTCATATTTACTTGGTTATCTTTTGCAGCCAAGCCTTACGTTTTGTGATGTGATCGTACATATTGTGGTCTGAGATAAAGATTAATGTTCAGCAAGGTTAAAGAGGGAAGGTAATATTTTCTTTTGAAAAGGAAATTCAAGCAATTTTTTCAAGGCATGCCAGCAAAAGTAGTTTTATATTCTGGCGGTAAACAGATACATTCACCTCTCTGTTTATATCATAAAATTTTCACCTCATATTTTCATTATTAAGAACTTAAAAGACATATGTAGAGGCAGAAGAGATTTAGTTTAATTTGGCATCGTGTTCAGCACAGACATTGTGGGCTGAAAGGCCTGTTCCTCTGCTGTACTGTCTGATGTTCTATAAGAAACTGAACAGCAATAGATTATACAGGCTTATTGGACATTCAGCAAGGTCACGGCTGAACCTCTATCTTGTCCACTTTCCTACCCAATCCTTGTCACTGTCAAGAAAAACTATTGACCCCAGTCTTGTTTGTACTCAGTGACTGAGTATCCCAAGGTAGAGAAGTCAAAAGATTTGTAGCCCACTCTTCATCTCAGTGTTAAATGGCCAACTTCTTATCCAATAACCAAATGTTCTGGTTTTAGACTATCTAGCCGCAAGGAAACAGCTTCTTACCAGACAGAAGTTTACATGTTTCAATGAGATCACTGCTCATTAGACACTTCGTATCATAGAAAGATACAGCCCCTTCAGTTCATTGAGTCTGTATGGACCATCAACCACCCACTTAGACTCATCCTACATTAATCTGTTTTTTTTTAAAATTTCTCTCTACATTCTCAACAACTCCACCACGATTCTACCACTCACCTACACATTTCAGACAAGTTACAGTAGCCAAATAACCGACCAACCAGCACGTCCTTAGGATATGGCAGAACACTGGAGTACCCGGAGGAAACTCATGAAGTCAAAGGGAGATCATGCAAACTCCACACAGACAGCACCAAGGTCAGGATCAAACTCAGGTCATTGGCACTGTGAAGCAGTGACCACAACAGAAATTCTTCTAAACTATAGTGAACATAGGCCTATCCTACTCAATCCCTCATCTCAGAACAGTCCCTTCAAGCCAGTAATTGATCTACATCAATTAACACCAAAGTAAATACATCTTTCTTTTGGCTTGGAGATCCAAACTCCAGACAGCACTCCCAGTGTGATCTCACCATTCCTCCTCAGTGAGTTTCAATTCCCCATCGTACTCTTGGGAAAGCTCTAACACCTATATAATAAAGACCAACAAGTCCTTGACCGTGCTAATGGTCTGTCATTCTTGCAAGATTACTCTCTCCATTTCATGAACCAACACACCAAGATACTCCTGTACAAAAATCAATGGAACTGAATTTCAGATTCAGATTTCAACATGTATATACTACTAACAAGATAAACTTTGGATAAGAATCCAAGGAGAGAAATTCTGACTCATTGATTCTCATAACTTCACAGCACAGGAGGCCATTTAGCCCATGGTGATCATGGTGGGTGAAAGAAGAGCTATCGAGCTTTGTTTCACTTTACAGCTACTGGTGCACAGGCTAATGAGTAACAGGGACTTGAAGATCCTCTTAAAAGTAATTGCTAATTCCCACCATTGATTTTCCTCTAATTCTTCTCCCAATTACTTTAATTCCCTCCCCTGCCAACAGCCTCCCCTGCACTCTTGTACGAAAACGCACACTGATCCCAACCCCCTAGTTATTGATCCCTCCGATAGATGCAATGAGTCATTCCTATCCTCCCTCTAGAGCCCTCGTATCCCCTCAGATAAAGTTTTCCTCAGCCCCCCCCCCCCCCCCGCTCTAACGAAAGTAGTGGTATCCAGCCCACTACATCTTTCCTCGTAGAGAAAAACCTCCAGTCCTGGCACGATCCTTGTAAATCTCCTTTGCATCCTCTCTAGTGAAATCATATCCTTCTTTGAACACATTTCTGTAGTTCTGGCTTACTCACTCTATTTAAAAAAATATAATTTGGTAATGAACCAGGGAACTCAGAATCGAAAATTGAAGTGTGTTCATTGTCCATCATAAGGGGACTAAAGAAATTAAATGATCCAACCACCTTTGGTAAGACCTGAAATGGAAGGAACATTGAGACCACATTGCACATTGGCCCTCACACAGTAGTATAAAATTATTTCTTTTCAGATCATGTCTGCATGCCAAAGGTATTTGGATCAGGGCTTATTTATTCTGTCAATTAGCTTTTGATAATAACCATAGGGTCTGTGCATTTAAGTACCAGCCTCCAATGGAGAATTGATTTTCATGAAGGACTTTTATATGATTTTGGCAACTTTGCTCATCTGGCAATTTTACTGTCAGACCGAGTTTCCTACATTTTGTTAAATTGTTTTCTTTATTTCCATCCACTGCCTGCTCTCTCCAAGAGGAACATTTCCAAATCAAGCTGGCCGATAAATCAGATTTTGCACCTGAGTTCTTTGATGGAGGTGTTTGCCAGAGACAGTTTGATAAACATGTGGAAGAAAAATGAGGTTTGAAATACTTCTCGGCATCACTAGTATAAGATGTCAATGGGACAAACAACCATGTTAGTGAAACTACCAGCAACTGGGGATAGAAATAAGAACAAGGGATTTCAGAAGAATTAATTTCCAACTATTAATGAATAACTGTAGATAGCAAATGTTTTACTCAGTATATTCCATTCACAAAATACAAAAATCTTTGAACATTTCTGAATGGCAGAGTGGGGGCCGGATGCTCTATCAATGGGTTTATCCGCAACAATATCACATAAAGTACAAAAGTATGTTTAACCCCTATTGAATCCAATATGTGTTCACACAAGTCAGTACATTCAGTCATTTATAGAGTGAGCTTGTAAGAAAACCAGGAAACGGTTCACTGCAGTAGGATTAGAGCAGGGTTGGAAAAAAAAACTTTGCCGTACTATTTCATTGCAATAATTTGCATGGATTTCTTTACTAGATTATTAGTACGTGGAGCAAGATGGTTTGTCTGTGATCCAAATATAAAACACAAATCAATTAGACCTTAACCAGCTTACTATGAAAGACCTGGAGTACAGGTTTCTGAAACCTGTTTGGAAAGTGAGTCACACTCTGGTGTTTTGGAATCTCACTCAGCACAGAACTCCAACTTTACTACAATGGATTCAAAAACTCCTCTTTGGCTGTTACGTTCTTTGACACTATCAGAGATTGTGAAAGGTGCTATACAAATGCTCTGATCATAACATGGGAGAGAGATCCTGTCTTTGTAAAGGGAAAACTCCAAGAGAATACTGTTCACATGCCTCCTCATAATGAACCGAGAGTAGATAGAATCACTGTACCTGGATTATGGTTGTCTCAGAAGTAGAAAACTGTTCATACAGTTTGCCCTGAATGCTTTATAATACAATGAAAAAAGGCAGCAACACTTACTTAAGCTGAAGTAGAAATGGTGATACTAAAGCCATTATATAGACTGGTTCTCTCTGCCCCACAATAGTACACACACAGAATACTTAACAGAGAGTTCCGCTGGTGAATTATTGATCATGATGCTATTGGTTTATCTTTTCAAAAAAAATCAAACCCCACTTAAAATAGAGAAGAATGTGAATTATTCACCCTGCTCATGAGCACTTTGTTTAAGTTTGCTGAGGCTGGATCATCAAATGTCAAATCCCTATTAACTTCCATTTAAATTGGGGGCCAAGCAGAAGAGAAGTACACATAATACTGGAGAGAGCTAACATCTAAAAGTGATCTGAGGTTGTCACCAGTGTGTGACTTATTTTGATAATATGGTGTTAAATTAGCAGATTAGCAGCCAGAATTAAAGTCATAGAAGAGGCAAACAGGTTGTTCAACCCAGTTAGTTTGAATTATGCATCAAGCATCCAGTTATACTAATATTTTGTTGTCCCCATATTTCAATCAGCTCCCCCCAGCTTTTACCATGCACCTGCACACAGGGGTTAATTTACAGTGGCCAATTAATCCAACCAACCCACATGAGTTGCAAGAGGAATAAGAACACCTGGAAGAAATCACCGTACCTGGACTATGGTTGTCTCAGAAATAAAAAAAAACATTCATAACTCAGTTTTCCCTGAATGCTTTATAACAAAGTGAAAAAAGGCAGTAGCACTAACAACCATTAATTAAGCTGAAGTAGAACACATTCAGAGAGAGAGGATGCAGACTCCACACATACAGTACCGGAGGTCAGGATTGAACCTGGGTCACTGGAGCTATGAGGCAGCAGTTCTACTAGCTGTGCCACTGTTCCACTTTGCCACCTCATGTCCCAGGACCATTAATTCAGGGGCACAAGTTCAAACACCACAATGGCCACTCAGTATTTAAGTAACGGAGTATGATGGTGCAGCTATAAGGGCTGATGCCTCACAGCTCCAGAGACCCAAGTTTGACCCTGACTTCGGGTGTTGTCTGATTGGAGTTTGCACATTCTCCCCGTGACCACGTGGGTTTTCCTTGGTTGCTTTTATTCCTTCCCACATCCCAAAGACGTGCAAGTTGCTACTATATGTTACCCTTAGGGTTGGTAAATGGCAAAAGAATCAAAGGGAGGTCATGGACATGTGAGAGAGAATAAGATGCAGGGTTACAGAAGAAGAGGGGGAATGAAACTGATAGGATTGCTCTGCCGGGAGCCAAAATGGACCCAATGGCCTGAATAGCCTCTTAACAAGTAAGTAAATATGGATTTTTAAAGAATTGGTAGTCTCAGTAATGGTGACTGTAAAACTACCCTTCTGTCTTCCTTACATTTTGTCCCCTACATATGACTTAAAACCCTCAGTGTGGTTACTTTTTTCACAGCCTTCTCAGTTCATGGGCAATTAGGGACACGCAGTAAATGGTGACATTGCTATTGGTATTTACATCCCATCAACGTTAAAATAAAAAAGTTTCTGACGTCTGTACTCTCACCCTTCCGTGAGGACTTCTTCAAGACTGCTGTATTATCTTTTTTTCTTGGTGTTCAAAGTTCTATCTACCTTAGACATTAATAAGCTCAGTCCACAACCCTCTAGGATACAGAGGTCCAGAGGTTCTCAATGGCCTGGGTAAAGAAATTTCTCTTCTGTCCTAAATGGTTGACCCAGTCTCCTATGGCCGGACTCTTATTCTGCACTCTCCAACCAGAAACAACTGTCTATGAACTTCAACCCTTGACATACTATCCATTTCAATGAGATTACATCTGACCTTTCTATTTTACCTTCCACTAGAAAGGTAAAAAAAGAAATCATTAAAGCATGGATGGATTTGTTATGTACAAGTTACGTAAAAGATATGTATAATTTATGTTAATTTAAGCTTACGTTAACTTATCTTTGTCTTCATTTTGTAATGTACTGTGCTGCTGCTGCATAAAGCTAATTTTCATGGCATTTATACCCTGTGTATGTATGCCTATGACAATAACCTTGAACTTGAACTTGAATTCACAAGGCCCATCAAGCCCATTCTAGCTTTCTGTAAGAGCCACCTAATCGGAACTATTCCCCAGCTCTTTCCCTTGCTATTTCCACCCTCAAATATCTATCCAGTTCCTTTATGAATTTGCTTCCATCACCCTTTCAGGCAATACATCTCTGGATAATTCATCAATCCCAGGATCAATAATATTTCATTGGCTGAAAAATGTATTGGGATATCCTGAGGTCACAAAATATGCAACATAAATGCACATCTTTCCTTCAATATTATTCACTTGTTAGAAGAATTCTCTTTCCAGAGCTTTTCAGGATACTTGTCAGTGGTTGCTTGCTCAGCCTGAAATGTTTAATGGTGATGAATGCTTTCAAGTTCATGAAAGTCAGTAATGAGACATTGCATAACTGATGAGACTGAATATATGGAACTGTGCCTCAAAGCAACGGATTCAAGAGTACTAGAAGAAATCTGGATAAAGCCACAGAATAAGGCAGAATATGTTCTTCACAGTATGTTGGGCACAAGAAGATTCCCAAATGACTTAAAATAGCTCATCATAGAGGAAATTATAGGGATGTTTTCTGGCACCTATGTCATGGCAAAAAAAAAAGAAAGTCAAATATAATGTAAAAAGCTTAGTACACATCAAAAAAGTGAAAATAATCACTGGTAACACAAGAGAATCTGCTGGGATCAGCTCGCAAAGAGTTGCCATGCACCAGTGACTTTTTGATGGATCAAAGGTTTGTGTGGGTTTAAGCAACTAGCAGCTTACGTTTGGAAGAACATACCCAAGAAAGTCACTGTCTCCTTCACCTTGACACAATCTATCTCCAGTCAAATTATTGGAACTGATGTCTCATGGACCAATATCTGTATTTACCAGTGTAAATTTAGCTCCAGCATGCTGATGGGAATTAGCAACTCCTCACATCCACTGCTCGATTAACCAAAAACATTTCAAGTCTGAAACAAAACAGAACAGGCATAATTTAATTTTAATCGGTTTTGAAAAATATGCACTTCCAAGACTCCATAAGATGTTGTGGCCACCTTAAAGAGGCAAAGATATGATGCATGACTTATTGGAAAGCTACTTGTACAACAAGTACTGATGTTTTTTTCAAGTCTCTGCAGACATTTCAGTGCAAATTGGAAAACATTTGACATTTTCAAATGAAATAATTTCTAAATCTTGGAGAAGAGACAAAATGAGGCACACTGGCCAATCTTGGTAGATGTACAAAGAAAGAACAACTGGTAGAATCGTAAATTGTCATGGCAGAGAAGGAGGCCATTTGGCCCATTGGTTCTAGTAGTACAATTTCATCAGTCCCATTCCCTCAAGCTTTCCACACAGTCTCACAAATTATTCTCCATTAGGTGCCCATCCAATTCTCTTCTGAAGGTCCTGGTTAGATCTGTTTTCACCATCCCAACAGACAGTAAGTTACAGATACTCCTACCAATAATCTCCCCTCCATCTGGCTTCTCTTACCCTTTATGTGTCCTGGTGTAGATCTGACTGAGAATTACTTGTTTTGTTTTCCAAAGATATACATCAGGAAAATTACTTAACCCACTCCACCTCTCACCTTTACCAGGATCTGAAATGCAATTGAGTACCTAATAAAAAATACCAGTGCAACTAGAACCATTGAAAGAAACTACTGTCATGGTTCCGAGTGCTGGTCCTTGATTCTGCTCCATTGATGGTGCCTCGTTGTGCAGCACATGGATTCCATGCACTACTAATTGCATAACAACACACACCTGAGCCCCATCAGGAGACTAGCATAAGAACCCTGGTTTCACTAGCACTAGTTGCCAGAGTATTGGTTAATCTTTGGGTATACTTTGTTTCTTGGCTGCTTAGAGCTGTCAACTCTCGAGCAGTCCTGGTTTCACTGTTTCTCTTAGGATATCCAGTTTTTGTGCTGGGACCCCACCTCAGAACCCTGAGGCAAGATTCCTTCTGGTTGATGCCTGAGTTTGGTTCTGAGGAAGCATCCTAACTCCAGTCTTGTACCAGTGTGCTGCATTTGGGTTCTCTGTGAGCTCTCTCTTTGCTTGACATTGTGACAACTACAGCAAATGCTCCTAATTAGAGGGCAAGGATTATTTTTCCAGAAAGTGCATTGAGTAGAGGATAGATCAATTTAAATTATGTGCATAAATTCAATCTCATTCATTTACAATAGTGTTACAAAGTCAAAATCAAAGTCCTGCAGATGCTGGAAATTGGAAATAAAAAAGAAAATATCTCAGTAAAAAATGGCATCTATAGAAAGACAAAATTAAGGTTCAAAATGTTGCCATTTAAAGCATGCTTATTTGTATCCTTGTGGGAATGTATAAAAATATATAATGTCTGGAGCTTCCTTGGAAGTCCAAATAATCAAGTTATAGGAATCATTCAATAGTGATAAATTCACCTAAGCCAAGTGGGCTGCTTCCAGCAGAATTTTTGAAAAAAATTATGCCAATGGTTTTGGAAACTTGCATTATGTTGGTTTTAGTGTTTCCAATTTCAGGACAAATGGGATGCAGCTTATCAAAAGTCCAGACCTGTATATAGACTGATTTGCCTGCTTCCCATTAATAGTGAAAATATTCCCAAATCATTGCAGCATTTCCAAATGCTAGTCTTGCAAGTGGATGATTTATTACAACTTGCTTCTCATCTAAGCATACTGGTGAAGCAAAGCTTGTGTAAAGACTTCCAGCACTAGTAGCCTTTGTGTTTCTGCCTATCGCCCTCTGAACTGTCACCAACCCTCCCCTCTCCCCACATGGCTTCATCTGCCTCTTTTTGTTTTTCTACCTCCATCTATCACCAACCTGCCTCTGTCTTCCAACTCCAGCCCTCCCCCTCCATCTGCCTGTCATCCTTCACCACCACCATCTCTCTCCCACCCCCCCCCCCCCCCCCCCCCCCCCAGTCCACCAATCACCCACTGGCCCCTGTCTCACCACTCCCCTTCCACTCTTTATACTGGCCATCTCCCCTCTCCAGTCACAGTCCTGATGCAGGGTTTCGACCCGAAATGTCGACAAGTCCTTCCCCCCCCCATCCCATCCCCACAGATGCTGCTCGATCCACTGAGTTCCTGCAGCAGATTGTTTGTTGTTGTGTAACGAGTTACTAACTGAACCTGCTACGATGGGACTGGATAGCTGTGTTGTAAAAGAAAGTTTGTGTCCATAGTTCCAGAAAGGAAGCTGAGGGGTGACCTTATAGAGGTATATAAAATCATGATGGAAGTAGATAGGTGGATAGCCACAGTCTTTTTCCTAGAGTAGGGGAGTCTAAACTAGATATAGATTTAAGCTGAGAAGGGAAGGATTTAATAGAGACCTGAGTGGCAACTTTCTCATACAGAGGGTGGTGGGTATGAGAAACAAGCTGCTAAAGGAAGATGTAGAGCTGGGTGCAGTTACAATGTTCAAAAGGGATTTGTGTATCTCTATGACTCTATGACCCTGGCTCCCAGCACTTGGCATGGCCCAGCACACTGTAGAGGCTACCTCAGTGCAGATAGCTGACTTTGACAGTTGATCAGTCTCTGCCTAGTCTCCTGGGCTGTCAAAACCATCAGTGTTACTGCTTGACATTTCCAGTCAGTAACACCTAGAACCTTTTAAAACTAAAAAGAAAGTTAAAATATTAAAAATTTTTATACACTTAACCTAACAAAATCACACATTAAAAACCAATTAAAACAATTAACTAATCTAAAAAAGTGATAAAATAGCTACTTACCTTTCTCCCAGCAGACATTCAGTTGAACAGGGACTGCTGTACTTGTGTCGGGTTTGACCCGCTCAGCCTGAGACCTGAGAACTTGTGGAAATTCATCCTGCCTCATTGAACTCTGTGCAGAGTTCACTGGAGTAGCACAGGGCGGGCAACACAAACCACAGGGTGAAAGGTGTCACCCCTGGCTTAGACCCACACCAATGTTGGAGACTGTTGGAATGTTGGAGACATTGGTAAATTCTAGCACAGGAACCAGGGTGGAGTTGGAAGACCAAGACTTTGAAGAATTTCTGGGGTGATATGTTCAGTGCTATGGCAGTAATTGCCTCTTGACCATCATTACAAGAACACATTATCCAGTCATTATAATATTGTATTTGTTAGAGCTTGCCATGAAAAAATTGACTGTTGTCTTTCCAATACAACAACATGATTGAACTTCAAAAGTGCTGAATTGTGATGTCCTGTCCTGTAATTTCATTATTGTTTTTAAACAAAAATGTCCCTCAAGTTATAAAAGCTTTAATTGACTCTAACCATCCTTATGGAGGAAATGAATTCCAGATTCCTTTGCGTAAAGAAGTGCTTACTGATCTCAATCCTGAATGGCCTGGCCGTAAACTTACGTTAACCACACCATTCTGGACTTCCCCATCCCCCCCAACACCACCCAGTCTTCCAAACCTTCCAGAAAATACATTGTCTGTCAATCTACCCCAGCTAAAGCAAACACCTAAGTTAAAATGCTGATATAAAACTACTGAACGAGCCTCTTGTATGATAAGATGGACTCTTGACCTTACAATCTACCTCATCATGGCCTTGCATCTTATTGTCTGCCTGCACTGCACTTTCTCTGCAACTGCAACACTTTATCCTGCATTCTGTTATTGTTTTCCCTTGTACTACCTCAATGCACTGTTGTAATGAAATGATCTGTATGGATAGCATGCAAAACAAAGTTTTTAACTATACCTTGGTATTTGTGACTATAATAAATCAATTACCAATTACCAAATGTACATTCAATACACAGAAACAACCTTAAGAAGGCATCTTTTACAAGTAACCAATGTGGGGGACTATATAAAACACAATACAATGATGAACAGCTCAGCATCATAAGTCACAACTGACTTTTATTACTCATGCATTCTTCAGTCAGATTAACTTACAGCATTTCAGTTCCTTTATCTGATACCTTACCTCAACCCAAAGCTTTTCATATTTTCCCATCCCCTTCAAAGTCTGGAAGATGGTGCACAAGCTGCAGAATTTAGGGGTACTATGAGGCACCCACTCCAAATAAGCATTCACAGAAATCCACATGCTGTGATTATGATCAAAATCAACAGAGCTTCTGTTGGCGAGCAGCTCTTGCCATTAATGCAGGTCACTTTACACATTCCTGCAGTTATTTGCTGACTGTAAACACAGATCTCCCTTTACCATAGCTCTGACTGAAAACTGGAATGCATCTGAAATATTCCTCCACATCCCCACACATATACAGCAACTGCTATTTATTATTTTAATTACGCTTTTAAAGTTAGAGTTATTGGAGAAAGCTAATCCTGCATGTTAGTGGCAAAGGTCTGAAGTAATTAGTTCTGTGGTGTCAATGAGTTGACGAGTTTTTACTTTGACATAATATACAAGGTTTGAGCATATTCTGTCCCTATAGGATGATTCATCACCAAAAATTGTCATGAAATTCAGTTCCTAAATTCCCTTTGCTTCAACATATTCATTCTAATTGGCTTACTGTACAATAGTAAGTCATTGCCTCTTAGAAACAGACAGAAGTTTAGGGCAGGTGTGCAATATAAAGAGAGCACTGTAGGCATTACCAGAGAATTAGAAGGAATAAATCTAGTTAAAAGTGATGCTGTTGGGCACTGTGTTCAAGTATCAATGTAAGCAACTGAAGGACAGCAGTGTATTAATATTGGTGACACAAAACATTCTGCAGATGCTGGAATCTGGAGAAATACACAAAAAGTGCTGGAGGAACTCAGCAGGTCAGGCAGCATCCATGGAGGGAAATAAACAGTCAACGTTTCAGGCCGAGACCCTTCATCAGGACTGGAAAGGAAGAGGGCAGAAGCCAGAAGAAGAAGATGGGGGGAGGGGGAGGAGCACACGCAGGCAGGTGACAGGTGAGTTCAGGTGATAGGTGAGTCCAGGTGAGAGGGGGGATGGTAAGTGGGTGGGGGAAGGGGGAGAAGATGTAATAAGCTGAGAGGTGATGGGTAAGAAGAGGCAAAGGGCTGAAGAAGAAGGAATCCAGTAGGAGAGGGCAGTGGACCATGGAATAAAGGATGGGGGAGGGGAGGAGAGGAGTTGGGCAGGTCATCAAGGTGGGGGAAGGGAGCCACAGGCATGGGGGAAGACAAAGGAGTGGGGGGGAAGAATTAGAAGAGGTGGGGTTACCCCTATATTGGTGCCTTCAGTATTGACAGTCATGCTAACCTTACAGAAGCACAGTTAGTCATCAATGGATGTAGAGACACAGAATGGGAATATTTGGGAGGTTCGGTCAGAAAGTTGAATTTGAAGAGAGAAAGTGTAAGAGAGAGAGATTGAGGGAGAAGCGGGCAGAGAGAGGAAGAGAGACAGTGAGGGAGAAAGAGAGGGGGAGAGGTGGAGAACGAGAACAAGAGCAAGAGAATTTTTGAATTGTGGAATCAAATGTTAATTAAGACATGCACATTTCTGCAATTTTCAGGGAGTTTCTGCCTTGCTACACTAACGGCAATACTTGTGATGGCATTGGTAGAACCAAGTTGTCCACTGATGCTTTCTTAGATGCAGTGTGGAGCTACTCGGGGAAACCAAGAAAATTGGCAATGGAAGAGGAGGTTAGACCTTATTCAAAAGCAGGAAAGCAGAGCCCTGAGTTTGCCATTGAATTATAATGATACCACTGTTTATCACACAGGTAAACGATGAGCCAGAACTATTGAAGGAGCTGTATAAACTTGTGTATCCTTGTATATTGTAGAACAGCCTCTCCATCCTCAACTTGGATCTCTTCTCACTTTCCCCATTTGGGATCTTATCTGTTTCACCCTCGTCACTTGGGTCTGTGTTTGCTGCTGAGTCAGCCTTGTCTGAGTGTGGATGTGTTCCGATCCTGGCCGAGTGTGCAGATGGTACTCATATTTGACAATAGTGCGGGTGAGGTATTGGACAGTGTGGAGATGGTGTTTGAAACTGTAGGCGATGTGCAAGAGATGTTTGTGGCCTTGACAGTGTGGAAGTATTTTAGAGCCTGCTTCATTATGGGAAACATTTCACATCCTCGCTCAGTATAGTGATGTTTGAGACTTTAGCTCAATTTGGAGGAAATACTTAGGACCGTACATACCCGAAGAGTGAACAAGGAACATAGAACATAGAACATGTTCAGGAACAGGAACAGGTTCTTTGACCCACGATATTGTGCAGAACTAATTAAGCTAATGATGCCTAATTACACTAATCCTTTCTGCCTGCACATGGTCCATATCCCTCCATTCTCTGCACATTCATGTGCCTATCTAAGGGCCTCTTAAAAGCCTCTATCATATCTGCCTCCACCACCATCCCTGGCAGTGCATTCCAGGCATAACACTCTCTGTGTAAAAAAACTTGCCACGCACATCTCTGTTGAACTTTCCCTCTCTCAGCTTAGTATTAGACATTTTGACCCTGGGTAACAGGTACCAGCTGTCTACTCTATCTATGCCTCTCATGACTTTATAAACTTCTATCAGCTTTCCCCTCAGCCTCCGCCAATCCAGAGAAAACAACCCTAGTTTGTCTAACCTCTCCTTATAACACCTGCCCTCTAATCCAGGCAGCATCCTGGTGAACCTCTTCTGCACCCTCTCCAAAGCCTCCACATCCTTCCTATAATGGGGCAACCAGAATTGAATGCAGTACTCCAGATGTGACCTAACCAGAGTTTTATAAAGCTGCAACAAAACTTCCTGACTCTTGAACTCAGTGCCTCGACTAATAAAGGCAAGCATGCCATATACCTTCTTTACTAATATTTGGCAGTTTGTATCTAACCCATGTTGCCCCAAGGAGCTTTTCATGAGAGAGTGTGGAGGCAATTTTATTTCATATCTAGCCTAGGTTTTCCAACAGTCCTGCATTACAAAGCAGACCCTAAACAAAAAGAATTATCCTTTACAAATGTTGGTGAATATTGAAGATTACAAGGCAATATGCATTTCAGTGTCATGCTATCTGTTTTTAACTAAAAATATTTTGTAGAAGTGCAATGTGACTATCTATCAATCTTGTTATTCAAACTCAGGGCTCTCGTGACTTTAAGTCTAATGCTTGATCACATGAACAGCTCTACTCCAACCCGTGACCCTATCAACACTTATTTATGGTGTTAAAATTGCCTTCCAATACTTCAATACCTGAGGATCTAAGTCATCATAACCATTAATCTTTTTTTTCTCCAATGCTCACAGATCTGCTCACTGGCGGCAGCAGTTTATTTTTATTTCAGATTTGATTCTTTCCTTTTCATCTCTATCCACAGAGTGTGTTTGAAGTTAATGCAGGATCTGTAAGCACCAGTAGTGCAATAGGGGACAACAAATCATTTCAACAGAAAGAAGACCAAGGAAATGTCCTCTCTTTGCAACAAAAACCTTGAAAGAATAACTAACACTTTTCTGTACACTCTATACACACTCTAAATCCTAATAACAAAGAAATAGCATATAATTGTGTAAAGATGGGTAGCAGATCAGAAATTGGATGAAATATATTAACATAAAACAGTAAAACATGACAGGAAGAAGGAAGGTTTAAGGTACAAGATAAAACATCTGGAGTATTGCATTCAGTTCTGGTTGCCCCATTACAGGAAAGATGTGGAGGCTTTGGAGAGGGTGCAGATGAGGTTTACTGAGATGCTGCCTGGATTAGAGGGTATGTGCTATAAGGAGAGGTTGGACAAACTTGGGTTGTTTTCTCTGGAGCATCGGAGGCTGAGGGATGACTTGACTGAAGTTTACAAAATTATGAGAGGCACAGATAGGGTAGATAGCGATATCTCTTTCCCAAGTCAAGGTGTCTAATACTAGAGTGCATGCATTAAAGTGAGAGATGGTAGGTTCAAAAGGAGATGTGTGGGGCCAGTTTTTTACACAGGGAGTGGTGGGTGCCTGGAATGCGCTGCCAGGGGTGGTGATGGCGTTAAATACAATAGAGGTGTTCACAAGGCTCTTAGATTGGCACATGAATTTGCAGAGAA
This sequence comes from Pristis pectinata, assembly GCF_009764475.1. NCBI lineage: Eukaryota > Metazoa > Chordata > Chondrichthyes > Rhinopristiformes > Pristidae > Pristis > Pristis pectinata. Next base: position 38,614,063 of record NC_067419.1, on the reverse strand, counting down.
TGGAGGGATATGGACATTGTGTAGGCAGAAGGGATTAGTTTAGATAGACATTTAATTACTAGTTTAATTAGTTTGGCACAACATCATAGGCCGAAGTGCCTGTTCCTGTGCTGTGCTATGTTCTATAAAGCTAGCCAGAAATATAAATACAGGTAGTAAGAGTTTCTATCAATATTTACAAAAGGGAAGTTAACTAATTGCGTAACGGCCCTGTAAAAAGCAAATCTGGGAATTAGTAATGGAAATAAAAGAAAAGCAGATGAATTAAATAAGTGTTTTGTATCAGCCTTCACTATAGAGGATGGTAGTAATGCCCCAGAAATAAACATGAATCAGGAATTCAATGAGAGGGAGAAACGACAATCACCAGGGAAATGGTACTGAGCAAATCATTGGAGATGTAGTCTCACAAGTCCCCAGTTCCAATGGAGTTCCAGGGTCTTAAAAAAGCAGTGGCTAGCAACATAGTTGATGTATTAGTTTTAATTTTCCAATATTCTCTAAATTCAGAGAATGTTCCATTAGATTGGAAAGCAACAAACATAACTCCTTTACTCAGAAAGGGAGACGGAGCAAAAGTAGGAAACGACTGACCAGTTAGCTTAGAATCTGCTGCAGGGAAAACGTTAGAGGCTATCGTTAAATAGGTCGTGGCAGTGCTACAAATTCAGAGTAATCAGGGAAAGTCAACACAGCTTTGTGAAAGGGAAATCATGTCTAATCACATGACAGGAAGGATGTGGAGAGGATTTTTCCTTCTGTGGAAGAATCTAGAACTAGGGGGTCACTGCTTAAAAATAACAGGTCGCCAGGCAGAGATATCACTTGTTTTTTTTGTTCTTGGGTTGTGAATCTTTGGAACTCTGCACCTTAAAAGCAGTGCTTTTCATGGCAGAGGTAGATAAGCTCATGATAAGCAAGAGGATGAAATGTTAACATGGGTGGACAGGAATGTAGAGTTGAGATTACAGCTCAATCAGCTATGACAATAAATGGCGGAGCAAGTCTGATGAGACAAGTGGCTTAATCCTGCTCCTAGTTCATAGGTTAAGTGCGGATAAATGTGAGGTGTTGCACTTTGGGAAGACCAATGAGCGTAGGACTTTCAAAGTGAACGGTAGGGCCCCGGGGAGTGTTGTAGAACAGAGGGACCTAGGAGTACAGGTACATGGTTCCCTAAAGGTGGCATCGCAGGTAGACAGGGTGATGAAGAAGGCTTTTGGCACGCTGGCCTTCACCAGTCAAGGCATTGAGTGTAGAAGTTGGGATGTTATGTTGCAGTTGTACAAGTGCTTGGTGAGGCCACATTTGGAATATTGTGTTCAGTTCTGGTCACCCTGCTAGAGGAAAGATGCCATTAAGCTGGAAAAAGTGCAGAGAAGATTTACGAGGATGTTACTAGGACTTGAGGGACTGAGTTATGGAGAAAGGTTGAGCATGTTGGGGCATTTTCATTGGAGCGTAGGAGAATGAGGGGTGATCTTATAGATGTGTATAAAATTATGAGGAGCACAGATAGGGTGAATGTGCACAGTCTTTTACCCAGGGTTGGGGAATCAAGAACTTGAGGGCATAGGTTTAAGGTGAGACCAGAGAGGTTTAACAGGAACCTGAAGGGCAACTTTTTCACCCAGAGAGTGGTCAGTGTATGGAATGAGCTGCCAGATGAAATGGTTGAGGCAGGTACATTAATAAAATTTAAAAGGTACTTGGACACGTAAATGGATAGAAAAGATATAGAGGGATACGGGCCAAATGTGGGCAAACGGGACTAGCTTAGATGAGAATCTTGATTGGCATGAACCAGTTAGGCCAAAGGGCCTGCTTCCGTGCTGTATGGCTCTATAACTCTAAGTTCATTATCAATTTTAAATATGGGATGATTGATATCAATTGGAGATTTTAGCTACAAAATTAATTTAAATTGGAAATTGCATTGTAGAGATGCAATGTTGATTTAGATGTCAATTTGTGACAGTTATGCAGAGCATCACACAGCAATGTTGCAATAACTATGCAGTCTTATTAGAATAAAACCCACAAACAAGTAATGCACCCACCAATTGCTCCCTTTCTAATCTAAGTTTTATGAAACCTGTAATCTAGTAAAAGAAAATCCACTGAGACTTTCAGACATTTTTGTCAGCATCCAGGAAGCTAATTGGAATCAGCAATCAAATCAAGTAAAACTGTATCCATAACTGAATAAACTGGTTAGTGGATTTCATACTCTCTTGTGCTGTCTCTGAGTTCCAGTGATAATGTGTCAGCAGAGAATAGTGGGGGAATTATCTGGGATTATGTTTATACATGCCATAGGGACCATCCAGGAATAGCAAATGCTTTTAGAAGACTTGAAACACTAGATCCAGTTCAGAGTTAAATTTTGCCATTGCTGTTTTATTAAAAATTTGAGGATGCAGATCAGACTTCGATAGAAGGTTAATTGCTATTAAGTTTCAGCAGTAGTGTGAACTGTATGTTTCATTATCTGCATGTTTTGGGCAGAATTATCTGTTACTGTACATCCATGGAAGCTATTTTTTATTGAATTAATGAGAAGTTGCATCTTCAGTGCTGTGGTACAGGTTCAGGGAGATTTCTTCTGTAAGCTACAGGCTGTAACCAAGATAGCAAAGAAAGTAACTCAAAAAGTTCATGCCTGATGCTTCCTGAAAAAGTTGGAAGAGTTGATACAGGATCCCATACCATTTAATAAGAGATCTCTGCATGATCCAACTACTCTTGAGCCTGGGTCTCTACATACACAGAATGGGGATTCAGATGACAGGATTTTCCAGAGAAAGCTCTACAATGAAGGGATTCAGTTTGGAGGATTCGGATCCAAAGCATATTTTTTTTTGTGATGCTGTTTTGGTATCAACTGCATCTGTACAGATTTATGGACCAAGTCACTCAGGATGCTCTTTATGTGAAGCTGATAGCATGTATGCAGTGAAGCCCAGCCAGAAGTAGACAGAGGAGGGAGGTCAGAATGGATATTTCACGGTTCAATGCTCCTGCTAACAATTCCTCTTAACCCTGCATAATGGACAGGGGTTCAGCAGCGGGAAGGCTGCCCCAAGGGATAATAAACAATTTCAGGTTAGTTGCTCACTGATTCCCACTGGTGTTTGCCAGGACTCCGACGTGTTCTGTGTTTTCCACAATTCTTTAAAGTTGCTACAACCTATTGTAAGTCTGTGCAGCCGATTCTAAAGGACATCACTGAATCACATGATGGTTGCATCATGGAAGGAATCCATTCAGCCTGTCAAGTCAAATAATCCCATTCCTTCACTCTCCCTTCAAATGTTTTCCTTCTAATACTTATCCAGCTCCCTTTTGAATGCTACAAATGGATCTGTCTCCAATGCTACATCAGCTATGCATCCCAAACCCAAGCCAGTCACTGTGTATCTAAAATTTCTTCAAGTCATTTTTGGTTCTTTTGCCAATCACTTTTGTTCTATATTGTACATATCTTGACCTCTTCTTCGCCAATGGGAACAGTTCTTCTCTATCTCTATGCTCTTCATAATATTTAATATCTCTCTTAGATCTCCTCACAATTTTCTCTACTGTGAGAGAACAACACTAACTTCTCCAATCACATCATCAAATCCCTTGTCCCTAGAATCACAGCAGTATGTGTTTCTGCACTTCCTCCAAAGCTTTCACAAGCCTTCTGACGTGCAGCACCCAGAGCTGAATATAGTGCTTCAGTTGTGGCCATATCAGTGTTTTCTCAAGGTTCGTGATGACTTCCCTCTATGCCATTTCTGCACAAAACAAACCTGTAATGAGCATCTCGGGGGTGACTCCTGCCTTTGATCACAGCCTTTGTGGAAATGGTTTCTAGGCCAGCATTCTGTAGCTCTTGTGATCTGACCTTGATCCTTCTATTGAATTGGCATAGGCATCTTAAGGCTTCCATTTAGAAGAGACAAGACGAGTTGAGCAGAAAACCTGAAGGAGAAGAGCAGGAGGCAAGATTAGTGTGGTATAAGCTCAAATGGAATCTGGGCCAACACCCAGAAGGAATTACATCTAATTATGCCTTTCTCTCTCATAGACTGGTCTTTGCTCCGAGTTTTACACTTCTCCGGTAAACAAGATATCTCTATATTTTTCCACCGCCTTTACTGAAATAGAAACACATGGTGTGAAAGATCATTGACCTGAAGTGGTGACTTTGTTCCTTGATCCAAAGATACCACCAGATCTGTCAGGCACTTCTGTAAGTTCTCTTACAGAAGGGTTAGTTACTTAACCTTCTCAAAGATCAGGATTACAGATTCCAGCTCCCCAGGATATCTCACTCAGTTTCCCAGTTTCTTCCAGGCAATAGTTATTTCCCAGGTGAAGCACCAATGTGGTTTTAATTCATTCAGTTCAAATACTGAATTTGCTTTTCACAATATGATCTCCACTGCAATAGCAACAGTAAACTCAGGTTGGGAGATAGTTTTGTGGAACATCTCAGGTCAGCCCACAAATGTGACTTCCATTTGCCTGTCATTTTAAATTTATTCCCAACTCACAGCCTGACTACTCAGGTCTCACCCTCTAACACTGTTCTAAAGAAGCCCAACATAAGCTTAAGAACAGAATCTCATCTTTACAGGTCCCTGGACTCAACACTGAGTTCAACATTTTCAGATAGTGGTTCTGTCATTTACACCTCCTTCAGAACCATTTGAAATTGAAATTGGAATTAGTTTATTATTGTCACTTGTACCGAGGCACAGTGAAAAACTTGTTTTGCATACCACCCATACAGATTAATTCATTACACAGTGCATTGAGGTAGTACAAGGTAAAACAGTAACAGAATGCAGAATAAAGTGTAACAGCTACAGAGGCAGTACAGTGCAGGTAAGCAATAAGGTGCAAGGTCATAACAAGGTAGATTGTGAGGTCAAGAGTCCATCGTATTGTGCTAGGGAACAGTTCAATAGTCTTATAACAGCGGGATAGAAGTTGTCCTTGAGCCTGGTGGTATATGCTTTAAGGCTTTTGTATCTTCTGCCCGATGGGAGAGGGGAGAAGAGAGAATGTCCGGGGTGGGTGGGGTCTTTGATTATGCTGGCTGCTTTACCGAGGCAGTGAGAAGTAAAGACAGAATCCATGGAGGGGAGGCTGGTTTCCGTGACGTGCTGAGCTGTGTCCACAACTCTCTGCAGTTTCTTGTGCTCCTGGGAAGAGCAGTTGCCACACCAAGCCGTGATGCATCCATGTTTTGTTCCTTGTTCCATTACCACCCTCCTTGACCTTGTGTCAAAGACAGAGTCATAGAGTCATTCAGCACAGAAACAGGCCCTCAGCCCACCATGTCCATGCAGACCATCAATTACCCATTGACACTAACCCAACATACAAGCACATGGTCTGTAGCCCATTATGCTTTGGATACTCAAGAGCATGTCCAGTCACTTCTTAAATGTTGTGAGTGGACCTGCCTCCACCACTTTCTCAAGCAGCATATTCCAGATTCCAACCGTCCTCTGGGTGAAAATAATCTTCCTCGGATCCCCTCTTGAGCTTCTTAGCACTTACCCTAAACTTATGCCCTCTGGTGCAAATATTCTTTTCATCTGGCCTTCTACTTGGTTACAAACCTTTTCATCTATTCTCTGCTCGCGCCCTTTCGCAACATTGGCTTATCTCCAACCTTTCCTGAAAGATCATCAGCCTCAGACAATCTCTCTGTTTTATGCTTCATCTTGGTTACCTGGCCAACTGTGCGACTCTAACCCTGCCTCAGCAATGGAACACTACAGGCCACCTCTTGCACTGCCATTGACTTGTCTTCGATTGTGTCTGTGGTTTGTTTTACACTAAGGTCTTGCTTTTGCTCTTTTTTTCACTCTATTGTATAATTTTATGCATATTTCATGTTTAAGTTATATTCTGTGTGTTGTCTGTACCTACATGCCTATGATGCTGCTGCAAGCAAGCTTTTCATTCTACTGTATCTCACCATACTTGTGCACATGACAGTAAACTTGACTGTTGAGAATTTCCAGTATTATTTGGTTTTATTTCAGATTTCCAGCTTCTGTGGTATTTTGCTTTTCCATTAATTATTGTAGGCCTTCAACAGCTTTCCTTTTGTGCATCAATCCCCACTTTTCTGTCAGAGCAGTCATTGTGACTGAGAAATATTCTTTCTATGCCTAGAGTATTGCGTATTTATGTTAAAGATTGGCATCATTCACATATTATGTGCAAAAAAAAAGCTCATTAAGAACTGAATGGAATATATCCTACTTCATTCAAACATAGAATGCTCATAGAATTAGCAACTGTACATATATATTGTAGTTTTTATTCTAAATAATATTTTATTTCACATCTGTAGAGGTCAAAACATTGGCACTTTTCAATCGTGTTGTCATAGACTTAGACTGCCATCTACTGGTCAAAAAGAAGAAATAAGTATTGGCCATTTACAGAAACGCACTTCCATAGATCATTTTGCTCTGAATGTCCATCTTGTTTTTTTTGTTTCTTCCGGTCTACATACAGTACATGTAGAGGAACAGGTAGTACATGTTCTAAACCACTGTCCAAACATGGCATACAATGGCATGGACTTTGCTGTTTATTTTCCACAAATTCTGCAATGAATTGCCAGTATTAACCCGCATAAATTCCAGCAAGATCAGGACTTTGGCACATGTGTATCCAAGCACCAAAGTCCAGAACATGCTGATAGATTCCTGTCGGCAAGTCTCTCACTACGCTCTGTCATTGGTCTCCGTAAGGAGTCCAGGAACAGAGCATAAGTGTGTTGGGATTCCTCAGAAATATGCTGGGAATCTGCTCATAGGTCTTGTGTCCACTTAATCCTGGCGCAAGCTTCTCAAGTCAATTCACCTGAATGGGAAACTTAAAGCTATGAGGAAGAAAGGTAAGAACAGATAATACTGTTTTAATTATTTGGGTTTGCTGTAACATTTTTAATGATTAAAAACAGTTTTAAAGCATAGTTATGCGATTTTATATTGTTGCATTTTTCATAATGTTTTGAACTGTTTACTGAATCTCTAATAGTATTTGAATGGTTACAAATGTCATGAACATTTAGAGGTATTACATAAACAATTACTTTGACAGACATCAAAACTGGAGTCTACAATGTCATGGTTCAAATTCATATTTTCAGCATATGAAACATCAGTGCATCCCTTTTGAATTCATATTAAAAGTGAGTTTTTTAGTCTTGTAAGCCAAGATAAATAGGAATAATTATTATGTCATTTTTAGAATTGCTGCTTCATCTCAATTAGTAGAATTGAATTGAATTGGCACCATGAGAATACAAATCTTACCTCTGGAATATCTGTATTCCTGTCGCCAATACAGTTCTGAGAAGAATGTGTGAGTATTGTGTGCATGTTATTACATTTCACAGAGCCATGTGCAATGGAATATAATATGAAAGAAAAAAATACCATTTAAAATGAATTTGGATGTGCATGAAGAGCTGTGTCCTGCAGAGCTACAGACCTGGTACTGGAAGGTGGGCAGGTCTTTCTCAACCAGCAAGGACACAATGGGCCATATGACCTCCATCTGTGTGCTAAATTTTCTATGATTCTGTAAAATAATTGTATTTCAGAACTCCTGCTTTGGATCCTACTGTGAAACAAAGCATATTTTGAACAGTTTGGTGAACAGACATTTATTTTCACCCTGGCTTTAATTTCTGGTTCTTTTGTGTGTGTTATGTTCCATTCTTACATTCTGTACCACCTGGCTCCCCATCTTCCTTATGTCTTGCTCCTTCACATGGGACTGCAAGAGCTGTTTATGACATAGCCAGTGGTCTGGGTAATCGAACCATTCCATTAATTGGTGATTGGTCATTGGTAAATTGGAGGTACAGTGAAAAACTTTGTTCTGCATGCCATCCGTACAGATCATTTCACCACATCAGTACATCAGAGGTAGTGAGGGAGTACAAGGGAAAACAATAGCTGAATGCAGAATATAGTGTTACAGTTACAGTGAAAGTGCAGTGAAGGCAGACAATAAGGTGCAAGGCCATAATGAGGTCGATTGTGAGGTCAAGAGTCCATCTTATCAGGCACGGTAGTGTAGTGGTTAGCGTAACGCTATTACGGTGCCAGCGATCCGGGTTCAATTCCCGCTGCTGTCTGTAAGGAGTTTGTGCGTTCTCCCAGTGACTGCGTGGGTTTCCTCCGGGTGCTCCAGTTTCCTCTCACATTCCAAAGATGTACGGGTTAGGAAGTTGTGGGCATGCTATGTTGGCGCCGGAAGCGTGGTGACACTTGAGGGCTGCCCCCAGAACACTCTACGTAAAAGGTGCATTTCACTGTGTGTTTCGATGTACATGTGACTAATAAAGAAATCTTATTTTATCTTATCATTCAGGAGGTCCATTCAATAGTCTTATAACAGCGGGATAGAAGCTGTCCTTAAGCCTGGTGCTACGTGCTTTCAGGCTTTTGTATCTTCTGCCTGATGGTAGGGGGGAGAATAGAGAATGTCCAGGGTCGGAGGGGTCTTTAATTATGTTGGCTGCTTTTCTGAGGAAGCGCATGGTGTTGTCAGAGTCCATGGAGGGGTTATATTAGTGCCAATATACAGGTGACGCCTTTTTGATGGAGACACAAGAGACTGCAGGTGCTAGGATCTGGAGCCTCAAGCAGTCTGCTGGAGGAACTCAGCAGGTCAAGCAGCATCTGTGAGGGGAAAAGGGCTGTCAATGTTTTAAGTTGAAACTTTGCAGGGTTTTGACCTGAAACGTCGACAATTCTTTTCCCCCCACAGATGCTGCTCGACCCGCTGAGTTCCTCCAGCAGATGGTTTGTATGCCTTTTTGATTGTCCCAAATCAGTTTGCAGCCATTTTATAAGAAATTTAAGATACTTATTTATTAGTCACATGTACATCGAAACAGACAGTGAAACGCATCTTTTTGCGTTACTGAGAATGTGCTGGGGGCAGCCCGCAAGTGTCGCCACTCTTCCAGCACCAACATAGCGTGCCCACAGCTTCTAACCCGTACGTCTTTGGAATGTGGGAGGAAACCGGAGCACCCGGAGGAAACCCACGCAGACACATGGGGAGAACGTACAAACTCCTTACAGACAGCGGCGGGAATTGAACCCAGGTCGCTGGCGCTGTAATAGCTAACCGCTACACTACTGTGCCCCCCCTACACCATTTGAAGTGTAGAGACATGGCAGCCACCTTATTTTTTAATTAATTGGTTAATGGATGGTGGATGTTACTGGAAGTGCCATCATTTATTGCCTATCCCTAAATAACCTAAACAAAAGAGGCGTGTTAAGAGTCAACCACATTGTTGAGGTCTAAAGTCATATATAGACCAGACTAGCTACAGAAAGACAGTTGTCAACCAGAAGTGTTTTTATTGCAATCCAAAATGGAAATCAAAAATCTTAAGATGCTGGAAATCTGAAATAAAAACATAAAACACTGGAAACAATCAGCAGGTCAGGCAAAGTCTGTGGAAAGAGTTAATGTTCCAGGTCTGGGACCCTTCGTTAAAACTGGGAAAGAGGGAAAATCATTTTGGTTTTAATAGCAGTAAAGGTGAAGGAAGAATGGGTAGAACACAAGGAATATCAAATGGATTAACCAGGGCAATTAGAAGCACTGAATGTTTCCAGTATTTCCTGCTTTTATTTTTATTGCAATCGATAAGTTTCATGGTTAGCACTACTGAGATAATTTTTTCTTCCAATTCCAGATTCATTCAATTACTTGAACTTAAATTCCCTTGCTGCCATGGTGGGATCTGAACTCATGTCTTTGTTTCTAATCATCCAGAACTCTGGCTGCTCATCCTGTAACTTAACCACTAGGCCTCCACTGGCACACAGCATGCTCTTACAAGCAATATAATTAATGTGATAACAACCAGATAATCTGCCTGAATGAGGGATAATAATTGTCCAGGGCACTGGGGATATCTCCAATGCTCTTCTAATAGAATACCACAGGATCTTTCCTGTTCAACTGACAGAGTAAACAAGAGCTTGGTGTGAATCTCACCCGAAGGACAGCCCCTACAACAGTGCATCACTCCCTCTGTTGAGCACTGAGGTATCAGCCCTTATATTTGTGCTCACATCTCTGGAGCAGGACTGAAGAGCAGAGCTGTCACACCCGGGACCAAGCGTACAATCAACTGAAACACAGCTGACAATAAATAGTTACCTTGTCATCCAGCTGGAGAAATGGCTGCAGAGGGAACAGAAAGGAATGTAAAATGCCACATGAATGACAGAGAAATGAAAGGCTATGTAGGATGGAAGGGTTAGGTAGATCTTAGAGTGGGGTAAAATGTCGGCGTAACATCGCGGGTCGAAGGACCTGTACTGTGCTGTAATGTTCTATGTTCTATGTTATCATAGAGCCAATCAGCATGGTGTAGGTATATGGTAAAATCTAGAGGGGCTGGATGGGAATGTGTTCACAGGGAATGGGAACACAGCTTCTACCCCACTGTGATAAGACTATCGAACGGTTCCCTTATACGATGAGATGGACTCTGACCTCACGATCTACTTTGTTGTGACCTTGCACCTTATTGCACTGCACTTTCTCTGTAGCTGTGACACTTTACTCTGTACTGTTATTGTTTTTACCTCAATGCACTCTGTACTAACTCAATGTAACTGCACTGTGTAATGAATTGACCTGTACGATCGGTAGGCAAGACAAGTTTTTCACTGTACCTCGGTACAAGTGACAATAATAAACCAATACCAATGTGGGGGAATAGAAGTGGAATAATGTTAATTGGTGCTTGATGGTTGGCATGGGTTCGATGGGCCGAAGGTCTTATTTCCATGCTGAATGACTCTATGACTATGACATTGCTCTCCCTTAAAATGTTCACGTGAGATCCCTTCTCCTGCTGCATAACCAAATTCTTCGACCTGAACATTTAACCTTGTTTCTCTCTGCAGCCTGACCCTGCTGAGTGTTTCCAGCACTTCCAGTTCGTAGCTCAGCTTTCCTGCAGTATTATGTTTCCCCACAGACAATACTCCATTCATTTCAGCCTCCTTGTTAAAATAACGCACAGGATGCCATGTGCATGACATTGAGATTTTCAATCCAAGGAGATTATTGGTTCTGTGCACATGATGCTTCCCCATCCATTGAGAATTTCATATTAACATTTTTAATTCCATTCTCTTCCCTCTCCCACCATTTTCCCAGGTAGCTGAGGGTAACTAAAAGCTGAAATAAGAAGAAGAAATGCAGTAAATATTCAGGAGGAAGTAACAGAATTAAAATTTCAGCGTTGCCACTTGTACACTCATCTTGTATGATAAAATGGACTCTTGGCTTTACAGTCTACCTCGTTATGGTCTTGCACCTTATTGTCTGTCTGCACTGCACTTTCTCTGTAACTGTAACACTTTATTCCACATTCTGTTATTGCTTTTCCCTTGAGCTACCTTAATGTACTGATGTGATGAAATGCTCTGTATGGATGGCATGCAAAACAAAGTTTTTCACTGTACCTCCATACATGTGACAATAATGAACCAATTTACCAACTGTGACCTGAAGCATTCACCCCTTTTCTCCTGCCTGAATGGAGTGAGTATTTCCAGCGTTCCCTGGTTTTATTTCAGAGTGAGGGTGTTGAATTGGTTTCCAGTTGCATGAAGATTTGTGTGTTGAACCCAACACCCTACCTGCTAAAATAACCAAGGAGGGGACTCAAGTGAATGGTAGCTGCGGAAGATCCAGTGGTGCAGCTAGTAGAGCTACTGCCTCACAGTTCCATCAAGTCAGGTTCAATCCTGACCTCCGGTGCTGTCTGTGTGGACTTTGTACATTTCCCCTGTTAGTTTCCCTCAGTGCTCCAGTCGCCTCTCGCATCCCAAAGACAGGCAGCTTGGTAGGTTAATTGGCCGCTGTAAACTGCCCTTGGTGTGGGTGAATGGGGTAGAATCTGGGGGGAGTGTGGAGAAGAATAAAAATGAGATGAGTGCAAGATTAGTGCTTGATGGTCAGCTCAGATTCAGTGGGCCAAAGGGTTTCCATGTTCCACGACTCTATAATTGAAGGAGGGATGGTTTCTGGTACACCCCCCTAAAACAGTGATAAATGGGTTGAGATTTTTCTACTTCATTTATGTTCAATGTGAAGGGAATGCTGAAGAAAGAATATGACAGGGAGATGCACAACTGCAAAGAAAAGGAAATAAAAGTGAACACAATGCCAGCAGATAAATGAAAACCTGCACAGGAAAAATTGTACAAAACAAAAGGATGTCACAAGAGATCTGGGGCCTTCGTCATCTGATCCCATTTCATGCTATCTACAACTGACAGTCTGTGCTATTAGATAGATATTGGAGCATGCTACTGCCTTAGGATTAACAGACTGGGTATCTCTACAGAACACTGAGTGGACAGTAATGTACAAAGCCCTGTCTAGACTGTGGCAACGAGATCATAGAATCATAGAATTGTAGGATTGTAGTGCACAGAAATGGATCCTTTCTGCCCATCTCATCCATGCTGACCCTGATGCCTATCTGTGCCTAATCCCATTTGCCTGCATTAGGCCTGCTTCCCTCCATGCCTTTTCTATCCAAGTACCTGACCTAATGTCTTTTAAACATTGTAATTGTATCTGCCTCTACCACCTCCTCTGGCAGCTCATTCCAAATGACCAGCACCCTCTGTGTGAAAAACCTATCCCTCAGATCTCCTTTAAATGTGTCCCCTCTCTGCTTAAACCTGTGCCCTCTAGTTATACATACAGTTATACAGCAATGGAAACAGGCCCTTCAGCCAAGATCGTCCATGCCAACCAAGATGTCTATCCGAGCTAGTCTCATTTATCTGTGCTTGGCCCATATCCCTCTAATAATTTTCTATCCATGTACCTGTCCAAATGTCATTTAAACATTGTGATTTTATCTGCCTTTACCACGTCCTCTGGCCATTTGTTCCATATACCCAGCACCCTCAGTGTGAAAGAAGTTGCCCCTCAGGTCCCCTTTAAATCTTCCCCTTCTCATCTAAATCTATGCCCTTGAGTTCTAGACTCCCCCTGCACTGAAAAAAAGACTCTAACTATCTCTCCTATCTACGCCCCTCGTAAACTTCTAAAGTCACCCCTCAGCCTCCAGTGAGAACAAAGCCAGCCTATCCAATCTCTCCTTATAACAACAGCCCTCCATTCCAGGCAACATCCTGGAGAATATCTTCTGCACTCTCTCTCTATTGCTACCACATCCTCAAGAATGAGCATTTCACACATCATGATGGGGCCACATGTTTTCATACGAACTTTATAAGATAAGATATCTTTGTTAGTCACATGTACATCAAAACACACAGTGAAATGCATCTTTTTGCATAGAGTGTTCTAGGGGCAGCCCGCAAGTGTCGCCACGCTTCTGGTGCCAACATAGCATGCCCACAACTTCCTAATCTGTACATCTTTGGAATGTGGGAGGAAACCAGAGCACCCAGAGGAAACCCACACAGACATGGGGAGAACGTACAAACTCCTTACAGACAGTGGCCAGATTTCAACCCGGGTCGCTGGCGCTGTAAAACGTTACACTAACTGCTACACTACTGTGCATGTCCTAAATGTTGCCCTGACTCCACTGAAGTAATTTGTCTCCCTGAAAGCAAATTGAGAACCAGGACTTTGCAGCTGATACCCATCAGAAAGGATGAGGCCCTCATTAATTGCACACCTCTCGTCATTCGGATTCTGATGGAAAAAGTCATCATTCAATTCATGTTCAGGTAGTGTACAGAATCAAAAGGCAGGTTGTATCTCTGGAACCAAGTAAGGCACAGAGAGTGGAATGCCCTGGTGGAGTGTAGCATTCATGATCTGAGACAGGGATGAGTGTAGCAGAAGTACGGGTCTCTCCAACAATTGTTAAGTTTGTAAAGAATGTGCAGTATCTGGTTAAAGTGCTCCACTAAAAAAATGATTGTATTGAATTTTACTGCTTTAGCCCCTGATCTCAGAAATGGGGCTGGATGGTACCAGATAACAAAGCAGTTTCCTTCATCTCTATCGGTTTTCCCTTAGTCTTACGCCACCAGTCATACCAGCCTGCCCTCGAGAAGGTACCCTTCACCATGACAGCCAGCAGGTCAAGGCCATCACAACAGTACTGCAAACGGGCAGCTCCCTGGCCATTCGTTCCTGGGGGAAACACCAGCAAGGTAGTCCTGATGAGTTACTTTGCAGACAAGTGAGCATCAGCATGCAAGATGTCCCTGAGGGAAGAACAAGATGAAAATAGAGCCAAGACAGTGGCTGCCTTTGATGATGCATCGCGTCAAGCAGCCAGGAAAATGAGCAATTAACTGCTGCATTTGTTGGCTGAGCTGTCAGTGTAAAAGTGCCACAGAAGCCATTTTTTTCCCTCTCTGTCTGCCTTTGCCAACACAGATGCTACTTTGCAGTTTGCAGAAATAAATGAATTAGTCCCTTCCTGGAGTGAATATTTTCTGAGTAATTCCCCCAAACGCCGAAAACAAAGTTCATTGCTGGAGTATGACTTCTGGCACCCATTGCCTTGTAACAGGATGAACATCACGCTGCCTGTTATGCCCAGATTACTGTTGATGGCACAGCAGCTGTTGACGGTTTTGCAAAGGTTCAGCGAGGCTCCTGCCATTCACGCCAACTTTCTCATACTGCCTCATTAGTGAACCATCGGGTGCAAGCTGGCAAAAATGTCAAGAGCACACTGATTCTGGGAGTGTAAAAATGAGGGCAGTCTAAAGGTTAGGGGCTAGTGACAGGGGAAATTAGAGCAGAAAGGAACAGGAATCCTCTAGGCTATCAGAGCACCTTAATCCCTTTATAAGAGGACAAAAGGATAAAAGAATAAGAAGGAACAGGCAGGAGAAGAGTGGAAAAGAACCCGCCATCGAGGACATCTTCAAGAGGTGGTGCCTCAAGAAGGCAGCATCCATCTCTAAGGACCCTCAACATCCAGGACATGCTCTCTTCTCATTACTACCATTGGGGAGGAGGTACAGGAGCCTGAAGACCCACACTCAATGTTTTAGGGACAGCTTCTTCCATTCTGAACCCATGAATACTACCTCGTTATTCTTCTTTTGCACTATTTATTTATTTTTGTAATTTATAGTAATCTTTATTTCTTTGCAATGTGCTGCTGCCACAAAACAACACATTTCATGTCATATAAGTCAGTGATAATAAACCTGATTCTGAAAGCAAAGGCATTGAGTTCAGAGGCAAATGATTGAAATCTCACCGCCTGTCACTCCACAATAGCTGCTGCAGTTCAAGTAATTGATCATTGGTAATTGGTTTATTATTGTCATATGTATCAACATACTGTGAAAAATTCCGTCTTGTGAGCCAGCCATACAGCCTTATTTCTTCAGGAGGTGAAAGAAATTCCTCAGGAGGCTAAAGAAATTTGGCATGTCCCCTTTGACACTCACCAACTTTTATCAATACACCATAGAAAGCATCCTATCCAGATGCATCATGGCTTGGTATGGCAACTGCTCTGCCCGGGACCACAAGAAACTGCAGAGAGTTGTGGACACAGCTCAGTACATCACTCCCAGCCTCCCCTCCATGGACTCTGTCTATACTTCTCACTGCCTCGGTAAAGCAGCCAGCATAATCAAAGACCCCACCCACCCACCCAGGACATTCTTTCTTCTCCCCTGTCCTGTGGGGAAGAAGATACAAAAGCCTGAGAGCACAAACCACCAGACTCAAGGACAGCTTCTATCCCGCTGTTATAATACTATTGAACAGTTCCCTAGTATGATAAAATGGACTCACAATCTACCTCGTTATGACTTTGCACCTTATTGTCTACCTGCACTGCACTTTCTCTGAAGCTGTGACACTTCACTCTGCATTCTGTATTGTTTTATCTTGTACTACTTCAATGCACTGTGTAATGAATTGATCTGTGTGAATGGTATGCAAGACAAGTTTACAAGTGGCAATAATAAACCAATTCCAATTCCAATTCCAGATCATTCCATACATTAAGGTAATGCAAAGGGAAAAGTAATAACGTAATGCAGAAGATAGTGTTACAGTTACAGTTACAGAGAAAATGCAGTGCAGGTAGATACATGCAATGGGTGCAATGTTCTCCGACCCACTCCAGATCTCCACATCCCCATAATCAGCAATATAGAAGCTGCAAAGAAATGGAGTCAGAGTTTCAGTTTAACAATTAGAGCTTTAGTTCACCAAACTCTGGCACCTTTTGGCATTGTTGCAGCATTTACTCTGGCATGTTTGGGAGGAGTTGCAGCATCCCCTCCCTCTGGCATGCCACTAACACCACAACGTGGTTACTGCCTTCTGAATGTGTCAGAGATTTTAAAGTTTGATTGACGTTATCACAGGTTTGCACAACTGGAATCTTCTGGCTCCAGGTCACCCTATCAACTGTCTTTCTTGCAGAACAATTCACTGGCCATTAAACTCAGTTGACTGGCCCCATTATTTGTGCCATGGATGGTGAATTGGTCCCAGTGTGTTGCCAATACAGGGGCATACACATTCAGCACAAGTTATGCTCTCAGCCATGTTGGGGAGGCTGTGAGGATGTGTGAAGGGATTGGCTGCTGGGAAAATACAGCACAAAAAGATGACAAAGTCAGTCAGTGCACAACATTAAACAAATCCTAAATTGGACCATAATGTAGCTAACCCTAAGCATAAATCGTGCAGTGTTGAGCAGCAGAAAAGACCTCCACTACAGCACTATTAGAGGGATCATTATTTACTTGGAGGTTAGTTGCTGTTTGATTCCTATGGGGCAGTATAACATAAGATAAGATAAGATTTCTTCATTAGTCACATGTACATTGAAACACACAGTGAAATGCACCTTTTGCATAGAGTGTTCTGGGGGCAGCCCACAAGTGTCGCCACACTTCCGGCGCCAACATAGCATGCCCACAACTTCCTAACCCATACATCTTTGGAATGTGGGAGGAAACTGGAGCACTCAGTGGAAACCCACACAGACACACAGGAAAATGTACAAACTCCTTACAGACAGTGGCCAGAATTGAACCCGGGTTGCTGGCACTGTAATAACGTTACGCTAACCGCTACACTACCGTGACTGCCCTTTGTATAAACCTTTGTTTAGAAAGATAATCAGGATGGTCAGCATGGATTTGTTAAGGAAAGCTTGTGTCTAGCCAATGCTTCCACAAAATCCTATTGCTCCGAAACATCTGAATGTTGCTGACCTGAGCTGGGAGCGGAAGGAGGATGAGGAGGAGAAAGATCGGTCAATACACAGGAGTCCATGATCAACAAAGACCACCCATCCACCATAATAAAAAAAACCTCCCTCCACCATTGGCATACCACAGCTGAAGTGTGTACCATCCGTATTAATCACATTGCAGTTAATCAGCCAGGTTACTATGACAACTCCTCCCAAACCTGCAGCTTCTGTCGTCAAGGGCAAGGGGTGCATGAAAACACCACTGCCTGCTGGTTCTCCTCCAAGTCGCACACTTGGAAAAATATCTCTGGTCCTTCATCAGGACTGGGTCTAAAACATGGAATTCCCTCCTGAACAGCACTGTGGAATAGCTTCAACTGAGCAATTGCAACAGTCCAAGAAGACAGCTCATCACCACCTTCTCAAGGGCATATGCATTAAATGCTGGCCTTGCTGGTGATGTTCATGCATCAGAGTAGTCAATGCTTGTTCTGGGCAACAGACATGACCCATTCATATGTTATACCAATAGTGAAGTGGTATCAAAAGCTTTCATTTGACCGCAAGGTTCCTGACCCTGGTACAGAATCCATGCATTCAAAGGGTGGGATGCCAACACTAAATGTCCCACATAGAATGGGAATGAGCCTCCCACTGCCATCCACAAAGATTGTGCAGTCTGGACCATTTTCAGAGAAGTTCTTCAGTATTTGTCTAAGTTGGGATCATAATCAGAACCTCTATCAAGAAGGCCCAGCTGCCCTGGAGCAGAAGGTCCAGAGAGTGAGGCCATATAGATTTCTCTGACTGCAATATCACCGAATACAACCCTAATTCCCAAGTCTCCACAACAATTCCCATATTACCTTTAAGCTTTTCCAGACCATCACAGTTATCACTAAGTTCCCCCACAATGAAACATTCAAGGTACTCTCACAAAGTTTGAGAAGGAAAATTTAACAAAACTCAAGAAGCATCTGAACAAGCTTTTGAATTGCCAAGGCATAGAAGGTTGTGGACCAAGTGCTGGTAAATGGAGACACAAGAGACTGCAGATGCTGGAATCTGGAGCAACAAACAAACTGCTAGAGGAATTCAGCAGGTCAGGTAGCATCTTAGAGGGAAGTGAACAGTCAACCTTTCAGGTCAAGACCCTTCATCTGGGCAAAAGTTGAAGGGTCCAGATGAAGGGTCTCGACCCAAAATATTGACTGTCCATTTCCCTCCACAGATACTGCCTGGCCCACTGAGTTCCTCCAGCAGTTTGTTTGTTGCTGGTAAATGGGATTATAGATAAGTACTTACTGATGGGCATGAACATGGTGGGCTAAAGGACCTGTTTCTGTGCGAGATGACTTTATGGCTCTATATTTCAATTCTCCCCAATACCAAGCAAAAGCACTCTTCTGCATTTCTGTAGTGCCTGTCTTCCATACGTGCGAGTGTTTTCTATGGTTACAGCTAATTTGTATTGGAAAGGTTAATCTTGGAATCACTGTGTTCTAAGATGCCAAATGTGTGACAGAGAGTGAAAGGACTGGGGCCACCAGGTGGTGAGCATTAATTTATTAAATCTAACACCTTATGGTTACCTTCTGTTGTGTTGTTCTTGCTATTAATGTCCTCCTGCCCTACTCCATGAGCTGAGGATATATCCAATTAATGTTTTGGCTGCTGGTTGAATCTAGCCTGCTGTCTGCATGTTCTAATCATCCTGAATACCCCAGTAATAATCACAGGACTGGCGTCATGGAGTCAGAGAGTATTAGAGCTATACAGCACAGAAACAGGGCCTTCAGCCCAACTTGTCCATGCCAACCAAGATGCCCATCTAATCTAGTCCCATTTACCTGCATTTAGCCCATATCCCTCTGAACCTTTCCTCTTCCTCTCTCTCTCTCTCTTTCTCTCTCTCTCCCCCCACCCCTCTCTCTCTCTCTCTCTCTTTCTCTCTCTCTCCCCCCACCCCCCCCTCTCTCTCTCTCTCTCTCTCTTTCTCTCTCTCTCCCCCCACCCCCCCCCCTCTCTCTCTCTCTCTCAGCTTTTGGTTTCTCGTTTATTCTCTCAATGTTTTTACTCTTCCTCTTTCTGCCACTCTTTCTCACACTTTAGAGTTGCTGTAGTGCGTGTTCCTCTGGATTGCCCTTTGATTCTTCTCATGACCACATAGCCCCTGTTCCTTCCTACGTATGCCCAGTGGAAGGCACTCCCTGTTATTCTATAGTAGCCCTGGCCTGCAGAACTTTGAAAGGCCTCCTTCAGTCCCTGCCACAACCTTCAACCTTTTGATACAAGTCTGTGATCAGCCAATCCCTTCTTCCTACCTAGAATGTTAAGAGCACCAGAGGAGGCCATTCACCCCTTTGAATCAATGCAGGCTCTGTATAAGCAATACAGCTAATCCCCCTCCCTATCCTTTCTCCATACTTTTTTTTTCTGTTTTATCTCTTCATATTCAGATCCAATTTGTTTTTGAAAGTCATGGTTAAATCCTCCTCCACTGCAGGCAACACATTTCTGACTCTATCCATTGATTGTATAAAAAATTGTCAACTCTAGTTCTTTTATCAATCACCTGAAATTTGAGTCCTCTGGTTCTTGCACTCAGCACCAATGGGAATGGCTACTGTCCTCTCCAGCTTCCTCATTACTTTGGACATCTCTATCTCATCTCCTTAACCTTCGCTGCTGAAAAGCTTGCTGGCATTTTGCACCATGAGATTTGATCTTTGTTCTCATATCTTGAGCAACATTTCTAAATTTTTATTTGGCCATGTCATAGCTTAACAGGACACCATGGCTCTGGCATTTGCAGTCAATGGTGAAGTGATTGCACTTGACATTGACCTTGAAGAAAGCCACCCACGAAGATCAAACCGACTTATGAGGTGAACTTTCCCTTCAGTCTCTGTGGGGGATCTCTGGAAATCAGCAGCTGTGATGTCATCAAGCTGACTGAGCAGCCATAGAGTCATAGAGCCCTACAACATGGAAACAGGCCCTTCGGCCCAATTCATCCATGCTGACTGTGTTGCCCAGTGAGCTAGTCCCATCTGCCTGCATTTGGCCCAAAGCCCTCTAAACTTCTCCTATCCATGCACTTATCTAGATGGCTTTTAAATGTTGCTAATGTGCCCTCCACAACCACTATTTCTGGCAGCTCATTCCAAATATGCACCACCCTTTATGTGAAGAAGCTGCCCTGATGTCCCTTTTAAATCTCTCACCTCTGATTTTAAACCTATATTGTCTTGTTTTTAGCATCTCCTCCTTGAGAAAAAGATTATGTTCTTTCACCCCTTCTATGCCCCTTATTATCTTATATACCTCTATCAGGTCACCCCTCAATCTCTCTGTTCCAGGAAATAAAGTCCTAATCTATGCAACCTCTCCCCGTAACTCAGGCCGCCAAGTCCAGGCAACATCCTGGTAAATCTTTTCTGCACTCTTTCAGGTTTAATAATATCTCTCCTGTAACAGGGTGACCAAAACTGTACAAAATACTCCAAATGAGGCCTCACCAACATCTTATAAGACGGCATCCACATTAAAAAAATTCTAACATACAGCAAGCCAGGAAGGAAGAAAGCACAAATTTAATTAAAATTATAAACCTTTTACTGAACACTAAATAAAGATTGTAACGTGCATAAATTATAAAGGTAAATATGATAACTAAATCTGTTTATAAATATTTTTCTTATTTTAATATGTTATATATTTACTATTCATACAGCTTTTTTTAAGGCACAGAGACTGCCGAGCAGTAGTTGTGGTTTTGTACATGAATCAGTGCTCACTTAAACCTCATGCATTAAAATGTAACATCTGAAAATAACTTCATTTCAGGTCAATTCAAGTGATTTCCCTAACCCATTTGAAAAAGGTTACAAACAGCATGGCCTTCAGAGGAAGGTTAAGTCACTGACCCTGGGCTTTCTCAAACATGGAGGGAAACAAAATCATGAAGTTACTGTCAGTTTCACAGTGTGATGTTGGTAAATGTCAATAGATTTGCCATCATTACTATTGCAAGAACTGGAGCAAAATATTTAATTCATGAATGACCTGTACAACTAATTTGTGAATTTTTGCTTGTAGTTTTGAGTGGTTCCTTACTCTTGAGATATTTCTCTTGTCTTTTATGTAAGAAATCATCTGTTCCTTCTCTTTCAATTTCTATCTACTGTGATTTTACTTAAATTACTTCCAACTGTGCATTTACTACTGCAACAAAGGAAATGGAATCATCAGAATTTCCACTCTTGAGCATTTTTATAGAGTCATGTTGTCATCCACAATACATATGTGTTGCTCTGTTTTGATTTTCTTCATCACAAGCAATTTACTCTAATCATTTTTATAGAGTGAGAAGAACAATTTGTTTATGAGGGTATCCTTCCATTATATCTTTCAGGAACCGGCGTGGGTAAATTTAGACTATTCTTCAATTCTCTTCCTGATGGGAGATGAACTTGACTCCTTCTCCTGCATCCCCTCTTGACTTCTCAGTGAAAGCATTTGGGACGGTGTGGGAACAAGTTGCTAAGCTTCCCGATGTTTGGATCTTGGTGCGTGTTCCAGGAAATTACCAAAGGAGAGAGAAAATAGCAAATGGTTGGCTTAAAGAATGGACAATTCAGATATGCCAGCTGAGGTAACTTGACATTCAGGTTTAGCTTTAGACTACTTGCAATCATACTAGATGGCTTGTTTATTCATTGTCTTTACTTATAGAGTAGTGTCTTGATGTTGTTTTGCTCTACAGGACATAAAATGAATATAAGTATGAATCATGAATTCACCATAGATTTGAAAGATCATTTGCATTTGACAGTAAAAGTGAATTTTCTTTTAACAGAGGCTATGGGTATTAAGAAACATTGAGAAGGATTAACTCAATGTTAATTGAAATGCCTCAGCTGAGGATCAAGTTGAGATGACTAGCCAGCTATTGCATAGGGATCTGCAGAACACATGTGAGCCCGTTCCAGATTTCCAGGTCTATGTACTGTAGCTCAGAAGTAAGGAATGAACTGAAGATCAGGTGTGCATCTGACTTCTCGTTCTAATCTGGATTCACCACTGATCATTAGAGACATTTGGAAACAGTATAATGGTCTTCTGACAGCACAAGCTGTCCATTGGGGTCGTCTTACTTTCTGCTGCCTGTGGTCTGGTCACCACACATGGTCAGCTCTACCTCATGGAATGACGGACACAGTTATGTCAACAGGACCTCAGGAGCCACACAACTTTACAAGGTCAGTATAGCCATAAGATTAACCTGGGCATAGACCTCTAATAAAACACAGTAATATCTTGTGGAAATCTATGTAATATTGTTTTACAAAAGTAGCTCTAATTTACTTTTTAAAAAAACTACTACTCAAAGTTATACTGCTTCATGTTCATAACGTACAAGACAACAGTCCCCATTAACATTGGAGCACGGAGCAAAATATAACTGCCACTCTGAGCTCACTGCTACATATGCACAATCAGTTATATGTGGAAACATCAGTGCCTTTCTGCATCTTACGTCAAAATAGATCAGTTGTGGTTGGTAGCTTTTTAGCCTCTGGGCTTAGAGCCAGATCTATGGAACTTGATATTTCACATTTCTTTCCTATGAAAAACTGTCAACAAATTTCAAATGATTTCACAGAGCTAAACATGAAAAAAGTGAAATAATATCCAAACACCATTGAAAATTTCTCTCTATGAGGAATGAAATTAACATTTAATGCAAATGTGCCAATGCTATTCAACGGGAACATAGGCAATTGGGAACAAGAGAAGGCCATTTAACCCCTCAAACCTATTCTGTCATTCAAAGAGATTATGGCTGTTCATGCATTGGAACTCCAGTAAGCACTGCCATTGATAGATGAGATCTGATCCAATACTCATTATTTCCCAAGTGATATGTTATCATCTCAGCCAGGAGAGGCAGCTGCCATCGACAAGAATGTAGGGATTCTCAAGGGGTGAATTAACTGTTCTGCTTTTCTCCGTAGTATTGAATTATTTTCTGGCAAATAATGGAATTTATCATCAGGAGCTCATAAGAAAATAATCTGCTGCTCAGCTCTGTTTCAGGAGGGAAAAGTCCTGCCTGACAGCTGCTTAGATACTCTATTTAAAGAAGTATCATTCCAAATTAGCAACAGCAAGCTTTATAGCTAATGTACCCTGACCACAAAAACTTTGTACTAAAATACTGTATTAAAAGTTTCGACATGGGTTTAAGGAGATAGATACCCATGGTGAGCGAGGAAGCAGGTATTGAACTGGCTAAACTCTAGAGAGTGGGACATGCTCATAGTGGGAGCCGTCAGAGTGCAGAAGGATTGAGGGGGAGACCGCAAAACATGGAATTGAAAGTGTTATATATATAAGTGACTTGGATGAGAATATAGGTGGTATGGTTAGTATGTTTGCAGGCAACACAAAAACTGATGGAGACATAATGAAGAAGGTTGTCTAAGGATACAGCAGGACATAGATCAGATGGAAAGTTGAGCAGAGCGGAGCAGTGGTAAATGGTATTTAATCCAGACAAGTCTGAAGTCCAGATTAAATACCTTCTACATCAGAGAAAATGCAGAAGAGGTTCACTGGGATATTGCCTGGAATTGAGGGCTGTAGTTATAAGGAGAGATTGATAAAGCTGGGTTTATTCTCACTCAAACATTGATAGCTGAAGGATGACCCTACAGGGGTTTATAAAATTAGGAGGGGTATAGATGGGATCAATAGCCAGAATCTTTTTTCCCAGGGCAAGGGAATCTACAACCGGAGAGTACAGGCTTAAGTTGAGAAGGGAAAAATTTAAAGAAGATCTGATGGGTAAATTTTTCACACAAAGGTTGGTGGTTATCTGGAAGGAGCCTCCTGTGGAGGTGGTGGAAGCAGATAAAATTACAATGTTTAAAAGGTAATTGGACATGTACTTGGATAGGAAAGGTGCGGAGGAATACGGGTCTAATGCAGACAAATGGGATAAGCATAGATAGGCATCACAGTTGGCATGGTCGAGGTGGGCTGAAAGAGCCTGTTTCAGTGTTGTACGTTTCTATAATTCTATGAATCCCTAAAGGTGGATAGATCTAAACTAACGGGAGATCAGATGAATGATGGAACTTTGTTTTTCCTAATTGGTAAGTACATTTTTCTAATTAACAGCAAGGCTATCATTTCTCATCTTTATTATGGAGAAAATCCAGCAGCAATTTCTGGCTTATGCCTAAGTAACCACAGAAACTTACTCCAGTTTATGTTGCAATAGGCAGCAGACTGTCAAGAACTATAGGTATTAACAAATTACTTGCTGTATTCACCTTGAAATGGAATGCTTTATTGCATGAATTCTCAACAGGTTTTTAAGGACATATAAAGCCATAATTGCTGCTCAACAATTTGTTTACTACTAAAAAGATTACCTTTGTATGTGTACTTATCTCAGAAAAAATAAATATATTTTATTTTTTTTAAATTTTGTTTGGTTGTAACCCTTCTGCTTAAACCATAATCTTTATGCTACGTTCCAATTTTCATCTTGCATATTGAAAATGTTAAAACGTTAGTTAAAATTATGATTTAATTTAGTGGGTCGGTTGGTTGTTTTAATTCTTCATTGTGTTCGTATTTTTCAGATAATTATGACTTAAAGGCTGGAGATCCCTTAAGAAGGAACTAGCACAGAGCAAATAACAATGATGTGGTAAGAGTCTTTCCACATCATTCCTCTTCTGGTGGACTATTCAGATTATCAGGAGTCCTTGGAACTCTTTTCCTCAAAGGGCAGTGGAAGCAAAGTCTTTGAATATTTTAAGGCAGGGGGTAGATAAGCAAATGGGATGAAAAGTTACTAGAGTTGCTGGGAATGCTTAATTGAGGTAACAATCAGATCAGCCATACTCTTATTAAATGGTGGAGCAAGATCAAAGGGATGTACGAAGATATAACTCAGAACAGATCTTCATATAGAAATATAATAAGTAGTAGCCGGAGTGAGGCATTTGACATTTCGGGTGTGTAGTCATGGCTGATCCTCTATCTCAATACTATTCCTGGTTTCTCCCCTTACCTTTTGATTCCTTTTTTTTGCCAAAAAATATTGATACCCTTTGTGTCCAGAAAATGTCTTAGCAATCTTATGGTTGTGTTGATGTCAACCACTTGCACTTTCTGGGTCCCGCACAGTCTTAAGGGATATGATTAGGGTTCATGTCTATCCAATCTTTACAGCTTTGGAAATCCAGTGTATTGGGAATTCCCACCCAATCTGTGGTGTAAACTAATGGGATTCCCAGCTTTACCAGCTAGTTCAGTAGGGTTATGGTGGCAGAGTGGTTAAACTGAACTAATATTTTAGATTCAAATAATAAAATAAATCTAGAATTTTCTTTAAAAACAAATTAATTTCAGTCGAGGTGGGGCCAGGAAGTTAATCAAAGCCCATCTGTTTACTGATATTCTTCAGGGAAGGAAGACTACCAACCTTTCCTATCCTGATTTATATATGATTCCAGACCCAAAGCAATGTACTAGATGCTCAGCAACCCTCTGAACTGGCCCATCAAATCGCTCAACAGTTAGGTGTGGGCAATAAGTGCTGGACTTGCCAGTGACATCTACATTCTTTGAATGGAAAGAAAATCTTCCATCTGGATCACTTTTAACCCCTCATTAATCTACCTTAGGATAATAAATCTCTGCAGGAGTTGTACACATGCCCAGTAATCAACTGATCAAAACCTGGGACCTCTGTAACCTTCACTTTCTGAGATGTCAGAATAAATTCAAAAATAGTTTTAAAAGGAGGGAGATCAAGATATTTAACTTCTTGGCACACCTGTTCATCCTCCCACACAAAGTGCCTGCAGTGTAAAGGCTCATAATTATTTTAGAACCGGGTAGTGTACTTTGAACAGGAAAATGACATGAGATAACATTGACATAGCTTTTCATCTTGGCCCTGGAATTTATAAATGATTTATTTGGCAAAGGATTATGCTAGTCTCTAAGTATCATAATTCTTTCCTTAAAAATGTCAAAATACTCAGTCCTTGATACGTTAAGAATGTGAATCAAATGCAGTAACAATAGGCTCTGTTGCAAGAGAACTCAAAATGATAGCAGTAATTTATTTACAGTTTTAAATATGCTGTTGGTATTTAGACAAAGTAATTCAAGGTTATTGAAGGTTGAGAATAATTGGAGACTAGGGACACATTAATGAGCAGGCACCAAAGGGAAGTGGGGCATTGTATTCCTGTCAGAGTCCATCCATAGGTAAACCTGATATGACTGTTATGCTAATAATTTAATTAATTTCATGCATATAATTATTCAATGAAGAGAAAAATTGCTAGAAAAAAAAGCTTTAATTACCAGCAGATAAGTCACTACCTTTGAGCAAAAATATAGTCAGTATTCCAATATATTTTTTATAAAAGGCATTCTTTCAGCTCATCTAATTTGTAGACACAATCTAGAGATAGCATTGTATAGTCACCTCATTAGGTGAACCACCATTTGTTATATTCTGACAAGTTTTGGATGGTGTATATTTTGCCCTGGATCGTATCTGATACATTTGTAGTCTTAATAATTCCTTGTGGAGCAGGCTATAGAAGGCATACATTTGTAGTGATTTCCTAATTCTTGCATGTAAGAGACCATTCCAATATGAGAGGAGAATGGATTTGTATAACCTTCCTTTCACCTTATTGTTGCTGTTGGATTGCACCCTTCTTCAGTTTACAAAAGAACGTCCAACCGTGATCTTCAACTTCACCGAACAGCTCTACCTACAGAACAGAGACATGTAGTCATGGCTTGTCAACTATCACAGCTTTCACAGCTAATCAGGAGCATCTATTATAACGATCACAGATTCTACAGCTAATCAGAAGCATTCATTGTAACAATTACAGATTTTACAGCCAATCAGAAGCATTCATTGTAACAATCACAGACTTTGCAGTCAACTCGTATGCTCTTTTCTACATTTAATTGTGTAAAATGACCCATAATCGGTGCTTATATCTCCACGTGGTTTAATTGAGTTTATAGTGGCTGAATCTCATTAGCCTTCAGCTGCTCCCCTGCATGTAAGTCCTGGAATGATGTGGACCTGCTGTAGAGTCTTGACCTGAAACATCCGCCAGCCCTCTGCCTCCACCGATGCTGCCTGACCTGCTGAGTTCCTCCAACGGTTTGTTTTTTGGACCTGCTTTAAGTCTGCTGAGTAATAGATGGCAGTGCCTCTGTCTCTCCTCCATAGCTGGATTCCATTAGGAGGTCAACAGTGAAGCTCTCTGACTGTCTGGAATTCCCCAGTTTTAGAATGGGGAATCCTCCTCTCTACTCCTATGCCAACCATACCTTTGAGTAATCGTAATCCCAGTCATTTGAAATGGGATTCCTAGCCTGAAGATTAGGAAGAAATCAGTAAGTTAAATTGTTTATGTTTCACTTATTTTGTTTAAATGTTGTAGTGTTTTAATGTGCTTTAATTATTATTAATACTACTCTCTTTAATTCTTTTACAAAAACTTATTTTTCCAAAACTTATGCATTCATTGTAATAGTTTTTAAATGACTTTGAATATCAGAAAAAATCTAGAGTTGCAGTTTCAGGTTTGAAAAGCAACAATGTTCTCTGCCCAGTCTTGCCTCCTGTCAAAGGCAGTCAATTCATTCTAGGGGAGAGTTTCAATGGCACATTAACTGAGATGTCACTACGTCCCACTCCCTCCATGGTGTGGTGGGACAACTCGAGCAGCCTTCACATCCAGCCTGTGTAGAGGTTACGGGCAACAGGTCAAATCCAGTTTGAATCCATTCCATAACACAAGAATGAAAATAAAAGGACTGCAGACTGAGAGGTTTGGCCTGGATTTTGCAATTGTAAGAAAGTGAATCTGTTGGTGTTTTCTATCATTGCACCATGCAACTGACAGCGATCTCCAAATGTTCACACTTCCACTGTTAAATGCAAAATTTCAGAAGCCCCCAGCAATGATTTGTTGCTCCTTTACCATGTATAAAGCTTTTCAAACTTCTTCAACTTAATCTTCAGAAAGCTGTGAATTAATGACAACCTCAAGTGTTTGCAAGTTAGTCTCACTGTAAGATATCCTACAACTCTTATGCTCTGTTGCATGAGGCATTAGTGAGTTTTAATATGTACTAAGTTATAATTACTGGCTACCAACACTTTCTCCCTCCCCTGCCCCATCCCCCTTCAGCCATAACACCTCAATTCATATATGTGGATTGTAATTCCCTCATAAATATTTTAAAACAGAATAGATTTTGAAATCATAACTTATTTTCTGGATGCAACGCTATTAGAGCGCCAGCAACCAGGGTTCAATTCCGACCGCTCTCTGTGAGGAGTTTGTACGTTCTCCCCATGTCTACGTGGGTCTCCTCCAGGTGCTCTGGTTTCCTCCCACATTCCAAAGACGTACGGGTTAGGAAGTTGTGGGCATGCTATGTTGGCGCCGGAAGTGTGGCGACACTTGCGGGCTGCCCCAGAACACCCCACGCAAAAGATGTATTTCACTGTGTGTTTCGATGTACATGTGACTAATAAAGAAATCTTATCTTATCTTTATTTACAATATTTCAGCTATCTTAATATCTGTATGCTAAAATAATTAATTTTTTGTATCATGTAAAATCTTTAAAACACAAGTTAAAAACTGTGCATTTTGCTTCCTGGTTTGTTAACTGCAAGAACTTTTCAATGTAATTGGCTGTACGGCCTGCGTGATGACATCACAGCTGCCAAATGTCCCTCTGAACTGACAGCTGACAGCAATGGAAGTCTTTGCACTGTGATGTGAACAGAGCTGCTAATGCAGTTGTTGTATTAATACAAAGACATTGGGCAGAACCAAACTGGTTGCTAAGGGAATCTCCAGCCGTCAGTTGTTTGTGGCTCAGCTAATTTTGGACTTTCTGTGCATGCTCGGACTAATGCTGAAGATGCAAATGACGTGTGCATCAAGCCACTGGTGCATCTGACCTTCCTGTCCACCACTGGATACTCCTTACTCACTTTTAATTCATTCTGTTTAGACGTTGCGTAGTAATATATTAGATTTTCCAGTGAATACAGTGAGTTTAAAGGGAGCACTGGGAACAGGGTCCCAGTGAGTTTAGAGGTAACAAGAGCCCAGTATATTTAAAGGGAGCACTGGAATCAACGTGCCGGTGAGCCAAATGCTGAACCGTTCAGATTTTCAAACAATCGGATAGCAGATTATAGTTATTTTGTTGTAATTGCATTGCTGAAATGTGATTTATTTTCTCTAAGGTCAGTTGTCAAGACCCTTTAAACATGATTTCGAGTTTGTCTGAGTCATTTGCCCAGCTCCTAGTAATTTCCAAAGTGACTGATTTATTTCAAAACATCAAATTCAAAATAGGCAAGACGCAATTCTATAATGAAACCGTTATCAATCTAAGATTTAAATAATCAGTCGATGCACTTTGTCAGATATTGAAGAGCTTTGCATCTGCCATGTCATTTGATGCTACATGCAATTATTTAGTTTTCAATCAAAGCAATCAACAGTATAAATTACTGGAATTTCATTATCCTTCCTGAACGCACCTTCAAAAATTTCTGAGCAATCAAAAATCCATAGCATTCCAAACTCAGTTTATTAATATGCCACATCCCATTGCATAATATTCACAGCCAGACAGTGGAGACTAAAATTCCAGTGGCATACTGAGGAAGTGCTGCATGATCAGAGAACCATTGTAGAATTGTTACAGTACATAAGGAGATCCATGGGCCAATGAATCTACGTCAATTCCTAGGAAAGCAATTCCATCATTCCCATTTCTCTTCCTTATTCCCTATGGCCATAGAAATTATTCTCTCCCAAGCCTCAATCCAATTCGCCTCTGAAAGCCCTGATTGATCTGTGCCCAAAACCTCTGCACAGTGTGTTCCAGATCAAAACTATTCTCTGCTTAAAAATGCTATTCCCCCACACACACCTTGTATCTTCTACCAAAAATTTTAAATCTGTGCTTCCTTCTCCTTGAACCAATCACTAGTAGGAAATGAAGCTTCTCGCTATTGCCCTTAGCCAAACCATTCAGAGGTGAATGTTTCCGATGAGGGGTTAAACTGCTGTCCCATCACAGTTTTGATCGGGGATTACTGGCAATATCAATGAAAGGTATAGCACAGAGACAGGCCTCTCGGCCCACTTGAGTCTATGCTGACCATCAAACACACATTTTTACACTAATCCAATCCTACCTCATTTTATTCATCCCACATTCCCAACAAACCC
This sequence comes from Pristis pectinata, assembly GCF_009764475.1. Classification (NCBI taxonomy): domain Eukaryota; kingdom Metazoa; phylum Chordata; class Chondrichthyes; order Rhinopristiformes; family Pristidae; genus Pristis; species Pristis pectinata. The sequence continues at coordinate 38,583,472 of NC_067419.1, read as the reverse complement.
TTCACCCCCCCCCCCCCCAAGATTCTACCATCCACCTACAAGATAGGGACGATTTGCAGTGGTCAATTCAACCATTCAGTTCTGCCAACTCAGATGTTTTTGGGATGTGGGAGGAAACCGGAGCACCCGGAGGAAACCCACACAGTTACATGGAGAACGTGCAAACTCCACACAGACAGCGCCAGCGGTCAGGATTGAACCCGGGTGCTGTGAGGCAGCAGCTTTCCTAGTTATGCCACCTGTACCCTGCCTCATATTTATCCTTGGGACAATACTAAAGGCAGGTGCTCTGGTCAATATCATGGTGCTTTTTGTGAGACCTTATTATGAGCAAAGTGTCTCCTGCATATTCTGTGTAACAATGGTGACAGCAATCCAGGATATCCTTAATTAGTTATAAAACACTGAGCTGGTGAAAGGTGATGTATACTGTAAATGCAAGTCTTTCTTTACAAATATGTTTTATTACTGATCACCTATTTTCAATCAGTTACAAATTCTGGAAGACATAATGGAAACAACTAACATACTTTGTAATAAGAATGTTCTTTTTACCCTTTTGCAGTACATTTCCCTCAGTGAAAGTATACTTTGTTTTGTATGCATTACTGTGTTTTTTGTTTATTAAGGAAAAAATGTAATGAGATTCTTTTTCAATTTATAGTTGGTGCACAGGGCATTTATCCAAGCATTATTTCACCCTGCCACCCTGCTAATGAATATATTTTGAATGTTAGAAATCTCATCTCCATCCCTTCCATTAACAATAGCCCAGGGGTGATGCAGTCGGAATGTTTGTGATGTACAATGCACCTTGATGGTGACTGCAGGGCCCACAGTGTCCCTTGACTATTTTGCATCTTAAAGGGCAGTACTGACAGAAGGTTGGTCAGAGATCAGGAAACCTCATTTCTGAAGTCAGTGAGGCCAATGTCTTTTGACTTACAAGGATTACTGATGATCTCTGATTGCTGTCACACTGCAGGCTTGAATATGTTAGGCAGTTCTGTAGGATTCAGAGGTGCTTCAATGTACAGTGTATGCCAGAGATTCATCACTTTTCATTAGATTTTTCTTTCATGCCTCATTATTAAAGTGTGAGCAGAACCACTGCCATTAATATGAAACAAGAATGAAACCATTCTTGTTATAGACAAGCTTTATTAAAGATGTTATTGAATTTAAGATCTGTCTGATGAATGGCTATTAAATTCCTTAAAAAACGATAAGAAACATGCACATGAAGCATCTGTTTTGAATCGGATATGTATTATGGAAAACACAATGAAGTTAAAGAGATAAATTCCTGAGTTCTGGTGCATTCAGACCAAGAAGGTCAAAGATTTTGGTCTGTGCTGATGTCAGCCACATTGACGTACATTTGATGCAATTCCCAATTGCACCTGTTCCATGGAAGACAAAATTGTTCAGAGGCCTGCCTCTCAATTAATATCAAGTGACTTTCACTGAAAAGTGCATTGTGGCAACATCAGTTTGGGTCATGACTATATTTAATTGTGAGGGCTCCCACAGTTGAAGAGACCATATGGAAAGATGGTATGATTCCTTTTGTTACTATATCACACTTTTAATATCGCAATGTAACCTAAGATAGATTACATGAGAATTAATAAATGAACCTGATGCAAACTAAACGAGTGAATCTTGCTGGCTGGAGCTGATGGTTCTGTTGGGAGCCTCCAACTTTTAGCCACTTAAACTTTAGTGGGTCCCCAATTTCTACTCATGCACATCAAACACAGAAGACCTATTGAGTGGCCACTAGTATCACTTCTGTTGTTGCACTCAGCTGCTGATCTCCACATACACAGGTTTGGAAACCCCATTGGTTTTAATGGGCATTTCTAGCCTGCAGATTAGATGCAAGGGGCAAAAATGGTTTATTCTTAAAATTATTTTACTTAATAATTTTACTTTTTTAAATCAGTGTTATGTTTTTAAATTTTTTTTTAGCTGTTATGTTTTTTTTTAAAAGTCCAATGGCAGAGTGGGAAAAGGAAAAGGTTTTCAGTGCACATTGTATGCAAGAGCTGATCTCTAATGTATGAAGCCCAGCATTCAGAAGAAGTTGAAGCAAGTGGAGGCCATTTGGTCTATCGTGTCTGCTCCACCATTCTATAAGATCACGGCAGATCTTTTACCTCAGTACCATTTTTCTGCACTAACCCCATAATCTCTTGATTCCCATAACATCTAAAAATCTATCTGTCTTGAACATACTCAGCGACTGAATCTCCACAGCCCTTTGTGAAGAATTCCAAAGATTCACCAAGGCTGAAGATATTTCTTGTCATCTCTGTCCTGAATGGCCAATCTCTTCTTTAAAGACTGTAATTACTTTGCTCTAGACATCCTGCTCAGAGAAAATATCACCTTCGCTTGCCCTCCACATGATATATAGTATGCTTCAATGAGATCATCTCTCACTCTCTGAAAACTCCAGTTAGAATAGGCCCAGTCAGCTTAATCTCTCTTCATACAACATAGACACCATCCCAAGAATCAACCTGGTGAACCTTTGATGCACTTCCTCTTTTGCAAGTTGATCTTTTCTTAGGAAAGAAGACAAGGCCTGCAATTTGATCTTTCCTTAGGTAGGAAGACAAGACCTGTACACAATATTCCAGGTGTGGTGTTACTAGGGCCCATAAAATTGGAACAAGTTGTCTCTCCTCTTGTATCATTTTCTTTTGCAATATAAGTCACCATGCACTTTTTCTTCCTAATTGCTTGCTACATCATCTAACTTTCAGTATACTGAACACCTAGGTCCTGCTATTATTACCCAATCTCATACCATTTAAAAAAATACTTTGTTTTTCTGCTTTACTCACCATAGTGGATAGCTTCACATTTTTCCGCTCTCACTCTGTTTGTCTATGTCCTTTTGAAGCCTTTTTTACATCCTCCTCCTTACTCACAATGTCACCTAGTTTTGGATCATCAACAAGCTTGGAAATATGACATTTGGTCCTCTCAGCCAAATGGTTGATAATAGACTAAACACCGATCCATGAGGTACCTCGCTGGTCAGAACTTGCCAACGTGAGAAAGATCCATTTATTTCCACTCTTCATTTTCTTTCTGATAACCATTTTTCAATCCATGTCAGTACATTACCCAAAACTCTTTGTGCTCTAACCTTGTTGACCAATCTCCTTTGTGTGACCTTATCAAAAACCTTCTGAAAATCCATTGGTTTGCCTTTATTTATTCTAGTTCAAGTTCAAATTTATTGTCATGGGCAGACGTACCCATGGTTTAAATGCCATGAACATTAGCTTTCTGCAGCAGCAGCACAGTGCATTACAAACATGACAAACATAAATTATATAAACTTAAATTAACATAAATTATTCATAACTTACACGACAAAATAAAACAAAAGTAAGCATAATGACATTAGTGCAAGTTAAGGGAAATGTAATCTGTGGTATATTTAGGGTCTTTCAGGTCGGTTCAAGGCAGTGGAGAAGAAGCTGTTGTTGGACCCTGAGGTGTGGGTCTTCAGGCTCCTGTACCTCCTGCCTGACGGCAGCATCGAGAGGAGGTCATGGCCCAGATGGTGGGGGTCCTTAATAATGGACGTCCATCTACTAATCACTAATCATCCTGTTTGTCACATCCTCTCAGAATCCCAGCAGATTTGTCAAACTTGGTTTTCCTTTACTAAATCCATGATGAATCTGCTCAAACCTATTATTCTTTTGAAAGAATTCTATTATTACGTTCTTCATTATGGAGTTCAGCATTTTGATGTTAGGTAACAGATTGGTATTTCCCAGTTTTCTTTCCCCCTCTTTTCATAAACAGTGAGGTAACATTCGCTCTACTCAAATCCGCAGGAACAATTCCAGAATCTGCAGAACTTTGGAAAATCTCTATAGCCGCTCTTTCAGAGCTCTGAGATATAGATTATCAGGTCCTTGGGAATTACCAGCTTTTGGCCTCACCAGGTTCTGTAGTACTTTTTTAAAAAAGATTTTCGTGCTCAGACCAGCTCCACACCGCCGGCTCCTGCTGCAGCCCTGCTCCTGCTGGTGCTCAGCAATGTTAACAGTACTTTTTTTTAAGAATAGTATGTTTCCTTCAGCCCTTCATCAGTCTAGACCCTTGGTTCTCTGGTATTTATTGTAGTTTTTTTTGGTTCTTCTTCTGTGAAAATGGACAAAATAGTTGTTTCATTCCTCTGCCATTTCCCTATGCACCCATTACAAATTCTCCATCTTTGTCTGTAAAGGACTCACACTTCTTTTAATGCACCCATAGGTGCTCTTACAGACTCTTCTTTATTTCTTGCTGGTTTAGTCTCATATTCTATCTTGCATTCTTTATCAATTTCTTGGGCCTCCATTGCTGCAATCTAAAATACTCCCAGTCTTCAGGCCTACTGCTATTTCTGACACCTTAATAAGCCTCTTCCTTTGATTTAATACTACTTTTAAGTCTTCCTTTTCGCCAGGATTTGACCACTGTTGGATTTACGTGCTTTGAAGCAAGATATTTTTTCTACAAATTACATAGCTTATTAATTCTTTAAATGCTAGCCATCACGTTTACTTTCATACCTTTCAACGTATTTTCTCCATCAACTCCAGACGTCGTTCTTTCACAGTTTCCTGTATTTAAACTTAGGACCCCAATTTTGGACTGAACTACTTCACATTCAAACTCAATGAAATATTCTATCGTATTATCTTCACTCTTTCCTGAAGGCCCCTTTGCGATAAGATTATCTTATTGCACAAAATGGAAACTAATATGGCTTTTTCCGTTGTTGGCTCCTCAATGTATTGATCAAGAATTCCATCTCAGATACACTCCATGAATTAATTTGAGGGTAGTACAGTGACATGGCTAGTAAAACTGCTGCCTCACAGCTCCAGCAACTTAGATTCAATCTGGATCTCTGGTACTGTCTGTATGCGCTTTGCATGTTCTTACCGTGTGAGTTATTTCCAGTCGCTCTTGTTTCATTCCAGTCCCAAAGACATTCATGTTGGTCGGTTGGTCGGTAAATTGCCCCTAGAATCTGGAGATGAGGTGGGGGTGTGGGGGGCACAGATTAGGGGATTGATCAAAATGTGGAGAGAATAAAGATGGACTTTGTGTAGATGGGTGGATGATGGACAGCATAATGGGCTGAAGGGTCTGTTTCTGTGCTGTTTGACTCAATGACTTACACTCCAATTTATTACAACTAGTTTGACTTAGAACATAGAACAGTACAGCACAGGAACAGGCCCTTCGGCCCACGATGTTGTGACAAACTAATTAAACTAGTAATTAAATGCCTAATTAAACTAATCCCTTCTGCCTACACAATGTCCACATCCCTCCACTCTCTGTACGTTTATGTGCCTATCCAAGAGCCTCTTAAATGCCTTTATCATATTTGCCTCCATTATCACCCCTGGCAGCGCATTGCAGGCATCCACCACTCTCTGGATAAAAAATTTGCCCCACACATCTCCTTTGAACTTAGCCCCTTTCACCTTAAATGCATGCCCTCTAGTATTAGGCGTTTCATTCCTGGGAGAAAGATACTGACTGTCTACTCTATCTATGCCCCTCATAATTTTCTAAACTTCTATCAAGTCTCCTATCAGCCTCTGCCGCTCCAGAGAAAACAACCTAAGTTTGTCTAACCTCTCCTTATAGCACATGCTCCCTAATCCAGGCAGCATCCTGGTAAACCTCTTCTGCACCTTCTCCAAAGCCTCCACATCCTTCCTATAATGGGGCGACCAGAATTGAATGCAATACTCCACATCAACTTGACCAGTCCATACTTGTCTGATCCAGCCTTGTTCAGTCCACATTATAGACTAAAGTTCCCCCTGTATTTTGTCCGTCACATGCTCCTTTAACTTAGCCAAGCCCAACATTACAACTACTTTACAGTGGCCTATAAACGACTTCTGCCAATATTTTCTAGTACTTTTACTGTTTTCTTAACTGTACCCAAATATCATGATCTGACGATTCGAGTGAATTAGAATGAAATATTCTTGGCACAGCACCTCAGATGGGATATATAGAAGTCAGACACTATCGTACTGAATGTCAGAACAGGTTTGAAAGCTACAAGGCCAACTCCTGCTCCTTCTCCTTTTGCTCTTAAACTTGCTTCTTTGATGAAACCTTCAAACATCTGTTCTAATATCTCCTTAAGTGTCCTATTCTCAAATATACTTTGAAAACTCCTTTGAAATCTCTTGGAAGGTTTTACAAGGTTAAACATGCTTCATAAAAGGAAATGAAAATTGAAAGACTGCAGATCCTTGAGTTCTGAAACCAAAACACAAAATGCTGGAAAACACTCAGGAGGTGAGGCAACATCTGTGGAGGGAGAAACAGAGTCAACATTTCAGGTCTCCCAACCTCTGCGACTATAAACTAACTTGGTTTCTCTCTTTTGCAGTTCTGATAACGGGTCTTCAACCTGAAACATTTCTCTTTCCACAGCTGCTTCCCGAACTGTTGAGTGTTTCCAATGCTTTCTGTGTTTATTTCATAAAAGCAAATTGCTGCTGTTGTTTTTAATGCAGGTACAAAAAATGTATTCATTTCCAAGCTCAATATTCTTAAACAGCTTTTCCTATTGTTCATTGCGAGCAGTCGTTCTTCATATGTTAAACTCAGGTCAGATTCTGCAATGTTGATACTTTATCGCTGAAGTAGATTATATCCATCAATTCTGACATCCCTGTTCTATCCATCCATAAACATGCAATTGCTCTTCATAGTCCCCATTGTTAAATGTAGTGCTTCACTTATGTAGTGAACTTACCTGGTAACTTCATCTAATTGATCTAAACTAGACACTCAGAGCAATTTCTGAGACATCTTTGCTGTTCTCCATTCCAAGGGAGCTGTGCTTTCCCGAATCAGACTTCTCTGACCCCAGTATACCACCACAACATTGTTAACCTCCAGCAAGTAGCTAAAAACCTGGTTCACCCAATGTTTGTGTTTTACCCCATGGATTTTCCTCTAGCTCCTGCAAATTGCACATACTTACAAAGTCCATGACCTTTGAATACCACTATGTACTAATGGGTACAGGGCTTCAAAAATGAAGCCTACTAGCACAAGAACAGTACTTGTGAGCTAACGCATCAGGCAGCATCAGTGGAAATGGAGGCAGAGTTAATGATTCCAGTCAAAGACTTCATCCCAACTGGGAAAGTGAGAAGGCAAGTTAGTTTTAAGTTGCAAAGAGGCACCCACACAAGTAATTAAAGCCAAAGTCAAGATCCAATACAGTCAACAGCTTTCTGTTCACCAACATTATAATAGTGTTCATAGTGCCACAATTATGATAATGCAAGCTGTGAATTCCTGCATTCTTGTCCTTTCTCAAGGGTTCTATTCATTAATACTTGCCACATTGTAATTTATAATCTATGGTCTCTCATTGTATCTCCCTAGAAAACACTTTTGTAATGGTGTTTGCAGGCCCAAGAATACAGCATGTGCAGGCAGATGGTTTATTCTTAATTATGTTTATATCATTGCAAATTGAAAGTAAATGAATTGCTTTGTCACATGAATTGGAGAATAGAAGAATGAGGGGAGATTTGATAGAGGTTTACAAAATTATGAGGGGCATAGACAGAGTTAACGCGAGTAGACTCTTTCCACCTTGATTAGGAGAGATAATTACGAGACGACATGGTTTTAGGGTGAAAGGGGAAAGGTTTAGGGGGAACATTAGGGGGAACTTCTTCACTCAAAGAGTGGTGGGAATGTGGAACAGGCTGCCATCTGATGTCGTAAATGTGGGCTCACTCTTAAGTTTTAAGAATAAATTGGATAGATACATGAATGGGAGAGGTCTGGAGGGTTATGGACTGGGTGCAGGTAAATGGGACTAGCAGAATAACATTTCGGCACAGACTAGAAGGGTCGAATGGCCTGTTTTCTGTGCTGTAGTGTTCTATGGTTCTATTCTATGGTTCTATGGTTCTATGCTGGAAAAGTCTTTGATAGGATTACTAAATTAAAAATAAAGTCATTCTGAAAATATGCAGTTCTTCATAAGAAGACCATTAAAATGAAATGATTGTCTCATTAATTTTTTTTAATCCTAAAGCTGTGAATAAAATACAAAATTAATTTTGTTGCAAAATACAGATGTAAGTGTGTTTAATTGGATCTGATTTTGAATGTCCTTTTATTTGAATCAGAAATACAAGTTCCTACCTATAAACTCATCCATTACAAAGAAAGGTTGAAAAAAAACAAAATGTCAACAGCATAGCAACAAAACACAGGGAAATGTCAAGGGTAGTTTTTGTACTTTTCTAGCAATAACCATTTCATTACTGGTCTCATATTGCTAAGAACACTTCCAATCTGGGTACATGCATTGCTTTCATGCCAAGACAAACACAGAAATATAGAAACAAAAGAGGATGACACTGAGTTTTTCATTCAGTTCTTAGTTTAATATCTTCAGGCAGTTTTATGAGTTTTCAAGTACATCACAAAAAGGATATCATTGTTTTGCAAAGCTGAATGAACACACTCAACAAACAAAACTGCAGTGTAAAGCTTTTGTAGTGGCTAGTCCATACAGACAAACAGCAAACATAATCAAAGACCCCTCCCACCCCAGAAATTCTCTCTTCTCCCTTGCTCCCATCAGGAGAAGATACAAAAGCCTGAAAGCACGTACCACCAGGCTCAAGGACAGCTTCTATCCCACTGTTATAAGACTATTGAACGGACCCCTTGTGCAGTGGGATGGACTTTTGACCTCACAATCTACCTCGTCTTGGCTTTGCACCTTATTGTCTGCCTGCACTGTACTTGCTCTGTAACATTTTATTCTGCATTCTGTTATTGCTTTCCGTTAATGCACTGCTGTTATGAAATGATCTGTATGGATGGCATGCAAAACAAAGTTTTTCACTGTACCTTGGTACATGTGACAATAATAAACCAACTTACCAATTTACATAAAGCTATAGAGTTATACAGCATGGAAACAGGCCCTTTGTCTGAATTCACACTTGCTAGTCCAATTTGCCTGCGTTTGGCCCATATCCCTCTAAACCTTTCCTATCCATGAACTGCCTGAATGTCTTTTAAACATTGTAGTTGTACCTGCCTCTACCACTTCCTCTGGTAGCTCGTTCCATATATCCACTGCCTTCTGTGTGAAAATCTTTCCCCTTAGGTTCCCTTTAAATTTCCCTTCTCACCTTAAACTTATACCCTCTAGTTTTAGACTCTCCTATTCTGGGAGAAAGACTATGACCATTCACCTTATCTGAGCCCTTCATGATTTTATATACCAATGTAAAGGTCATCCCGCAGCCTCCTACACTTCAGGGAATAAAGCCCAGCCTATCCAGTTTCTCCTTATAACTCAAGCCCTCCAGTCTCGGTGACATCTATTTGAATCTTTTCTTCACCTTTTCCAGCTTAATGAACCATAGAACCATAGAACCATACAGCAGAAAACAGGCCCTTTGGCCCACCATGTTGTGCCGTCCATCAAACCACCCTCATACTATCTAACCCTTTCCTCCCGCATATCCCTCTATCTCACATTCCTCCATGTGCCTATCCAACAAACTCTTGAACCTGTCCAATGTATCTGCCTCCAGCACCACCCCAGGAAGTGCATTCCATGCACCAACCACTCTCTGGGTGAAATATCTCCCCCTGACATCTCCCCTGAACCTCCCACCCATAACCTTAAAGCCATGCCCTCTCGTCTTGAGCATTGGTGCCCTGGAAAGGAGGCGCTGGCTGTCTACTCTATCTATTCCTCTCAATATTTTATATACCTCTATCATGTCTCCTCTCATCCTCCTCCTTCCCAGTGAATAAAGCCCTAGCACCTTAAGCCTGTGCTCATATTCCATACGCTCTAATCCAGGCAGCATCCTGGTAAATCTCCTCTGCACCCTCTCCAACGCCTCCACATCCTTCCTATAATGCGGCGACCAAAACTGAACACAGTACTCTTAAGTGTGGTCTAACTAGAGTTTTGTGAAGCTGCATCATCACTTCACGGCTCTTAAACTCAATCCCACGATTTACGAAAGCTAACATCCCATAGGCTTTCTTAACTGCTCTATCCACCTGTGAGGCAACTTTCAGTGAACTGTGAATATGAACCCCCAGATCCCTCTGCTCCTCTACACTGCCAAGTACCTTGCCATTTACCTTGTACTCTGCCCTGGAGTTTGTCCTTCCAAAGTGTACCACCTCACACTTCTCCGGATTGAACTCCATCTGCCACTTGTCAGCCCAGCTCTGCATCCTATCAATATCCCTCTGTAAGTTCCGATAGCCCTCCACACTATCCACAACACCGCTGATCTTAGTGTCATCCGCAAACTTACTAACCCAGCCTTCCACCCCCTCATCTAAGTCATCTATAAATTACACAAAAGAGGTCCCAGAACCGATCCCTGCGGGACATCACTAGTCACTGCCCTCCAACCCGAGGGCACTCCTTCCACCACAACCTTCTGCTTTCTACAGGCAAGCCAATTCCTAATCCACACAGCCAAGCTTCCCAAGATCCCTTGGCCTATGACCTTCTGAAGAAGCCTACCACGAGGTACCTTATCAAATGCCTTACTAAAATCCATATAGACCACATCCACTGCACTACCCTCATCCATCTTCCTCGTCACCTCCTGAAAGAACTCTATCAAGCTTGTGAGGCAAGATCTTCCCTTCACAAATCCATGCTGGCTGTCCCTAATCAGTCCATCATTCTCCAGGTGTTCATAGATCATCCTTTCTATAGCCAGGCAACCAGAAATGCACAAAATACTCCAAGTGTGGTCTCACCAACTTGTAATCAGTGTCCTGGCCAATGAATGTAAGCCTGCCAAACACCTTCTTCACTACCCTATCTACCTGTGTCGCCACTTTTCACAAACCGGACATTGGTGAACAGGGGAGCACTGTTGATAACTCCTTCTATCACGTTGCTGATGATTAAGTGTTAATCAATGAGGCAGCAATTATCAGATTGGATTTGTCTCGCTTTTTTTCTGGACTGGGCAAACTATAGCAACCAACAACTTCGAGCTGTTCTGTGCACGATAAGGATCAGAACTAGCTGGAAAATCCTGGCACCTTTGTACTGGCACATCAACATTTCATTGCATTAATACCGGCACATTTGAGATCACGTGAATGCAAAGATCCTAATACTCTTGACTGCTCCTTGCTGGAAATTCTTTCATTACACTCTGCCACTGAAATGATCATTGAGTTCAGCAGCTAAATGGCATCCTGGTCACTTTGCACGACAAATTGACTCCGAAATCTGCATCACATGGACATATACACAGCTCGTGGTTTCTCCTTCTAGAACTCAATCACCAAACGAGGGATACAGGGCTTGATAATTTCAAAGCAATTTTAAAATATCTGCAAAAGTCTTTTATCAATAATACCTTCATAAAAAATCTCAAATGGATTTTTTCTTTAGTATTTGTTTTAATAGTTGGCTTTGTACCATGAACTTTTGAAATGATTTTTATTTTGTATTATTTGGCCGTTAATTTTTTTATCATACAAAAGGCTTTCTAAATCTTGCTTTTCACAGGTAGTAATTTTGTTGAAAGAATTCACGTTACATATTTACTTGTATTCAGGAGTGCTATCTGTTCCCTAGGGCATGTGCTTGCTGTCTTATTTTTAGCAATCAAGTCTCACTGGCATGTATCCAGAGTGCACCAGTTGGAAACACTAGTGTAACTTGCAGCTGGATCTTACCAACTATTGCTGGTGATTCTGATTGGAACCTCCAGTCTATATTCAAGTCCCAGGCTTCTGTGCAGGAGATCTCAGACATGGATGTTTTGACATGAAATTTTGACAGAATGCATTTTATAACACCTCCTGCCAGATTCTTTCAATGATAATACTTAAAGCCAATAGCTACTTCTACATCTTTCCCATATGTAAAACAAAACAACCACAGAAACCCAAATCAGAATAGGATTGTGTATGGAGCTAAAAGAATTTAAAAAAAGCTTCTTTCATATTCCTTTCAAGATGACAGAAGCAATTTACTGCCAATTTTTGAATTGCAGTCATTGTTGTAATGTGGGAAAGGCAGCGGCCAATTGAACACAGCGAGCTCCCACAACCGAAATGTGAGAATAGCTAGATAATCTTATTAACAAATATTGTGAGGGGATAAAATTGGCCAGGACACCATAGATAACTCCAGAAGATCCTTACTTTACTGCACAGATTGAGTACACAGATTTACTGCAGCCACTGAGTCCATTCTCCACTTGTAGTGCCACAGGATCTTTTACATCCATGTCAGAAAGCAGCAGAGCCTTTATTTAATACCAATTCCTTTGGACTATACACTGGAGTATAAGCATAATTAGAGTGATAGAGTTGTACAGCACAGAAACAGCCCCTTTGGCTCACTATATCCATATCACCCATTATACCTAGCTACACTAATCCCATTTACCTGCAATCGGTCTGTAAGCTTCTATGTTTTCTAGACTCCAACCACCCTCTGTGTGAAAAAAAACCCCTCTCAGATTCCCCCTAAACCCCTGTATCTCTCACAAACTCGTCTTTGACACCCGCACAAAAAGATTTTCCCCATCTATCCCCCTCATAATATTATATAACTCTATCAGGTCACATATCCTCCTGCGCTCCAGGGAAAACAAGCCCAGCCTATCCAGTCTGTCTTTATCATTGAAGTGCTCCGATCCAGGCATCATTCTGATGAATCTTCTCTGTACTCTCTCCACCACAATAGCATCCTTGCTATCATGCGACAACCAGAACTGCGTACAATACTCCAGATGTGGCCTAACCACTGCTTTATAAACTTACTACATGACACCCCAGCTCTTATACTCCATGCCATGGCCAGTGAAGGCTTCCTTCACCACCTGATCCACCTGTGCTGCCACCTTCAGAGAACTATGGACTTGTACCCCAAGATCCCTCTGTTCATCAACACCCCCTACCATTTCCTGTGTACATCCTACCCAAGTCTCACCCCCCACCCATGCATCACTTTACATTTGTCAAGAGTAACTTACATTTGCCATTGCCCTGCCCAACTTTCTAGCCAATCTCTATCTTGCTGTAGCCTTAGGCAACTTTGTTCATTATCTACAACACCATCTTCTCGTGTCTTCTGCAATCTTATCGTACCTCCTACATTCATATCTGAGTCACTAATGTATATCAAAAACATCGAAGGTCCCAGCACTGATCCTTGTAATATTATTGTTCTTAAATTTCTGGAATGAAACAACACAATTGGGACATCCATTCGAACCAACATTTGCTAAAGTTGGAATTTAAGGTATGACAATGGTGGGGAAGTGGAGGATAATACATTGAAACTTACTTGTTCGCCAATATCCAGAGGTATAGGATCTGTATACAACTGAACAGCTTCCTCTCCTGTGTTAACCTTATTTTATTCCCTCCCATTTTTGCAATTTCATCTTGGAATCTCATGATACAACAGCTTGATATTTTATGTATTTCAAAATTCAACAGTTTCTGTAATGTGTTTTTGTTCAACACACTGTGTTACCTCACCGAATACTGTTCAAGATGAACCAAGTTGAAAAAATTCACAGAGTGACAGCCTATCAAGTCAGATCTAAAGCTTAGGTTGTCCAGAGGTTTGACGTGAGTGGACGCGTTTAATTTCCATTCCCTCTGTACCTCTGTACAGTCAGTTTGCGCATATTTGTTTTGTGCTGTCCTTATTCTGGTTTCTATTCTTGTCTCTGGATGAGTTCATATTTCACGATAAATGTCTTATGAGGCTTGTAATAAACTTGCTTTGAGTTGCTGCAGTCATTTGAATAATGAACCTTTTAAACCCTTCAGATACACATCTTCCCTTGACAGGAGCTAAGGCATTGTATTCTGACGATATTCACAATGCTTGTCTCGCAAATAATATATGCATCTTAAAAGATTTACCTTTGTTTCTATGCAATGGTTTGGCATGAGTGAATTCCAAAAGAATGCCACTTATGGATACGTTGGAATATGTACCTGCAACCCTCAAAAAACAATTAAGCTACATTAGGTAAAAAGCACACTTGCTGACTGTGAGGATTCGAAGAGCTTTTTCACCCATTTCTCCACAATCGATGGATTTACCTGATGGGAATTCCATTAAATGAACCAGATGCTCAGGCGACCTCTTTGACTCCTGCTTGTCTGTCTATGAATAAATAAAATCTTTTCATGGATTGTGTTGACAATGCGTGCAAATTGAGATTTGTTTGGCACCTTGTGAAGCTTTTGACTCATTATAGCGGGATGCAGTATTGGTGTTCAGGACTGGAAGCAATGCGCAGACTGTTTGAAAGTGCTTACATTCTACTCCAATGCATCTTAGTCATTAGAAGTGCGTGCTTCTCACTTCAAGTTGCTCTGTCTTATTTTAAACATATTCCCTTCTGCTCGATACATTTACAATGACTTCCCTCCAGGTGCCTCAGTGGGATCTCCTCGGCTACAACGATTCAGTTCACAGATTTTCTATTTAAAAGCGCTTCTGATTTCTACATAGGAATTGCAGTGGATGGCAAAAATATAAATCCAAATTATTCTTACAAAATATTCAGTAGGTGTTGAACACAGTGGGGTATATCATGTATTTGTGTGACAGTGTATCCTGGTTGGTTATTACTTCCATCAAAGTCAATGAAAATAAGAATGGAGAGAGATGTACCAGGTCACTGTTACCAAGAAGTCAGAGGCCATCCCATAGAATCTAGACCAACTTGACCAACAGATGAAGCAGTGATTTAAGATATCTTTATTAGTCACATGTACATCAAAACACACAGTGAAATACAATCTTCTTGTGTAGTGTTCTGGTGGCAGCCTGCAAGTGTCACCACACTTCCGGCGCCAACATAGCATGCCCATAACTTCCTAACCCGTACGTCTTTGGAATGTGGGAGGAAACCGGAGCACCCGGAGGAAACCCACGCAGACACGAGGAGAACGTACAAACTCCTTACTGACAGTGGCCAGATTTGAACCCAGGTTGCTGGCACTGTAGAGTGTTACGCTAACCACTACGCTACCATGCCTGCCTACAGTGTAGAAAGTTCTCAATGGAAAGAGGGAGCAGGTAAACCAACTTAGCATCGGGGAGGAAATTGGTTTTTCACTTGTTTATAAGTGCATGCACCTTGCAAGATCAACATTTACTGCCCTTTCCTGATTGCCCTTAAACTGAATGGTTTGCTAGGCAATTAAAAGTCAACCAGATGCTGTGTGAGTGGAGTCACATATACAGGTCAGGTAGGATAAGGGTAGCAGACTTTGACCCCTGTCAGACATTTCAGCTTCACCATCACTGAAACCAGCTTTTATTCCAAACACTGATCCCTTGAACAAAATCCCAGCTACCATAACAGGATTCAAACTCACTGCTTGAGTCTAGATGTAACTCCACTAACTTAATTACACATCTCGGTGAGGGGGTAGGGAATGGGTGCTGGCAAGCCAGGGTGGGAGAGGTCCTGCTACAGAGGATGGGCACAGTCTCAGATTTTTTTGTCTGTGTTTATTGTATGTCTTCTGTTTTATGTATGTCCTTCATTATGTGAGTCTGGGGGAAATGACATTTCATTCCTCCATGTGTTTTTATAGCATATGGGTGAATGACA
Organism: Pristis pectinata; assembly: GCF_009764475.1. Classification (NCBI taxonomy): domain Eukaryota; kingdom Metazoa; phylum Chordata; class Chondrichthyes; order Rhinopristiformes; family Pristidae; genus Pristis; species Pristis pectinata. Next base: position 38,567,774 of record NC_067419.1, on the reverse strand, counting down.
ATAAAGTAACTTGAACTTGAACTTGAACTTGAACTTGAAGATGCACTCAGCTGGGTTTGGTGGAGAGGGGTGGGAATGGAAGAAAGTCAGGAGAAGGCATGTGTTCCAGGATGAGAATGCAAAGCCTCTGTTATCAATTCCTTCTAGTGGTCCACGATAGCACAAAATAAAGCAGCCTTCCGCAGAGAAATGGTGAAATCTGCTAACCTACGAGGGTTGTTCTAACTTGATGCTTGGATACTCTGAATAGTGCCAATTTAGCAATTTGTACCAAGGATGAAAGAAGATTAATAAGGTTGATTATAGAAGTGCTGCTGGCCTTGCATGTAATGTGGTGGGGGGGGTTCTTTTTCTGGAGCAATTGAGCAGTATGATTTACTGAGACCCATTTGGATTTTGCCGATTCAGAGTTGTACTTGCATGGTTACGATGAGGCAACAAACAAGCCACAAGACAACTTCAGATTCTATCAATGCTTCCATCAAGTCATAGATTGAAAATGTGGGAAGGATGGGACACTTGCTTTGCTGCAAGGGGGAAAAAGTCCATTTTGCCTACATCTGCAAGTGTTGAAACATTCAAGTCGATAAAAGCTATGTTGACTCCAGCTAAACTGGGGGCAAGGCCTTTGAAGGGTTGGCTAAACTAGCCGACCAGTATGAGTGCAGCATATCCCATCCCACAGAGCAACAGTACACGTTTACCTGCTGATATCAGCACCCAGATAAAGCAGTTGTGGACATTATGGCAGATTTGAGACAACCTGTTAAATACTGCAAGAATGGAAAAGTCTGGAGAAAAAATGTGGGATCACATTGCTTGTGGAATCCATGATGTACATTCTCAAAAAATAATTTCAAGCAGGGATTTGATATTGGCCAGGCAACGAAGATTGAACAATGAACATAGGATTTGCCACATCACCCAGCAAAGGCTTAGAGAATTGACAAGATATGGCTTTGATCTTCAACTTCTTTGGGAATGGACGGTATTCCTGCTGAATTTCCAAAAGTTAGCGGAAAGGAATATCGGTCGCAAATTCGCAGTCTCACCTCCCATAAGGGTAAGGCCAGGAGCTTCAGAGATGCCAGAATCATCACCAGTTTCAAGTACTGAGACAAACGCAATTGTGATAGCTGCAGAGGGGTCTCCCTGCTGTCTATCACATGGAAAGTCATTGCTAGGGCCCTAGTCAACCATTTCTTCCCAGTGGCTGAACAGCTGCCCTCCAATCTGTACTGTGGATTCTGTACATCTGGAGGTGGGACGGACATTCACTGCATGTCAAGTCCAAGAGAAATACAAGAACTAGCATCAAAATGGCCTCTTTTGTCCTCACTAACTCATTTGATTCCATCAATTGAAAGGGGCTCTGAATCATCCTTCTCAAATATGTCTGCTTATGGAAATTTGTCTCCATCTTCCTTCTGCTTCATGGTGGCATACAAGCAGTAATCTTGACAGAAACACGATGATGCTGGAGGAACTCAGCAGGCCAGGCAGCATCCGTGGAGAAAAGCAAGTGGTCAACATTTCGGGTCAGGACCCTTCTTCAGGACTGAAGGTAGAAAAAGGGAAAACCCGATATATAGGAGGGAAAAACAGAGCAGTGATAGGTGGACAAAAGAGGGGAGGTGGGGTGGGCGCAGGGAGGTATTAGGTAGATGCAGGTAAGAGATAGTGATAGGCAGGTGCAGGGGAGGAGGGGAGAGCAGATCCACAGGGGGATGGGTCAAAGATAAGGAGAGAAAGGAAAATAAAAGGGTAGATAAAAAGAGGTTAGGAAGGGGAAGAAGAGAAGAAGCATGGTGGGGGGTGGTTTTTGTGGGGAAGGGGGTGGGGATTACCTAAAGTGGGAGAATTCAGTGTTCATGTCGTTGAGCCGCAAGGTTCCAAGATGGAAAATGAGGTGCTGTTCCTCCAGTTTGTGTCTGGAATTCTCCTGGTAGTGGAGGAGGCCGAGGACTGACATAATCTGTGATAGTGTGGGAGTGGAAGTTGACGTGACTGGCAATGGGGAGGTGCAGGTTGCGGTTACGGACAGAGCACAGGTGTTCTGCGAAACGGAACACCTCCTCCCCCGCACATGCCTATCACTACCTCTTACCTGCATCTACCTATCACCACCTTGTGCCCACCCCGCCTCCCCTCTTTTGTCCACCTATCACTGCTCTACTTTTCCCTCCTATATATTGGGCTTCTCCTTTTCCTACCTTCAGTGCTGAAGAAGGGTCCTGACCCAAAACATTGACCGCCTGCTTTTCTCCACAGATGCTGCCTGGCCTGCTGAGTTCCTCCAGCATCACTGTGTTTTTCATCTAGATTCCAGCATCTGCAGTCCTTTGATTCTCCAGTAATCTTGACAAACTTGAGAAGGGTCCACAACAGGCACAATCTCAATGCAGACTGGTGTCAAGCAGGCACATGGCATCACGCCAACACTTCTCAATCTTTCTTGCCTCAACGCTGCACCTCACCTCCAACATCTTCACACTGGAATGGAGCTGATCTGCAGGACATATGGGAAGTTTTCCCACATATGTCACCTCCACCCGAGAACCAAGAATTAAAGTCACCCTCAACTTCACGACTGAAACATACTAGAGAATGGGCCTTACACTTAACAAAGGTCCTCTACCAGCCAAGAGTCTTTTCTCATATCTCCGGAACCACCTCTCATGTTCCTTGTGCCAGTTCTGCCTGTGTGTGCACTGCAGTTACTCAGTCTACTCCAACAGCTTCTCCCAAACCCACCGCATCTACTACCGAGAAGGATGAGGGAAACAGATGCATGAAAACACCATCAGCTGCAGGTTCTTCTCCAAGTCTGACATCAGGCCGATCTGGATACACGTAGTCGATCCTTCATCGTTGCTGGATCTAGATCCTGGAATCCCTACCCAACAGCACTATGGGAGCACCTTCTCCAGCAGGACTGCAGCAGTTAAAGGATGTGACTCACCACCACTGAGGGCAATTAGGAATGGACAACAAATGCTAGCCTTGTCCATGATGCTCTGATCACAAAAATAAAAAAATAGAGAATGAAGATGAGAAGCTTATTGGTTTTGCATCAAGATCCTTTTTCCAAAGCAGAGAAAAGATACAACTAGACAAAAAACATACACCTATTCTCTATGAAAAGACAAAGTTCCACTGGTGCTTATTTGATCTGGGTCAAACGCAGGCAGGTGGAACTAGCTTAGACAGACATCTGGGTCAGCATGGACGAGTTGGGCTAAAGGGCCTGTTTCCCTGCTGTATAACTCTATGACTCTATGATTCTATGATCCAAACTTTCCAATTCATAGAGTTTGCGTGCACAGGTAGGCCGTAACATTGGCTGAATAATGAGACAGCAGTACCAGATGAGGGTGTGTCATTACTGGAATGAATGAACAGTTTCCCATCTATAATCAACAGCTTGCCACCATCATGAGCCACCCCCCTATTCTCTCACAGGAGTACAAGTACACCCAGCATGGACGAAAAGGAGCATGTGAAGATAACACATTATGACCATATTACAGGAAAAGGTACAAGTTAAGCATCCAGATGATATAATTTGATAGGGATCTAGAATCATTCCTCCAAAAGAGTGTTATGCTGATGCAGTTGTTTGGAGGTGGTCCATGGATATCTCTCAGTGCCATGTTGCCAATAGTTTTGTTTGGTGAATGAGAATGAAGGACACAGTCTACAGGACAGGAATTTGTGATGGGCAGAAGTGTCCGAATGCACTTCCATTTGATGAAACCAGAACTTGGTGTTACTGTGGGTCGCCAACACGCAAAGCAGATGGAACACCACGCCGAAGTTTGTGACTGCTGAAGTAGATGACACTGTATAACTATGAGGGGGTCACACGGGGAAGCATCATTGATTGCATGGGATTAGTTTAGTTAGTCACTCCTCTGAATAATGGTCCAATGATGAGATGTCATCAAGACCAGTTAAGTCATTGTACGGCACAGTCATCAAGTGAAACAGATGAGGATTTTTAGAAAGAAGTTTCCTCACCTGTTTCAAAACTGAGATTGTGAAGAACACACCTCAAAAAATATCTACTGGGGATATTACAACATAATTGAATTTGTAAATATGAGAATGTTAGTCACAGATTTCTTGTATCATTGTATGTTTTAGACTTTTTTTTAAACTGTTTATGTTTTCATCCACTTTAAAGGGCAAGAGATTTGCTTATCTTTGGGAGAGGTTCCTTTCATTCTGTGGTTATCAATGCCCTCTAGTGGTTGGATGATGACACAAGATGTGTGATTTCACACCAAGAGAACCCCATAATGAAAACCACTGAATCATGATGTTATTTTTACTCACTGTTTGCATACATTGAACCTAAAGATGTTATTATAAAAATCCAATAACTAAACTTTGACTTTCACAATCTTAAGGCTGCTATTTCTGTGTTTTTTTTTTGCAAAAGCCTTTTGAGTTGCAGAGTGCAAAACTTCATCTCCCAGTAGACAATTCATAAATCAGTTGTGTCAAATAGCTGCCTGTGCAGAATCAGGCAATTTGAAATGGAATATACTGACCACCATCACCCATTTTAAATTTTTAAAATTATACATGGGATATGGGAAAATGATATATATTACAACAGACAAATCTATTGGCAACAAAGGCTAGGAGTAGGCAACAGATAAACTGAACCGGGAGTGGAGTCAGGCAAGGTGCAAATAGGCTGTTTTATTGATGGCATAATATGTGGTCTTTAGTTTAATCTGGATTTAAGTAAAATGCCAAGTCTGATAACAGTCTGTTTCAGTTTGAGACAATTGCCAGGGATTTGGTTCAACCATCCATGATCTCAACTACATTTGGCTGGCTCAGAGATCACAGATCAGAATCAGAATCAGAATCAGGATCAGATTTATTATCACTGACTTATGTGACGTGAAATTTGTTGTTTTGTGGCAAACTCATAAAGTTGCTATAAATTATGAAAATAAATAAATAGTGCAAATAGAAGGAATAATATTCATGGGTTCACAGATACATATATTCATGAAATCCCTGAAACTGTACAACAAGAACACCAAGTATGAACATGAGATCAGGGTTCCAATTATGCTTCCTCTATGGAAGTCCATGCTCTGGCATTTCACATCGTTGTAGACCTTGCATGCAGTGGGTGCACAATCTCTATTGATATTGAGATGTGAGAGAAGAGAGTTGGATAGATAGCAATGTTTTTACTGCATGTCACAGCAGAAACGTTACAAAGATTCAATACGTAAAAGCTTACCTTCCATAAAAATATAGCTACCGAAAACACAGTGGCCCTGTATGTTAAATCATAATACAGAATTAACTATCGTCGGTCTGACAGACCATGTTAATGAGATTCTGTCTGACATCAAGCCAGTGAGAGAAGGCTGAGTAATAATGTTGTGATAGGTGGATAATTACAACGAGCTTTGTGTCTAATATAGTGGCAGAAATTCATAGATCCCTTCACCCAGCACTTTATTAATGCAGACCTGTTCTCTGAAATCTTTCGGAATACTTGGCAGAGAAATGGCACTTTGACTTTTGAGTGCATTTTTATTTAATGGAAAATGCAATTAATCTCTGGTAGGCTGACAGCCGGTCTGTCCATAAGACATGGCACAAATGTAAAACTGCAGCAGATAATAAGTAAACCATGTTATTTTGCAACCATTGTGTGTGATGTGTAATATTGCTCATTAGTGAGCAATACCCTTCAGTAAATAATAATAAAATATGTAACATTAAGGAAAACGTAATAAATATTTACATAGGACTTTTGAGAACATATCTGAATGCACTATCATTTACAGACTGCATTACCAAACAGCATGTGAATAAGAGCTATTTACTTTCATTAGCATTTGCCACTCAAAATGACTGGAGTTCTTTCACCTCCCAAGTAGCATTTATCCTTGTGTAGTCACTCCTCCCCAGCTAAAATCATTATTTCAATACTAAAGAAGGGTTATGAAATGCAAACGTGTACTAATGATAGTTAATTCAATATTGAATTTAATGGATTCACCCTTGGTACCTGTGCCTTCAGTTGGCTGGGCTCCAACGCCATAAGTTTCTCCTCCTATAACATTCCCTTCAGAACTTACCCTTTTGACCAAATTAGAGGTCCTGTCTTAATGTCTCCAAAAGCCGTAAAATGCGACTTTTTTTTTCGATGATGCAATCTTTCAAGTGCTATATAAATGTGAGTAGTTGATTGACAAGGCTTTTGACAAGGTCTTACAATGGTCGACTGGTCTGGAAGATGAGATCACATGGGATCCAGGGTAAGCTAGCCAATCTGATACAAAATCGGCTTGGAAGAAGGATTTGGAGAGTGGCAGTGGAGGGCCGTATTTCAGATTGGAGACCTGTGACCAGTGGTGTGCCACAGGGACTGGTGCTGGGTACACTGTTGTTTGTCACGTATATTCATAATTTGGAGTAGAATGTAGGTAGTAGTAATTGTACGCGCCTCTACCACTTCCTCTGTGTGCAGTTCTGGTCACCTTACTACAGGAAGGATGTGATTAAGCTAGAGAGGGTGCAGAAAATATTCACAAGGATGTTGCTGGGACTGGAGCACAAGGAGAAAATGGACAGGCAGTTTTCCCTGGAGCGAAGGAGGCTGAGGGGTGACCTAATAGAGTTTATAAAATCATGAGGGGAATAGATAAGATGGATGGACACAGTCTTTTTCCAAGCATAGGGAGTCTAAAACTAGAGGACATAAATTTAAGGTGAGAGGGGAAAGATTTAAAAAGCACCTGAGGGGTAGGTATTTCACACAGAGGGTGGTGGGTATATGGAATGAGCTGCCAGAGGAAGTAAATTACAACATTTAGAAGACATTTGGGTAGGTTCATGGATAAGAAAGATTTAGAGGGATACGGGCCAAGTGCAGGCAAATGGGACTAGCTCAGAAAGGCACTTGGGTCAGCATGGACAAGTTGGGCAGAAGGGCCTGTTTCTATGCTTTATATCTCTATGACTCTAATTTAAATTTCATTATCACATATGTAACCGAATATGATAAAGCCCTCCTGGTGAAAAAACAGTGAACCACGAAATGGAAAAGCTTTTCAAATTTTAGTCTTAATTCTTTTCCAGTCACAATCCAACCAGTATTTGAAACAGCCAGAAACCACTTGAAACGAGTTTTCAATAACCCGCCCCCCAGCAGATAAAGCCATAACTTATGCAAATTGAAGGAACTATTGTGAGTTACATCAATGACACCATTAACATTTTAAGTCAATGAACAAAACCAGTCTGAGTTGTGATCTATTGATTAGAAGCCACTGTCTGATGTTTTAAGTGAAAATGAAAACAAAGCAGTTTGCAATTCATAATGGTGATTTTCTTCTCATAAGTTCGCACAGAGACTGGTAAAACTCCAGGAGCAAGTGATCTGCTCATGCTTCCTGGACTCAAGCAAGGGAATTTTTTAAAAAGACAGACCTAACTTAATAAAGAAACTGTCTAATTACATGATCTCAAACAGATCAGGTTCCTTGAAATGAACTGCAGGTCCTCCCCAGTTACAAATGCCCGACATATGGACAGCGCTTGGGAAAATCGGCGGGATGGAGTTGCTGGCTGTTACGGGGCTGTGGGCATCTTCCTCCAAGTGGGAACAGAATAGGGCATTCCTGCCGGCCTTCCCTCCCACCCCCCCCCCCCCCCCACGCTCCCCAACCCCTCACTCCCTCGAGCAATCGGGAACTGGGTCAAGACAAGCAGGGCTGGGAGCGCTGAGCGGACTCACCCACCCATTCACTGAGCCAGTGAGGCCAGCTGGCAGCCGCTCTTCCCGTGCCTGCTCGCTCCCCAGTCACAGCCATTTCTGTGATCATTTCCCGCACATTGTTGTTCATTTTCGACCTATGAACAGTTTGGGTTATGAACAGTTCCCAGGAACAGAAACCTGTCATAACCTGGGGACTACCTGTATGGCACAGGATCATTAGATTGGTTGGTAAATCCCACATATTTTTCTCCTAGGAAGCCAATTCTATAATTTCTGTTTGTCACAGAAGCAGACCCTTGTCCATGCTGACCTTTTTGCCCATCTACATTAATCTCATTTGTCCACATTGGGACCATATCCTTCTATGCTTTGCCGATTTAAATGTCTGTCCACTTAGTTACTCTCCTGCCTTTACTGCTGGTGACCTTATTTTGGATTTTGTCCTTAAGCATCTAAAGTAAAAGATAATAGAGAAAGATGAAAAACACGATGATGCTGGAGGAACTCAGCAGGCCAGGCAGCATCCGTGGAGAAAAGCAGGCGGTCAACATTTCGGGTCAGGACCCTTCTTCAGGACTGAAGATAGGAAAAGGGTAAGCCGAAGGAGGGAAAAGCAGAGCAGTGATAGGTGGACAAAAGAGGGGAGGTGGGGTGGGCACAGGGTAGTGATAGGTAGATGCAGGTAAGAGATAGTGATAGGCAGGTGCGGGGGAGGAGGGGAGAGCAGACCCACTGGGGGATGGGTCAAAGGTAAGCAGAGAGAGAGAGAAAAAAGGTAGAACAAAAGAGGCTAGGAAAGGGAAGAAGAGAAGAAGCGTGGTGGGGGGTGGGGGTTTGTGGGGAGGGGGGTGGGGATTACCTAAAATAAATAGAGCAAGTTTGGATGGACTATCGTTGGTATCATTAAAAACTGAAATTCAAGAATTCAATGCACCAGGCAAAATTGTCAACTATAACATTTTGTACTTATGATTATAAATATAATCAAGATCTTAGTGGATGAAATAAAAACTATAAATGAGGGAAACACACAGCAGGTCAGGCATTATCTGTGAAAAGAAAAACAGAGTTAACAGAGATTGATGGGATCTTCATTGGAAAGGACGTTGAGGTTTACGGGGAGAAGGCGAGAGAATGGGGTTAAAGAAATCAGCCATGCAAAAAAATGGCGGAGCAGTACTTGATGTGCTGAATGGCCGAATTCTGCTCCTATATTTTATGGTCTTATGGTCTTAACATATTTGTTTTCACAGATGCTGCCTGACCTGCTGAGTATTTCCAGCATTTTCGGTTATTTCAGATTTTCAGGAACTACAGTTTTAGAGGATTAATGTGCTGTTAAAGAAAATGGGTTACCAGCTCACCAGAAGTGTGTTCATCAGTGTTTGCTGGCCCTGAAGCCATTATAATAATTCTTTGAGTTACCATGAAAAAAGCACAGGTCAGCGTTTCTATTCCTTGAATCATTCTAAGGAGAAGGCAGGATCCGGAATGGCTGTGCTGGTCTACAGGATCACAAGTGCCGTTAGCCAGAACTGCATATCATGTAGCACACTTGGATTCTTCACAGATCTTCAGCATTCATGAAAATATACTCTGACATAAGTCACCAACTTTGGGCAATGACAGATAAGAATCAAAGTTTGTATAGACTGTAGTGCACTTTGATTTACCTTCTGCACACTTGCAATGTTATTTACTGAGAGGAGAGAGACTGAACATCAGCCCACTACAATCCCTCAATTTTTCCCAATCAATTTCACGGCCGAAGTAAAATAAAGTGTTGAAAAAAGAAACATTTGGGTTACTACAGGTGACACTGATTATTGTGATACCTCAATTTTTGGATGGCTAAAGTATCTACTAGAGATGATGGAATCTCCTATGGCTCACACTTAAGGTCAGCAAGACCAAGGAGTTGATTGTGGACTTCAGGAAGGGGAAATGGGGAGAACACCCACCACTCCTCATTGAGAGGTCAGCGGTGGAAAGGGTGAGCAGCTTCAAGTTCCTGGGCGTCAACATCTCAGAGGATCTATCTTGGGCCTAACACATTGATGCAATCACAAAGAAGGCACACTAGCAGCTCTACTTCATTAGGAGTTTGGGGAGATTTGGTATGTCACCAAAGGCTCTTGCAAATTTCTATAGATGTATGGTGGAGAGCATTCTGATTGGTTGCATCACCGCCTGGTCTGGAGGCTCCAATGCACAGGATTGAAAGAGGCTGCAGGGGGTTGTAGACTCAGCCAGCTCCATCACAGGCACAACCCTCCCCACCATCGAGGACATCTTCAAGAGGTGGTGCCTCAGGAAGGTGGCATCCATCATTAAGAACCCTCACCATCCAGGACATGCCGTCTTCATGATACTACGATCAGGGATGAGGTACAGGAGCCTGAAGACCCACACTCAATGATTCAGGAACAGCTTCTTCCCCTCCACCGTCAGATTTCTCAATGGTTCACGAACCCATGAACACTACCTTGTTATTCCTCTTTTGCACTATTTATTTATGTTTGTAACTTATAGTAATTTATATGTCTTGCACTGTACTGCTGCTGCAAAACAACAAATTTCATGACATATGTCAGTGATAAGAAACCTGATTCTAGTTCTGATTTAACCTTCTTCCCATAATGATGTGCACTGTTCTTGAAAGCATTCCGTCTCAAGGATGTGTGGTTGGCCAGAAGGTTGTAATTACAAACAGAGAAATTTGCTGAAGATTTGACTGCCTTGATTATGTTCCCCATTGGTTTAATTCAGCCCATTTGAGTACTCCATTGTAATTGCTTATTGCTAATAGCACAGCTTGACTGAAGGCACAACAATGTTAACACAATATTCGTATCTTGTATTAAACTAAAATAGTGGAGAAGACAAGTAAATGTCACCATATTTTGGAGGAAAAGGTACATATAAAATTATACTTGAAATGCAATCACATCCACGGAATGATCAAATATCAGCCACTGCTGTATTTAAAATTGAAATGTCATCCTTCAATCAAGTTTTCTGTGCTCAATTCCAACTTGCATATTTCCTATTATCCTTAAAGCTGTACAGCCTCACATATTAAAAAAAAACCTGTGGGAAACTTCAATCTTATTCATTGTTCAGAACTACATTCACTGCTTTAGTGCTCTCTTTATGAAAGAACAGCTTGACTTTTCATATTTTCATGTACAAAATGCCATCATTGTCTCAGAGGACAACAGACAAACATTCAAATTGCAGTTATCTCACAGTTCTGATTGATTGACTTGAAGCCAAGATCCTCACATTCTCCTTATGTTGGAATCCTTCTAAATAAAAATATATTCTTTAAACTTTATCCAAAGAGAAAAAAGAGAAAACCATGCTTGTTAATTCAACTTTACTGCCCTCATATTGAACTTTGGTACTTGCAATATTGATATTATGCCACATGTCTGAGCTTACGAACGAACTGCAAATTATCTATGATTGTGCTCATTATAAACTAGATTATATTGAGTGATGTATTTCTAGTTTAATTGCAATATTTTAGAGGACACAACTATCCCGATATGATAAAAATTGGAGGGGTTTGCAGTTCATGTAATATTCCTCAGTTGTTGATCGTCAATTGCTCCTTTGGGAGATCAACATAAGTATTTGCTCCAGTACACATTGTGCTGTGTCTATATTGTTGCTGTATTATTTTTATCCATCTTGCTTCCACATTAAGTAAGATTACTTCCCTTGAGCTCTCAGACTACTCAGATACTAAGGCTCTCTGATATAAATTTCAAGGGTTTTGCAATCGCACTTTAGAAACTAAGAGATTAATTGTAAGATCATAATGATACTTTTCTATGTAAATTCTGTACTGCAAATGTACCATATTTAGAATTCAAATATTAAAAATTTTGTCAGATAAAATTGATGTTTGTACCCACATGCAGTGTCAGAATAGGTTTACTAATCTCACTTGGTTATTAATAGAGCCAGCAGTTCAGTAGCAAAGCAGATAACCGAACAAGACACTGAATAAGGCTTTTGCTCAAACAACAATCATGTATTGCCTTTTAAAATATTATTTTCCCCTTGGACTAGAAGTTGAATCATCTTTTATATTTTATCTATGCCTTGCTGTATTGTACTCTACACAGCTGGGTGTGTGTGCACTATCCCGATCCTGTGGGGCAGCAGAACCATGTGGTTTCCTGTTTGTAGTGGTGTAACACTGTCTAAAACAAGCAGGAGCTTGAAGACTCAACATGTATGTAGGTTGCATTATGCCTTGCAATATACTGTCCATTAAGGCATTTGTTAAGGCATCACACTTCACAGCAGTCATGTTCAGTATCCCAGCATACTATAAGATAAGATACCTTTATTAGTCAAATGTACATCGAAACACACAGTGAAATGCATTTTTGCGTAGAGTGTTCTGGGAGCAGCCCGCAAGTGTCGCCACGCTTCTGGCGCCAACATAGCATGCCCACAACTTCCTAACCCATACGTCTTTGAAATGTGGGATGAAACTGGAGCACCCAAAGGAAACCCATGCAGACCTGAGGAGAACATACAAATTCCTTACAGACAGTGGCCGGGATTGAACCCAGTCGCTGGCGCTGTAATAACATTATGCTAACTGGTAATTCACTGAAACCCACCACTGTTGTCATCCATTTCATGAATTCTGACCAATTTTTTAACTGCCAGATCTGAAGACAGCAGTCAGTTAACACCACAGATTTCTCATTCAGAAGATGGAACGCAGTGCCGGCGAACACCACCCATTGGAAAAAGGTGTTCCAGCATCCGCATGGAGAAGGAAAGGGGAAATCAAAGGATTTCACTTCGACCCGGCAATTCCAAATGGAGATGTAGGAACTTTTGGGGTAGGAAATTGGTTGCTTGCACTCGGATGCTGCAGCCACTGTATGCCTCAGTTCACCGCCAGCATCACCAGCCCTTGTGTGACAGTGAAGACTCTTGTTTAAGTGGAAGACCTTACAGAGCCTGTAAAACCAGTAAAGAATCACTCTCATTATTAAGTACCTTGCCTGCTCCCAGCAGCCCTGAGAGGGAGAGAGGGAGAGAGATGGGGGGGGGGGGGGGGGGGGGGGGAGAGAGGGGGGAGGGAGAGAGAGAGAGAGAGAGAGAGAGAGAGAGAGAGAGAGAGAGAGAGAGAGAGAGTGTGTGTGTGTGTGTGTGTGTGTGTGTGTGTGTGTGTGTGTGTGTGTAGGGGGGAAGGTGTGTGCCTGGGGGAGGGCAGGAACTGATTCACTGCAGGACACACACCAACTAAAGGTTGTAGGTGTGGAAGTGGAGGAGATACATTACAAAATTATTATTCATCTGCTGACTCTATTAATAACCAAGTGAGATTAGTAAACCTATTCTGACACTGTATGTGGGTACAAACATCAATTTTATGTGTCAAAAGTTTTAACATTTGAATTCTAAATAGAGTACATTTCCTGTATAGAATTTACATAGAAGAACATAAGTATCATTATGATCTTACATCTCATCTCTTAGTTTCAGAAGTGCGATTGCAAAACCATTTAATTTATATTATATAGCCATTGTGGAAGAGCAGTTCCTTCCCTGGTCCTGTATGAGATTTTAAAAAAATTAACACATAGTTTTTGGATCTCTGCTGAGAAGGCTCGACCAAATTGTTGAGTGATGTTCTTATATAGAACATAGAACATAAAACACTATAGCACAGTGCAGGCCCTTCAGCCCACAATGTTGTGCCGACAATTTATCCTGCTCTAAGATCTATCTAACCCTTCCCTCCCACATATCCCCCTATTTTTCTATCATTCATGTGTCCAAGAATGATAGGTCTTCCACCAAAGGCGTGCAATGCATACTCATTCAATTTACCAAATCTATGTCTGCAAACTGAACACAGCATCAACTGGATACCAAGATCTTGCAGGTGTGAAGATAAGCTGCTTCTTGTTCAACTATCAACTTCCAAGCCCCTTTTCCCACCTAATGAGAATGAAGTCAAGGTGTCAGTTCTTTGTCTTTCATAAAGTGCAATGTTTTCCTTTATGCTTGTTGAATGGTTTTACTTAGCACAGTGCTTACATAATTGAACTGGTCATCAAGAGCCCTCAAGTAATCCCATCACAGCAGCTGAGGAATTAAAATTTAACTCATTAAATCATAGAGTCATAGAGTAACACAGCAGGGAAACAGGCCCTTCGGTCCAACTCATCCATGCTGAACAATGTGCCCATCCAAGCTAGTCCCATATGCCTGTGTTTGGTCCATGTCCCTCTAAATCTTTCCTATTCATGTCCCTGTCCAAATGTCTTTTACATGTTGTTATTGTACCTGCTTCAACCACTTCCTCTGGCAGCTCATTCCGTATACGCACCACCCTCTGCGTGAAGAAGTTGCCCCTCAGGTCCCTTTTAAATCTTTCTGCTCTCACCTTAAACCTACGCTCTCTGGATTTTGATTCCATTTCTCTGGGAAAAAGACTGTGTTCATTCACCCTATCTATAACCCTTATGATTTTATACAGCTCTATAGATCCCGAATCGGAAAGCTAGTTTCAGAAATAGCAATGTTTTCTATATTGCTGTAATGACCATTCTGCTTTACTAATGCCATTTGGGGTGGAAGTTTCCCTCTGATGTGTGCCTGATCGTGATTCCAAAGTCACAGCAACCTGGTTAACTCATAATGGCCTCAAAATTCAATCACTTCAAAAGCAATTGAGGATGCCAGATCTCACAAATGATTCATTGAACAAAGCAAAGGTCAAATGGCTATTGTCATGAGAAAGGAGAAACAGGCACATAATGGCCTTTTGTTTCTCTTGATGTCAGTTTGTGAAATCAGTAGAAACCAGCTGGTTGCAAGACCCTGAAGGAACGCGGGTGTTGGATTCATATGTAAGGTCCAGTGTCTGTGTCAGCACTTAACAAGGTTTTAATGTACAGTCGTTGACTGGTGGGAAGTTCCTGGCTGTCAGAGACCTAACATTACTCAGGAGTCTCATGCTTTGGTGGCTGAAAATATAAAGGTGAGTTATTGCTTGCTAAACCAAGGTCAGCAATGAATTAGCCACTGCAGATTCATATTAATGTACAGGGTTATTGCTGCGACATCTGAGCTATAATGAAACATAGACATATGTTTACCTTAGAGTGTGATAGAGTCATAAAGAATGGAAGGAGGCCATTCAGTCCACCAAGTCCACGCTGACCATCAAGCACCCATTTACATTAATCCCATTTTATTCTTTTCACATTCCTATCAAACTCCACCCCCCAGGTTCTACACTCATGTGCAGGCTAGATGAAAAGTACAGTGACCAATTAACCTACCAATCTGCAGTTCTGTGGGATGTGACAGGAAACCAGGGCACCTAGAGGAAACCCACGTGATCACAGGGAGAACTTGCAAACACCACACTAACAGTACTGGAGGTCAGGTTTGAACCTGGGTCACTGGAGCTGTGAGGCAGCAGAACTTCCTCCTGCATCACTGTGCCACCCAAAGGAAAGAAAAAGAAAGATTTTTTAAAATGACCATTGGAAGGTAAATTTTTAAAATAAATTCAAACTCAGTTTAACCCTCATAACTACTTACCGAAAGATACTATGTTAATTCTAATGGCTTATTGTAAAGCAGTAATAAAGTGCCTTTAAAGTAAAAGCAAACTGCTTCATGAGGCAAGAAAAGCAAGGGCCTTTCGGAGGAGAGTTAAAGATGCTCAAATAAATCCAGACAATTGACTGGATTGCAGAGTCTTAAATTGAAACCTATTTTGAGCAAGATAGGTAAATATTTCACTTTGACAGGACATGACACCACTAAGTGGTGGAGACAGGAAATGTTACAACAGTTAAAAGATATGCAGTTAGCATTGAATACCATTAACCTGCAAGGCTGTGGATCGAAAGCTGGAAAGTCGGATTAGTCTAAGTACCCCATTTTTGGCTTGCATGGGATGATGGTCCTAACTGCCTCCACTATTGCAAATTTCTATGATTCCATATAAGGTGACCTTTTTACACCCAATATTACCAAGATCAGAAATGCGCTGAATGAAAAGATGGTGATGGGTGTTCCATTTGTTTAGATAAGATAAGATAAGATCTTTATTAGTCAAATGTACATCGAAACACACAGTGAAATACATCTTTTGGGTAAAGTGTTCTGGGGGCAGCCCGCAAGTGTTGCCACGCTTCCGGCGCCAACATAGCATGCCCACAACTTCCTAACCCGTACGTCTTTGGAAAGTGGGAGGAAACCGGAGCACCCGGAGGAAAACCCACGCAGACACGGGGAGAACGTACAAACTCCTTCCAGACAGTGGCTGGAATTGAACCTGGGTTTCTGGCGCTGTAAAGCGTTATGCTAACCGCTACATTACCATGCTGGATTAGAAGAGATACAGATACAATAGAAGAAATCACAGGATTACTGAAGAAGCGGTGTGGGACTGACTGCTCTTTCAAAGAACTAGCACAAGCAGTGTTTTCTGAATGGTTTCTGCTGTAAAGTATTATAATTCTATGATTTAAGACTGTTTGATATAATGTATGTCTGATGGACTAGTTGTGAGATTATGGTGTTGATTCCTTTACTGAATACAGTTTTATTTACTGCCAAAATAGGTTTTCCATAACAACTGATTTGCCAGTATAGACAGTGGGCTGGTGGGTTCTCTTTGAGAGGAAGCTTTGCACCATTGATCAAAATTTTATCCTCTACTTTGAACATAGTGGTATTAAAGCTCCCCCTGCAGTTTGGCTACATATACTGCAGGGGAAGTTATTTATCAGCCTCTAAACCAGGGGATATAAAACATAAGAAAAGCAGCAGACCATTTTGACCCTGGAGCCTATTGTTCCATTCAGTGAGGTCTTGATTGATTTGTGTCCTAACTATACCTGCCTTTCCCCATATCCTTTAATAACTTTGGTTTACAAAAATCTATCAAGCTCAGATTTAAAATCGTGGGCTAGCATCAACTGGCGTTTGTGGCAGTGAGTTTCTTAGACTCATTGTGTGAAGAAACGGTTCCTAATTTCATTCCAGAAAGACACTGGCCTAGTTTTTAAATCATATTCTCTGGCCCTGGATTCCACATCCCGGTGGAAATAGTTTCCCTCTATCCACTCTACCATCTCCCTTTAATACCTTAAAAACTTCATTCCAGTTTTCTCTTAATTTTCTAAGTTCCATGTGGAACAATGTGCATTCTCTTCTTGTAACCTTTGTAGTTAGCTCTCAGAGTCCAGTTATTTTTCTAGTAAATATACAAAATACTCCGAGGCCAATATATCCCATTATTATCATATGTTCTGTCCTTTTCATTAAGGCACTTATATAAAATTACCAGCATTTGTGTTTCTATCAAAGTATATTGTGAGGATAGTAAATTAATTCTGTGAATAAACAGTCTTGCCATTAATCATATATATTTTCTTCTTATTTTTTTAAATTTTTTAATTTTTTTAAATTTCTTTTTAAATTTTTTTTATTATATAATAACCAGGAGCTGGCAATACCAAGGCTTCCTACCTTTGAGAATCTTTAACAAAGAATTTGGGAACCCCACCATAAACAAACTGTTGGGGAATGGTGGCACAGTGGGAAAGTTACCTGTGTAGTAATCCAAAGGCCTAAACTAAGAACTGGGTGATATCAATTCAAATGGTACTTACATTCATTTAATTAATTACTCTTGGAATAAAAAGTTAATGGCAGTAATGGTGAGCAGGAAATGATCAGATTACCATAATTAGGGATGGCCAATAAATCCTGGCCCAGCCAGCAACACCAACCTTGTATGTATGAATTAAAAAGTCCAGGTGTTCTGACCACGGAAAAAGAACTACTTTATATGGGTACATTTAGTAATGATTGTAACAGTGTTACAAATCTTATATTTATTACTGTGTTAAACATCTGTGAGAATGCAAGACAGCAGCTTTTCTTGCAAGGTCTCGTTATATTTTTATTGGTTAGTTTTGCTGACTGCTGGTCATTGATCCAAATGTTCATACACCTGCTTTGCTTGCTTGTGATTGTTAAACTCATTCAATCGTGATTTATTACTCTCTTGCAGAATTTGAGCAAATCAAGCAACAGGTATTTGCATGAGGAGGACAAATGCATGGAATATGGAATATAGTATTACTGGCTGACGGTTCCCCACCATAGTATCTACAGGAGGCGCTGCCTCAGGGAGGCAACATCTGCCATCATAGATCCCCACCACCCGGGCCCTGCCATCTTCTCGCAGCTACCATTGGGCAAGACTTACAGAAGCCTAAAGTCCCACACCACTAGGTTCAAGAACAGCTACTTCCCTTCAACCATTCAGTTCTTGAACCAACTGGCACATCCCTAAATCACTACAGTTTAGCAACACTATGACCACTTGGATCACATTGCACTAAGATGGACTTTGTTTCTTTTTGTTCTAATTGTGTTCTATCTTATAAAAATTGTGTATAAGTTATGTTTTTCTTGGGTATGCTGCTTATATGATGCTACGTGCCTGTGATGCTGCTTCAAGTAAGTTTTTCATTGCACCTGTATTTGTGCATATGACAACAAACTCAGCTTTGATAGTATACGTCGACTGGGCAAAACACATTTGATCTCCCTGTTTTATCTTAATATATGCTGATTATTTAAAACATTCTTTCTTAACCTGCAAAGAAATTTCCTATACCCTGTTTTCTAATAAGAAACCATATTTTTAAGTATCATTACTTGTATACAGTGCAGATCTGCTTGGATATAGTACTAAAACCTGGCCTGACATGATCATTTCAAACCTGAGCTGAGGGATTAGTGCCCAGACACCTGACCCCAAATCAAACTTGACATCCCAGTTCAACAGGGCATCACATGCCCAAGTGAAGCCCTTTGCCTGGTCATGACATAGATGCAAGTCACCTTCCCATCCTGGGTTAAGATGTTTAATACAGGCACGGTAGTGCAGCGGTTAGCATAATGCTATTACAGCACCAGCGACCCAGGTTCAATTCCGGCTGCTGTCTGTAAGGAATATGTATGTTCTCCGTGTCTCTGCATGTTTTTCCTCCGGGTGCTCCGGTCTCATCCCACATTCCAAAGACGTACAGGTTAGGAAGTTGTGGGCATGCTATGTTGGTGCCGGAAGTGTGGTGACACTTGTGGGCTGCCCCCAGAACACTCTATGCAAAAGATGTATTTCACCGTGCGTTTCAATGTACATGTGACTAATAAGGATATCTTACCTTATGTTATTCACATCCAAAATGAATGTCTGTCAACAGAACCATCACCTGCTGACAGTAAGTCAAATTAAACTGTTTAGAGTACTGAGCCAAGACAACACATTCCAACCTGACCTGACCTGAATCCTGTGGGTTTTGGATTGAGCAGCCAAAATTGTACATTGATTGGCATTTACACTGTCTAAATGCCTGGCACTTACAGTGTTAAATATCTGGATAGTTGTGCTGGACTGCACTGATCCCAACCCATGCTCTGCAGTCACTCTCTAGTCCTGTGGCTGAATGAAATACTTTATGCGCCACCTACAGCAGGTGTAAGTATGAAGAGGACCCGTCTCCTCAGCGACCTACCCAATCTATGGTGAGCCCAGGGCTGGGCCAAGAGCTCAGGTTTGCTCACATCAGACCTCTGATGCTCCTGACTTTTGCATTCTGCACCACTTAGATAAATGAATCCTTCGCAAACAAAAAGAGTGATTTACTTGCACTTCTTTCATTTTACAATGCCAGAATGCTGCTCAGCAAACAACCCTGCCTCCTCGACACAGGGCGGACCAAATAGCAGTTGCAGAGCAATTCCATTCAGTCCACAAACATAGTGATCTGGTCACCTGTCATTTTAATGCTTGATGCTAATCCCTAATCTGACCTCTCTGTCATCAGTTTCCTCCGCTGTTCCAAAAAAACTCAGCCTAAGGTTAAGGAACAGCAAAGTAAAGGAGGTGCGAATGGGAACTATTAGGGGAGAGGTGAACAACAGATGGACCCAGAACCAGATTTGGGGGTGGGAGGGTGGGGGAACCTGTGGGTGAACTGTGGGTGGATGGAACCAGGAGGAGGAGAGGGACGAAGATTGGTGATGGAGGGCTGGATGGGGCTGGGGTGGGAAAGGGGACAAAAATGGGAGGACCGGAGAAAGATAGAAAGGAGAGGTTGAGGGGTGAGGGGAAGGAAAGAAAGGGGGAGAAAACCCACCGGCGGAGAGGATTACATAAAATTGGAAAACTATGCTCATGTCATTGGGTTGTAGACAACCCAGGCGGAATATGTGGTGCTGTTCTCCTAATGGATCCCATTACCACCTCCTTTACTTAGAGTCCAGCACTTGCAGCCCTTTGTGTTCCTGCTTATCTCCCTCCAGCAGCTGTCTCCATCTTCACATCCCCTTTTTTGTCTGCCTCCATCTATCATTCACCTGCCACTGTCTCCCAACTCCACCCCTGCTCCCCTCCCCTACCTGGCACTATCTGCCTGTCAACTTCTACCCCTCCTCAGTCCACCAATCACCTCAGACTCCTGTCTCACCGCTCCCCTTTTCCTCTTTATACCGGCCATCTCCCCTCTCCACTCTCAGTCCTGATGCAGGGTTTTGACCCGAAACGTCGACAATTCCTTCCTCCCCCACAGATGATGCTCCGCCCTCTGAATTCCTCCAGCAGATCGCTTGTTGCTCCAGATTCCAGCGTCTATGGTGACTTGTGCCTCTAAACTGAAATGTTAATTATTCCACTTGTGACCCAACCAGTCAGCACTTTAATAACAAATGTGAGACCCCCAACAATCGTCTGCTCTTTCGGAAGATTTACATCAACAATTTTCTTGGGACCTCTCCTGTTTTGGTGGAATTTTTAAAGATCATTGTTGACCTTATTTCTACTTTTCCACCTCTGTTAAAAATTTGGACGGAGAGTGGCGGTATCCACCAGTAACAGATAGTGACGTTGACAAATGTTTTGTTTTGTGAAGCTTCATAGGGTTCTGGACTAAAACATCCATTGTTATTTATAGCTGGTGCTGATGATGGGGTGGTGGGTGTTGAGGGTAAAACCAGGTCTTTTATATACTGTATGTAAGGAAGGTCACATTGGGGGGCTTTTGCAGATTTAGTGGGGTGCCATGAAGTGATGAGGTAGGGTTTGCAGCCATAATTCAGCAGGTTGTTTAATCCCTGAATTAGCTCATACTGTTGTGAGATGCACCTCCCCAGGGGAAAAGCAGCAGTAGTTCATGGGCAGTGAGTTATAAGCTCAAAATGATTTCATTTCCATTGTTGGGGAAGTCAAGTTGTGGGCCATCGAACCTACCTGCTCTCATTCGCCCAGATGGACATCAATTCCTAGAGATATAAAACAACCACCTTCTCGCCGATCCTGCTACTGAGTAGATAACTAAACCCTGGGTAAGTGTTAACTTTCTTTCTTTGCCTTTCATTTCATCCACTAATGAGAACACCTCCAAATAGATTTGTGCACGTCTATCCTCCATTTGTACATGGCACATTTGTACTCCATTTAGTCCTACTCCTCAAAGTGGTGCTCCCTTATAGTGACCTTGGCCCTTGGGAAAAGTATCTTTAGTAAGCAAAAAATAGAGAACAATAAAAAAATCAAAACGTACCATCTCATAAAATATCTATCATTAAAATCCCCCCCGTCTGGGCCATACCACCTTCTCACAGCTACCATTGGGCAGGAGGTGCAGAAGGTTTTAGTCCCACACTACCAGGTTCAAGAACAGCTACTGCCCTTCAACTATTTTGTTCTTGAACAAACCTGTATAACCGTAACCACTACCTCGGTATAGCAACACTATGACCACTTTGCACTACAATGGACTTTGTTTTTTTTTGTTCTAATTGTGTTCTTTCTTGGTTAATTTTGTATAATTTATGCTTGTCTCGTGAATGTTGTGTCTCTGATGCTATGTGCCTGCGATGCTGCTGCAAGGAAGTTTTTCACTGCACCTGTGCATACGTGTACTTGTGCATATGATAATAATTTCGACTTTGACTTTGAGTAACCCTTGAGCTATTCTGGATTTACCAATGTGAACAACATTTAGATGGCTACAGCCAATGGAAGGATAAGTCATTTTGTATCCTGTCTTCAGTATAAAAATCCTTCTTTCTCCTTCACTCTATTCTCCAAGGAATGAATGGAAATACATGAGAACTACATGGAATTTAATATAATATTACAGAAGAAACCCTGGATCACATTTCAGTCAGTTACGTGATGGTATTATCTTTGACTGAGCACATCAGAAAGCTTTTTAAAATCCTGAAATTCCACTAACGTTGCTTGTCACATGATGCAGGCGAAGTCAACACAGCAGACACTAAGGCAACATATAATCATTTATTTCTATCAATATCCATTAAAAACTGATTACAGTCTACAAGCAACAGCTGTCTTGGTACCAATGAAAACCCACAGGACACTTAAATCATATCGTCAATCTTGTGCTTCACAAAGTTATCTGGGATCGACAGAGGCAGGAGGTGAACAAAGGAAAAGTCAATTTAAGCTGGGAGAAACAAGTGGTTTGGGATCACAGATGCTGGCAACTTTGTCCCTAACCGTGAACCACAAAGATGATGGTAAAGGACTATGTGAGTGGCACAGACAGGAGTGATTAGCATATGATCCCTAAGATTAAAAAAGACAAATTTTTAAAGTGTTTTTTTTATAGAAGGATCTATAGAGGAGCAAAATAGTTCTGAAGTCACAAGGTTTGGAATAAAAGTTCATGAAACCATTGGATGATGCTAAATTATGGTTGTCCCTGATGGACTGACTTACAACCTGGAATATTGTTGTCCAGCATAATCACAATATGCTCTACAATGTCAAGAATTTCTCAATGACTTGTGGAACATTAAAAAAAATTATGAATAGCCCTTTTCAATTTACTCTTGCACAATTGAAATGATAATCATCTTACTGGACTAAATCAGAACTGTTAGAGCACGGGAGACTAATTGGCCCATTACGTACATGCCAGCTTACTAGGAGCAATCTATTCCTCTACAACTTTCCTCTAGCCCTGGAAGTTATTTTCTATCAAGTCCCTATCCAATTCTTTTTTGAAAACCCTGTAATAACAACCCTTACAGGCTATAAATTCTAGATCATACCCACTGTATTTGTAAAAAAAATCTTTACATCCTTTCTGTACCTTCAGCCTTAATTCCAAGTCAATTGGTCTTTGAACCATTCGCCAACAGTAACAGCTTTTCTTACTCTCGCTAAACCCATCACCCTCTTGCACATCTCTATCTGGAACTTCACTCAACTTTTTTTTAGCTCGGAGAACAATCCCAACTTTCCCAATTTTGACGGAAATCCTCGTCCCTGGAACAAGTCCAGTTAAGCTCTTCAGCTAGAATTGTTCCAGGGATGAGAGGTTTATTGCAGAACATAAGAAACAGAAGCAGGAGTGGGCTATTTGGTCCCATGTGTCTGCTTCGCCTTTCAATGAGATCATAGCTGATTTTTCACCCAACACCACTTTCCTGCATTAACTCCATTTTGCTTGTTTCCTTTAAGATTTAAAAATCTATTTATCTCTGTCTTGAATATACAGAAAGGACCTTTACATCCCTCCTAAAGTATGGTGACCAGAAATGGACACAATGCTTAGGTTGTGGCCTAACCAGTGTTTTATAAAGATTCAGTACAACTTCCCTGCTACTGTATTCCATGCATCTACATCATCTTTTCAATAGGCATATACTGTATATGAAACAAGTGATATATTTAACCTGAGTGTTTTAAATGTAATTTATTTACAAATAAACATTAAAAGCAAATATAAAACACAAAAGATGATGAATTTCAGAACAGATAAAATATCTCTTTACCACAATACAGGAATCTTAGCCATTCATATTAATATGGCCATTATCAAATATGTCATTAGATAAATCTGTTCTAGGATCAAAAGGTAGATATTTGGTCTTTTAATTAAATTGGAAAATAAAGAAAATTAAAAAGTCTAAAAATATCCTGTGAGCTAAAATAGTGACCCACACAGCAAAGTAGTATTCCTTTTCTATACTTAACCACCTTACACTTATCCCATGTGCAAACTGCAGCCAAGGCGGCAGAAAATCCTGTTTTCAGGAACTGTTAAGGATGGCACACTGCAGTTTCTTCTTCCCCTCCTGGGGAGATGCATCTCACAACTGCATGGGCTAACTCAGTGATTAAACAACCTGCTGAATTGCAGCTGCAACTCCTACTTCATCACTTCATGACATCCCACTAAATCTGAAAGCTGCAAAGGCCCTCCAATGTGACCTTCCTTACATATACAAGAAGACCTGGTTTTACCATCAACACCCACCACACCATCATCAGCACCAATGGATGTTTTGGTCCAGAATCCTATGAAGCGTCACAAAACATTTGTCAGCGAGCAAGCAACAAACAGTATTGATATCAGAGGGGGTAAATGGTAATAAAGTAGTATTGTGCACAATTCAGGAAGAAATTGGTCTTTGGTCACTTGATGGACACAAGAACATCAGCTCAACTGTATTCACACTCTCACATTCAGTTCCATTGAAGTCCCTAGGGACCAATTGTGTGGAGGCAAGTCCAAGGTGAGTGATACACTCACCACTGCCAGAAACCAAGGGTGCATTTCTATCCCAAGACTAAACAGAACTAAATCCTCAAACTGAGTCAGTTTTTCAGTACTTTTTCTCAGAGGAGGAGCATTTCCTCATGGTGTGAACCCAGTTGTTTTCACCCATTGGGATTTACTATGACAGCCACCTCTGTGCCTCTACCTATGCCATTTGAATATTAAAAAATTACCAGAGAATAAAAGAGAATTCCATATTTGAAGAAATGGAGTTAGAATAGGCCATGTTTTATCGGAAAGAAAACTCTGCTGCCCAACAATAAAAGTGAAATGGATTAACAAAAAGGTGGTATGAATGCCAATCTATCATTACTTTTATAAAAATGCAATAGTCAATGTTTTAACATATGAAATAAGCAATGATTACATGATTTTATGTACATATTTATAACATTTACGGGAGCTGTAATACCAGTTGCAAAATTAGATGAAAGGGAAAAATCCACTGACATGTTATATTCCTTTGCTTCATTTTTATTCTTGGTCATATAAAATAGAACAGCCAGATTTAATGTAAAATATAAACCATTGACACTAGGCGAAGGAAGAAGGAATAACAGCTGTCTTCTCCAAATTGGCATTGGCATCCCATAAACCATTTTTTCACTTTATGCCCTTAACATAAATTCACACAGGTTGTTGTTTTTTTTGGACTAGTTCCCCTCTCTTGAAGACACAATGGGACACACTTGACGGAAATAGATGACCTGTTCATCATGTGTGAAGTCAGTTCACTTGACCCGTCAGATAGAGCTGCTTTTAAATATAATAACATAATGAGTGATCTTATAATAACAAGAACAAGCAAATATTGGTCTGCATAGAATGGCAACTTTAGCAAGGCAAATGCTATAAAGTTACTTTTAATTACATTATACTCTTTGTACAACATAACAGTTATTTTGTGCTAATTATAGTCATTGTGTTTAACT
Organism: Pristis pectinata; assembly: GCF_009764475.1. Taxonomy (NCBI): domain Eukaryota; kingdom Metazoa; phylum Chordata; class Chondrichthyes; order Rhinopristiformes; family Pristidae; genus Pristis; species Pristis pectinata. The sequence continues at coordinate 38,542,407 of NC_067419.1, read as the reverse complement.
GTGACATGACCACCACAAACTGGAATTTCTCTAATGAAAAGACAGACACAAATTAAAAAAATATAATTCTTAAAGGATCTACATAAAAGACTTAAAAGACTTATCCATAAGGATGCATGGAGTTGGGGGGTAACATATTAGCATGGATAGAGGATTAGTTAACCAACAGAAGGCAGAAAGTTGGGATAAATGGGTGTTTCTCTGGTTGGTAATCAGTGGGGAGCGGGGTGCCGCAGGGGTCAGTGCTGGGCCCGCAACTGTTCACAATATACATGAACGATTTGGAAGAGGTGACTAAGTGTAGTGTATCTAAGTTTGCTGATGACACTAAATTGAGTGGAAAAGCAAATTGTGCAGAGGATGTGGAGAGTCTGCAGAGAGATATAGATAGGTTAAGTGAGTGGGCAAGGGTCTGGCAGATGGAGTACGATGCTGGTAAATGTGAGGTCATCCACTTTGGAAGGAAAAGTAGAAGATCAGATTATTATTTAAATGGTGAAAGAATGTAGCATGCTGTTGTGCAGGACTAGGGAGTGCTTGTGCATGAATCACAAAAGGTTGATTTGCAGGTGCAACAGGTTATCAAGGCGGCAAATGGAATGTTAGCCTTCATTACTAGAGGAATTGAATTTAAGAGCAGGGAGGTTATGCTTCAACTGTACGGGGTACTGGTGAGGCCGCACCTGGAGGACTGCATGCAATTCTGGTCTCCTTATTTGAGGAAAGATATACTGGCTTTGGAGGCGGTGCAGAGGAGGTTCACCAGGTTGATTCCGGAGAGGAGGGAGTTAGCCTATGAGGAGAGATTGAGTCACCTGCGACTATATTTGCTGGAATTCAGAAGAATGAAAGGGGATCTTATAGAAACATATAAAATTATGGAAGGGATAGAAAAGAGAGGCAGGAAGGTTACTTCCACTGGTAGGTGAGACTAGAACTAGGGGACATGGCCTCAGGATTCAGGGGAAATAGGTTTAGGATGGAGATGAGGAGGAACTGCTTTTCCCCAGAGACTAGTGAGTCTACAGAATTCTCTGCCCAGGGAAGCAGTGGAGGCTACCTCATTAAATACATTTAAGACACAGTTAGATAGATTTTTGCATAGTAGTTAAGGATTATGGGGGAAAAGGCAGGTAGGTGGATCTGAGTCCACGGCCAGATCAGCCATGATCTTATTGAATGGCAGAGCAGGCTCGACAGGCCAGATGGCCTACCCCTTCTCCTATTTCTTATGTTCTTATGTACACCCAGACAAACACAAGAGTTTTGCTTATTTTTATCAACAAGCTGATTGAAAAAGTCATGTTCAAAGAAAATGAAATACTTGTAAAACAATAATCGATTCTAGTTGCAATGGATTTTGTAATTGTGTTCATAGATTTTTATTACAAATTAATTGAAATGCTATTACCATGACACAGATATTTTTTTCAAAGATTTGTGTAAAATCTATTTCGGTTCTGAAAATCCCTATAGGCGTATTTTGCATCCTTTTTATTGTGTGGAATTCTTCCAAAAGGTTCATGGTCATTAAAACAGCTATCAAAAACATCATCAACAGCTTTCTTTGCGGTTTCTTGACTGACTTTGCGAACAGCTAATATGGAGCGGCAGGCTCGCTCACGTACACATTTCTGAGTGGAAAGAAAGACAAATTACCAGAGTCAAAATGTGTAACGATTACAAAGCACAGTTCAAGCAAAATGTTACTCGCAAGCAAATTGGTAAAGAAATTCCTCTGTGCAAGAGCAAAAGCATTCTGCATGTTGCCTTAGAACACACCTCAGCACTTTAAACAGCTAAAAGAAATTGTGGATTTGTAACTTCTCCTTTCCCAGCTACAATGCAATTTACACAACTGTAATGACTGGAGATTCATGATAATCCCTTTACTGAACAAAACTTTGAGTCCAACAGTAATTGATCTGCACACACATTGCTTTTGTAACTGTTCACTCAGATATGTGCAGAAGTGGCCAGGAATGATGAGCCTGACATCCTTCTCTCTGTCAAAAAGAGATAACATATAGTCTCTGTCCAATGACCTTTTCCTAATCAGGCTGTATTATTTTCACACCAACCATGAATAAATGCAGTGCAAAAGGTTTAACTTTTCCAAATACTGTAGAATGGATCATTAGTGCTTAATTTGCTAGCTTGGATCAAGGTTTAAACTTTTGATACCAGGTCCAAATATGTGGGCATTTAATCTTGAGAAGACAAAACATATAGGAGGAAGAACAGACATTCCAAGCATGACTAGGTTAACATTTAGAATTCCGTACTTAGAACAAGAACAAATATAATTATAAACATCTCTAGAGTATGAACACCTTTTATTGCAATTATCTTAATATCTTCATTGGGAACCTCCACAGGATTTTCCCAAATTTCTAAATAACCTTGCTAGATGTTTAACAGATACCCGAGAAAGGTGCATGAAGGAGATTTCTACCAAAACCACGTTGATTAGCAAGTTTGCTGATGATACAAAGTTGGGTGGCAGTGTGACATGTGTAGAGGAAGTTAGGAGAATTCAAGGTGATTTAGATAGGTTGGGTAAGTGGGCAGATACTTGGCAGATGAAGTTTAATGTGGATAAGTGTGAGGTTATCCACTTTGGGAGCAGGAACAGGAAGGCGGATTATTATCTGAATGGTGTGGAGTTAGGTAAGGGGGAAATACAAAGGGATCTAGGAGTCCTTGTTCATCAGTCACTGAAAGTGAATGAGCAAGTGCAGCAGGCAGTGATGAAGGCTAATGGAATGTTGGCCTGTATTACAAGGGAAATTGAGTACAAAAGCAAAGAGATTCTTTTGCATTTGTACAGGGCCCTGGCGAGACCACTCCTCGAGTATTGTGTACAGTTTTGGTCTCCAGGGTTAAGGAAGGATATCCTGGCTATAGAGGGCGTGCAGCGTAGGTTTACGAGGTTAATTCCGGGGATGTCGGGACTGTCTTATGCTGAGAGGTTGGAGAGACTGGGATTGTACACGCTGGAATTGAGAAGATTGAGAGGGGATCTGATTGAAACATACAGGATTATTAAGGGATTGGACAAGATAGAGACAGGAAATATGTTCCAGATGTTGGGGAAGTCCAGGACCAGGGGGCATGATTTAAGAATAAGGGCTAGGCCATTTAGGACAGAGGTGAGGAAAAACTTCTTCTCCCAGAAGGTTGTGAATTTGTGGAATGCACTGCCTCAGAGGGCAGTGGAGGCCAATTCTCTGGGCACTTTCAAGAAGGAGCTATATGGGTTTCTTATAGATAGGGGAATCAAGGGATATGGGGACAAGGCAGGAACAGGATATTGATTGTTGAGGATCAGCCATGATCTCAAAATGGCAGTGCAGACTCGAAGGGCTGAATGGTCTACTTCTGCTCCTATTGTCTATTGATCTGAAAAATCCCTCAAGAAATTCCTGATTTTTGCAAAATGGAGATTTACCAGGATGCTGCCTGGATTGGAGAGCATGTCTTATGAGGATAGGTTGAGTGAGCTAGGGCTTTTCTCTTTGGAGAGAAAGAGGATGAGAGGTGACTTGATAGAGGCGTACAAGATGATAAGAGGCATAGATCGAGTGGACAGTCAGAGACTTTTCCCAAGGCGAAAATGACTAACACGAGGGGGCATAACTTTAAGGTGATTGGAGGAAGGTATAAGGGGGATATCAGAGGTACTTTTATTTTTAAGAGAGTGGTGGGTGCATGGAGTGAATTGCTGGCAGAGGTTGTGGGGCAGATACATTAGGGACATTTAAGAGACTCCTAGATACCCACATGAATGATAGAGAAATGGAGGGCTATGTGGGAGGGAAGGGTTAGATAGATCTTAGAGTAGGATAAAATGTCGGCACAACATTGTGGGCCGAAGGGCCTGTACTATGCTGTAGTGCTCTATGACATGCGGTATTCTAGCAGTTAGCGTAACACTATTACACTGCCAGCGATCTGGGTTCAATTCCGACGCTGTCTGTAAGGGGTTTGTACGTTCTCCCCGTGTTTGTGTGGGTTTCCTCCGGGTGCTCCAGTTTCCTCCCACATTCCAAAGAAGTACAGGTTAGGAGCTGTGGGCATGCTATGTTGGCGCCGGAAGAGTGGCGACACTTGCGGGCTGCCCCCAGCACATTCTCAGTAACACAAAAACACGCATTTCACTGTGTTTCAATGTACATGTGGCTGATAAATAAATATGATTATCATACTTACTTGATGATGTTGCTTTAGACCAAAATTGAACCTGCTCAATTCATTCCCAAACGTGCACTCACCACTGAGATTAGCAGCTCGAATCTGTTGAAAATGTCAAAGGTCAGTCTATGTAATAGAACTCCAGCAAGATTTTTTTCCCCCAAAATATCACACAATGCAAAGTGTATTTCACATATCCATTAAAAAAAATACTGAAAACATCAGGGAAGCATGTAACATTTCAAAATAACTAAGAGCAAGACCTTTCTTGCTAGTTTTCTCTTTGATGATCTCTTCCCTTTCTAAGAGAAACAGCCTGGTAATTACAAGTTGTTGCCAATCTAAACCATCAATCCGTTCTTCTGTTTCTCAAGGAAGGGTGACACTGCAATGTCACATTTTATTTAAAACAAAACAAGCCATTCCTGACCAATTGTATTGACCCTCTAATTAGCTGAAAGATGTGCCCATTAATAGCATTTTCTAAGTGGAATTGGTTGCACAGGCAAAAGATCAGAATTCTGTCCGAACTAGTTAGGAGCTGTCAATATAAACAGACAGATCACATTACTATTCCAATTGAACAGAACTAAACCCTTCTCTGAGCAATCTTGAAAGTGAAATGAACACACCAAAAACTTATAATACAGAAAAATTTCTCTATTTTGTAACTGTTTGAATCTAATTCTATGGCTCTGCCACTATAGATTTCTGACGTGTGCAAAAATTGAAGTTTATAGATTCTTGAAATATCCTAGTGAAGAACAGGGATGTTTGTGGATTCATATCTGCAATGCACCTACAAGGAAATGTTTTAACCTTTATGCAAGCGACAGAAACAACTTCCACACTAACTTCTTCCCTTAAAAAATTTTGACGTTTTATCTCCTTCATCTGCAGCCTTTTGCTGCCTCCACCTATCACTTCCCAGCCTCTTGCCATTTGCACTCTTCCCTCCTCCATCTGCCCATCACCCCTCCTCACCTGGATCCAACTAGCACTTGCCAGTTCTTGCTCCACCCCTTCCCATCACCTCTTATTACTGACCATCTCCCCTCCAATCTTTCAGTCTGGATGAAGGGTCTCGAACTGGAATGTCGCTATCCATTTCCCTCCACAGATGCTGTCTCACCCACCGAGTTCCTCCAGCAGATTGTATTTTGCTCCTCCATGTTTTATGCAGCTAAAAGATTCAGGGAAATCAACTGCTAATGAAAATGCTGCACCACTTTTTGCTGGCTGAGGGCACATACCACCAGGCTCAAGGACAGCTTCTATCCCATTGTGATAAGACCATTGAATGGTTCCCTTATACAATGAGATGGACTCTTGACCTCAATCTACCTTGTGACCTTGCACCTTATGGTCTACCTGTACTGCACTTCCTCTGTAGCTGTTACACTTTACTCTGTACTGTTATTGTTTTTGCCTGTACTACCTCAATGCACTCTGTACTAACTCAATGTAACTGCACTGTGTAATGAATTGACCTGTATGATTGGTATGCAAGACAAATTTTTCACTGTACCTCAGTACAAGTGACAATAATAAACCAATACCAATTACCTGAGCCATCTGCCATTAACTGCTTCCTGCATTCATCCAAGTATGCACAGAGCATTGAACAATAACTGTCCTAGGAAAAGTATGTTTTCTGAGCTTATTACCTCTCTGGCTGAATATACACCAATTTTTGGCCATCAATAGCAAATTTTGGCAGCAAGGGAAAATGGACATCTCCATTTTCTCAGTTCTAAAGAAGGCCAGCTAACACCAACACCAGAGATGTCACAGTACATTCCATAGCCAATATCCCTAGAATCACTGCCATTTCACAGTTGTGTTACTCATTGCAAAACACTCCCGTTCATTATGTATTTCAAAAATAAGGAAACCGATATTCAGATAAATCCAGGAACATGGAGTTACCTTTCATAATACAGGTCTTCCCCAGGTTACAAGTGCCCGATTAATGGACAGCCTGTACACGTGAACGAGTGTTTGGGATGGATTTGCTGGCTGCAGGCATCTTCTGCTGGGTGGGAACGGGGCATTTCCACATGCTTTTTCTCCCCACAACCCCCCTCCGCAACAATTGGGAACTGGGTCGAGCAGAGCCGAGCCGAGAGTGTTGATCAGACTCGCTCACTCACTGAGGTCGGTTGGTGGCCCCTCTTCCTGTACCTGCTCACTCTCCTGTCACAGCCACTTCTGTTCATCTCTGACCCACGAATAGTTCAGATTAGGAACAGTTCTCAGGAACGGAATCTCCGGGCACTGCCTGTAGAGACCTGGAGATTTTGACCTTCCCCAAGTTATATCTTACCTCTGAGCAGGCCAGGTGTTTTATATTGTGGAACCAATCTACATGAGCACGACAGTGATCAAACGTATGGATTAATTCATGGGTCACCACCCGGTTCATGTGCTGTTGCTGGTGGATATTATTCTGGCATAAGACGATCTAAAAAAACACAAAGATATGACATCAACACCAGTACTGGGAAATAGTTGGATATCTTAGCTACTTATATAGAATAGTAGAGCACAGGAACAGGTCCTTCGGCGCTGAACACATTGCCAAATTAAACTAAATCTCTTCTGTCTGTATGTGATCCATATCCTTCCATTCCGTGCGTATTCATGTGTCCAAAAGTCTCTTAAACACCACTATTGCATCTGCTTCCACCACTATCCCTGGCTGCCCGTTCCAGGCACCTACCACTCTCTGCGAAAAAAACATGCCCCACACATCTCCTTTAAACTTTTTCCCTCTCACCTTAAATGCATGTTCTTTAGTATTTGACAATTCTACCCTGAGAGAAGGTTTCTGACTGTCCACCCCATCTATGCCTCTCACAATTTTATAAACTTCTATCAGGTCTGCCCTCAGCCTCCGACACTCCAGAGAGAACAACCCAAGTTTGTTCAACCTCTCCTTATAGCTCATGCCCTCTAAGCCAGGCAGTATTCTGTACCCTTTCCAAAACCTCCACATCCTTCCTGTAATGGGGCAACCAGAATATAACATGTACAAAATTTTCCTATAATACATGGGATATAAAAAATCAAGACTTTAAAAGCACTATGCAAGGAAACACCTTTAGTATTTTTAAAATGTGATAAGTATAACACAATGATTTTTCTCGGATGTAGGTATTAGCAGCCAAGTCAGCACTCATCACATATTCCTATAATGGGGTACTGGAACTGAGATGTTTGCTCAGCCATTTTACAGTGAAATTAAGAGTGAACCTGATTACATAAATGTGGAATCACATATTAACCAAACCAGGTAGATGACGTTTCCTTCCTTGAACGGCATTTAAAGCAAAACAACTCTTTCAACAAAGCAGCCTACCACACCTGCTGCCATTCTTTACCGACGCACAAGATGGAGGCTACCACCCGCCTCAAAAAATAGAACATTTTGTTTTTAATTATTGCAATTTTCCTGTAAAAATTTTAAATATTGAAAATCTGCCACTACATTCAAAAGAAATTTAGTGCTATTAATAGTGATTCCACACCCATTTACTTTGGCTTGAAATGACTGCAAGTTCATTACATTCATACAAAATTCCTTTGCTTTTATAATGGTGGCATTAATTAGCATATTCCAATAGCCAACCACATTAATTTCAAGATCCACTTCTCAATACAGAAAAATTCTTTGTTCTGGTGTTATTTCTTTCCTCAGTTTATTTAAATTTGACATTTATTTTAAGTCGGAATTGCATTGGTCTGGAAATGAGAAAAAAATGCTGTGTTTTTGCTTAGGGCACATTTTGTGCTGTTAAAAATGTCAAAAGCAACCAATTCCCCCCAGGCTCACAGGAAAAAAAAACCCAGGATCTGGGAAATCAGTTGAGTTAGTCTGTAAGATAGTAAAGGTGGTGTGAAGTGAAATAAAATGGGAATTTAAGTCTGGATGGTTTATAAAAATAATGAACTAGTAACATTATGAAGCAGGTAAAGTCAATTCCATGTAATGTACTCCATGATTTTGCAATTTTATGCAAAGGAAATAAAATTAAATCTTTATCTGAGTGACAGGATGATTTATTATTGCTTTGATGTGCTTCAATTCTATATGAAGTCCAGTTACTGGAATTGGATTATTATTGTCACACGTACTGAAGTACAGTGAAAAACTTGTCTTACATACCGTTCATACAGATCAATTCATTACACAGTGCATTGAAGTAGCACAAGGTAAAACAATAACAGAATGTAGAATAAAGTGTAACAGCTACAGACAAAGTGCAGTGCAAGTAGGTAATAAGGTGCAAGGTCATAATGAGGCAGATTGTGAGGTCAAGAGTTCATATTATCGTACGAGGAAACTGTTCAATAGTCTTAAAACAGTGGGATAGAAGCTGTCCTTGAGCCTGGTGGTATGTACTTTCAGGCTTTTATATCTTTTGCCTGATGGGAGAGGGGAGAAGAGAGAATGTCCGAGGTGAGTGAGGTCTTTGATTATGTTGGCTGCTTTACCGATGCAGCCGGAAGTGTAAACAGAGTCCATGGAGGGTGCTATCCTGCGATGCGCTGGGCTGTGTCCACAACTCTCTGCAGTTTCTTGCGGTCACGGGCAGGGCAGTTGCCATACCAAGCCGTGATGCATCCAGATAGAATGCTTTCTATAGTGCCTCAATAAAAAATTGGTGAAGGTCAAAGGGGACATGCCAAATTTCTTTAGCCTGCTGAGGAAGTAGAGCTGCTGGTGAGCTTTCTTGGCTGTGGCGTCTACGTAGTTGTACCTGGACAGGCTATTGGTGATGTTCACTCCAAGGAACTTGAAGCTCTCAACCCTCTTGATCTCAGCACCACTGATGTAGACAGGTGCATGTGCACACCTCCTTCCTGAAGTCAATGATCAGCTCTTTTGTTTTGCTGACATTGGGGGAAAGGTAGTTGTCATGACATCAAGTTACCATCTCCTTCCTGTACTCCAACTCATCGTTATTTGAGATACGGCCCACTATAGTGATATCATCTGCAAACTTGTAGATGGAGTTAGAGCAGAATCTGGCCACGCAGTCATGAGTGTATAGGGAGTAGAGTAGAGGGCTGAGGATGCAGCCTTGTGCGGCACCAGTGTTGAGAATAATCATGCCGGAGGTGTTGCTGCTGATCCTTACTGGTTGTGGTCAGGAAGTCAAGGATCTAGTCGCAAAAGCAGGTGTTGAGTCCTAGGTCTCGAAGTTTGGTGATGAGTTTGCTTGGCATTATAGTATTGAACGCTGAGCCGTAGTCAATAAACAATAATCTAATGTAGGTGTTTTTACTGTCCAGGTGCTCCAGAGACGACTGTAGGGCCAGGGAGATGGCATCCACTTAGACCTGTTTCAGCAGTAGGTGAATTGCATCCAATTTATCCAACTCATTCCTCGTCCAACTTCAGCAGTTTTAACAACAGCAGAACTGTTGGCATATGCCGTCATTGCACTGTGAATCCATCTGCAATGTCTTTACATGAATACTTAAACATAGAAGTCCAAACCTTGCTATCCATGCTGTTGGGTCAGTGATTTTCCCTTAAAATGCTTGATCAATTTATCAGAAATCATACACTGAAGAATATCCACAGTCCAGTGTTTACAACAAGGGATTGACAATATTATGCTAATTAAGGGGCCATTCTGAGCAACTGTCCAGATTCCACACAACCATGTTTAGAAACATAATTATAAACAGTACTTGAGAGAAGGTTGTCAGACAAGATGCTATTATACACTGCGAAGATAAAGGGTCTACCCTATCCTGCCCATTTTAAAATAAATTTTTGTCTTAACTATTTACAGGATATATATTTCACAGATTGCCAGGTGTTTATTAACTACATTGCAACTAAGTTAAACCATAATGCTTCAAAGTATTTTCTGGTGTGCATAACTGTAACCTAAGTGGCACCAAGTTTGGTTGGTTCACTGCATGTCACATCAAATGATTGATCAAAATACAAAAGATGATTGAATTGGGATAGCAGCCTCTCAACAATTTTCCACTCCTGTTACACATTTTTAAGTTCATCTACATTTTTCACAGCATTTAAATATATTTCAAATATATGTCATCATTTTCCTTTTAAGAGGATAGCAAGGCTTAAGAAATGATTCAGCAGAAGAAATGTATTATTTTTCTGGATGTGGGCATCACTGACAGAGCCAGCACTTATTGCCCGGCCCTGATTGCTCCTGGATTGCTAGGGCACCTCAGAGAATATTTAGGAGTCAACCATATTGCTGTGGATCTGGAATCACATGTAAAATCAGACCAGATGGAGATGGCAGGTTCCTCAATCAAGGAACATTAATAAACCAGGTGAATTTTATGACAATCCAGTGATTTCATAGTCATTATTACTGATGAATGTTCTTTTTAAAAATACCTGCTATGGTGGGATTTTGAACTCAGTTCTCTGGGTTGATAGTCCTGATCTCTGGGTTACTAGTCTGAAAGTTAACCACCGATTCATTTACTGGAATGGTACCAGTAATGTGTTATGTGGAAAGAGCACAAAAGTTGGAGTTGTTCTTTGCAGAGCAAAGAAGGTAATGAACAAATCTGACAGATGTTCAAAATCTCAAACTTTTTAAAAAATATTTAAATAAAGAGAAACTGCCTTCAGTGACAGGGTTAGAAACCAGAGAACTAACTTTGATAATATGCCAAAGAACCCAGGCACAATGAGAAAACTTTTCATTTTAATACGCACCAAATTGTGAAAGTCTGAAATGTACTACCTAAATCAGCACTGAAAATTGATTTAATAGTGAATTTCAAAAGGGAATTTGATAAATACTTCAAGGGGAATATATTTATAAAGCAACAAGGAAAGAGCAGAGTAGTGGGATTAACTTCAAGGAACCAACACAAGGACAATAGACCAAATGGCTCCCTCCTGTGCTCATTCTCGGTATATTACTCACCTGTGATATTTCAGCATCAAAACCTCCGCTGACTGTTCCATCACAGTCTTCACAGGAAAAGTGACGATCCTTATTAACTGTGCTGAAGACAAAGAATATTGTAGATATCATTTGGCTGCTTTTGCTATAGTCATATAAAATATAACACTATGACTGCAAATCTCTATCTTTTCTTTACTTAGATAAGATCTTTATTAGTCACACGTACATTTAAACACACAGTGAAATGCATCTTTTGCGTAGAGTGTTCTGGGGGCAGCCCACAAGTGTCGGCATGCTTCCGGCGCCAACATAGCATGCCCACAACTTCCTAACCTGTATGTCTTTGGAATGTGGGACGAAACCGGAGCACCCGGAGGAAACCCACGTAGACACGGGGAGAACGTACAAACTCCTTACAGAGAGTGGCTGGAATTGAACCCAGGTCATTGGCGCTGTAAAGCATTACGCTAACCGCTACACTACCGTGTCCTATAATCACTCTTTTTCTTACACCATCTATCATTCCTGCCTAAAGTAAACAAATATAATGATAGAAAATAAAAAAATAAACTGCAGATGCTGGAAATCTGAAATTAAAACTGAAAATTCCGCAAACACTTCGCAGGTCAAGAAACATTTCTGGGAAGAGAAGCTGAGTTAGTGGTTTGGGCTGAAGGTTCCTTGACCTTCTTATCTGAATAAGAAAATCAGCAACAACCGTTTATGCAGACATTGAGTACACTGCAAATATTGGCCATAAGTGCTAAGAAGAGGATAGAAATGTTGTATGTTCTCCCAGTGTCTGGGTGGCTTTCCTCTGGGTGCTCTGAGTTAGGAAGCTGTGGGTCTGCTATGTTGGCGCCGGAAACATGGTGACGCTTGCAGGCTGCCCCCAAAAGATGCATTTCACTGTGTTTCAATGTACGTGTAACTAATAAAGATATCTCATCTTAGCCATAAAACAAACATTGCAGTCATCCATTTTGCATTTTAAAATGTTCCTAAATGCCTATTGAAGTCAGCTAACCAGACACAAAGCGATGAATACACAGCAGTCTCCCTTTAGTTGGGTGGGGGAAGGATAAGGAATCCACCTGTGTAATTAGGAGTTAACAAATGTTATTCAAGTACTTCTGCTAATGTGTACCCTAGTTTCCATTTGGTTCTGTTATGCTATTCACTTTACAGTTAAACTTTCCTCTGCAATTCTGAACTTTTTGTATATTAAATGCATCGGAATAAAAGTAATCAGTAAAGTTGGTTGAAGCAAATTTTTGTATGTATTTGGACAAGAGTTTGATGGCTGCTAAAAATCAACTTGTTAAACTTACCATCCTGAACTTTTCATGGCATCCATAAGTAATTTTGCAAAAGGGCCTGCAAAAAAAAAATTACAGATGTCAAAAATGTGTTCAAAATAACAATGAACTTGAAATCAGAGACTTAAAATGCAAATTGATTAAACATTCAGCCAATTCTGAAAAGTACAAATGTTTGCAAATGCTCAATTTTTTTTTAAAAAACAGCTGGGCCCATTGCTCTACCTTAAAATTGGAGCTTGGCCAATCAAAAATGTTATGAGAAAACAATACTTCAGAACCTCGGTGGTAGAGAAATATAACTCTTTACAACTCCTCAAAGTGGGTTCTGGCAGAAAAATTAATTAAAAAATTTCAATATTGAGAGTGATAGATTTTCTAGTTTGAGCATCATCTGACGTTACTCTGGTCCACGAGGCTGAGTATTATGCAGATCCCACATTTCAGCAGATAGCTACCTCAAACTCAAGAGAATGCAGCAAAGAGGAAATTGGTGACTGCCAGAAAGACCATAAAAAAGGCAATTTGGTATTTCATGAGATCACCCATTGCTCCTCCTCCACTCCAAGGACATCTTGCTCTCTAACCAGTAGTCAGTTCAGGTTCTCCTGCGAAGTGTAGCCATAGCTATGGATGGCTCAATAGTACATGGAGTAGGAGAAAATTCAAAGCCATGATTGGGAAGTTATGGAAGCAGCCAAGACTTGCCCTCTATGGTTATAGATGTGATCCCAAGACGGTATGATGCGAGAGGGAGGGTGAACAGCAAGAGCTTATGGTCCATATTGGTCTTAATCACATTGGTATAAAAAGTGACGAGGTTCCACAGTCAAATTTTGAGTGAGGAGAGATTAAGAAACGAGTCCTCGAAGATGGCATCTCCAGAATACTTCCTATGCTACATGCAAATGCAGCCAAGGAGCAATTAGAGTATTTATAGGTGTCGAGAGTGGGTAAGATCACATAGATGGCTGTTCCTTCACATTATTTGTTACCATAACATCAGCACATCAAAGCAGATAATTCATATTTTCCAAAAATGGCAATAATGTGGCACTGCAAAAGGCTGCATTGTACAAGGCCACTTGAATAGGCTTTTAAACAAAGGTCCCATGAACTTTGCTACTTGAGGGCAAAGCATTAATGATGCAATATTTTACAGAAAACTATGGTGCCCTCCTCGCATTCTATTCCTCGCTATGGCAACAGCCTCAAACACAGATTGTTTGATCACGTGCAGACCAACATTACTGCACTACAAAATAATTCTAATAAAATAGTGATCAATTTAACATTATAAAATAGAACTTGTTAACAATGATCTTATAGACCATTTAAGATAACCAAGGGGAGTTAGTCATCATGCAAATGTAATGAAAGACATTAATTTGACTTCTAATTACCGTGTTTAGTAATTAGTACAAGGTGTTTCTCCACAGATTGCATTACAATCTATTTAAACCTGAAGTAATAAAACAGGATCCAGATGAGTTACTTTCAGAATAAATTATGATTTCTTGAAAAGTTTTTTTTGTTGAAAATACAGGGTGAATGCTGACAACACATTTGGCCTGCATAAATGAGAACGTTATAACTGTTCACAGTGTACGATTTGATGGCAAGTTTTAGGATTCGGACTTGGAGTCAATGATTTGGGCATAGTGGTTAAGATTAGGATTACTGTGGATTGGTACCAAGATCAGAAACCATTATTGAGAGTAACTAGTTCAGTATAAGAGTTAGTAGTAAGAGTTATTGGTTTAAGACTCCTCGTGATTCAGTCTCTACTGGTAGTCAAATGCAGAAATTTGTGAACACCTCCATTGTGTTTTCAAGTGTGACCTCAGGCAACCAGCTGTCCATCATTTTAACTTCCCACACCATTCTTTGTATTTAACCCTTTTCTTTCTTTTTCAATCTTTTTATTGAATTTCAAATGAATTCAATTGATGTACGTAACATTAATGATTATACATATGATGCAAAGAGATCAGGATAACTATAATAACAGTTAACATATATACTCACAAGGAGTAAAATATGTAATCTAGACCTCCTGCCCTCTTGCTAAGTGTACATGATGGGAAAAAAGTTTAATTATATGAAGAGAAAACCCCCCCAAATCAAATAAAAAGTATAATATTAAACAAAAGCAAACCAAAAACTTCAAAAAAAAAACTGGACTGATATATCTTCGATTAAAAAAACATTCTTTTCTTTCTTTTTCAATCTTTTTATTAGTTTCCAAATTAATACAGATTAATATATAACAGCGACATTTGTACATGTAATACAAAGAGATCAGGAGAACAATCAAGGCATAGATAATCATAAAGAATAAAATATAAAAAAAATGTAGATCCCACAATCTCTTAGTAAATGAATATAATATAAATCTTTTTCTTTCCTTTCTCTTATGTATATAAAAGAAAAGAAAAAATCCCCAAATCGATAAGAATTATAGACATTATATATCAAACCAAACTAAAAAGAAAAATTAAAAAAGACAAAAAAAAGAAAAAAAGACTGTACTGAAATTTCTCAATAGAAACAGAGCAATATTATGTTGTCAATTCCATTCCTCTAAATTGGAAAGTTATTGAAAAGGGACAAAAAAAACACTCTTACGTCATCAGCTCCGCTCCTCTATATTCAAAGGTTATTGAAGGGGATTTGAAAAAGGTCTGTTCATATCGTATGGAAATATTGAATAAATGGATTCCAAACTTCCTCAAATTTAAGGATCAACAGTACCACTCCTAATTTTTTCTAAGTTTAAACATGTTATAGTTTGAAAAAAACCATTGAAATGTAGTTCAACCTGTTTCAAAGCTGTTTCAATGAAGCATATCGAGTCAAAGTAATCTGAAAACAGTACCTTAATTTAAGAAATTTATGTCTTCCAAGACTCAATAACTATCACAATTTCAGTTCAAAATCACAACTTTTTTCCCCCCCCAGACTGTGGCTGCTGGTAAAGATTCAGTTTTTCCTATTCGTACCTCCACTAGATCTTCCTTCTTAATTTGCCCCAATACCTTTTGGTTATTTAATATTCTCCTTCCCCAAACCTCCCATTCTCCCTCCCTTTTCCTCAGTTGCCTTTTACTTCCACTTCATCACGCGGTTACTCCATTATTGTCACTTCATCATTTCTTTTTGCACTAATATCTTTGCACCATTCTGTTATTTTTGCACTCATCGCTGTAATTTATTGTCCTATTCACTATTACTGTGTATACTATTTACTCTGTGAGCTTCACACAAGCAAGGGATTTCATTGCACCCTGGTGTATATGACAATAAGTTACTGATTCTGATCCTCCCCCCTCCTTATTCCCATTCCTACCATTCCCCACTCCCCTCACTTTCCTGCACACCACTCCCCTCCTCCCTCCACTCCCCTCCTCTCCTCCCTTCCCCCCTCCACTCCCCTCCTCCCCCCTGCCCCACTCCTCCTCCCCCACTCCACCTCCCAACTCCCACTCTCCCCCACCCACCCCTCCTCCCCCACTCCCTCCACTCCCCCACCCACCCGTCCTCCCCCACTCCCTCCACTCCCCCACCCACCCGTCCTCCCCCACTCCCTCCACTCCCCCACCACCCCTCCACTCCCCCCATCCACCACCCACCCCTCCTCCCCCACTCCCTCCCCCCCACTCCCCCCCACCCACCCCTCCTCCCCCACTCCCCCCTCACCCACCCCTCCTCCCCCACTCCCTCCCCCCACTCCCCCCCACCCACCCCTCCTCCCCCACTCCCCCCTCACCCACCCCTCCTCCCCCCACTCCCCCCCACCCCCTCCCCCACTCCCTCCACTCCCCCCTCCCACCCCTCCTCCCCCCCACCCACCCCTCCCCCCCACTCCCCCCTCCCACCCCTCCTCCCCCCCACCCACCCCTCCCCCCCACTCCCCCCTCCTCTCCCCCCACCCACCCCTCCCCCCCACTCCCCCTCCTCTCCCCCCACCCACCCCTCCCCCCCACTCCCCCTCCTCTCCCCCACTCCCCCCACCCCTCCTCTCCCCCACTCCCCCCACCCCTCCCCCCTCCTCTCCCCCACTCCCCCCACCCCTCCCCCCTCCTCTCCCCCACTCCCCCCACCCCTCCCCCCTCCTCTCCCCCACTCCCCCCACCCCTCCCCCACTCCCCCCACCCACCCCTCCCCCCCCACTCCCCCCTCCTCTCCCCCACTCACCCCTCCTCTCCCCCCCACTCCCCCCTCCTCTCCCCCACTCACCCCTCCTCTCCCCCACTCACCCCTCCTCTCCCCCCCACTCCCCCCTCCTCTCTCCCACTCACCCCTCCTCTCCCCCCTCCTCTCCCCCACTCCCCCCTCCTCTCCCCCACTCCCCCCTCCTCTCCCCCACTCACCCCCACTCCCCCCTCCTCTCCCCCACTCACCCCTCCTCTCCCCCACTCCCCCCTCCTCTCCCCCACTCCCCCCTCCTCTCCCCCCTCCTCTCCCCCACTCCCCCCTCCTCTCCCCCCTCCTCTCCCCCACTCACCCCTCCTCTCCCCCCTCCTCTCCCCCACTCCCCCCTCCTCTCCCCCACTCCCCCCTCTTCTCCCCCCTCCTCACCCCTCCTCTCCCCCACTCCCCCCTCCTCTCCCCCACTCCCCCCTCCTCTCCCCCCTCCTCTCCCCCACTCCCCCCTCCTCTCCCCCACTCACCCCTCCTCTCCCCCACTCACCCCTCCTCTCCCCCTCCTCTCCCCCACTGACTCACTCACTCGTGTCTAGAGCCACCTTCAGCATCAGCTGACACTTGTGGTTGAAGGTGAAGAGGCTTTCCCCTAATAGGCCCTTCTTCTCTTTCCCACTTTTGCGCTCGGGGAATAACCTGTAGCCGTAATCCTCCTCCTGTTCCTGCTGCCGGCCTTTCTCCATCGAGCTCCGGTGCTGTGGACGGAGACGGGACCTGGAGCTCCCGGGCTGTCCCTGGAGGTCAAACACTGCGCTGCAATGGAAGGGGTAAGAGGTCAAACTGGTCCAAGTATTTATAAAAACAATTCCAATACTCATCCCTTTATTTGTTATAACAAACCCGCGCTAGTGTGATATATTTTAAAATACTTTCTTTCTAAAAGAGCTTAGTTTGAAATTGGAGTTTGTCCAATGCGCTTGCGTATTCAGGAGAGCGGCTCTCTTCCGTCAGCCGCTCAGGCAAGATAGAGCGGTTTCTGGATGACGCCTTCCGCCGGGATGGGCGGAAGTTGAAGCCTCTCCCCCCGTCATCGGAGCGCTCGCTTTCCGAATTTTTTTTCTTTTGTTATTTATTTTTCGGCATTATCAACTGATGATCGATCCTCTGCAGAGATATAGCTGCAATGTTACATCAGTCATTAATTTATGTCGCAAAGAAAGAGCCCAAGAAGCCTGTGTCAATTTCTAGAGAAATAAAGTCCTGAAGAAGGGTCCTGACCCGAAACGTTGACCGCCTGCTTTCCTCCATGGATGCTGCCTGGCCTGCTGAGTTCCTCCAGCATCTTGTTGGGTTTTTTTGTTTTGCGTCAATTTCTATCTGCCGATGAGCAGTAGTGAAGAAGCATTTTTGAAAGGTGTCATACGGCACACTTTGTCGCTAGAAATGGCTAGTGTATAAATTCCTCCACTGCTGAAAAAGGTACTTTTTGACACTGTATATTTTTCAGCGTTTTGGAGGAACTTAATTTCATGTTATTTAAGTCAGCAATAATAAATCTTATTCTGATGTGTACAAAAATGTAATGGCAGATTTTCCCGTTGTATCTCTGGAAATTCTCTGTCTCTTAGGGTGGTGGAGGCCAGATCATTAAGGTGGAGAGCGACGAATATTTGAAAGATTGAGGAATTGAGGGTTATGGGGCACTGGTAGAGGAGTTGGGTTGAAGCCAGCGTAGATCAGCCATAATCATATTGAATGGTAGAGCAAGCTCGAGAGGCCTGGTGGCCTACTTTTTTTAAATTATATTTTAAAATTTTATTTACAGTGTGGTAACAGGCCCTTTCGGCCCAATGAGTCCACACCGCCCATTTTAAACCCAAATTAACCTACCCGTACGTCTTTGCAATGTGGGAGGAAACCGGAGCACCTGGAGGAAACCCACGCAGACACGGGAGAACGTACAAACTCCTTACAGACAGCGACAGGAATCGAACCCCGATCGCTCCTATCTTGTGTTCTTGCGTCACAGAAGCCAGTGTTCAGTCAATTTGATTAATTCCATGTGATGCCCAGAAATGATTTGGAACACTAGAAGCTGCAAAGGCTATGGAACCACAAAATATCCCAGACATATGCTCCAGGACTAGCTATGCATAGGGACAAGCTGTTCAAGTATAGTTATGATGGTGTATACCGAAAATGTGGAAAATTGCCCAGCTCTGCTCTATTCACAAAGAGAAGGGCAAATCAGATTAGGCTACATTCAATCATCAGCAAAGTGATGGAAACTGTCATCAACAGTGCTCTCAAGCAGCACCTACTCTCCAACACCCAGTGTGGGTTTTGCTAAAACCAATTCATTCCAGACCTCATCACAGACTTGGCCCAAACATGGACCAACAATCTGAATTCCAGAGCTGGAAGAGTGAGAGTGACTGCTCCTGACGTCAAGATAGCATTTGACCGAGTCTGGCACCTTAAGTCATGAGCATCAAAGGGAAAATACTCCTGTGGTTGGAGTCATACCTCATGCAAAGGAAATTGTTAGTGGTTGTTGGAAGTCAATTATCCCACCCCCAAATACCATTGCAGCAGTTCCTCAGGACGGTGTCCTAAACCCAAACTATCTTCAACTGCTTCAAGGACCTGCCTTTCATCATAAAGTTAGAAGTGGGGATGTACGCTGATGACTGCACAATGTTCAATTCCATTTGCAACTCTTCAGCCTCTACAGAGTAGGACCTAGATAACGTGAGCTGATAAATGGCAAGTAATATTCATGCTCAGCAATGACCATCTCCAATAAGGGAGAGCTTAACCATCTAACTTAGATATTTAATTGCATTACCTTAGCCACATCCATCAATATACTGGGCATCACCACTGACCAGAAATGCAACTGGACCAGTCACAAAAAGGTTGGGTATCCTGCCGTGCACGACTCGCACCCTGACGTTTATCAACCATTTAGAAGGTACATGCCAAGATACAATACTCTCCACTTGCCTGGATGAGGGCAGCTCCAACAATCCTCAAGAAGATAAATACCATCCAGGCCAAAACTGCCCAGTGATTGCCACATCATCTACCACATTCATTCTCAGTCATTACTTCACTAGTGATTACAAAACCAAGGTCAATATATTGTTAAACAAAATTTGAGGAGGAAGCCCGGCGGGGAGGGTTTCTGCGGGAGGAGGAAGCCCGGCGGAGAGGGTTTCTGCGGGGGGATGAAGCCCGGCGGGGAGGGTTTCGGCGGGGGGATGAAGCCCGGCAGAGAGAGGCGTGCGAGGGGATGAAGCCCGGCGGGGAGGGTTTCTGCGGGGGGGGAGGGTTTCTGCGGGGGGGGGGAGAGGGTTTCTGCGGGGGGGGGGGGATGAAGCCCGGCAGAGAGAGGCGTGCGAGGGGATGAAGCCCGGCGGGGAGGGGTCTGCGGGAGGGAGAGGCCCGGCGGTGCGGGGGGTCTGCGGGAGAAGTGGGTGAAGGGGGAGAGGTGGTGCGGGGGGTCTGCGGGAGGGGGAGAGACGGGGGGGAGGGGGAGGGGTCTGCGGGAGGGGGAGAGACGGGGGGGAGGGAGAGGCCCAGCGGTGCGGGGGGTCTGCGGGAGGGTGAGGTGAGGCGAGGCGGGGGGATGGAGCCCGGCGGGTGGGGAGGGGGAGGCCCGGGGGTGGGGGGTGGCGGCGGCGGCGGCGGCGGGAGGGGTCTGGCCACCAGACTCCTCCTGCACCAAAGTGGCGCCTCTTGTCCTGACGTAACGCCGGTGCGGCGCGGTGCAGGCCGGGAGGTGGGTGTCATGGCGCCGTGGTGAGGCGTCCCGGTGACGGGCGGACGGACCGGGCCTCTCGCCATGTCGAGCCTCAACAAGTCGGTGGAGCTGCAGCTGCAGGTGCGGCACCAGGCCGAGGAGCTGCGCGACTTCATGCGGGAGCTGGACGGCTGGGAGAAGGACATCAAGAAGAAAGACGAGGATCTCCGGCGACAGAGCGGCGCGGTGCCGGCGGCGGACCCGGTGCGGGGGGTGGGAACGTGGGGAGAACACCGGGGGTGGGGGCGGGGAACACCGGGGGTGGGGAACGCCGGGATGGGGGTGGGGGGAACACCGGGGGGGGGACGCCGGGATGGGGGTGGGGGGAACACCGGGGGGGGGGGGACGCCGGGATGGGGGTGGGGGGAACACCGGGGGGGGGGGGGACGCCGGGATGGGGTTGGGGGAATACCAGAGGTGGGGAACACAGGGGACAGGGAACACCGGGATGGTCGGGGGGGGGGGGACACCGGGGGTGGGGAACACGGGGGACGGGGTACACCGGGATGGGAGGGGAACACCGGGGGTGGGATGGGGTTGGGGAGAACACCGGGGGCGGGGGGGGGAACACCGGGGGTGGGATGGGGTTTGGGAGAACACCGGGGGCGGGGGGGAACACCGAGATGGGGGGGGTAAGAACACCGGGGGAGGGATGGGGTGGGGGAAAACATTGGGGGGTGGAGAACACTGGGGGTGTGGAGGGGGGAACACTGAGGTGTGGGGGAACAGATCCAGTGGGGTGGGGGAGTGTGAGGCTGGGCACCGGGGGGTGGGGGGACCGGGAGTGGGGGGAAAATACGTGGGTGGGGGGAGAACACTGGGGGTGGGGGGACAGATCCGGGGAGGGTGTGGAGGAGTGTGTGGGGACACTGGGGGTGGGGGAACAGATCCGGGGGGGGGGTGGTGGGGGAGTGTGTGGCACAAATCTAGTTTAACAGTAGATTAAGATCTTTATTAGTCACATGTATATCGAAACACACAGTGAAATGCATCTTTTATGTAGGGTGTTCTGGGGGCATCCCGCAAGTGTCGCCACACTTCCAGTGCCAACATAGCATAGCTAACCCGTACGTCTTTGGACCGTGGGAGGAAACCGGAGCACCCGGAGGAGACCAATGCAGACACGGGGAGAACGTACAAACTCCTTACAGACAGTGGCCGGAATTGAACCCAGGTTGCTGGCGCTGTAATGGCGTTACAGAAACCGCTACACTACCGTGCAGTCACGTAGCAGTTGTTGCTGGAGCAGTACCGCAGCACCACAGGTTCAATCCTGACCTTGGCTAATGTCTATGTGGAGTTTGCACGTTTTCTCTGCATGGGGTTTCCTCCCACATACCAAAACGTACCAGCAGGTTAATTGGCCACTGAAAATTGCCGCTACTGTAGATGCGTGGCAGGAAAATCACTGGTGAGTTGATAAGTATGTGAAAGAGAATAGGGAAATCAGTGGTGGAATGGGATTGATGGGGATGCTGTGAGAGCCAGCATAGATCTGATATGCTGAATCGCCTCCTAGGGCAGAAGGAAATATTTGCACTCTGAAAGCTTTAAGACTGCTTTAGTTTTTAATTAATATTCTTGTTTAAAACAAAATAAATATTAAACTAGTTATGGTCAAAATATGGTAAAGTATGGTGAGTGCAATAGGACATGTAATGACTTAGTTGAAAGTGGGTCATTGTTCTTTTGAAAATTTACAGGCTTTGCCACCTGTAAGAAATCAAGATTACAAGAAAAAAACAAATAAAAAGCCTGTCTCTCAGAACAATAGGAAGAATGAAGAAAAGAAAGCTACTAGAATAAAATCTTATGATTATAAATCTTGGGAAAAATTTGATGTGGTAAGTATTCATTGTGTATTTGACACATTTTAGCATAATTTAAGTTATTGCCTCAGGTTTTGTGGCAACATTTTTTAGGTTGGTTCAGGCTGTAAAACTAGCATGGTATGGAATATGAAAGTAACAAGTAACTTGGACCTTTCTTTAAACCAGTATCTTTAAATCACAGTTATAGGTTTAAAAATAACAGGCTGAATTTTTTCCAATACTGAAACTGTTCAGACCATAACTCTTGTATGTTTGCTGGATCCTTCAGGTGCTTTGGAGTATTACCTCGATATATGTTGTGAAGTAAATTGGTGTTCAGGGTCTTTGTGTTTTGTACCTGCCAGTTGTGTTGAGGGAGTGAATAACAGATGAGTACTATGCACTCTAAAATCTATATTTGTTATGATGCCTTCCCTAAAATAGCTCTCCACAGACTGTAATGTGACCTTGTTTCCACCCACCATCTCCACCCCATTTTCCATCTCTTCCAATTATAGTGCTGTAGCGACTCACTGCACCGGCATCGAACCGGATCGCGACGTCGTCGGAGGCCCCAATCCAAGATGGTGCGGGGCCCTCCTTCTTCCCCAGCGTTGGGCTGGGAAAGCCTGCACGCAGGAAGGTCAGGCGACCCGCGCGTTCCGTCAGCACGGGAACTGTAGCACGGGAAGTTTTCGGCTATTGAAGGCGCACCACGCCCCGGGTCTGCATTCGACCTCTGATTTCGAAACCAGCGACTCTGTGTCTTCATTTCGTGGTGTGTAGCTAGCCGCTACAGTGCCCCTAAAACTTAATTCCAATAAACTACTGAATTCCATTCTAAAACCATATGGTGATTAATTTTTAATTCATTTATGGTGTTATGAACCAGCAACAAAAGAAACACACTGAGTCATGATTCAGTGTTAAAAAACTTTATTAATAATTATTTATGATAATAAGAAAAATAAAAGTAAAAATGTTAGAAGTAAAAATGTTAAACCTTGAACATTAACCCCAAAACTAAACTCGTCGTGTGTATGTGGCAAAGTCCCAAACTCCAAGTCCAGGAATGGTTCTTAAAGTTCAGTTCAGCAAGCCATAAGGTGAAACATGAGCAAAGGCTTCTTCAACAACCACCGTTGTCTGAAGATAAGACGTAGATGTAGAGAACATAGAGAGAGTAATTACAAAATCCAAATGTTCCACGCTGGAACCCAAACGACACCTCAGTGTTTACTCGGTAGTGACTTCCTCACCCCGAAAAGCATCCAAATTGTGGTCGTCCACACAAATACCTGTTTCCCTCTACAGGTCAGCAACAAAGTGAACTCCACCGGATTACTCCCAATTTCCATATGTGGATTGTAGTAACAGATACAGTTATTGTTGCTCATCCATCAATAGAGAAAGCTAGCAGGCTGGTGTGTCTCTCCCTTTTTTTTTTTCTCTCTCTCTCTCTCTCTCTTCTCTGACTGACTTCTTCAACAATATCATTACGTCCTTTATCTTCTGTTGACATAAGCACGCCACACACACACACACACACACACACACACACACACACACACACACACACACACACACACACACACACACACACACACACACACACACACACACACACACACACACACACACACACACACACACACACACACACCTAGCTCTATCTTAAAGGGAGATTCACCGAGCCCGTAACAATGGGTGTTGAAAGCAAGGCCAGCATGTACTCCCCATTACTACTGAGTGGCTTAGTGGTCCATTTCAGAAGGTTGTAAATCAACTATAATGTTGGAGTTGCATATGTAAGACTATGTAAAGATGACAGAATTCTTTCTCTAAAGGACAATTGTGAACCAGGGGGAATTTTGTGACGGTCTATTACCATTACTGATATTCATCTTGCTAAAAGATGATTAATATTTGCCAATTTCAGTTTTTAAGTTAAAACTTCAGGTACAAATATTACTCACTATTGGAGACTATATTAATCTTGCATTTCATCTTTTGCATTAGGACAAAGTACTGCAAGATCTGGATAAAAATGACAGCACTCCAGAGCCCGATACAGAAGAGGAAATAGATGCAGAGAAAGCTCTTGCTGAGAAAGAAAAGGTATGTTACAAACATCTCTCAACCAACCGGGAATATCCAAAGAGAGTTGTGAAATTTGCTGGTTGAATGATTTAAAGTAATACTTGGTTGTAATAGTCTGAAGTTTGTGAACAGGATTGTAAATCAACATAGGTTGGTCTTTTCATGGGCTCAACACAGCTCATTCATTTTTAAAACTACTTCTCTGCAGTTTAATGTTAACAAAACCACTTGCAAGTAGACAATTTATATAACATAAAATAATGTATTATTAACAAAACAATTTTGAGACAACCAATTAAGCAGTGGGGTCATAGAGAGGACAGGCTAGAAAAATAGGCAGGAATTATTACATTATCTGCTTCCTCATTCCCAACTTGCTCTCCTTTTTGGTAGTATTTCTTGAGGGACTCTCTGAACCCCAACTTGCCCCTTATTCCTTGGCAGGTCTATCTTCAGTCACTTGGTAAACATTCTTTAGAAGTTTGGATGCTGGTAGGGTTCTCAATAGGATTTTTTGCAGGACAATTACTTATTCCAGACAAGCCAGCTTGAAAAATGGAGGAAAAGAAATAACTTTATTTACATATAGCCTTTTTTCCAATCTCAGGATATCCCAATGTTTCACGGCTAGTCAGGTTCTTTAGAAATATAATCACAGTTGCAAAGTGGGAAATGAGGCAGCTAATTTGACCACAGCAAAACTGTGTAACCAACAACAAAAAAAAGCAGGTAATTGTTTTGATTCGGAATAAACAATAATGTAGACACCAGGGAGAATTCTTCAGATTTGTGCCACATATCCAGCTGGGAAAGTGCACGGAGTCTTGTGTTTAATATGTCATTTGAAAGGTGGTGTTGCTGAAAGTCAACCCTCCTCTAGCCGAGAGAAAGTATTTGGACGGGACTTGAGGTTGAGATAACACTGCCACAACTGAACCAAGGCCAGAGATCGATCTATTAAACAGATCAATAGGCTTTTTCCCCCATTTAGTCAATCTGCTAGATTGACTTCCAACAGAAGGTGACCTTTAATACTTTCTGTAGGATATGATTGCACTCGTGAGGGGCCGCTGGCAGGAGAAGTTTAGGATTGATTCTTTCTGTGTTGCTTGTAGTGGGCGCTGCATCAACTAAGAGTTGTTATGGAGTTCTCTCCAGTTTCTTGTCAACAAGAAAGGCTGAGCATCTCAAAATACTTTGAACAACAGTTTTAATTTGGATTACTCAGTGATCAATAAGGTGCCATTATGTAAAGTGCTAAAGAAAAGTTAGTTTGTTTAGTGCCTTTTATGACCCAAAACAGTTTATAGTCAATTAAGTATGTTTCGTCAAAGTATAGTCAATGCTGTAATGTAGTAAACACAGCAGTCAATTTGTACATAGACTGAAACAGCAATGTGATAATAACAATTAGAATCTGTTTTTGTATTATTGTTAGTTGATTAAATACTGGTCAGGATGTATTGCTGTTCTATTATGTTAAATAAATCATCTGTAACAATCGTAATTTCACCCATGGCAGTAGAATCTTCAAATTTCTCACCTTTTTTTAAATGTATTGTGGATTATGATTGTCACTGTTAAGCACATTTTAATGGAGACTCTCAATTACAATATCTATTTTGCTGAGGCATCATGCAATATGTTGTTAGGAATATTTGGAAAACATTTTAAATAAACCAACATGTTTTGCCTGCATTTTGCTTTAAAGTGTTATCTCCAGAATGTTTTCTATTATGTCCATATAGTTCTTCATGGCACCAGAAAGTTTTAGCTAAGAATTGCAAGTTAAGGTAACTTTATGTTTCTTGGTATCTAAAATAAATATTTCTATTCTTACTTATGGCAATTTGATCTCTGGTCTCATTATAATTATCCTGTACTTTTGCATCTTTGGATCAAGGCTCTGTTTGTCAGAGTAAGGGCATTGGGACCTGATGGGTATACTTGTTTTTATTCATGCCAGGGCAATAATTACTTCAAAGAGGGAAAATACGATGAAGCAATGGAATGTTACACCAGAGCCATGACAATGGATCCATATAATCCAGTATTCCCTACAAATCGTGCAGCAACTTTCATAAAGATGAAAAAGTAAGTATAGCAAGAAGATATTCCTTTAAAAAGGATTGGTCACTTCTGATAGTGTTTTGCACTTTTATTCTCCAATTTAAAAATGGTTTCTTGTTGGGCTAAAGTGCAACTCGGGTTATATTAGTTCAAAACTGGTTTGAATACAAGGTACATTTGCAGTATATTTTCCTCTGGTGTTTTTCCAGTGTATACACGTCTCTGCAAACTATACAGTTTAACTTTTCATTGTGGTGAAAGAAAATATGCATTGAACCCTAGTGCTGAAATCCTTATCACTCAAAAATTAATGTTAAAAGCCTGCTTGTATCCTTGGCTGGTTTCTGTGAAACTTCCATCTAGACTTTTGTTTTTAGCTTTCGCTGTCCAGCTCTGGTCTTTCCCTGAATAATTCCAGTTTCCTTCACTTTTGGATTTGCTAACTCTATTTGATCCCCATTCCTAACCACAAATGTAAAATTTTTACCCCATAAATCAATCCATATTCTTGCCTCAAATATTATGTCCTCCTCTGTGTCAGTATGCAGTCATCATTCTTGCCTCTTTAGTCAGCACCATACAGATTTTTGCTTCTCGATTGTCAGCACCATACGGACTAAAACTTTCTGCAGTCTTTAAGACTTGCCATTTTTCTACACTGCTTTAGTGCATGTTGATAACTTCTTGGCCTGCTTCCTTGTCAAGTACGACTGTGTGTTTGGGAAACCAAAGAATTAGAAAATGTCTGCCACATTCCCTGCAATTCTTGTTGATTTTTCACTTAAGACATTTTAAAGAATTTTTATTACACTAAAAGCCATTGTTTAATTGGTTATAGAACATCACACCACAGACCCTTTGGCCCACAATGTTGTGCCGACATTTTACCCTGCTCTAAGATCTATCTAACCCTTCCCTCCCACATAGCCCTCCATTTCTCTATCATTCATGTGGCTATCTAAGAGTCTCTTAAATGTCCCTAATGTAACTGCCCCCACAACCTCTGCCAGCAGTGCGTTCCACATTCCCATCACCGTGTTTAAAAAAAAAACTTACCCCTGACATCCCCCTTATACCTTCCTCCAATCACCCTCGTGTTAGCCATTGTCACCCCGGGAAAAAGTCTCTGACTGTCCACTTGATCTATGCCTCTTATCATCTTGTGCACCTCTGTCAAGTCACCTCTCATCCTCCTCCTCTCCAAAGAGAAAAGCTCACTCAACCTATCCTCATAAGACATGCTCACCAATCCAGGCAACATCGTGGTAAATCTCCTCTGCACCCTCTCTAAAGCTTCCACATCCTTCCTATAATGAAGCGACCAGAACTGAACACAATACTCCAAGTGTGGTCTAACCAGAGTTTTATAGAGCTGCAGCATTACCTCGTGGCTCTTGAACTCAATACCCCGACTAATGAAGGCCAACACACCATATGCCTTCTTAACAACCCTATCGATCTGTGCGGCAGCCTTGAGGGATCTATGGATGTGGACCCCAAGATCCCTCTGTTCCTCCACAGCGCTAAGAGTCCTGCCATTAATCTTGTATTCTGCCTTCAAATTCGATCTCCCAAAGTGTATCACTTCACACTTTTCTGGGTTGAACTCCATCTGCCACTTCTCAGCCCAGGTCTGCATTCTATCAATATCCTGTTGTAATCTACAGCAACCTTCTACACTAGCCACAACACCACCAACCTTTGTATCATCAGCAAACTTACTAACCCACCCTTCCACATCCTCATCCCATCACTTATAAGAAAATCACAAAGAGTAGGGGTCCCAGAACAGATCCCTGCAGAACGCCACTGGTCACCAACCTCCAGGCAGAATGTGCTCCATCTACCACCACCCACTGTCTTCTATGAGCGAGCCAATTCTGAATCCACACAGCCAAATTTCCCTGGATCCCATGCCATCTGAATGAGCCTTCCATGAGGAACCTTATCAAACACCTTACTAAAATCCATGTACACCACGTCCACTGCTCTACCTTCATCAATGTGCTTTATCACATCCTCAATGAATTCAATCAGGCTCGTGAGGCACGAGCTGCCCCTCACAAAGCCATGCTGACTGTCCCTAATCAGCCTATGCTTCTCCAAATGCCCATAAATCCTGTCTCTAAGAATCTTCTCCAGTAATTTGTTCACCACTGAAGTAAGACTAATTGGTCTGTAATTCCCAGAAATATTCTACTCCCTTTCTTAAACAAAGAAACAACATTTGCCACCCTACAACCATCTCGCACTATTCCTGTGGCCAGTGAGGTTGTAAATATCATCGTCAAAGGTGCAGCAATCTCTTCCCTCGCTTTCTGTAATAACCTTGGATATATCCCGTCCAGTCCCGGTGACTTATCTATCCTAATGTTTTTCAAAAGTTCCAGCACATCCTCTTTCCTCATGTCGACATGCCCGAGCGTATCAGCCTGTCGTACACCATCTTCACAAATGTCAAGGTCTCTCTCTTCGGTGAATACCGAAGCAAAGTATTCATTTAGGACCTCCCCTACCTCTTCCAACTCCAGGCACACGTTTCCTCTTGTATCCCTGATCAGTCCTACCCTCACTCTAGTCATCCTCCTATTCTTTGCATATGTGTAGAATGCCTTGATCCTAATTGCCAAGGACTTCTCATGCCCCCTTCTAGCTCTCCTAAATCCATTCTTAAGCTCCCTCTTGGCTACCTCGTAACTCTGTCTGATCCATGCTTTCTAGACCTTGGGTAAGCTTCTTTCTTCCTCTTGACAAGATGTTCTACATCTCTTGTCAACCACGGTTCCTTCACTTTACCATCCTTACCCTGCCTCAATGGGACAAACCTATCCAGAGCCCCATGCAAGTGTTCCTTAAACCTCCACACTTCCACTGTGCACTTCCAAGTTCCTGCCTAATAGCATCATAATTCCCCCTCTCCCAGTTAAATACTTTCCCATATCATCTGCTCCTATCCCTCTCCAAGGCTATGGTAAAGGTCAAGGAGTTATGATCACTATCTGCAAAATGCTCTCTCACAGAGAGACCCAAAACCTGATCAGGCTCATTGCCTTGTACCAGGTCCAGAATGGTCTCTTCTCTAGTCGGCCTGTCCACACACTGTGTCAGGAATCCTTCCTGGACACACCGAACAAACTCTGTCCCATCTATCCCCTTTACACCAAGGAGGTGCCAATCAATATTAGAGAAGTTGAAATCACCCATGATGACAACCCTGTTATTTTTGCACCTCTTCAAAATCTGCCTCTCGATCTGCTCCTCAGCATCTCTGCTGCTATTTGGGGGGGGGGGGGGGGGGGGGGGGCGGGGGTGCAGGCAGTGGGGTTCTGTAGAATACTCCCAATAGAGTGATCGCTCCCTTCCTGTTTCTGGCTTCCTCCCACACTGACTCAGTAGATGATCCCTCCAGGACATCCTCCCTTTCTACATCTGTGACACTGTCCATGATAATTCTGTGCCCACTCAGTTCATCTTACTTTTGCTCTGTAATGAATTTATTGTGGAAACATTCTGGAGCTGTACACCACATCTTTGTTAACCCTTTGAATAAAAATATATATTGTGAATGACTTATTGTGTTAACTAGTTTGTTTCCCATATAGGTATGCTGTAGCAGAATCGGACTGTAATTTGGCAATTGCACTAGACAAGTCCTTCTTGAAAGCCTACCTTCGAAGAGGTGCTGCTCGTTTTAAACTGAATAACTTGCAGGGTGCAAAAGAAGGTTAGTAATTTTAAGTTTGTTGAACAATTGAAATTGCTGTCTATAAAGTATTATTAGCATTTAATCTAAAATTAATTAGTCCAAAATTAATAGATTTGAATTTAAACAGATGCAAATCTTTATTGTATTTTTATGTTTCTATTGATTAGTTATTTATTTTCTTCCCAATGCTTCAGATTTTGAAATGGTGCTGAGCTTGGATGCAGAAAACTTTGAAGCTTCCAATGAACTCAGAAAAGTAAATGAGGTAAAATATGAAACCTTCAAAAACTGTACATAATTTTAAAAAGGATTCTTCTGAGGAGCATTTGAAGTCTCTGGCCTGTGCTCAATGGAGTTCAGAAGAATGAGGGGAGATCTCATTGAAACCTACCAGGTACTAAAAGGCCTGGATAGAGTGGACTTGGAGAGGATATTTCCATCACTAGGAGTGTCTAGGATCCAAGGGCATAGCCTCAGAATAAAGGAACATTCCTTAAAAACCTGAGATGAGGAATTTCTTCAGCCAGAGGGTGGTAAACCTGTGGAATTCATTGCCACAGAAGGGTGTGCCGGCAAAGTCATTGGGTGTATTTAAGGCAGAGATTGATAGGTTCTTGAATGGTAAAGGGATAAGGGTTACAGGGAGAAAGCGGGAGAATGGGGATGGAATAAAAAACAGCCACGATTGAATGGTGGAGCTGAGTAAAATAGAGGGGAATGGGTAAGCCTAGTAATTTCTAGGGTAGGGACATGTTCAGCACAGCTTTGTGGGCCGAAGGGCCTGAATTGTGCTGTAGTTTTTCTATGTTCTATGACTTGACAGGCTGAATGGCCTAATTCTGTTCCTGTATCTTGTGGTCTACTGCGTATGTGTTTTTAAAAATTAATTAGTGTCAACCAAGCTATTCATTCATTCATGAAGAATGTTTGCTATTCTCATCCATGTTGAAAGTTGAAATCTGACCAGTGTTGCTATCATCTCAGCAAAAGAAAACATTTTCAAGTGAATCTGAGCCACCAATGGCTGTGGAATATGAGGAATTAATTCACTGTTACAGTGGCTCTGGCAATGGAAGATGAGAGGTGATTACCATTGTAGTATATATGGGCCCAATGTTCTCAACTGTCCTTGGGTACTTTTAGAAGCATTTCTGACCCATTTTGAAATTTCTACTTTTTTAATTAACAGTGGGCATTGTTTTTCATTTAAGAATGATGAGGCTAATGTCTTTTGCTGTTCAATTGAGCCAGTTGGACAGCAACTTCTCAATTTACACAGTTTACAATTTACAATGGAAATTGAGAACTTATCTTGTCCTTTGTTACGGACTCAGTGGAAGTCCTTTTAAGATAGAGAGTGTGTGTGTGTGTGTGTGTGTGTGTGTGTGTGTGTGTGTGGGGCGTGCTTACGTCAATAGAAGATAAAGGACGTAATGACGTTGTTGAAGAAGTTAGAAGAAGGAGAGAGAGAGAGAAGGGAGAGAGACACCAGCCTGCTAGTTTTCTCTATCGATGGATGAGAAACAATAACTGTGTCTGCCACTGAAATCCATTTATGGAAGTTGGAAGTAATCTGGTGGAGTTCACTTTATTGCTGACCTGTAGAAGGAAACAGGTATTTGTGTGTGTGGACGACCACGATTCGGATGCTTTTCGGGGTGAGGAAGTCACTACCGAGTAAACACTGAAGTGTCGCTGGGGTTCCATCGTGGAACATTTGGATTTCGTATTTACTCTCTCTATGTTTCTCTATGTCTACGTCTTATCTTCAGACAACGGTGGTTGTTGAAGAAGCCCTTGCTCATGTTTCACCTTATGGCTTGCGGAACTGAACTTTAAGAACCATTCCTGAACTGGGAGTTTTGGACTTTGCCACACACACACACACGACGAGTTTAGTTTTGGGGTTAACGTTCGAGGTTTAACATTTTTGAATTCTAACATACTAACATTTTTACTTTTATTTTACGTATTATCATAAGTAGTGATTAATAAAATAGTTTTTAACACTGAATCATGCTCAGTGTGTTTCTTTTGTTGCTGGTTCGTGACAAAATTGGGGGCTCGTCCAGGATAGTTCCCAAGGTTAACGAGATTCGTCCGGGATCCAATCCAAAGATTAACGAGTGTCGTCTGGGATCGTTCCCCAGATTGACGAGATTTGTTCGGGATTCAATCCAAAGATTTTTGAGGGAGGTCTGATAAATTCTTTTTAATTGGCTTGTGTGTGTGGAAACCAGCAGCAATGGATATTAAGGCATTTTTGGAGTCACCAACCCTACAGGGATTGGAGATGGCGAAAAAGGATGATCTGATAAAGATTGCTACAAAGCTAAACCTTACAGAAGTAAAGCAGTCTATGAGAAAGGCAGATATTCAGAGACTGATAGCTGGCCATTATGTGGAAAAGAAGGTGTTTGAGAAGGAAGTGTTAAAACAGTTTCCTGGCAGTGAAATAGCAATTTCTGAGGCACAGGTGCAGCTGGCAAAGATAGAGGCTGAACGAGAGAGATTAGAGGCCGAACAAAAGAAATTAGAGGCTGAACGAGAGATAACAGATGAAGATAGAGGCTGATCTAGCAATGAAGCAGATGGAATTGAAGAGGATGGAGCTGGTTAGTGAGGAGAAGGAGAAACAGAGGCAGCATGAGTTACAAATGAAGCGTAAGAGTTTGGAATCTGGTTCTGATGATGGTTTTTCAGCCAGCAGGGAGGTTCGATTAGTCCCTCCTTTTGAGGAAGATCAGGTTGATCAGTATTTCCAACATTTTGAAAAGGTTGCTGTGAGTTCAAACTGGCCAAAGGAAGGATGGGCTCTTATGGTACAGAGTGTGATTATTCTGCTTTGTCTGCTGAGGATGCAGCTGATTATACCAAGGTAAAACAAGTTATATTGAAGGCCTATGAATTGGTACCTGAAGCTTATAGACAAAAATTCAGAGACTTGAGGAAATCTGCAGATCAGACATATGGAATTTGCCAATGGAAAGAGAATATGTTTTGAACGATGGTACATGGCTAAAAATGTAGATGGGGATTTTGATAAATTGAAAGAATTGATATTAGTGGGGGACTTTAAAAGATGTGTTCCAGCTGAATTAACAACATATTTAAATGAAAAGGGAGTGGAAACTTTACAAGAAACTGCTAGGTTGGCAGATGATTATGCTTTAACCCATAATTCCAAATGGGGACAACCTAAAACCTTTCAAAAGAGTTACAAGGACAATCCAGGTAAACCGGAGATTAAATTGGGAGGTAATCAAAAAGGATGAAAAGAAGCCAGGGCTGGAGAAACCTGTTGAGCGTACTTGTTATTACTGTAAGAAACCTGGCCATGTGATATCTAATTGTGCCCTTTTGAAGAAAAGGAAGGAAGCTGTGCCCAATGCTTGCTTTCAGGCAATTAAAAATCAAAAAGGTTTAGGAGATGCTGTTAAAGATCAGTCCTTGCAAGAGGTAAAAGCGGAAAAGTTGGAGGAGGTGAGAAAGGAATTCCGTTCTTATGTATCAGAGGGTTTTGTTTCACTGAATGATGAGTCACCCCAGGTGCCAGTGAAAATTCTTAGAGATACTGGGGCTTGCCAATCTCTCTTGCTGGACAGTGTTTTAAATTTTGGTGAAGAAAGTGACACTGGTGAGGTAAATCTAGTACGAGGCGTTACAGATGACACCATATCTGTCCCTTTACACAGGGTGATTTTAAAGTCAAAGTTCGTAGAAGGACCTGTCGAGATAGGGATAAGACCTAGGTTGCCAGTGGAAGGAGTTTCTTTGTTATTGGGAAATGACCTTGCAGATGGAGAAATTGTTCCTGTGGTACGGTTAACGACCAAACCAAGGATTGATGAGTCTGAGAATGATCCAGATGTTTACCCATCATGTGCGGTGACTCGAGCTAGAGCTAAAGAATTAGCCAAGACAGACAGTCCGGTGCAGTCTGATGTGGTTCCTTGTGACCGTCCTAAACAGGAAGAAAATTATGATGCCTTATCTGAGACTTTTCTGTCTTCACTGGAGGATCAACATCCTTATAGTGAGCCTGAATTTAAAGATTTGTCTTTGTCGAGGAAGGATTTTAAGGTGGAACAGACAAAGGACCCTGAGTTGACAGAATTGAAAGAAAAAGCACTCTCATGTGAGGGGATTGAAGAAGTGCACTTGAGTATGTTGGACTATGTCCAAAAATTTAAAACTCGGTTGGAGAGAGTCTGCCAGCTAGCGAGCGAGAATTTGAAAACTAGCCAGATAAGAATGAAGACATATTTTGATAGACGTGCTCGGCCTAGGACATTTGCAGTGGGGCAAAAGGTGTTGGTATTTTTCCCTAGCCAAAATAATCCCTTGCAATCTCGTTTTTCTGGACCCTATGTTATTGAATCTCGAGTGACTGATTTAACATATATAAACAAAACACCAGATAGACGCAAGAAAACACAACTCTGTCATGTAAGCATGCTAAAACCTTATTATGAGAGGGATTCAGTTGTGGTCTTGGTGGATGATGTAAACGTTGTTTCTAGAATGCCTGATGTTGATGTTGAGGAAGGCCAATTTAGACCAAATATTGTTCCATCAAAACTAAAAGAACCAAAATATCATGGAGAACCTTGAAACGAAGTTGGACCATTTAAAAGTTTCACAAAAACAACAGATGAGAGAATTAATTTTAAAATTTAAAAATCTGTTCCCAGATGTTCCAAACAGAACATCGATAATTACCCATGATGTTGATGTTGGGGATGCAAAACCAATCAAACAACACCCATATCGGATGAATGTGGAAAAAAGTAAACTTGTTGATCAGGAGATCAAATACATGTTGGAAAATGATATTATTAGACATTCTACTTCAAATTGGAGTTCACCCTGTGTTATTGTACCTAAACCTGATGGAACTGTTAGATTTTGCACAGATTACAGGAAAGTGAATGCTGTAACAAAGTCAGAAGCTTACCCTATTCCTAGGGTGGATGATTGCATAGATAGAGTGGGAAAGGCAAAATTTCTTACAAAGATTGACCTATTAAAAGGGTATTGGTGTGTTCCATTAACAGATAGAGGAAGGGAGATTTCAGCCTTTGTATTCATACAATCCAGAAGGGGTTACAATGTTTTGCCATTTGGAATGAAAAATGCTCCGGCAACATTTCAAAGAATGATTAATTCAGTGATTCATGGGTTAAAACATACAGATGCCTACATTGACGACTTAGTGACTGGGAATGATACTTGGGAAGATCACATATCTGCGTTAGAAAGGTTGTTTGAAAGACTTTCCAAGGCTAACCTTACAGTTAACTTGGCTAAAAGTGAATTTGGCCATGCCACTGTGACGTATCTTGGTTATGTTGTAGGTCAAGGCAAGCAAGCTTCTGTTCAGGCAAAAGTTCAAGCAATATCTGAGTTCCCTATTCCCACAGGTACGAGGACTGTTAGAAGATTTTTGGGAATGGTTGGATATTATCGAAAATTTTGTAAAAATTTTGCTGATATTGCTCTTCCCCTAACTAATCTTCTGAAGAAGGGAGTAAAGTTTGTTTGGACAGATTCTTGTCAAGAAGCATTTGAGAAGCTGAAAGCCATTTTATGCTACCATCCTGTGCTCAAAACACCTGACTTTGAAAAGCCATTTTCATTAGCAGTAGATGCCAGTGATGAAGCTGCAGGAGCTGTGTTGTTGCAGAAGGGTGACCTTGATGATATTGACCATCCTGTAGCTTACTTTTCAAAGAAATTTAATGAGCATCAAAAGAATTATTCCACCATAGAGAAAGAATTACTGTTGCTTGTTTTAGCCTTGCAACATTTCAGTGTATATGTTTGCGCCGCTCAGAAACCATTGACTGTGTATACAGATCATAACCCATTGGTGTTTCTGAGCCGAGTCAAAAACAAGAACAGAAGGCTGTTAAACTGGAGTTTAATTTTGCAAGAGTTTGATCTCATGATAACTCACATTAAAGGCAAAGATAATGTGATTGCTGATTATCTTTCCCGATGTTAAATGGGAAACATGTATCTGTACTAATCTGATAGTCTGTAGTTGTGTAGCATGATAATTATTAACATTACTAACTGTATACGCGGTTAAATTTTTCTTGGGAAATTTTTTTTTAGGTGGGAGGTGTTACGGACTCAGTGGAAGTCCTTTTAAGATAGAGAGTGTGTGTGTGGGGGGCGTGCTTAACGTCAATTGAAGATAAAGGACGTAATGACGTTGTTGAAGAAGTTAGAAGAAGGAGAAAGAGAGAGAGAAGGGAGAGAGACACCAGCCTGCTAGTTTTCTCTATCGATGGATGAGAAACAATAACTGTGTCTGCCACTGAAATCCATTTATGGAAGTTGGAAGTAATCTGGTGGAGTTCACTTTGTTGCTGACCTGTAGAAGGAAACAGGTATTTGTGTGTGTGGACGACCATGATTCGGATGCTTTTCGGGGTGAGGAAGTCACTACCGAGTAAACACTGAAGTGTCGCTGGGGTTCCATCGTGGAACATTTGGATTTCGTATTTACTCTCTCTATGTTTCTCTATGTCTACGTCTTATCTTCAGACAACGGTGGTTGTTGAAGAAGCCCTTGCTCATGTTTCACCTTATGGCTTGCGGAACTGAACTTTAAGAACCATTCCTGAACTGGGAGTTTTGGACTTTGCCACACACACACACGACGAGTTTAGTTTTGGGGTTAACGTTCGAGGTTTAACATTTTTGAATTCTAACATACTAACATTTTTACTTTTATTTTACGTATTATCATAAGTAGTGATTAATAAAATAGTTTTTAACACTGAATCATGCTCAGTGTGTTTCTTTTGTTGCTGGTTCGTGACACCTTCTACATAGGGTGTTGTTGCAGTCCTTGTCACAGAGCTCTGCGCTGAAGTGAATGCATGGCATGAATTTGAGGTACTTCCCTGCTAGCTCTGAACTAAGGGCTCGAGGAAAAATTAGGGTTGGTGCATTCAGAAATACATGCTGAATTTTTGATTGTGTGAAAAATGATAACTAATGAATAATCTTCCTGGCCCTGAAAAATTCTTTCTGTGGGAATGAGAGACAGCATTGAGCTTAAAAAGGCAAATGTGTGTTATTAATCCCAACTGCATCATCTGTTTGTTATTTTGCTATTGGTACAAGATCTAAATCTGAATTGTATTTTCTTGTTCCTGATTTTGATTCTATGAAGATTCTTCAATCTGATCGATTGAAGAATCTTGCTCTTAGCCTTTTTCTTGCTGTTCACAGCCACTGAGGTAGATCTGACACCGGAGCAAATGTAAGCTCTGAAAGGAATGAAAACTTTGTGGCAACTGTTGGAAGACAATTGACCCACTGAATTCCTCCAGTAGTTATTTTTTGCACCACGTTACAGCATCTGCAGTCTCTCTTGTGTCAGAACATTGCTTGGTAGCCTAGACATTTCTCAGGGAATCCTTATAATGATATTCTGAGTACTATCAAAGTACTTTGTTATCCCTGTGCATCCCTGGGATGCATCCCTGTCAGCCTGCTTAAAATTGAAGAATGGTTCTAATTACTCATGTTACCTAAAGCACAGGAAAATGTGATGATCTTTGGGAATGTACAAACTGGATTTGCTATACAAAATAAGTACAAGGGCAGACTCACTGATATATGAAACAAGCACAAGTGTTCTAGAACATGAGTAAACTTGCCTGATGGGCCCCTTCATGCATTTTAATTAATGTACTTGTCTTTCTTGCTAGGCTTTAGCACCAAAGCAGTCTAATAAAGATGAGAATCAGTCAAACAATGAAAAAATGGATGCCAGTGAAGAAAAGAAAGTGACTGAAGCACAAGCAAAGCAACAAGCCATTTTTGAGAAAGACTTGGTATGTTAATGACCAAAGATGAGAAAGTTTTAAAATGCCTTTCAGAATGGCTGGGTTCAACTGGTCAGGCAACTAAAATACCTGGATTATCCAGTTTGATCCCTGGTTTAACATAAAGTGTTGATTCATGCTGTTGAATATGTTGTATCGGAAGAAATGCATTAATTGTACCCGCTTTAGGTAGACACCAATCTGAAATACTAAGAGTGTGCTATGTAATTCCAACTCAGCAATCTGAATGCATGCATAGATTCTATCCAAATTATTAGCACGGGTGTGCCCTCCACCTGTGGCATGTGGTAATTGAAATTGTAGAGATCCCC
Source organism: Pristis pectinata (assembly GCF_009764475.1). NCBI lineage: Eukaryota > Metazoa > Chordata > Chondrichthyes > Rhinopristiformes > Pristidae > Pristis > Pristis pectinata. The sequence continues at coordinate 38,504,160 of NC_067419.1, read as the reverse complement.
AGTACAAAAGATGACATTTAACAGCATGTTTAGAGTTGTGAATTTTTGATCTGGTGTATATTCTATTCATATCCACTGCTGGGTACTGGTCTTATCATTTAAGTCAAAAATGTCAATGGTTTCATTACAGGGCAATGATTACTTTAAACAAGGCAAGTATTTAGAAGCAATTGAATGCTACACCAGAGGGATGACAGCAGATGGCACCAATGCACTTTTACCAGCTAATCGGGCCATGGCTTTTCTCAAGCTTGAAAAGTAAGTTTTGTTTTAGAGATGCAAAATATATTTTAATTTAGTAAAAATAAGTATCAAATTAAATTTATCATGATAAATGTCCATAATTTAATATTCCCTTAGTACTCTGTAATCAAATGAAATTGGTAGTAATAGTAAATTAAATATTTTAATTTAAAAGTATTTCGAAATCGATATGAGTTTTAAGTATAACTATTGAAGTAGCAACCATTCAGGCAAAGGTTTCCTAAGTTTGATACTTTTGTAATCTAATCAAATTTACAAGGTTTATTCTTGGGATGATTTATGACAAATGCACACACATCAGTGTATGTCTGAGATTATTTTGTTTTCTTTAGGTTGCAATTGGATTGAGGAAAGTTGTAGAAACAAATGTGTTAAGTTAAATGGGCACTGACATACACTTTGGAATCCTTGGCCAAACAAGACTGACTTCAGTCAAAAAAACATGCAGCTTTTTAGTTGTGTATTGCGGTGAACTATAGTTTGCAGATTAACGTCCTATTTTTAGGTATCATTGGTACTAAATTTTATTTGGGATGCTCATTTGGTTCAAATCTATTGTAATTAATATTCAGCTTCTTAAAACCTGGCAATAGGTGGAGAGATTATTAATTCATAAATAGATAAAAATTGAAATAAAATATTTGAATTACTCATGAAATACTAAGGCAGCACTAATGAAAATGTGTTCTTTCAGAACCAATTGTTAATGACACTTTTGAGCCAGTTAATAAAATTTTAGGTTTGCAGAGGCAGAAGCTGACTGTAGCCAAGCAATCTTGTTGGATAATACTTATTCGAAAGCATTTGCACGAAGAGGAACTGCCCGTTTGTGCCTTGGGAAGTTAAAGGAAGCAAAAGAAGGTGAGATTGGTTTAGAGCTTGCACAACAGATTTTTTTTTTAAAGAAGTTGTTCTTGGATCTTTTATTTTGAACAGAAATCAAAAGGGATTACTGTTGTATTTTATATTGAAGGCTAATGAGCGGAGTGTGTTGGATCCTCTGAACTTATAACAGGAGACCCATGCGTCACGGGTGTGTTGTGTTCCTAGACAACAGACTGTATCACAGTTTTCTGTAGCATGAAGCCATGTCATCTGGGCATGCATCAAGGGATGGTGTTTATTTATTTTTTTCACATAAATTTTGTAAGAGCAAATTTTAACTCTATATCCCAGATTTTTTTGGTAGTGATTTGTGAATTCTATAAGGGCAAATTTTTATTACCCGAACGTCCGTAACATGGAGGTCGCCTGTCCCAGTTAATTATCATTGAGTTCTTGCGTGTGAATGTCATCAACTTTTAGTCAATTTGGGTTCAAGCTTGGATTTTATTCAGCAAAGCTACCCAGGTGTGCACATGTGAAAAGTGACAAATCACTCGCATGATTTGACAATTAATACTTATAACTTCTGTTCAGATTTGCTGGATCAGTTGCTGACGTTTACTGGACCAACAGTCGAATGACATTTTCCAGTTTTAGGGGTAGCTCAGTGCCCTGGCCTATCCACGCTTTGTCACCATTACCGGTTTTGTCAGTTGCTTTGACCATTTGGCCCATTTATCTTGGTGATTGTTAAGATGCTGCTATTTATCAAAAGTAGTGCAATCCCGTTTGCCTCTTGAGACATAATGGCAGATGTTCAGTTTATAACACAAGTTTGGTGTTAGTGTGCGTGAGAGAGAATAGGTTACAGAGAAGTAAGGGAAGAGATTGCTCTGAGAGCCAGCATAGATTTGATGGGCCAAATGGCCACCTATAATATAACAAAATATGCAAATAATTGCTTTATACTCTTAATAATTTCTTCACTAACCTAAACATTGAAGGACTATTTAACCTTTTATTTTGTATATTTTCAAGATGTGGGTGTTGCTGGCAAGACCAGCATTTATTGCCCAGTCCTAAGTGCCCCTGAGAAGGCGGTGATGAACTCATGAACATTTAGGGTGGTTGACGGGTGCCAATCAAGAGGACTCCTTTGTTCTGGGAGATGTTGAGATTTAAGAGTGTTGCTTCTGGACAAATCCAGGTCAGTGGAATGTACTCCTGATTGGTACCTTGTCAGTCGTGGAAAGTCCTTGGTGTTGGGAGATGAGTCACTCACTGCAGGATACCCAGCCTCTGACCTGCTCTTGTAGCCACAGTATTTATGTGGCTGATCCAGTTAAATTTCTGATCTTTGGTGATACCCAGGATATTGATGGCAGGTGTCTCAACAATGTTAATGCTGTTGAATGTCAAGGGTAGGTGTTTATCCTCTCGGTGATGGTCATTGCCTTGGGACTTCTGTGGCACAAATGCTTCATTTGAGATTGATAACATAGACAGTTTTTAATTGCATTTTAATTATTTTGTCAGATTTTGAAATGGTCCTGAGGCTGGAACCAGGAAACAAGCAAGCTTTAACTGAACTTGGAAAAATAAATAAGGTAAACATGAAGATATTGTATTACTTGTGTTAAGTGAACTTAGAATTAAATCATGTAATAATTGTATTTTGGAAACAACCAGCTGAAATTGTGCAAAGAGCAAAGAATAATGGGGAATTTAAAGCTATTTGACTTGCAGATTATAGTAGAGCTTGTGTTTTTGGGAGAAAAAGTATATATTCCTGCCTATGTTCTCAGTATATTGAAAAGTAGTTCCCTGGGAGTCCCTTCAATGGGACCACCAGCGGCAATATGTTCAAGTTATGTTTAGAAGTTTACCAGTTGCCTGGATTAGAGGGCAAGTGCTATAAGGAGAGGTTGGATAAATCTGGGTTGTTTTCTCTGGAGTGACAGAGCTTGAGGGGAGACCTGATAGAAGTTTATAACATTATGAGAGGCATAGACAGAGTAGACAGCTGATATCTTTTTCCCAGGGTCAAAGTGTCTAATACTAGAAGGCATGCATTTAAGGCGAGAGGGGGTAAGTTCAAAGAAGATGTGCGGGGCAAGTCTTTTTACACAGAGTGGTGGGTGCCTGGAATGCACTACCGGGGAGGTAGTGGAGGCAAATACGATAGCGGTGTTTAAGAGGCTCTTAGATAGGCACATGAGTGTGCAGAGAATGGAGGGATATGGACATTGTGTGGGCAGAAGGGATTAGTTTAGTTCGGCATTAAGTTACTAGTTTAATTAGTTTGGCGCAACATCGTGGGCTGAAGGGCCTGTTCCTGTGCTGTACTGTTTTATGCTCTATGCTATCAGTATAGGTGAAGATATAATGTTAATAAGGGTGTTATGAAAACTCTGAATAGATTTGAGTGAGAAATTGTCAACAATTGATAACTAGAGGATACAGCCAGAGGTGAAGTGAGGAATATTTTCTTTTACGCAATGGTTGCTGTGATTTGGAACACTCTGTCATAAAGAGCAATGGAAGCAGATTCAGTAGTAACATTTAAAAGGCAATGGATAGTTGAAGGTACAAATTTTCTCAGAGCTTTTGAGAAAGACCAAAGGGCGGGGATTAATTGGATAGTTCTTTTGGAGCTGCTATGTAAATGACTGCCTTATGTAAGAAGGACATTAGCATTGGATGGTGAAGAAAAACTGCTGAGCTACCTTTATCATAGCACCTGTGGCTTTTGGAGGAATGGGATTGTTTTGCGAGCTGGCATGGAACTCGATGGGCTGAATGGTTGTCTGCTCTGTTGAAAAGAAATATTATCATTTTTTCTATGATTTTAGAAGATACTTAATTGGTAGGAAATGGGAGAAAAATTAGTAGTAAGTAAGTGACAGCTTTCAAGCTCTGAGGGCTGACACTGCATCAAGCTTTTTGGAAATAGTTTAAAAGCGCACAGTCAACCTAGTTTCTTTAGAGTTCATTGTCGACAGTTGTTGTAAATTGATATTGTAATGGTAAGAATAGTTTTGTATTTAAGTTTGTTTTGCAGAATTGTTTATACGTGCACAAAGTTGAGGTGGGAGACAGAATTATATATTAGAAAAAATTTAGAATTCTGGCATCATCTAATGATGATGACTCTGGGCCAGCAAACTAGATGGTTGGGCAGGTTTTGAAATACAATTTAATAAATTCGATAAATCATAGGCCTGCAGCAAAAAATGTCAGATGGTTAGGTGTTTACATCCAATTTATAAAATGAATTTCAATTTTTTTTTCAAGGAATTGGCTTTGCAAGGGGACACACTTCAGAAATCTTCAGGAGAGAAAGGGGCTGCTCCAAGGCTAGTCAAAGCAATTGATAAGCCACCTCATCTAAGATCTAGAGTAAGTTTTGAATTATCTAAGGTGATTGTAGTTTATATATGTAGAAATTGAGAATAACTGGACCAACTAGGGTGTATCAGTATAATCCCATGTTGAATTATCTTCAATGCTTTTCTGGTTTTGTAAATGAGGAATATGAAGGATCCACACTTCCAGAATATCAATTTAAAGTTACTGAACATTTTGTTAATAATTATTATTAGATGACTTTTTGAAAAATGTTAGGCAGTACTGTATTCTGAAAGTTTCCTTCCTTGCCTATACAACAGAAAAGCTCTGTTGAAATATAATAGCAAGTAAAGGCAATAAAGCAGGGTAATGCTTAATGTCTACTTTTGATAATTTTTGTCTTGTCAGCAACCTTTCTTGGATTATTTCTAAAATAATAATTTGAGGAAAGAAAATTGAAAAATGTCTTTCACTGTAAAATTGTGTTATTAGGTGAATAGTACTTCTGATCTCTGTTGCGATAATGTAATGCAGTCCAGATGAAGGGTCTCAACCCGAAATGTCGACTGTCCATTTCCCTGCACAGGTGCTGCCTGACCCACTGAGTTCCTCCAGCATTTCTTTTACAGTAATGCAAATTTCTTTTAAGTTGTCATAGTTGTTTGACAGTGTTAATTTTATTTTGTGCAATCAATTCTTATATTACACTTCTCATTCCAACATTTGCTATCATTTTTCATAAAAATATACAGAATCAAGATCATAACATATTTCTAAGTTTCTTTCTATTTTTACTTAATAGGAAATCTTTTTGATATTGTTAGACACAAATCTACACATTGCACAGTTATAACAAGGTTACTCACAGCAATGCTTTAAACTAGGTGTGCCTGACTCCTTTTCAAACCCATTACAGTTTTGTATTTTGGATTCCAATTTCTATTAGGTTTCATGAAAATAGTAGCCATTTAATGTTTTAACTTCTGAATGGCATTATCAAAAATAAAAAAATGCCAAATTTTCAACCAGTAGGCATTAGTCTCTCAGTATTTTGGGTGGCTTGCTGCCATTCTGGTTTTGTGACTGGTGAGGCTGGTGTGAGAATCACAGACTGTTCTGTGGATGGGACAGGGGGTGCCTGACAGGACAGTCAGGTGGGTAGTTTGCAAAATGATCCACTCCTTTGCTGCTTACATCCTTTGCACACCTGATGCCTGGGCTCGAGGCTCTCATTACTATCCAGAACTCTCCTTCTCCACTTTGTGCTCGCGGGCCCTGAGATTCCCTGGAGTCAATGGGGATGTTGCACAGTCTGCTTGTTAACTGCCTCCCATGATAGAGTATGTGTTTGGGAAGTCTAGTGTAAAGAAAGGGCATCCCATGGCCAGAGTGGTGTAGACAACTAGGATCAGAATCCTGGGAATGTTGGCCAGGGAAAGGATGTGGATGTTGGTTCACATCCTTCCAGTGAATCTGGAAGATTTTGGAGTGATGGCATTGATGGTGCTTTTCCATTGCCTTGAGATGCATGCCACAGGTAGTCCAGGTCTCAGGAGCACATAAGACTGCAGGGATCAGTGCTACTTTGGAGACTGATTTTATACCAGCTTTGAGTTGTTGACCAAAGGCAATGCTGGATCATTGAGGGTGGTGGTGAATTTCTAGAATACACAACAGCCCATTAATAAATATTTGTCACATTACTTAAAAATTTGATGTCTGTGACTTTTTCCCCAGAATAAGAAACCAGTTTTCAACAATGTTAGACAGAAATTGCTTTCAATGATTTTACTCTTTAAAAACTTCTTCCCGCGACCTGAACTAAACAAGGACCAGGAAATCAATATGTCAAATATATTGAATTCTGGTCTGCTTCGCTCTGTGCATTTACACCCACAGAGATGAACCAGCATCAGTTATTTTCATGTTTTAAGTTCAGCAGTGGGAAGTGTCATGAACCAGCAACAAAAGAAACACACTGAGCATGATTCAGTGTTAAAAACTATTTTATTAATCACTACTTATGATAATATGTAAAATAAAAGTAAAAATGTTAGTATGTTAGAATTCAAGAATGTTAAACCTCGAACGTTAACCCCAAAACTAAACTCGTCGTGTGTGTGTGTGACAAAGTCCAAAACTCCCAGTTCCTGAATGGTTCTTAAAGTTCAGTTCCGCAAGCCATAAGGTGAAACATGAGCAAGGGCTTCTTCAACAACCACCGTTGTCTGAAGATAAGATGTAGATGTAGAAAAACATAGAGAGAGTACATACGAAATCCAAATGTTCCACGATGGAACCCAAAAGACACTTCAGTGTTTACTCGGTAGTGACTTCCTCACCCCGAAAAGCATCCGAACCGTGGTCGTCCACATACAAATACCTGTTTCCTTCTACAGGTCAGCAACAAAGTGAACTCCACCGGATTACTTCCAACTTCCATACATGGATTTCAGTGGCAAACACAGTTATTGTTTCTCATCCATCGATAGAGAAAACAAGCAGGCTGGTGTCTCTCTCCCTTCTCTCTCTCTCTTTCTTCTTCTTCTGACTTCAACAACGTCATTACGTCCTTTATCTTCTATTGACGTAAGCACGCCCCACACACACATACACACACACTCTCTATCTTAAAGGGACTTTCACTGAGTCCGTAACACCTCCCACCTAAAAAAAAAATTTTCCCAAGAAAATTTTAACCGCGCATAGTTAGTAATGTTAATAATTATCATGCTACACAACTACAGACTATCAGATTAGTACAGATACATGTTTCCCATTTAACATCGGGAAAGACAATCAGCAATCACATTATCTTTGCCTTTAATGTGAGTTATCATGAGATCAAACTCTTGCAAAATTAAACTCCAGTTTAACAGCCTTCTGTTCTTGTTTTTGACTCGGCTCAGAAACACCAATGGGTTATGATCTGTATACACAGTCAATGGTTTCTGAGCGGTGCAAACATATACACTGAAATGTTGCAAGGCTAAAACAAGCGACAGTAATTCTTTCTCTATGGTGGAATAATTCTTTTGATGCTCATTAAATTTCTTTGAAAAGTAAGCTACAGGATGGTCAATATCATCAAGGTCACCCTTCTGCAACAACACAGCTCCTGCAGCTTCATCACTGGCATCTACTGCTAATGAAAATGGCTTTTCAAAGTCAGGTGTTCTGAGCACAGGATGGTAGCATAAAATGGCTTTCAGCTTCTCAAATGCTTCTTGACAAGAATCTGTCCAAACAAACTTTACTCCCTTCTTCTGAAGATTAGTTAGGGGAAGAGCAATATCAGCAAAATTTTTACAAAATTTTCGATAATATCCAACCATTCCCAAAAATCTTCTAACAGTCCTCGTACCTGTGGGAATAGGGAACTCAGATATTGCTTGAACTTTTGCCTGAACAGGAGCTTGCTTGCCTTGACCTACAACATAACCAAGATACGTCACAGTGGCATGGCCAAATTCACTTTTAGCCAAGTTAACTGTAAGGTTAGCCTTGGAAAGTCTTTCAAACAACCTTTCTAACGCAGAGATGTGATCTTCCCAAGTATCATTCCCAGTCACTAAGTCGTCAATGTAGGCATCTGTATGTTTTAACCCATGAATCACTGAATTAATCATTCTTTGAAATGTTGCCGGAGCATTTTTCATTCCAAATGGCAAAACATTGTATTCATACAATCCAGAAGGGGTTACAAAGGCTGAAATCTCCCTTCCTCTATCTGTTAATGGAACACACCAGTATCCTTTTAATAGGTCAATCTTTGTAAGAAATTTTGCCTTTCCCACTCTGTCTATGCAATCATCCACCCTAGGAATAGGGTAAGCATCTGACTTTGTTACAGCATTCACTTTCCTGTAATCTGTGCAAAATCTAACAGTTCCATCAGGTTTAGGTACAATAACACAGGGCGAACTCCAATTTGAAGTAGAATGTCTAATAATATCATTTTCCAACATGTATTTGATTTCCTGATCAACAAGTTTACTTTTTTCCACATTCATTCGATATGGGTGTTGTTTGATTGGTTTTGCATCCCCAACATCAACATCATGGGTAATTATCGATGTTCTGTTTGGAACATCTGGGAACAGATTTTTAAATTTTAAAATTAATTCTCTCATCTGTTGTTTTTGTGAAACTTGTAAATGGTCCAACTTCGTTTCAAGGTTCTCCAGGATATTTTGGTTTTTCAGTTTCGATGGAACAATATTTGGTCTAAATTGGCCTTCCTCAACATCAACATCAGGCATTCTAGAAACAACCTTTTCACCATCCACCAAAGCCACAACTGAATCCCTCTCATAATAAGGTTTTAGCATGTTTACATGACAGAGTTGTGTTTTCTTGCGTCTATCTGGTGTTTTGATTATATATGTTAGATCAGTCACTCGAGATTCAATAACATAGGGTCCAGAAAAACGAGCTTGCAAGGGATTATTTTGGCTAGGGAAAAATACCAATACCTTTTGCCCCACTGCGAATGTCCTAGGCCGAGCACGTCTATCAAAATATGTCTTCATTCTTATCTGGCTTGTTTTCAGATTCTCTCTCGCTAGCTGGCAGACTCTCTCCAACCGAGTTTTAAATTTTTGGACATAGTCCAACAGACTCAAGTGAACTTCCTCATTAACCCATTGCTCTCTTAACAAATCCAAAGGTCCTCTCACCCTATGTCCAAACACAAGCTCAAACGGACTAAATCCGATTGACTCCTGGATCGATTCTCTAACGGCAAACAAAAGTAAATGGATACCTTCGTCCCAATCCTTTGTGTTTTCAAAGCAATAAGTCTTCAGCATATTTTTGAGAGTAGAATGAAATCTCTCCAGAGCTCCTTGAGATTCTGGGTGATATGCAGGTGATACAATCTGCTTTGCTCCCAGCTCATAGACTATTTGTTGAAAAATTTTTGACATAAAATTACTACCTTGATCAGATTGGATTTCTTTTGGCAAACCAAACAAGGTAAAAAATTTTACAAGAGCCTTTGACACCGTCTTGGCCTTAATATTTCTAAGGGGTATTGCCTCTGGAAATCTAGAAGTGGCACACATGATGGTTAACAAATACTGATTTCCAGTCTTAGACTTTGGTAATGGGCCAACACAGTCCACAATCACCTTCGAAAAGGGTTCACCAAAAGCAGGAATTGGTTTCAAAGGAGCCACAGGGGGTTTTTGATTTGGTTTACCTACCATCTGACATGTGTGGCAGGTTCGACAAAACATCACCACATCTTTTCTCAAACCAGGCCAATAGAATTGTTTCAAGATCTTCCCTACAGTTTTATTCACACCAAAATGACCACCCAAAGGCATACTGTGGGCCAGGTTTAAAATCTCATCCCTATAAACTTTTGGAACAACAACCTGATGAATAACTTCCCGTTCCTCAGTAACAGGAACATGAGGAGGTCTCCATTTCCTCATTAACACTCCATTTTTGACATAGTATCCAGTTGGCACCTTTTCAATCTCCTCACATGAGAGTGCTTTTTCTTTCAATTCTGTCAACTCAGGGTCCTTTGTCTGTTCCACCATAAAATCCTTCCTCGACAAAGACAAATCTTTAAATTCAAGCTCACTGTAAGGATGTTGATCCTCCAGTGAAGACAGAAAAGTCTCAGATAAGGCATCAAAATTTTCTTCCTGTTTAGGACTGTCACAAGGAACTACATCAGACTGCACCGGACTGTCTGTCTTGGCTAATTCTTTAGCTCTAGCTCGAGTCACCGCACATGATGGGTAAACATCTGAATCATCCTCAGACTCATCAATCCTTGGTTTGGTTGTTAACCGTACCACAGGATCACTTTCTCCATTTGCAAGGTCATTTCCCAATAACAAAGAAACTCCTTCCACTGGCAAACTAGGTCTTATCCCTATCTCGACTGGTCCTTCTACGAACTTTGACTTTAAAATCACCCTGTGAAAAGGGACAGACATGGTCTCACCTGTAACGCCTCGTACTAGATTTACTTCACCAGTGTCACTTTCTTCATCAAAATTTAAAACACTGTCCAGCAAGAGAGATTGACTAGCCCCAGTATCTCTAAGAATTTTCACTGGCACCTGGGGTGACTCATCATTCAGTGAAACAAAACCCTCTGATACATACGAACGGAATTCCTTTCTCACCTCCTCCAACTTTTCCGCTTTTCCCTCTTGCAAGGACTGATCTTTAACAGCATCTCCTAAACCTTTTTGATTTTTAATTGCCTGAAAGCAAGCATTGGGCCCAGCTTCCTTCTTTTTCTTCAAAAGGGCACAATTAGATATCACGTGGCCAGGTTTCCTACAGTAATAACAAGTACGCTCAACAGGTTTCTCCAGCCCTGGCTTCTTTTCATCTTTTCCTTTTTGATTACCTCCCAATTTAATCTCCGGTTTACCTGGATTGTCTTTGTAACTCTTTTGAAAGGTTTTAGGTTGTCCCCATTTGGATTTATGGGTTAAAGCATAATCATCTGCCAACCTAGCAGTTTCTTGTAAAGTTTCCACTGCCTTTTCATTTAAATATGTTGTTAATTCAGCTGGAACACATCTTTTAAAGTCTTCCACCAGTATCAATTCTGTCAATTTATCGTAATCCCCATCTACATTTTTAGCCAGGCACCATCGTTCAAAACATATTCTCTTTCCATTGGCAAATTCCATATAAGTCTGATCTGCAGATTTCCTCAAGTCTCTGAATTTTTGTCTATAAGCCTCAGGGACCAATTCATAGGCCTTCAAAATAGCTTGTTTTACCTTGGTATAATCAGCTGCATCCTCAACAGACAAAGCAGAATAAGCTTTTTGAGCTTTACCTTTAATCACACTCTGTACCATAAGAGCCCATCCTTTCCTTGGCCAGTTTGAACTCACAGCAACCTTTTCAAAATGTTGGAAATACTGATCAACCTGATCTTCTTCAAACGGAGGGACTAATCGAACCTCCCTGCTGGCTGAAAAACCATCATCAGAATCAGATTCCGAACTCCTACGCTTCATTTGTAACTCATGCTGCCTCTGTTTCTCCTTCTCCTCACTATCCAGCTCCATCCTCTTCAATTCCATCTGCTTCATTGCTAGATCAGCCTCTATCTTCATCTGAGTTAGCTTTTGTTCAGTCTCTAATTTCTTTTGTTCGGCCTCTAATCTCTTTTCCTCGCGTTCAGCTTCTATCTTTAACTGGGTTTGCTCGCGTTCAGCTTCTATCTTTAACTGGGTTTGCTCTCGTTCAGCTTCTATCTTTAACTGGGTTTGTTCTCGTTCAGCCTCTATCTTTGCCAGCTGCACCTGTGCCTCAGAAATTGCTATTTCACTGCCAGGAAACTGTTTTAACACTTCCTTCTCAAACACCTTCTTTTCCACATAATGGCCAGCTATCAGTCTCTGAATATCTGCCTTTCTCATAGACTGCTTTACTTCTGTAAGGTTTAGCCTTGTAGCAATCTTTATCAGATCATCCTTTTTCGCCATCTCCAATCCCTTTTGGGTTGGTGACTCCAAAAATGCCTTAATATCCATCGCTGCTGGTTTCCACACACACAAGCCAATTAAAAAGAATTTATCAGACCTCCCTCAAAATCTTTGGATTGAATCCCGAACAAATCTCGTCAATCTGGGGTACAATCCCAGACGACACTCATTAACCTTGGGAACTATCCCGGACGAGCCCCCAATTTTGTCATGAACCAGCAACAAAAGAAACACACTGAGCATGATTCAGTGTTAAAAACTATTTTATTAATCACTACTTATGATAATACGTAAAATAAAAGTAAAAATGTTAGTATGTTAGAATTCAAGAATGTTAAACCTCGAACGTTAACCCCAAAACTAAACTCGTCGTGTGTGTGTGTGACAAAGTCCAAAACTCCCAGTTCCTGAATGGTTCTTAAAGTTCAGTTCCGCAAGCCATAAGGTGAAACATGAGCAAGGGCTTCTTCAACAACCACCGTTGTCTGAAGATAAGATGTAGATGTAGAAAAACATAGAGAGAGTACATACGAAATCCAAATGTTCCACGATGGAACCCAAAAGACACTTCAGTGTTTACTCGGTAGTGACTTCCTCACCCCGAAAAGCATCCGAACCGTGGTCGTCCACATACAAATACCTGTTTCCTTCTACAGGTCAGCAACAAAGTGAACTCCACCGGATTACTTCCAACTTCCATACATGGATTTCAGTGGCAAACACAGTTATTGTTTCTCATCCATCGATAGAGAAAACAAGCAGGCTGGTGTCTCTCTCCCTTCTCTCTCTCTCTTTCTTCTTCTTCTGACTTCAACAACGTCATTACGTCCTTTATCTTCTATTGACGTAAGCACGCCCCACACACACATACACACACACTCTCTATCTTAAAGGGACTTTCACTGAGTCCGTAACAGAAGAAAGACTCACCTATCAGTCTACATTGCTTTTGAAGGTAGCTTCTTGAAAGTGAAAGGTGATGTGCTAACTCAGAACTGTTAGATTACAGGAGTGCCTCAAAGGTTTAAACACAAAAAAAAGGAAACTAGTTAAGAGTTGATTTAAATTTTTCACCCACAAAGGGCTATGCCTTGGGCAGCATGAATGATGGTTCATTTAATTTTTTTTTAAAAAGGCATCAGTATTTGATTAAGGCACTGCAAAAATGAGTTAACACCAACAAAAATGAGAGATGAAAGTGTTTGTGATTGAACATAGACTGAAATGTAAATTAAATGATTGCTTTATTTCTGTCTTTTAATGTTCATTTTTGCCATAATAAACTGATCACATCGGGTAGGCAGCCCAAACTATCTGCGATGCTGCAGTGACTGCATTACTTTCTGACATTTGTAGGTTGCTTACAAATCAGCATGAAGGTTTACATTTGGAATTTGCTATCAGTAATTTTTAAACATAAAATAGGCTTTGCTTCATAGCACTATTATTCCAATTCAATGTGGGGAAAATATGCCTACTATCAGAAGATTCTTTAAATTGGCCTTCAAGTTATACCTTTACCTTGGCAGCTTTTTGTTTAAGGCCTTGAACTAAAGGCTTCACTGCAAATAGAGAAAATTTCATGCATAAATTAACATGTGTTACAATGCAAAGTAGTAATTTAATTAGTTTCCAGCAAGCTTTTATTTCTGATTTTAAAAAAATTCTTCCTTCCCCCACCACACCCAATCCCACCTTGCTGCTTTCAGCCAATTTTGTGTCTAATTTGAAAATACTTGAATACCAGTCCTGATGAAGGGTCTCGGCCCGAAACGTCGGACTGTTTATTTCCCTCCATAGATGCAGCCTGACCTGCTGAGTTCCTCCAGCACTTTTTGTGTATGGCTCCAGATTCCAGCATCTGCAGAATTTCTTGTGTCTCTGAAAATACTTGAATTTCTGATTATTCCAAGGTCCGCCCTTGCTATCAGTTGCACGAGAACGATATGTAAAAATGGTCTTTATTGTTCTTTTAATAGGCTGATTTCATGCTAGGGATCCAAACAGCAAACTTGCATACAGTGTTGTTTCTGCTTCTCAGGACCCACTAATGGTGCATTTTTGAGAAAATGTTTGAATATTAGACTTCTAATTTTTTTTCAACTACACACTTATGTTTCAGTAATTTCATTTCAGTTCAGTTCAGTAACCTAAACCTTTTTTCACTACTCAGCAGATGATGACTTGAACAATTTTTCCTTGGATGTTTTCCATGAAAGTATTTGTCTAATTCGAATACACTACTACATCCCTTTTTCCTTGGATGTTTTCCATGAAAGTATTTGTCTAATTCGAATACACTACTACATCCCTAAAAGATGCCTGATGACTGCTTTTCCCCTCCAATTTTCAAATTCAATCTCTCCCTCCAGCTATCATTTCCAAAGATCAGTCTCTCACATTTCACTTTTTCCTGTCAGCCATTCAGGAGCTCAGCAGCTCATTCTCTCCACCTCTGCTGAGTTCATGGTCATTTTAACTGCTCTGATGCTCCTCCTGACACTGCATCTTTCCCTATTGAACTCCAGGCCACCGACGAGCATTGCCGATTTAGTACAATATTGGAAGTTCCCACTTGTAAGACTGAATTCAGTACAGAGCAAGTTATTTGCTCTCCTATGACACCTATAAAGTGCAGCTGGGAATACCTACTGGATTGTCAGTGAATGACATCCAGGGATTTCTCCGGTATGTACCCAGGACCAGTAGAGCTGCAGCAGCAGAGTTTGGCATAGTATAAATCAGTGTATTAGTGGATATTGTATCGGCCTCTCTGTGTTGTGAGGTCAAAGGTTTTTACAGAGCTTCTCCGTCACTGAAGTAATTGGAATCACACAGTTCTTTTGTCAAAATAGTGCCTTTCACCTTGCTATGTGGCTGCTTTCAGTATAAAAGGCATAAAACATTGATCTTTATGTTAGCAGATAAAATGGAGTCCATGAAATCAAATTGCATTTCCCTCTCGTAAGAGTGCAACCTACTTCCTGTATTTAAATTACCTTAAATTAGAACCACTTTGCACCCAACTTACTGAAATCAAAACCTCAAGGTCCTTTTTAATATTTGTTATAAAATATCCATTTCACTAACCTCCAAGTGTAGTTAATGGGGGAAGAAAGGCCAACTAACAGCATTTCTCATTACTGCTGGTAAATGCAGTTTAATATAGATGTCATTGCAAATGTGCACATGATTCTAGATCCTGTTTTCTTGTTCTAATCTGCAGTTATAATACTGCTGTGATAACATTTTGGTAATAGTAGGAAAGAGTTAAGAAATTAATTTTTCTTTCTAGCTGTACTGTGCGCAATTGTCGAAATTCGGCTGACATTTATAAAGGGCAAGCTGTGATAGTTGACTTGAACCCTGCACATCTGAAGCCTATTGCTGCTGAGGGATGGCAAGCCCTAATACAGGGACACATCCCCTCCAAAACATCTGAAAAATACATAACCAACATCTGATAATAGCACTTTTATGCTTGGCTATGCTAGTTGGTGATTCAATCCAACCCATGGCTTGCGCTCACCCATAACTCCTGTCCTGTTCCTGTAGCTGTGTTTTTTGCATCCCTTTGGGTCCAGTTGTCCTGGAGGCTTGGCTGACAAAACTGACGTCTGGCTGAAGTGGGACGGGCAACGATTTAACCTTGGGTGGTGGATCCCTGAGGCTTGCCGGCATTCTGCCTTGATGGCCTTCTGATCAGAGATGTTTAAAAACTGTTCAAATAGATCTAATGGAGACACAAGAGACTCAGTCCAGATGAAGGGTCTCGACCCGAAACGTTGACTGTCCATTTCTCTTCATAGATGCTGCCTGACCCACAGAGTTCCTACAGCACCTTTGTGTGTTGCTTCAAATAGATTTAAAAATTTTTTAAAGCAATAAACTTAAACCCTTGGTGTTTTATGAATTTCTACTATTTATGTAAAATAAGACAAGCAAGCTAACTGTCTGCACTTCGTACCCTTAAAAAATTGCCCCTATTCATGGGGTCACAATAAATATGCCAGCCCATTGCAGCAGCAGAGCAGGGGGTCAGACGTTGTGACAGCTGGTCTCCAGCTCATTTCTGACATCCATGTTAGAAATGCAAACACTGCACAATTTAATTGAAGATCAAAACAATCCAGCTCATTTTGTCTGGCCAGGGCTTGTGGTACTGAACAATTGCATTCCTTGCTGCCAACAGCCTGCTTTAATTTTGCAGCTTTTGGCAAGTGATGGAGGTTGAGAGTTGTCATTGGTTGTCAAACATTGAATATCACAGGACACAGATCCTGATATCACTATTCTCCAGTTATTTATTAGTAATAATTGACCCGTTTAGCAGACCTGTCAGTTAAATATGCAGTTAAACTAAAAAAGTTAATGTGGGCACTTGCTCTGAGTCAATAGGTTGTAGGTTTTGGCCTCCAGTGCATATACTTGTGCATTGCTATAGAAATGCTGTTTTTCAGGTGGGACATTAAACCAAAACACCACTTGCCATCTCGGGTGCCATAAAAGATCCCACAATTCTTCTAAGGGGAACAGTATAGCTCTGGCTTCCTAGCCAACATCTGTCTCTCAAACAGCATCTAGGACTCGTCCCCTTTGCTCTTTATGGGAACAAAATGTAACAAATTAACTGGTGACGTGCCAGATTACTAAATTTTAAAAATATTCGATTAAGTATAAAGCTCCTTGCAGTGTCCTGAGATTGTGAAATCATCCGTTTCCTTTCTTCCTTCCTTTCCTGATATTAACACTTTTGTTTTACCAAATATCTCAAATGTTTGTACCATAGGAGCAAAATTAATTGAGTATTTAAATATATGCTTATAAATAGTGCTATGTAGTTCTTTAACCCTAATTATTTTTCTGTATTTGCTATATGTTGAAGTTATTTTCAGTGCCAAAAGCCCCACCACCAATTTAATTTGTGCCCAGTTTTCTGTACTACAGATGAATGCTCTTTAGTCCTGATTCTATCACTATGTGCATTTTTGGTATGTTCCAAGCCTCTTAAATTTATGTAAGTCATAGACCCAGGCTTTGAAAAAGGAGTTGTCCTTGTATAAAGTCTTGCTCGTCAAAGCATCCCAAATTATTTTACATCTAGCGCAGTTCTTTTCAAGTGTAATCACTTTTGTGATATAGCAAGTGCAGAATGCTCCCATAAATTATAATTTGAATGTAGTTGATAATTTTGTTTTAATACTAAGAGATACAGTATATAATGTCACGTCATTTAGGTTTACTCCCCTGGTGCACTACAGAAATCTCCTATGGAATTCTTAATGTCCACATGAGAACACAGACCAGGCCTTGGTATAAAGCTTCTTTCAAAAGATTTCACTTCCATTTGTGTGGCACTCCCACATCGTTAGAGTGGAATGTCAGCCTAGATTTTTTTATAGTCAAATGAACCCATAATCTTCCGATTCAGCTGAAGGTGCTATTCACTGAGGAACTAATCTGCCTGTTTTCCTCTGTGGAACCCGAAAGTCTGTTTCAGAGTGATGTGCAAATTGTAATTTGCTTACACTGTTGAGGTATTGACATTGGTGTCGGCAACGTTTCCAGAGGCAAATGAGGGAAACTGGAAAATGGCCTTTTCCATTTTCACTCTTGGTCTCCCAGCAGCTTCTTTACAAGTATCCACTAAATTAGCAAGTGAAGAGGGTGCAGTTTGGGGCTTACAAAAACTATTTTCATGGCAGTTCGCAGACAGTGCAATGATATTTTAGAATCTACGTTTGGATAATACAAGAAGAGACTTTAGAAATTCGTCAAGGATATATTTGGGTTAGTGGTTGGATGATTGTAATTACTGTATTATAACTTCATGAAATGTAATTATGTAATTTATCCTGACAAAGGATGGGACTTTCTGGTAGTGACTGAAGCATCCAGTATCCACTTTGTTAAATGAATTTTTTTTTTTGCAGATTGTGGGGAAAATTATTTTCACTGTTTAGGTTGAATTTACTGCCTGAATTTAACCGTAATATCATACAATTAATCTGCCTTTAAATATTTTTATTCCCTTCAAGAAACCTCTTATCAGGATTGCAATTGAAGAAGTTGGGGATAAAATGAGTAATGTTAAGGACACGCCAGCTGCAGTATCTTGTTCTTCTGATCTTCCTGTAAAGCAAACATCTGCATTACTAGCTCCTGAAGCACCCAGTGCCAAAATCCTTAAAATTGAAGAATGTGAGGGCTCTCCATTAATTTCTAGCGGGAGGTATGTTGTGTTTATTGTAACAAAGCTTCTGAGGCTATTCTAACAAAGCTGCTGGTGTCTTCTTTCCAGTTCCTAATTCAAGTGGTCTTTGTTAACAACCCTGAATGAGTGCTAAGAAGTATTTGTTTTGCTAACTATTGGTACTGAACAATATTTTGTACTTGTTGATATCTGTAAAAATCCTGGGGTTGTGAGAGCTCTTGTGGTTACTTTTCTCCCCATTTTCGACTTGTAGATGCAGAGCTCTCATACTGTACGCACTGCATCTGCAACGCTGATGAAATCAGCCCATTAACAATGAACGAGAAGTCGTAATCTTGGCCTACATGGTTCAGTGCACTTACCACTGAAGTTTCAGAGAGATGAAGCAGGTTATTTTGTTAAAACTCAAATCTGAATGTAGAGTTCCAGCCAACAAGTGTGACTCTGGGAATATTGTGCAAAGCAATCAGTTTACTGGTAGCTCCACTGTCTCAGTCAGAAATCCCTGAGTGAGTTCAAGTCCCAATAAAGATATTCGAGCATGTAATCTAGACTGACGTTTGAAGCAACACCTTAAACCTTGTATTTAAATTTCTGCCTCTTGGGGACGTGCTTTCTTTCATTCACTATCCTGATGATTGTGTAAACCAAATCACAAGTATTCCTACGTAGACACATTGATGGAATTTCTGACCTGACCTTTTGAGTGGTTTTAAGTTTCATTGCCATTTTAATGTTCTGCTGGAAAAGTATATATTTAAAAAAAACTAAATTGACAGATATGAAACTTTGTACAACGTTTTTTAATTGTTTATGTATATTGAATAAATTGTATTCCTTTCCAAATAGATTAACTTGAAAACTGTCGTTTTTCAGTGGACATTCAGGTGCGCCAGACAAGCAGCCAGATAAAGGTGAAGCTGTTGCTGCAGTGAACTCGGCCCAGGTGAAGAAACCTGAAGCCTCTTTGCTTCCACATAATGTAACTATTCCTCTAGCCCCTGCCAACTCCTTTCAGCTCGAAGCAGACCTCCGCAAGTTGAAAAATTATCCAGAGATGGTCCATAAGTATTTAAAGGTAAGCATTAGTAGTGCTTAGTCCATGTTTGTGAAACTTCTTTGTATAGTAAAATGTTTTCCGACGGTAATTATAGAAAGAAACTTAGCTAGATTTGGAAAACTGATCAATGTCAGGGGAGACCAACTATAACCAAGTGATATTATGTCAAAATTACAGGATTATAATTTCATTTTATGATCAGCAGAGCACAATTATTTGGAATTTGTACCTGAAGCATAAAGCAAATTATCTTTTAATTTGAGTTTTTTTAGAGTACATAACCACAAGCAGCTGCTGAAGCTAATTTATCTAACAGGTTTGATTCAAAATTTGGAACAAAATGTTAGGAGGTGCAGAAAAACTGCAGGAGAATGTGAATGTGGCAGTTGGAATGGATATGGTTGCTATCTGGGTAAGAAAGTCTGCTGCTTCAGCTTGTTAAGACAATGTAAGTGGCAAGGTATGCTGATCTTTAAAGTGCTTGTTTAGTTTCCTTTCCCCTGCAAAATGTATAAATTTAGGGCTGCCACATAAAACTAATATTGTCAATGGACAGTAACATTGACCTGCAGGTTGCACGTATTTAAATACACATTTAAACTAATTCTTATCATTGGAAATTTGCTGCTTTTGAGTTAGCATGGTTGAAACCTTCATTAGAAATTGTGAATCCAGTATCAGTTTTGGTTGACAAATACAGCAAACTCTCATTTAATTGAGTTTGAAAGCTTATAGAATTCACAGTGAAAGAGCATGGAAATAGGCCTTTCAACCCACTGAGTCCATGCCAGCTAGCAAGCACCCTTCTCTAATCATATGCCAATACCATTTTATTCTCCCCACATTCCCATCAGCTTCCCCCTCCCCCCAAGAGTCTGCCACTGACCTACACACTAAGGACAATTTACAGTGGCCAACTAATCTACTCAAGCTCTCCGTAATGATTTCTTAGGTGAGTTAATTTGAGTAGGTTGAAGGAACTAACCCCTAATCTTTCCTGAATGAATAATCCATAAATTTCAGTTTATTTCTCTGCTTTCCAAATTCACTGGGTCCTTACAAAAATAATTATCCCTTATTATTATATCAACAGGCCATTGTCTACATGTAAATTTATTTTGTATGTTTTGTATATCTAGGCAACTCAGAAGTTTGGAATGTGGGTGTTGGCCACAATTATCTGGAGTACATGGAGGGAAGAGAAAGTGGTTGATGCAATTATAGCCCAACCCAAATTTCCCTTAGTGTGCACCATGTGCACTTCCAGAAGCGGTTATTGAACAACAATCAAACAAGTTCACAGGTTCCTTCCCCTCCTTGTCAAGGGATTTAGAATTAAATGTTAGACTACCTTGTCCATAAGACTGAACTTCAGATAAAGTTGTCAGATTTCTTTATAATGCCAGTAGGTACCTTTAACATTCAGCAACTTCCAGTAGAATTAACTTTAGACTGATGCAAATATTCACCCGTTCAGTGAATTGTTCTGATTTTGGTTATATTATTGTGCCTTTTGAACAGCAAATTGAGCCCTCCTCTTATCCACAACTGTTTCAAAAGTCTTTGGAACCTGACATTATGAATCACATTTTAAGGATCCTTCATGATTTGTACATCAGGTAAGCAATATTTAGCTTTAAATTCCACCCTGTCTGAATAGTGCAGCAAAGTGTGAATGATGATGATAAATGAAAGCAAGATTTTCCAGGTAAAGCGCAAATCATCCAAATGTTTTCCTTTCCCACGTGTTGCAATGTTATCTCACTGTGATTCTTGTTGAATGCCACTCCTTTTACCAAGTTTTTGGCCATGCCTCGTAACACTTCACTTGTAGAAAATCCATTTGAAGCACTTCTTGCAGTATTTGCTTCATTAGTGACATTAAATAAATGCAAGTTTATCCAGTGCTCTCTTGTGGCTCCCAAATATTTACATGATTTCAAGGCCTTAAGTTTGAGGTAATCTAAAATTTTCATGAGCTCTGGAGTAAACAGTATTAGTGCTTCTTGGGCCTATACTTATTCATACTGGAAACACTCAGCAGATCACACAGCATATTCAGGAAAAAGAAATTGAGTTTAACCTTTCCAATCTCCTCGTGAGAAGAAACATTCTCTCAGTGGTTTTGAGGTAAAACTTTTCAACTAATGATTAATTTGCAGGGGCTAAATCAATAAAGCATTTTGAGAACCCACATACAGTTTGCTCCTAGTTATCTGCTGAATTCAAAATAAGCTTGTCAGTAGATCCTTCATTCCTGAAGTATACAGTCCAGCTATTGGAATTCTTGCCATGGAATCATCGGGAAACATACAAAACCTAGCACTACGTGTTGTCCCTTATTTTTAACTTCAGAGTCTTGCGAGCATTTGGTCATTACCTGTAATTGGATGCTTTTCACCAGATTATATGGGGTGCTGGTTAGGTAGTTAGGATGCAGCAGTTTTATACCAATTGGCATTTTATTGGTAAAATAAGATATATTTATTAGTCACATGTACATGGAAACACACAGTGAAATGCATCTTTTGCGTCGAGTGTTCTGGGGGCAGCCCATAACTGTCGCCACGCTTCCAGCGGCAACGTAGCATGCCCACAACTTCTTAACCTGTACGTCTTTGGAATGTGGGAGGAAACCAGAACACCCAGAGGAAACCCACGCAGACACGGAGAACGTACTCCTTACAGACAGCGGCCGGAATTGAACCCGGGTCACTGCTGCTGTAATAGCGTTACGCTAACTGCTACACTACCGGAAATACTACAAATACCCACTCCAGATAAACGTTAATTCTTTGTAAAGATTGATAGTTGAGGTAGTGAGGAAGAGTAGTTTTAATAGTGAAAGGAGAATGTTGATGTTAATGGTATGCTGTGGTTATTTGGATGACTTAAAAACAGTGAGCCATTTTGACTGGTAAATTGTAAGCAGCATTTCAGGCATGAAGGTATGACATCAACATTTTTTTTTAAACTTCATTTTTGTCAGTACTTCAAAAGGGACACTTGCTTTATCCAGCTGCCTTTAATAAAATGGCTTTGGCCATTATCAAAACAGAGGCCACAGCAAAAGTAAAGTACTATGAATGTTGGAAATCTAGAACATAGTACAGCACAGTACGGGCCCTTCGGCCCACGATGTTGTGCCGAACTATATGAACACCTCCTGCATGATCAATCTAACCCTTCCCCCTGCACAGCCCATATCCCTCCATTTTTCCTTCTTCCATGTCTCTACCTAAGAGCCTTTTAAAGGTCCCTATTGTATCAGCCTCGACAACCACCCCCGACTGTGCGTTCCAGGCACCCACCACTCTCTGTGTAAAGAGGCCTCTGATGTCTCCCCTGAATGTTCCTCCTCTGACCTTAGCCAATACCAGAGGACATCTGTTTATCTAAAGCTTCCACATCCTTCCCATAATGAGTTGACCAGAACTGAATACAATACTCCAAGTGTGGTCTAACCAGAGTTTTATAGAGCCGCAGCATTACCTTGCGGCTCTTGAACTCAATCCCCCGACTAATGAAGGCCAACACACCATAAGCTGCCTTAACGACCCTGTCAACTTGCGTGGCAGTGTTGAGGGATCTATGGACTTGGACCCCAAGATCCCTCTGTTCCTGCACACTGTTGAGAATCCTGCCATTAACCCTGTACTCTACCTTTAAGTTCGGTCTTCCAAAGCGTATCACTGCACACTTATCCAGATTGAACTCCATCTGCCACTTCTCCACCCAATTCTGCATCCTGTCTATATCCTGCTATAACCTACAACGACCTTCTACACTATCCATAACCCCTCCAACCTTCGTGACATCCGCAAACTTACAAACCCATCTGTCCACTTCCTCATCCAAGTCATTTATAAAAATCACAAAGAGCAGGGGTCCCAGAACAGATCCCTGTGGAACACCACGAGTCACTGACCTCCAGGCAGAATATTCCCCACCTACTACCACCCTCTGCCTTCTGTGGGCAAGCCATTTCCGAATCTGTGCAGCCAAGTCTCCATGGATCCCATGCCTCATGACTTTCTGGATGAGCCTACCATGCGGAACTTTGTTAAATGCTTTACTAAAGTTCCTATACACCATATCCACCATCTATTTGTTTTGTCACCTCCTTGAAAAACTCATGCCCCTCACAAAGCCATGCTGACTATCCCTAATAAGACTATGCTTCTCAATGCTCATAAGTCCTGTCCATAAGAATCTTCTCCAATAGCTTGCCCACCACTGACGTAAAACTCATTGGTCTATAATTCCTAAGATTATCCCTATTACCTTTCTTGAACAAGGGAACAATATTAGCCATCTTCCAATCCACTGGTACCACTCCTGTGGCCAGGGAGGATGCAAATATCATCGTCAGCCTCCCAGCAATCTCTTCCCTCGCCTCCCGTAGTAACCTGGGGTATATCCCGCCCAGTCCCAGGAACTTATCTATCCTAATGTTTCTTAGGAGCTCCAACGCTACCTCTTTCTTAACCTCAAGATGCTCCAGCACATTAGCCTGTTCTACGCTGACTTCACATTCATCAAAGTCCCTCTCCCTGGTGAAAACTGAAGCAAAGTATTCATTAAGGACCACCCCTACCTCCTCCACCTCCAGGCAGATATGTTTCCCCCTTTATCCTTGAGCAGTCCTACCCTCACTCTAGTCATCCTCCTGTTCCTCACATACATGTAGAATGCCTTGGGGTTTTCCTTAATTCTACTTACCAAGGCCTTCTCATGTCCCTTTCTAGCTCTCCTAAGTCCCTTCTTAAGCTCCTTCCTGGCTACCTTATAATTCTCAAGAGCCCTGCCTGATTTTTGCTTCCTTAAGCTTAAGTATGCTTCCTCCTTCCTCTGGGCTAAATATTTCACCTTTCTGATCAACCATGGTTCTTTACCCTACCATCCTTTCCCTGTCTCAGTGGGACAAACCTATCCAGAACCCCATGCAAGTGTTCCCTAAACAGCCTCCACATTTTTTCTGTACATTTCCCTCAGAACATCTGTTACCAATTTACGCTCCCAAGATCCTGCCTAATACTGTGGTAATTAGCCCTCCCCCAATTAAAAACTTTCCCATATCGTCTGCTCCTATCCCTGTCCATGGCTATGCGAAAGATCAGGGAGTTGTGGTCACTATCTCCGAAATGCTCGCCCACCAAGAGGGTCTGTCACCTGACCAGGTTCATTGCCTAATACTAGATCCAATATGACCTCTCCTCTAGTCGGCCTGTCCACAAACTGTGTCAGGAATCCTTCCTGGGGACACCTAACAAACTCTGCTCCATCTAAACCTTTAGCACTAAGGAATTGCCAATCAATATTAGGGAAATTGAAGTCTCCCATGACAACAACCCTGTTATTTTTACAGCTTTCCAAAATCTGAAACAAAAATATACTGGAAGTACTCCAGGTCATGAAACACTTTTAGAAAAGCAGTTCATGTTTTGGGTCAGTGAACTTCCATTTGAACTGGAAGCTAGGAATGTTGCTGGTTGTCAGCAAGTACATAGACAGGAAAGCGAGAAGGCGGAGATAGAAACATAGAAAACCTACAGCACAATTCAGGCCCTTCGGCCCACAACGAACAAGGAAGAGTCTTGAAAGCAAAAAGAAACTGCAGATGCTGGAAAACTGAAATGCCACCTGGAAGGTTATTGATCTGGAGCATTAACTTGTTTCCTCTGCAGATGCTAACTGACCTGCTGACTATCTCCCACATTCTCTATTTTTATTTGAGGAGTGTCTGATAGGGTGGAAGGCAGGAGAGATTAAATTACATGGGGTGATGGAAAAATGTCAGATGTAGGTTCAAATGCTGCTATTGTGTGCAAGACCTTGTTTGTGACATGTAGTCAAGTCACTTAGTCAGTGACTGGATATCTTTGGGTAATGGGGTTGGATGACAGAAAAAACCTGGAATAGATTTTAAAAAAACAGGTGGAATGGATGACTTTTCAGGTATTATTATGTCATCACCTATAGGTGCAATTTTTTTTTGATAAACTAATAAATAAACTGGAAATACTCAATTTTGGCAAACTCTGAAAATAACTGCAAAATCACTCCATACTGAACTAAAAATAAAAACTGAAAAATATTAATGGCTTTTAAAACAAGATATGACCTCGCCACACAGAACCCCACTCATGGCTCCTGAAGACTCGAACGATGGGAATGGAAACTTTGTAATCACTTACAGGGGCATTGAATGCAAATTTATTGTGGGTGCAACAATATCTTTTACAACATACTAAATAAATCCTGCAACTGCCCAAAATAATTTTGATTCTGTTGCTATTCTAATGACATTTTAGATTGCTTTGTAAATTTAGAACACAAATGTTACTACAGATAAGTTTTAAAGTAATCAGTGATTGTATTGCATTTTCTAGGTTTGAAGAACCTTCCCTAATTTTAGATGTCCTGAAGAACTTATCAAATGTAAAGCGATTTGATATGGCAGTGATGTTCATGTCAGATCCTGAACGAAAAGGTAAGTTATAATTAGCCGACTGCAGTTTGAGTAGCAAGAAATTACCGATAGTAGGCACCTGAAATAAAAGCAGAATTGCTCAAAACACTCATCAGTCAGTTTTTACACGTTCCTTTGTTTTCTCTTTAATTGCCGTCATTAATCTACGAACCAGATGATGCCGTAAATCACTGACTCACCTTGGCAGCACTGGCCTTGCCCTATCAGGGATGTTCCCTTTGTCCCTTGCACCATCACCCTCTCTCCAGTTTAAAACTAACTTGTTTTTTCCTCTTTCTCAGAAGGTCTTCAACCTGAGGTGTTAACCGTTTCCCTTTCCATAGATTCTTCCTGCTAAGTGTTTCCAGCATTCTGTGCACTTTGAGGAGAAGTCATTGTGATTTATTTGATTTACTAGTAAATGGTAACATAGATGCATTTACATTTCACTGCTGCAAGAGCTACAGTTCTTTCCATCTCCTTTGATAATTTTCTGACATACTTGGTGTTATCCCTGCAGCCATCCAGTTTCTGAATCTCTCCCAAGTATAATATTAACGTAAGCTTGGGGTGGGCTATTGTAAAAGATCATTTTCTGTCCTTAAAAATAGAAGGCTTGTTAAAACAAGAAAATAACTTTGATTTTGTCCACCTAGGTAATAGTTATTTTATGTGGGCCACTTCCTTAAATTTAAAGAGCACAATTGTTTTATTTTGGATTATGGATGTGGAACAGACAAAAAAATGGCTTATGATGCATGGATCCAGAATGGTGCGATGTTAGCTTTTAAAATAAAATAGTCCACTGAACACCTTGTAAAATTTGTAATTTTATGAAAAGGCAGGCATTGTCACCAGTGCTGTCCAAAAATAGCCATCTCTTTCAGTGCCATGTGTAAAGCACCCTCATTGTGATAATGTGAGTCGCAACCAGGTGTATTCTGTGCTACAACTTGTCTACACAACTGATCTAAAGTAGTTAGTTGTGCACAAGTAAAGTCCTAAATGTCTTTGTTCTCTAAACATTGGAAGAAATCCTAATATCTGAACTGGGAAAGATGCAGGGACAATTCCTTTGATTTCCCTCCACCCCACCTCCCTCCCCCCCCCCCCCCCCCTTCTTGATTCTGCATTGTGCCAAGTTATTACTTGCTCTGTTCTACCTTTTCACACTATCAATAATTTCAAACTACTTCCTGGAGCTTCATTATCACAGTGATAGGTTGATAAGTCAAAGGCTTTGATAGAAATTTCATTGAATCAAAACACGATGCTGTATAAGTCACGTGTGATATCTGGTGGAACTTTTGCTGGCCTATTTTAAGCTATCTCAGTTAAACTTGAATACAGAAAAACAGGCAGCTTTACTAGTGAAGAAGAGAATCTGAATTATATCTATATATTTGTAAATGATTCTGAAACCATGGGTCCCTAGCTAATTGAGTGGAATTCAGCTAGTTCACTTGTGTTTCGTCTCCAGGGCAAGAGTAAATGCTGGTCTTGCTAGTAGTGCCCACGTCTAAAAATCCATGTGTCATGAGATATGCTGGTTGAATAGAAAGCACTTTATAAATGTTCTCTATGATTAACATTTATCATTGGTTCATATGCTGCATTATTTTGTTATTGCTGTTAGACGTGAGTTGCAGAAAAGTTTAATGACTGTCGTTGTAAAACAAAGATTAATTTTCTTTGTTGTTTTCCTAGTTGTAAAAGAACTATTTGATCATCTACAGAAATCTGGTGTTGAAGAAGCATCGCTTACAGCATTGAAGAGCAGATACAGTGTTTGAAAGATTATTTGATTTAGCCACATTTACTGAACTGTCTTTTTGTACATTATTTCCCCCATTAACATCTACTTTAACAATGTTATCCCATGTATGTATGCAATATTTCTTACATGGTCAGTCTCACTTCTTGGTTGATATTGCTAAAGATGCTGGCACCGAGCATTCGTTGGGAGGTGGGTTTTTGGAATTTTTGCCATATGTCTAGTTCGGCTGAGACTGAGGAACGTTATCCAAGGGGAGTACTATGGTACTTGAGAGACTTCATGGTAGGATTATAGGGTGCATGAGCTGAGGAGTCACTTTTTGCTGTAAGAAAACTTTCACCCACAATTTTACTTGATTTAGTCTTTCTTTGGCAAATTAAATCCAAACTTGATTTATTTTTCTGTTTGTGTGTTCTCGCATCGTTTTTCGAGGTGTTTGAAAGATTTATTTAAATATGTTGTTAATAAAGTAGGCCAAGAATTTTTGTCTAGTATTTATCAAGTCTCTTGTCAATTTTTTGATCCAAGTAAAATTTTAAATACAACAAATTATCAATCTGAAATTTGTCATGAACTCTGTTATTTAGTTAGCCTGAACTTTAGTTAAAATGTACAAACATTAAAAATTTCTATTTGTACTTTATGCATGGTCTCTTTTCTACTTCGTAATTGCCTTTGCTCCACATTGCAGTCATTAAAGAGTTGAAATGATTAAAAGTTACTTATTAACAATTCTGTACAGTAATAATATAAGCCATTTAGTTCAGTAAATGGATGGCACAATGGTAGAATTATCTCTCGATTCCTAGAACTGACTGCAGAGGTTGGAAGAATACCCCAGGACAAAATACAATAATGGCTTTGTCAAATTTTCCACAAGATGATTATGAACATTCATACAATATTAAAAGGAAATCTTTTGATATTAAATATAACAAAGTCATGGAAGTCAGGATCCAACAAGGATTGGCTGCTGGTAGTACAGAATATGTTAAAAAACCCTGAATGAATAAACTGTAATATTTCTAAAGCAGAAGCTTTGAGACTAATATTTCAAACTTTTGTGAAAAAGAAAATAACCACCTACTGAATGAGTAGTTCCAAGCAAATAAAAGGAAAAACTACCTAGCTTCTGTTGACCAAGCATTTTGCCCAGCAGTTTTGTGGAGATAGCCAAGTATAGTATGGTTCACCAAGTTGGATAGAATTAAAAGCACTCTGATTAGGGAGTAATAAACAGCACTAATGTGCTGTGTGTTAGAATTGCTTATCTACGTAGCAAAGCATTTCTCTTTGTCACTCGAGATGCTTAAGTATTCCTGAAAGATACTAAAACCAGAAGAGAATATATTTTGGAAGCAGTGTTATCAGGAATTGGATTTTGTATTGTGATTAATTGAGATTTCTGAAGGATTGCTCAGTCTGCCAATGTAAGTAGATGTTTACAGACAAATGTTTCCCTTTAACCAATCAGTTTAAAGACTCAACACCAATACGAGAAACTTGCATTCATATTTCTTTCAGGATATGCCAACATGTTTTGCAGCCATTGGAATAGTTTAATGTAAAGCCACTGTTGTAAAGAATGTGGCAGCCAATTTGTGCACACAAGCTCTTGCAAATAGCTCTTGTGGTAATGCACAGATTATTTTGAATTGGAAATATTGATTTGAGGGTTAAGTATTGACAAGGCCATTAAGGATAAACCTTGCCTTCAAAATGTACCATTTTATCTCTGGCTGAGATGTATCCTGACATCTCAAACAAAAGTACTTTCTGATAATGCTATACTTAATACTGGAACATCAGTTTGGATGATGTGTTTTGGTCTCTGCAAGGAGACTTCAACCCACAGTCTTCTGACTCAGGTGAGAGTGTTAGCAACTGAGCCATGGCTTTCACTACCATATGTTGAATATGGTAAGTAGGGAATAACCAAGGAAGGAGTTGGGCTCCTTTGGCCAGATGAGTAACTGCAGCCCTGCCTTCCCCAAATCCCTTACCTGAGGAGTGTCTTAAGGTCCTGGCCCAGTTCTCCATGGTAGTTTCCAAACAGCTGCCAAGTAAGGGATCGCTGTCCAGGAGGCTGGTGGGGAAATGTCCTGGTCATCCTGAAGACAGGAGTGGTGCTGGCAAGCTAAAGCAGTAACTGAAGAGATTCAAAGTTTTGTCTGGGTTCCAGTTCCTCACTGAACTACCTTCATGTATATTTCTCCTGTAACTTGGCAACAGTGCCTCAAAGCACTTCACAGGAGTGCTATCAAAGACAAAATCAATGCAAGCTTCAGTCTGTGAAAGGCAGCTAACCAAAACAGGTTGGTCAAAATTAGTTTTGAAGGTGCATAAGAAATGAGAAACAGATGAAGTGATCAAAAAAGGGAATTTTAGAGCTTGGGTCCTTGGTAGCTGAAGGCATCTTCCCATGTAGTGATTCTGTTCAGCAATGCTCAAGGCTACCATCAGAGAAATACTGATATCTCTGGTTGTGTGCTGTATAAAACTGTGGGGATACTGGTGAGTCTAAGAAGAGATTTGAAATTGAGCTGTTGTTTAACAGGGAACCAGTGTAGGTTGGTGATCACTGGGCAAGAGTGAAGTGGGATTGGACCTAGGAAATGGCCAGCAGATGAGAAACTTGGTTTAAAGAGGGTAGAAAGTGGGGGCTGACCAGGAGTGCACCAAAGGTTTAAGTATGGTTTTCCCAGCAGGTGAGCTGACTCTGCTGATGTTACGGAAGTGAAAATTTGCAGGCTTAATGAAAGAGCTTCAGTCTTGGTGGTCCTGGCCAGGGACATTCCTGCTATAAGGATATCAAAGAAGGGCATCTTTGTTCCAGATCTGCAGGACATCGGCAACATCTTGTACCTTGGGAAAGGTGTGCAATATCTATGGAAGTTTGGAGAGACAAGAGACTGCAGTTGCTGGAATCTGGAGCGACAAACAATCTGCTGGAAGAACTCAGCAGGTCAAGCAGCATCTGCAGAGTTTCGACCCGAAATGTTGACAATTCCTTTCCTCCCACAGATACTGCTTGACCTGCTGAGTTCTTCTGGCTGATTGTTGTCTGTGGAAGTTTGGTTGGTTGCAGATGGTCATGAGTATTCTGCCTTCCAGCTGCTTAGTTCTACTTGGCATGTAATCTACTCTACTACCTAAATTCACTGCATTATTAAATGGCTTCAAGAGGCAAAGAAATCAAAAATGAACCCATCACCCAGCTACATTCTTCCCCCCACACCCCACACCAGTGTTGCCAATATTCAAAGAAATTAGCTATGAGATTGGTCACTCTGTATCCACACAATAAGAACCTCTGGAGCCTCTATTATTCCCAAATTCTCTGCAGTCCTCATTGGTTTGAGGTCATGTGTTCCGTTTACATTACAAATGTTGGTTACAGAACTCGTCTGCACAGCTGCCCCGTGGTTGTACATACAAAATGTGTAAATGCTGAATGGAACATCATGATTGTGATGATTGCAATCAATGTATTCGAAAGGACTCTACTGCTAATCCACAACATCCTTCCTGAACTTGAAGCAGCATTGGGTGAACTGAGGTTAAACTAGAATAAGGTGACTTCTGTATCAGACATGCTGATTCAGTAGCCTCTTTAAGTTGGCAGAATTGAAATGACCTCAATAAAATCAGCTTGTATAGCTGTTTTGTTATCAAAAGTGGTAACGTATCTTGGTGTGCAGTACTTCGAATGCTATATTATATAACTACGAGCACTCTTTACAGGTGTACCTTTCCCCATTTGTACTGTGGATTTTTGTACTGTCTACATTCAACTCTGCCTTTGCCAGCATTCCTTAATTGTCAAAATTTGAACAGGAAACACTTTGTTCCCTTTTTTTGAATACCACTCAGATGTGCAGGCGATTGGGGGAAGAAAGCTAATTTTTAAAGTTGCCTTATCAAGTGACACCATGGTGATTTATTATCATGTGACTCCACTTCATCAGGGCATCAGCATGCTCTCATCACTATAGCTAGGCCAATCTTTCCTGACTTCCAAGGGATGAATCAGTAATTTGCTTTTTCATTTTGCAGCCAGTTAAATTTTTACAATGGAGCTCATGATGAATAATACATCAAGATATTTCCCAGGTTTGTCACCAGATCATGCCCTGATTTTTTGCTGCAACTCTTTGGGGAAATTGCAAAGGAAATTAAAACTCATTAATGCCTGAAATATCCTGCCCAGATGAAAAGTGTACACACAGCTTGATGTTGATAAGTTGAAGTAGAACGATCAAGTCCTGTAACTACTCAGTGAGGACAGAAAGGTTTAAAAGATGCATAGGGACTGCAAATATGTCCCAGTCCCCTCACCAAATCCCATCCTCACCTTGCACAGTGCAAAGGAAATTCAATAGCAGTTTGCATTTGAACTCATCCTGATGGCAAATACTGATGGCTTTATCCTCCAAGGAAGTCTTGCTCCACTTTATTTGAGAGGCAAGTCCGTTCCTCATTTTGTATTTATACTGGCAATTTAATATTAATGAAGAGCAAGCGTTACTTTTCATGGAGTGTGCTATACATGCTTTCTCATTCACAATTTGCTCAAACAAGTTGTCTTATGTGAAGAGTGGCTTGGGGTGTTTTCCTCTGTGCTTTTTGAGGGCAAAATATGCTAATGGACCACTTACCTTAATTGTGGTTCACTAATTGTTGTGGTTCATCAACAGCATAAATTTTAAGATTGCAACATTAGTTCTCTTTTCAATTATTGTTTTGCTTTCATAAACATATTATTAATTCATTCATTAACGATGAACACGAATTGGACCAGGATGATGTAGTCAACTTTATCAAAGACTGCAGTTAGGTTAAGAAGGGATGGTTTGCCTCTCTTACTGAGTTCAATAAGAGCTGCTTTGATGTGTTGGGGGAGTAAGCCAGATGGAGAGGATTTAAACGTAGAGTTGCAGGAAATGTGGGGATGGATTAGGATGGTAATGTTGCATTTAAGGCAGTTTGAGGATGTGACAGGTACTGATCTAAATGCCAATCTTTTTTTGAGAATAGATTGTTGAGTAATGGTGGGACAGAAGTAAGAGTTGTAAGGTCAAGTCAAGTTGACATGAGCTTCAAGTCAAATCAAGCCGAATCTATTGTCATGAGCACAATGAAAAACTTGCTTGCAGCAGCATTACAGGGACTTAGGTACAGACAACACATGGAACATAAATTATACATTATACAATACGATGAAGAAAAAACTGCAAAACAAGACAGTGCAAAAAAAACACAATCAGAGATAAGTGCATGATAGTGTAAGAGGTGGTCCATAGTGTTCCATTGCTGAGGGAGGATTAGTGTTGTGCAGGCTTCAACAATTGTCATTCAATTGCCAAAAACACTATGTTAAGCAAGTAGGAACTCCTAGTTGGTGTATATTGATTACTGGGATCCCTTTTCCCAGTCTAGATCTTTATCTTCAAAGGAAGCTCAATCTTAGGCAATGGCAACATTCCATCTATTTCAGAACATTGTATGTATTAATATTTTCTGACATCTTTACATTCACATTTACCTTTACATTCATCGTAACTTGTGCTATCATACTTCCTACTGGGGCCCTTAACTATTACAGAAGTTGCTTTTAACTCACTGCTCTCTTTGAAAGCTTTGGGCCAGCCAAAATCATAGTGCTGGCCATGGCTTTTGGGCTAAGATGAATCCTTTGCCATATCCCTGAGTATTTACTGGAAGCTTTCAATGTGATTTGTGAAATTCTCTTCAAAACCAGTTAACATTAGATGCTATTTCTCCAAATCTAGAAGCCTTGTTATCTAATTTGTTCTTACTGCTCTCTGCTGCTGAACTTAAACAGGTCACAATAATGGAAATTCATGTAGACAACACCGATTTTTCTGGAGCAATACTTCAATACATTAGTAAACTTGTCAGAATTTCCACTGCCATAATCTAAAACCCTTTTGTATATATCAGATTTTGTCTGAAGTGTTATGTTCCACACCCCTCTATCTGCTGCCCATTTTATTCCTTCAGTTTCCCTGCTCTCCACATCCTTACCATGTTGAAATTAAGCATCATCCAAATGTCCTTTTTTCCTCTTTTCCCTCAATAACTCAGACACACAGCTACTGTGAAGCCTTCCTTTATTTCAACAATCTTCACTCTTGATAAGGTGATGAGTAAAGTCACCCTTCTTTTCTATCCCTGCTTTCCCACCTTTTCCTTATTGTTTATTTTGATGAGGTTCTGCGGTACTTTGAGTCATTGAGAGAGATACAGCATGGACATGCCCTTCAGCCCATCAAGGCCATGCTGATCACCAGCCACACGTGTACACTAATCCTACATTAATGCCAATTTTATCCTTCTGACATTCTCAATTCCCCCCAGATTCTACCACTTACCCACACACAAGGGTCAATTTACAGTGGTCAATTAACCTACCAAGCCATGTGTCTTGGGATGTGGGAGACAACTAGAGGAAGTCCATGCAATCCTCACCCACCCCAGACATTCTGTCTTCTCCCCCATCCTATCGGGCAGAAAATACAAAAGCCTGAAAGCACGTATCACCAGGCCCAAGGACAGCTTCTATCCCGCTGTTATAAGACTACTGAACAGTCCCCTTGTATGATAAGATGGACTCTTGGCCTCACAATTTACCTTGTCATGGCTTTGCACCTTATTGTCTGCCTGCACTGCACTTTCTCTGTAACTGTAGCACTTCATTCAGTATTCTGTTATTGCTTTTCCCTTGTGCTACCTTGATGCACTGATGTGATGAAATGATCTGTATGGATGACGTGCAAAACAAAATTTTTCACTGTACCTTGGTACATGTGACAATAATAAATAAACTTTGGAATTTTGGAGAATATGCAAACTTCACATAGCATCAGAGGTCAGGATTGAACCTGGGTCTCTGGTGCTGTGAGGCAGAGGCTCTACTAGATGCACCACTGTGCAAATATGTTCTTCATTGCACATGATTCAGAATAATAAGGTTGATAAAATACAAAAGAATCTTATCTCCTGACTATATATAGCACACAATGAAGTTCTTGGTTAGCCTTGCCTCATATTTTGATCGTGGGCTGATTCTTAGCTTCTTTTGAGGAATTCTAAATGCCACAGGGTGGCACCATAGCATTGTAATGGAGAATTATATCTTCGTTGGCCTGTTAGAGGAGTTGGCAGTGTACAACTTAGTATGATGTCTAAGTCTGGGTGTTGTTGCTGTATCTGAGTGTAACCTTGAGGCTTCCCACGACTAGCAGGACTGGGAAAGTTGCAGTGCATAATCAACATCCAGAACAAGATGTTAACTTCTTTTGAAATCTTTCCTCTTTAACTGATAATTTGAAGATTATTATCAGTTTAAAAGGAGTGCAATCCTATTAATTTATTTTTGATTGGTGACTTCTATGCCATCCGAAATGGCATTTTATAGAGGTCAGAAGATGTTGCACCCAGACTATTTCTACAGCACCTACTAAGCATATGGTCCCTACCACCAGGCACATGAGAACACCACCACCTGAATTTCCCTTTCCAGGTTGCACACAATTCTGACTTGGAAATTTATCACCATTCCTCCATTGCCACTGGTTCTAAATCCTAGAATTCCCGGAACTCCTCCCACATCAGCAATGTGGGAGGAGGACCTTCAGCAGAAGCACTGTGGAGAGTCAAGAAGGCAACTTAATACCACCTTCTCAGTGGGAATTAGGAATGGGTAATAAATGCAGACCTTGGTAGCAATGCCAAGATCCCAAAATATGAATGAGAATATAAACTTCTTTGGTGCAAATGCAGCAGCTCTTATCTGTCTAATTACTGTTCATGGTTAATGTAATGTAAAGACCATTTGATAGGTATAAGATGGAAAGAACTTGGAACTGTAAATTTTCTTTCCAATATAGGATTGAAGAGTATGATGGGGAAAGATATAATACTGTGTCTGAAGCTTGCAATGAACTTTGTTAGACCGGAAAATGAGATGAAGCTGTGTGAAGATTACCCAGATTTTCCATCTTATTTTGCATTTTGTCATTTGATTCCTTTCCTTGACAGTTAATTCATTTTTGATTTCATTAGAGATTCTATCCATCACAAAGATATTTTTGGAGCTTTACATTTATGATTTCTCCCTATTTTGTCTCTAATGGATGAACATCTTGACCTAGAAATACAGAGGCATACAGGCATGGTAGTGTAGCGGTTAGCATAACGCTAGTACAGTGCCAGCGACCCGGGTTCAATTCCGGACACTGTCTGTTTTTACGTTCTCCCCGTGTCTGCGTGGGTTTTCTCCAGGTGCTCCAGTTTCCTCCCACATTCCAAAGACGTACGGGTTAGGAAGTTCTGGGGGCATGCTATGTTGGCACCGGAAGCATGGCAACACTTGCGGGCTGCCCCCAGAACACTCTACACAAAAGATACATTTCACTGTGTGTTTCGATGTACATGTGGCTAATAAAGAAATCTTATCTTATTCTGTTTCTTTATATATGCATCGGTTGAGTGGAATGTGATTACAACCACTCCTGGGCCAACTTGCCTCTGAAGACATTTGAATGGGCACTTCCAGCTGAGATTTCCCCTTTTGCATCTGATTCTTCATGGGCGGACTGTCTAAAGAGGGAGAGTGAGTGGCATTGGTGCTTTGTAAGACTACATATCTGTTAGAGGGCACAATGAATGTCTCGCTCCCTCGGTAAAGCAGCCAACATATTCAAAGACTACACCCGCCTCGGACATTCTCACTCCTCCCCCCTCCCTTTGGGCAGAAAATGCAAAAAGCCCGAAAGCACGTACCATCAGGCTCAAGGACAGCTTCACTCCCACTGTTATAAGACTATTGAACAATCCCCTAGTACGGAAAGGATGGACTCTTAACCTCACAATCTACCTCGTTATGGCCCTGCACCTTATTGTCTGCTTGCGCTGCACTTTCTCTACAATTGTAATACTTTACTTTGCATTCTGTTACTGTTTTCCCTTGTACTACCTCAATGCTCTGTGTAATGAATTGATCTGTATTAATGGTATGCAAGACAAGTTTTTCACTGTACCTTTGTACAAATGACAATAATAAACCAATACCAATATCGTCATTGTCTCACCTGTTCCCCAAAACTTCTCCAAGTTCTGATTCCCAATTCGCTCAGTCCCTGACTTCCAAAATTCCATTCAACTGCCCAGAACCACTGCAACTACCCCCAAACAAAGCCCCAATCTCCACCTCAACCCCCATGAGATATTGATCTCTGGTGTCTCACCACCATCCCTATCACCTCTGGACTCTGCCTGTCCTCTCACAGCTTTGATCATCTGTACCTGGCCTCAAGTCTCAGACACTGTGTTTACTTTCTTCTAAATTGCCCAAGGGCCTTGATCTCTCTGGAAGTTTATAAAGGAGGCCCACAATTAAATGAACATTGCCACACCAGGGAGCAACCCTATAGCATACCTTGTAGTGTACATCAATTTCAAGAGCTTTGTTTCTCCCCAGCTCTAACTAACTCCTCTGTTTCTGATTCCATGGAAATACCTTTTATACTCTGCATGGTATGCTTCTTAATGTTAACATATGCATTCTCCTCATGGATGCTGACTACAAATGTTTTTTTGCATCTTGGCATAGACCCTCATGATACATCTTGCTTCTGGAAATGAAACCAGCTTTTACGAAACATCTTCAATACAGTTGTTAACTGATAAAGATTCAATGCCCCCAGTTCTAAATCCTGGAACTCCATATCTTAAAGTATGTAGGAGCACCTTTACATCATGGACTACCGTTCATCCTGTCTCTGACATTACCCACACAGAATATTAGAATATTGATTAGTTTTCTGCCTTCTGAAGAAAATGGATTGTAATTCAGCTTAATAAATTCTATGTCTAAATCTGACAGAGATATATTTTTTGAGACTTGGTCACAAGTCCTCACTGAACTGCACAGTATGAGGCTTCAGGCATTAATGGTTAGAATTGGATTGTCCGTCTGTTGGAGGGAGGTTTTCGGTTGTGACTTCTACGTACGTGTTCTCTTAGTGAAGGGAACAGTTAATGTGGAAGCACAGAGAAGCTCAACGTGCTGAGGAGAGGGAGCCAACTGAGAGTCCAAGAACTCTCCAATAGTAATTCTGACTTTAAGTCAACACCTTGCAATTGAATTCTACACCTACATTGCCTCATCCTTAAAACGTTGGGGTCCATTAAATACCAGATTTGCTTCATATCTGTGGCTACAGATTTCTTTAAGTACATGGTTTGGACATTAAAGGTTAATCTGTTTGGGAAATGACTTTCAATTTCGTTGAAACTTGCATAGTTGTGCCAGCTGATAACAATTTCTGATGAATTGGGTAATCAAAGGCAAATTAAGATAGATTATAGAGTTCATTACTTTGAGATCAGAAGCAGCATAAGTTCCATGCAAATGAGTATGTAAATATGGTTGAAATAAATTACTTCATTTGACGCAATTGGCTCGTCCTTCAGTGCTGTTATGAACTCATATTAATGCCTGCCTCTGTCTTGTAACTTCCTTGGTGCATTGAGTACGAAGTCAGTTTGAATTGTTCTGATTTCTCTAACGTTTTGAAGCAGACGCAGATTGGGAGAGCGGATGAAACTCATTGCAAATTCTATCAATTCTAAAGTGAAATTGTCCCATGCGTTCTCAGACTGTATACATCACACTGCTAATGCCCTTTCCCTTCTCTAGCCAGACACATTGGTCACTCATTATTAACCAGCTGGCTTGGCTCAGTACTGGAACTTGAAACCCATCCATTCAGAAAACAGAGAATTTTCCACCCGCCCAAACTGGTCGACTGTGTGTCTGTGAGTGGAGTTCACACTCAGTTCTGTTGGATGAAGTTATTGACTGAACTCAGCACAGTTGTTTCCTAAACTACAGAAGACATATGCTTCAGAGGAACGTTCCCAAACATACATCCCCACTGCGTGCAAAGAAAAACAAAGAATTGTCATTATATAGCACGTTATCATGACAAAATATCACAACCCATAGTGCTGCACTACCACTTTTGCAGTATAGTCACTGTTACAAGTTCAATTTCAAGTTTGTTGACATAGGCATAATACCCAGGGTATAAATGCCAATGAAAAGTAGCTTCATGCAGCACCGCACAATGCAGGAAATACAAGAGCCAATTTGTACATAGCAATCTCCTACAGCAGCAAGGTAATACAGACCTGACAACTGTTGAGGGGTAAATATTAGCCAGGACACTAGGATAACTCAGTGCCATGGATCTTTTACAGCCACTTGATAAAGTAGACAAGGCCTCAGTTTAACATCACATATAAAAGTCAGCAACGCCAATAAATCAACACTTCATCAGCGCTGCACCAGAGTGCCAACTTAGATTTTTATATTTAAATTACTGACATGGGATTATGAACCCTGAACCTTCAGACTCATTGGGACCAACTAAGCCGTGACCACTGCCTGACAACCAAGGAATTGTGTTCAGTTTTAGCAGGAGTAACAAAACATTACACCCCAATACTCTTCATTGCTTGGAGGTCTAAGGGCAGTGGTCATGCAAATAACCATGGCTTTCCTTGGTGTGGTAAAAAAAACTTAAGAAGACTAATCTGAAAAGATGGTAATATCAGCTTTTGAAAGCTCAGCTAGGTAAATACAATCCTTGAAAACATAAGTTTCGCAACATGTTTGATGAAAATTACTCAGAAGTGGCTTAAATCATTGATTCTGTAAGGTTTGTATTGTTTTTGATTGGTATTTAAAACCTCTCCAGTGTGTGTATCAGTCATCATTGTTGGAGCAAAGCTATGTTATACAGCTGTGACAGATGGCACAAGAAAATAACATGTGAGCAAAGTTTCAGTCATTGAAAGTTAAGTGAGAATAATTCGTTTTTTTTGTAATTACAGTAAGTGACATTTATAATGTTGCATTCACAATTCCCTAAATTTGTAAGATCCTTTGGGAACCTTAAGCCATGTACTCACACATTCCTAAGTGTACTAAGGTCTACTAACCATTGGACTGAATACCAGCCCGTGGTCCAGGGAGAACTGCCAGCTGGTTCCAGTACACACAGCAAGTGTTCCAGACCACCGTCGTTTCTCACTGCAGTGTGAAATTCCGTAATGTACTCAAGGTCAAGTGAATGCACAGGCATTCTTTGGTATTGGTATTGGTATTGGTTTATTATTGTCACTTGTACCGAGGTACAGTGAAAAACTTGTCTTGCATACCGATCGTACAGGTCAATTCATTACACAGTGTAGTTACATTGAGTTAGTACAGAGTGCATTGAGGTAGTACAGGTAAAAACAATAACAGTATAAAGTGTCACAGCTACAGAGAAAGTGCAGTGCAATAAGGTGCAAGGTCACAACAAGGTAGATCATGAGGTCAGAGTCCATCTCATTGTATAAGGAAACTGTTCAATAGTCTTACCACAGTGGGGTAGAAGCTGTCCTTAAGTATGGTGGTATGTGCCCTCAGGCTCCTGTATCTTCTACCTGATGGAAGAGGAGAGAAGTGAGAATGACCCGGGTGGGTGGGGTCTTTGATTATGCTGGCTGCTTCACCAAGGCAGCGAGAAGCAAAGACAAGAGTCCGAGGAGGGAAGGCTGGTTTCTGTGACGTGCTGGGCTGTGTCCACAACTCTCTGCAGTTTCTTGCGGTTCTGGGCAGAGCAGTTGTCGTACCAAGCCATGATGCATCCAGATAGAATGCTTTCTATGGTGCATTGATAAAAGTTGGTGAGAGTCAAAGGGGACAAACCAAATTTCTTTAGCCTCCTGAGGAAGTAGAGGCGCTGGTGAGCTTTCTTGGTCGTGGCATCTACGTGATTTGACCAGGACAGGCTGCTGGTGATGTTCACACCCAGGAACTTGAAGCTCTCAACCCTCTCGACCTCAGCACCATTGATGTAGACAGGTACATTTACACCGCCCCCTTTCCTGAAGTCAATGACCAGCTCTTTTGTTGACATTGAGGGAAAGGTTGTTGTCATGACACCATTCCGCTAAGCTCTCTATCTCCTTCCTGTAATCTGACTCATCGCTGTTTGAGATATGGCCTACGATGGTGGTATCATCTGCAAACTTGTAGATGGAGTTACTGTAGATGGTACTTCACATCTGGCCCCTCAGCTTTAAACCAGCTATCCAACATGGCTTCTTTCCTTTGAATGGAAAGCCTGTGGTTAGTTTTTGTTAACTTAATTTTTGATTCATTAGAATTAGATTTATTATCACTGACTTAAGTTATGTGAAACTTGTTCTTTTGCGGCAGCAGTACAGTGCAAAGACATAAAATTAGTATTAATTACAAAAATAAATAAACAGTGCAAAAAGAAGGAATAACAAAGTAGTGATCATGGGTTCATGGACCCTGCAGAAATCTGATGGCAGAGGGGAAGAAGCTGTTTCTAAAACGTTGAGTGTGGGTCTTCAGGCTCCTGTACCTGCTCCCCGATGGTAGTAGTGAGAAGAGGGCATGTCCTGGGTCACAAGATCACAAGATCACAAGACAAGGGAGCAGAAGCAGGCCATTCGGCCCATCGAGTCTGCTCCAAGGAAAGGGAAATAGAAATGAGAAATGGGGAATGGGGGAAGAAGAAAAGAAAAAACTATTCTAATCCCAATTACCGGCCTTATCCCCATATCCCTTGATATCCTGACTATTTAGATATCTATCTATCTCCTCCTTGAACGCCCCCACTGATCTGGCTTCCACTGCTGTATGTGGCAAGGAGTTTCACAAATTCACCACCCTCTGGCTAAAGAAATTTTTCCTCATCTCTGTGTTGAAACTGTACCCTCTAATTCTAAGATTGTGCCCTCTGGTCCTGGACTCACCCACCAAGGAAAACAGCCTAGCCACATCTACTCTGTCCTTTCCTATCAATATTTTAAATGTCGCTATGAGGTCCCCTCTCATTCTTCTGTACTCCAGCGAGTACAGTCCAAGAGCCAACAAACACTGCTCATGCTTAAGCCCTTTCATTCCTGGAATCATCCTCGTAAATCTCCTCTGAACCCTCTCCAATGTCAACACATCCCTCCTAAGATGTGGGGCCCAAAACGGCGCACAATATTCCAAATGAGGCCTCACTAGTGCCCCGTAGAGCCTCATCAACACTTCCTTACTTTTATACACTATACCTCTCGAAATGAATGCCAACATAGCATTCGCTTTCTTTACCACCGATCCGACCTGATGGTTAACCTTTAAGGTATCTTGCACGAGTACCCCCAAGTCCCTTTGTACTTCCGTGCTTTGGATTTTCTCTCCTCCTAGATAATAATCTGCCCGCTTATTTCTGCTTCCAAAGTGTACAACTGCACATTTCCCTACATTGAATCTCATCTGCCATTTCCTTGCCCATTCTCCTAAACTGTCTAGGTCCCTCTGCAACCTTCCTATCTCTTCAATACTCCCTACTCCTCCCCCTATCTTGGTGTCATCTGCAAACTTAGCCACAAAACCATTTATTCCATCATCCAAATCGTTAATGTACAAGGTAAAAAGGAGCGGTCCCAACACCGACCCCTGCAGTACACCACTAGTAACCGGTAACCAGCCAGAAGGAGATCCTTTTATTTCCACTCTTTGCTTCCTGTCAACCAGCCAATGCTCCACCCATTCTGTTATCCTAACCCGTAATTCCATGACCTCTCATCTTATTCATCAGTCTCTTGTGAGGCACCTTATCAAAGGCCTTTTGAAAGTCTAAATACACAACATCTACCCGCCTCTCCCTTATCCACCTTACCTGTGATTTCTTCAAAAAACTCAATAGGTTGGTCAGGCAGGATCTTCCCTTCACAAAACCATGTTGGCTAGGACCTATCCTGCCCTGCGCCTCTAGATATTTCCGTAACCCCGTCTTTGAGGATAGATTCCAATAACTTGGTGAGGGTCCTTAGTTATGGATGCCACCTTCTTGAGGGACCACTTCTTGAAGATGTCCTCAATGGTAGGGAGGGTTTATAATTAATTTGTGTCAGCTATACTTTAAGTCAATGTATTAATTTTATATTTTCAATTGTTTTTTTTTCTCTTTTTTTCTCCAACACATGCCTGCTAGCGTTGATCATAATCATTTGCAAACATCGAAAAGTCTTTAGTAGCATGAGGTTTCAGAAGGCCAGTAGGATGGTCATTGGGTGGGGCGTCAATTTGCACTGGTCGCTGTTACTGGCCAGTTGCTTTTCATGGAAACTAGCCATGTCATTGAGGCCTTGAGATTTTGCAAGATATGTTGCTTAA
The DNA here is from genome assembly GCF_009764475.1 of Pristis pectinata. Taxonomy (NCBI): domain Eukaryota; kingdom Metazoa; phylum Chordata; class Chondrichthyes; order Rhinopristiformes; family Pristidae; genus Pristis; species Pristis pectinata. Next base: position 38,461,445 of record NC_067419.1, on the reverse strand, counting down.
GTCATCTCTATGACGAGCTTGGGGACTGACCACTAGAAAAAGATAAGGGTCTAGCAAAACCCAGGTCAGTGATCTTAGGATGTTTGCTCCGCATCCAAGGATGTGTGGGTTGGTGGATTGGACTTGGTGGGCCAAAGGGTCTGTTTCTGTGCTGTATCCCTTTATGACTATGACTCTATGGCTTTATGACTTTTACTCCTAGAATTTGAGGTCTTTACTTATCTTGAAGAAAACCCCCAACAAAGAACCAACATTCCCCAATGCTGAAAAACACTGTGATTCTGGAAGGAGTCAGCAGGCCAGGCAGCATCTGTGGAGAAAAGCAGGTGGTCAACGTTTCGGGTCAGGACCCTTCTTCAGGTGACATGGCTGAAGAAGAGTCCTGACCTGAAATCTTGACTGCCTGCTTTTCTCCACAGATGCTGCCTGGCCTCCTGAGTTCCTCCAGAATCATTGTGTTTTTCATCTAGATTCCAGCATCTGCGGTCCTTTATTTCTCCAACATTCCACAACACCTCGAGCTGGAGCCCAGTGACCGTGATGTTATCGAGCTGACCAATCAGCCAATCACATTAAAAAATTCTAGCAGTGTTTCCAAAAGTAACACGTCTAGTTTTTAATGAGCTTTTCAAACCTGATGTGCAAACCTGATTGGCTTATGATACCTCAGCATTTACTTTAATGACAAATAAATCTTAAAAAAAAGTCTTGTATTTTGAAACATTCATGTATACTAATTGCAAAACACAATCATAAAATTAGATTTTTTTTCTGGCCAGATGGTTGCTGACGCAATAATTATGGTACAGAATGCCATTGAACCCAAGATTTTCATGTTTTTTTTATAGGGAGAGCAGTTTGTAATTTTATAAGCTCATATCTGTTCAGTTTATTTCCCTTGATTACATTAGAGAAGGTTGCAATCCATTAGGGACAGTCAAATCTCGGATAATTTTGGGATTTCCACATTAAACTTTGCATTTGTGGAAATCCGAAAGTGGCTGTCGGTTTCATGGAATAATGATAATGAATGCTCGTAGTTTTGTCATTATTATTACTGCAACACTTGGGCCATTATTTTAACACATGAATTAAATTTTGTTGCAGATGGGATGGCTTCTGATTACTGCCAAAATAAGCAGAATAAAAGATAAATATGGAAATAATCAGTAGGTCTTGCAGCATCTGTGGAGAAGGAAACTAAGTTAATGTCTCAGAACTGGGAAAATTAGGATAACAAGGCACTTGACCTATGGAGGAAGAAGATAGGGGCAGAGAGGTCGTAACTGAGTGGAGACACAGAGGCAGTGAAGAAGCTGGCAGAGAGTAGTAAAGCCCACTGAATAATAAATGTTATATTTTCAGGAAGTGGAAATAGAAGATGGACAAAATCCAAAATAATCAGAAGAGGAGAAAGAAAAAAAGTATGTTTGAAAAGTGATATAACATGCGGATTATCTTAAAATTATTGATTTCAGTTTTGAGGATGCAAGGCTGTAATGTGCCTGGCTGATGCTGCCTCTTGAATTTATGTTGAGCTTCATTGGATCAGTACAGGTGTCCAAAGTCAGGGGGGTCAGAATAGGAGCGGGATGAAGAACTAAATTGACAGGCAACTGGAAATTTGTGGTCATGCTTGCAGGCTGATTGGTTTCCCCAATGTAGTGGATACCACATTAACTCAGAAGAACTACAAGTGAATCATTACTTTATCTAGAAGGAGTGTTTGGATTCCTGGAAGGTGGGCAGGGAGGCAGTAAAAAGGCTGGTGTAATATCTCCTGTGTTGTACAGGGAGATACCGTGAGAAGGGGGAATTGGTATTGATGGAGAGGGAAAGAGTGGGCCAGAGTATCGCAGCGGAAATAGGGAGGTGAGGGGAAGGTGTGCTGGGTATTGTCATCCCATTAGAGGGGTTGGAAACTAAGAAGTGATGACTTATTGAATGTGAAGGTTGTGGAGTGGAAGGTGAGAACAATGGGAAACTTAACCTCACAGAGGGTGGGAAGAGGGAGTTGGGAAAAGAAGTGGGGAAAATTAATCAGAAGTTGCTTGACAGCCCTGTGAAATATAGTAGAGGAGAAACCGTGGTTGAAGGAAAAGACACGCAACGCAGTTTGTTTTATGCTGGGTATAAATCACTAGTCATACCTTTAGTGAGAGAGCTTAATGACTGCTGGAAATACTTATGGGTACCTGTCATCTTGTTGTTAATGTCATACGGAGTTACAAAATGTTAACTAGAAAGTTTGCCTTCGTGCTTTCTGAGCACTTTTGCCATCCAAACCATTAGCAACTTTGCAGTAAATTTAGAGTAATCACTATTTAGCGCAATGACCACTGCACAGTTTAAGTTAAGTCAAGACATTTCATGGCAAAAGAGGACTGGCGCATTCAACTTAACGTAAACCTTAAATAAGGTGGCAAATACTAATTACTGCCAGGCATCCTCAATCACCAGAGATCAATCACTTAGCCTTTGAAAATGAGTTTTATTGTGTTTCCAATGATTCAGTCAGAGGCAAGTGGCATAAACTGTCTGTTCAGGGGTTGTGAATTTAACACTGGTCAGATTTTGTGATCAATAGTGAAAGAACAACCCTTATGATTGACCATATGTACAATTAGCCATTGAATTCTCATAGGCTTTTGCACACCAACTTTGCAATTATTAAAGTTCCTTTTCCAAGGTACCAAAGTATATGCAGACTGGTTAACCAACAGTATGTTTCTTCAAACACTCAGTTGTTCACTGAGATACACGGAGTTTAAAGCAGTAAGTATAAATTAGAATATTCAATTCAATGTAAATCATGACTGGACCACGTGGAAGAAAAGGAAAGGATGTGTTCTGAATGAATTTTGATGCAAGATCATTGACCAGAAAATTCAACTTGAGATCTCTCTTTAATGATGTTGTTTGAACTGGTAAATGGTTCTAGCAAATTTTTTGCTTTTGTTTATGAAAACAGAGAATGGGATTGAAGGAAATCAGAGACAAAAAAAGAGGAAGTATTCCAATTTAATAAAAAACCTCCTACAATAACTAAATTCTGAAGCAATGAGGTTCCATGTTTATAAGATTAAAATTTCAGGTTCAGAGAATAGTTTTGCAAGTGATTAAGATTTGACACAAAATTAAAACTAATTTTGATCTCCATGTACCAATCTTCATATTTAGTGGATATCGAGTGGATGGTTACTGCAACTTCACACCCTTTGTACATTTCAATGCCACATCTCAGTAATTCACTGCTATAGTAAGACTTGAGGACAAGCAGGGTAAATTGAACAGCAACTTCCACAATTTGGCATTTCCCTGTGCATTTGTGGGCATCGCAATTTGAAATCTGATTCACACCTTAACTGAATGTTCAAGGTCCCACCCCACTAACCACTAACCTGACTGAGTTTGCAAAAGGAATAATTATCTCTAACTAGGTAATTTTAGAGTTCATTTTGTATTTGCTGAGACATCAAAGTGCGATTTTTTCTTTTTCCCTGCTCGTTTAACAGGAAGTAAAACACAGCGGAGGGATGTATGGCACTCTAAAAGATAAATTACCTCCAGCAACGGCAAATGAATAATCTTACTGCAAACCTTTAAATGTGAGAATGTTACAATGAAAGTTTTAAAACAGAGTAGCCTAGAGGACAACATTTGAAGTATAGCCGAGAGATAATCTGCCACATGGAGATAACTGCCTCAAAATTTCATGTTATGACTTTTTTGTTCAGTATTCTGTTTCCATTAGTTGGAAAGAGTGCAGTAAAGATCCATGAGGATGTTACTGGGACTGGAGGGCTCAAGTTATAAGGATAGGCTGGTGGCTTTTTTTGCCCTGGAGTGTAGGAGGCTGAGGGTGGCCTTATAGGGGTTTATCAAATAATGAGGGGCATAGATAAGGTGAAAGGTCACAGTCTCATTCCCAGTGTCATGGAGTCTAAAAAAAAGAAGGCCCAGGTTTAAGGTGAAAGGGGAAAGGTTTAAAGGGGCCCTGAGGGGCAACTTTTCCACACAGAGAGTAGTGGGTATATGAAACAAACTGCCAGAGGAAGCTGTAGTGGTGGGTATAATTGCAATGGTGAAAAGACATTTAAACAGGTTAATTTATGAAACTGAATATTCAAGGATTATAATACTGGCTGATTAAAAAAATAATAGGAGCAGGAGTAGAATATTCAGAGCTTCAAGCCTGCTCCACCATTTGAGGTAATCATACCTGATTCTCTATCTCAATTTCCCATTCTCTCCCCTCACTCCATCATGCATTTATGCACAGAAATGTATCTTCTTCTTAAATACAGTCAGTGACTTAGCCTCCACAGGACCCTGTGATAGAGAATTCCACAGGTTCACCACTCTCTGTGTAAAGAAATGTCTCTATCTTCTCAGTCCTATATGTTTTACCCCCATAATCCTGAGACTGTCATTTGATATAAATACATCCCAGTCATAGATCATGGAAGTAGGCCCCTTTGCCCATTGGGCCTGAGATGACCATCAACTACCCATCAATGAAGCAAAGCCACACTCGGATTGTTTAGTAAACACTTTATCTGCACAGAGGTATGAGAATGTGAAATCAGTTCTTTCACTGATTTCCACAGAGGAAATAGAGTCATAGAGTTCAACAGGCCCTTCGGCCCAACTCACCAACGCCAACCAAGTTGGCCTACCTGAGTCCCATTTGTCCTGTATTTGGCCCATAACCCTTCAAACCTTCTTATCCATGTGCCTATCCAAATGTCCTTTAAATGTTGTAATTCTACCTGCCCCTACCACTTCCTCTGGCAGCTTGTTCCACATACCTACCACCCTCTGTGTAAAAAAGAAAGTTGCCCCTCAGATCCCCTTTAAATAGTTCCCCTCTCACTTTAAGCCTATGCCCCCTAGTTTTCAATTCCCTTACCCTGGGAAGAAGACATGTGACCATCTGCCTTATCTATGCCCCTCATGGTTGGAGATCTAGATGCATTCTTATGATACTCTAGCAATTTCATGCTTACCAAAGGTAATATTTGACATTTTCTTCTTTGCAAATTTATTTGAATACTTGAATTTAAATTCCCCGGCTGTCATAGTAGGATCTGAATTTTCTGTTTCCAGATCAAAAGTCCAGGCTGCCGCCAACTATCCCTGTTGAGTAGGCAGTTTCAGGGTTTAGGTTGCATTGGGAAAGGCCTAACATGAGATGTGCTTTTTTGTTTGATTTAGTCTCTGGTTGGAATGGAGAATGTTGGAAGACTTCTAGGAAAACCTCATTTTACTTCTGAAACTGCTTTGGAGAGATAGTGGGGAAAAAAAGCTCAAAATTTATAGTCTTAATAACTATGATTAATTGTTTAATTAGCAAAGATTTAAATACAACAAAATTGCTTCCTAGAGGACATGATTAAGTAGTTGTGCTGCTGTCATTTTTGCATTTGTATAGTGAAGCATTCTAATTTAGAGTCACAGTCTAAATTTAAAAAAAGTAATGAGAAAAGGATCAACTAACTTGCATTAATAAATTAAGCAGCCACACTCTAGATGAAGTTTGTTATCAAATACTATTTGTGTAAATACCATAGATCAGTGATGTGTTTGTTCAGTCTTGTAACAATTGTATTTGCATCTGTTGGAGCTGTATTGCAGGACATCCCCTCTGCTGAGAAAACTGGAGTCCAATGAGCAGGGTTTACACATGGTAGAGAGAGGATGATTACTTCTGCCTTGTTTCCACTTGAACAATAACAAGCCTTGTTCTCCCTGTTTGTTGACTGGAAATGATTGGATAATAGGAAATATTTTCTTGATAGTCATGCCTCAATGCTCTTTATAGCTTTCCACACATTCTGCCCATTATATTCATTTCCTTAAGTTGAGAAATCCTAAATTTCTCATTGCACTGCCAGGTAAATGGAGCAAAACTATTCAATGCTTATCTAAGCAATGCATCATGCATTGATTCCACTTCATACAGTAATATTTCAAATGTTCTCATAATTAAGAAGTAGTTTCCTAAAATAAAATCCTTCATTAACTTCCTAACCAAATCATCTTTAGTCCTTTGCAAAACTTGAGTGCATTAGTGCAGCTCAATTCAAAGCACCTGTCAGGACTGAGAGTAGAGAGGTGATATGCCTCTCCCTCCTACTGCAGGAGCCTCTTGTTCCTTGCTCCTCTCACATCTCCACTCTCAGTCCTGAAGCAGGGTTTCGACCTGAAACCTCGACAATTCCTTTCCTCCCAGAGATGCTGCTCGACCTGCTGAGTTCCTCCAGCAGATTATTTGTTGCTCCAGATACCAACAACTGCCTTCTCTTGTCTCTCCAGAGTTCCATGCTGCACCACTTTTGCTGTCACCAAACCTGCTACTCCTGGTGTTTCTTCTTCCTTTCCTGCTCTTTATCCTTCACTTCTCATTACCACTCATTACACTTAGCCATACTCTCTTTTCCTCAGCTACTCACTCTCTCACTTATTACATGTGCCTTCTCAGCCTTCATGCACACATGCACGTGAACACACACACACACACACACACACACACACACACACACACACACACACACAAACATTTCAAGCTATGACCTTTCACCATGATCACAACTGCTGTTTCTTCTTTCAAACACATCAAGCTGAAATTTCCCCATTTTTAGGATATGTCATTTTGGAATTCTCCAGCCACAGATTGCCTTTTCCCACTGCCTGCTTCCAACATTTAGTTTGCTGCTTACCTACCTCTGAAGATTAGTTCCTCACGGACAAGGAGGCTATACCCCAATGAAAATCAAAAAGTTTCAGATGCTGGATGTCTGAAATAAAAATAGGAAATGCCAGAAATATCAACAGGTCAGGCAGCATGTGTGAAAAGAGAAGTAGTATTAAAGTTTCTGGTTGGAAACCTTTCATCAGAAATGGGAGAGGGAAATAACAAAGAATGGATAAGATAATACCTCTGATAAGGTGAGGCCAGGATTGCTGTGGGGACAAGCTATAGATGAAGTCATTTGGTTGAGAGACTAATCAGGGCAGATAGAGAGAACATGAACAAGTGACGGTTAACGTGCAAAATGATGGCAGTTATAGAGAGGGGAAGAACATAAAGAAACATAAAAGCTACAAAATATAGAGCTTCAGGAAAAGCCCAGCAGGTCAGGCTATGCTAGTGGAGAGAGAAAAGCTGAGACAATATTAAAAACAGTTGATCTACAACAGATTTAGTCAGTCAAACAGGGAAAGTGAATCACCTGAATTTGTAGAATTTCAATATTGACTCTGCAAGGCTACAATTTACTGAAGAGGGGAAATTGAGATGCTGTTCCTTAGACTTGCATTTGGGCCTCATTATAACAGTGCAGGAGGCCACAGACAAAAAGGTTGGAGTGGAATGGATGATTAAAGTTGCAGGCAATGTAGGAAGCTTAGGGTCGCTCCTGCTGACTGAAGGCAGGTAATCCATAAAGCAATCACCCAATCTACTTTTGGGTCCTCCAGTGCAGTGGAACTCACATTGTGAATGCAGGGCACAAGAAGTGCAAGTGAATGGCTGCTTCACCTGACTGGGTTCCTGGATGGTGAGAAGTGAAGAGGTAAAAGGACAAGTGTTTGGAACTCCTCCAGTTGCATGGGGATACCCCAATGGACTGGTGGGGATGTCCACTGGTCAATTCACCAGTGCAGTGGAGAAATCTGGAAGGGGGAATTCTTCAAATAGGACCTCAGTGCTCCTAGTTCTACTAACCAGACTGCCATTGGTTTTATCTTCAGTGCAACTGCATCAATTGGATTTGACAGCCAATTATTCGGTTTCCTTAGGAGTTTAATGGCATGGAATTTCAAGTAGAAATAATGGCAACGTGCTGCCAATGTTCATAAGGCTGATAGCTTCTGATATACCTAGTAACACATGTAAATTCTGAAGCAGCTATTGGAGATTTATTGCTGCTCTACCAACTGTGCTACTGCCGTCTTTGTTGGGAAAATCAATGTAGAAATCAGAGATTTGGCATAGACTTAAACTAATTCCCCACTAGCCTCACTGTAAATACCAACAGAGAATGTTGAGCCTTGTTCAATCAGGAATGAATTAATTTTTAATGGAATAATAAGTTGCATTTGCTACTAAAGACCCTCTCCAACCCTGAAAAGTTAATTTAACAAGTGTGATGTATCATTCCCTCAGCGAAAATAAATCAAATGTTGCCAAGATTTTCAAACTTTTTTAACGTTTATACTTTGTCATTTAATTTTCTCTATTTAATTCCATGTGTGTGTGCACCAATTTTTATTTTGGTTTCTGGAAAATGATTTGCATATTTGTTGCTCTGAGAATTCATTAATCTAATAGGATAATCAGCCTGATAGCTACTTGCACAGCTCCTGGGTGATAAAAGTCCAAACATGACATTAGGACAGAGGACACATCCACTTTAATGCCCAATAAAACTCTGGGGATAGCTTGATACAAAGTTGAGCACAGTTCCTTTGCTGTTGGCTGCATCATCTTGGTCGATGAACTCATAGAGTCATAGCATGGAAGCAGGCCCTTCAGTCCACTGCCCATGCTGGCAATCAACTATCCATTTACACCAATTTTACATTAATCCAATATATTCTTCCCATCAACTCTCCACAGATTCTACCACTCACCTGCACACTTCTGTAGGATTCGTGTCAATGGGGTGGTCAATGGTCGATGCAAACTCAGTAGGCCGAATGGCCTGTTTCTGTGCTGTATCTCTCCGTGAATCTAGTACTCCACTATGATTACTTTAACACTACTCCCACAGGTGTTTATCGCCTTAGTTATTTTGTCACTCTGCCCACAGATATTCTACTTTCTAATTTTCCAGGCCATGATCATTTCTTTCCTGCCTTCATTATGAGGGTCTTTATTAGTTTTCCTTTATAACATAGAACACTACAGCACAGTACAGGCCCTTTGGCCCACAATGTTGTCCCGACATTTTATCCTGCTCTAAGATCTATCTAACCCTTCCCTCCCACATAGCCCCCTATTTTTCTATCATTCATGTGTCTATCTAAGAGTCTCTTAAATGTCCCCAATGTATCTGCCCCCACAACCTCTGCAGGCAGTGCGTTCCACGCACCCACCACTCTCTATGTAAAAAACCTACCCCTGACCTTATACCTTCCTCCAATCACTTTAAAATTATGTCCCCTCATGTTAGCCATTGTCGCACTGGGAAAAAGTCTCTGACTGTCCACTCGATCTATGCCTCTTATCATCTTGTACACCTTTTCCATAATGTCTGACTTTTCTAGAAGTGAAGTCCTGTGGAATGTTTAGATCCTAATCTTCGTCACCCTGCACACATGCCTCGGTATTGATCACAAGATCCAACCCATTTTTCTGCCTCATGCCACTGATTATCTGCTGTGCATTTAATGCTTCATTCCATTCATCTTTAATTTCAACAATTTGCCTCTTTTTGTCCTACGTGTCTTATGCCATTTCATCCCTTGTCGCAGTCCCACATTTCCCTACAGATGAGTAAAAATAAGTACGCGACATTGTTAGGAAAAGAAAAGTCAGGGTTGAAGCTCTGAACGCAAAACGTAAAAATCAAGAACATTTCTCATTGACGCTGTGATATTTGTTCCTATTGTACCTGCTTTGGGGATCCCACAACGTATTTTTAATTCAACCTTGATTGCCTTCAATTTTCTTGATCCACCATTGCACAGCTGTTTCAATTATTTCTCTCAAAGCAGTTAACGTTGTGTGTCCCTATTGTCCAATATGAAAAAGCTCAATTTGTTTTTCACCATTGTTGCTCGAAGAACTGGAGGAAATGAATCTGAGTCTGGACTGTTAGTGGCATTTTCTGTCGTCATGGTCTTTTGTGTCTCGCAACTACTTGCAATGCTTGTTTGTCTATTTTGTCTTCTGGCCAGATGTAATGGAGCTATTGAATCATTATAGCTGTAGGAGGGTAACACTGAAAGCAGACAGCAATTTGTCTCTCGCCTGCATATCTATTAAACCTTTGTGAGGTTTTCCCAGCATCTACACTAAAGATTGTAGCAGAGTTATCACTGAATATCTTTTCAACTAGAGACTCTAGGTTATAATGCAATCATATAAACAGTAGAAATACTGTGGCTCAGACGATATAATTCACATACTCAACATTTATGATCCTTTCATCAGGAAGTTGGACTATTGTATACCTTTTTGTATTGAGCTGATGCTAAAGAGGCATCACGTGGGTCTGTTAACACTGTCTGCATCCATAAAATGGAAAGAATCAATAGTAGGCCATGACACTTGTCCAGATATATCAAAGCTGGTTAGAGTTTTCTGCCTAGAAAATGGATTTCCTCTGTTAGTGGAAATGAGCAATTGAAGGATCACATAGGACCTCGGTCCTGTTTCAAGCACAAAAGCTTTATTAGACAAGTATATGTATTACCAGCGAGGAGAGACTTGCTAAAAATCACAAGCAAATAACTCCACAGAACAAAGAGAAAAGTTGATCATACACCATTTCCCAGCTCTTTCCCAGTTTATTACAAACTAATATTACTAAGTGACTCCATACATATTACGCGTGCCCAACCAGGTGTTCTACAAACATCACGGGATGATTCTGCCATCGCATGGACAGCTGATAGGCAGCTCTGGCATCTCCCTGATGCAAACCAGGACACCCTGTTCTCTGTCCCTGAACAAGAACAATAGCCCTTATTCTATGACGTTTTGTACCCAGCTCAACCTACCTCAGTGCTGATAAGGGTGGCCTGTCCTGGTCTGTTCTGTCTATTTGACCACAGAAGTGGGTCATGGTCAAGTCCCACAATACCTAGTCAGTTTCTTCATTTTGAAACATAATAGGTGACTATCCTTCATTTTGTAACATGACTCCTTATGCAATACTACTTGCCTAACTATTGTGATGCTGCTTTTGCCTTGGCCAGCTCTTACACATTCTTTTGCTGGTGAATTATAAACGTTGGTCCTGTAAAAGCAACAGGGAGGTAGCCACACCTAAGTTGCAGGAGGCAGGTAGCTGGGTGACTGTCAGGACAGTGGGAAGGGAACAAGCAGATAGTACAGAGTACCCCTGTGGCCGTACCCCCTCAAATAACAGGCGTACCACTTTGGATTCTGTCGGGGGGGGGGGGGGGGGGGGGGTGGGGGGTGGGGGGGATGACCTACCTGGGGAAAGCTGCAGGGGTCAGGTCACTGGCGCTGAGTCTGGCTCTGTGGCTCAGAAGGGAAGAGGGGAAAAGAAGAAAGCTATCATAATAGGGGAGCAGACAGGAGATTCTGTGGACATGAAAGAGACTCCTGGATTGTATGTTGCCTCCCAGGTGCCAGGGTCAGGGACGTCTCAGATCAGGTCCATAGCATTCTAAAGGGGGAGGGTGAGCAGCCAGAAGTCGTGGTACACATTGATACCAACGAGGTAGGTAGGAAAAAGGATGAGGGTTGTGAAAAGTGAATATGGTGAACTTGTTAGGAAGCTGAGAAGCAGGATCTCAAGAGTAGTAATCTCTGGATTGCTGCCTGTGCCACACACCAGGGAGGGTTAAGATGAATGTGTGGTTGAGATATTGGTGCAGGGGGCAGGGTTTTCAGATTTGTGGATCATTGGGATCTCTTCTGGGGAAGGTACGACCTGGTCCCCCTCCAGTTCAGATGGGTTACAATATGAACTGGAGGGGGACCAATATCCTTGCGGGCAGGTTTGCTAGAGCTGTTGTGGAGGTTTTAAACTAGTTTGTCAGGGGGACGGGAACTCGAGTGATAGGTCAGAGGAAGGGGCAGTTGGTGTACAGGTTGATGCAATGTGTAGAGAGACTTTGAGGAAGGACAGGCAGTTTGATAGGGCAAAATTGAAGTCAGTTAGATGGGTTGAAGTGTGTCTATTTTAATGGAAGAAGTATCAGGAACAAGGATGATGAACTTAGAGCATGCGTCAGTACATGGAACTACGATATTTTTTGCCATTACAGAGACTTGGCTGTCGCAAGGACAGGAATGGGGGCTGGATTTTCCTGGGGGTTAAAATGTTTCAAAAGTGACAGGGAGGGAGGTAAAAGAGGTGGGGGAGTGACTTTGCTGATTAGGAATAGTATCACAGCTGCAGAAAGGGAAGACGTCCTGGAGGGATCGTCCACTGAGTCAGTGTGGGTGGAAGTTAGAAACAGGAAGGGAGCAATCACTCCATTGGGAGTATCCTACAGATAGCAACAGAGACACTGAGGAGCAGATGAGGAGGCAGATTTTGGAGAGGTGCAAAAATAACAGGGTTGTTGTGATGGGTGATTTCAACTTCCCTACTATTGATTGGCACCTCTTTAGTGCAAAAAGGTTTGGATGGGGAGGAATGTCCAGGAAGGATTACTGACACAATATGTAGACAGGCCAACAAGACGAGAGGCTATTCTGGATCTGGTACTAGGTAATGAACCTGGTCAGGTGTCAGATCTCTCAGTGAGTGAGTATTTCAGAGACAGTGACCACAACTCCTTGACCTTTGGGAACTCCTTGACGATATGGGAAATTATTTAATTGGGGGAGAGGGAATTATGATGCTATTAGGCAGGAACTTGGGAGTGTAAATTGGGAGTAGATGCACTCAGGGAAATGCACAATGGAAATGTGGAAGTTTGTTTAGAGATCACTTGCATGAGGTTCTGGATAGGTTTATCCCATTGAGGCAGGAAAAGGATGGTAGGATGGTTGACAAGAGATGTGGAATATGTAGTGAGAGGAAGGAAGAAGCTTACTTAAGGTTTAGGAAGCAAGGATCAGACAGGGGGCTGGAGAGTTATAAGGTAGCCAGGAGGGAGCTTAAGAATGGACTATAGAGAGCTAGAAGGGGGCAAGAGAAGGCCTTGGTGAGTAGGATTAAGGAAAACCCCAAGATGTCCTACATGTATGTGAAGAATAGGAGGATGACTAGAGTGAGGGTAGGACTGATCAGGGATAAAAGGGGAAACATGGTGCCTGGAGTTGGAAGAGGTAAGGGAGGACCTTAATGAATACTTTGCGTCAGTATTCACCAGAGAGACAGACCTTGATGTTTGTGAGGATGGTGTACAACAGGTTTATACGCTCGGGCATGTCGACATGAGGAAAGAGGATGTGCTGGAACTTTTGGAAAACATTAGGATAGATAAGTCACTGGGGCCGGATGGGATATATCCAAGGTTATTATGGGAATCGAGGAAGAGATTGCTGCACCTTTGGTGATGACCTTTGCATTCTCACTGGCCACGGGAGTAGTACCAGATGATTGGACGGTGGCAAATATTGTTCCTTTGTTCAAGAAAGGGAGTAGGGATAACCCTGGGAATTATAGACCAGTGAGTCTTATCTCAGTGGTGGGCAAATTATTGGAAAAGATTATTAGGGACAGGATTTATGAGCACTTAGAGAAGCATAGACTGATTAGGGACAGTCAGCATAGCTTTGTGAGGGGCAGGTCATGCCTCACGAGCCTGATTGAATTCTTTGAGAATGTGACAAAACACATCGATGAGGGTAGAGCAGTGGATGTGGTTTATATGGACTTTAGTAAGGTGTTTGATAAGGTTCCCCATGATAGTTTCATTTAGAAGGTTGGGAGGCATGGAATCCAGGGAAACCTGGCGGTGTGGATTCAGAATTGGCCTGCTCACAGAAGGCAGTGGGTGATTGTAGATGGAGCGTATTCTGCCTGGAGGTCAGTGACCAGTGGTGTTCTGCAGGGATCTGTTCTGGGACCCATGCTCTTTGTGATTTTTTTTATAAGTGACTTGGATGAGGATGTGGAAGGGTTAGTAAGTTTGCTGCTGACATGGAGGTTGGTGGTGTTGTGGATAGTGTGGAAGGTTGTCGAGGGTCACAACGGGACATTGATAGGATGCAAAGCTGGACTGAGAAGTGGCAGATGGAGTTCAACCCAGAAAAGTGTGAAATGATTTGGAAGGTCGAATTTGAAGGCAGAATACAGGGTTAATGGCAAGATTCTTAGCAGTGTGGAGGAACAGAGGGATCCTGGGGTCCAAGTCTATAGCTCCTTCAAAGTTGCCACACAAGTTGATAGGGTTGTTAAGAAGGTGTATGATATGTTGCCTTCATTAGTCAGGGGATTGAGTTCAAGAGCCGTGAAGTAATATTGCAGCTCTATAAAACCCTGGTTAGACCACACTTTGAATATTGTGTTCAGTTCTGTTCGCCTCACTATAGGAAGGATGTGGAAGCTTTAGAGACGGTGCAGAGGAGATTTACCAGGATGCTGCTGGGATTGGAGAGCATGTCTCATGAGGATAGGTTGAGCGAGCTAGGGCTTTTCTCTTTGGAGAGGATGAGGATGAGAGGTGACCTGACAGAGTTGTACAAGATGATAAGAGGCATAGATCAAGTGGACAGCCAGATACTTCTTCCCAGGGCAGAAATAGCTAACACAAGGGGACATAACTTTAAGGCGATTGGAGGAAAGTAGAGGGGGGATGTCAGAGGCAGCATTTGTGGACAAAAGCAGGTGTTCAACATTTTGGATCAGGACCCTTCTTCAGATCCTGACCAGAAATGTTGCCCGCCTGCTTTTGTCCATGGATGTTGCCTGGCCTGCTGAGTTCCTCCAGCATCATACTGTTTTTCATCTAGATTCCAGCATCTGCAGTCCTTTTCTTTCTCGGGGGATATCAGAGGTATGTTCTTTACACAGAGAGTGGTGAGTGCGTGGAACGTGCTGCCAGGGGTGCTGGTAGAGGCAGATACATTGGGGACATTTAAGAGACTCTTAGATAGGCACATGGATGATAGAGAAATGGAGGGCTATGTGGGAGGGAATGGTTAGATTGATCTTAGAGTAGGTTAAAAGGTCGGCACAACATCGTGGGCCGAAGGGCCTGTACTGTGCTCTAATGTTCTATGTTCTATTTTCTATGTATACCTGAATGGATCCCCTTCAAAAATTTGTGAAATTGGTCAAAATCAGTATTACTGAAGTTTGCACGGACAATCGTGGGTTAAATCAGAACCTGAGGGCTTCCCAACTGGAGATGCTTCAGAAGGTCACAACTGCCCTGTGACTGCTGCAGATTACTGGGAAATGCTTAAAAAGCTCTCCCCATGACAGTTATGAGCAACTGCGTAAAGGAGGTGAGGGAAGAAGCTGGTGTGGTGCAGGGAGTCTACTCAGTAATCTGTAGTGTATTGCAAGCATTCCCCTGTGTGATGGTGTCACCTGATGGATTCTCATTCTGCAGGCAGCCCTTTGCCACTGTGAGTTGTGAGTTGTGCAGAGACTGCAGCCTGCAGTTCTGATGTGAGTTGGATAAAAACATTGCAAGCAGTAAGGAGATGACCAGTAATGAGGTGTCCATTATCCTGAGCTCTGAATACTGGGTGCAAGATGTCACTCTTACAGTGCAGACCTTGCAGAGGCATAAAATCGTACAGTGTGGTAAAAGGCCCTTCAGCCCATTGAGTCTGCTCCGAGAGTCAAACATCCACTTACACTAATCAGACACTAAAACCATTTTACTCCTCTCACATTCCTCACAACTCCCCTTAGATTCTACCATTCACCTGCACAGTGAGTGGCCAGTTAACCTATCAACTCTCAGGTCTTTGGGATGTGGGAGTAACCCAGAGCAAAACTGACATCTCATTGGCCATCATGGCACAACGTGCTTCCCGTGTTTTTTTTAAAATATGTCACAAAGGTCTTAAGTTGCGCCCATAAACTCCAATTTATGCTTGCAAAGGAAGAAAGATGCAGTAAAAAACAAACTGCTGGAGGATCTCAGGGGGTCAATCTGCAAACACCATGTTGCTTGAGCTGCTGATTTCTTCTGGCAGTTTGTTTTTTTGCTCCAGATTCCAGCAGTTGCAATCCCTCGTGTCTCTGCAGTGCATGACTTGTGATGTCATCAGGTGTGTGACTGATACCAGGTCAACCACAGTAAACCAAAGCGTTTACAGTAGTGCCCAGCCTGTTTTGCCAAAGTCCGCTACTTCACCCATAAAGATTGACACTCAGTTACATCAACTTCATGTGTGACTTTGTCCATGAAAAATGGGCTCTAATGGATTCAATTTTGATGCTTAAAACTTTTAAAAACATTCAGCAACATTCAAAAACATTCATAAACCTTTAAAATCTTTCTTAAGAATGTAAATACTTTCAAATACATTTTTTAAAATGAATTAGCAATCTATTAGGGAGATTTTAAAACAAATGTCCTTGTAAGATTTTCTGAAGTCTCTGTTAAATTATAAACCAATGAAAAGTCCTTTTAAATTAACAATGTGAAATCTGCTAACTGCTTCTCTTGCAGGCATTCTTTTCCATTAAAATCCATTGCTGCCTTGGGAAAACATTCACTCTGATTCAGTTTGAATCTCTGGGCAACAAAGTACAGTGGATGCAAATCAAAGAACCTGCAGATGTTGGAAATCTGAAACAAAAACAGAAAATGCTTAGAGCACTTAACAGGTCAAGCAGCATCTGTGGAAAAAGAAATAGTTTAACATTTCAAATCAAAGACGAGAACTGAAACAGAGAGATAAAAGGTTGGTTTTAAGTTGCAGACAAGGTGTGGGTAGGAAGGGATAGGACAAGGGGAATATTTCTGATAGGTTAGGACCAGTGTGGCTGTGGGGATGGTTGTTTTTGAGGCAGGTAGAGGATGACAAAGGAGTATGATGTGTTGCATATAGAAGTATGATGTGTGCTAATGGAAAAGGAAACAAAAAATTGAGCTAATATACAGACAGATGGCTCACAGTAAAATGACCAGTTCTAACATAGACAGAAAAAATAAGTGATTAGAGGCTGGAGGATTTAATATTGAATCCAACATCCCCAGATGGAAGATAAGGTCTTGTTCCACAAACTTGCATTGGGCTTCATTATAACAGAACAGAAGGCCATGAACAGGTAGGCTAGAGTGGGATGGTGTTGGAGAATAATCAGGGCAGGCAACACGTAGCTCAGGGTCATCCTTGCAGAATAAATGCACTTTGCATTTGCAATATTCATTTTGTTTTTGCAGTGTAGAGGAGACCACACGATTAAATGCAATATACTAAGTTGGCACATGAATCAATGTTCGTGTGAATCATCGGTAGTATCTAAAGGAGGTGCTGCCTCAAGAAGGCAACATTTATCATCAAAGGTCCCCACTATCCAGGCAATGCCATCTTCTCACAGCTACCATCGGGCAGGAGGTACAGAAGCCTGAAGTTCCCACACCACCAGGTTCAAGAACAGCGATTTCCCTTCAACCATTCGGTTCTTGAACCAACCTGCACGATCCTAATCACTACAGTTTAGCAGCTCAATGTCCACTTTGCACTAAAATGGACTTAGTTTTTTTTTATTATAATTGTGTTCTTTCTTGCAAAAGTTGTGCTTAATTTATGTATAATTTATGTCTTTCTTGTGAATGCTGCTTATTGAAGCCATGTGCCTGTGATGCTGCTGCAAGTAAGCTTTTATTGCACCTGTGCACACATGTACTTGTGCATATGACAATAAACTTGACTTTTGACTTTGTTTCACCTGATAAAGAGATCTTTTAGGTCCCTGGCTGGTGAGAAGGAAGGAGGTCAAAGGGTAAGTGTTGCATGGGAAAGCTTCATAGGATGGGGTGGTTGTTGGTGGGGATGGAAGAGTGGACCAGGGAGTAGCGAAGGGATTAGTCTTTTCAAAGTGCTGGCAGGGAAGGGGAACTGATGTGAGATTGTCGAGTCTTGTTGGAGCTGACAGAAATGACGAAGGATGGTCCACTGAATGCAGAGGCTGATAGGCTGGAAGGTGAGGACCAGGGAAACTTTATCCTCGCTCTGTCCAGGGAAAGGTGACAGCGAATGCAGAAGAGATGTGGTTAAGGGTTCTGTCCACAATGACAGGGGAGACCCTCAGTTCAGGACTTTAGTACAATTAGTTCAAGATCTTGCTTCCTCATTAAACTCTACACTGATTTCAAAACAGCCTTGCAGAATAGCATTCAAACACTGGCAGCAACTTTGGGCTTTCTGCATTTGACTACACGTGCAAGGAGATCCAGATCATTGGCAGTTTTACCAAATGATCACGGCAAACACAATGGTTTCATTGTCATTGCCATTGCTGGCTGAGTGCTTGGATTTCAATCCTCATCTCTGATGCTGTCTGGGTGGAGTTTGCACATTCTCCATGTGACCATGCAGGTTAACCCAAGATGCTTCAGTTTTCCCCCACATCCCGAAGAAGTGCTGGTTGATCGGTTGATGGCTCCTGTAAATTACCCCTTGGTGGAATCCCCAGTCCCAATGCAGGGTTTTGACCCAAAACATCAACAATTCCTTTCCCGCAACAGATGCTGCTCGACCTGCTGAGTTCCTCCAGCAGACTGTTTGTTACCCCTTAGTGTAGATGGGAAGTAGGAGAATCATGGAGAAGTTAATGGTCATGTAGAGTGAATAGCTTACAGGTAGTAAGTCAGGGAATGAGATTGCTCTGAAGCTGGCGTAGACTGAATAGTGTAACGTTATTAGTGCCAGCGATCGGGGTTTAATTCCCACCACTGTCTGTTAATATCATCTACTGCATTCGATGCTCCAAGTGTGGCCTCCTCTACATTGGTGAGACCAAACGCAGACAAAGTGACTGTTTCACAGAACACCTGCACTCTGTCCATAACTGCGACCCGCATCTCCCTGTTGCCAGTCACTTCAACTCCCTCTCCCACACTATCACTGGACATGTCAGTCCTTGGCCTCCTCCACTACCAGGAGAAATCCAAGCGCAAACTGGAGGAACAGCACCTCATTTTCCATCTTGGAACCTTGCAGCCTAACGGCATGAATATTGAATTCTCTTACTTTAGGTAATCCCCTCCCAGTTCCCCAACTCCCCCCTAACACCCTCCCCCGCCCACCATGATTCTTTTCTCCTTCCCTTTCCTAGCCCTTCTTTTTCCTCCCTCCTTACCTTTGACCCATCCCCCGGTGAACCTGCTCTCCCCTCCTCCCCCACACCTGCCTATCACCATCTCTTACATGCATCTACCTATCACCACCTTGTGCCCGCCCCGCCTCCCCTCTTTTGTCCACCTATCACTGCTCTGCTTTTCCCTCCTATATATTGGGCTTCCCCTTCTCCTATCTTCAGTCCTGAAGAAGGGTCCTGACCCAAAACGTTGACCGCCTGCTTTTTCTCCACAGATGCTGCCTGGCCTGCGAGTTCCTCCAGCATCATCGTGTTTTACAACCGTCTGTAAGGACTTTGTACATTCTCCCCTGACTGTGTGGGTTTCCTCCGGGTGCTCCGGTTTCCTCCCACATTCCAAAGACATGCGGGTTAGTAGGTTAATGTGGGTGTAACTGGGCGGTGTGGGCTCGTTGGGCCGGAAGGGCCTGTTACCGTGCTGTATAAATAAAGTTTTTTTTAACATTGGAAGGAAATATGAGAAATCCAGGTTGATGCACATTACCTCAGCATGTGAGGAATTCTTTCTGAATTCTCCAGGTTCATTATATAAGCGATTAACTGAACAGAAGGACTTCCCTTTATGTAATTTCCCAAAGCACTCCACAATCAATGGAGTACATTTGAAATAATTGTTGTAGTGTAGGCAAAGTGATAGCTGTTTTATACACAGCAAAGTGCTACACACAGCAAGAACAATAATTGATGAAACTACAATTTCCCCCATACTGATTTACAAAAGAAACAAAAAGTAAATAGTTATTTGTAGTAATTTTTATTGAGGGAAAAGTACTGGTTAAAGTAATAAACGTGACTCATAGAATTCTACTGAAATCTGCTGTTTAGTCCATGGAATCTATGCTAACTCCTGGTAGAGCAATTCTGTTAGTGTTTGTTTCTCTATTTTTTCTCCTATTGCCTTGCTAATTATTTTCCCGTATGCGCTATCCAATTCCTTGTTGAAAGCTTTGATTGATTCTGTTTCCACGATCCATGCAAGCAATGAATTATACATTATAACTATCCGTAATAAAACTTTCCTTGCTTCAATTCCGGCCACTGTCTGTAAGGAGTTTGTACGTTCTTCCCGTGTCTGCGTGGGTTTCCTCCGGGTGCTCCGGTTTCCTCCCACATTCCAAAGACGTACAGGTTAGAAAGTTGTGGGCATGCTATATTGGCGCCGGAAGAGTGGCGACACTTGCGGGCTGCCCCCAGAACACTCCACACTAAAGATGCATTTCACTGTGTGTTTCAAAGTACATGTGACTAATAAATATATCTTATTTTATCAATAAAATGCCAATTGCTATAAAATTGCTGCATCCTACCTACCTAACCAGTGCCCCACATAATCTGGTCAAAAGCATCCAATTACAGGCAATGACCAAATGCTCACAAGTCTCTGAAGTTTTCGACGTACATGTGATTAATAAGGATAGCTTATTTTATCTTATCTTACCTTAGCTCAAAACTTCAAATGTGTGCTGCAGGTCCTCAAATCCTCCATTAATTGGAACCATCTCAACCATCATGATATTTAGATCTTCTGCCTGTCTGAGCTGTCGATTTAACATCCCATTTCCTCAATGATACTTGAAGTGTAACCCTGGATTTTAAGTCTCTAGAGTGGGACTTGAACTCAAAGACTTCTGAGGCCCAAGTGCTACTGCTGAGTCACTGTGGACTCATTGGGAAGTCCATGGGATTGGGGGTCTTACACTGGTGTTGATTGGGGATTGGTTAAGTAAAGCAAGACAACAATTTTAGTCAGATTTAGCTTTTAAGTGTTGATTCCTTTTTGTAATTTCTGTCATGGATCTACATCTTACAGAATATGCATGTAGGATTGACAGTGATATTAACTTGTGATAAGGGTACACATTTATATGCAAACTACATAATGCATTCAATGATTTATACTTTTAATATAATGTGAATACAATATAGCATTATCAATTTGCTTCCTATGAAGTTCCACTGCAAGACAGTTTTCAATATAGGGCACTTGTGATAATGTAATTTTGCTTTTTATGCTTTCTTTGGATCTGATTCATAGTGCTTTCACTTTTCATTGCTATTGTAATTTACCAGCACATTGGGAATTGTTGTATCATCAAGAATCATTCTTGCTGAATGGTAATGTAGTGCCTTGTTTTCCGCGAGGCATTTATGACCTTTATTCATAATGGTTCATTCGATAACTAATCCTGAGGAAACAATCTGTGACATGCATGGCTTGGATAGCAACATGGAATGCTCTTGGAAGCTACACAGGCAAGACTTTCTTGGAAACTTGCATCCAAGTCCTTTGCTCAGTCTATTTTGCTCAGTTGGCTAGTTTTGTACCTGTGCTTTCTCTAGCCAATGTCATCAGGGATCCTTGCACTGGTGTGGAAATGCTCACATCGCACCATTTCCCCTTCCCTTCTGTTAATGAGTACTGGAAGGTCAGGGAGTCTTATCATTTGAAAGGCATAGGGCGCACTGGGATACATTACACCTGAAAAAGTAACAAAAATGTATGTCAATTCGGCCTCAAGAGAACAGTTTGAGCTACGGATGCTACTTTCTGGTTTCCTGCTGATAGTTGTTTGTCTGCCGATCAATGTTAAACTAACAGTGTAAATACAGAACTGTTATGCCAACTACGTATCTTTTACATATAATAGAATAAGTATGTTTAGGTGCACCAAGACATAAACTGTTTTATAAAAGGAAATAAAGAATTGCATTAATATAGCACTTTTCAAGTCCCTTTGAGTTTGTCTCAAGCCCTTTACAACTAATGAATACGTTTTGAAGCACAGTCCACTGTTGAAATGTAGTAAATATGGCAGTTTAATTTTCAAAGATCAAGCTCTCAACCATGTGTCACTGAACAGATAATCACTTGAGAATCATTGATTTAGAAGTGGCAGGGTGTTAAAGCGTCCTGTACTGAGTCCTACAATGTTTCTGAGGCTTGTGCATTACCAGATGATTGCCAGGAATCCTGAAGAAGGGGTTCCAGACCCGAAACGTTGACCGCCTGCTTTTCTCCACGGATGCTGCCTGGCCTGCTGAGTTCCCTCCAGCATCATTGTGTTTTTCATCTGAATGCCAGGCTCCACAATGGTTCAGAGATAGACCCATTCATCTTCCAAACCGCAGTCAAGCAAGAGTGTGTCAACCTTGTTCTCAATCTTCCTAGTAATGATCCTGTTTCTTACCAAAATCTGCCATTTCACCAGAATTGACGTTGAATACAGAAAAGATAGAGGCCTCTTTAACTTTGGACATCTCTGTTCAAAGGACTTAAGATTCCAAGGCCTCCAACATCAGCGAGACTTTAAAAAAAATGGTAGGAATGATTTGAAGAAGAGCAAGTGAGCTTTTCCAGATATTCAAGAGAATATCTATCCCTCAACAAACAACTAATAAAAACAAGACAATGTTTCTGATTAGGGGTCAAAGTCAAAAGTCAAAGTCGAGTTTATTGTCATATGCACAAGTATATTTATGCACAGGTGCAATGAGAAACTTACTTGCAGCAGCATCACAAGCACATAGCATCAGATAAGCAACATTCACAAGAAAAAATAAATTAAACATAAGTTATACCCAATGTTACACAAAGAACACAATTAGAACAAAAACAGAGTCCATTTAGTGCAGCAATCAAGGTGGTCATAGTGTTGCTAATCTGTAGTGATTTAGGGTTGTGTCAGTTGGTTCAAGAATAGAGTAGTTGAAGGGAAGTAGCTGTTCTTGAACCTGGCTCCTTGCCTTGTGCAAAATTACTGCTGAATTTCCTATGTTACATTCAAGAAGATAGAATAGCCTGGATATTGGTTGGCTCTGTATCCATTTTAGAACCACAAATATGGGACCTATACTTTAATGCGTCATGTAGTCTGTGTGCAAACTCCTGCAACTGTTTTGAGGATCCAACACCAATGCAAGAATTTGGTCAATTCTGTATGGAAGTAAGGGGCTGAAACTCTGTCCACGAAATTGATGAGCTGATCAGGATGTTGGAACAGGCTATGCTTAGAAAAATCATTTTTAGTTTTTACCTCACCTGCAAGGACATCACCAGAGATGGAGGTTTGGCTATTGACAACATGGTTGAGATGCTTCATTGCTGATGTCACCAATGGGAATGACATCAGAAAGAGGAATGATCCTTGACCCACATGGTCCTATTGATACCTTTGGGATTTGCGTCAATGATTAGGAATAGGTACAGAGATTGGGGCTAGGAACAGCTGCAATTAAATTTAACCCACATTGTCAATAATAGATTCCATTCTAGGGCAGGATTCAGTTTGCATCAGACTTGTAAATTGAACCAGTGTTCAAACATATGAATTTGTAATTGAACTGTTAAAATCTTGAACTGGAGTTGATATCAAACTTTGCAAGCTTTAATGGAAAAACCCTCCCAGGTAAAATAGCCAATAATCTCTCATCATGACGGGTACTTATTTAAGGAATTGTATTTTGGCTGATAACTGAACATTTACTGACTGCAGTATGCACTGTAATGATATGAAGAAAGAAGATTTACTATGTGCCAATGAATGTAGGAGTTGAGAATGATTTTTTTCCTCGCTGTTCTTCATTAATGAGGAACACACAGTCCTTAAACACCTACGCATTCTTTTTGAAACTGTAAGATCAGCATTCACCACAGCATCAATCACTGTAAAATATGAGTGTGCTAATTCACTTTGCATCGTAGTTTTGCTCAGTAGAGTCGGTGCAAGACATTATAACACAGGGGCTGGATAATGAAATGATATCCACTTTAGTATTGGCTACACTCCAGACTGCTGGAATGAATGACGTGCTGTAGCTATGAAGATTGACTTTTGTTCCGGCTACTTTCAGTGTGAACACATAGGGCCAATTCAGTGATAGCTAGATGGAACTGGAGCATGGAAAAGGCATTCTAGCCAAATGGCTGTTACCAGAGTGGGTGCTCTATATTGGGGTGAATCTGACCAACGTTGTCCCTCAGCTTCCAGTCAGTGTTTGCAGATCATCTCCCTGATTGATCCCTGTTGAATCTTGAATGAAGAGAGATAGTTTCAAGATAAGGAAAACCATAAGACCACAAGATTTAGGAACAGAATTAGACCACTCACCCCATCAAGTCTGCCACCCTATTCAATCGTGGCTGATTTTTTTTCCTCAACCCCATTTTCCTACCTTCTCCCCGTAACCCTTAATCCCCTTGCCAATTAAGAACCAATCAATCTCTGCCTTAAATTCACCCAATGACTTGGCCTCCACAGCCCTCTTGGCATGAATTCCACTGATTCACTACCCTCTGGCTGAAGAAATTCCTCCTCATCTCAGTTCTAAAGGGACGTCCCTTCATTCTGAGGCTGTGTCCTGGTAGCCTAGACTCTTCTACTAATAAGATATTTAAGATATTTATTTATTAGTCACGTACATTCAAACACATAGTGAAATGCATCTTTTGCGTAGAGTGTTCTGGGGGCAGCCCTCAAGTGTCGCCACACTTCTGGCGCCAACATAGCGTGTCCACAACTCCTAACCTGTATGTCTTTGCAATGTGGGAGGAAACTGGAGCACCCAGAGGAAACCACACAGACACGGGGAGAACGTACAAACTCCTGGAAACATCCCGTCCACTTCCACTCCATCCAGGCTTTTCAGTATTCGGTAGGTTTCAATAAGATCCCCCCTCATCCTTCTGAACTCCATCGAGTACAGGCCCAGAGCCATCAAACACTCCTCATACGCTAAGCCTTTTATTCCCGGGATCATTCTTGTGAACCTCCCCTGACAGTCATTTAAAACTACTTTTCTTCCACTAAGTTTGCTAAATGGTATTTGGAGTTTCACCTGTTTTTTCCTCGGATAAAAAGACCAAGAGGATCCCACGATGTGTCCATTTTTAGCACGAGTGATTCCATTGACACCATTTTCTTCAAATCTTTTTTTCCGTGGTTCTGTCGTTTCAGTACTTACATATTTTGTGACAACTGAGTCAATTTATTTATTTAACTGTTTCCATTGGCAATACAATCAAGAATCCGAAATCATTGAACAAAGGCGATTGGCAAAGGAATCAGGAGTTTCATGACAACAAACGATTTCACATGGCGAGTGGTTTGGACCTGGCAAAAACTGCTGGGGCAATATAGAGGGAAATTTAATCATGGTGATCAAATCAGTAAGATTGTGAAAATAATGCAGAAGGTTAAGGTGTGGGAGCAGCTGGATTGCTCTTGCATTGAGACATCATAACTTGATAGGCAAAATGGCCTCTTCCAGGCTGTAATCTTCCTCTGATTTATCATGTCTACCAACCCTCAAACTTCATACAGACTCAAGTTCTTCAGGTCTTAGTGTTTCCAGCCCAAGATAATCACTCACTATTAACAAGAGACACAAGGGACTGCAGATCCTGGAACCTGGAGGTCCTGATGCAGGGCTCTGACCCAGAATGTTGACAATTCCTTGCCCCCTACCAATGCTACTCGACCCACTGAGTTCCACCAGCAGATTGTTAATCACTCACTATTAACTTTTCCTTTTATTGTCCTTAATTTTCCTTCTGATTTCCTCTTTGTCTCTCAGATGCCATTTATGCAGTTTTTCTTACTTTTTCATATGCCATATTGCTGAGTGTCAATGATAAATTCATACTTGGTTTCAACACATTATTCCTCATTTTCAACAGACTTGATATGTATTAGTTTCTTCTCTTATTTAAACACTCTTTACTGTTTCCAGTTATTATATTTTTCCTCTATTTAAACTGGCACAGCTTCCCTTCATCTTGATACTTTAATAAACAGTCACAATTGCAGAGGTGGCACAGATTTCTTCCTTCCTCATGGGATTTGGGTAACCCAAGCCCGGCATTTCATGTTCATCTTTGATTGTCCTTTTGAGGTGGTGGAGAACTGTCTGATGGGACTGCATTGCTGGTCAGAATCTGGCAGCAATAGAAGGCTTGTGAAGATTTTTCAAAGGCAGTCAAGAATCAACTGGATTGCTTTGGGCTGGAGTCACAAGTAAATTACACTAGCTCAGGATGGCAGATTATTTGATGGAATCTTACAATGTAATGGTGGTTTCATGGTCACCACTTAAGGTGCCGTATTTTTATTCCAGATTTATTTAATCATTTGACTTTAATTTTCTCAGCTGCTCTCAGAGGATTCAAACTCCCTTTCTCTGGGTCTTTAGTCCCACTCTCAATATTATTAAAGCTGGAAACTGAGTCAATCAGTGTTTTCAATGGGGGAGTGAGTAGGTACTTGAGGGAAAATAAATCTCAGGGATACACATAAAGAGCAAGGGAGTTGAACTGATGGGATTACTCCACTAGGACTCAGTGAGATGAATAGCCTCCTTCTGAGTGCATTTACTCTACGATGCTTTCATTCTGAGTCAACCTACCAAGTGCAACAGGATGATTGTCAGAGTGGAAGGCAAGAGTTAGCCTGAAAGGTCATATTTACAGCATAGAAATCCTTTGCCTTCTCCACTAGTTGTGAACTGGAAAGCCAGGATTTTTTTTTACTACAGGAACAACTTTTTGAAAATCGTGGGACAGATATTGCAATAAAATCATTCAAAAAACATAGACCCACTGTACTTGACAGAGTTGGCTGTCACAAGGCATCATTATGTAACAATGCCCTTCTAATACCTTCTGAATGTAAAGACGTGCCTGCCTTACTATGGATCAGAAAACATGAAAGTGGGTGAAAATGTTAGATAATTCTGAAATATTTCCAGTTGTGTGTTTTAAAAACAAAGCCTATGAAAGCCAGAGTGAATTTGCTTTGAGCTTCCTACACTCCACACTAACTTCAGCCAAAATACTGCTTACATATCCAGATGGAATTGTGCCAAATATCCATCGCTGTTGAGTGACTGAACATATGAGGCTATGAGGAAATTCACCAATTCTAACTCACCTGCCCACTCCCAGTCTATTCACATCTGTAAAGGAAAAGGGTGGATTAACATTCTGGTGATAATTCTTTAATTGGCAAATCGAGGAGACCATAAGGGTGATGATGGAGATGGCCTACCAGCCTCTCTCTTAGCACTTCCCTCTCCCCCTCCTCCACTGGCTCCATCTGTCCTCAACTCCCCCCATCCCCACATCTCATCTTGTTCCACCTATCACCTATCAGCCTCTGTCTTACCCCTCCCTCTCACTTCTGGCTACCTTCCCTTGATACTCTCAGTCCTGATGCAGGGTCTCAACCTGAAATGTCGACCATCCTTTTGCCTCCACAGATGCTGCCTGACCTGCTAAGTTCTTCAAGAGTTTATTTTTTGAATACAGGACTAATTGAGTTAATATCTCCTTGAATGGCAGTCCTTCCATGACATTTATCAGTCCGGTAAACATTTGCTGCACTCCCTGTATGTCAAGTACATCCTTTCTTAGGTAAGGAAACTAAAACAGCACACAATACTTCAGGTGTGGTAAGACATCCTTGCAAATCCTCTTGCAACAAAGACCAATTGTTTGTTGCGTCTATATATTTGCTTTCAGTGACAGGAAAACATGTGTCTGGAATGAGCTGTCAGAGGCAGGAAGAGGAATAACATTTAAGTAGGTCTGGACGTGGAATGAGCAATGCATAAGATAAGGTAAGAGAAGATAACATATCTTTATTAGTCGCATGTACATCGAAACACACAGTGAAATCCATCTTTTTGCACAAAGTGTTCTGGGGTCAGCCTGCAAGTGTCGCCATGCTTCCGGCACCAACATAGCATGCCCACAACTTCCTAACCCGTACGTCTTTGAGATGTGGGAGGAAGCCAGAGCACCCGGAGGAAACCCACGCAGACACGGGGAGAATGTACAAACTCCTTAGAGACAGCAGTGGGAATTGAACCCGGGTCACTGGTGCTGTAATAGCGTTACGTTAACCACTAATTAATGCAGGCATGTGGGATTGGTAAAGATAGGCATGATGGTTGGCATAGACACGGTGGGCTGAAGGGCCTGTCTATGCTGTACAACTCTATGACTCTATAACATGTGGATCCATTTATGCAACAACATTTCCAAATCTATCACCATTTAGATGATACCCAGTCCTTCTGTTTGACATACTGAAGTGGATAACTTCACATTGATGCTGCACCTACAATGTATTTACCCACTTACATAGTTTATCTAAATCACCTTGCATCCTCCTCACAACTCATCATCCCACCCAGTTTTTGTTTGTGGGAAAACTTAGAAGTATTGCATTTGATTTCCTCATCCAGATCACTGATATATATTGCGAATAGCTGGGCCTTGGCATTGATCCCCATGACACCTCACCAGTCATTATTCACCACCCTGCGAAAGCTTCATTTATTCCTGCTCTCTGTTTTCTGCCTATCAACCACTATTTAATCCATGCCACCAATATCACATGCATTAATTCTGCACACCAAGCTCTCATGTGGAACTTCATCAAAGGCCTTTGATAATTTGATTTGACAAAATCCAAATACACCAAACCCATTGGTTCCCTCTTATCTATTCCACTAGTTCCATCCTCAAAAACTCCAGTGGATTTGTGAAACAAGATTTCTCTTCCATAAATCCAGGCAGAATTTGCCTAATACTGTCAGTACTTTCAAAGTGTCCTCTTATCATATTCATAAGAAGAGATTCCAGCATTTTCTTAATTACTGATATTTGGCTAACGGTTCTGTAGTTCCCTGTTTTCCCACTCATATTTTAAACAGTCATCTTAAATTTGACACCTTTCAATCTGCAGGAGCTGTTTGATTTCTATATAGTTTCAGATGATGAGCTTTGTTCATTTCTCTGCAGAGTTGGCAGGAGGCAAAGTTCCTGCCAAACAAGACCTGTTACGATAAGTGCACTCTACATGCAAACACAAGTGTCCATAAATTTATTCCAGCTAAGCGCATTGCAGACTAGCGAATGCATCAACTTTATGACTTCTGAAATTTTGTTCCAAGTATCATGCAGCTGTGGATGAACTTATAATCTTCTTTCAGAGATGCTCCTTGTGCTGCACTGTTGCCTAGACAATGCACCAACTTCCAGAGCAACTCTAAGCTCAGTTGAAGTGTGTGAATCTCTTGATTTTAATGTAATTATATTCTGTGGCATTTAGAAATGTAAATCACTTCCTGGCAGAGATGGCAGAATTAAACTGCTGAATATTCTGTTCTACACATATTTAATCAAGCAGATATGTTTCATTCTTTGACAATGCGTTATATACTGAAGACAGAACAATTAATAAATAATCTTTAATGAGTAGGAGAGGTGATGAAAATGTTATAAGTTAAAGGATATTTTATTCATGGCTTTGCTTTCAGGGCTTGAGTAGCCATTTAATTATATAAAAGTCTGGAATTATTAGCTATGTGGAGTGACTTTGGATTTTGGTGGTCAATTAATTTTGAAAATCCTTTTTCTTGGTTTCATGGTCAGTTTGGGGGTCCAAGGTAAATAACTCAAATCCCACAACATTGCATAACATATGATTAAATTAATTATTCGACTCTGAGCATTCTATTATTTTGAAAAAGAAATTTTTGGACATGTAAGCCCAATACTTAGCCTTGAAATGCAGTAAAATGCCAAAGGTGGTATATCACTGAGCAGTGCAGTGGCATGTTGAAATAAGGTATACCAATTGCTGCCTTGAGTTGTCCTATTACTGGATTAATTGACAGAGAACAGCATAAACCAACCCACAGTGGAAACACAGAAAGAAGAAATAAATGAGGCAACCTTGTGCAGTGTTATGAATTTTGACACATTTCGAAGAAGCAAAGTGTAAAGTCATCACATAAATAGCAACAACTGTGATAAATAATTTCCTTTGTAAAGCCTGTGGACATTTCCTTCAAATGGTAAGAGTGGGTTTGTTGATTCACTGGATTAGATTTAATATCCCTATGATTGTTTGGAATATGGAAGCATCAGACAGAAACATTTTGGTGTCAGTCTTGAACCCAGCAACAAATTGTGATAAACATAGAGTATGCCAATGTGAACTAACTGGTGGGAATAAAATCCGCCAAACTATTGGTGAATCAAGAATGGACAGGTTCCCTTTGCTCACTCTCATTATTTGGTTGCATTTTGGCCTTTGCAGTACATCCTTCTACATGCGTGCAGTTAGCAGACCAGGGAGCAAGGAGTTAGCTGTTCAAAGCCTTGCCAGAGCAGGACATCGAGCAATATCCCCATTTTCTTGCATATTTAAGTCGAAATATGGCTTCAAAGTCAAAGTCAAGTTTATTGTCATATGCAGAAGTACACGTATGCATAAGTGCAATGAAAAACTTACTTGCAGCAGCATCATATAAACAACATTCCCAAGACAAACATAAATTATACACAATTTTTACAAGAAAGAACACAATTAGAACAAAAAAACTGAAGTCCATTTTAGTGCAAAATGATCAAAGTGGTCAATAGTGTTGCTATACTGAGGTAGTGATTAGGGTTGTGCTGGTTGGTTCAAGAACCAAATGGTTGAAGGGAAGTAGCTGTTCTTGAACCTGGTGATGTGGGACTTCAGGCTTCTGTACCTCCTGCCCAATGGTAATTGCGAGATGGCATGTCCCGGATGCTGGGGATCTTTGATGATAGATGTTGCCTTCTTGAGGCAGCACCTCCTGTAGATACTATTGATGGTGGGGAGGGATGTGCCCGTGATATATTGGGCTGAATCCACTACTCTCTGCAGATGCTTACCTTCCGATACATTCGAATTGCCATACCGGACCATGATGCAACTAGGTTGCTGGGAATGTGAGTCATTAACAGCTGAGCAAGACAATAGGTTACATGAGACCTTGGTAAAAGATGGGACAGGTGGAATATAACCTTAACAAATGAGGTTTAAAAACTGGGGAATAAATGGGGTAAGAACTAAGGAGGAGGATGAATTACAGTGGGTGAATTCACAGTCAAATCAGATACAGAAAGACAAATAAATTAAGACAATGGGAGAAAAGAAGAGAGAGAAAAAAACAAAAGAAAAGTTGTTTTCTTTTAAGTTAAAGTTTGCCTTTTAAAAATCTCCAAGATTAATTTACAGCCTGAAGGAATGAGATTATGATTGTTCATTTCATGAGCCAGGGAGGTTGATTGCTTACTTGGATGTCTTAAGTGCCAAGAATCTGATGTTGCCTTCCGTCTAGAATTCAATGGGAAATTAATGGGTACACTCATGAAACTCACAGGGTGGATAGCCTTCAGATATCAATGTCATAAACCTAGCATACCAGTGACAATCTGTAATGCGAGGGGAATCTTCGCTTCACCAACGTTGATTTTACATTGACAATGATATGTTTCGTTGAGATCCCATCATTTTATTTTAGCAAAGTCTGGTCTTTTATGACTATCAATAAGAATGCTTGAGGAGGGGGTGGAGACAGGAACTCTCATGACATAAGAAGCGTCTACACGAGCAATTGAATCACGAAGGCATAGTTGGCTATGGACCAAGTTCTGGGCAATGGAATTAATACAGATAAATAATTGTTGGTCGGCATAGAGATGGTGAGCTGAAGAGTTTGTGTCTGTGCTGTATGACTCCATGTTCAAAGAATGGTTCCAGGGTTTGATGGCTGATATGTTCCTGATAAATTACCACGTCTCTGCTCCCTTGTGTGAGTGTTGCATGTTGGTAGCATCGTTGCCATAAAATCCTTCTCTCTATGTGCCCGTTGTAAAAAATTGTAGGTGATGTGTACTCTACAGAACTGCAAATTCAATCATCACCTGTGAAAACCTATCTTGTGCATTTACGAAATCTAAATCATTTGCTGGTGATTACAGGTATGGTTAATACAAAAAATGACCAACAACTTTTCCCTTTACAGTTTGCCACATATTTATTGCTTGGCTTTCAGCACATGTCCTTTAAGATTAATAGCAATGTCATTATTAGCCTTTGGGACATGTGTGCTCTTTCGTTTAAAAAAAACCTGACCACTTATCCACGTATTTTTCTTTTGGGATATCCACTAGCATAATAACATGTTAAATGAAATCACAAAAGGAAGTAACATGGATGATCAGTACTTTACTGCTAACAACAAGGGCTCAGGAAGACAGATCCTGCTGCCTTGCTTAAATATCCTACAGAATCAGACCAATGTAAGTTTTTGTTGTGAGGGGCTAGTTGGATTCAAATTCCAATAAGAGAAGGCTGAGCCTTTATGTTGGTTTCCTGATCCATCACGGATATAAGCAGAGAGAAACAAAGGACTGCAGATGCTGGAATCCAGATGAAAAACATTATGACACTGGAGGAACTCAGCAGGCCAGGCAGCATCCGTGGAGAAAAGCAGGCGGTCAACGTGAGTGTTAAACTGAGTTCTGCCTGCAAGTCCAATGGCCTTCTAACTTTTCTTCCATGAAGCATCTTTGGCTAGGAGGCATCTTTGAAATGAGGCATTTCTGTAATGGACATAACTTTTCATTTAATAACCCTGATGGATACATTGGACTGTCCCACCTCTGGCACCAGTGGATATTAATTCCTTTGATTCTCCATTTGCATGTCCTGTTCATGAAATATCTTGATTTGGAATGATTTCCAAATGTGATTTGACACAACAGTGCCTTGAAGGTTTTTTTCTGTGGCAGACTGCCGTCCATTGTCAGTGGTTCTCATTGAATGTGACATGCTTCAACATGTAGTCCCTGCAGGCTTTAGCCTCTTTGGGCAAGATGCATTGCTGGTGTTAATTACACTTTGCAGAGAACTGGAGCTCTTATCAAGCTTAAATGAAATGTATCTTAGTTTGTTAAAGCAAAATTAAAGTGATAGTAAAATAATTAAAAGTAAACCTTCTTCAAATGATTAATTAGATATGGTTTAAACATCCATCTAGAATCGATCTAAAAATAGGTTTGTTTTAAATGATCAAAATTATTGGAAACCTTCTAATCCTAAATTGAATTAACAATAGAATATAGATCTTGCAATTCCTCCACTCACATTTGGTGAGCATTTAAAATGGATAAACTCTTTTCATTGATTTGCCAACAAGAAAGAAATGTCTTTCACTTTTTAGTCAGTCAAAACCATTCACAATTTTAAAGTCTCTGCAGTTCTGTATATCTCCATGGCTTAAAGGTTATCCAAGACTCTGCTGCTAGGTACTAACTCATTATAAATCCTCTTCATCCAGTTTCTACATGGGCACCTTGTTAAGCAATGCCTGTTTTCAAATCCTTCCATGATCTGGCCTTACCGCTGGAACCTCCTTCAGCCCTATAACAGTTCAAGATATCTGCCCTTACCCAATTCTTTATCTCCAGATCTAATTATTTTGGATGGCTCACTCTCCCTATGAATACCGAGGTGAGCAGCCTTCAGCCTAATCAGTGGTTGGATGTGAAACCATTTGGGAATACTCAGTGCAGTGGGCTCATTGCTTGGGAACTGAATGGTCCAAATGGCAGATTAACTTTGACAATGATCTCAGTTACATCATATACACTAAACAGTCATTCCTTTTATCTTACCTCTTTGATCAAGATTTTGTTCTATAATCACCCATTATGACTAGATCTCGGTCTTGTAGCTTGATAACTTTCCTATGAAGCCTCATCACTTCTGCAACACTAACACCGTTACGTAAATGAAAGTTATTGTTGTGACATGAAAAGTTAACATAATTTTTCAAATCTTCAGCCAATACAAATGTGACGAAGGGTCTGATGGAAAGATAGTGAACTTAAACAATAAGTCTGTTTCTCTCTCCGCAGACACTGACTGGCATTTTGGATTTATTTTTAGGTTTGATCCTTAACTAGTTTTCCATTATCCTGGCAAGTCCATCTGTTGTCTTAATACATTTAACATCCTTTGTGCAGTTGGGTTTTGAAATGTACACATGGTCTTCCAACTATGACCTAACCTATGTTATTAACTGTGTGCTTAACTCCCTTACTTCATGAGGATATTTGTGCCTTGATTGGTCAGATGCTTTTGCACATTATCAAGCATATTTTGAACAGCACTTAAATACTGAACAGGAGTAGTTCAGTTCATTTCAGTGCTGACAATGCCACTGGGACAAACAGCATGAAGGATTGTGTTAAACCGCTGGAAATTCATCATTCACATTGTAGCTCTCCCCATCCAAAATGGAAGGGTTGCCTTTGGTGATAATAATATTCTTCAGTCGTTCCACAGATATTGTAATTATATACTTGGTGACCTAAAAAATAGTGTGACAGATGTCTTCTGCCACAATGTATTTCAGTCCCACTTGTAGGAATTAATGGCCAACTAAGCTTTAAAAAAGTAAGCAACAGTATATTAAATATTAGCCCATGAAACAATCTGTCTGCATCAAAGCATTAATTGTGGCCCCAGGCACACCAAGAAATTAGACTGTGTAGTGCTGGGCTTTTCAGAACTGTGCAATTGAATGTATGTCAGTGGCTGCAATTTGCAATTATTCCCTGTGAGTCATGCAATTTGCATTATTTGACCCAGCTCCATCAAGTGGCATACATACTACCACACATCTGATATTTGAGCATAGGACATGCATGGGAAGACACAGAAATAGGAACACAGGTAAGCTATTCTGCCCTTTGAGCTCACTCTGCCATTCATGGCCAACCTTCTATGTCATATATTGCAGCTTGCATAGAGAGTTTTTGGTTGAATTAGGTCATTTTTACCTGCTTTAGAAACAATGTACATGGCCTTGCTGCCATGTCAGTGGCTCCAATCATTCTGCTGCAATAAGTCCCGGTGTTTACAAACTGTCAAATATGGAAATCTGGGACTCAGCAATAGATTTGGAAGGCTTAATCTGTTAGTTTGTTCTGCTGCTGGCCTCAAA
The DNA here is from genome assembly GCF_009764475.1 of Pristis pectinata. Classification (NCBI taxonomy): domain Eukaryota; kingdom Metazoa; phylum Chordata; class Chondrichthyes; order Rhinopristiformes; family Pristidae; genus Pristis; species Pristis pectinata. The sequence continues at coordinate 38,426,664 of NC_067419.1, read as the reverse complement.
TGAATCCAACAGTGAAGTTCAATCTTCCTGGGACTCTCCAGCATTAGTCATCATGTTGGACAGGAATAAGGTTCAAGATTTCATTGATCTGATAGAGTCGTAAGAGTCATAGAGAGATACAGCATGGTATTGGTCCACCATACCCACACCAACCGTCAGGCACATATTTTCACACTAATCCCACCTGAGCCTATGATTCTCCCCACATTCCCATCAACTTCTCCCAAGTTCCACCACTCATCTTCACACTAGATGCAATGTACATGTAATTTACCAACAAGCACAATTTTGGAATCGGAAGGTTGTTGAGGAAAGTGGGGCATCAGTTACTCTATAATTATTTCACTTAATTTGAATCTTTTTTTCTAAGTTTAACAATTGTTTTTGGTTAACATTGTTTTCATATTTTAAGAACAACTTTAATGTTTTAGAATACTTTAAGCACGAATTTTACCCTCTGTGTTAGTTAAGTTCTGCCTTGGAGAGGGACCACATTCTGAGTTTGGGTATGATCTCCTTGCATTGTCAACCAAGCCCAGAGAATCAAATTTTAATCTTAGTTTAGTCATTGAAGCTGCACCACTTAAAAAACCACCCAGCCACTTGACAGTTGTTTCTGTATTGTGTCAAAGTCAAAGTCGAGTTTATTGTCATATGCACAAGTACATGTATGCAATGAAAAACTTACTTGCAGCAGCATCACAGGCACATAGCATCAGATAAGCAGCATTCACAAGCAAATCATGTTAAAATTAATTATACTCAATTTTTACAAGAAAGAACACAATTAGAACAAAAAGAAACAAAGTCCATTTTCGTGCAAAGTGATCAAAGTGGTCATGGTGTTGCTATACTGAGATAGTGATTGGGGTTGTGTCATTTGGTTCAAGAACCAAATGGAAGTAGCTGTTCTTGAAATTGGTGGTGTAGGACTTCAGGTTTCAGTATCTCCTGCCCGATGGTAGCTGCGAGAAGATGGCATAGTCCAGATAGCGGGGATCTTTGATGATGGATGTTGCTTTCTTAAGGCAGCACCTCCTGTAGATACTATTGATGGTGGGGAGGGATGTGCCCATGATATATTGGGCTGAATCCACTACTCTCTGCAGCTTCTTACCTTCCGATATATTCGAATTGTCGTACTGGACCATGATGCAACCAGTCAGGATACTTTCAACAGTACATGAGCTGAACCTCGTTAACCTCCTAAGAAAGTAAAGATGCTGATGCGCCTTCCTTATGATTGCATCTATGTGCTGGGCCTAGGACAGGCCACCTGATATGTTAATGCCCAGGACTTCAAAGCTGCTGACTCTCTCCAGTGCCGGTCTCCTAATGTAGACTGGTTCATGTTTGCCCTCCTTCACCTTCCTGAAGTCAACAATGACAGTGAGTGAGAGGTTGTTTTTGTGGCACCTCTTCATCAGGTGTCCTATCTCACTCCTGTATGCACTGGCTGTGGTTAGCCACGATGCAATACACTATGGATACTTGAGAGACTGCAAACTGTCTAAGACACTTCGAGTGAGGTGCATTACCATACCACAGTTATTATCACTTTGCTGTGGCTGGGTCTCCTGGCTAACCTGCTGAGCATTTCCATGGTAGTGCATCAGTTAGCGTAACACTACTACAACGCCAGAGACCCAGGTTCAATTCTGACCACTGTCTGTAAGGAGTTTGTACATTCTTCCCGTGTCTGTGTGGATTTCCTCCTGGTGCTCCGGTTTCCTCCCACATTCCAAAGACCTACAGGTTAGGAAGTTGTGGGCATGCTATGTTTGCGCCAGAAGCAAGGTCCAAACAATGGTCTCGACCCGAAACAACTACTATCCATTTCCATCCACAGATGCTGCCTGACCTGCTATGTTCCTCTAGCATTTTATACTTTGCTCCAGATTCCAGTATCTGCAGTCTCTTGTGTCTCCATTAGTGAACCTAATGTGTTCTTACAGCAATCCAGGACTTTCAGGATTTCCATTACTGATACCAGCTGTTAACTGTGGATTTATAAATTACATTTGAGTTCCCCAGCTGCTGTGGTGGGAAATGTGGGAAATGCATTCATGACAGCAAGAGAATGAGTAATTCAACAATCATTAGACTGCACATGTTGAATACTAACCCAGAGTTTTAACAACATAGAGTGTGGGTGTTCCCCTAACCCCACAACTGTGTTAGAGTTGGACAACATCAAACACAATAGGATACGTCCTTTGGTTAAGCCTTCAACAAAGGAAGAACATGACAACTTATTTCATTTTATCTGAATTCCATTTACCACAAGGATTCATGGCAGAAACAGCTCAACTCTCCACTTGCTCTGTGAATATTGCTGCATCTCTTGGCATGTCTTGTGATAGTGTGATGGGAATTACACCATCATAATCCACAAATACATATCATTAGTACAACCTAATACATTCTGAATTCTTCTGACAGGGTGATAGAACAAAGCCCTTCACTGCTCCCTGGGCTGCTGTCAGAATTATGAAATATGCCACTGAGTTTGGAAAGTGTTGTTTATTGGCTGTTGATGTTAGCCATATCGGTGTGCTCAGAGCTGTCTCTATGTTTAGAACGTTAATCCAATTTGAAACTTTATAAACTATACAAATGAATCTTTAATGGTTATAATCAATGTCAAAATCACATCTAGGTTAGACATTAATCTCTACTTTATATGCAACTAGTATATAATATACCTCACAATAAATTTTATGCACATATTTATTTGTTCCCAATAAAGGGAATGTCAATAGGTCAGTAAATTTGTATGATTACCTTGACAATAGGTAACTCCAGACTCACCAGTGTAGTTGACTTAATTGCTCTCTGTAATAGCCCTTTGGATCACCCTGTTCAAAGCAAAATTTGTCCATGTTCTGTGAGTGATTAAAAAAAAGCCTTAAATGATGCAAAAGGCCTAGACACTATAACACACTGAGAGTAAGGGTCCAGTATGGTATGGATTATCTGAATGTTCATTATGTGCCAATAGTGGATATTCATTGGGGTTGCCAGCATTGTATTTGGGGGTGGGCCTGGTAATGGGTGGGGTTGGTTGTGGTCGGGGCTGGTTGTGGGTGAAGCTTGTTAGGGTGGGGCTGATTGTGGCTGGGTCATGCAGTGAATGGGGCTTATTCTGCCTCTCAGGGAAGGATTCTGGTGGTTTCAGGGAGCTCCAATTGGGAAGATCACTGAGGCAAATTTTAGTTTATTTACAAGGCCTGTGATGAGTCACCAATCCTCTCCAATTACTGTAGTATTCTGGTTGTTGTGTCTGTCAGGTATCCCAGAGTCATTCTGCTTGGGAGCATCTGCGACTCCGTCTCTGTAGGTCAGAGGCCAGGGTCAGGAAAATGTAACAGGAAATAAGGGTTGTCATACTAATTTTGGGCAGGATAGCCAATTTCCTGTTGCCAATTGGGTAGTCCATCCAAAATGGGCTGTAACAACTGTACTCCTCCTTTTTCTCTGTCATTCTCTCTGGTTTCCCCCCTCATCCCTCCCTCTCCTTTCTCCCTCTCCCTCTCCTTCCTCTTTATCCCCTCTTCATACCCATCCCTCCTTCTTAACCCTGGTCCATGTTCTCCCTCTCTCCATCTTCCATTCCCTTCTCCTGTCAATCCTTCCTCCTGATTATGTCTCTCTTTCTTCCCGTCCAGATGAAGGTTCTTGACCCAAAAAGTTGACTGACCGTTTCCCTCCATAAATGCTGCCTGACCTGCTGAGTTCCTCCAGCTCCTTTGTGAGTTGCTCCAGATTCCAGCAGCTACAGTCTTTTGTGTCTCCTCTCTGGACCCTATTTAAATGGGGGAGGGGGATTGATATCCATTCAGGGCCCATTTATCAAAAATTCGATTGTACTTGACCAGAGCAAGCATCTTGCTTTCTGTAGTCAATTTCCTGAGGCACTTAATTGTGAATTCCATGGTTATCAAAGAGACCATTGGGGGTTATTGCCAGGAAGGTGCAGTGGAGTGTTTTTAAATACTTTACTGAAAGGAGGAACAAGGAAGGGGATTGTCCAGGGAAGACCGAGCTGGAGGCATTTGGGAAGGGGGCCCATGTAGGACAGGCAATGGTCCTTCAGAATGAGGAAGAAGAAACACACTTGTATGTCTAATGGGATGAATGGAAAAATGCTGCAGTCAAAGGAAGTTGGCATTGAGCCATCTGTTCAGGGTGTTGCAAAGACATTTGTAGCTAACTGCCCTTTACCCAAACTCAATTCCCAATATGGAAGATATTGCATTTCCTGAGACCAGTAATATTCCCATAGCATTCAGTCCAGCTGGAAAAAGAAACCCTTAGGCAGCCCCTGTTCCAGTGATTCAGGAGTTCTTTACTTTTGGGGGGACTTTTGGCCCATTTCCATTAATCCAGTTTGGATTATGCTTTGGAGATCTGGGAGCATGCGGAGTATCAGAAGAGTCCTCAAGCTGTGTTGCAAAAATAGGGGTTGCACTGTTTGCTTCAAACAGCTTGCTTTGACAAAATAAAAATTTCAAGGAGGCAGTTGTGATGTGCACCCTGCAGATACATCTAGGAATTTAATAGCCTTGGGTTCAATTTCCATGCCTGCTTAATATTCATTTTGACTGAGGTAGATTTTGCTGCATTTGTTGCTCATGACTTCTCTGCTTGAAATGTCCAGGCTGCTTCAAAATAGATATGGGACTGGAACTAGAAAGTAGTTTACTATTTTTTTAATGGTGTTAATACAATGTTCTGGAACACTGTTTGTGAAAGTCACAAAACAGTGGAGATCTTTATTTACCAGTTTCAGCATTGGCACTCTCATGTTCTTGCAGCTGCCAGTATTTAGCCCTGCAGTGGCTACCCTGTAACCAGCTCTTAAAGGGACATACAACAATACAAGCAACATTGTTCTAGTAAAAAGGGAGTGTGGTTACCCCATGACTGGAAGCTGTAATGAAGGAAGAAAGTAGGAGAGCTCTTCCAGCGAGTCAGGATACTGCCTGCAGGAAGTTCCTTATGCAAGGGGATCACAGAGAAAGCTCAAGGGTTACAGCCATGCAATCCTGGCAGAATTTTGCCAGCAAGTGCAGTCTGTAAATGTCTGCACATTGGGGAATCCTTTAATGCAAGCAAATCCCTAATGCCATCTCTCTCTGTTCCTTTGGGTCAAAGGAGAAGTAAATAAAGTCTTAGATCCCTGAGCATTGAGATTGAGAGAACTCCTGACTGTGACAAGGACCAGAAAAGAGTAAGATGTGGCAGAGATCAACGGTAGCAGCCTGGATTTTTCCTGCAACCAGGAAGCTGTGAGTGACCTGATCCTGGGTACACAAGAGACTGTAGATACTGGAATCTGGAGCAACAAACAAGAAGCTGGAGGAACTCAACAAGTCAGGCAGTATCTGTGATGGGAAATGGACAGTTGATGTTTTGGGTTGAGGCCCTTCAGTCTAAATGAACGGTCCCAACCCGAGACAGTGATTGTCCATTTCCCTCCACAGATGCTGCCTGACCTCCTGAGCTCCTCCAGCCTCTTGTTTGTTGTAAGTGAACTGACTCTGATCTCCATACGCAGACCAGTCAAGGCATATTTACATGTTTATACTTAATGTTGCTGGATGTCACAGATCTCACTGAGGACAAATTATGCACTTTGTGTGTTGGCACTTTGAATAGCACAGTTCATAAAACTTGATTGTTCTGCCAGTAAATAAGAACTGACACTTTTCATATCACTAAGGTTGAACATTTAATTGGACACAAATGTTGCATGTGTCCAATGTCAATGTTCCATTGACAATATTTGTGCAAGCTTTACACCTGAGAAAAGGTGCTAGAGCAAACAAAAATCCCACCAAAATATCAAGTATCAAATTTCCCAAAAGGTATATGGACACCCAGAAATGTACACAATACTACTTTGCTCTGGGTTAAGCCAATTTCCAACTGCACAGCATTATCTTTCTGGAGTTGTCCAAAGGAATTTTTAAACAATACTGTTGGGAAGAATTTACCCTTTGGGATTACTGATAGAACACACAATAGCAAAATGGTAACTCTATTTGCTTCATTGAAATAGAGAATCAGACAAGTTTTAAATCAAAGTCCCATTTTTTTTCATGTCTGTTTCACATTCACAGAGAACACCAATTTCACCCCCACTAAAAACATAATGGATTGATGAATTACTTATTCCAGTGAAGTTGGCCCTGTATGTCTTGTGACGGCTCATTTCTAGGTGATGGCCATTGCAAGTCACACATGAAAGAAGGAACATAACGGACAAGTGGTTGACATGTTCTGTATGCCACCAGACACCTTCAAGTATTGGAACGTAGGTCATAGAAGAATTGTTGTATAAGAAGCGTGAAGGACCCAAAGGCAAAATATTGGGCTTCAGGATGCAAGTTGAATTCCTTGATATCATTTAATAGAAACCATTTTCCTGGAAAATGAATTGGAAGAGATAAGATAAGATATCTTTATTAGTCACATGTACATCGAAACACACAGTGAAATACATCTTTTTGTGTTCTGGAGGCAGCCAGCAAGTGTTGCCACACTTCTGGCGCCAACATAGCACGCCCACAACTTCCTAACCTATACGTCTTTGGAATATGGGAGGAAAATGGAGCACCCGGAGGAAACCCATGCAGACACGGGGAGAACATACAAACTCCTTACAGACAGTGGCCGGATTTGAACCGGGGTTGTTGGTGCCGTAACAGCGTTACACTAATCGCTGCACTACCGAAGCGATTTCTAGGTTGGCATCTCCAATGGTGCAACACGCCTTCAGTAGAGCAATAAAGCCTCAGTCTAGATTATGGCTTGAGGTGGTAAATGTAGGGATGATGCTTTCCTTGCCTGAGGTGTTTAGAACCAAAGGTTTACAGTCTCAGAAAAAATCAAAGTCGAGTTCACTGACATATGCACATGTATGTATGCACAGATACAATGAAAAACTTACTTGCAGCAGCATTACATAACATCATCTAAGAAACATAAATTGTACATAATTTTACAAGAAAGAGTACAATTAGAACAAAATCCAATTAGGTGTAAAGTGATCAGTGTCATAGCATTTATGACTGAGATGACAAGAAATTTCTACACCTGGAGGTTAGTGAATCTTTGGAATTCTCACACTGAAAGGACCATGAAGGGTCAATGGCCACATATAGTCAAGGCAGAGATTGATAGGTTTTTATATATTAATGCTGATGGTTTATTACTGGAACGTAATATTGTGGTAAGAGAACATCCATAATCTTATTGAATGGTAGAGCAGGAACAAACCCCTGTTCTGTTGCTTATGATCTTATTATGTGTTCAAATTTCTGGGGTGGATTTGAAGCCGCAACTGATTGCAAGGTGAGAGTATAAGTAATGAACCAAGATTTAGCAGTTATCTTCATGATATCTATGTGAATCACAGATATTCACAAGTGCTGTATAAATAATTCTTGTAAATGAAAGGATACGGAGCTAACTCACTGCAGGCTTTAATACAACTTTTATATTCTACAGGTCTGTATATTCTGTTGGTCTGTATATTCTACAGACCAATATCCTAGATCAAAATTTAGTGATTCAAGACAACTTTAAGTTTCAGCTGAACATGGGCAGTTTACTTTTTTAATTTATTCACTGTATTATGGGCATTGGTGCAATACCAACATTTATTGTCATCCAACTTGCCTTTAGGAAAGTGGTGGTGAGCCCCCATTTGAACCACTCCTTGTGGAGAAGGTGTTTCTACAATACCGTTAAGATTTTGACCCAGTGACAATGAAGAAATGGCGGTACATCTCTAAGTGAAATGGATGTGTAAACTATCTTAATTCTTACAGTTATGTATCAAATGTTATTCCTGTGAAGAACCACAGATTGGTCTTTAATGGGCTCACGGAACTCCAACTGCCCATCACCCTCACACTCCTTCATTGGTTCCCCTCCTTCCGCTGTTTCCATCTACTCTCCCCACTGATTCCATGCTCCACCTTCCTCTCCTATCGGTTCCCATCATCTGCAGCCCTTTTTTGCCTTCTCCTATCACCTTCCAGCCTCTGTCGTGATTTCCACCCTCCCCTCTTCCATCTGCCCATCACCCCTCCTCACCTAGATCCACCTATCACTTGCTAGCCCCTGTTCCACCCGTTCCCCTCACCTCTTTACCTGGCTACCTCCCCCTCTGTCTTTCAGTCCAGATGAAGGTGTCAGCTTGAAACATCGACTGTCCATTTCCCTCCACAGATGCTGCCTGATCCACTGAGTTCCCTGTTTGTTGGTCTTTAATGGGAACTGTTTGCCTTTTGTGTGCATTTTTGGAAATGAAATGCCATGAAACCAGGTTTCTGATCCACCATCTCCCATTTGGGGGAACATAAGACCATGAAAACTAGAAGCAGGAGCAGAGCATAGAGCATCTTGAACCGACCATTCATTCAGTCATGCTGATATTGTACCTCATCGGATTCCTATATTTCCCGGTTTCCTTGACCAAAAAGTTATTGACTTCAGCCTTAAATTAGTACAATGACAGAGCCTCCACAGCTCTCCAGAGTTCACGGTCCTCTTCCATAAAGAAATTTCTCACCTCAATCCTAATTGGCCAACTCCTTATTCTCTGACTGTTCCACCTTGTTCTGGATTATCCAGAGAAGGATTAATTTCATCCTGTTATTTTACAGTCTTAATTGTACATTTCTATTGCTGCAGATAATTTATAAATGTAATATAATTCTGACAGCAAAGATATTTCCCAATTCACAATATCTGTACATATAATGTCAGCAAAATACCGGGATGTTGCCTGGAAAGAAAGTCTGCTGTGATATTTCCAAAGGTCCTGTTTGAAGAGATTGATTGGAGTTTTCATTATGTGCAGATAACTATTCATAAACAGCACCATTGAAAAGGTCAGATCAGACTTGCATTCACATTTGAGTTGGATACGGAAGGAGGTTATTTACAACAGTCGTTGAGCTAGCTACAACATTATGAAAAAGAAACATCAGCTGCTGCCTTTCCTTTGCTCCTGCAGCTGGCCTTTCTGGTTGTTGGCCAACACTCCATGAATTCTCCTTCCTTCATTAGCTGATACTAATTACTGATTCTTCCAAAGAGAACTACCTCTTTAAACTCCCACTGTAAATTTGATCTTGGCAAACAAACTTCTTTAGTTGCTCCGTTCTATTTATTCATTTCAATCAACGTAAAATTTGATTTCCCACCCTCTGATTTCCAGAGAAATCTTTAGTTCTAATGCTACAACTTCCCATTATCTTTGAAATGAATTCCACTGCACTTTTCAATGTTGTCTCTTTAATGTTGGTGGTGAAGTCCTTAAGTTACCAGAGGAGCAATGTAGAGACACAAATGGAAATATAAACACCATTGGCAACTGTGGAACTTAATTCAGTTAGTAATTTGGAATTAAAGAAAATACAAACAAGTCATTAGTCATGATGACTACAAATCTACCTCACATTAATAACAATCTGAAAATCAAAAAAAATCTGGATGCTGGAAATCTGAAATAAAAACAGAAAATGCTGGAAACACTTAGCAGGTCAGGTAGCATCTGTGCAAAGAGAAGCAGAGTTAATATTTCAGGTCCATCAGAACCAGGAAAGAAATTGGAACTGAGAATTATTGACTGCTTACAGTAACATGAAACATTGATATGTTCCATGCCAAAATCTATCTGGATCTACAAAAGGTATCACTGCCTCAGACTGCATTAGGCTGAGCCAAATAGATTAATGGGAAAGTGTTAAAATGGATTGGCAAATAGTTGGTTGAGAGACAGCAATGAGCAGGTTATTTGTGAGTGCAAAATCCCGGTTCAATCAAAGCTCTACCTCATTCAGAATAAAACAGCCTGCTTGATTGGCACCACTGAACACCATCAATCCACTGAAAGATCATTCACTGCTGCGGCTGGCAGGAGAGATGACAAAACGATTGCTGGTTCAAAAAAACAGAGTGGTAATCACAAAATAGACCAGGACATTCAAAATGAATGGTAATGTCAGAGTTAACATCAACTTTCAAACCTTAGAAAGCAGTTCTGAAGAGCAATAAGCCAGCATTGGGAAGATAAGAAGGATCACCATAATTCAATAATATGAGCAAATTCCAGGCATTAGAAAAGGTGAGTTGGGAGTGAGACAGATAGACATAAGAAATAGAAAGAGGAATAGGCCATTCAGCCCCTCATACCTTATCTATCTACAAGCCCATTAGATATAGGAGAAGAATTAAGCAATTCAGCCCATTGAGTCTGCTCTGCCATTCGATCATGGCTGATTTTTTTCTCAACCCCATTCTCCCGTCTTCTCCCCATAACCCTTAACCCCCTTATCATTCAAAAGTCGATCATTTACATCAGCCCCATTTTTTTCTGTGTCCCACTTCTTTCCCAGTTATGACAAAGTATCGTTCCATGCAGTTATGGCCCTTGTCCCTCTCTCTGGTATAGGTAATGGTTTTGAGAAGTACTGGAAAGAAATCTTGACAGAGTCCTGTGATGAATTTAGTGATTGTCACATGTTGCAGCCACAAACATTGAGGCTGGTGGAGTGATCATGTCAGGTGGTGCCAGACTGTTTTATTCGGAATGATGTAGAGTTCTGATCTATTTACAAATAACTTCATTGTTGCCTCTCAACCAACCAGTTGCCAATCCACTTTAACAATTTCCCATTAATCTATTTGGCTCAGCTTTAATGCAGTCTGAGACTGATTCCTTAAATCCAGGTAGATTTTGGCCTGAGCTTTGTAGGAAAATGTACGCAGTTAGTGATTCTCAATTTATGAAGGGGATGGATCTCTGGAAAAACTTTTGTTAAGCAAAATTTCACAAGTTAAAAAGGCTGGATGAAATGCATTTTTGGGCAGTTTGATACAGTGTACTTATAAATCAAAAAGTCACTGGTGTTATATTGAAAATTCCTAGATCAAAAGTTCACAAATTGAGGAATAACTTTTTCAAGAATATGTTCTGATTTTGGACTCCTAGGGTCCAGAGCTGAACGTAAGGTTGCAGAAATTCCCCAGTGCAAGAGGTAAGGAAATAACCTGAACATTTTCACTTATTTGAATGGATGGGAATGACTGTGCGGAGAGTTTAATTTAATTTGCATATTTGTTTTAGCTTATTTAACTATTTTCAAATGTTTTTAAGAGTAAGCATGTTTTGGTTCATTTTTTAATAGTGTAAACATATTAGGATGTTGTACTTGAGTATTTTTAAAATAATTTTTTAACATTTTTGAATGTTGCTTATTGTAATTCAGAAATATTCATCGGTATTGATCACATTGAAAGTCGGCTGAGCAGAAGAAGTTGCTTTGACAGGGATAGTTTTGGTACCCACCTTCCCCTACCAAACCACATGATGACATCTCTTTTCAGAAGCCACTGCAACTGCACAGGCCTTGACTTTGAGGATTGATCAGCTTGGGAACACAAAAACACAAGGAATCTACTAAAGGAAAGTCTGTACTTAGTAAGTAGTTTACGTTCAGGTGGCTCACAGATGGCAAGAAATTTTGAGTCAATATTTGCTGTCTTTCCTTATATCTGTTGAGGTCTGTCAATTCTTCAAAGAACTCAACATGAGTTAGGCTTTACTTTTAAATCCTAACACCATATTGACTGTCTCAAAATACTTTCAAATAATCTCTCAGCAGTGGAAATAAGACTGACAAGATTGTAATTTGAAGGTTTGTGCCTTGTCACCTTTTCCGATGATGGAGTCACATTTACTGATTTCTAGTCCTCTGGGGCTTGGCTCATTTTGCCTCTAGTGAATTTGTGTAATATAACTCATGAAAGATTTGCAACCACTTGAGTCAATTCCCTTAGAAGCCCAAGATGAAAGTTGTCAGGCTAAAGAAATTGGTAATTCAACACAGCAAAATTTCACACTATTCACATTTTTCATATGAAACCATCCCATAAAAAAAAACTTTTTTTAAAAATTTGGATTGTGCAATATCACCTTCTGGTGTTTAGTTATTTTGTGCAGTATTTAATTTTACCTGGAATTTCTACTATAAACTGGGAAAGATGTTCTTTTCTGTTGCTACACTACACATTTTTAATTCAAATTACTAGATAATTCAGAATGGTTTACAGCAAAATATTCTCCAGAATGTTAAAAAGTAGGATAATAAAATGGAAATGTTATGTTTGTGATCCTTTGATTATTTTCCAGGCTTACTATTTTTTAACTTTAGTCGATTTAAATAAATATGGCAAGCTTTTTTCTGTGTGATAAGTTGCCATAATAAATGTCATCAAACATAAAATCAGAAAATGTTAGAAATATCCAGTAGGTCAGCCAGAATCTATGGAGAGAGATAAAAATTTCACATTACCTCTATCGGGGAGGAGGTACAGGAGCTGAAGACCCACTCTCAATGTTTCAGGAACAGCTACTTCCCCTCCGCCATCAGATTTCTGAGCTGTCCATGAACACTACCAGGTTATTCGTCTGTTTATTCATTTTTGTAACTTATAGTAATTTTTATGTCTTTGTGTCTTGCACTGTACTGCTGCTGCTAAACAACAAATTTCATAACATATGTCAATGATAATAAACCTGATTCTGATTCTGACTCTGAAAAAGCAAATGCTACAAGTCCATTATACCTCATCAGGATATTAGCTACAATTCTCTCTCCACAGACGCTGTCTGAGCTGCTGAATATGTACAGTATATATTGTTTCTTTGGACTTTTATCATCCTTATTACTTCTCTTTCAGTCTGTGAAAACTAAGAACAGGAAGGTGAATATATTCTTCTGTCAGTTCAGTACTGATGAATATGTTGCTCATCAGCTCCTCATGAGGACAGCCAAACTACAGAAAGCAGGAGGTCTATATCAATGTGACTGTTTCAGTAACATCCGCTGATTGATGCTCCAAGTACCAAGAAGGCACTATCTTTTTAGAGACTTGTTATCATCTGTTTCCAACCAAAAAACAGTAACAAGGATGTCAGACTGTTAGGCCTGCACATATCCAGTATCAATGCCCTTAAAATGGGCCATTGTCTCCAGGGCTCATGGGATGGAACCAAATATTCATGCACCAGATTTTTTAAAATATTCAGAACTTCAGCAAAATTTCCATGCCTTCAATCTTCATGATGAGATTGGAAAAGCAATGCAAGTGAATCTGAATTATTCTGGTGAACAAACACTCTGTATTTTAATGCAAACCAGGTTTCCCCAGCCAAGTCTGATGGTGTAACAAAGGACTTAGGAAATATAGAGTGAACGTAACCCAGAGTTAGCATCCTTCATATAGAAGCCTGCCCATACAACGTCCAAAGGTGAAAACTCCAGTAAAGAAAGATTGATTCTGCCTATTATGATTGTCACATCTTTTATGATTTCCATCAGCTTCAACAAGATTCCACCACCAAACACAGATTATCCTCCCTGTGCAGCATTTCAAAGGGATCACTCCCTCCATGCTGTCTGTTCTTCTATCCCCACCTACCACTTCCCGTCTTACGGCACTACGCCATGCAACTGGAGGAGATGCAACACGTGTCCCTTCACCTGTGAAGTGAATGCACAGTTGTTGCAGCAATTCACATGCACTTCTTCCAATCTAATGTACTGTATCGCTGTTCACAATAGAGAAACCAAATGCAGATTGGGCAACCGCTTTGCAGAGACCCTGTGCTCAGTCTGCATGGGTGACACTGAGCTTTTGGTTGCCTGCCACTTTAATTCCCCATCCCACTCCCACTCTATCTGTGGCCTCCTGCATGAGGCCTAAAGCAAGCTCGAGGAACAGCACCTCACATTCTGCCTGGGTACATTGCAGTGTGCAGGACTTGCTATCAAATTCTCCAACTTTAGATAACTCACTTTTATTTCTGTCTGTGGCCATCTTGCTTGCCACCCTTTTTATCCCTTAGTGAGAGGAAGGGTCACTTAGCTCAAACATGTTCTCAACCTTCTCTTCATCAAGTGGGCTGAAGGGCCCGTTTGCATGCTGTATGACTTTAGAACTACAGTTCTAAAGTCATACAGCATGCAAACAGACCCTTCAGCTCACTGAGTCCGTGCCAACCATCAAGCACCCATCTACACTAATCCTATCTTATTCACCCCACATTTCTATCAAATGCCATCAAATTCTTCTACTCACCTACCGACTAGGGACAATTTACACTTGCCAATTAACCTGCATGTCTTTGGAATGTGGGAGGAAACCCATGCAGTCACAGAGAGAATGTGAAGTCCCCACACAGACAACACCAGAGGTCAGGATTGAACACGGGTCACCAGAGCTGTGAGGTAACAGCTCTACTAGTTGCACCACTGTGCTGCCCTGCAGGCGCATTCCCTGCAGTAGTATGCAGTGTTCTTTATACTTCAGCAAGACATTACCCAAGCAAGTGTTTCAGACGGAGGTCTGAGTGTCCTTGCAACTGTTACTTCTTGAGAGCTCCCTTACTATTCTGACTGACCTCTTGGACGCTCCACTTGAAGCCGGATGCTGTGAAGGAAATACAAGCATGCAATAAATGAGTAATAGGTCTACACCGCTGTCTACTCCCGCTGTGGCTTTCCATGTTATGCACTCTCATCTTCAACAAATGAGATTACAGAGGAGAGGATTCAGGGAAACAACACAAGAAAATATTTTTGATGCTCCAAACTAGCCTAAATCACGCCAGGCGAGTGCCATCAATGGTTTTCAACAATTCTGAGAAAGGACAAGCACCCTCATCAGCAATTTGTTATGTAATTAAGAAAGCACTGCGTTTCAGCAAATGTATACATCCAAAGGAGGTGGAAGTTTACTTATAACACAGCCCACTAACTATTTACGTCCTGAGACTTTACTGCAAACTGAATGCCCCAGATTTTCATTGAAACTGTTATGTTCTTTGAGATTCAAACACACCATATAACTCTGCTGTGTAATGAGTATAAACACACACACACACACACACACACACACACACACACACACACAGAGAAAGAAAGAGAGAGAGAAAGAGAGAGAGAAGGAGAGAGAGAGAGAGAAAGGGAGAGGGAGAGATTCAGAGAAAACAACATGTTCCTTGTTTAAAAATTCAATGCAACAAAATACCTGAGAAATTGGCTGAGAAACAAAGCTGTGTGAAAAGATAAAAAATATTTGAAAGGTTCAAAGCTGTTAGATCAGGTGACCTCTCAAGGCCACATGGGGCTGTGAAGTGATTTCGATGAGATGGAGTTTGACAGGAAAAACTTGGTTTCTTCTTCCTGAAATGGCAGGTGTTTGGACCTGGCTCAGATTCAACATCAGGCCAATTAATTTGGCTGGTTGACTAGCTGGAGGTTATTTCCAGTCTGGGCAGCTGTTAATTAGACCGTGAGCCATGTGGAAGGGGAGAAGATAGAAGGGAGGTGGGAATCCCTTGCAGTTCAAAGGATGGAATCTGCATCTGCAATAAACAAGGACTTGTGACCCGACGGCACTGAGCAATATGAAATATGGGTGGAAAACCTGTTTGAATTCAACGTTAAAATGATTTACGTTAAGGGCACAATATAGCTTTAATCCCATGTTCCTCGTCTTCTACTTTGGCATTCTATCATGTTAGCAACCGGCTTGCTAGAGAAAGCTGTTCCTCCCCCATCATTACACTGTTCCATTATTGATCACTTACAGAACTTCTTTTCCCTACACCGGCAGCCAAGTACTCAATGTGTTTTTTTTGACAAGCTTAGAGGTTAAGTGCTTGATTAAACTGCTGGACAGCTGTGAAAGGATCATTATTGCAGAGGCACAGGGACTGGCTGTTGAGATTCTACTGCTGCTGAGAATATCAAAGGACTCGCCAGTTTAAATGCCACGTACTTTTGCAATTCTCTTATAGCAATTTGGTGCTTTGGGAAAAAAGCTCGAAAAAGGAATGTCAATATCTGGAGAAAAAAGGCAGGGAAACACAGAATTATTTCAAAAGGGAAACATGTCTTAATGCTAAACTTTGTTAATTTCTCCCATTTCCTATAACTATTCTCATTTAGGTTCGAGTATGGTGATGGATTTTTTTTTGAGACAATTTTCAGTCAGATCTTCTGTTGTTCCAAAATCAGTAGTTGTCTGCATCTAGACCATGCTAGTAGGGTCCCAATGCAGTTTACTGCTAGGGGCCTGGCTCCCAGCACTTTGACATGTAGGGTTTGTCTCAGCACAGACAGCTGGCTGCACTCACAAAACAGCTTTAACAGCTGGTGAGGCCCCCACACCCTCCCTGTTCACCAGCTGTTACAGTGTCAGTGTGACTGCTGGCTTGCAAATCTCTTTCACATTCAGTAACACTTTACCTGTTTACAATAAGAAAAGTAATTGGTAATCAGTAATTGGCTTATTATTGTCACATATACCAAGATGCAGTGAAAAGCTTTTTCTCTCATGCCATCCAGACAGATCATTCCATACACAAGTACACCAAGATAGTACAAAAGGAAAACAAAACAGAATGCAGAATATAGTGTTACAGTTACAGGGAAAGTGCAGCGCAGGTAGACAACTAAAGTGCCAGGGCCACGATGAGGTACATTGAAAGATCATCTTTATTGTATAAGCGGTCCGTTCAAGAGTCTTATAACAATGGGGTAGAAGCTCTTCTTGAGCCTGGTGGTACGTTCTCAAGCTTTTGTATCTTCTGCCCGATGGGAGGGGCGAGGAGAGAGAATGACCAAGGTGGGAGGGGTCCTTGATTATGTTGACTGCTTTCTCAAGGCAATGGGAAGTGTCGGAATCAGAATCAGGTTTATTTATCACTGATATATGTCATGAAATTTGTTGTTTTGCAGCAGCAGTACAGTGCAAGACATAAAGACATAAAAATTACTATAAGTTACAAAAATAAATAAGTAGTGCAAAAGAAGAGTAACGAGGTAGTGTTCATGGGTGCATGGACCATTCAGAAATCTGATGGCGGAGGGGAAGAAGCTGTCCCTGAAACATTGAGTGAGAGTCTTCAGGCTCCTGTACCTCCTCCCCAATGATAGCAATGCGAAGAGCGCATGTCCCAGATGGTGAGCGTCCTTAATGATGGACGCTGCCTTCTTGAGGTACCACCTCTTGAAGATGTCCTTGATGGTGGGGAAGGTTGTGCCTGTGATGGAGCTGGCTGAGTCTACAACCCTCTGCAGCCTCTTTCGATCCTGCACATTGGAGCTTCCATACCAGGCGGTGTAGACAAATTTTTAGCTTATTAAAAACTTTGAAAGTAACTGTAATAAATAATAGGGAGAACTACATTTTCACTGGCAGCTAATGTGTCATCTTCATTTGAATATGACTACTGTACTTGCACAAGGTTTGACCTGATGAAGTTTCAGAGGTATATTTCGTAGCTGGGAAATCCATAGAAATTTTTACTGTTGTTTTGGTTCTCGTGGGGAGCAGAACAGGGGCAACTGTAGCCAATGGCAGCAATGCCTGTAGTGGAAACCAGAATTTCTGCATGGATATGGTGTTGGAAGAAGGATTGGCATGGATGGCTAACTGGACACAGACAACAGGCAAAAAGGCCACCCTTTTCTTATTGGCAAGATAGAACAATTGGTAATTGGTTTATTATTGTCACGTGTACAGAGAAACAGGGAAAAGCTTTTGTGTGCATGCCATCCAGGCAGATCATTCCATACCTAAGTTCATTGAGGTAGTACAAAAGGAAAAATAAATAAGAGTGCAGAATATAGTGCTACAGTTACGGAGAAAGTGCAGTGCAGGTAGATAAATAAAGCGCAAGGACCATGACAAGTAGTGTGACCAGGGAATCTACCCTGGAACCTCAATGTTTTAGAATTCATATAAATTACTTGGATGAAGCCACTCGAGGTACTTTTGCTGAATCTGCTGATGAAGCAAAAATTGGTAAGAAAGTATAGGTTACAAGATATCTTTATTAGTCACATGTACATCGAAACACACAGTGAAATACATTTTCTGTGTAGAGTGTTCTGGGGGCAGCCCGCAAGTGTCGCCAGGCTTCTGGCACCAACACAGCACGCCCACAACTTCCTAACCCGTACTCCTTTGGAATGTGGGAGGAAAGCGGAGCATCCGGAGGAAACCCACACAGACACGGGGAGAACATACAAACTTCTTACAGACAGTGGCCGGAATTGAACCCGGGTCGCTGGCGCTGTAATAGTGTTATGCTAACCGCTACACTAGGAGGAAATAAGGAGGTCACAAAAGGGATATGGATAAGTTACCGGAGTGGTAAAGATCTGACAAATGGAAAATATGGGAAAATATGAAAATATCCATTTCGACAGGAAAATTGAAAGGCTACCATTGGTAGATGGGAATGCAAAGTTAAGGTATAATCAGATCAGAAATTATTTTATTAGTTGGTGGAGCAGCCTTCTGTAATCATGCCTTGAGTGGAAATGACGACCCATGGTGAACCAAAAATTGACTGAAATCTCTAAATCCCAAATTGCTGTGGGGAACTCAGTGTCAGTGCTGATCTTCTCAAACAGGCTGCAACTGGAATGAATTCCCAAACATGCGTTGGTGCAGCACAAGATTTTCTTCTGGACCTTTGCTATGTGACAATGGCACCAAAGTCACAAGTCATCACGTAGGTAACAGGATTGCCCAGTTCTCAGATGCTTACAAGCATTAACGTCAGGGGAAAAACTCATTACCGATGGTTAGCATTCTGGTAAACTCAAGCCCCTTCCTCCATCAAAACATCTCTGATGTGCGAATGGCCAGACACTAAACATTCGTGTATCAGACGGCTCATGGTCTTGTAGCAGGCAAACAGGATGAAGGTGAACATTCAACAGAGAAGGTTGTGTCAATCAAGTTGCCACGGGAATGATTTTTGGTTTATAATGTAAGGAGGGCTCAGGGAAGCACTTGAGGGCAATTTGCAAGGATCTGTAGACAACTGTTCTCCATTCTGAGTGGTCACCAGGATGTGCTCTGTCTGAGATCATCCAGTTAAATAGCTTGCAAGGGAGCTAAAAACAGAATTGATCACCCCTGAAGAGAGAAAGGTGTTTTTGTACATGTAATCTATGCTACAGTTATGGGTTAAAGCTGTGCAATGTACAAAACACAGAGTCATATTAGAGTATGATGGTTTACAGTATTTTACATCGTATTGAGTCATAGAGATAGAGAGTCACACAGCACAAAATCAAGCCCTTTGGCCCACCAGGTCCATGCTGACAACCAAGTACCCATTTACCAACACGTGGGCCATAGCCTTCTATGCCTGGGTAATTCAAGTCTTCATTCAGATACTTCCTAAATGTTGAGGGAGTACCTGCCTTACATTTCATGTAGTTCTTACATCTTATTACCTGTGGTGTTTGTACTTACATTATTTTATTTGTGGCATTTGGGTGGTTTTTAATATATATTTTTAAAGTGGTTCCGGGTTGTGCTGCTCATTGAGCCTTGATGGGTTTCCCACTACCGGGCAGAACTCAGACAACAGGTAGAAGAGGAAATTCTGAGTCCTCCTAATTCACATATTTGTACGTAACTCCTGGTTTCAGCACTGGTGTCAGAGTGGAAGATTTGCCCCATTCATTTCTGGAATACTTCCCAATAAAATAAAAATAAGATAGGTTTGGATGAAGTGTTTAAAAACTCTGCTCTGCCAATGGAGAATACAGTGACTACTGCAATCAAACATTCAGAAGGACACTTGCTATAATCTTAAAATTACCTAGCTTTTACTTTGAAGTCTGAATCCCTTCTCGGTTTTGATGTGTCATTTCAGGAAGTCCTACTGCAGTAGCTTTGACAGTTGACCTTGCCAAAGTACAAAGCCAACAGGTAGCTGAAAGCTTCTTCCTCTTTTTTATACTTTAAAGAGTTTGGATCAAACAACTTGGCTCCTGGCATTGCAAACATGCAGGGAGGCTACAAGATCCTTTATAGCTCGGTCACATTTATGGCCAGTGTGGTAAACTGAAAACTCCATTGTTCTGGAGGAGCCGCTCCCACTCTGACCTTGCTGTCTGTGGCCTCCTGCACCGTTATAATGAAGCCAAAAAACAAGCTCGAGGAACAGCACCTCATGTTCTGTCTGGGCACGTTGCAGCCTACAGGACTGTTTATCAAGTTCTCCAACTTTTGATAACTTTGTTTATTTCTGCTTTTAGGAGAACTGGCCATTTTTACCTGCCATTCTTTTTTCCTTTTCTATTGTATGGTCTGACCAGATGGGGCTGTCTCAATCAGCCAGATTGTAAAACAATACACTGACCATACAACAGGAGCAACACATTACACAGACAAAGAAACTTAATCTGATTTTGGAGACATAAAAAATTCTGCAGTTCCTGGAATCTGGAGCAACACACAAAAAGTGCTGGAGGAACTCAGCAGGTCAGGCAGCATCTATGGAGGGAAATAAACAGTCGACGTTTCAGGCCGAGACCCTTCATCAGGACTGGAAAGGAAGAGGGCAGAAGCTAGAATAGGGAGGTGAGGAGCACACGCAGGCAGGTGATAGGTCGCAGGTGATCTTAACTCCACCTTAACTGCCACATTATTTTATCTTATCGGAGAAATTCCTTCTGTTCCACATATTACCCTCCCTCTCCTTCCCTACTACCCAGATTAATTTGTTTCTCTCTTTCTCATTTCGGAGACCTGAAACGCCAACTGCTTCCCTTTCCTGGAAGAGCGATTCATCAGGTGCGTGTTATAGAGGAACATTAACCCAAGGAATCGCAGTCAATGTGATTGTTGAAAGGACTTGCATTTGGCAATCCCTTTCTGTAGTCAAATGAGCTGAAGTCTATTCTTACTATGGCAGCATTCTTACTGAAGTCTATATCACAAATAGTAGTTCTTACAATTTCCTCCTTAGCATTTCCTGACTTCCCTTCCGTAGCCCGGTTTTAAGAAAATGGGGCAAACTCCTCGTGTGTCATTAGTTCAGGACTGTAGACCTTTCAAATATGTCTCCATCCTTACCAAATCAACACCAAATCCAGGACCTCTGGAAGACCTTTCAGCCAAGCGTTACAGCTGCCTTCTGAATTGGGAATAGTCCCAATAAGGGGACATCCTTGACAAACACATGTGAATAATCTGGACTGAGAAATTTATGGATTGAGGACATATTAGGAGAATGCTGATTCTCTCAGTTCTGGAGTCTACAAAAGAAAACCACCTCCCCCTTTATAGTTAGATGATGGGGGCTGTGGCAGTTAATTGGGATGAGGTAGCAAAGTTGCAGTTGTTGGTCGAGGGGGGAACATAATTTGGGTCAGGTCTGGCTGGGAAATTGGTGGATGGGGTTTCAGAAAAGGAGGTTAGTGAGTCAGCTTAGGTGGGTCAAGGGAGGGTTGTGAAGTTGTTGGGGAGGATGGGCTGGAATGGGCCCAAGAGAGAGAGTGATGAGTACTTAAAGCAGACCTACCTGAGCTGGGTTCTTGGTACTACCCTGAGACCTACTTAGTGAACTCCCCTTTAAGTTTTAGAGTCATAGAGTTATACACCACAGAAACAGGCCTTTCGGCCCAGCTGGTCCTAGATGCCCATTGAAGCTTGTCCCATTTGCCCATGTTTGATCCTTAACCTTCTAAACCTTTCCTATCCATGTACCAGTCCAACTATCTTTTAAAAGTTCCTGCCTCAATCACTTCCTCTGACAGCTCATTCAATATAATGACCACTCTCTGTGTAAAAAGGTTGCCCCTCAAGTTCCTATTAAATCTCTCCCCTCTCACCTTAAGCCTATGCCCTTTAGTTCTTGGTTCCCCAACTCTGGGTAAAAGACTGCAAGCATTCTCCCTAGTTATGTCTCTCATTGTGCAGTTGATGTCTGCACAGGTGCGTTGAAACCCTGCTACTGCATGAGCGGCTTGCAGATGGTGCAGCCTACTCATCCACCACTGAAAACCCCTGGAATAGTGTCCACATGTATGATAAGTTCCCAGTTTGACATAACACAGTAAAGCATGGTGCTGAGCTATCCAGTCTCAAGACCTATAACTTTAAGTGGAAATAAGTATGTATGATCAGAAAACTAGGGATATGAATTTTTCTAAACCATCTAGACATGAACATACAACGTACTCTATATCCACACTCTATATGCATATGAACATATGAATTAGGAGCAGGAGTAGGCCACTCGGTCCCTCAAACCAGCTTGTCCATTCAACAAGATCACAGCTGATCTGATTCCAACCTCCACGCTGCATTGCTATCTACCTGCAGTAACCTTTCACACCTTTGCTTATTAAGTCTCAATTTACCTCTACCCTGGAGTATTCATTGATTTTGTTTCCACTGCTCTTTGAAGAAGAGAGCTCCAAAAATTCATGACGCCTTGTACATCTGTTAACAGCTGTTTCATCACCAGCTGTATTATTGCCCACTTTAATCAGCTGATGGCATTTTATAAGGACTGGAATGTTTTGCTCTAGAATGCATACTACCCTCTTGTTTTGTTGCTAAGGTGAAGTTACATCCTTGAACTGAAGAAGGTCCTTGTATTTAACATGGATAAAGAGCACTGGGGCTTGGCAAAACTGAACAAAAACTGATCTGGCACCAACAGGTATTATTGAGCAAGATCTTTCAAGACACTTGATAATTTGGAAGAGATTTTTTTATAATACTGTTGGCATGGTAGGAACTGCTCCAAAATAAAACTCATTTTAAATTGCAAATTGAAGTGTTACTAAATTGGATGCCTCAGTGAATTATTATTTTGGAATATGTAGTTGAGGTAAAACCAGTGGCTTTAGAAATTCTTCATTTTTGCATTTTGGGATAAATGATACAAAGCTACTCTGAGTTTCCCTGCTACACCCAATTTGATTTCTGCATAATGGAACAGATCCACTGAATAGTCTGAAAGAACAATTGTACTTAAAAGATTCTTAAAATTGACCTTGCAATGCTGTTTGCTTATGAATATCTCTGTCACTATGACAACTGAAATGAAAGTTAGCACATGCATAGAAGGCTGTGAATGTGAGCAGTAGAATGAAAAAAAGGATGACCGTAGAGATACAGGTTAATAATTTCAATTTATGAAATGTCTTATAAGCTGAGTGGATATCTTTGCTTGTTTTTGAATGTAACTTGACATTATGGATAGATATACTATGAGCAGGAAAATCACAAGGAGGTGATCAATGAGTACAACCCTCCCAATGATTCATTTGGTAATTTTTCTTTGCGGAGTAGCTCCAGCGCTACTCCCTGCTTTCCGCTGTGTTTGCTGATCATGGCTGCATTGGGATTGCTGCAGTTAGCTTCAGTGTCTTCGTGTGCATTATTGGAGAGGTGTAGGGTGGTGGGAGGGAAGATGGATGTAAGATGTGGAATAATAACTAGGACTTATATTCCTGATTGCTATCTTGCTGGAATTACCATGTGTTATTGCCGTTGGTCCAAATATTGGATATCCATCCTTTGTTGAATTCTGTGGAGCTGAATTTTGAAAGTAGAATTTAATGCCGGTAAGTTAGTACTTTGAGTATTCAGCACATGGAATGGAGAACATACAGTATTTCTACCTCATTATGTTTTAAGTGATCTTGCTCTTTGGACTATGTCATTTTTCAAACTATTTTGTGAGATACTGCAGGATTACTGGGACCTAAAGGGTTATGCCTGAGCTTGAGATGCTGCTTTAAGCAAGAAACCAAGAAAGGACAATCTATCTGTTCATTTCTAAGCTGGTAAAAGCTCAACAACAGGAAAGAAATCTGACCCTGATTCTAAAAACATTTTGGACTCTTTAACAAGAAGGCCTGTGTGTGATGTTTTTAGTAGAAGTCTTTCCCCATTCTGGAGAGAAAATTAAGTATTTCTACTGATTGAGAAGAGGTTGCATGGAGATTATCAGCAGAAAACGATAGTATTGTAAACAATCAGCAAGAGCTATTGAAGCATACAGGGTAAATTAATTGAGTCAATTGGAGGTGTTCCAGGAATAGAGTGGAATTTTAGATATACTGGAAAGATGGGCTCAATATGGAACAAAGTAATTTTGTTCTGAACATTTTAGTTAAAATGCATATTTAATACTGTTTATAAAATAACGTGTTAGATTTTTGCCATAATGAACTGTGGAATAATTTCTCCAAACCGTTCTGTGTTCTAAAGGGTTCTTTTGGAGAATTTTGCCATCACTACAATTAATGGTAGTCATCAGATTTCTGAATGATCCATGAACCTATGAACACTACCTCATTATTCCTTTTATTTTGCACTATTTATTTATTTTTGTAATTTATAGATTTTTATGTCTTTGCACTGTTCTGCTCCCGCAAAACAACAAATTTAACGTCATATGTCAGTGATAATTCTGATTCTGAATTAGAAACAAATACTGTCCAAATTTTGAGTTAATTGAATATCAAGTGAGCAGTCTGGCTCGGAGAGAAGGCAGTGTTTGTGCAGTAGAATGCAGTCGACAAGGTTGGAGGAGATGCATATGAACCTTTGCCTCACCTGGAAGGACTGTTTAGGTCCCTGGAAGGTGGTGAGGGAAGAGGTGTAAGGACAAGTGTTACATCTACTGCAAGGGCAGGGTAAGGTGCCAGGGGTAAAGGAGAGATGGGTGTGGAAGGATGAGCAGACCAGGGAATCATGGAGGAAGTGGTCCCTGCGGAAGATGGAAAGGGGTGGGGAAGAGAAGGTGTGACTGGTGGTGGGATCACGTTGCAGCTGGCGGGAATGGAGGCTCATAAAGGTGGGGTGAGAACAGAAGTACGAGAAACAGAGGAGATGCGAGATCTGGCTCCATCAACCACAGCAGAAGGGAAGCCACACGTCCTAAAAATGGAGGGCATTTCAAGATGTCCTGGAAGTATAGGGGGTTGGCCACAGCTTGAAGGCGGGGTGGATGGTGTGGAATACTAGTTTAGCCAGAGATCGGATCCTCAAGGGGGATGCCTGAGATCATGACATTTTGAGTGGAAGAAGGAAGGTGGAAGATTTGTTGGGAATCAGAAGATTGTTGAGCAGAATGGGGAGAGCCTTCTACTAAAGACATCATACATGAGCGACCATAGTAAAGAGTTCAAAATGCTTTATCATTAAGTTCAGGTTTCTTTCCTGTTGTGGTTTTGAGATTGAGATAATAGAGAGGTTGTGAGTGAAAAATAGGAAAGTAGGCAAGTTAAAAAGAATTGAGGAGAGCCTCCCCTGGGTCAGGTACCCAATGTTACCTGGAACAGTGACCATCTCTCTGCCTCCGTGGGGGCTGCCCAACCTTCTGAGTTCCTCCAGCAGTTTGTTTTTTTTTCCCCCACGTTATAGCATCTGCAGTCCCTTCTGTCTCTATGTGTTTAAGGCAATATGATCTACGTTCCTGGACAGTTGTTCAATAGGGAATGATGTCACATTTTTGTTGACTGATGTGGAAATCATGCAATTGGCTCAGAGATGAATTATGACTAGAAATGTCTGGTCAAACTTCCAGAGTAATTGTAACCTGGAAATGGTCTGAATAATTTTTCATTCCCTGTAAGATTCAGTTTTAATCACATAACATCAAAAGGAACAAAGTCACATGATTGTATTTTGAATTATGCCTGCTTTATAAGGACACTTGCAAAATGCACAAATTGCTGTGGATTTAGATCGTCAATGACCTTTTATCAAAATGTTAATTTGAAGACATTTAGCTGAATGAGTTGAAATTTGGCATTTCCTGTGCTTTTGTGCTGTGGAGACACAAGAAATTCTGCAGATGCTGGAATCTGGAGCAATGCAACAAGCCTGACCCTGCTGAGTTCCTCCAGCACCTTTTATCTACTGTGCTGTGTTGTGTTGCTTTGTTATCCATCTTTCCCTCCTCATCATTTCCTTCTTAGGGTGTAGATCCTATTCCCATGGAGTCATGAGCAATGAATAAGTATTGACTCTTTGCAGTTTTGCCCTGAGATTAATTGTTCTCCTGATTTACACCAAAATCTGTTCATCTCCTACATTACACAGGGAATAAATATGAAAGGTCCATTGGTTAATGTGCAACCGCTTTGAAACTTCCTCGTTCTACAGCGACCTTGCACATTAAAACTCAAATCAGGGTTTATTGATCCTCTTTCTCTTACTTCCAGTGGAGTTCAGCCAGGTTTTTTCAAAGAATTTGAAAAAGGTTGATATCAAATGTGGAGGATGCACAAAACTTTTATATATTATGTCTTTGTATATTTCCCACTATATTACTCTTGTATTCTATGTTCTCTTTCCTTACATTCTGCCTGCATGAACTGTGCATTGTCTTTTCTGTTGTGGTTGATGGAATGTCTTTGCTAAAGCGCTTTAAACACATAGAACAGTACAGCATTGGAACAGGCTTTTCGGCCCACAATGTTGTGCTGAACTAATTAAGCGAAAGACAACTAATCCCTTCGGCCTGCACATGGTCCATATCCTTCCATTCTCTGCATATTCATGTGCCTATTTTAGAGCCTCTTAAACACCCCTATCATACCTGCCTCCACCACCACTACTGGCAGTGCATTCCACCCACCCACCACTCTCTGTCTAAAAAAGTTGCCCCGCACATCTCCACAAAGGGAAGAATTTGTTTGTAAAATATTCCTTCAACGTTCAATTCCACAGTTCCTTTCACATAAAACTGCTCTTCTCACCCACCTCCAAGTCAAATCCATCCCCATGCAAAGTCAACAGGTCTCTCTCATTCAGCTGAACATTAGTTTGGACAGAAATCCCATGCCAATTTATCTCTGCCTCATTCAGACGGTTGGGCTAAGAAAATTCTGGCTCATGAAATTAAAACTTTCAAAATATTTTTAAGTGATTTAGAAAATGGCATAGCTATCATAGTAAAAACACATTCTTTTCCATTTGAATTAGACAACATAAGATATTTATTTATTAGTCACATATACATCGAAACACACAGTGAAATGCATCTTTTTGTGTTACTGAGAATGTGCTGTGGGGCAGCCTACAAGTGTTGCCACTCTTCCGGTGCCAACATAGCACGCCCACAGCTCCTAACCTGTATGTCTTTGGAATGTGGTGTGGAAACCGGATCACCCGGAGGAAACCCACGGGATTGGGGAGAACATACAAACTCCTTGTAGACAGCAGCGGGAATTGAACCTAGGTTGCTGGCACTGTAATAGCATTATGCTAAAGTAAAAGCTAAAGCTTCAAAGTCCTATTGCACAGCATACTATTTTTGGTGCTGCTCAGTATGTTAATCAAAGACCTAGTCACTAAATGCGATCAGGGAACTTAGTTTGATGAAAAGGTTTATTAATAAATTAGATACAGTACACTGGCAAGTCTAATGGAGCTGCTACATTGTAGATCCAGTGACCTGGGGTCAACCCTAACCTCCAGTGCTGCCTGTGTGGAGTTCTCCCGGTGACCACATGGGTTTCCTTTGGGTGCTCCTGTTTTCTTCCATACTCCAAAGATGTGCAGGTTGGTAACTTTATTATTTAGGCTCCTCTTTCTTCTTACCTATCTCTTCTAAATGTAAAGTATCCTGGAATATTTAATTCCCAGGCATTATGATGATGCATTGGGTTTTCTCTAGGTGCTCCGGTTTCCTCCCACTTTCCAAAGACATACGGGTCAGGAAGTTGTGGGCATGCTATGTTGGTGCCAGAAGCATGGCGACACTTGCGGGCTACCCCCCAGAACACTCTACACAAAAGATGCATTTCACTGTGTGTTTCGATGTACATGTGACTAGTAAAGATAACTTATCTTGGCCATGGCTATTAGACTGTACACATTTATTTCAATTTGTACCAGTAATTACTCTATCTTGTGAAGAATGCTGTGTGCATTCAGATAAAGAGCCTTTCTTTTATCATTTTACCATTGTCTTTTTACCATTTTTTTTGCTCTGACTTTCATATGTTTGCATGCTCTGCATCTTCCTGACAAAATCTGCTTCTCGTTACCCACTTTACCACACTGCATAATATCCTTTCCCTTTGATGTTCTTTTCCCTCAACATTTGCTCACCTGAACCCATTCCTCAGCTATTAACTTTAAAACCTTATCCAAACGTTAGATGTTAGATTTGTTAGAACACTGGTCCCAACCTGATTCAAGTAAAGCCCATTCCAATGGAATAGCTTCTCCTTGCCCCAGTATTGTTGCCAGTGCCCCGTGTAATGAAGCCCATTTCTCCCACACCAAAACTTAAGCCACAAAATTCATCCCTCTGACCATATAGTCCTATGTTAATTTCCGTGTAGCTCAGGTAAACTCCAGAGATGATTACTTCCTTGGTTCTTTTTTATTAGTTTGGATTGTCACAGCTCATATTCCTTCAGCGGAACTTCCTTTGTCCTATCAATGTCATTGGTTCCCACATATACCACAAAAAGTGTGTTCTTGTCCTTCCACTCCAAGTTTCTCTTTAGTCCTGGGGAAATGTCCTTTACCTACTAGCCAGTGAAAGCAGACAACACAGTCTTCATGGCTCACAGCCACACCTGCAGAGAACACCATTTATCCTCTCAATTATACTGTCCCCTTTCACTACTACATTCCTTTTTATTTCCCCAACTAGAATGTCCTTCTGTAAGGCACTTTGCTCAGTTTTCTCCTCCTTCCCTGCAGTCTCTGCTTTAATCCAGATAGACTGTAAGAATTGCACACCTGATGAACAAACATAGAACATAGAACACTACAGCACAGTACAGGCCCTTCGGCCCACAATGTTGGACCGACATTTTATCCTGCTCTATCTAACTCTTCCCTCCCACATAGCTGCCTACTTTTCTATCATTCATGTGTCTATCTAAAAGTCTCTTAAATGTCCTTAATGTATCTGCCCCCACAACCTCTGCCGGCAGTGCGTTCCACGCACTCACCACTCTCTGTGTAAAAAACTTACCCCTGACATCCCCCTTATACCTTCCTCCAATAGACAATAGACAATAGACAATAGGAGCAGAAGTAGACCATTCGGCCCTTCAAGTCTGCACCGCCATTTTGAGATCATGGCTGATCCTCAACAATCAATATCCTGTTCCTGCCTTGTCCCCATATCCCTTGATTCCCCTATCTATAAGAAACCCATATAGCTCCTTCTTGAAAGTGCCCAGAGAATTGGCCTCCACTGCCCTCTGAGGCAGTGCATTCCACAAATTCACAACCCTCTGGGAGAAGAAGTTTTTCCTCACCTCTGTCCTAAATGGCCTAGCCCTTATTCTTAAATCATGCCTCCTGGTCCTGGACTTCCCCAACATCTGGAACATATTTCCTGTCTCTATCTTGTCCAATCCCTTAATAATCCTGTATGTTTCAATCAGATCCCCCTCAATCTTCTCAATTCCAGCGTGTACAATCCCAGTCTCTCCAACCTCTCAGCATAAGACAGTCCCGACATCCCCGGAATTAACCTCGTAAACCTACACTGCATGCCCTCTATAGCCAGGATATCCTTCCTTAACCCTGGAGACCAAAACTGTACACAATACTCCAGGAGTGGTCTCGCCAGGGCCCTGTACAAATGCAAAAGAATCTCTTTGCTTTTGTACTCAATTCCCTTGTATACAGGCCAACATTCCATTAGCCTTCATCACTGCCTGCTGCACTTGCTCATTCACTTTCAGTGACTGATGAACAAGGACTCCTAGATCCCTTTGTATTTCCCCCTTACCTAACTCCACACCATTCAGATAATAATCCGCCTTCCTGTTCCTGCTCC
The DNA here is from genome assembly GCF_009764475.1 of Pristis pectinata. NCBI lineage: Eukaryota > Metazoa > Chordata > Chondrichthyes > Rhinopristiformes > Pristidae > Pristis > Pristis pectinata. The sequence continues at coordinate 38,396,984 of NC_067419.1, read as the reverse complement.
CAAAGTGGATAACCTCACACTTATCCCCATTAAACTTCATCTGCCAAGTATCTGCCCACTTACCCAACCTATCTAAATCACCTTGAATTCTCCTAACTTCCTCTACACATGTCGCACTGCCACCCAACTTTGTATCATCAGCAAACTTGCTAATGTTATTCACAATGCCTTCATCTAAATCATCAACATAGATCGTAAACAGCTGCAGTCCCAGCACCGAGCCCTGTGGCACCCCACTAGTCACGGCCTGCCATTCTGAGAAACATCCATTCACCCCTACCCTTTGTTTTCTATCTGCCAACCAGTTTTCTATCCATGTTAATACCCGCCCCCCCAATTCCATGAGCCCTAATTTTACCCACCAATCTCCTGTGCGGCACTTTATCAAATGCCTTCTGAAAGTCGAGGTATACAACATCCACTGAATCTCCCTTGTCTATTTTCCTAGTTACATCCTCAAAAAACTCCAGTAGATTAGTCAAGCATGATTTGCCCTTGGTAAATCCATGTTGACTCGACCCAATCCTATCACTGCTATCCAAATATGCCGCTATTTCATCCTTAATAATGGACTCTAGCATCTTCCCCACCACAGATGTTAGGCTAACTGGACGATAGTTCCCCGTTTTCTCCCTCCCTCCTTTCTTAAAAAGTGGAATAACATTAGCCATTCTCCGATCCTCAGGAACTGACCCCGAATCTAAGGAACATCGGAAAATGATCACCAATGCATCCACAATTTCTAGAGCCACCTCCTTTAGTACCCTGGGATGCAGACCATCTGGACCTGGGGATTTGTCAGTCTTCAGCCCCATTAGTCTATCCATCACCATTTCTTTCCTAATGTCAATCCACTTCAGTTCCTCTGTCGCCCTCTGCCCTTTGTCCATCCTCACTTCTGGGAGATTTCTTACGTCTTCCCCCGTGAAGACATATCCAAAGTACTTATTAAATTCAACTGCCATCTCCCTGTTTCCTGTAATAATCACCTTAAGATTATGTCCCCTCATGTTAGACAGTTGCGAAGGCTGATACTACTCCTCTGTTATCTTCAAGTTCAAGTTTATTGCCGTGTGCATACATACCCAGGGTATAACTGCCATGAAAATTAGATTTTTTCAGCAGCAGCACAGTACATTACAAACATGACAAACTTAAATTACATAAACTTAAGTTAACATATCTTCTAGATCTTCAGACATGTCCTACTTGTAGTCATCTCCTCCTGCCCTTCTCAACTGACTGATTATTCGGTATTTAATCTAAAGGACATCTCTGCCTCCTGAAATGAAGTGTTCAGATAACCTTCTTTCTCCCTGATACATCACAGTGTCTGAATCTCTGACTCCAGCTCAGCAACTCAGAGCCAAAGTTACACAAGATGTATTTACTGCAGATTTGCCCAATGTGGGTCAGTGATTCCCATCAGCTTAAACATATCAGCTCACACAAGAAAAACAAAGCCGGAATAGGCCATCTGACCTCTCAAGCCTGTACTGCCCTGATCATGGCTGATCTATGCTGGTCTCAACTCCTCTTTTGTGCAGGCATGGTAGTGTAGTGGTTAACATAATGCTATTACAGTGCCAGCGTTCCGGGTTCAATTCCGGCCACTGTCTGCAAGGAGCTCGTACGTTCTCCCTGTGTCTGCGTGGGTTTCCTCTGGGTGCTCCAGTTTCCTCCCACATTCCGAAAGATGTACGGGTTGAGAAGTTGCGGGCATGCTATATTGGTGCCGGAAGCGTGGCGACACTTGTGGGCTGCCCCCAGAACACTCTATGCAAAAAGATGCATTTCACTGTGTGTTTCGATGTACACGTGACTATATCTTCTCTTATCTTCTTATATTGCAGCCAGTCACACCTGTCCTAATTTAATTAATGTATGCAATCGATCTATTTATTTATATAAATGTATATCTGTAGCATTGCCTCATAGAAGTCCTTTACTCACCAAAGTCCATGCACTGTCAGTACTGCACACTAAGTCCTGTCCACTGTACTAAGACATGTCGTGCTTCAGCAAAGCCCACAGCCTTATAGTTCCTGATCTCAGAGATCCTGAGTGAGCTGACTTCAATTAACCAGTATAACTGATTACCTAATCACCCAGCAGGCTACTTACCATTTTCTACCACTTTATCAGTGCAATTGAAAACTAACAGTTAAACTAAATAAAACAAATAGTTTGACAACTCACATTGCAAAGAATGATTACTGCTAGCAATAAACTCTAAATAAAAAATTGCCTTTCAGATTTTTCCAACAGTTTATTCCACTGCTTTATCTCTTATTTATATTTCTCATATTTCCTTAAAATATGGAAGGAAGCCATTCAACCGATCTGCAAGCTCTGAGAGCATTCCTATCAATCCCATTCTCCACTTACTTCCCTGTAACCTACTCTCTTTACATGCCCATCAACTACCTCCCTTCCCCCTACCAACCATCGATTCTCCTATCACTCACCTATAAAGCATATATTCAGGATGTAGAAGGAAACCGGAGCACCTGGGGAAATACCTATGTAGTCTAAGAGAAAAATACCTCACCAGTTTTGTTTTCAACCATCCAATGCTAATCCCATTTTAACACAAGGCGCCATTTGGATCATTTTATACTTGGGAGCTGTGGTAAAATCTATTCTGTTAATCCCAGCTCCCTGCAATTTATCAACAGGCCTGTAAAATATGTCTCCAATTATTAATCCAATACTCTTTTCAATGTTAGTACTGATTACTCTTTCAGACAGTGCAGTCCCGGTCACAACAGCTATTGTGTAACATAGGATATTCCTCCTCTCACTCCTGGCTGTATCCTCTGCTCACCAAATTTGTTTCACTGCTAACAATTTCTCCTCATTTTCTCTGTCAAATCCATTCACAATTTCAATAGCAATCTTATTAATCGTGGATCCTAGTCTATTTTGATGACATAATTTGAACATCATAGTTGTCCCACCTTCAGCCACTCCCTGGGATCTACCTTCTAATATACTGAGAACATGGGCAGGAGTCATGGACTCATTTGCTCTCAAAAAGCAGACAAGCTCTGTATCACTGAATAAGTCTAATAGATTCTTAAATGCCCTATTATTCTCAGCTCTTTGCATTATTTTCACTGGTGATTTCTCAAATGCAGTTATTAAATTGTTTAATTCTCTCAGTTCACCTTAAAACACAATATCTTGATACTTACCTTGTTTATTTTCCCAAGTTTGGCTACAGCGTGCTTGTTTCCTGGTTCCACCCTCAGTACCATCCCAAAATCTTTAGTATTTTTATACAATGTATTCTGACAGTAATTCTTCAGTAAATCTTGACCCATCCTGATGAATACAAAGGTGAAACACTGGGCCATACCTGGCTGGTAACTCTAGCAGCCTCACTCAGACACTGCTTTTTTCAGCATTAGTGCCAGCAAGTTCAGGATCTGAATGTGGAGGTCCTGAAGTTGCACATCATTGTTTCCCCGTCTGTGTTCCAGTGTTGGGCTCCTGATGTGGCTGTTCCCTAGCAGTTAAGCTGAGGAATTTGCTGGCAGGGGATTTTGACACAGGAATCGCAAATTCAATTGGTAATTTTTTTTAAAAATTGGTAAATTGGGTTATTATGGTCACATACCAAGGTACAGTGAAAAACTTTGTTTTGCATGCCATCCATACAGATCATTTCATTACAACAGTGCACTGAAGTAGTATAAAGGAAAACAATACCATCATGCAAAATAAAGTGTTATAGTTACAGAGAAAGTGCAGTGCAGGCAGACAATAAGGTGCAAGGCCATAACGAGGTAGATTGTGAGGTCAAGAGTCCATCTTGTACTAGAGAGTTGTTCAATAACAGCAGGATAGAAGCTGTCCTTGAGCCTGGTGGTACGTGCTTTCAGGCTTTTGTTGGAGAGAAACAACCAGAAAGGACAAGGGTAGATAGGATATAATTTACATTTTTTAATTAATTGAGTTGTCTTAAAATTTTATGATTAATTATTTTTAAAAAATAATTAATGTTTAACATTCATATGCTACAGCATCTCTGACGGGTTTGAAGATGGCTAAGATTGGGACATGGCTTAGCTGACTGTGAAGGTTTTTTATTGGTTTATGGGCCTTTTTCTGATCTCCTCCTTCTTCCCATCCCTTACAGCCTCCCAGCCACTGCTCAGGGTCTTGCCAAATTGTATCAAGGCAACTTCAGTCTCCCTGGATTCGGAAAAGGTAAGCTCAGCCTTACCACCTTGGTCAGCAGTGTACACAGGTAGCTTACCTTTGGCTTCAAGTCCTAGACCATTGCAGGTGCTGGAAATCTGAAATAAATACCCAGCAGGTCAGGCAGCATCAAGTATGGATTATAGTAACATTAAACTCCACATGGAAATCTATGAAACTGAATTTCAGGAGCAAAGTACAATGTACACAAGCATCCCTGTCTTTCAGTCCAGATGAAGGGTCTCAACCCGAAACGTCGACTGTCCATTTTCCTCCTCAGATGCTGCTCAACCTGCTGAGTTCCTCCACAGATTGTCTTTTTTACTCGAGATTAACGCTATACCTCCCTTGACAGATGCCGTGTGACCTGCTGAGTATTTCTGGCATTTTTAGTTTTTATTTCAACACATTATGGCCAGCTTTTCACATTCAGATTTATTGACAAATGTGGGTGTGAAATATTAACCAATCTGGCACTTTCATTCTAGATCAATGTTACTGTTGGGTAATATTGCTCCTTGAAATATTGTACTGTATGTAAATCCTAGATATTTATTGTGTGGCAATGAAAGATTGTGTTCAAATAGATATATGGCTTTAAAAATCTAAAACAAATGGAAAATAGTATGCTTTCAGAAAACTCGTAACTATTATTGCATCTGTTGATCCATGAAGTAAAAATAGTAGATTGTGAAAGCTAGAAATTTGAAATATTAGCAGGTCTTGGCCCAGATGATGCTGGTCCATGAATTGCTTTCATTTCAGATATCCAGAAATATAATCCTGCACTATTTTGCTTTTGGCTGGGTGGTTACTTCCCTGTGTAGAATTCTCTTCCAAGAATATTCACCTTTTAGCAGTTCATCCCTCTCAGCCCAGACTTAAAGGTTTTGCTTTAAGTATATTTCTTGTTCTTCATCCACCCACTCCCACTCAATTGCAGGTAAAATAAGTCCCCATTATCTCCTTGTCTCCTTGTCATCATCAACTCTCCTAACCCTTCAATCCAGTCAATCATAACCCTGACTCTCAAAGTTCCCTGAGATTTGACTCTTAATCACCAGGATAGAAGTGGTGGAAGGAAGTAGGTCTGCTGCCAAAGAAAGGTCCTCTCATGCAGGAGAAAGCGGGCCTTTTGTTGGTTCACGCACATTCAATCTTTGGGAAAGACCACAATGCATCCAGATTACCATGTCTTTGGAGGTGCTAAAGAATTTCCAGGCTGCTGCCAGTTTCATGGCACATTACTGTTTGCAGAACCAAATTGGCTGCTGCATTTGCTAAGTTGCATTATTGACTACATTTTTGAAAGCTGTAAAGTGCTGTAGAATGTCCTGGAGTTGTGAAAGGTGCAGTGCATCTTTTTAATTTTCCTTTCTTTCTCTTGAGAAACATTAACATTGATTAAGATGCAAAGAGAAAAGCAGCAGGTCCCAGGTCTCCTACCATGAATGATTAATGCATGTAAGATGTACTGTATATGAAGAAAAGGAAGTTCTCAGCGGTAGACCAAGATGTACTCTGATGACATCAAGAACTCAGTTTAGTAGGTTGTATCTCAATGTTTTATTTAGTATGCTGTAAACACAAACGATGCATATTATCTTCTTATATTATGGCTTCCTTTATATCCATAATAACATTTAGAACATGGCATTCTTTTGCCTGCACATCAAAGACTAATTCTAATGTAAGAATCTCACTGCTCATCATATTTATCTGTTCCCTAATAAAAGCAATGTGATTCAGATGTCACAAACCAGCAACAAAAGAAACACACTGAGCATGATTCAGTGTTTAAAACTATTTTATTAATCACTACTTATGATAATACGTAAAATAAAAGTTAAAAAAAAATGTTAGTATGTTAGAATTCAAGAATGTTAAACCTCGAACGTTAACCCCAAAACTAAACTCGTCGTGTGTGTGTGTGACAAAGTCCAAAACTCCCAGTTCCTGAATGGTTCTTAAAGTTCAGTTCCGCAAGCCATAAGGTGAAACATGAGCAAGGGCTTCTTCAACAACCACCGTTGTCTGAAGATAAGATGTAGATGTAGAAAAACATAGAGAGAGTACATACGAAATCCAAATGTTCCACGATGGAACCCAAACGACACTTCAGTGTTTACTCGGTAGTGACTTCCTCACCCCGAAAAGCATCCGAACCGTGGTCGTCCACACACAAATACCTGTTTCCTTCTACAGGTCAGCAACAAAGTGAACTCCACCGGATTACTTCCAACTTCCATACATGGATTTCAGTGGCAAACACAGTTATTGTTTCTCATCCATCGATAGAGAAAACAAGCAGGCTGGTGTCTCTCTCCCTTCTCTCTCTCTCTCTTCTTCTTCTTCTGACCTCTTCAACAACGTCATTACGTCCTTTATCTTCTATTGACGTAAGCACGCCCCACACACACATACACACACACTCTCTATCTTAAAAGGACTTTCACTGAGTCCGTAACACAGAGAATTCATTTCTTTGTTCTCCAATATGATTGAAGAACAACACCTCATATCTGCCCAGGTAGTCTACAACCTAATGGTACAAACATGACATTTTCCAATTTCAGTTTCCTGTGTTCCCCTTTCTTTTTTCATTCTGATCCACCTCCAGTCCTGACATTTTTGTGGCCTTTCCAAAAACCCGTCACCGCCCCCCCTCCCGCCACAGCTCCCCATCACTCATTTCTGTCTCTTTCCCCCATCTTGTTACCTCTGCCCTTTCATCTTTCCACTAATAGTTCCCATTACCACCTTCCTTACTTATCAGATTCCAGTGGTGGTTGCCTTTGTATTCCAGTTTACCATTGTCCAACAGCTAGCTCCACCTTCAGCTTTTCCTCTCCCCACCACCCCCAGCTGGGCCTTTTTATCCCCTGTCTACTTCCACCTATCACCCACCTGCCTCTGCTTCCCAACTCCACCCCTCCCCCACTTGGCTCCATCTGCCTGTCATCCTTCATCACTCCTCAGTCCGCCAATCACCAATTGGCCCTTGTGTCACACCCTCCCCCCCTCCCCCTTTATACTGGCTATCTTCCTGTTATCTTCCTCTCAGTCCTGATGCAGGATCTCAACACAAAACATCGATAATTCCTTTGCCCCCACAGACCCGCTATTTTCCTCCAGAAGTTTGTTTTTTTTGTGAGAGGACTCATTTGGTGGATTTGACATCTGTTTATCTTTATGTGACTGTGAACCTGAAGGAATTACTTCAGCACTTTTACTGGATATTTCTGGTCACCCGTGTCAGTCTAGTCTCCTAGATAAGGTTTCATGTCCCTTGCTCTCAATTTAGCCTGTTGCCTTGATACTCTGTCTGGCCTCCCTCAGTCCACCCAATGGAAATGCGACCCCATCCAAACCATTGCTCCACATTCAAGTCATAAACTTAAAGAGTTATACAGCATGGAACCAAGCCCTTTGGCCCAACTTGTCCATGCCAACCAAGTTGCCTACCTGAGCTAGTCCCATTTGCCTTATTGCCTTAATATTATTGGGGCAGGCACGGTAGTGTAGCGGCTAGTGTAATGCTATTACAGTACTAGAGACCCGGGTTCAGTTCTGGCCACTGTCTGTAAGGAGTTTGTACGTTCTCCCCTTGTCTGTGCGGGTTTCCTCCGCGTGCTCTGGTTTCCTCCCACATTCCAAAGACGTACGGGTTAGGACGTTGTGGGCATGCTATGTTGGCGCTAGAAGCATGGCGACACTTGCGGGATGCCCCCAGAACACTCTACGCAAAAGATGCATTTCACTGTGTGCTTCGATGTACATGTGACTAGTAATCTTATCTTATCTTATCTTATCCCACCAAATCCCATTCACCCTTCATCCCTTTACTTTCTGACCCACAATAACTCCAACTAAGTAATGCCTTAATTTTAAAATTCTCATCTTTGTTTTCAAATTCCACCATAAACATAGTCCTCTCTTATTTGTCTACTCTTCACCATCCATTTATCCTTCTGGGTTAGCTGATCTCCTCCAATTCTGGCTTCCTCAAATTTACGTAATGTTCCTGACTTTCAAATGTCAAATTCCTAAATCTGGAATTCCCACCCACTCTCTCTTCCTTTCAGACATTGCTAAAACCTATCCATACTGTCATTGTAATATTGTATGGTACCATGTTAAGAGTACTAACACGTGACCAACATCTCTCTGCATTGTTTCCACTTTATTTAGCATAGAACTTGCTGGAAGTCTGTCTGCCTCTGTAAAATTAGCACGTATTATTAATGCTCTCTCCAGCACCACAGTGACCAACTTGGACCAAACCACAATTTTTTTCCCTATACCTTAGTCTATTGTTTCAGGTGACGAGCAGAGAGCTCCAGATACCTAATAAAGTTTTCCCCTCCATGGACTCTGTCTATACCTTTCGCTGCCTTGGTGAAGCAGCCAGCATAATCAAAGACCCCTACCAACCTGGGTCATTCTGTCTTCTCTCCTCTCCCATCAGGCAGAAGATACAGGAGGCTGAGGGCACATACCACCAGGCTCAAGGACAGCTTCTATCCTACTGTGATAAGACTATTGAACAGTTCCCTTATACGATGAGATGGACTCTTGACCTCACAATCTACCTTGTTATGATCTTGCACCTTATTTTCTACCTGCAATGCACTTCCCTGTAGCTGTGACACTTTACTCTGTACTGTTATTGTTTTTACCTGTACTACCTCAATGAACTCTGTACTAACTCAATGTATCACACTGTGTAATGAATTGATCTGTACAAACGGTATACAGGACAAGTTTTTCACTGTACCTTGGTACAAGCGACAATAATAAACCGTTACCAATAACGTGTTAACTGAGGAAAAATGCTAATTTCCAAAAGGCTTGGAAAAATTCTTTGGCAACCTCCTTCTATAAAATCCATCCAATCCGTCATTAATGTAGAAATTGACTGTAAGCATCATCATTTCATTCTGCAGGATTCAATGAATTGACCATTCCTAGAGAATTCTTGGTACAAAAGTACATTCTGGTATAAACACAACAGCTTAGAAATTGCAGCAACAACAATCTGTCGGAGGAACCCAACAGCTCGAACAGCATCTGTGGGAGGAAAGGAATTCAGTGACTGTTTCCCTCCCACAGAGGCTGATCGACCCGCTGAGTTCCTCCAGCAGATTGTTTGTTGCTCCAGGTTCCAGCACTTGCAATCTCTTGTGTCTCCAGCTTAGAAATTGCATTATGTAGCCCAAAGCTTTTGTATTGCACTTGAATCATGGACTGAGTACAAGTTCCAGATCTTCCTGTGAGGGCTATTTCATTGGTGCTTAAAGAGGACGTGATATGACAGCAACCTTTAAGAGGCATTTAGATAGGCACATGAACAGGCGTGAAATGGAGACATATGGAGGCAGATGGGAATAGTTTGACATCATGGTCGGCACAGACAATGTGGGCTGAAGGGCCTGTTCCTGTGCAGCACTGTTCTATGTTCTATGCTCTATGAGTACATGCCAAGGTTTTCGAGCCTTGCTCTGACAAACGAATACAACATCCATAGCTGCCTCTTCCTCGGGATCCTGACACCACGCACCCAGCTGTGGTCCTAGCTCCCATCTCATGATTTCCCCTACTAGGACCTCTTGATCTCCCTCCCTGATTATTGGCAGTGAAACACTCAAGGCCCCACTTTGAAGAAGAGAAGAAGAAACCGTCCCTGGCTTCCTGGATGCAATTTAATCTTCAGCCAACATTTGTAAAAACAGTTTCTTGCAGTAATTATCACATTGCTGTTTGTGGGATCCTACTGAATTGCAATTGGTTGCTTTGTCTCCTGTGGTGTCACAGTACAAACAGCCATAATTAGCTGCATCCTTTGGGTGTTCTGAAAGAGAGGTGAAAGATGCAATTTTTTTCATACCATTCTTTGATCAATCTGCAGGTTTCTAAATATCTTAACAGATTTTCGTTGATTTATTCATCAGGATACAGGCTTTGTTGGCAAGGGCAGTATTTATTGTCCATCCCTAATTGTCTGTGAAATGGTGGTGAGAAGCTGCCTTCTTGACTTGCTGCAGTACATCTGGCACAGTAGTGTAGAAGACGGTGCTGCTGCCTCACAGCTCCAGCAACCCAGGTGGGATCCTATTTGGTGCTGTCTATGTGGAGTTTGCATGTTCTCCCTGTGACTGTGTGGGTTTTCACTGTGCTCTAGTTTCCTTCTATGTCCCAAAGACATGCTGGTTGGTAGGTTAATTGTCTACTGGAAATTATCCCTTGTGTAGGTGGGTAACAGGAGAATAGGGGGGAGTTGACGGTTATAGAGTTGTGTGAGAGAGAATAGGTTACAGGGAAATAAGTGGGGGATTGCCCCGAGAGCCAGAATTGTCTGCTTCTATGTCATAAGGAAGTATGAGAAATAATACAAGAAAATAGCATTGGGTAGTGTTACGGACTAGGTTACTATTGGTGAATGTCCCTTTAAGATAGAGCTTTGTGTGTGTGTGTGTGTGTGTGTGTGTGTGTGTGTGTGTGTGTGTGTGTGTGTGTGTGTGTTGGCGTGGTTACAACAACAGAAGATAAAGGACATAATGATGTTTTTGAAGCAGTCAGTCGGAGGAGAGAGAGAGAGAGAGGGAGACCAGCCTGCTAGTCTCTATCGATGGATGAAAAACAGTAACTGTGCCTGTCACTACAATCCACGTATGGATTTTTGGAGTAATCCGGTGGAGTCCACTTTGTCGTTAACCTGTAAAAGGAAACAGGTATTTGTGTGGATGGCCACGTCTCGTATGCTTTTCGGGGTGGCAGATGCTTCGGAACAAAGCAGTGGAGTTCATTTTGTTGTTGACCTGTAGAAGTAAACAGGTATTTGTGTGGACGGCCACGATTCGAGAGCCTTTCGGGGTGAGGCAGATGCGGTGTAGTAGTCACTGCTGAGTAGACATTAAGGTGTCGTATGGGTTCCATTGTGGAAGATTTGGATTTCGTAATTACTCTCTATTTTCTCTCTATGTTTTGTCTTCAGTCAACGGTGGTTGTTGAAGAAGCCTTTGATCACGTTTCACCTTACGGCTTGCTGAACTGAACTTTGAGAAGTATTCCTGGAATTGGAGCTTGGGAGTTTGCCACACACACACTTGGAGTTTAGTTTTGGGGTTAATGTTTAAGATTTAACATTTTTACTTCCAACATTCTAACACTGTTACTTTTATTTTTCTTATTATCATAAGTAGTTATTAATTAAATAGTTTTAAACACTTATACATGACTCAGAGTGTTTCTTTTGTTGCTGGTTCATAGCATTTAGACCCAGTGAGTGTGAAGGACAATTGACATTGACATATTTCCAAGCTGGGATGGTCTCCGAATTGGAGGTAACCTGTTGATGGTGGTGAATACCAATACAACATAAAAATCTATCCAAAATTGCAAGAATCCCTGGTATTTTTTACTGCTCTCCTTTCTTATTGTTAGGTATTACAAGAGGGCTGTGAAAAACCAAAGGGTTCTGAACATCAAACAAATATTTATCCAGCAACTTTAGAAGGTCAGATCCAAGGTCAAGGCAGTGTTTCCTGGTTTATCTCACCAAGACAATTATCACCACTTTTTATCCAAAGCAGCAAAGGAGCATTGATGATTGATGAGTACTGTTAGCACAACACTTCAAGGGGTTGTCAATTATATCCTTCCTTTGTCTTGATGTGAATAGCATTTGCAGGATGCAGCTAAACAAATGGATTGTGAAAAGGTTTTCATTTAATCAGGTGTTGACTCTGAAGTCATTCAGTTCTTGAAAAGTTTATGCACTGGACTGGTCTGGCAAAGAGAAGGCACAGAAACAATGAATTGATCTGTTAGGAATCTAGAAGTAAAGGGAAGAAACAAGGAAATTATGTTAAACATTAAAAGAAGGAAATTATATTGAACGCACAACTTTGATATAAACTTTATTATATATATCATGACTTTTTCAATTCTGGTTTTGAAATAATCAGCAAGCTTACACACATAGGAATGATTGAGAACAGGCCATGGTGATAATAAGAAGGCCGTATTTGAATCACTTGGGGGATTTTCATGCTCAGATCGTTAATGCTTACTCATTGGGAATATTTTTCTGGCTGTGTCTTCACATATGATTGCAGTGACATTCTTGATTCTTTCTGCTTATCAAAACTTTTCAAGGACTTGCTTTTTAATGAGGAGAGCAGGAACCAGTCAATCACATGGCTGTACTTATGTCCAAGATCTGTATACCCACAGAAAGAATGCCTCCATCGAATTTTGGCTTGATTTTGAAATGCTTTACATCCAGCCCCTTTTCCAAGAAAAGACAGAAAATCAGGTAACTGTAATGTCTCTAAAAGCAATAAAAGTTGGCATTTGTATAATAATGAAGTTGATGTGTATTTACCGCTTTCTTGGCATGTTGTGGTGTTTCTGTCAGTGGCTTAAAATTATTTGATTTAATTTGATTTTCTGTACTTCATTAACAAAGTATCAGACTGTTAAATATAAATACAAAATATAAAGGACTGTAAAGTCAAGGGATACAATAGTGTGGATTATTCGCATTCATAAAGTAAACTGAGGCTGATGTACTGGCATGATTTAGCAAACTGCAGTCAGCATTACTAACATTTCCACAATAGAACGTGATGTTGGCACAGACTTACAAAAAAATTCACCCCAGTAGACCAAAGACAGGATGACAGAGGCAATGCTGGTGGTTAGATGTGCTTTTGTAGCACTAACAATGAATAAAAGACATGTTTTTCCCCTTCTGGGGCTGTTTCATATCTGATAAGGCACAAAGCAAAGAGACAGGGAAACCTTCAATGCTGGCAGTATTGGAACTGTGGTTTTAATGTTGAAAATCCTCTGGAGGAAAGTGGTTGCAGATGTTAAAAGCAAAGAATCAGTAGAGCACATCCAGCCTACCTCTTCTAACTGATAATGTGCAGTTTTCAATGTTGACATGGGCAAATTCCACTGAGGGAACTGATGAAGTGCAGACATTGTTCCAAGAAAATAAAGATCTGAGTTTTCTTTGACTCCTCAAGGCAATCAGGCAAGACTTTAGATTGTAATTTATTCCACTTTCATCAGCTACAGTTCAGAGATGAACTTTCTGTGTTCCCCACTGACAATAACTCAGGGAATTTCTGATCAATCTATGGATTCTATATAATAAAGTGTCCAGGCATTGTGTAATTGTTAACAGGCATGTTGAGGTCATGTTGGGAATCACGCTCACCATTTCATTACGTGTTGAAATCAGCTATTTTAACAGAAACAGTGCAAAGAGTTGAGGCCATATTTGGAACAATGGTGTAGATCTTCATTTTCAGCTCATCCATAAGGAACTAACATTGAATTTTGAACAGACCAGTTCTAATTCCTATTAAGTTCCAAATGAGCCTCATGTCACTTTAATTCATCCACCCCAATCCAAATATTCAATTTGCTTCTCCAAACCCATATTTAGCTTCCTTTAAATATACGTCTCCTCTTCACCTCAATCATTCAATGAGGTGTTGAGTTCAACATTCCTAACTCCAATTCGAAGTGAGCTCGCTGGGGATACATATTGACTGCAAGCCATGTTTTTCTACTTATCACAAATAAATCATGGAAATTTTTTGGCAGTCAGAGGAAAGTTTGCATGTAGGATTGAGACTCAAGGAAAGGTGATGAGGGTCACACTCAAAAGCTTCAATGAGTTCAGACCACTGAGTACCTTTTAACTGGAATACAGTAGATTTGCAGTGTGATAACAAGTAGGACAGTCTGAGAAAGTTCTCTTCTCAGACAGTCCCTGGGAATTAAAGTGGACTTACTTCCACTTTTGTTTTCTGGGCTCTGAGGTAGCTAAGGAGACCAATGTGAGAGCCAGAGGCTCGTCCACAGACGGGGGAGGAGATGGCTGACAAGAGAGGATGCGGACAGTTTGTGAGGTGGGGCACTGTTTTTGTCCCTTAACAAGGTTCATGTGTGCTTTGATGCACGGCCTCATGGTTTTCAGTACTCTCCGAGTGCTCCCTCTCCACTTTGAATGTTCATGGGTGAGAGATGTCGAGGACTCAGTGGGAATGTTACACTTCTTCAAGCATATCCTCAAATCTTTTCCTCGGTAATCCTTGGTAATCTGTTCCCATGACAGATTTCTGAATAGAACGTCTATTTCAGGAGTCTGATGATGGGCATGCAAACAACATGTCCTGCCCAATGGAGCTGAGTGAATCTAACAAGGACCTCAATCATGGGGACGTTGGCCAGAGAGAGAGGGAGAGGACACTTATTGGTTCACTTATCCTTGCAATGAATTTGCAGGGTTTTGCTGAGACAACACTGGTGGTAATTTGATGTTTGCTGCAGTTAATCTGGTTTTCAGAAGTATACAGGGAGGCAAAGGATCACTGCCGTTTTATAGGCAATTACATTTATACAAGGTCGGAGGTCTTGATCTTCAAACACCCCTTTTATTCATTTCGTTCAAACTCTTGCTCATGAATTTCATCATCATTTGTCTGCCTTCTGAGAGGTAACTTCTGAGAAATAGGAAGTGATCCATGTCTCAGAAAGTAACACACACCTATGTTTGAAAGCCTCCAGTTACTCAAGGGAAAGAGTTGACAAATCAGAAATTATTATGCAACAGCATGATCTACCTTACGAACCAAGAGTGGAGGACCCAAAGCCAACTAAATCAATTGGTAAGTTTCATCATGACGAAAAAGAACAACTAATTAGGATGGTAGAAAATGCACAGCCAGAAAGCAGCACAGGAAATAACTATATGCAACATTACGAGCAGATTCATATTTACTCACTAGATCAGCAAATGCAATCCAGTGAGTTTCCTGCAACACTAAGCTGCCCCATAAGCACTGGAACCCATGGAAAATTTTCAATAATGTTAATTGTAAACTCTAAATCAAATACTGGAGTATCTATAAGGTTCTGAATTTGATAAAATAAGATATCTTTATTAGTCACATGTACATCGAAACACACAGTGAAATGCAACTTTTGCGTAGAGTGTTGTGGGGGCACCCCACAAGTGTCGCCACACTTCCAGCGCCAACATTGCATGCCCACAACTTTCTAACCTGTACGTCTTTGGAATGTGGGAGGAAACCGAAGCACCCGGAGGAAACCCATGCAGACACGGGGAGCACGTACAAACTCCTTACGGACAGTGGCCGGAATTGAACCCGGGTAGCTGGCGCTGTAAAGCGTTACGCTAACTGCTACACTACCGTGCCTGAGATCTGTGAGGAAGCAAAACCAAAGATAAATTTCTTAATAGTGTGTTGGTAGAACTTAGTACAGTCCTGAAATTTGAATATCTTTTTTTAAAGGTAAGAGCGGTATTGAAGAATAGAGTGACTTAGAATTGAAGCACATATGTCAGATCCTTCTGCGTTGCCCATTCCGAAGACTGTTGGCATCATGTATTTTTTCAGTTTTTCACAATGCAGGAAGCCATCGTTACTGGGTCCCTGTGGTCCTGTGATTTATTATTGATCAGTCAATGGCATAGCCTTGCAAGAACTTTTTATAAGAAAACATTGACAAGTTTTAAGCTATTTTGGTTCTGTGCAATTATTCATTTAACATTTTTGTCAGGTTTTCTTTACTTTCCAAGAAATATTCGATTGACTGAAAGAAACAAATATACGAAGATAGCAGAGTGCTAAACCGCATATTCAGATGAACTGATGAACACAAATCTACTTTTAATTTGGGTTTGGATAATGGTTAATGAGGATGAGAATTAGCAATCCCAGCTCGGTTAAAATCGAATTAACCTGATTACTTTGAATCATAAATTATATCTTTTTCCTCACATTAATAATACTCCATTTGGTGGCGTATCACTCTGCACTATAGTTAGGACTTGAAGTTGCTGTTTTCTTTTATTTTTGGTTCACACTGGATGTGATTTTTGGTTTTTATTAGCACTCAGCAAAATAAACACTTTCAGTTATTAAAACATAAATCAAGAGATACATCTACAGTCAGTATCTGTAAAATGGATCTAAATTCAGATCTGTAATAATATCAATCATAAACTAGTTCAGACTTTATCTAAACTTTTTCTTATATTATCTTTATTTCCTTTTCCAAAATCTGGATCACAAGAGGACTTTGAGCTGCCAACCAAATATCAGGCATGGTGCCCATGTACTTCCACTCTTTAGTTTCAACTAATCTAACTTGGGAAGTATGGAGGGGAGCATTTCCTTAATTTTCCATCTGTGTGTGGTCTTTGTGCTTTAGATCCTGTTTCAACCAATCAAAGTCTTTCGATTTGCAAATTACATTGCAACACAAAATGGCAGCAGCTTTACCCCACAATCCTTTGCTGTAATGTTAACACTGTCTCAGAGATGCAGTACCTTTAATTCAATTTGCTTAGGTAAGTGTTCATTGTGTCAAAATATTTGCCAATTACAATAGTTTGCTAAACAAAATATTAGGGTGCAATTTCAACTGAAATGTATGGGGTAGCAACATTTCTTTTTGCTAATTTATTTATGTGAAAGTTACTTGCAAGGCTGCATTTATTGCCCATCCCTAACTGAGTGTGAGTTGAATGGTTTATTAGACCATTTCAGAGGGCAGCTAAAAGTCAGTCATCTTGATCTGGATTCTGGGGGATAGCTGCAGTAAAGACACAGATTTGCTTTCTGAAAGACCATTAGTGAACCAGATGTATTTTTATGGTGAGCTGGTCATCATTACTGATACTATCTTTTTAATTTGAGGTTAGTTAATTAACTTTATCTTAATTCCTCAGCTGTCACGGTGGGATTTAAATCTTCTGACTCGGCTAATGATTTAGTAACATAATAATTTAACCACTTGCTGTTTCTGGTGGTATCTGAAATGAATGTACCTGCATCCAGGTTTCTGGGACTGTGCCTGAGCATCTCTTTATTACATGATTTGAACTGTTTGATCTTGTGACCATGTCATCATTAAGCAAACTTAATGCAGTGGGGCATAAAAGTTGTCTCTGCCTACTACAGACTGTTAGTTATGGAAGAAGAAAGAATTTCTCCCTCTCAGTTCACAAATTCCGCTTGTGTGCGGAACTTTGATGTTAAAAGATTTTAATTAAAGTTGTTGATAGTTCATGCAGTACAGACATTAATCTCCTGAGTAGGAGGCAGCTGCTCCATTGGATAATTTTTGTCCAAACATTGCCAGCTCCAATTCTTTCAGTGAAAGTACTGATGCAGCAATACAATGTCAGTCCTCAGAGGGTTAATGATGTAAATAATCCACTGAACCAACATCTACTTTCATTTTGGTGCTGTGTGCAATTATTCTAAAACCCTTTTGTGTGAGGAGTACAAGCATTTGCAATGCTCCAGAGCCATTTCCATGGTTCCATTAGTTTGCAGCAGTAAATGTATTGAGTTTGTTTACATTCCTGTGTCTGGAAACAAGCCACCATTGTAATTTAAACAACATGCAATTTTGAAATGTAACATACCAGCCAAATGCTGGTGTTTTCTATTCATGTAATAATTCCCAGAGAGGACTATCAGATGTTGTTTGTTTTAATGAATATGGACTTGCTGAGGTAGCAGGGACAATGAAAGAATGTGAGATGTAAAGGTATTTCATTTCACATGTTGCTTTCATTATTATTTTATGGATTTTCGTCTGCTGTATTCCCAGGGGTAAAAGTGCAGCAGATGGAGCACAGGAACAAGAGTCGGACATTTCAGGCCTTCAGGTTGTAATGAAATTGTGGCTGATCAGTGACCCAGCTCCATTCACCAATATTCCTTACTATGGAATTCAGTGCAGATATGTGTGGAGTGATGCACCTTGGAAGGAGTAATGTACAGTGTGAGTAGGCTATAAGTAACGTGACCTTGAAAAATATAGACATGCAAAAAGATGTTGTTGTCCACATTCCTCCATCTTTCAATGAGGCACATCCTGTTCAAATATTCCATCTCTGCTCTGTACTTCTGTTCATAGGTACATATCAAGTCAATATGGTAGGTGAATAAATATATGTGGGCTTGTAGGAATAGAATAACAAAGCAAAACATTGCACCTGGAAATATTACAAAGTACTGGTTGGACCTCGGCTAGATTATGATAGATTATTTTGTGTAGCAAATTTAAGGGAAGATGTAAAGGCCTTAGTTAAGGGAAGGGGACTCTGTTTATGAGGAAAGATTGGGGAAAGTTAGAGTGCGTCCTTTTTGGAATAGAAGTTTAGAAGGTGATGTCCACAGTTTATCTATATAATGAGAGATTTTGATAGAGAAAAGAGATCCCCGGTCTCTCTGCTCTATCTGGATAATTGATAATGTCCAGAGGAGAAAGTGAAAAGAATTTATTTCTCTAGAATTGTTTGGATTTGAAACTTTCCACTTGAAAGTTTGTTGAAAGCTGATTCTGCAACTAATTTTAAAAGGGAGATGATCAGGTACTTACAGTTGAGGAACTTATTGGATTAGGAAGACAAACAAAAGATGCATCATTAAACATGATTCTCTTTCACAGCTAGCAGAAGCGGAGAGAGCTGAATCACTTCCCTTTACAACATAAGTTTTTATGATTGTGCATTGTAGCATAGTTTATTGTACCAACAGAGGAAGAGATTGAATAATTTCCTCCCAATCCATAGGCAGTTGCCTAGAAATTCATGTCCAGTCTATGACTTCCTGGCTTTCCCCATCATCTTTCTTCAATAGCAGAGTGACCCACTCAGTTTTCTAGTCTAACACAGTAGTTCCTGAATCATGTAAGTTTGGACGATTTCTCTTTAAAATGCTGAAGCTTTTATAAGGCGTCGGTCAGACCATTATTTGGACTATTGTGAGCAGTTTTGGACCCCATATCTAAGGAAGGATGTGCTGGCATTAGAGGGGGTCCAGAGGAGGTTTACAAGAATGATCCTGGGAATGAAAGGGTTAGCATGAGGAGCATTTGATGGCTCTGGGCCTGTACTCGCTGGAGTTTAGAAGCATGAGGGGGGATCGCATTGAAATGTATCGAATATTGAAAGGCCTGGATAGAGTGGACGTGGAGAGGATGTTTCCAGTAGCGGGAGAGTCTAGGACCAGAGGGCACAGCCTCAGAATAGAAGGACGTCCCTTTAGAACAGAGATGAGAAGGAATTTGTTTAGCCAGAGCATGGTGAATTTGTGGAATTCATTTCCACAGACTTCTTTGGAGGCCAAGTCATTGGGTATATTTAAATCAGAGGTTGATAGGTTCTTGATTAGTAAGGGCATCAAAGGTTATGGGGAGAAGGCAGGAGAATGGGATTGAGAGGGAAAAATAAATCAGCCATGATTGAATGGCGGAGAAGACTCAATGGGCCGAATGGCCTAATTCTGTTCTTATGTCTTATAGTCTTAAAATGTTGGGAAGGGCATTTTCTAATCCAGTGTATTACTTCTAATTTTACAAAATGCAATTTGAACTCTGTTTCCAAGATTTATTCCATTGACTTCAACGCAATGAACTTGAAAGGCAAAGTCCAAGGTGTTTAAACTGGTCTAGTACTACTGACTAGATATTGATATAAATAGACAAATATCATTTAGTTTCACAAAAAAACTATTGTTAAATAAAGGAAAAATACAGGCTTATTATTAATTTCCAGAGAGCTAAGCAAAAGGCCGTAATAGAAGTGAAAGCAAAATATGGAACAATAAAAGCAAAGCAGTGGCAGGTGATGTGTTAATGAACCAAAGATAATGTGCAAATGCAATTATCAGATGCCAGCTGCTCTTCTAGTTTGGTGCCATCAATAACCACAATTTGTATTAACGTAGCACCTTTAGTGCAGGAAAAAAATTCCAGGGCATTAATGGAATCATAGAAATTTATAGCAGAGGGATTTTCGATCCATTATGTCTATGCTGTTTGGAAGAGTTGTCTCACCTTATCCAGCCAGCTATCTTTAAGGGGCAGGAGCTCCATTTGACCAATAAAATGGTCTTTTGGATGACTAAAGAGGTAAGGGGGAACATAAAACTAAAAGGAAAATGCCTAAAATAAAAGGGTAAAACCTGGCAGAAAAGGACATATTTAAAGAACAGCAAAGGGCTCTAATAAACAAGTTAAAGGTTTATGAAATGAAACTTATAGCGGAAAACAAGATCCACAAGGTGTTACTTTGCAAATTATGTTAGGAAGATGAGGATAGTTAGGAGGAACATGGGTCCCGTAAACTGATGGTGGTGGTGTAGGTGTTAAGTTACTGGACAGGTAAGTTTCTGCTGCATCTGGCTCCAGGTCAATTCCTAGTTTTAAATCTGAGATTGATTTATTTTTCAAACTAGATGGTAGAGGAAAGGCATACGGATCAGCCAGATCTCATTGAATGGGAGAACAGACTCAGGATGTTAAATTCCTATCTAGCTGTGGCCCAAAGCCCCACACTGGACATGCATTACTATGGGAAATGTTGGGGGTGCTGGCTCTTGCATCGAATGTTAGATCGTGACTCCAGTTGGTTTTTCAGGAGGATGTAAATAGTCCTAAGGCACTGTTTTGAAGAAAACCAGGGGAATTCATCACTGTGTTAATTTCTTTGTTTAATCCCTCAATGAACATCAGAGAAATGGGTTGTCCAGCCACAATTACATTGTTGTTTGTGGGAGCTAGCTGTGTGAAAATTGGCTATTATATTCCCAACATTATAACAGTGACATCACATTAAAAGTATTTTATTAATTGAAAAGGTTAATTCAGACTACAAAAGAGTCTCTATAAATGCAAGTCTTTCTTTTCTAAACCTATTTTCCATCTCTTAGTCCAGAACTTTGTAGGTTGCATCACTTCATGTGCAAATCCAATATATCATTGCTTTGAAATGTACTATTCTATTCCTTTCTACCTCTATTCCTTTGGGTAATGAGTTGCAGATCAGTGCTGCTCTCGAGTGAATAAAGCAGTAAGAAAGATATTTACACCTCCTGTATGCACTTAACCTCATGTTTACTTCAATGGGCAATAAAACTGATCGGAAAACTGGAGTGAAGAATATGGAAATAATGAACAATGGTTCAAACCTTTGTGAGTCTTTTACACAGCATGTGATGTGTTTTTGGTGGAAAGTTTTTTTTCTGGTGTAACTTTCAGGAAACAAGACAAGATCTCCCTTTTAGAACCCATTTTCATTTCTTAGTTGCCCTCAATGCAAAGCAAAGTGCTTGATTATTTCCATTATCATTTCATTTTGCCTGAATGATCTTACAGAAGGAATTGTATGTGAAGTGACAATGTATAAGCTTAGAGAGTGTTCATATGTGGCTAATCAGCATTCCTTCTGGGACATAATGTGCCATTAATTTCTATTATTCTATGATAAAAGGGTAGGGAGATCATTAATGTATGTTATCAAGCACTGGTTGATGCTGTTAAAACCCTGGTGTCATTTTGATTTCTGCAGTGTAGCTTTAAGCACAGACTTACTATTCTCTGTGTATCATATTGTGACCCTGACTAGACAGGAGAGTCATGTGGTGTGCTTGTCTTGTAATGTTGTCACAGACTGGGAGCTTCGATCAGGAACTTAAAAGTCTCAACATTTATATCGTATAGATGTTCTGCTGAGTAAATGAACACAACACATATTAGAGGCAGTTGTGTTTGTCTCTGCATATGTGTCTCTCTGTGTGCGCACGTGTATATGCTGTGCCATAATGCCTTTATGAAGACATTCAGTAGGAACAAACGAATAAGGTAAACTGTCCTCAAAAATCATGAGTGGGACTGACCAGGAAGGCAGACTTGCATCCTTGCTGTTGTGGAGGGAATAAAAATATCCCAGTTGTTCAGTATATCAGCCCTGATCACTCCTGATACCTCCACTACGTTCCATTAAGATGGTACTTGAGGTTCATGGTGCTTGCCTATTTGTTTGTAATTCCTGTATTCCCAATGGAAGCAAGACAACTAGCACTGGCACCTTCAGTGGTATATTACATTGAAATAGCTTTTTATTAGTATCAAGCAGGTAGACAGCCCAAGAATTTCCTGCAGAATCTAGACCAATAACAAAATCATTGCTTAAACATAAAACCCACAGAATAAGTCTGGCCAAAAGAGAAGTCAGAAAGATAAATCTGGCTTAGATGAAGTCAAACTCCTTGAAGGCCTAGTTTTATCTTTTTCAATTCAATTAAGAGATGATTAACGATAAGACAACAATTAAGAATGTTGTATACTTTTCGATAAATCCTGATTAGTCCAATAATGGTAAGACAATTTTTAAATAAAATGATATCTGCAAGGTTCCTCTTGAACAAATTTATTGGAAACTTACACCCTTAATTCCATTATTTTGCTCTCAAGTGTGTCACCGCAATCTGGAGCTGTCGGTGGAAAGCAGTGGAAAGGGAAAATGATGCAGTTTAAATGCATTGATTAAAAGTAATCTTAGTTGTGGTACTAAAACATTAAGAGGCACTTGCAGCTTCAACATTTAGCAGTCTTCTTTCTTTAATAAATTAAAATATGATATTGATATGTTATGTAAACAGGAGCATATTGCTTGATTAATAGTCTTATAGTCAACTTGAATGTAAGAGTGAGTTGATTATATGTATGCATATCATGAGAAGCAATGCGGGGTTTCAATCCATACTTTTCTGATCCATGAATTTTCATTATACAGTTGCAAATTAATTACCACAGGCTCTGGTTATTTGAATATCTCAATGACAGCTCCTAATAGGGAGTATGACATACTTATCATCTTTTTCATTTAGTGTCTAGCTGGGGGTAATTTACTGAACCTGATTTAACAGTCAATCATAGCACTGATGAATTCAAAGTTAAATATAATTGACTTGGTTGTCTTCAGAATTTAAAGTGCACTTTGCTCTGCACTTTTTAACATCTTAATCCTGTTTGTGCATTTTCTTGGAGCAAACCTTTTTTTCCCTTAAAATGTACATCATACATTAAAGAAATATAATTGGGTTATGCTGGACAGGTTAGTAACATCGAATC
This sequence comes from Pristis pectinata, assembly GCF_009764475.1. NCBI lineage: Eukaryota > Metazoa > Chordata > Chondrichthyes > Rhinopristiformes > Pristidae > Pristis > Pristis pectinata. Next base: position 38,373,800 of record NC_067419.1, on the reverse strand, counting down.
ATCATGTTTTCTGCAGTAGTAGTTCTCTCTAAATAAAGTACGTTAAGTACTTTAAGTTAAAGTACTTACAAGTTAACTACAAGTTAAGTAAGGGAATAAAGTACAAGTTAAGAATTCTTGCCACAATTTTACAGATATTTGTTAAGAACTCATTCAGAGTACTGCATAGAGTTTTAGTTTCCAGAGAAGGATACTTGCGGGCTGTCCCCGGTCACTAACACCCGATTTACAGACACCCTTGCATGTGAACAAGCTCCCTTACTATTATTAAATCTTGGAAGCAAGTCAGAGAAGATCACTAGTTTAATTTCTGGAGTGAAGTTGTCAACTGAGTATATCTAGTCTACACTCTGTGTAGTTTAGAAGAATGAGAGGTGATCCTATTGAAACATATGATTCTGAGGGGGCTTGGCAGGACAGATATTAAGAGGGTTTATTGCCTTGTTGGGAAATCGAGAACCACAAGACAGTTTCAGAACTAGGGTCACTCATTTAAGAGGGAGATGAGCAATTTTTTTTCTAAGAATCCAGAATGTTAGGAATTCTCTATCCAGAGAGAGCTTTGTACATTGAATTATTGAATAGGTTCAAGCCTTGTAGATGTTTGGACTATCAAAAAAAGTGCAGTTGCTGGAAACCTGAAATAAAAGAGAAAATGCTGGAGACAGATCAAGCAGTATCTGTGCAACATGCAGATGTTTGAACTAGTAGAGAATCAAGGTTTATGGAGCTGAGGGTCAAACTGTGGCTAATCTACTCCTGTTTCTATTTCTTATGCTCTTATGATGAAATTGGTATGTGGTTATGTGCAAAATGAATGATAGTGATAGACCATTATAATGTATCTTTAAACACGGAACATGCTTTTCTCTATGTATCCGTGTGTGTGTTGATTCTGATTACACAGGAAGTTCATGTGGTGTGTCAACTTTGTAACAATGTAATAGATTCAGACATCCAGTTTGCACCAACAGCTCAGAGAGCTAACATGTACATAGTTTGTGTGCTGTCTTGGAAAACACACCCCTACCTCTTTGGTATGTCTCAATGAAGATGGTACATTTCCTTCAGACTTGCTGAAGAACATTGACAAATTCTCAATGAGCTTTCAGCATTGTTGCACTTCCCTGTGGCCATTCATACAAAATATCACTTGCCTAAAACTTCAGCATGTGCCAATGAGAGTGCAAAGTGCAGCACAGTGCAATCACATGAGTGTTAACTTATCAGTGAGGTATCACACACGCCAAGTTTACTTGTGTCACTGTTGAGTGGGAGTAAGCCAAGAAGGCTGCCTTGTCTGGTTGTGTCTGGAGACATGATGGTATGACCCATCTTGTACATTGAATGAATGAATGTACATACCCTTCAAGATCATGGAGACTGAAGAAATTGGTGATGTTGTGAGAGCTCAAAATGCCATGAAATATAAGCATAGAAAAGACAGAGAATTGGTTGCTAACATATTATATGCAAAACAAAAGACATCTAGTTTAAAGATGTTGTGCAGAAACTGACAGTTATTTTAATCTGATGACGTTAGAAATTGCTGAAAGCCACAAATTTGGGGCTAGGAACCAGACATTCGGTGAGACAATTAGTGAGTACATTGTTTCATTGAAGAGTTCATCCTTTCATTGTAAATATCCCATCTATTTAAATTGTTCCTCAGTGATAGCTTTGTGTGTGGATTGGCAAATAACGAATGTAATCAAAGCAGTTGAGCATGCAAAACCTGATATTAAAGCTTGCATGTTAAATTGCTGTGTCAGAGAAAGTGGTATCTACGAATCTAAGGATTTTGTCCATCAAAACCAATTAATAGTGCAGTAAGAACCATAACAGATTCTAATGCCTTAAAGAGACATTGAGAAGAAATGAAGTGACCAGAACTAAATGGTGGGCTTATGAAGACTTCAATAGTGGCTTTACTGAGGCAGACTAAGCTGTACGGCTGTGTAGGTGACTACAGTCACACTACATTGAGATGTGGACGGTGCACAATGTCCATTACCCCCTTTGCAAATCTTTTATGCAGACTTGACAGGATGAAAGATATTTATGGATTTGGACCTATCTCCTGCCTACGCATAAGTGAATATTGGCAAAGATAGTCAGCAGTACCTGACGTTCTCTCTTCTCCCCTTTCCTGTCGGGCAAAAGCCTGAGAGCATGTACCACCAGACTCGAGGACAGCTTCTATCTTACTGTTATCAGATTCTTGAACGGATCTGTCGTATGCTAAAAGATAAACTCTTGAATCTCCCAACCTACCTTGTTCTGGCCTTTGTATTATATTTGTCTACCTGCACTGTACTTTCTCTGTGATTGCAACACTACATTTTGCATTTTTTTTACTACCTCTATGTAATTATGCATGGCATTATCTGTCTGGATGGCATGCAAACAAATGCTTTACTCTGTATCTTGGTACATGTGACAATAATATACCAATACCATCAATGCACACACAAAGGGCTCTACTCATGCGCACTTATTCCTCATGAAGTCAAGTATTTTCCCATGATCATCCAGAATATGATAGATTAAATCTATCAAGAAGTGGATCATCTCTTGTGTAACCAAGATGATCTTCACTGTCCCAAGCACAGAAGAAAAAATCTTTTTTATTTTGGAATAAGTGCTCAGAAGCACAATACCAAGTTGAAGAAAATGGCCATTTTTGGGATGAGAACTATTACATGTGATTCCTTCCAAAGGCTGCATCTGTTGCATCATTTGTTGCAAGAGGATGTGAGGAGAATTTGAATCAAGGCTCATATGGTTGCAAAAACAGATTACTGAGTGATTACTCCTTTCCTTCACAAAAGTACCTGCATGTTGATGGGGAACTGAAAAAGTTCCCCAAATTTCTCAATGAGTTGCGAAGGGTTCAAAAACTAGTTAGATAAGAAATTGGGCGAATTTAGGCATGGCTCTTAAACTCTGGTTTTACCCAGGATTAAAATATCTCAGCAGTCACTTCTGGGTCAAGTTGCTCACGTTGGGAAATCGTCCCTGACAACTCCATGTGCAATGTCATTGTGGCTGACATTTCCCAGTATCAGTGACTTCATGTAACATGCAATGAGGCATCAGTCACACTCCTAGTGATGTCATATATCGTGCGCTGCACATTGTCTCCACTGCTGATAGAAATTGGAGCTTTTGTGTGCAACCTATGACCTTTGTTGTTCGTGTACAGAAAGGATCAAAATGAAACGGCAATTAAAGTTTTGCATTGTGACATTGATGTCTCACATACAGGGCCTGCCAGATCCATACTTCATGATTCACTGATGTTTCCTTCACCGATCTCAGCATCACTTCTAAGATGCTTGTTCCAGTCTCTGATACCCTGGAGCCACTCACGGCATGATCACACGGTCGATACCCCAGGCACACAATAGAGCATTGTGCCCCCCTCTGTTGCATTTCCCTTTGCTTTTTCTGCTGTTGTACTGTGGTTGCCATGGGAGGAATTCCTGGAGCACTGACCCACTTTCCAGTAGAGGTGTGACAGCAACACGGCAGCTATAAGCTCTGCACGCAGCTCCCAATGAGAATTGCACAGGCCCTGTTTCAGAGCATTAACATGAGCAAAATGCCACGGTGCTGCTTTTACTGAATCTTTGCCTAACTTTATAAATTTTTGGGGAGATCCAAATGGGCACTACAAACATGCAGTACATGTTTGGTGCACCAAGAGAGGGTGAAGCCCAATTTCTAGACAACAATATCGACTCTGAGAGAAGAGACTTTGAACTTTAATGATGAACATCCAAGAGCTGGCTTGAAAGGAATTGTAAGAATCGCTCTTTGGAAGGATTCCCAGGGAAAGGGAATCAAAAATTAGAGGGCATGGGTTTAAGGTGAGTGGGGTAAGATTTAAAAGGGACCACTTCTTCATGCAGAGAGTGGTGCATATATGGAACGAGCTGCCAGAGGAAGTGGTTGAGGAAGATGCAATAACATTTAAAAGACACTTGGACAGGTACATGGATAGGAAAAGTTTATTGCAAGTATTTGCCAGGCTTGTAGGAACAAGCCAGCCAAAGCTCCTTTGCAGCTATCAACCTATTTAGGGAACTCGGTTGTGACAAAGAGAATGACAGGTTCCTGGTATTGATTGATGGCTGGTTAGAGTGGATTGAAGTGAAATGCATGGGTTGATATAATGCTATTAAATGTACTGGTGATAAATTGATAGCATATATACACTTGTCAAGGTTTTCCTGAAAAGTTCATCTCTATCATTTTGATCTACTCTTTTGCAAACTTTATGAAGGAATGGAGAGGTCAGTCAGGATAGTTTGTATATTTAAAAAAAACAAGACCAGCAGGGATATACAATACTCAACATGAAACTTCTTGCTGAAGAATAGGACAATTCTCTGCACTACTGGGGGATATAAACATGCAGAAGCCTAGATGAAGAGAAAATTGAGAAAGTGCTTGAGCTTTTTACATTCAGATTTGGCTTTTGGAGTTGAACAGAGCAGTCAGCAAAGGCTGACCAGAAAGAATGTGGCTTCAAGCAATATAATTTTGCTTGTGCTCTTAGATCAACAGGTAAATCAAGCTTCATATAAGAAGGAAGCAGGGACCATGGAAGTAATCTGTGGAACTAAGAGGTATTTGGTTGAAATCAGTAACAGAATCTGAAGTAAATGGGTTTATTATTGTTACATGTACCAAGGTACAGTGAAAAACTTTGTTTTGCATGCCATCCATACAGATCATTTCATCACATCAGTGCATCAAGGTCATATAAGGGAAAAGCAATAACAGAATGCAGAATATAGAGTTACAGTTACAGAGAAAGTGCAGTGCATGTAGACAATAACGTGCAAGGCCATGACGAGGTAGATTGTGAGGTCAAGAGTCCATCTTATCGTACTAGAGGACTGTTCAATAGTCTTATAACAGCGGGACAGAAGATGTCCTTGAGCCTGGTGGTACATGCTTTCAGGCTTTTGTATCTTCTGCCTGATGGGAGGGGGGAGAAGAGAAAGTGTCTAGGGTGACTGGGGTCTTTTATTATGCTGGCTGCTTTACCAAGGCAGAGAGAAGTATAGACAGAGTCTATGGAGGGGAGGCTGGTTTACGTGATGTGCTGAGCTGTGTCCACAACTCCCTGCAGTTTCCTGAAGTCACAGGCAGAGCAGTTGCCATACCAAGCCGTTGTGCAACTGGATAGGATGCTTTCTATAGTGCTTCTATAAAAATTGCTAAGGATTGTTAAGAAGGCGTATGGTGTGTTGGCCTTCATTAGTCAGGGTACTGAGTTCAAGAGACGCAAGATGATGTTGCAGCTCTATAGAACTCTGGTCAGACCACACTTAGAGTATTGTGTTCAGTTCTGGTCGCCTCATTATAGAAAGGATGTGGAAGCTTTAGAGAGGGTGCAGAGGAGATCTACCAGGATGCTACGTGGATTGGTGGATAGGTCGAATAAGCTAAGGCTTTCCTCTTTGGAGAGAAGGAGAATGAAAGGTGACTTGAAAGAGATGTACAAGATGATAAGAGGCATAGATCGATTGGACAGTCAGAGACTTTTTCCCCAGGGTGACAATGGCTAACATGAGGGGGCATAATTTTAAGTTGACTGGAGGAAGATATAAGGGGGATGTCAGTGGTAAGTTTCTTACACAGAATGGTGGGTGTGTGGAACGCACTGCCTGCAGAGGTTGTGAGGGCAGATACATTAAGGATATTTAAGAGACTCTTAGATAGACACAAGTATGATAGAGAAATGGAGGGTTATGTGGGAGGGATGGGTTAGATAGATCTTAGGGCAGGATAAAATGTCAGCACAACATTGTGGGCCGAAGGGCCTGTACTATGATGTAATGTTCTATGATCAATGGGGCCATGCCGAATTTCTTTAGCCTCCTGTGGAAGTAAAGGCACTGGTATACTTTCTTGGCCATGGTATCTAACCGATTGGACAGGCTAGTAGTGATGTTTGAAGGAACTTGAAGCTCTTAAACATCTCCACCTCAGCACCATTGATGGAAACAGGACCGTGTGCATTGCCTCATTTCCTGACATTTGCTGAGATTGACTGAAAGGTTGTTGTCATGACACCATGCCACTAGGCTCTCTATCTCCTTCCTGTAATCTGTCTCATTGTTATTTGAGATTCAGGTCCCTAAGGTGGTGTCATCTGCAAACTTGTGGATGGAGTCAGAGTGGAATCTGGCCACACCATTGTGAGTGTAGAGGACTGAGGACTCAGCCTTGTATAGATGTAGATCAAATGATCTCTGATTGAGATGAAGCAAGTCTGAGAGATGAACCACTAAAATATGAGGTTGTATCTGAGTTGGGTGTAATGCAGACTTCAAGGGCAAGACTGAAGAGAAGCTTCTGGGCCATATCCAGAATCATTAAGGCCCATGATCTGGTCAACTAGTTGCCTCTCTAGTTCAGAATGAACATTAAATTCTTAAAAGAAGGAATGGAAGGACTCTGGAAACCAGTTAGTAGACCAGATTTATAGTTCCTTTTCATTAAATGTGAATGTCGATATTTTATTTGAATTTCCATGTTGCTCTAAAAGTGAATATAACTATGAACATGGAACTCTCTCTGTATTCATGTGATTTTGATTGAACAGGAGGGTCAAGAGGTTTAGCAAAAATGTCATTGTTTCAGACATTCAGTTTGCTTCAATGGCTTAGAGACTCAACATGCAAATAGTTTATGTGCCGTTTTGTAAAATAAACCTTTATATACTATGTCTTGATGACAATCATCCTGACTTATTTTCCTTTCTCATTGTAGTTTATGGAAACAAAAATCAAGCATAATGTAAAACAGGCTGGTGTTGCATAATTGCCGAAGGGTAATATTCACCCATTATAGGTCAGAATTTCTGTCTTCCATTTTGAAGGCACTGATCCTTGTAGAGATTCCTTCTCCACATGCAGCCGGCCTTCCACTGCCTAGTACCAGTAACTGCTCCTCATGCGAGACCTTGGACAGGGAATGGCAGCAGACTATCAGGACAGATACATGGACATCTTCACCAAGCTCTAGCCTTTGCTAAGTTAATATCCAGATATTCCCACAGTAAGAGTAATTACATAGCAGTTCAAAGTCTAGATCTTGATTGATCTGTGATGTTAGAAGTCCAGACATTGATAGTAAAACTCCAAAAATGATTCTGGCAAAGATGAGCTTAAAACAGTTTAGGAAGTAAATCTTTTAATAGGGCTAAGAGCTCAAAGGTTTTAGGGGCAGAAAAGAAACCACCCTACATCTTAAGATTCAGAATTGATGGGTATAACTCTAATCTGTTTGTACATCGCTTTCAAATTAAATTAAATCGTCAGAGTTACAGCCACTACCTTAAACTCATGCTATACTCTTACAGTTTTTCTGAACTGTTCAATTGCGTTGGAGCCTGTGATCATCTCCAAGCCCAAGAATTATTCCACTGATTACTAACCACCAGAAACCAACCTCACGTAAGTTGATGAATTAGTTATCATGATATGTATTCATTTAATGCAGTTGTATATTTCGTCAGAACTATGAAGGCCAGTAATCACATTTAGCAGAATTGTTTTTAGCAGGCTGAATTCAGGAAGTATTTTTAATAATGAGACACAATACCTTGATTGTAATTCATACTTTAACTGGACAGTTATCTGATTCAGGACCTATCCTGGGAGTCATTCCAGATTCCTATTAGCTGTAGCTTGTTTCCGTATTTAATTAAAAGAGCCGTTGTTCCCTTTTCAGGAAAAGGAAATTGGATCTGGTTTTATTTAGCGAGCACTGACTAAATTATTTGTAGTGTTGGGTCTATGACTCAGTCACCTATCTTTGAAAACCTGGCTTAGTTGAGAACACAGAATGCCTTGTGTCTTTAATCCCGTTTCAGGCCCACTTCTTGTGCTCGGTAAGGAAGCAGATTTGCTTTAATCCTCCAGCAATTATCAATGTTTTGCAAAATGTTCAAAGACTTGAGATTATAGAGCAGTACAGCAGTATGCTAAGTCTTGCTAAATGCACAATCTCTCATGTAATTTTATGAATTGTTTTTAAGGTTCTTGACATGAATATGGTCAATAGGGGTCTGCATTCAGGCATCTTGCTGTCTCAAGAGCCAAATTGAATGTCCATTATTGAGAATGGCTTAGGACTTGAATATCTTGCACTAAAATAGCAGTTATTTATGGCCATGGAATAAATTATTAAAAATAGAGATCACTGCCTTTAATTTGTGGTGAAAAATAATGGTGAGACTATCATTGTCATAATGAAGGAAAACTGACAGTAACTTCTGGAGTACTTTACTCTAGGACCATAAATAATTTGTGCATTTCAATGTGGAAATGCAGATGTTGCTGTCCATGATTCCCTGCCCCACCATGGGGTGTGTTTTGTAATTGTCTCTCAGGTTACTAAAAGAAACTTGTGATCTGATGAATATGTTGCTCATAGTTCATCCTGATTAGTCCTTCTAAATGCACTGTAAAATAGCATTAGTGTGTTATACTTTGCTTCCAAAATTGACTTTCACTGAAACCATTGGAAACAAGTCAAATGATTGTTATTGCTGTACTGAATATTTAGTGCTATTGACTAAGAAAGAAATTGCTGGGAGAGGTACTCATGAACTATTCTCCAAGTAAACATACACTGAAAATATTGCACTTTACTGACTGTAGTGTAAGTGAAATAAAAACATAATAAGTTGGACTTAACAGGTTAGGCAACATCTGTGAAAAGAAAGGCTGAGTTAATGTTTTATTCCAAAGAGCCACTTGTGTAATGTAAGTGAGTTTTAAATGATAGTTGTGGCTGAACAATGCTTATCGCCTTACAATCAGTTATTTTATATGGATTGTTACTCTTTCTGATAAATGTTCCAATATTTAATGTATTTTACTTAAAAGTTTTTTTTAATGATATCTCAACATCTACCTTTTTTATTGGTTCGTGGAATGTAGAAATTGAAGACTAGGTCAGTACTTATTGCCCATTTCTTAAACTAGGGAATATGTTGAACCATTTAAAGAGGAGTTAAGAAATGCATGGAGGTTTTATGAGGAAAAATATATTCACCCATAGGGTAGTTGTGATCTGGAACGCACTGCGTGTGTGGGTGGCAGAGGCAGGTACTCCTACAACATTTAAGAAGTACTTAGAGGAGCACTTGAAACACTGTTGTAAAAGGCTATGGGCTGGGTGCCGGAATATAGGATTAACATAGATGGGTATAATCACCAGTGATATATGGTTTGAATTTTGGAGACGTCTACACTTTGGCATCTCGATATCTTAGATGAGAACTGAAGAAGATTCTTCTCAATTCTTTGGGATCAAGGATGGCTTGCTTCCACTTTAGTTTCATTAGTCACCTCAATACCTGAAGAACCAATGAGGCAAGTGCAGACACTTCTGCAGTTGGGGTAGGAGATACCTGATGCAGGCAGGTAGATTGTGAGGTTTTGCAGTATATACACAGGGCCTCTATTTGGTCCTGATGCATGAAGTTGAGGTTCTCAATGCCACCCTGAATACTTCTTATCTACTTTGGGTAGTCAGTGACCAAGGAAATCAGGGATGTTACATTTTTCAAGGAGGCTTTTGGGCATATCTTTGAGAAGATTACAAAACTACAGAGGATTTGAAAACAAGGATGCAAATTTTAAAACTGACGTTAAAATTGACAGGTCTCGTAGGTGGGTGGCACAAAAGGCAAACTTGAGGGACTTGCAGGTGGCTCTAGTGATGGAAGAGATTCGAGTTTTATGGTCAAAATTGATACGGAACGCCTTACCCAACACCAAGGGAGCATCTGCACCAGAAAGATTGCAGCAGTTCAGGAGAATGTAGAGGGCAATGATGACAATAAATGGAGATTGACTAAGAGTGAACCATCTACAATGAGCTGTTGTAGCTGTTTGACGTGTAAAGGCGATACAGCTTTTTGAGGGATTGGAAAAATGATTTTCATTGCCCCTCCAAAGGAAATGAAAATGCAATGATTTGGGCTTTGCGGATCTAGAACACTAGAAATGGTCTGCAGAAAAATAATGTGAACTGAATGCTGATGATTACAGAGTAGAGTTATTAGCAGAGGACGGTAGGAGGAGTAGATGTTGCATGGAAGAGATGATAATATGGACAAAGGAAAAAGGGGTAACCTTCAAATCTCAGCCAGAGCTTAAAGAGATTGTTAGATTTAGTAAGGACTGGAAAACCACCTTCTAAGTGACCTTAGAGCAAAGTGATTAAAATGCATAGTTGACAGAGAAATGATTAAGAGCATTGTCAAAATAAGAGAAAAGGCAACCTAGTCCATTACCTTCATGCTTTTGTTCAATATTCTCCTCTCTAGAAACATTTTCTCTGCTAAAACTGACTATGACAAAATTTGAAAATCGTGCTCATTGGTTTGTGAATTTAAATATCGAAGAAGTGTGACTTTGATTTAAGATGAATTAAATATCAAGTGGAAGATTGGAAATCACCGAGCTTTGAAACAAAGAGATTCTGTATTCATCATAAGTCTGGATCAGGGTGTTCTGATTCAGAAGGGAAAATGCAAAGGAAAGGTTGCAAGCAGCTTAGTGACATCATGCAGGCTTCACTTTAAGTTGCAAAATTATATTTTAAAAAGGAGCTTTGTATAAGATATCTTTTATTGGTCACAAGTACATCGAAACACACAGTGCAATGCATTTTTTGCGTAGAGTGTTCTGGAGGCAGCCCGCAAGTGTTGCCACGCTTCCTGCGCCAACATGGCATGCCCATAACTTCCTAACCTGTACGTCTTTGGAATGTGGGAGAAAACCAGAGCACCCGGAGGAAACCCACACAGACACAGGGAGAACGTACAAAATCCTTACAGACAGTGACCAGAATTGAACCCAGGTCGCTGGTGCCGTAATAGCGTTACGTTAACTGCTACACTACCGTGTGTGCCTTGTGTTGTAATATATTACAGAATTGTTGAAAAGTATAGGGATTTACGTTATATCATAGGGAAAGATATCATTGCTACAATGCTTGATTTAATCAATTCTGTTTTTGAAGAGTGAATCCTTAAAATAGAATACAAAACATTGGAAACCTCAGCAGGTCAGGCTGCATCTGTGGGAAAAGAAAAGGTTAATGTTTCTGGTCTGGGACACTATGTCGGAACTGGGAAAGACAGAAAAACGTTTGTTTTCAGTAACAGTATACGAGTTGGGACATCATGTTACAGTTACCTGAAATTTTGGTTAGGCCACACTTGAAGTATTGTGTGCAGTTCTGGTCACCAGGAAGGACACAATTAAGCTTGAGAGGGTACAGAAAAGATTCACAAAGGTGTTGCCTGGATTGGAGGACTTGAGCTATCAGGAGAGATTGGATAGACTGTATTCCCTGGAGCAAAGGAGGCAGAGAGATGACATGACAGAGGTATATAAAAGTATGAGAGGCATAGATGGAGTAAATAGCTAGTGTCTGTTTCCCATGGTAGGGGAGGCTAAAGTCTAAAGGCCATAGGTTTAAGGTGAGAGGGAGGAGGTTTAAAGGGGATCTGAGGGGGTAAATTTTTCGCACAAAGAGTAGTTGGTATCTGGAATGAGCTGCCAGAGGAGGTGGTGGAGGCAGGAACAGTAACAACATGTAAAAGGTGTCTGGACAGGAACTTGAATGAGGAAGACATGGTGTAATAGGGAATTAATGCAGGCAAGTAGCGTAGATAGACATGATGGTCTGCATAGATGCAGTGGGCTTGCAAGGCCTGAAGGTGGGGGAGGAATCAGTAGACAAAAGGGAATATCTCTGGTATGGTGAGACTAAAAAGGTTAACAGGTACAGTTACAGGCACAATATGGTTTGTTATCTGTGTAATATGTTGTTATTAGCAAGGTTGAGGGACGTGACCGACAGGCCAGACTATAAAATTTGAATAAGAAAAACTAGTTTGGCCACATTATTTAAGGAAGGATGTACTGGTATTGGAGGCAGGCCAAGAATGATTCACTTACTAATTCCTGGGATGAGAGGGTTGTCCTATAAAAAGTGCCTGAAGAAATTAGATCTATATCCTTTGAGTTCAAAAGAATGAGGGGTGATCTTATTGGAACATATAAGATCCTTAAAGGGTATGATAGGGTAGATATTGAGGTAGATTCTCCACTGGTGGGAGAATCTTGAAGAAGGGGACATAGTTGCAAGATTAGGGGGTGGGCATTTAAAACTGAGGTGTGTGGAAACTTCTTTAGAGGGTGGTGAATCTCTGGAATTCTTTACTCCAGAGGGTTGTGGAGACTAGGACATTGTGGGTACTAAAAAAATGAAGCAGATACATTTTTCTAAGATCTGGAAATTATGAAGAGCTAAGAACTGGGCCAGAACAGCCATGATTATATTGAATGGCGGGGCAGGCTTGGAGGGCTGACTCACCTACTTATAAGATATCTTTATTAGTCACATGTACATTGAAACACACAGTGAAATGCATCTTTTGCGTAGAGTGTTCACATACCAAAGGTGACCACACAACACTCATGGAAGAGTATGCAGATGTCTTTGAGGGGCTCGGATGCTTACCTGGTGTACACAAAATTCACATAGATGAGGCAGTGGCTCCTGTTGTCCATGCATGCAGGAAAGTTCTGTTTCAACTTAGAGATAAACTTAAACAAGAACTAGCATGCATGGAATGAATGAATGTCATACAGAAAATTGAAGAACCAACAGATTGGGTGAGTTCACTGGTCATTGTGCAAAAGAAAAATGGAGCATTGCAGATATGTCCAGACCCAAGAGATCTCAATAAAGCCATCGAGAGAGAGCATTTTAAATTGCCAACACGAGATCATGTCCTGGTTTTCAGGTGCCAAGTGGTTTAGCAAGCTTGATGCATCGTCTGGGTTTTGGCAGATGAAGCTCGATGAAGCAAGTTCGAGACTGTGTACTTTTAACACATCACAGGGAATGTATCGCTATCTTCGGCTGTCATATAGGATCCTGTCTGCACCAGAATTCTACCCTAAAACCATCCACGTGATTTTTGAGGTCATACCTGGTGTCGAGACCATGATGGATGACATCATCGTCTGGGGGTCCACCAAGGAGGAACACGATACTCGACTGAGGCAAGTGCTTGACGTGACAAGGAATGTCAATTTGAAATTAAATAAAGAGAAATGTGAGTTTGGTGTGAAGACACTGCCCTTCATAGGATATGTCATATCTGAAGAGGGAGTGAAGCCTGACCCAAGAAAGACATCAGCCATTGAAAACATGGAGAGGCCTCAAAACAAAGAGGAGGTGAGATGTTTTTTAGGGCTGGTGACTTACCTGGCTAAGTTCATCCCACGACTGTCAACAGTGTCAGCACCACTTGGGTCACTCCTTGAGCAACAAAATGAATGGATTTAGTCTCATAAACAAGAAGAGTGTTTCAGACATTGAAAAAGGTCCTAACTGAAGAGCCCGTGCTGAAGTTTTATGATCCGGAAAAGTGTATCAGGATATCAGCTGATGCATCCCAGCACGGCCTTGGATCAGTACTACTGCAGCAGCATGATAGCAAATGGCAACCTGTGGCCTATGCATCAAGGGCTTTAACAAGTGTGGAAGCCAACTATGCACAAATAGAGAAAGAGCTTCTCGCCACTACGTAAGCATGTGAAAGGTTCCATCAGTACATCTATGGGCAAGCTATTGAAGTGGAGTCAGACCATAAACCATTGGTCCCAATTATGTCCAAACCACTGAATGACTGTCCCATGAGGATACAGCACATGTTGATAAGGCTGCAGAAATATGACATCAAGATGATCTACACACCAGGAAAATATATGTTTGCTGCTGATGCTCTGCCTCGAGCAGTCGACAAGACAGAAAAAAGTGACCAACAGGTTAATGCAGATATACAGGCCTATGTTGACATGATAGTCACCTCTCTTCCAATATCTCTTGATAGAACAGAGCAGATTAGGAAAGCAGCAGAGGCAGATGAAACAATGAAAGTACTCAAGGATACAATATGGAAAGGATGGCCAGCAGCAAAGGATGACTGTCCAATGTGTATTCGGGATTATTGGGCATGCAGAGCTGAACTGTCAGTAGTGAAAGATATGGTTTTCAAAGGCAACAGGTTTGTGATTCCAGTGTCACTACACAGGGAGATGCTCCAGAAGATACACGAAGGGCATCTTGGGGTGGAAAAATGTAAACATAGAGCACGTGAAGTGATGTACTGGCCAAGAATGAACCAAGGCATCAGCTGGACTACTGCTTCATGTGAAATATGCCTTAGCTACAGACCAAAGCAGCAAGCAGAACCACTTACACCACACCCTGCACCAGACAGGTTGTATTTCAAAGTTGGAGTGAATTTATTTGACTGTAATGGGAAGAGCCATATTGTTGTAACAGACTACTTTTCCAATTACCCAGAGGTTGCAACACTGTAACCAATGCAATCCAGCAAAGCAGTTATCATGTTCCTGAAAGTTGTGTTTACGAGGCATGGAGTTCCATGTGAAGTAGTATCAGACAATAGTCCACAATTTTCAAGCAGTGAATTTGAATCCTTTGCCAATGTTTGGGGGTTTCGACACATAACCTCAAGCCCACATCATCCAAAATCTAATGTCCTAGCAGAGAGTTCAGTTAAGGTGGTGAAGGGCCTCGTGAAGAAAGTGCAAGATGGATGAAAGGATTTCCATAGAAGTCTAATGATTTACAGAAGTGCACCACTGCAGAACGGCCTTTCACCAGCCCAAATGCTGATGGGTTGACGCATACTTTGGAAGCCATAGAAAGGGTGCAGAGGAGATTTACAAGGATGCTGCCTGGAATGCGGAGCATGCCTTATGAAAGCAGGTTGAGGGAACGCGACCTTTTCTCCTTGGAGAGACAGAGGATGAGGGGGACCTGATTAAGGTGTTTAAGTTGATGAGAGGTATTGATAGGGTAGATAGTCAGAGGCTTTTCCCCAGGGCTGAATTGGTGGCCACAAGAGGACATAGGTTTAAGGTGCTGGGGAGTAGATATAGAGGAGATGTCAAGGGTAAGTTTTTTACTCAGAGAGTGGTGAGTGCATGGAATGGGCTGCCGGAAACGGTGGTGGAGGCTGATACTATAGGGTCTTTCAAGAGACTGTTAGATAGGTATATGGAGCTGAGTAAAATGGAGGGCTATGGGTAAGCCTAGTAATTTCTAGGGTAGGGACATGTTCGGCACAGCTTTGTGGGCTGAAGGGCCTGAATTGTGCTGTAATTGTTCTATGTTCTATACGCACTAACCTTCAAATGCATGAAAACCTGTTGACACCTGAAGGAGCACACAAGGTCAAACAGGCTAAAGAGGAAGGGAAAGAAAAACAGAAACGGAATCACGACAAGACAGTGAAAAGTCTACCAGTCTTGAAGCCTGAGGATCAAGTGCGAATCAGAGATCATGATTCTGGCACATGGTCCATGCAAGGAGTTGTGCAAGACGAAGTAAATCCACATTCATACCAGATCCAGACGGAGCGAGGGACACCACTGAGGAGGAACTGCGTGGATCTACGACCACAAGCTCCAACCCATGGCTGCGACCCGTCTCCTGTCAGTACACCAAAGGGGCCAGCATATGGAGAAAATTAACATGTGGACCAGAGTTCCCAGGAAAACACCAATGCAGCAAATGAAAGCAACACACTTGCAGAAACAAGTACCAGACCAAAAAGGACCATAAAACCACCTTGGAGACTGATTGAAAGCTGCTGAGTGGACAAAGGTTCTTGGCAGGTTTATAAGGACAAGGTATTGTGTTTGTTTTTTTTCTTTAAAGGGGGAAGATGTGTTATTATGTAGTTAAAATAAAGAACTACAGTTCCCAGCAGGCAATGCAAGGGGTCACATGGGGGGACAGGAAGTGGTGGGAAAGAGCGGGAAAAGCCAGCCAGCCTGGTGTTGTAAGTCTGTGCAGTCTGTTGTTTTATTGTTTTAATTAATGTTCCGATGTTAAACCCATGCCAAGTTTGTCTCGTGATGAAGAACAAACATAACAGTACACACTCTGCTTGGCTGAATGAATGCAACTTCACTATCGCCTCACACATTGACTCTTTCCATTGCTGCAGTGTGTACAGTCTACCACGTGCACTGCAATCGTTTTTGACAGCACCTTCCAAAGTCACCAGCTCTATTGCCTAGAAGATGGAGGACAGGAAGTACAGGAGTCTCCCTCCAAGTCACACATTACCCAGTCTTGAATAACTATCACCATTCCTTCACTGTCACTGGTCTAAGTCATGCTTCTCACTCCCCAACCCACTCCTGGCTATTATACTATAATGAGGCTGCGCACTTCAGTCAGTTATCCAGTCTTTTGATTGAGGAGGCACACTGATGCTTTCAACATTCACATGGGTCCCACATTCCCTACGGCTTTCTCCCTAATTACAATGTGCTGCAGTACAAAAACTCATGGAAAATCTCTAGGCAAGGGCAAGTTAATAACCAACCACCGACCATAAAAATTCCGGCCAATATGCTTTTAGGAATGATTTCATTATAAATAAATATAGTCCTTATTTTAGTCTGTAAACAATGTTCTTCATGCATGTTTTGTTTTACTTTTCAAGAACTAAGAATACTGAGGATAATTAACTCTACTGCACAGTGTTAAGGGAATATGTGGCTTGAAGAAAGCAGAGGCACATTGGAACAGACGAGGAAGAGATTACTTATGGTGAGGCTGGTGTGATCAATTATTAGGAGACAATTTTATAAAAAGACAAAAAACAATAATTAAGGTGCAATTTTCTGTAATATGGTCATGACTCTGGTTTGAGAACAGGAAAAATAAAAATGAGTTTATTTGCAAAGAGATGAAACTAAATTGCAAAATAAACTAGTCAGGCCTGTCAATTGGTTCTGTGACTAATGCTAGCTGATAGGCCTGTGTTAAATCTCTAGCAGAACAG
The DNA here is from genome assembly GCF_009764475.1 of Pristis pectinata. Lineage (NCBI taxonomy): Eukaryota > Metazoa > Chordata > Chondrichthyes > Rhinopristiformes > Pristidae > Pristis > Pristis pectinata. The sequence continues at coordinate 38,356,855 of NC_067419.1, read as the reverse complement.
ATGTGAGCATGCAGATGTTTTCTGTTTCCTAATAATATGAGGTAAAACCATAATCTCTTTGGTCTCATGAGATGGTATGCCGATTAGTGGGATGAATTCATTAGCTTCTGTGAGCAATGAATTAAACTGCAGGCACCATTTTCTTTATAAACATTGGAAGAAATCAGCAATTCCTTAACTTTAGATAAGCTTATTACTATTTTTCTTCCATTTAATAAGCAGTTCCAAGCTGCAACACAAAAAAATTGCAATAAATACTATGTCAATAACCTTTTTAAAAGTTGAATCCAAAGTAATAATGTTTCTACATTTAAGATGTCCACACTTAATATTTCTAAAGCTAAGATGTTCACAGAAGGTTGCCTGAATTACTTTTGCACTTGTTAATGTAACATATATATTGAATGCATATGTACTTAGGAACCGTGATTTTTCTTCTGAAGCAATGTTGTATCAGTTACTGCTGTTAGTTGAGTGTGGACTGCCGTTACAGAAGGATGTCAGTTTAATAGTTCTATCTTGTTGCTTGTCTTATTAAAATAATACAAAAGGGAACCAACTGACACTACAATAAATATTTCTTGTGGCTCTACAATAAATTTAGTCAACAAAGTTCAAACTCGTCTTTCTGGTGGAATTTTCCCCTAAATTATATTCGATTTGCACATGCTGTAATCTGCCGAAATTGACTTTTGTAAATGAAAAATAAAAAATATTGCAGATTCTGGAAATCTGAAAACACTCAGCAGGTCAACAGCATCTATGGAAAGGGAAATGGAGTAACATTTCAAGTCGAAGATACAGTACTTGTCAGAAGGCTCCATACTGAATGGACCCTTCTTATAAAGTGTCTTCATCCTGCAAAGAGTTTCAAGCACTTTCTGTTTTTAATTTTGAATTTTGTCAAGGTTGGTCCCAGCATTTGGTTCTGACTTTGCAAACGCAAAAGGCCAAATTGCTCATTTCAGGTATGTTCCCTTGACGTTTATGGAGGAGACACAAGAGACTGCAGATGCCAGAATCTGGAGCTACAAACAATCTAATGGAGGAACTCGATGGATCAAGCAGCCTCTGTGGGAGGAGGAGGAATTAACAATTCCTTTCCCCCCCCCCATAGATGCCACTTGGCTTACTGAGTTTCTCCAACAGATTGTTTGTTGCTACATTTCTGGAGAAGTTTTTTGATGTAGCAGACAGCATATTATTGTCTTTCAGGAATGCATACATAACAAGCACATATCAGATATGTATGGATGGAAATCTGTCGGGTCTTGAACAAACTAAATGTACAGTGAGCACTGCTTTCGAAATTTATTTCCATTGAGTTCAGTATAACCAAATTTAGAAGTTGAACAGACATGCATATGTCATTCAGTTGTGCATTTATTGGATAGAAGAGATCAAATTTCTACCTCAAAAACTGTTGTTTCACACCTGTAAAATTTCCACAGCATAATTTAATTTCTTGGCCACTCTGTCACAGCACATGAAGAAGTTTCATGATCCTCTGCTCAGTCTTTCTTCTTCCCAGAGATAGCAAAGTTCCATTAATATGGTTCTATTTGCTGAAATAGAAAGCACTAATAATTTTGTTTGACAACTGTGTTAAATCCATTTTACACTTCTCAAATTGAAACATATTCCCATGTGAGCAATCTTCAGTGTGTAAAATTACTGTAGCTCTTCAAATTTTGTGTTGATTAAACTGGGATGAATTTCTTTTGAATGGATACCATTGTCTATCATACTGTGGTCTATCCTGTTTTACATATTAAAATCTAAGGGAGCATTAACAACCATGTCCTTTTTGTTATTCAATTATTATCTGTACTGGCAAAGCTTAAAATGAGAGTGGTTCCTATTATCTCTTTAGATTCCAGTTCCCCTCAGTATTATCATCAGCCCCTCAGTACTAATCAACAAGCTTCAAAACCTGGGCCTCTGTACCTCCCTCTGCAACTGGATCCTCGATTTCCTTATCGGGAGATCACAGTCGGTGCGGGTCAGTAATAACATCTCCTCCTCGTTGAAGATCTACAATAGGCACACCTCAAGGATGGGTCCTTAGCCCACTGCTCTACTCTCTCTACACCCATGACTATGTGGCTAAGCACAACTCAAACACTATCCATAAATTTGCAGATGACACCACTGTTGTTGGTAGAATCTCAGATGGTGATGAGGAGGTATACGAGAATGAGATAGATCGGCTGGTTGAGTGGTGTTGCAACAACAACCTTGCACTCACCACCAGCAAGACGAAGGAACTAATTGTGTACTTCAGGAAGGGGAAGTCAGTGGAACACACACCAGTCCTCATTGAGGGGTCAGCGGTGGAAAGGGTGAGCAGTTTCAAGTTCCTGGGTGTCAACATCTCGGAGGATCTATTCTGGGCCCAACACATTGATGCAATCACGAAGAAGGTATGCCAGCAGCTCTACTTCTTCAGGAGTTTGCGGAGATTTGGTATGTCACCAAAGACTCTTACAAATTTCTACAGATGTACAGTGGAAAGCATTCCGGTTGCAGCACAGCCTGGTATGGAGGCTCCAATGCACAGAATTACAAGAGGCTGCAGAAGGTTGTAGACTCAGCCAGCTCCATCACAGGCACAACCCTCCCCACCATCGAGGACATCTTCAAGAGGTGGTGGCTCAAGAAGGCGGCATCCATCACAAAGGACCCTCACCAACCGGGACATGTCCTCTTTTTGTTGCTACCATAACGGAGGAGGTACAGGAGCCTGAAGACCCACGCTCAATGATTTAGGAACAGCTTCTTCCTCTCTATCATCAGATTTCTGAACAGTCCATGAACATTACTTTGTTACTCAGTTTTCGGCACTATTTATTTATTTTGTAATTTACAGTAATTTTTATAGCTTGCACTGTACTGCCGCAGCAAAACAATTTCACGATATGTAAGGCAATGATAATAAATTCAGTTTAGTTTGGAAGTAGGCCATATGTGAAAAAGCAGGCTAAGTCTTTAATCTATTAACCAGTCAGATAGGGGGACTATGTTTATATGACTGGCATGTCTTCAATAAGAGACCCTTTTGACAACTGGAACATAGAACATTACATCACAGGAACAGGCCCTTTGGCCCACCATGTCTGTGCTGAACACCATGCCAAATTAAACTAAATCTCTTCTGCCTGCACATGATCCACATCCCTCCATTCCCTGCATACCTGTGCATCCAATTAGGGAATAAAAAGGGGACTTTGTTTCTATCTATTTACAACCATCTGCCATCATAATAATTTGGTTATTATTTTAAATGAATGTAAGCAAACCAGTTTTGTGAGAGAAAATTTGAGAATAGTTTAATAAGTTCACATGGTTATTTTTCAGTTCTGCAAACACAACGCATTTGAATCAAAGTCCAGTTTTACTCATTTTAGCCCCTTGTAGTCCTTGTTACATCAGCGTGTGTGCAACAGTTCTTACCATAAAAAATGGTGTAAAAGTTGCACCCATGTATGAGTATCTCTTTGCCTTTGGGGACTTGAAAGCTAGGAAATTGCCTTTTCTTACATTTATTTTTCCCTTTTAAGCTTCAAGTCAAACATTAAATAAAATTCAGTTAGTTTTGAAAACCCCATGTTTTCACTGATGTTATGCTTTATAATTTCACTGTTTTAAGTAGAATTTAGTAAAATATGCCCAAACAAAATATGAAAGTACAAGCATCAACAAAGTGATCTCTAATTACTGAAAAAGCAGCATAAACCGTTGTATATTGTTTGACCATTATTTTAAAATAAAATTATGAGAAGATACAGCAAAGCAGGCTATGTCTTATGCAAAATCAAAGTATACTGACAGAGATTTACTGTCTTAGACATTGTTGCAACTGCTACAACAATGTAAAAATTGCCCCTTTCCAGTTTCTTCCAAAATACACAGGTTCTTATGGTATATACTCCAACTGATAAATCTATATTAACCAACAGATTGTCAGATATAAACTGGAGCTGCTGTGGACTGCCAAGCGGTTTGTGCCTACAAGGATGGATGCTCTCTTCTGGTTGTTGTATAGCAAAATGTTGGGAGTTGCATTCAGTCAAGTGAGGATCCAATAGAAATCACATGGGACATATTTTAGTAGCTGTATCTGGGTCTAAAACACCTGAACACCATTTCATACACTGGATTTTGGACAACTTCAAGAAATTTTGCCGGGAACTTAGATTGCCAGATAAATGCCAGGAGAAGGATTTGATGTGCTAGGGAATCGGGCATGGGAAAAGCTTAGCAAGAGGTGATTACAATGAGGTGTTTACAATGGACAAAAGCAATGTGGAAAGAAATGTCAGGCCCTCATGTCTTGGTGATTTGCTCATTACTGTTTACACTAACAAAGTAGAATTCCTCACAGCAAAATGTCTATAAATGCAGAGATGTGAGTTTTTTTTTGAGGTGAGGTGAGGTGCTGCTTATCATCAAAAACAAATGATGCAGCAAACCATTTAAATCATTGGTGCAGGGATTCATGTGTTATATTCAGTACAATTTGGTGATCTGGGCAATTTTTATGCATCCTTGCCTGATTATTGTGAACGATGTTGGTCTCAATGACTGAAGTGTGGCAAGAGTCACTTGGCTTGTATTGGGGACCATGATTTTCCAGATTTCTCAGGAGAAGTATCTAGTTTAACTGTGCTGATAGTGCCCCTTCTCTGCTCAGCTGGGAGATGAGGTTGTGGATATTGAGCAGGGACATCCCCAACAGTCTCTTTCATCCTCCTGCCCCTCTTACTCTTGTTGGTCTTCCAGTTCTGCTCATGGCTCTAGGGCTCTGTGTCTCCTTGCCATACTTCCTCTGCCACTGGCTGCTGACACTGGTTTGTAAGAACATATAAGAATGTAAGAATCAGGAGTATGGACAAGTCATTCTGTCCCTTGGAGACTGTTCGCCATTGAGTCAGATCTTGGCCTTGCTGCTCTCTCCATTACCTTGACTCTCTTGCAGTTCAAATATCTGTCAATCTTCTCCTTGAATGCCCTCAATTAACTTGCCTCCTCAGCTCTCTATGGTAGAGAAATCCAAAGAGTCTCAGTTCACTAAGAGAAGAAATTTCTCATCTCCGCTTCAGAGAAAGTAGAAATCAAGGTCTCTTGAACAACACACACAAAATGCTGGAAGAACTCAGCAGGTCAGGCAGCATCTACAGAGGGAAAGAGACAACATTTTGGGTCGAGACCCTTCATCAGGACTGGAAAGTAAGAGGGCAGACTCCAGACTAAGAAGGTTGGGGGAGGAGCACAGGCTGGCAGGTGATAGGTGAGTCCAGGTAAGAGGGGGAAGGTAGGTAGGTAGGTGGGTGGGGGAGGGGGAGATGAAAGGGAGTGATGTAAGAAGCTGAGAGGTGATAGGTAGAAGAGGCAGAGGGCTGAAGGGTCTTGACCCAAAACTGTTTATTTCCCTCCATAGATGCTGCCTGACCTGCTGAGTCCCTCCAGCATTTTGTGTGCGTTGCTCCAGATTCCAGCATCTGCAGAATCTCTTGTGTCTCTGTGAATTGAGGTCGCTTGTTGCCAGCGGAGTGTCCCTTTAATAAGACAAACCTCAAATATGTGCAGGGTGTTCCTACTCCTACTGAGACTGCTCCATGATGGTCATCCTGTATAGATTTTTGTTTGATTGTCAATATAGGCAGAAAAGTACATGGTTCCCTGAAAGTGCCCTCATAGGTAGACAGGGTGGTGAAGAAGGCTTTTGGCATGCTGGCCTTCTATACTCAATGCCTTGACTAATGAAGTTAGGATGTTATGTTCCAGTTGTAAAAGACATTGGTGAGGTTGCATTTTGACTATTGTGTTTAGTTTTGGTCACCCTGCTATAGGAAAGATGCCATTAAGCTGGAAAGAATGCAAAAAAGATTCACAAGGATATTGCCAGGACTTGAGGGACTGAGTTATGGAGAGAGGTTGAGCAGGCTAGGACTTTATTCATTGGACCACAGGAGAATGAGGGGTGATCTTACAGAGATGTATAAAATCATGAGGTACATAGAATCTTTTTTCCCAGGGTTGGGGAATCAAGAACTTCAGGGCATAAGTTTAAAGTGACAGGGGAGAGATTTAATAGGAATCAGAGGGGCAACATTTTTACCCAGAGGGTGGTCCATACGTGGAATGAACTACCAAAGGAAGTGGTTGAGGCAGGTACATGGACAGGAAAGTTTTAGAGGGATATGGCCAAACGCGGGCAGATGAAGACTAGCTTAGATGGGCATCTTGGTCAGCATGGAGTAGTTGGGTGGCAGGGCCTGTTTCCCTGCTGTATGACACTATGACTCTATAAACGGTGAATAATGCACAATACTGGAACCACAATGTGAATAGGTTCCGCCTATGGCAGAAAGAAGTCAGGCATAGTGATGTGGATTACACAGCCCAGTTTTTATGTTTGACCTGCTTTCATCTAGAAATGTCTGCTAGTACAATCCAATCCAGGTCAAATTGAATTTTAGGTGATTGGCACCAAAAAGACAAGTCCCATGCAATCTAATTTCTTTGCATTTAACATCTTCTATCATATTTCAGGCATTTACATTATTCTGGTTAAGTTTTTGATGTAGTTATCCACCTCATAGAAGTCATGACAGGGAAATCTGTGAAAGGAATGGCTCAGTGAAGCACAAGGCCTAATCATACTTGAGGAAACCCATGTGCACCATGGTGGTCAGCTTTTTAATAAATGTGTGTAATTCATTGTGCACCAATAAACATAGACATCATGCTCCATAACTGCAAAATAAAGTATGATGATGTCTAATACCAGCAGCAATCACATGAGTAAGTCAAATATTCCATTTCTTTTGGAAAGTAAAATATGCAGTAAGGGAATGATACAGATATATGTATATTTCCCTTTGGAAAGGGAGATATGCAGAAAGAATTGCTTTTTCTACATTTGTAACACCTCTTGGCTCTGCTTTTGCTTCAGCTTATCTGCTGCTGAAATTATCATTCATACCACTGCCGCCTGTTGGCTTGATGATTGTAACACACAATCCTGGCCTGAACTCTTGAGCTCGTCCAAAACTCTGCTGCCTGTGTCCTAACTCCCAATAATTCCATTTACTCATCACCCCTGTTCTCCATGGCATATGATGGGTTCCATGATTTTAAAGTCCTTGTCCTTCTTTTCAGACCCTGCCATGGTTTTCCATTCCCTATTTCTGAATTTTCCTCCAATCTTATAACATTCAGGGCTTGTCAGCAACACCATTTCTGGGCACCTGATCATCCCATGGTTAATTCTTTATTATTAGTGACCGTGCCTCCAGCTGCCAAGGGTCCAAGCCTTTAAATCCCTGAACTTATCTTCTCCTCTTCACCTTTCTCTTTGGCCCTTTTCTGCTTAAATCCTCCCTCCCTGACCAAGTTTTAGGTCATCTGCCCTAATATTCCACGGTTCAATTCCAAACGTTCTGTGGCAACACTTCTGCAAAGCACATAACACATTTCACAAAATTGAAGGCACGATGAGTAATAAGCTTATTGTTGCACAAGGCTATTGTTAAAAATAAAATTATGAACTCCTGCTTTTAGTTTTAACGGTCCGACATTGAAATGGAAATCTATTGTGACTCAGGACAGAAAGAAAACTTCTGTCTTCCCATTCAACACTGTCAGAGATTAAAAAAGGTTGACAAATATCTCCCTTTTAATCCTGGAACTTAATTTGTAATGAGGATATTATGCAGGTGTAATACCCTAATGTACACTTCTAAGTGTAAAATACATGAACTAATTGACAGCATTAATTTGTGGTCTATTAGTAAAATGTTTTTAGACCAGTAACCAGAGGACTGAACTAGTAGATTAAATGCTTGCCTAACATTTTAAAAATATTGAAAATTTGGTATCACTTACTGAGACTTTGAAACTGTCATCAAAGAACCCTAACTGTTTCATTAATTTCCTTTAAGGAAGGAAGCTTACAGCCCCTACTCGCTGTTATCTCTGGACAAATCCAATGCAATACAATGAGACTTAGAAAGACACATTAACCATATAATGTGTCCTGGGCTAACAGCTGTTTACTTCCAGGGCTGTTGCTGCCATATTCTACTGCATTTGAATCCAAGTCATCAGATGACAATGGTAGAGGCCTTCCCTTGCACTTGAGGACTATTCGCAGCTCAGTCCCACCATTGTGGGGGCATAATGGGACCAACAAGTATATGTCTTGGAAGGCTTGGAGTTTGGGGAGGGGGATGGTAGGAGGTAGATTTGGGGTACAAGTCAAGTCTCATTGTGAGAAGCATAGATTGGAACTTCAAAATTCACTTCAAGGTATCTAAAGGAGGTTCATCCCAAATAAACGCACACAATGTTTACACCTCTATGTATCCAGAAAGTCTGAACTGAAAGCACTTTATTTATTTTCCACCATTTGCTGACTTGTTGTTCATATTGTTTTGTGTCTACTTTTGTTGTAGCTGCCTCATAATCTCTTTCCCCCTCATCCTTTTTATTCTCTTTTTAATTGCTAATTCTAAAGCAATTATCCTATTTAATATTTCTGCTTCTGTTTATGACTCATTGCAAGTCTCTTTTATTAATATTTTTCCTTTTTTATTGCTCTTTCATTCATCTTAATTTTATCCATTCTCACCGAGAATCAAAAGTTCCATTATGCTTGTACTTTAATTTGTCTCTAATATTCCTTGAACAACCCAGCACCCATTTAGGTAATACTATTATTCATTATAGTAATTTCTGCATGCACAGTGAATACCTTTTTTCTGGACATATCAAAATTCAGCAATCTTTGCACATTATAAAGTACTAATGCCGACTACTCTCATTATTAAAAGAACATGTTCTAATATTCTGATGGAAGTAGAAAACCTATTCAATTATGTGGTCAGTCTAGCTGATGACAGGACTCAGATTATTGTCATGACCAAAGGTGCCTTGGGTGCTTTGCTTAACCACTAGACAGGAAGAAGTATAGCTTCCACTAGCTTTATCCCTGCAGATGAGAATGTCAGTTCAAAAGAGGAACAAAATAATTGTGATTGCCATGTGACATTGAGCTGATTGAAAAGAAGGGACGATTGAATGGATTGTGATAATGTGATTTTGTCATTGCAATTGAATGTTAATATTAGGAGCAACTCCTGTCCATAAGATCAAGCTAATTTACTTCAGATTTACTGCCTATATAATCATGACTGCTTTTACAAAATTTGATGTGATTCTATGACTAGATCTTGGATGCAAAATTCTCAATATGTTTGTATGACAAATTTCTGTTTAATTATATACAGGGAGGATGTTAAAATATCTAAGTCTAAACTATTTAAATTAAACGCATTCTGGAAATGTTGTCTACACATTGCACTGTAAAAGTGAATTAATTTTTCGATCTATTTTGAATTTTGTTAGATTATTCATAGTTTGTTAAATTATTAGTATTTCTGTCCATGAAGTGATGTGCTCCATGCTTTAGTTGCAGGGAACAGAATAAAATCTGATGGCTGATGAGGAAATTTGTAATGTAGCTGGAAATTAAAGGCAACGTAATTGGATTGAATGATTTTTCTAACCTGTCTGTGTGGCTTCATTATGCAGAGGATTGCCCTAGGTTGGTTTCAGAGATTCTGTGATTGCATAATTTTCCTGAAATATTCTGATACCAGAATTATTACTTTCAGTAAGGTGGCAAAGTATAAAATAAAAACAAAAAGAAACTGGGAAAACTCAGCGGGCCACGCTTCATCTGTGCAAAAAGAAACAGTTAATGTTTCAGGTCAAAGATCCATTGCCAGAGATTTAATTTGCAGATAGGAAGGGAAAGGATGGACAAGTCAAAGGGAATAACTTTGATCGGGCAGCAGAGTGGAACCAAAGACTTGAGCTCAGTTCTGGTGCTGCTTGTACAGAGTTTGCACATTCATCAAGTGACTCGTGTGTTTTCCTCTCAGGTGCTCTCAATTCCTCTCACATCCTAAAGGCATGCTGGTTAGTTGGCTGCCTACTGTAAATTGACCCTAGTTTAGGTGAGTGGCAGGAGTTCGGGGGCGTTGGTGGGCACGTGAGAGAGAACAGGTTACAGGGTAATTAGTGGGGAGTTAAGACTGGTGGGGATGTTCTGAGAATTTGCAGAGGCAGCATTGGTCGTGTTTTTCCAATGCCTTGAGATACCTGCTGTAGGTAATCCAACTTTCAGAAGCATATAATTTAAAAAAATTTTTTTTTTTATTTACAGCGTGGTAACAGGACCTTCCGGCCCAACAAGTCCGCGCTGCCCATTTTAAACCCCCAAATTAACCTACCCGTACGTCTTTAGAATGTGGGAGGAAACCGGAGCACCCGGAGGAAACCCACGCAGACACGGGAGAACGCACAAACTCCTTACAGACGGCAACGGGAATCAAACACCAATCGCTGGTGCTGTAATAGCGTTGCGCTAACTGCTATGCTACCGTGCCGTGAGGATAGGAATCACTGCCTCCCTCAGCGACATCCCTTTTGATCCCTCCCACGTTCCATAGATCAAAAGTGTACCCATGGGCACTTGGATGGGCCCCAGCTATGCCTGCCTTTCTATTTTCTACATTAAATGGTCCTTGTTCCAAACCTACTCTGGCAATCCTTCCCGATTCTTTCTCCACTGCATTGACAGCTACATTGGCGTTTCTTCCTGAACTTATGCAGAACCAGTCAACTTTATCACCTTTTCCACCAACTTCCACACTGCCCTCAAATTCACCTGGACTATTTCTGATGCATCCTTTTCCGGGTCTCGCTGTCTCCATCTCAGGAGACAAACTATCCACCAATGTCTACTATAACCCCACCAACTCCCACAGCTACCTTGGCTTCACCTCCTCCTACCCTGCCACCTGTAAGGACGCCATCCCTTTTTCTCAGTTTCTCCACCTCCACCACATCTGTTCTCAAGACGAGGCTTTCTGCTCTAGGATTTCTGAAATGTCCTCCTCCTTCTGGAAGTGAAGCTTCCCCTCTGGAATAATCGATGGGGCCTTCGCATGCGTTTCCTCCATTTCTTGGATGTCTGCTCTCATTAGTCCTTCCCAGATAAAACACAGATAGAATTCCCTTGTTCCTCACCTTTCACCCTAATAGTCACTACATCCAGCATATCACCCTTCGCTATTTCCACCTGCTCCAGCAGACTTAATGGGAAATTGTTCAATCAATGGTGATCCTGAAAATTAGCTGCATTCCTATCGGAAGTTTGTTGGGAGTGGGAGGCGACATTGTGGCAAGAAAAATTAAGAATCAAAGTGAAAAGAAACTGTAGGTGCTTCAGTGCTGGGACAGGGATCTGTGCTGGGATCTCAGTGGTTTGTGATATAGATAATGACCTTGGACTAAAATGTAGTTGGGTTGATTAGTAAGTTTGTAGATGACACAAAAATTGATGGAATGTCAGACAGTGAAGAAGGTTGTCAAAGGATACAGCGGGCGACAGATTAATTACATTTATGGGCGGAGAAATGGCAGATGGAGTTTAATCCAGGCATGTATGAAGTGTTGCACTTTGGGAGGTCAAATGTAAGGGGAACGTCTAGAGTTAATGGCAGGATCCTTAACAGCATAGATGTACAGAAGGATCTTAGGGTTCAAGTCCATAGCTCCCTGAAAGTGGCAATGCAGAGGATAGAGTGGTAAAAAAGGGGTATAGCATACTTGCCTTCATTGCTAGAGGCATTGAGTATAAAAGTCAGGAAATCATGTTCCAGTTGTATAAAACTTTGGTCGGATGCAGTTGGAGTATTACGTGCAGTTCTGGTCACCCCATTACAGGAAGGATGTGGAGGCTTTGGAGAGGGTGCAGAAGAGGTTTACCAGGATGCTCCCTGGATTAGAGGGTATTAGCTATAGAGAGAGGTGGAACAAACTTCGATTGTTTTCTCTGCAGACTGATGGGAGACCTGACAGAAGGTTATAAAATTATGAGAGGCATAGATAAGGTAGACAGCTAGATCTTTTTACCAGGGTAGAAATGTTGAATGCCAGAAGGCATAGCTTTAAGCTGAGATGGGGAAAACTTAACAGGGATGTGTGGGGCAAGTGTTTTTTTTTACACAGAGTGCTAGGTCCCAGAAACGTGCTGCCAGGGTGGTTGGGGAAACAGATATGATAGTGACATTTAAGAGGCTTTTAGATAGGCACATTAATACGCAAAGAATGGAGGGATATGGATCATGTGCAGGCAGAAGGGATTAGTTTAATTTGGCATCATTCTCAGCACAGACATTGTGGGCTGAAGGGCCTGTTCCTGTGCTGTACTGATCTATGTTGGAAATCTGAAATAAAAGCAGAACATATTGGAAATACTCAGCAGGTCAGGCAGCATCTGTGGGAAGAGAAATATTTCAGGTCAAGGGCGAAGTTCTGACAAAGGTCACCCTGAAGAGGAATTTAGAGAGATGCAGGGAATAGAAGGGTGAGGATCATGTGCAGGCAGATGAGATTAGTTTAGATTGGTATCATGGTTGGTGCAGACGTGGCGGGCCGAAGGGTCTATTCCGGTGCTGCTCTATGTATCAGTTGTGGTTCAACTACAAATACACATTTTGCGTATTCTTATGATCTCTGTGTTTAGGATGAATATAATTGTGGATTTAAGCCTGATTTAATCGAGTAGGCAAGCATCGGTATTGGGTTTAATTATCAGCCTCCTCTTGTTTCATACCTTTATTTTGACAAACCAGACACAAATGGAATTGTTAAATTGAAGGAATTTTGGTTTCACCACTTAAGTCTAAGTTAATAGTCTTGTTATAGAAAACTATAATTTATCAGACAGTAACAAGAATCAACATTGGCCTGTTGCAGCGATTCACTTCTCTATTTGCCAGATGGCATCTAGTCAGAAATCCATCCTGTTATTTGTATTGACTTTACTGTCTCTGTTTGAATAACCACCACAACTTTTCTTGAGATCATTATAAGTATTGTGGTGCTTTACTTTGATTTGTATGACAAGAAAATCAAGCCCCATTAATTTCCACCAAGATGCCCATGGCTCATCCCTCTTCCTGATTTGATTTGGCTGTATATATAATGTCATACTTTAAACATCAAAGCATTATGGATGTAGCTGCAATCTCACCTGACAATGCACAAAGAATTAAACCCCACAGGCATTTGTTGTGCCATGTTTTTGCTTACAAGATTCTCGGAAAGTGTTACAAACTGTTGTGACACTACAAAGGCATTTCCACTTCTTTGTTTATGTGCAAGTGTCTTGTGAAGGGAAATTGTGATCGCCAAAATATTTTGCTCTGAAGTTTGCAGAGATCTTGAGGAGTCACATGGGGATAACGATGCTGGATTTCTTTTACAAACCTGAAAAATCATGATCTGATCAAACAGAGTCAGAATGGCTTACAAGGTGGAAAATCGTGCCTGACAAGTTTATTAATGTTCTTTGATGAAGTATCAGACAAGATGGATTGAGGGGAACCAATCGATGTAAAATATAGATTTTCAAAAGGAACCAGCAAATAGGAATAAGGGTGTCATTTTCAGGTTAGAAACCAATGGGATTTCATGGGCATGGGGGATGGAACCCCAGCTGTTTACAATATTAATGATTTAGGGGGAGGAAGCAGATGTACTGTGACCAAATTTGTGGATGATACAAAAGTTGGAGGCAAGCTGTGAGATGCAAACAGTTTATAGAGTGATATTGATAGGTTCAATGAGTGGGCAAAAAGTTAGCAAATGGTATATAATATGAAAAATATGAAGTTGTTCACTTTAGAAGGAAGAAAAATAATAATTTCATTTATCCAAAGGAGAAAAAGTGCAGAGAGTTGCAGTGTAAAGGGATATGGGGGTTTTTGCACATGAAACACTGAAAGCTAACATATAGGTACAGTACGTAATTGCAAAGGCTTATAGAATGCTGGCTTTCATTTCACAGGGTTAGGTATAAAGGTAGAGATCTCATTACAACTGAATGAGGCACTAGTGAAATCACACCTAGAGCGATCAGTCCAGATGAAGGGCCTCAACCCAAAATGTTGACTGTCTATTTCTCTCCATAGGTGTTGCCTGGCCTGTTGAGTTCCTCCAGTGTTTTGTGTGTTTCTCACACCTAGAGTACTCTATACAGTTTTGGTCCCCTTATTTAAGGAAAAATATATTATTTCTGTAGGCAGATCAGAGAAGGTTCACTAGGATGATCCTGGGTAGGGAGCGATTGTTCTGAGAGGACAGGTTGAATGGTTCGGGTCTCTAGTCCTTGGAGTTTAGAAGACTGACCTTATTGAAACATCTATGAAACTTTGAAGGTTGGAACGTAAATGCTGGGAGTATGTTCCCTCTTGTGGGAAGAGAGCCTGGTCTCAGAATGAGGGTGTGCCTTTTTAAGACTGAAACGAGGAATAATTTCTTTTCTCAAAAGGTTGAGCCTTTGGCACGTCCTTGACTCAGAAAGCTGCAGGTGCTGAATCCTTGACCATACTCAAAGCAGAGATAAATTTTTAATTAGTAAGGGAATCAAGGTTTGTAGATATAAGGCAGGAAAGAGGATGAGGAAAGTTAGATCAGCCATGATCTTATTGAATGGTGAAGCATGCCTGAGTGGCCTGTTCCTGTTACTTTCTCTTATGGTCTTCTGAGCACACCATTTTTGGGAGCGGAATTTTGAATTCCATATTCCTTACGTTTGTCGTATGGGTTTATGTATTTCTTGCTAATCTCTAGTTTTAATTGTAGTCACTAAAATTAATTTTAATGTTGATGAGCAGAGGGATCTTGGTGTCCAAGTTCATAGCTCCCTGAAAGTGTCTACACAGGTTGATAAGGTGGTAAAGAAGCATCTGGCATGCTTGCCTTTGTTTGTCGAGGCACTGAGTTCAAGAGTCAGGATGTTGCGTTGCAGCTTTATAAAACTCAAGTTAGACTGCATCTGGAGTATTGCATTCAGTTCTGGTCACCCCATGATCGGAAGGATGTGGAGGCTTTGGAGAGGGTGCAGAAGAGGTTTACCAGGATGCTCGCTGGATTAAAGGGCATATGCTAAGAAGAGGTTGGACAAATTTGGGTTGTTTTCTCTACAGCAGCGGAGGCTGAGGGGAGATCTGATAGAGGTTTATAAGATTATGAGAGGCATAGATAGAGTAGGCAGCCAGTATCTTTTTCCCAGGGATGAAATGTCTAATACCAGAGGGCATTCATTTAAGGTGATGGGGGTAAGTTCAAAGGGGATGTGTGGAGCACATTCTTTTACACAGAGAGTGGTGGGTGCCTGGAATGTGCTGCTAGTGGTGGTGGTGAAGGCAAATATGATAGGGGTGTTCAAGAGACTCTTAGGTACATAAATGTACAGGAAATGGAAGGATATGGACATTGTATAGGCAGAAGGGATTAGGCATTAGGGATTAGTTGGGCATTTGATTAATTAGTTCAGCACTACATCGTGGACTTCTATGTTCACTCCTGGCATGTTGTTAAAGCTGATCATTTAAGTCAAACCAAAAACCTACACTTGTGCAGCCTAAAACTAGAAAACTTTGGAAAATTACAGATAATTTGGAAGTCCCCTCACCCTTTGTTTTTAATACCAGTTTACAGATTTGTCCATTTTAGGCCCTTATTTTCTTCATTACCATTTTTAGAGGTTAAAAGCACCAAGTTTCTTAAATCTTAGGGTCCTTAGAATTATTTCCTCTTCCACTGTGGAAACAGACAAAGTATTCATACAACAAATCTGCCAATTACGTGTTTCCATTATAATCCCATCTGCTCTGATCTTCAATGGTCCAGTGCAGTTTTTTAAAAAAATAATAAAAGGGAAAATTCTTCAAGAAAGCTGTGCATAGCTATCTTCTTTCCTTTGTTCTCTAGACAATAGCATTCGTTCCCTTTGTCCTTGAAGGTAGTTTTAGTTTGGGGCTTCCTCCCAACACTTCTGCCTTGTTGTCATGGTGATAAAATAATTTCCATAAACATAATAGTTTTGCCATAATTTAAATTCTCATGCATTTATTTGCTTTGTATTCAGCAGTGCACCCATGATTAACAATTGCCCTCCTAGTTACAGTACATGTTAAGCCAGAGTTCATAAGGTTGCTCGCTTTCAAATGCAGAAAGTGCAATGTCATTTTCTTGGATTGGATATTCTTATCCAGTCAGACTTTTAGATAGAAATTTTCTTGTAAAACATCAAGGAAGGATGGTCCAGATAATGTCCAAATATCCAGTTGGGCAATTTTGCATATTGGCATCAAGTAACTGGTAAGACTCCCATAGAGAGTTCTGGCATACAATCTAGACAGATTTAGTGCAGTGGTGAGGTACAGCTGCAGAACCAGAGGTTCCATGCTTCAGATAACACAATAAATTGAGACCCTGAGGACAATTTAACCCAATCTGCTCTTCGGGAAATTGGTGGAACCAACAGAATCCAAGTTTTATCCTTGCCAGGTTTTGAAGTCACATTGGGTAGCCATGGAGTGTTAGTATGTTAAAGATCCCATGGCAAAGAGTGAGAACGAGTTGTTCTGGTGTCCTGACCAAAGCCAATCAAAATATTCCAGTGATAATTTTCACCTCAGAGCTGGTAGGGTTTATCTTTTACAAGATAACTGTCACAGTCACCTATGTAAGCCCTGTGTAATGGGGTGGCACAGAAACACAGCAGATGGTGATTCTGCCATACAGTTCCAGTGATCCCAGTTCAACCCTAACCTTGTATGCTGACTGTTTGGAGTTTGTACGTTCTACCTGTGACTGTGGGGGTTTCCCCTGGGTATTCTGGTTTCCTCCAATAATTCAAAGATGAGCTAGTAGGTTAATTGGCTGCTGTAACTTGCCCCTGGTGTAGGAGAGTGATAGATAAGATGAGATATCTTTATTAGTCACATGTACATCGAAACAGTGAAATGCATCTTTTTGCATCCTGTTCTGGGGGCAGCCAGCAAGTGTTGCCGTGCTTCCGGTGCCAATATAACATGCCCACAACTTCCTAACCTGTACGTCTTTGGAATGTGGGAGGAAACCAGAGCACCTGGAGGAAACCCATGCAGACACAGGGAGAACATACAAACGCCTTACAGTGGCCAGATTTGAACCTGGGTCACTGGCACTGTAAATCCTTATGCTAACTGCTACACTACCGTGCCTGTCCAAAATCAGGATGCGTGAAAGAAGATTGGTTGGAGGGAATTGGGATTAGAGAGGGAGATGGGACCGATGAGAATACCTTGACTTGATGGACCAAAGAGCCAATGTTGAAAGAAAATATGAGAAAGCAAGAAAAATGGTGGATCATTACGATATTAATTAATGCTTGGAGATGAGGGACTAAATAAATACAATTTCCACATAGAACAAAGGCATTGATTGGACAGCTGCAAATTTCAGTAAGTATTTAAATACACAAAATGCTGGAGGAACTCTGCAGGTCAGGCAGCATCTATGGAGGGAAATGGACAGTTGACGTTTTGGGCCGAGACCCTTCATCAGTCCTGGAAAGAAATTGAGACCCTCACCTTCCCACACCCCCCTCACCTAGATTCACCCACCACCCTCCAGCTCGTGCTCCTCCCCCTCACCCTCCCCCCACCCTTTTATTCCAGCTTCTGCCCTCTTCCTTTCCAGTCCTGATGAAGGGTCTCGGCCCAAAGCATCGACTGTTCATTTCCCTTCATAGATGCTGCCTGACCTGCTGAGTTCCTGCAGCATTTTGTGTGTGTTGCTTCAGATTTCCAGCATCTGCAGTCTCTCCTGTGTCTGAATAAATATTTAAATATGTTTTTTAAAGTACATGTTCATTACATGAGATTTTTAAAATATGCATTTACTATATTTCATTTATTTTCCTAGGTCTAAAGAAGTGTGCTTTAAGAACAAAATATATATAGTTTTTGGAGTCAGTTTCCCTTAATCAATAGTTTCAACCTGCCAGTTTCAAGAGATGAAATAGAAAAATGGCCATGGATTTCAGGTTGGTTTCTCATCTTTTTGCTTCTGCTTCAGTTTGTGCAGCATGTGTTCTATGGAAATGAAAGGCTATGTTCACACCTGTGGGAGAGAGAACACAGCAGGCAACTTGAAACAGAAGGTGAAGAAGAGCAGCCAAAGCAACAGATGAAACGAGCAGAGAACGTCAGAGGTAGAAATAGATGAAAGGAAGAAATGTGTCTGTCGGATAAGAAGGTTGATGAAGAACCAGAGACTGTAAGCAGCATAATCATTATTCATTTGTAGGATGTAGATGTCACTGGCATAGCCGACATTTATTGTTCAGCTTCCACTGACCCCTGAATTGAGGAGGGTGAAAGAATCGACCACATTTCTATGGGTATGAAATCATACATGAGCCTGATCAGGTAAGGATAAAAGTTTGAGATTAAAGCAGAAAATGACAATTTCTCAGCAACTCGGGCAGTGTCTGTGGAAAGAGAAACGAGAGTTAACATTTCAGGTGGATGCCCTTTCATCAAAATTGGAAAAAGTTAGAAAGTGAAGCAACACAAAGGAGCTGGAGGAACTCAGCAGGTCAGGCAGTATCTCTGGAGGGAAAGGGACAGTCGATATTTTGGGTCGAGACCCTTCATCTGGACTCCACATGAAGATGAAGGGTCTCGACACAGGGCATTGACTATCCATTTCCCTCCAATAGATGCTACCTGACCTCTTGAGTTCCTCCAGCTCCTTTGTGTGTTGCTCTAGATTGCGGCATCTGCAGTCTCTTGTGTCTCAAAGTTAGAAAGTGAACATATTCTAAGATGTGCAGACGTAGAAGGTGTTGGAGTGAACAAATGGAATGTTTGTCTTAAAGTGGCAACCAAATGAGACAATGATATGGATGATGTTGATATTGGCTGAGACAGGGTGGTGAAGTCCGGTGAGTCTGTCAGGAGGAGGTGTAAATAGAGGGAAATAAAGGAGAACGGAGGAGAGATGCTGGTTCTCTGCAGGGAATGAGTGGGGTGGCTGTTGGGAGAATCAGAGGGACCTCTGAGTCAGGGGAGCAGTGTAACTGGAAACGCAATAGACTGCAGACGCTGGAATCTGGAGCAACAAACAATCTGCTGGAGGAACTCAGCAGGCTGAGCAGCATCTGTGGGAGATGATCTGCTGGAAGAAGTAAGCAATGTAATTGGTGGGTCAGAAGCGTCTTGGCAGGTCTGGAGGTTCAGAATGGTTTTGAGTTGGCTGGTTGGGTGGATCGGGGAAGGGGTTGGGGTTGGGAGCCTGGGACTAAGGGAGTAGAGAACAATGGGTGGGTGGCAGGGGGGTTTGGAGAGTGTCAGTGCCAGTGGAGTGAGCATAAGGTATGGTGGCCATTTTAGAATTCCAGTGTCTTTAATCTTGTTTCTCTCTCCACAGATGCTGTCCAACTAGCTAAGTGTTTCCAGAACTATTTGTTTTAACCTTTAACTAAAATCTGAGTGAGGTATTTTATTGTAAACAAAATGTTCATGGAAATGGATTTGGCTTTACCTTACAGGGGTCCCAATCAGGCATCCCAGTACAATGACCGAGTTGTCCCAGCAGTGCCCAGTAATGTTGCTCCAAGGATAATATGGTCAAAGTTTCCCTGCATTTCTCCAAAAGGAGTTTTGCATGGATAATGATATCACCCCCTGTGGAACAAACAAAGAAATCAAGTTGAGTGGTATGGTGTGAATTGAGCCAGGAAATCCCCAGCTGAATTTCTGAAGTGATGCAAAGCAATCCTGAAATGATTGGTACTGCTCATCACTTTGGGATTTCAGTTGTATAACACTGAAAATAAGTGGAATGCAATTGAATTTCTGGACAAACATTTCAGAATGTTATATTTTTGTTTCAGAGTTCCAATACCTACAATATTTTGCTTTTATTTTAATTGGAGATGTTAAGGGGAAAACGTCAATAATTTTAAATTGCAAAAGTAATGTTTTTGCACCTCTCTGATTTGCTTAACCCTACTAAGTACTATCAGTGCATGAGTAAAAGGTGCAAGGTTATATGTGCTGAATTGTTGACTTAGCGGACATGGATGAATGATTTATAGTTTTTTTCTACTGTTTTAGCTTGGTCTCATTGGACATTAGTCCCCATTTGTGTTGAGCTGTATATAGATGGTACCGTATTTTTTTTTACAGTGTGCAAGTTGTTTACAGCAGAGATGCAGTGTGCTGTCACTGTTGGTTATTCTCAAGACAGACTTCCTAGTGGTAAAAGCGCTCCAAAAATTGGTAATGGGTGGAATACATTAGGCAAAATCTTCAAGCATGCAATCATCAGAGCACTTACTTCAGTTGGCATCTGACTTTGTGTGGGAAGGGATAATTTGACAAAACTGTAGTAAACAATAGGCTGTCATTCGAACTGAAATCTGAAAGTGGAATACAACATGCAACTGCTACTAGGTATGCATGTTTAGCACAAATAGAGGATGGATTTCTATCCCAAGTACAGGAACATTCCTGCTGTAGTTTTGAAGACCCCTGCTCAAGAAGTAGCCCGTCTTAAGATAAGATGTTCCAATACAGTTTCAGCCATGACATCCATCTGTCCGTGGGGAACTACCTAGAAAAGAAATGGCCAATTACACTCCCTGCCCACACCCAATTTTCAGCAGGGTGGTTGAAGGAGCCACAACTCTGATTTGCTGCTCATCAATTCTTCACTTGAGATTTGCTCAGATACTACTGCAGGTCTCATTTATGCCTATGGTCCAAATAGACATGAACTATTCCAGGGGAAAAACTGGACATGCAAGTCATGGGAGATGTCAAAGGCATCATTTATCTGAAGGCAGTTTGCCCTTAACATCAAGTCCTTTGTGATTTGTTTACCTTCTAATGGTTAAATTACTGAGTTAGTAATTAAAGGACAGATGTATTTTAAAGCCCCACAAAGTGCCTTCCGCCATCTCCAACGGGACCCCGCCACCAAGCACATCTTCCCCTCCCCATCCCTTTCTGCCCTTTGCAGGGACTGCTCTCTCCGTGACTCCCCAGTTCACTCCTCCCCCCTCACCCATCCCACTCCGGGAACTTTCCACTGCCCCTGCCATAGGTGCAACACCTGCCCCTACACCACCTCCACACAGGGACCCAAATAGTCCTTTCAAGTGAGACAGCGATTCACCTGCACCTCCCTTAATATCATTGACTGCATTAGGTGCTCCAAATGTGGCCTCCTCTACATTGGTGAGACCAAATGCAGACTAGGTGACCTTTTCGCAGAATACCTGCGCTCTGTCCGTAACCGAGATCTGCATCTCCCTGTTGCCAATCACTTCAACTCCCCCTCCCGCACTTTCACTGATGTCGGTCCTCGGCCTCCTCCACTGCCAGGAGAATTCCTAGTGCAAACTGGAGGAACAGCACCTCATTTTCCATCTTGGAACCTTGCAGCCTAACAGCATGAACATTGAATTCTCCCATTTTAGGTAATCCCTACCCTCTTCCCCACAACCACCCCCCCCCCTCACTACCTGCCCCCCACACCATGATTCTTCTCTTCTTCCCTTTCCTAGCCTCTTTTTTTTTCTACCTTTATTTTGCTTTCTCTCCTTGCCTTTGACCCATCCCCTGGTGGATCTGCTCTCCCCTGCCCCGCACCTGCCTATCACTATCTCTCACCTGCATCTACCTATCACCACCTCGTGCCCACCCCGCCTCCCCTCTTTTGTCCACCTATCACCACTCTGCTTTTCCCTCCTATAATTGGGCTTCCCCTTTTCCTATCTTCAGTCCTGAAGGGTCCTGACCTGAAACATTGACCGCCTGCTTTTCTCCATGGATGCTACCTGGCCTGCTGAGTTTCTCCAGCATCATCGTGTTTTTCATCTAGATTCCAGCATCTGCAGTCCTTTGCTTCTCTGGATTCTAGCTGAAGTCACGTGGTATATTGGTAACTAATCATCTCATTGTTTCAGGCCCAAGCATATAACACAGCCTCATAACGAATGATCTTTCTTTCTTCTTAAGGTGGAGTTTGATGATCAAATGGCTCCACTAGTAATTCTTCAGATAAGGAAGCAGTATATCCAACATGACCGTTGACCCCAATTGACCCTCATCGGTTTTTTATAGACGCACTGTCTGGATGCATCACAGCTTGGTACGGCAACTGCTCTGCCCAAGACCAAAAGAAATTGCAGAGAGTTGTGGACACAACTCAGTCAATCACAAAAACCAGCCTCCCCTCCATGGGCTGTCTACACTTCTCACTGCTTTGGAAAAGCAGCCAGCATAATCAAAACACCCTTCCACCCCGGACACTTTCTCTTTTCCCCTTTTCATTGGGCAGAAGATACCAAAGCTTGAAAACACACACCAGCAGTCAAGGACAGCTTCTATCCTGCTGTTATAAGACTCTTGAATGGACCTCTTGTGTGTTAAAGATGAACACTTGTCCTCAATCTACCTCGTCATGGTCCTTGAACCTTTTGTCTACCTGCACTGCATTTTCTCTGTAACTAATTGTAACACTATATTCTGCATTCTGTTATTGCTTTTTCCTAGCACTACCTCAGAGTACTTGTTTTGAAATGATCTGTATGGATGGCTTGCAAAACTAAGTTTTTCCACTGTATCTTAGTATATGGAACAATAAACCAATTCCATTACTAAGGATATGTGGAATATAACAACAAAAGTTTAGGAGTTTCAAAAACAGTTTAAGAAATTGGAAATGAGTGACTATTTTACAGGCTTTAAAATATGAAGGAATCTATGGTTGAAAATTGCCAAAATTCAAAGGAATGTTAAGATTCCATTCAAGTTAATTAATTCTATTAAGAGGAAATGTATCCCATCCAACAGGGCTGCAAATAGCATTATATATGGCCAAAATGAAGCTTAAGATTACGAATCTGGTAAAGCCAAGGATTTTGAAGTGTTGTAGAAAGAAGCATAAATAAGCTGAAAGACTGTGGGAGGAGAATGAAATAATAACATTCAGATAGCTAATCCAGGAGTTGTTGGGAAGAGAACAGCAGCCTTGACTTAATATTAGCTACAAGTGTCTGCAACACTCTAGAACCATCAAAGATTTATAGAATCAGGGAACTAATCAGTTGTGGATGTGGATATCTTTTTCAAAAGTGCTGAAAAGGGATGCTATCTCCTGTTGTGTTCAGTGGTTTATGGTCATGAGGTGTTGTTAACTGGAAGATGAGCAACATGCCTCTAATTGGCTGAGTTATGCTGGTTGTAGGCAGGGTTCTGAAGGTAACTCCCAACATTCAGCCACTTGATTAGGCCCTCATCTTGTACGGACCAGTTGTAAGTCCAGACCGGCATGTCATTCAGTCCATTCTGTTGCAGGACTCCATGTCGAGTTCAATGACATGCTGGGATTCCTTAGCATTCTAGTGGGAAATTTTATCTCTGGTCCTACACCAGGCAGCCCTGACAAAGGATTAGAATCCCCATTCATTTTACTGGGGATTCCTACCCTGGAGATTGGAAGGAAAATCGTAAAGTCAGTTACTTATTTTGTTTTAATGTTTTTAATTATTTCTTCATTTTAATTTACAGCAATTTCAATTTTTTTTTCAAATGTTCTTGAGTATCAGAGATACTTAGAAGCTGTACAAAGCCTTAGGCTTTGACAGTAAGCAAAGCTCCGCTCCAGTGTTGCCTCCTGTCAAAAGCCCATCAGCAGTATGCTCCCTGAGGCCTATTCCTCATTGAGATCTCTCCACACTTCATGGGCCACCTCCCAGGTGTAGATGGTCAGCCTTATATGCTCTCCACTTCCTGATTGGGTATGTGGTGTCAGGAAGGAGACTTGGGCAGCAGATTCAGGTGGTAGGCTGGGAGATTGGTTTAAGTGATTTTCTTTTTGGAGTATTATGTCCAGACCAGATCTAATTGGTTCACCTAATAACTTTCTCTTTTCAATAATTCTTTTCAATGACTTTTTTCTCTGCATTTAAAAGCTCTACTTCAAGTTTCCATCCTTCCCAGCTTTCCTTTTACTTCCCACTTGCTCTTAATCTAGTGTCCCTATTTATTGAACATTTAGCTTTATTAATAGAATTGGTGGACAATGAAGCAGTGACTGTTTAGAAGTGAATCTATGAAGTAAGTAGCTGGGGCAACATAATTATCCATTCTGTTTACCAGAGTCAGTTTTCCCCTACAAATTCACAATAAATTGACCTGAAGGTTAGCTTTGAAGGGAGAGCAGTTTACTTCAGTGAGTTTGAGTATTATCTTGAAGGCTTCAGATAAATGGCACTGGCACTCCATCAACCATCCACCACCTAATATCAGCGTGCCTTTAATTTCAAAATCCCCAAAACATCTGGTCCAGATTATCTCAGTCATATGAAAAGGAGAGGAAAAGGTAAGTATTGTCGGGGAATCTTTGAAATGTGTACAGCTTTATGTAGGAAAGGTTAATATTAGTTAATGGTAAGGGACAACCATTGGCAATTGACTGAAGATCCCTCCAGAAAGCTGAGGTAAAGGAGTGTCAACATCTTGTGGAGAACCAGGGTGAACAGATTTCTGGCTATTAAATTAATTATTTGAAAAGTTTCAATCTTCTATCAGTGAGGAACCAGCTGTCTCCTTGTAGAAAGACTGCAGCATGATTTATTTATTTCCTGCAGAATAAGTCTCTGCCCTTGTTGATGTAATTGCTTCACTGTGTGTGCCTCACACGCAGAGGTCATAAGGATTTGTACATAATTATAACAACCCTGTGTCTGCAATAGGGCAGCGGAAATCAAAGCTCTCGTGGTACAGGAAGCAGGATAGCAGATAAGGGCAGATCATCTGATCCGCTGAAAGCTCCACGAGAAAAGTTTAATTAAAAAATATTCCTTGCTGTTTCGGCACAGATTATAACCAAAGGCTGAACAATGCTGCATAATTCAAAGTATTTTTCATTAACATTCTCTCCCTTGCCATTTATCACAAACCACTTCACTTCTGTATTGTCGTCAAATCCAAAATATTCAGGAACTGAACATATGAAAATACATCATACCTGTCACTTGTCTTGAAGCATTTCACAACCCATGATTTGCTTTGTGTGTCAGCCGTGGCTTAGTTCCACCTCGGAAGGCTAATGGTTCAAGTCCCACTCCAGAGAGCGGAACAGGTAATCTGGGCTGACATTTTGATGCAGAACTGAGGGAAATCCGCATACTGGCAAATGTCAACTTTCAGATGTGTCACTAAAAGGCAACAGAGTCTGCCCTCTTGGTTGTTAAAAGGTCAAAGCAGAGCAGGGAAGTTCTCTCAGCATTACGATTGAAGTTCATTCCTGAGCCACCAACTGAAAGCAAAACGACTGGTCATTATCTTGTTGCTTTTTGGGGGAGGAAACTAGCTTTGCAAGTTGGCTGCCTATCTCCTGCACTACAAAAGCAGCTACACTGCAGAAATACCCCACTTGCTGAAAGATTGTTTTAAACATTGAGGTTCTAAAGATGCTTTTTTTTAAAAAACTTAGAAATGTGTTCCGGTCTGCATAATAATTAGACACATCATGAAGTAGTATATGTTGTACACTGCTTCCTTACTTTGGTTTCATTGAAATTAATTTTCTATCCCCACTTCGGTTTGCTTTATATGCAGTTGAGGCAACAGGTACTTTAAGAGAAAATACCCTGCTGTATGTACAGATTTCACTGTATACTCTTTAAATAAAACCTTAATTATAAAAGAAAAGGAAAAGCTAGGAAATAGAAATTTATTGGATTTATGAGAATCACAAAATAAGTTCAAAATCAAGGTTCAAAATTAAAATTATCAAAATAAAGTTAACGAAATTATTTTCAATTCTATTGTTATATATATTGGATGATGGTTTATTATTCCTTAAGATTATACAAAATTAAAATCAGTAATTATACAGAGCAAAGCCTAATATCCAAGTGAGAAATAAGTTAGACTGGGCCATTCAGGGGTTAGGTCAAGAGTACTTCCACACACACACACACACAGGTGATGGAAGCCTCAGTCTTCCTCCTCTAACAATCAGAGGACAATTAAAAATTTCAGCTCTGAGATCCCTGTTTCTGCTAGGGAAGAGCATTACAGAAGATGGGACTGAAGTGGAGAGATAGAATCCAGACCTGATCTGATTTAATGGCACTAGTTCCTTGAACTGAATAGTCTATTATTGTACCTCGTGGTAAAAATGAGTAAAGACCAGTTCGCTGAAGGAACACAGCAGGTCGAACAGCATCTCTTGGGGGGGAGGAAAGGAATTGTCAATATTTTGGGTCAAAACCCTGCATTATGACAGAGTGGAGAGGGGAATTAGCCAATATATAGAAGAGAACAGGAGTGGTGAGACAGGCGAGAGGTGATTGGTGGACCAAGAGGAGGGGGGTGAAGATTGATGAGCAGTTTGAGCCAGGTAAGGGGGGGGGGGGGGAAGGGGAAGGGCTGGAGTTGGAGACAGAAGCAGGTGGATGATAGGCGGAGGCAGACAAAAAAAGATGGAGCCAGGAGGGGAGGGTGAAGGTGGAGACAGCTGCCAGAAGTTGATAAGCAGGAAGACAAAGGCCACCAGGTAAAAATGGGTAGTCTGATGTTTCTTGAGAAAGCTGATCAGAATGTGACCTTATCCAGAATTAATGCATAATTTAAATGTCATTATAAGGGTATGAAAAAAGCTAAATGATATTATATGAGCTTTTTCACAAAAATATCACACATAGATTGCATTTTATATCAACTAAAGGTCATGTGATGCAGCAATAAAGGAGACCACTCAGCCCATCATACCTATGCTTATTCTGTGGAAGACAATCTATACAGTCCCACCTCCTTGTTTTTCCATTCACAATGTAGACTCTTCAATTACGTATCCAAATTGCTTGCAATGTTCCTTTTCAAATAGTGCAAATAATAATAAAAATTACATCAGTCAATTCTCTTTAAGTTTATAAATAAATACACAAATTAGGAACAACAGTAGACTTCTTGGCCCCTCAAGCCTGCTCTACCATTTAACAAGCTCATGCCTGATATGATTATATCCTCAACTCTGCATTCTCATCTACCTATGGTAACCTTTCATCCCTTTGCTGATCAAGAATCTATCCAACACTACCTTATGCAAAGACTTTGCTTCCACTATCTTTTGAGGAAGAGAATTCCAAAGACTCATGACAAACTGAGATAAATCAGTCTTCATTTTGCTATTGACTTAAATGGCGACTCCTCACTTTTAAATAGCTAATCCTCCTTCCAAATTCACCAACCAGAAGAAGCTTCCTCTCCACAATCATTCCTGTCATATCTTCCTTTTAAACCCCATCATACATTCTGTCAGGTCCTGGCAACTTGTCTGCCCTTAATCTCCTGAGTTTCTTCAAAATTTAATCCCTTATAATTGGGATTTTTGTAAATTCTACCATGTTATTTGCAATTAGCCCATCTGGTAGCTTTGGGATGTTAGCAATGTCTTCCATGTTGAAGACTGATGCAAAAAATTTATTCAACATATCCGTCATTCCTTTGTTTCCTATTATTAATTCACCAGTTTCATTCTCTAGAGACTCCACACTTAGTCACCCTCTTCTATTTATATATCCATGCAAACTTTTACCATTTTGTTTTGTACTACACTCAAGTTTTCTCACAAATTTCATTTTCTCCCTTCTGCTTCTGGATCCTAAAAAATTCCCAGTTCTCTTGTCTACCACTAGCCCTTGTCACTTTGTATGCCCTACTTTTCAATTTAACATTATCCTTCCCCTCCTTTGTTATCCATGGATTGTACTTCTTTTTCACGGAAAATTGCCCTTATCTTAAATTGAGGACAATTGGCCACAAATGAACTGTAGACTTAAAACATAATTACAAGCAAACAATCTTGTGTACTGGGATTAATATTTCAAATGGAAGCTTTTTATTTTGGAAAAGTATAAAATCAATATTTCTGAAAATTTTTTTCTAAATGTCATGAAACCAATAGATACAAGAATAAATTACATTATAAGTAGAATTGAAAGTATGTCAGATATCGAAATAGCTAAGTTGAATTGTTTTGGAAAAAAGTGTGGGATCACAGTGCAGAATTAACATGAGCCCATTTGACACAGTGCATATTGTTCCCTGAGTGGTTAGCATTAGTCCAAGACAGCTTACACTGATTGGAGCCAGGCCACAACACGTCAGGGGACAATTGCTAAAACGGGTGATGGAAGACTTTGCAGAAGTCTTTGCAACTTACTGGAAGAGATAGCAAAAAGACAAGACGTCTAGGGACCCTGGTGAATGAAGTGTGAATTCTGAAATCTCACACATGTCCCTTGCTCCAGGTTAGAAAGAGTATAAATAGGTGATGCCGTGATCTTGACAACCACAGGCACTGCAGTTCTGGCTGGTGTACGTGATGTATCTCTGTTACTGAGACGCTGTGACTTGTTGCTTTTCACTGAAGCACAGTTGGAAGATTTGCTCCCCAGTGCGTAGGCCCTGCTCCAAAGTGTCCTCCTTTCCTCCTCAGGAACTAGCTAAACGTCAGTGTCCCCTGGATTTGAACTCGTGTCCTTGAATTATTAGTTCAGGCCTCTAGAATACTAAGTCAGTTATTTAACGACTATGCATCTATAGTCCTAGGTACAACATGGGCTTCCCACTGTGCTACATTGAACACCATCCTCTCTCCATTATACATTCATCAGTTTTCCTTTCAAATGAATTTATTCTGTCTTCTGTCTTTGTGGAGGGCATGTTTAAGCCTAAAACACGAAGAGTCACGAGGATTCATTATGCCATAACAAAAGATGCGCAGTGACAATGAGGCAGGCCGTCAATGATAAATAATTAAGGTATTGCAGCATGTTGACAGCCGTGCTGATGGGACGTGACAGAACTTCATTTCGTACTGTGTCAGGTTCCATAAGTGCACTGTCACAGCTATCTCGTCATCACTCACTTAAATCCTTTGCTGCCTCAAGCAGGGACTGCATGAGCAAAACATTCCACTAATTAAATATTGGGAAGATCAAACACCATCATTTTTCAGTCCCCATCATAAACCTTGTTCCCTTCCCAGCAACTTTACCCTTCTCTCTGACAAATCTGCTTACCATCATAATTTGAGTTTCACACCTGGGATCTATGCCATCTGGACAAACCCTCTTCCCACTTCAGAAACGTCACCCAAATCCAGCTCATGCATTGCTGAAGCCCTCATCAATGTCTTGGTTTTCTTCAGGAATGTATTTCAATGCTTTCTTTATTTAGTACCCTCTTAATTCCATGACACTGAAGTCATTCAGATCTGCTGCCTGCATTCCACTTCACACTATCTGTTCACCAAACACCTGACATGTACTGACACCCTGTTGAGCAATGACTTGTTTTCCGAATTCTCATCCAAGCTTTCAAATCCCTTTCCATGTTCTCACCTTTCAGATCTCATTGACCTCCTCTATCATTATAAACCTCTGAGATATCCATTGTCCCCCAGTTCTGGACTCTTGCTTCTCCCTACATTTATTAGCTCCACCAATAGCAGCTGTGCCTTCAGTTGCCACGGTCCCAAGTTTGGAATACCCTCCCAAAGTCTCGCTACCTCAAGTTGCTTCTTTACAATGTACCTTAACACATTTTTTTGACCAAATCTTTGGTCATTTGTCTTAGTATCTCCTGATGGACTATTTATTTCATGTTGTACTCCTGCTACTGTTAAATATCTTGTAATGGTTTTGATACATTAAAGGCATTCCTTATTAATGAAACATGCCATTAATTTTATCACTGGGAGAGTGTACTATCTTTTGGATGTGATGTTAAAGAGCAGACCTTTCTGAACTGGATGTAAAGGACTATTTCAAAGAAGTCCTTTAGTTCTATTTTAAAGAAGGGCAGGGAAGTTAATCCTAATACCCATGCTAATATGTTTTACTCAACTAAATTCACTGAAACAGGTCATTATCACATTGTTTGAGGGAACTTCCTCTGCACAAATTAACTGCTCTGTTTTCTGACTTTCAACAGTGACTTCACTTCAGAAAGTACTTCATTGGTTGCAAAGGACTTAAGGAAGACCTCGATTCATGAAAGGTGCTATAAAAATGCAAGGCTTTTTAAAAAGATTCTCCAAAGACATACAGTAGCACAGTGGTTAATTTACAGAAGTGGAATTAAGATGCTTGATCTATTGACCCTGAGATCTAAGTTCGTATCCCACCAGAACAGCTGGGGGAATTTAAATCCAAGTAATTCAATAAATCAGCATGAAGAAGCCAGTCTCTGTAATAATGACGTGAAACTACCAGATTGCTGTAAAAACTCATCTAGTTCTCTAATGTCCTTCAGGGAAGGAGATCTATCAATCTTCTCAACTCTGGCCTCTGACTCCAGTTGCACTGCAATGTGATTAACTCTAAACTTCCCTCTCCAGTGACCCAATGTTCCACTCATTTTAGGAGGCAATGAAGGATGGAAGTGAATGAGGATTATGCCAGTGATTTCCAAATCCAGTGAATGAAGGATTTTCTTTTAAATTGCCACACCATTCTTAATGTATTGTCCATTTTACAAATGCAAAGGTGGCTTGCAATAAAGTTGTAGTGCATTAGAGAATGTTAAGTTGGGTATCAGCCAAGGCAAATCACTCTTTGATTCTCTTTGACAAGTTCTCAACAGCAACTCTTTATCAATGCTTTCCTACTCAGTTTTCCTCTTAGTAACCATTGGAACCCACCACAGTGACACATTCCTATACTTGCTAGTTCCACCTAGATACTTTGTTTAGAAAACAGAAAACCCTCATGAAAACAAATCATTTATAAATAAGTGGCTTTATATGAATGCGTGTAAAAGGTAATCTTTGGTGATGACTTATGGCTGCAAAAACCAATCATTAAACTTTGTTTGAAATATTAAACTGATATAACCTCACTATTAAGAGCACCAACATCAATCACTGACTATTTTGAAACAGTCAGCACCAGTATTAAAAACCACTTTAGGATAATGTTGTTAGCATATGATGAAAATCTCCTAAGTATCTCATTTTGAATACAATTGAAGAGATATAATACAATTTTGACACAAGAAATTCTGCAGATGCTGGAATCTGGAGCAATACACAGAAGGTGCTGGAAGAACTCAGCAGGACAGGCAGTATCCATTGGAGGGAAATAAACAGTCGATGTTTCGGGCCGAGACCCTTCATCAGGACTGGAAAGGAAGAGGACAGAAGCCAGAAATAAGAAGGTGGGGGGAATGGGAGGAAGAACACACAGGCAGGGGACAGGTGAGTTCAGGTAATAGGTGAGTCCAGGTGCGGTGGGGGAGGGGGAGAAGATGCAATAATCTGAGAAGTGATAGGTAGAAGAGGCAAAGGGCTGAAGGAGGAGGAATCCAGTAGGAGAGGGCAGTGGACCATGGAATAAAGGATGGGGGAGGTGAGGAGAGGAGATGGGCAGGTCATCAAGGTGGGGGGAAGGGAGCCACAGGAAATAGGGAAGACACAGGAGTGGGAGGGGGGTGGGGGAAGAAAAAGAGGGGATGGGGTTTACCGGAAGTTAGAGAAATCGATGTTGCTGCTATGCCTTATAATTCCACCACCTTCAAAGAGATTCCACCACCAGGCACACCGTCCCTTGCCTTTCCCTTTCAGCATTTCACAGGGACTGTTCCCCTCGTCATTCCCTGGCCCACTCTTCCGTTCCCACCAACCACCCCTCTTCTTACGACTCTTCCCTTGCAACTGCAAGAGATGCAACACTTGTCCTTTCACCTTGTCCCTTCCCGGCATCCGGAAACCCAAACAGTCTTTCCAGGTGAAGCATCAATTACATTTCTTCCAATCTAATGTACTGCATTTGGTGTTCACAATGTGGTCTCCTCTACATTGGAGAAGAGAAATGTAGAGTGGGTGATTGCTTTGCAGAACACCTGCGGTCAATCCTCAGGGACAACCCTGAGCTTCTTGTTGCCTGCCACTTTAATTCTCCATCCCACTCCGATCTATTGGTCTGTGACTATCTGTACTGTTGCAATGAGTCTCTCACCTGAAACATCAACCCTGTTTCTCTTCCCATGGATGCAGCCTGATCTCCTGAGTGTTTCCAGTATTTTCTGTTTTTATTGTAGATTTACAGCATCTGCAGGTTTTTTTGATTTCTGCTGACCTTTTTGTTCTCTCTGTATATTGCCCCCACTCTTCCCCTTCTTTCTTTCCATTTTAGTACATGTTTTCCTCTCATTTTTCCAGTTCTCTTTATAGATGCTGGCTGAACTGCCGAGTGTCTCCAGCAACTTCTCTTTTTATCCCAGTCCATGCAATGTCTTGCTTTTCCAGTGTGCTTGATGCTGTCAGCAACGTTTTCCCTTGCTGGCAAGGAAGGGCACTAAACTCAACACAAAGTCCCATGCCAACTAATGCAGGGCTCCTCCATGTTCATTGGCACAACTGGCTATTTGGCAGTGTTGTGAAACAGGTTCGGAGTCTCAGAAGGCAAGGACTCTGAACACTTTCTTAGAAATAAATGATTTATTTACAAAGGACAAATGCAGGGAAAGGGTAACAGGATAAACACACGCACCGTTTGTAGCGAGCATGGGAAAATCACAACAGGGGTAGAATACACACACACAATGAACTAGGCACAGACAAGCAAGGAAAAACAATACGATACCTGCCACCCCTTGACTCAGTGTAGGCACAGCTCTATGCGACTGGGGATACTTACTAGAACGCTCCCACCCCTTTTAACAGTGCACACCTCACCAATGATTTCTCCAGCACCATTTCACAGTTCTCGGCCTGGAGCAAAGCAGGGTCATCCCTTGGAGACAAAAAAGAGAGAGCTGAGGACGTGTGGCACTCTTTACAGTGCTGGGGGGGGGGGGGGGGTCCAGCCCAGGTAATTTAAAAAGGCCAATGGCTCAGTGCCAGCAAGGACTAATCGATCACAAGGGCCAATGGTCAGGTGTGCACTGATGGGTGGGGCGGGGTCAACCCTTGATTGGCAGTGGTGTGTCTTCCAACCAGGTAGGGGCAGTGCTGTCACGTGACAGCCCTGACCCTCCACAATACAGGCAGTGTTGCCAGTAGATTTCATTGTGGTCCAATCAGCTTCTGAATGTAGTCCAGCTCAGCAATGACCTTGGCTGAACCGGAAAAAGTGTGCGATTCCTCCTTCAGGCAAACAGGCTTCTGTATCATTCCGCATAAAGAAATGTTGGAAAATGCTGGAAACTCTCAGCAGCTCTGGCAGCGCATGCGGAAAGAGAAACTGAGGTGAAAATATTTCAAACAAAACTATCATAGAATATAGAGCAGCACAGCACAGGAACAGGCCTTTTGGCCCACCATGTCTGTGCTGACTGTAATGCCAATTTAAACTGCACATTTGCCTACACATGGTCTATATCCCTCAATTCCATCTCTCTTTACGTGCTTGTCTGAATGCCTCTTACGTGTCGTTATCGTATCCACTTCCACCACCTCTCCTGGCAGCGCATTCCAGGCACCTACCACTCTGTTTGAACAAAACTTGTCTTGTAAATTTTCTTTGAACTTTCCCCTCCCACCTCAAAACTACATCCTCTCGCATTTGATAAAAAAATTCTGCATCATTCTAAATGTATGGTCCATGTAATAATTGAATTCAATTGAATTGGTTTATTAGTGTCACCTTTACTGAGGTACAGTGATAAAACTTGTCTTGCGTACTGTTCGTACAGGTCAATTCATTACACAGTGCATTAAGGTAGTACAAGGTAACAATACCGAATGCAGAGTAAAGTGTCACAGCTACAAGAAAGTGCAGTGCAGGCAAACAATAAGGATCAAAGTGATAACAAGATAGATTGTGAGGTCAAGAATCCATCTTATTGTATGAGGGAACCGTTCAATAGTCTTATAACAGCGGGATAGAAGCTGTCCTTGAGCCTGGTAGTACGTGCTTTCAGGCTTTTGTATCTTCTGTCTGATGGGAGAAAAGAGAATGTCCGGGGTGGGTGGGGTCTTTGATTATGCTGGCTGCTTTACTGAGGTAGTGAGAAGTATAGACAGAGTTCAGGGAGGGGAGGCTGGTTTCCGTGATGTACTGAGCTGTGTCTACAACTCTCTGCAGCTTCTTGCGGTCTCGGGCAGAGCAGTTGCTATACCAAGCCATGATGCATCCAGATAGGATGCTTGCTAAGGTGCATCGATGAAAGTTGGTGAGCGTCAAAGGGGACATGCCAAATTTCTTTAGCCTCCTGAGGAAGTAGAGGTGCTGGTGAGCTTTCTTGGCTATTGGTGATGTTCATTCCTGGGAACTTGAAGCTCTCAACCCTCTCGACCTCAGCACCAGTGATGTAGACAGGTGTATGTGCAGTGTCCCCTTTCCTGAAGTCAATGACTAGCTCTTTTGTTTGCTGACATTGAAGGAAAAGTTGTTGTCATGCCACAAGGTCACTAAGCTCTCTCTTTCCTTCCTGTACTTCAACTCTTCGTTATTTGAGATACGGCCCACTACAATGGTATCATCTGCAAACTTGTAGATAGAGTTAGAGCAGAATCTGGCCATGCAATCATGAGTGTATAGGGAGTAGAGGGCTGAGGGCACAGCCTTGTGAGGCATCAGTGTTGAGAATAATCATGCTAGAGATGTTGCTGTCTATCCTTACTGATTGCGGTCTGCTGGTCAGAAGGTCGAGGATGCAGTTACAGAGGGAGGTGTTGAGTCCCAGGTCTCGGAGTTTGGTGATGAGTTTGCTTGGAATTATAGTATTAAAGGTGGAGCTGTAGTCAATAAACAATAGTCTAACATAGGTGCCTTTACTGTCCAGATGGTCCAGAGATGAGTATTGGGCCAGGGAGATGGCATCCGTTGCAGACCTGTTTTGGTGGTCAGTGAATTGCAGTGGGTTGAGGTTGTCTGGGAGGTTTGAGTTAATGCGTTTCATGACCAGTCTCTTAAAGCACTTTATGATGGTGGATGTCAGAGCCACCGGTCAGTAGTCATTAGGGAATGTTACTTCATTTTTCTTAGGTACCAGGATGATAGTGGTCTTCTTAAAGCAGGTGGGAACATCAGATTGGAGCAGGGAAAGGCTAAAAATGTCTGCAAATACCCCCCGCCAGCTGATCTGTACAGGATCTGAGGACACGGCCAGGGACACCATCTGGGCCAGATGCTTTCCTTGGGTTCCCTCTCTGGGAGACTGATCTTACGTCCTCAAAGGTGACCACGGGTTCAGGTTCATTGAAGGCTGTCGGGGTGGGTGGTGACATACCAATCCCCTTCTGTCCAAAGCATGCATAGATTGCGTTGGCCTCATCGGGAAGGGATGCGCTGTTGTCGACAATGCTGCCAGACTTCGTTTAAATGCAAAAATGGCTTGCAATAAAAGAACTGAAGTTACAGCATGTTAGAAAATGTGACATTGTTTTTTGCTTTCTTAAATTTTCTTTTAGTCCTGATGCAGGGTCTTGATCAGAAACATCGACAATTCCTCCGCCCACAGATGCTGCTTGACCTGCTGAGTTCCTCCAGCAGATTGTTGGTTGCTTTTTTTATTTATCACCACTCCCCTCCGCTCCTCTTTATACTGACCATCTTCCCTCTCCACTCTCATGTCACCATTCCATGCAATGGGTCTACTGATGATAACAGCTGGCATCTCTGTGTGTGAAATCATGTGGGGTGGCACAGTGATAGAGCTACTGCCTCATTGCACCAGAAACGTGGGTCCAATCCTTACTTCTGCTGCTGTCTGCGTGGATCTTGCATGTTCTCCCTGTGACTGCACCGGATTCTCCCGGATTCCTACCACTCCAAAGACTTATGGATAGGTAAGATAATTGGCCACAGTAAATTTCCCCCAGTGTTTAGGTGAGTGGTAGAATCTGGGAGGAGTTGATTTGAATGAAAAATGGGATTAATGCAGGACTAGTGTGAATGGGAGGTTGGCATAGACTCAGTGGGCCGAAGGGCCTTTTCCATGCTATGCATCTGTCTTTAAGTGGAGTGTGTCTTCATCACCTTGGTCTTTCTCTACTGCCTGGCCAAGTTGCAGTTCTTGGGTATATGAATGGAGAAAGGAATATAGGCAGGGTAAAGTTGCAGGCTTATACCAAGAGCAGCTTATGTCTATTTATCCCCGTGAGCTTCATATCAACTAAAGGAAGATGAATGTCAAATCTCTTCATCCATCTCACTGAAATTCTGAACTGGCTGAGTAATCTGTGGCAATATCACGAGTTATATTATTGACATTGTTCACTTTTATAAATGCCCTCTAAAATGGCCCAGCAAGCCATTCTGTGGTAGCAAACCCAACAGATCAAATGAACTGCAGTGATTCAATGTGGTGACTCACCACCACCTTATAAAGAAGAACTAGAAATGGATAATCAATGTTGACCTTGCCAGTGATGCCACAGACACTTAAAGAAACATTTAAAGAAACATTCATTGTAATACATCTTGCCTCTTCATGCAAATGACATCCTTGCAGGCTGAAGCTTGATTCCGTAAAAAGTGATTCAATGCTGTCAACATTTAATAAACATAAAGAAATCTACACTTCCAAAACACCATAATATTGAAACTACAACTGTGAGATGCAGCTCTTTGAACACCTGCTTCTCACCCCATTTATTAATAAATAGTTACCAGAAGTAGAGAAGTCTAAGTGTTAAAAGGAAGAAAGGCAGTATGCCAGTTTGACCTGTCAGCAGCCCGCAAATATAACAACACAATAAAAAAGACAGTTGGCATTTATAAAGTGTCTTTAATGACCTCAGGTCTTCATAAAGTGCTTTTTCAGTCAATGAAAACTTTTGAAGCATTGTTCCTACTGGGTTATCAGTACTCATTGTTATATAATGGAGCAAATTTGGCAGCAACTTTTAGATTATGCACATCAGATGCAAAAGTT
Source organism: Pristis pectinata (assembly GCF_009764475.1). Lineage (NCBI taxonomy): Eukaryota > Metazoa > Chordata > Chondrichthyes > Rhinopristiformes > Pristidae > Pristis > Pristis pectinata. The sequence continues at coordinate 38,320,031 of NC_067419.1, read as the reverse complement.
TCAGAGTTGTCATCGTTGACTCACAGTTCCCTCAATTTTGTCAAATTTCACTCCAAAATAGGAAAAAAAAGAGCCAGCGACCCAGGTTCAATTCCAGCTGCTGTCTGTAAGGAGTTTGCATGTTCTCCCCATGTCTGCGTGTGTTTCCTTCGGGTGCTCCGGTTTCCTCCCACATTCCAAACACGTACGGGTTAGGAAGTTTTGAGGATGCTACGTTGGCACCGGAAGTGTGGCGACACTTGCGGGCCGCCCTCAGAACACTCTACGAAAAAAGATGCATTTCACTGTGTATTTCGATGTATATGTGACTAATGAAGATATCTTATAATTTCAAATATGCATCCGTTGTGATGCGATCCTCTAAACCAAATACACAGATAATCGATGTAGAATCAGTAAACAGAAGAGGACTTCAACGTCCACTCTCAGTCCTGATGCAGGGTTCCAACTGGAAACGTCAATAATTCCTTTCCCCTCACAGATGCTGCACAACCTGCTGAGTTCCTCCAGCAGATTGTTTGTTGCACTGAATAGGTTAGGCCTTGGTTGTGATATGTAACTGAGTTTTTAGCAGTTTTCTTGACCATAATTGCAGCAAAGTAACCTCCCTGACCCTGAAAAACTGCTGTTATATATGTGGATTAACATACCCTTAAAATAATTTTAAAATAAGAAATTGGTAAGTTGGTTTCTTGTTGTCAAATGTGAAATTACAGTGAAAAGCTACGTTTTGCATGCCATCCAGACAGATCATTTCATCACGTCAGTGCATTGAGGTAGTATAAGGGCAAAGCAATAACAGAATGCAGAATAAAGTGTTACAGTTACAAAGAAAGTGCAGTGCAGGCCGACAATAGGAAGCAAGTTCCGTGTTAATTCAAGGACTATAATTTAAGTGGCAGACTGCAGCAGTTCCATGTGGGTCCACTGCCTTCAGCCCTGACTTATCCTGTCCACTTATGGATGCCCTGAAAAGTACATTTGAATCCTGAGACTTCTCCACGATGGTATGCTTGCCAAAGTCATGGTCAGCAACAGTAGCTGTGAGCCTTTTCAAGTCAAATCAGGAGTAGAACAGGGATGCATGATTGCCCCAACTTTGTTCACCATCTTTATTGCGACAATCATCCATATCATCAAGGACTATCTACCCCCAGGAATCGAAATTGTCTACATAACAGATGGCAGACTTTTCAATCTTGCCCGTCTCAAGTCCAAAAACAAGACATCCATGAGTTTCCACATCGAGTTCCAATACGCAGACGACAACTGTGTTGCAGCTGTCTCAGAAAACCACCTACAACAGGTTCTGACTGCCTTCAACCATGCGGACACGAAACTTGGACCTACCATCAATTCCAAGAAGACTCAGATCATCTACCAACCATCACCAACTGAGACAAATTGGATAGAACCATCAATCCAACTTGGTGAAACAACCCTGGAAAATGTGGACCACTTTCCATATCTTGGAAGTTACCTCTCCTCCAATATCGACCTTAATGACGAGATCCAACATCGTCTTAAATGTGCTGGAACAGCTTTTGGACATCTCCAAACAAGAGTCTTTCATGATCGTGACATCTGAACAGACACTAAAATGTTAGCGTACAAAACAGTGGTGATCCCAATGCTCCTGTATGCATCAGAAACTTGGACAACATACCGACGACATCTGAAGGCACTTGAAAAGTTCCATCAACGCTGTCTTCGAAATATCTTAAATATCAGCTGGGGAGATAGAAGAACCAACATCAGCATGCTAAATGAAGCAAAAACAACAAGCGTTGAAGCCTACATTATCAAGAACCAAATAAGATGGAGCGGTTGTGTTTCTTGATGAAAGATGAACGTCTGCCGAAACAAATCTTCTACTCCCAGCTTAAAGTAGGCAAACATAAAAGAGGCGGACGACAGAAGAGATTCAAAGACGTCTTAAAAGCCAACATGAAGAAATGTAACATCGACCTCAACAATTGGGAAACCAATGTCGAGGACAGGAAACTCTGGCAAACCATCATCCGAGAAGGAACAGCAACTTTCGAAGCCAACAGATGTGCAGAATTAGAGGAAAAGAGAAGAAAATGAAACAACCAAAGCCCGATCTGCCATCTGGAACTACCTGTCCTGAATGCCGAAGAACTTTCAGAGCCAAGATTGGACTCATAAGCCACTTGAGAGCCCATAAATAGATCAATGGAACAAGGACCGTCATCCTCGACCTCGAGGGATAGCCACGATGTCAACGATACAAATTTCTATTAAAACTAAAATCCATTATTTTAGTATCTTCACAGTATAGGAACATGGGCTGAAATGTTCCCTTCACAGTATTTGTCCCTGTGACTTGATCTGAGAACTAGCCTACTTTTATTTTCATATTGTTGAGTCAGAGTCATACAGGACAGGAACAGGCCCTTTGGCCCAACATGTCCATGCCAACCAGTAAGTATCTTATACTAATTCTTTTACTGACACTTGATCCATAGCCTTCTATGGCTTGGTGATTCAAATGCTTGCCCAGGAACATTTTAAATGTTGTGAGTGTACCTATCTCCTCTAACTTCTCAGGCAATGTGATCCAGATTGCAACAGCTCTCCAGGTGACAAAATTTTTCCTCAGATTCTCTCTGACCTTCCTACTTCTCATGTTAAACCTATACCCTCTGATTTCAGACATCTTTGTTATGGTGAAGAGTTTCTCACCAATCACCCTCCTTATGACCCTCATAATTTTGTATCTTATATCTTGCCCTTCGAACCAAACATAAGATAAGATAAGATATCTTTTATTAGTCACATGTAATTCGAAACACACAGTGAAATACATCTTTTGCGTAGGGTATTCTGGGGGCAGCCCGCAAGTGTTGCCATGCTTCTGGCGCCAACATAGCATGCCCACAACTTCCTAACCTGTACGTCTTTTGGAATGTGGGAGGAAACCGGAACACCCGGAGGAAACCCACACAGATACATAGGGAGAACATACAAACTCCTTACAGACAGCAGCTGGAATTGAACCCAGGTCACTAGCGCTGTAAAGCGTTATGCTAACTGCTACACTGCAGTGCCTGCCGTAATGATATGATATGGTGTCAAGCATGTTTATCAATGTAGTTTTTGGGACCTAACATCTGGTTTAACTGAACAAATTATTTAAAATTCCAGTGCAGTTTATTATTGATTCATCTATAGATAGGCTGGCAGTTATGGCCTGTTACTGACTCCCTTGAATTCAATGGCTTGTTGAGCTATTTCAGAGAGCAGGTGACAGCCAACCACATCATAATGTATCTGGAGTCACATTTAAGACTGGGTCTGTAAGGGAAAACAGATTTCTTTCCCTGAAGTCCGTTCATGACCCAGATGGGGTTTTATAACATTCCAGAAGTTTTATGGTCATCTTTATTTATTCTAGATTTTAATTCCAAAGTTATTTAATTGTTTGAATTGAAATTCCCCAGAAATGTTTCCAGTAATCTTCAGAGCTAATCCAGTAATTTAGCAGCATTCTACCACACCCAACCTTTGAACATTGCCAGCATGTGTGGTGGTTCTTGCACATGTTACAGAAGCAATATTAAACAACAGGGAGAGAACTCAGGAAGAGAAAGGAGGCTCCAGAGAGTGGGTAATTAGTTTTTAACCATGGAAGAATATCTGTAACTGCATCTTTGTTCACTTTTATAATGACTATTGAATGCCATGTGTTGCTAGAGAGAAGGCTATAAAGTATTTTAAGAACTTCGGAAATGTTGAGTTATTTTCCAGATACCTTTTTTGAAATTGCCGCAAAATTAAATTTACCAAGCACAAATTTCCAGCTGGTTAGACTTTATAAGACAATTAACAAATGTATTTTGATGGATTTACTAACTATTGGTTGTGAATTACCAAATAAGCAGCAAGAAACAGTGATTTGGGGCTCTGAATTTTAAAGTATTTGAGTATCCTGGCAGTTGGTTTGCAAGCAGGAAACTCCCACAACCTGTGATTTGATAATATGATCATCTGTCTTGGGGTAATGGTTGAAGAATACAGATCACAGAGACATACAGCACAGAAATGGGCCCTCATGGCCCACCTCGTTCATGCTGCCCGTGATGCCTATTTATGCTAATCCCATTTGCTCGCATTAGGCATGTATCCCTCTACTCCTTTCGTATCCAAGTACCTGTCCAAATGGCGTTTAAACATTGTAATAGTATTTGCCTCCACTACCTCTGGCAGCTTGTTCCAAATATTCACCATCATCTATGTGAAAAATTTACCCCTGAGATCTCATTTAAATTTCTTCTCTCTCACCTTAAACATGTGCCCTTTCATTCTAGACTCCTCTGCCCTGGGAAAAAGATTCTGACTACCTATTCTATCTACGCCCCTCATAATTTTGTAAAACCTCTATGAAGTCACCCGTCAGTCTTTTATGTTCCAATGAGAATAAACCCAGCCTATCCAACCTCTCCTTATAACTACAGCCTTCCATTCCAGGCAACATTCTGTTGAATCTCTCCTGCACTCTCTCTATTGCTACGACATCCTTCCTGTATTATGGCAACCAGAACCATACACAAGTGTGGTGTAACCAATGTTTTGTACAACAGCAACATGACATCCCAGCTCTTATACTCAATGCATATCAAATGCCTTTTTCACTGCCCTAGCCACCTGTGTTGCATCTTTCAGGGACCTATGGACATATGCCCCAAGGTCTTTCTGTTAGCTGATGAGCTGGACAACAGCATAAGCTCCCTGATCAACTGTGAAATAGCACAAAAGGTTCTTTTGTGTCTGGATAAGTGAGATGCTCCAACAATGCAGCACTCTGTCAGAAGTACACCAGAGTTTCAATCTAGATTTTGTGGTCTGACTCTAGAGTGGGACTTAAACTTCCTGTCTCAGGGGAAATAAAGTAAGCACTGAGCCATGGTTATCATATACTACTCATTAATATTTCTTTCTTCTGTTTATATCAGCTGGTATTAAACACAATCATATGAACATTTTGCACTTCAATAAAAATAGTTGCACTTAAGTGCATATTGTCTAGAGAGAACATTTGGAGTAAGTTGAAATGTATTGGAATAAAAAGCTTTGAAGCTCTGTGGCATCATTTTCAATGTTTATAAGAGACTGTCAAATTACAAATTAAGTTATGATGTAAACCTGTTCATAATAAGTCATGATGCCAATCCCCTCAGAAACCCACTGCAGGAAGTAAACTGATTATACTCTTCAGTTAAATGTACTACAATATTCCATAGGGACATCTTTATCATGTGTTTTAATAGGATTGAAGTGGGTCAAAGATTTTCCTGTCTTGTTTGCACCTAGTGCATGGTGAGCCAATATATACATACTGAACATTTCTGAAATTCAGTTCTATTAAAGCCAATGGAACCTAATCTCAGAAGGGCTCAGTAGGGAGATATTAGCTCATGCAATAGAGGACAAGTTTCTTCCCCAGAAAATTCACAAATTATATGCCTGGTCACTATGGAGATTAACAATGGCTTCTGATGATGTCATCTTTTTCACCATCCCCTTATCCCTGCCCTCTGAACCACCCAACTGTCCCCCAATCTCCACCACCCCCATCTAAGTTTTAAGCTGCCTCTGCCTTTCAGAGATTGTCTGATTTGTTTTGCACTTGCAGAGTTGTCTGTTTGATTTCTGGTTTTCAGCATTTATAAGTCTTTATTTTTCCCCACTTAAATCCATCAGCAAGCAGTGTGCAAGTAAGCTATATAGCATATAAGATCTCTAATGTGGGTGAGTCATAGAAATAATTAAAAGGTGCCCTGGTTTTCCAAGTCTTTTGAACCTGACAATCAAGCCCTCTGTCCAATTGTATCCTGGCCTGCAAAGCTGGCCATTATTTCTGACCCTTAAATGTAAATATCCTTCAATTGCACTCGTGTGGGTGGAAAAAGGTTGAGGTTTTCCCCACGTGGCAAACAAGTTTTTTTGGGAATGGCACAAAGCAATCAATCTCTGCAATGTATTGAATGTTTATTTAAGATGATTACAAACACTGTCATAGAGTCATAGTCATAGAGTTATACAGTATGGAAACAGGCCCTTCAGCCCAACTGGTCCGTACTGACCAAGATGCCCAATTCAAGCGTTTGGCCCATACTCTAAATCTTTAGTTTCCATGCAGGTATAATAAAAGTTGTTATTATACCTGCCTCAACCACTTTCTCTGGCAGCTCATTCCACAGAGATACCACTCTTTATGTAAAAAAAGTTGCCCCTCAAGTTCCTATTAAATATTTCCCCTCTCACCTTAAACCTATGCCCTCAAGTTCTTGATTCTTCAACCGTGAGAAAAAGACTAAGAGCGTTCATCTTTGCCTCTCTGAGAGCTGCTTTACATTCTCTGTTTCCTTTTTATGGTGTATGTGTAACTCATTAAAAATGACAACATTTGTCTGAAAGCAGCTTCTAAATCATGCCATGTCTGATGTGTAAGGAGTTTGTACGTTCTCCCCGTGTGTGCGTGGGTTTCCTCCAGGTGCTCCGGTTTCCTCCCACATTCCAAAGACATACGGGTTAGGAACTTGTGGGCATGCTTAATTAGCGTTGGAAGTGTGGCGACACTTGAGGGCTGCCCCAGAACACTCTACACAAAAAGATGCATTTCACTGTGTGTTTCGATGTACATGTGACTAATAAAGAAATCTTATCTTAATACTGTGTTTAAGATTACACTTTAAAGTTCAAAGAAGCAAGAGTGTAGAATAAAATGGAACCTACTGGATATGTTCAGCAGGTCAGGAACCACGTGTGGAGCAGGAAACAGTTAACGTTTCATATGGCTTAGGCTTTGTGTTTCTGAGGACCCCTGATCTATGACCAGTAAAGCTCATTTTAAGTATTTCCTGTGACTTGGAGGTCACTTGACATCAAAGTCAGCAGAAGTATGCTGCATATTAAACAATCATTGAAACAGTACTATGCAGGAGACTTCTGGCAGTTTCAGTCATGTCCCTTGGAGAGTAATATGACAAGACATGTGATATGTCATGTTTTATATGCATTAGAATTGTACTAAACACAAAGTTACAGAAGAAGTGCAAATTTTGTCTGTGATGTCTCTCCATTTCAGCCACTGGGACCAATGAGTGTGGATTTCTTTTGTGTGTGGATGAATAATGGGGCTGGCTTTAGCCCATGGTGTAAAGGAAAGTAATAATCGATAGTGATCCCATAAGTTGAAGAGTTTAAAGAACAGTAAATGATGACAAAGAAAGTGTTAGGACCCACAAAGGGTGAAATGAAGGAGCAGCTTGTGGTGGATATTATGGATGGCATGATGCAAGGTTTTAGTGAGTAAATTAAGATAAAATGGATAGGTAGAAATTTGAAATTCTTACCTTTGAAATAACAAACTGTCAAGGTAGGGTTTAAATGAAAACTTCAAAACTGAGATAAAAAGATCCTTTGAAAGTTAGTACATTAGATGTTACAAAGCAAAACCAGGTAAATGGGACTAAGAGGCAAATTAAACACAGTCCAACTAAGTGTCATACCAGGTTTGAGGAGCTGTTTTATCTTTCTTGCCTTTAATTCCTTTAATTAGGTTTTATGGAGTCAATGGCAGATAAATTTCATGATTCAACTATATAATAACACAAAGATACCAATGATATTGTACAGTTAGAAATCCTTAGTTGGTTACCCACAAGGAATATCTGTACAACAATAAGCTTTTCACAATAATATTTAGAGCAATAATATCTATACCGTGCCAAGAGGGTTATTGACTATGGTCAGAAGTGAAAGGATAACACATATTGTGCAGATCCATTTATCTCCTTCTTTCTGCTGCGACAAATATCTTTGCTCCAACTTCATCACATCTTCTTTGACTGCAGTAGAATTATGGTTCCCTTCACCACATCCACCAAACCTTTGCAAGCTTTCCTGAGAGCACTGGTTCCACTAACAGTCTTGTGTCAGGCAGTAACTAGGAACCAATCAGAAATGCCTCAAGTACATACACAGAGAGAAGGGAGTTCCATTCTATGCATATGAGTTAACACATATCCAAGTCTATCTTTTATGAACGGGAGAACTGAACCAACCTAATCTTTAAGTTTCATCATTGATTCAAGGTCATGATTATTGATAGGGACAAACACCAAAGAAATTGTGCAGAATTTTGGTTCAGAGTTGAATGTACAAAAAACTTGGTCAAACTGGTCCTGAAGTACAAGTCGACAGTTATCAAGGGATGGGTCCAAATTTCCCACTGTATATCCCCAAAGAAGACCCATTCCTTGAATCCTGAGATGAACGAAGAAAGAGACTGAGAGCTATTCTATTGCATTGCCATCTCCTTTGCATCATAACCCGGCTTTCAGTATTTCCTCTGCAATGAGAGGTGAAGATAAAAGATTTGTCTCTATGACAGGTGCAGGTTGATCAATGTCATATTAACTATGATTCTGTGCACATTCCCAGCTCTCTAAATTGTTCTCATGGTTCAAGATGTCCAGAAGTAGTAATCACTCACAATCTTACTGCTGGGACCCTCCATCTATCAAGAGAGCCAACAAGATCTAGTTCTAGATATCAAATTCAAGACCACACTCACTAGGCCTTTGAGCCTCTACTGGCAAGGAAGCAGCCTTCGGCAAGACCTACGTCAGAGCTGTTTCTGGCATTGTCCTGAATTAGGACAGGAGATTGAGATGCACTAGATCCTGGCCTGAGTCTGCAATGCACAGACTAATCCTTGATAGAAATCTACAGGCTTTAGAGAACACACTAGTGAGATTGTTGATTAAAATCAATGGAGTAATTGAAGACAAGTAAAGAAGATAATAAATATCTTTAAATCATGTGCAAGTGAAATTACATTGAAGTGAATATTTGCTGCTCCTTCTTCTTGAAGTAGGTAGTTGAAAATTACACTCACCCATCATTTCTATTCTTTGGCAGTCTTCCCACTTGGTCCTGGTCCTTAATTCCATTGCAGTCAATTAATTTCACAAGATTTCTTGGTACTTATAAATGATGAAGATCTTTCAGCCTACTACAATCATCCAAGACATCATACACTTCAGTCTACACTACCATCAGATGCTGTCTCTTGCTTTTTTGTGGATGCTTATTTCTAAATCCCACTATCTTTATCTCCATTCCAAGAGTCAATTGTTTTCTGGATGATGGAGAACATTTTGAATTTGCCTTTTCCTGGTGTAACTATCAATGTTATTTTCCTTCCTTCCACAGTTTATTTAAAGGAATAATCTTAATCCTCACCAAGATCACCTCTCTCACATTTCCTTTCTAAACTGACGAAGCTCGAACGGAGAATTTCCCTGGAGCTGCTACCACTCTGCTGGAATTCCACTTAACTTGGCTAAAATAAAAATGTCAATAATCTACCTCATCCACCATTCTTCCAAAATGCCAGTAATGGATTCTGCAGCAATGCCTTGTGGAATTGAGTTTTGAGCATTTTTCAGTTATTATTTAATTAAATCATTATTTCATTTCTCGGTTACATCTGTGGGGAAAAAAAGTTCATATTAACTGTAATCTCTGACAACTATGCACTGCCTTTGTTTGATTAAGTTGACAATATTGAGTTTTTTTTTAACATAGTACAAATGGGGGTGGTTGTGGTGGAAGCAGATTCGATAGTGGTGTTTAAGAGGCCATTAGATTATCACATGACTGCAGGGAATGGAGGGATATGGATCACGTACAGGCAGAAGAGATTTAGTTTAATTCAGCACCGTGTTTGGCGCAGACATTGTGCGTCAAAGGGCCTGTTCCAGTGCTGTACTGTTCTATGTCTTCACTCTTTAGAACTCGAGTCATTTGTCAATAATTTGATTTATGTTTCTACAAAATGTACCGGCAGGTATTGAGGTTCCCTCTGTTATGGACTCAGTGAAAGTCCCTTTAAGATAGAGAGTGTGTGTGTATGTGTGTGTGGGGCGTGCTTACGTCAATAGAAGATAAAGGACGTAATGACGTTGTTGAAGAAGTCAGAAGAAGAAAGAGAGAGAGAGAAGGGAGAGAGACACCAGCCTGCTTGTTTTCTCTATCGATGGATGAGAAACAATAACTGTGTTTGCCACTGAAATCCATGTATGGAAGTTGGAAGTAATCCGGTGGAGTTCACTTTGTTGCTGACCTGTAGAAGGAAACAGGTATTTGTATGTGGACGACCACGGTTCGGATGCTTTTCGGGGTGAGGAAGTCACTACCGAGTAAACACTGAAGTGTCGTTTGGGTTCCATCGTGGAACATTTGGATTTCGTATGTACTCTCTCTATGTTTTTCTACATCTACATCTTATCTTCAGACAACGGTGGTTGTTGAAGAAGCCCTTGCTCATGTTTCACCTTATGGCTTGCGGAACTGAACTTTAAGAACCATTCCGGAACTGGAAGTTTTGGACTTTGTCACACACACACACGAAGAGTTTAGTTTTGGGGTTAACGTTCGAGGTTTAACATTTTTGAATTCTAACATACTAACATTTTTACTTTTATTTTACGTATTATCATAAGTAGTGATTAATAAAATAGTTTTTAACACTGAATCATGCTCAGTGTGTTTCTTTTGTTGCTGGTTTGTGACAAAATTGGGGGCTCGTCCGGGATAGTTCCCAAGGTTAACGAGTGTCGTCTGGGATTGTACCCCAGATTGATGAGATTTGTTCGAGATTCAATCCAAAGATTTTGAGGGAGGTCTGATAAATTCTTTTTAATTGGCTTGTGTGTGTGGAAACCAGCAGCAATGGATATTAAGGCATTTTTGGAGTCACCAACCCAAAAGGGATTGGAGGTGGCGAAAAAGGATGATCTGATAAAGATTGCTACAAGGTTAAACCTTACAGAAGTAAAGCAGTCTATGAGAAAGGCAGATATTCAGAGACTGATAGCTGGCCATTATGTGGAAAAGAAAGTGTTTGAGAAGGAAGTGTTAAAACAGTTTCCTGGCAGTGAAATAGCAATTTCTGAGGCACAGGTGCAGCTGGCAAAGATAGAGGCTGAACGAGAACAAAATAAATTAGAAGCTGAACGAGAGCAAAAGAGATTAGAGGCCGAACAAAAGAAATTAGAGGCCGAACGAGAGATAACTCGGATGAAGTTAGAGGCGGAACGGGAACTAATTCGGTTAAAGTTTGAGGCAGAGGAGAAGGAAAAACAGAGGCAGCATGAGTTACAAATGAAGCGTAGGAGTTCGGAATCTGATTCTGATGATGGTTTTTCAGCCAGCAGGGAGGTTCGATTAGTCCCTCCTTTTGAGGAAGATCAGGTTGATCAGTATTTCCAACATTTTGAAAAGGTTGCTGTGAGTTCAAACTGGCCAAGGAAAGGATGGGCTCTTATGGTACAGAGTGTGATTAAAGGTAAAGCTCAAAAAGCTTATTCTGCTTTGTCTGTTGAGGATGCAGCTGATTATACCAAGGTAAAACAAGCTATATTGAAGGCCTATGAATTGGTCCCTGAGGCTTATAGACAAAAATTCAGAGACTTGAGGAAATCTGCAGATCAGACTTATATGGAATTTGCCAATGGAAAGAGAATATGTTTTGAACGATGGTGCCTGGCTAAAAATGTAGATGGGGATTACGATAAATTGACAGAATTGATACTGGTGGAAGACTTTAAAAGATGTGTTCCAGCTGAATTAACAACATATTTAAATGAAAAGGCAGTGGAAACTTTACAAGAAACTGCTAGGTTGGCAGATGATTATGCTTTAACCCATAAATCCAAATGGGGACAACCTAAAACCTTTCAAAAGAGTTACAAAGACAATCCAGGTAAACCGGAGATTAAATTGGGAGGTAATCAAAAAGGAAAGGATGAAAAGAAGCCAGGGCTGGAGAAACCTGTTGAGCGTACTTGTTATTACTGTAGGAAACCTGGCCACGTGATATCTAATTGTGCCCTTTTGAAGAAAAAGAAGGAAGCTGGGCCCAATGCTTGCTTTCAGGCAATTAAAAATCAAAAAGGTTTAGGAGATGCTGTTAAAGATCAGTCCTTGCAAGAGGGAAAAGCGGAAAAGTTGGAGGAGGTGAGAAAGGAATTCCGTTCGTATGTATCAGAGGGTTTTGTTTCACTGAATGATGAGTCACCCCAGGTGCCAGTGAAAATTCTTAGAGATATTGGGGCTAGTCAATCTCTCTTGCTGGACAGTGTTTTAAATTTTGGTGAAGAAAGTGACACTGGTGAAGTAAATCTAGTACGAGGCGTTACAGGTGAGACCATGTCTGTCCCTTTTCACAGGGTGATTTTAAAGTCAAAGTTCGTAGAAGGACCAGTCGAGATAGGGATAAGACCTAGTTTGCCAGTGGAAGGAGTTTCTTTGTTATTGGGAAATGACCTTGCAAATGGAGAAAGTGATCCTGTGGTACGGTTAACAACCAAACCAAGGATTGATGAGTCTGAGGATGATTCAGATGTTTACCCATCATGTGCGGTGACTCGAGCTAGAGCTAAAGAATTAGCCAAGACAGACAGTCCGGTGCAGTCTGATGTAGTTCCTTGTGACAGTCCTAAACAGGAAGAAAATTTTGATGCCTTATCTGAGACTTTTCTGTCTTCACTGGAGGATCAACATCCTTACAGTGAGCCTGAATTTAAAGATTTGTCTTTGTCAAGGAAGGATTTTATGGTGGAACAGACAAAGGACCCTGAATTGACAGAATTGAAAGAAAAAGCTCTCTCATGTGAGGAGATTGAAAAAGTGCCAACTGGATACTATGTCAAAAATGGAGTGTTAATGAGGAAATGGAGACCTCCTCATGTTCCTGTTACTGAGGAATGGGAAGTTATTCATCAGGTTGTTGTTCCAAAAGTTTATAGGGATGAGATTTTAAACCTGGCCCATAGTATGCCTTTGGGTGGTCATTTTGGTGTGAATAAAACTGTAGGGAAGATCTTGAAACAATTCTATTGGCCTGGTTTGAGAAAAGATGTGGTGATGTTTTGTCGAACCTGCCACACATGTCAGATGGTAGGTAAACCAAATCAAAAACCCCCTGTGGCTCCTTTGAAACCAATTCCTGCTTTTGGGGAGCCCTTTTCGAAGGTGATTGTGGACTGTGTTGGCCCCTTACCAAAGTCTAAGACTGGAAATCAGTATTTGTTAACCATCATGTGTGCCACTTCTAGATTTCCAGAGGCAATACCCCTTAGAAATATTAAGGCCAAGACGGTGTCAAAGGCTCTTGTAAAATTTTTTACCTTGTTTGGTTTGCCAAAAGAAATCCAATCTGATCAAGGTAGTAATTTTATGTCAAAAATTTTTCAACAAATAGTCTATGAGCTGGGAGCAAAGCAGATTGTATCATCTGCATATCACCCAGAATCTCAAGGAGCTCTGGAGAGATTTCATTCTACTCTCAAAAATATGCTGAAGACTTATTGCTTTGAAAACACCAAGGATTGGGACGAAGGTATCCATTTACTTTTGTTTGCCGTTAGAGAATCGATCCAGGAGTCAATCGGATTTAGTCCTTTTGAGCTTGTGTTTGGACATAGGGTGAGAGGACCTTTGGAGTTGTTGAGAGAGCAATGGGTTAATGAGGAAGTTCACTTGAGTCTGTTGGACTATGTCCAAAAATTTAAAACTCGGTTGGAGAGAGTCTGCCAGCTAGCGAGAGAGAATCTGAAAACAAGCCAGATAAGAATGAAGACATATTTTGATAGACGTGCTCGGCCTAGGACATTCGCAGTGGGGCAAAAGGTATTGGTATTTTTCCCTAGCCAAAATAATCCCTTGCAAGCTCGTTTTTCTGGACCCTATGTTATTGAATCTCGAGTGACTGATCTAACATATATAATCAAAACACCAGATAGACGCAAGAAAACACAACTCTGTCATGTAAACATGCTAAAACCTTATTATGAGAGGGATTCAGTTGTGGCCTTGGTGGATGGTGAAAAGGTTGTTTCTAGAATGCCTGATGTTGATGTTGAGGAAGGCCAATTTAGACCAAATATTGTTCCATCGAAACTGAAAAACCAAAATATCATGGAGAACCTTGAAACGAAGTTGGACCATTTACAAGTTTCACAAAAACAACAGATGAGAGAATTAATTTTAAAATTTAAAAATCTGTTCCCAGATGTTCCAAACAGAACATCGATAATTACCCATGATGTTGATGTTGGGGATGCAAAACCAATCAAACAACACCCATATCGAATGAATGTAGAAAAAAGTAAACTTGTTGATCAGGAAATAAAGTACATGTTGGAAAATGATATTATTAGACATTCTACTTCAAATTGGAGTTCGCCCTGTGTTATTGTACCTAAACCTGATGGAACTGTTAGATTTTGCACAGATTACAGGAAAGTGAATGCTGTAACAAAGTCAGATGCTTACCCTATTCCTAGAGTGGATGATTGCATAGACAGAGTGGGAAAGGCAAAATTTCTTACAAAGATTGACTTATTAAAAGGGTACTGGTGTGTTCCATTAACAGATAGAGGAAGGGAGATTTCAGCCTTTGTAACCCCTTCTGGATTGTATGAATACAATGTTTTGCCATTTGGAATGAAAAATGCTCCGGCAACATTTCAAAGAATGATTAATTCAGTGATTCATGGGTTAAAACATACAGATGCCTACATTGACGACTTAGTGACTGGGAATGATACATGGGAGGATCACATCTCTGCGTTAGAAAGGTTGTTTGAAAGACTTTCCAAGGCTAACCTTACAGTTAACTTGGCTAAAAGTGAATTTGGCCATGCCACTGTGACGTATCTTGGTTATGTTGTAGGTCAAGGCAAGCAAGCTCCTGTTCAGGCAAAAGTTCAAGCAATATCTGAGTTCCCTATTCCCACAGGTACAAGGACTGTTAGAAGATTTTTGGGAATGGTTGGATATTATCAAAAATTTTGTAAAAATTTTGCTGATATTGCTCTTCCCCTAACTAATCTTCAGAAGAAGGGAGTAAAGTTTGTTTGGACAGATTCTTGTCAAGAAGCATTTGAGAAGCTGAAAGCCATTTTATGCTACCATCCTGTGCTCAGAACACCTGACTTTGAAAAGCCATTTTCATTAGCAGTAGATGCCAGTGATGAAGCTGCAGGAGCTGTGTTGTTGCAGAAGGGTGACCTTGATGATATTGACCATCCTGTAGCTTACTTTTCAAAGAAATTTAATGAGCATCAAAAGAATTATTCCACCATAGAGAAAGAATTACTGTCGCTTGTTTTAGCCTTGCAACATTTCAGTGTATATGTTTGCACCGCTCAGCAACCATTGACTGTGTATACAGATCATAACCCATTGGTGTTTCTGAGCCGAGTCAAAAACAAGAACAGAAGGCTGTTAAACTGGAGTTTAATTTTGCAAGAGTTTGATCTCATGATAACTCACATTAAAGGCAAAGATAATGTGATTGCTGATTGTCTTTCCCGATGTTAAATGGGAAACATGTATCTGTACTAATCTGATAGTCTGTAGTTGTGTAGCGTGATAATTATTAACATTACTAACTCTATGCGCGGTTAAAATTTTCTTGGGAAATTTTTTTTTAGGTGGGAGGTGTTATGGACTCAGTGAAAGTCCCTTTAAGATAGAGAGTGTGTGTGTATGTGTGTGTGGGGCGTGCTTACGTCAATAGAAGATAAAGGACGTAATGACGTTGTTGAAGAAGTCAGAAGAAGAAAGAGAGAGAGAGAAGGGAGAGAGACACCAGCCTGCTTGTTTTCTCTATCGATGGATGAGAAACAATAACTGTGTTTGCCACTGAAATCCATGTATGGAAGTTGGAAGTAATCCGGTGGAGTTCACTTTGTTGCTGACCTGTAGAAGGAAACAGGTATTTGTATGTGGACGACCACGGTTCGGATGCTTTTCGGGGTGAGGAAGTCACTACCGAGTAAACACTGAAGTGTCGTTTGGGTTCCATCGTGGAACATTTGGATTTCGTATGTACTCTCTCTATGTTTTTCTACATCTACATCTTATCTTCAGACAACGGTGGTTGTTGAAGAAGCCCTTGCTCATGTTTCACCTTATGGCTTGCGGAACTGAACTTTAAGAACCATTCCGGAACTGGAAGTTTTGGACTTTGTCACACACACACACGAAGAGTTTAGTTTTGGGGTTAACGTTCGAGGTTTAACATTTTTGAATTCTAACATACTAACATTTTTACTTTTATTTTACGTATTATCATAAGTAGTGATTAATAAAATAGTTTTTAACACTGAATCATGCTCAGTGTGTTTCTTTTGTTGCTGGTTTGTGACACCTCTAGCCAGAGATTATTAGGATTTTTTTTTTCCCTGTAAAATAAATATAGCCTGAATTCAAGGCCCACTCTGGTACTGCACTGAAGCAGAGGAAATTAAGTTGATCAGTGTTTTTCTGATACATTGCCCACTGGAGACCTTACCAATGGCGTTGGAGAGATCCAAATATTTTATTTAGCTTGTCCTTTTGGTTAGCTCTTGCACTTTTTAACTTAGACACATTACACATTGTTGGTTGACAAGGAAAGCCAAGGCTCATTGACTTGGCTACAGTCAAACATTTAATTTGTGAGGCTTTCATTAGGCTAGTGGAAATGTGACCAACTCAGCAGCGTTAATTCAAAAGGATGGGAAGGCTTAAAGGTAAAAAGTTGTGTATTGTTTCAAGCTTGGTAATGTTTCAAGATGGAGTTTGAGGAATTATAGAGTCATACAGCATTAAAACAGGCCCTTTGGCAGACGGGGTCTCTGCTAACCACCAAGCATTCACTTACACTAATCCCATATTAATCTCCCTATATTCCCATCAACTTCCTCCAGACTATATCACTCACCTACACACTCAGGGCAATTTACCTACAAACCTGCGTACCCCCGGAGAAAACCCATAGGGTTACAAGGAGAACTCCACACAGTCAGCACTGGAGGTCAGATTGAACCTGGGCCGCTGGAGCTGTGAAGCAACAGCTCTATACGCTGTGCTGGTGTTTACCAAAGCAATGGAAGAGAGGTGAGAAAATTGAAAGGAAATCTATTGTAGTAATATTGAACTGGCTTTATGGGACATAATGAGGAGAGCAGTTCCCAGACTCCTGATCAATAGCTGGAAGGGTGGAGAAGATGCTGCTTATAGTGGTGGGAAGAACCCAGCCTAGAGAGCAGAAACACACATTGCCACTTGAAGGTAGCAATCAGGCTTAGTGGTCTGTACAATGCAAAAGTGGTCTGTCCGAGGCAACCCTACTACCTGCCAAGCTGATGCCATGTTACTTATTGAGAAAAAGCCACCGTCACCTCTTTGACATGACAACGAATGGCTAAATGACTGAATAGACACTCCTATCATGTTGTGGTGTAATGTTGGCTTGACTACATTCCCATGTGACAAGCTGTTCTTATGGCACAAGTTATTTGAGGTCAGTCTTCAAGATTTGGTACCTAGCTGTGCGGCAGCCTTCTCTTTGATGCAGAGGTGCTGAAGACAGGTCACCTCCTGGACTTTCTGTGTCAGTGGATGTACGTCTGAAGTACTAACGGTTTGGTACATAATGCCTCGAGTACTGTCTTTCCTAATCTATATCATGGTAAACTGTATGAACTCCCAAAGAAAAGTTTGACTTAGCAACAATACTTCAAAAAAGTGTTGGGAGGAAAACAGTCTCTGACACAAAGTGTTACACATCAGGGATTAACACAAGCAGTAAAATCTGACTTTCTGATTTGATATAACAATATATATCAAATGGTGGAGATATCCAAATGCCAGCTTTAAGAAACCAATTTAAAACTATGGAAGAATGTGGCAATATAGAAAAAGAAATTAAATCCTTATATTTGTACACCATATTTAATAACCTCAGCACATCTCAGAGTGCTATATAAATAATAATGAGCTGTAAAAGAGTTTGTGTTTTCCACACTGGCTTCATCACTTGTCTCAGGTTCCAAAAGTCCAGAGTTGAAGCAAGTTTCCTTGATTACCTAATAAGAAAGAGTTTTTGAAGTATAGTTGCTGTTCCAATACAGAAACAGCGATAGCCAATCTGTGAACGTGAAGGTCCTACAAACAACAGTGAGATGACAATCAGACACTCTTTTCATGACTCACAGTCATGAATCCAGGTGAAACCTCTTGAGAGAGTAGGAAGGACCTTGATTTATCAGCTCGTACAAAACAGCTTCAAAGAATCATTGCTTAAGGTGCTAGATAGAACATTCAACTTGTTGTCAGCCAGAACCACTCCATTTCAGCAGCTTAATCATGACACTTTAAGTTTTTTCTAAGTCCCATGGAATATTGGAGTGATCTACTCAATCTTTCTCAACGTGACAATCATTTTCACTCCCCCATCCCAGAAACTGTTGCACTTCATTTTTAAAAACCAGTTGGACATTTACATGGACAGGAAAGGTTTAGAAGGACATAGGCCAAACGCGTACAAATGGGACTAGTTTGGATGGGCCATTTGCATTGACTCTATGACTCTAAGGCAAGTATATCATTCTCGGTAGTGTAGTGGTTAGCATCATGCTATTACAGCGCCAGCAACCCGGGATCAATTCCCACCGCTTTCCGTAAGGAGTTTGTATATTCTCCCCATGTCTGTGTGGGTTTCCCCCGGGTTCTCCAGTTTCCTCCCACATTCCGAAGATGTACAGATTAGAAGTTGTGGGCATGCTATGTTGGTGCCGGAAGTGTGGTGACACTTGCGGGCTGCCCCCAGAACACCCTATGCAAAAGATGCATTTCACTGTGTGTTTCGATGTACATGTGACTAATAAAGAAATCTTATCTTAAGAATAAATCTCTCCACTCTTCTTGAGACGGGGTCTTACCAGAACTTTATACAATTGAATGAGGTAAAGGTTGCCCATGGAAGTTTTATATATTTATTTTAATTTTCAGTGGCCTTGGATTTCTGTAATTTTACAAAGGTTTTCATGAATGTACCTTAAAACAATTCGAGTTTATAAACAAACCAGATGATGCTGCAGGAACTCAGCAGGCCAGGCAGCATCCATGGAGAAAACCAGACGGTCAATGTTTCGGGTCAGGACCCTTCTTCAGGACTAATGTTTGTAAAGAGGCTTTTTAATCATCACAACAAATAACATGAACAATCAACACGTTAAGGTAACTTTCATCCTTAGGGCACAGGTAATTTCTCCCACTTACCCACTTCCCTCCACAATTCATCTCCCAATAAAACCTTCATCTGTAGAGGAATATTTATGCCCAATGATTTATCCTGATCAATTTTAAATAGAGTATATCTCTTTTTTTTGAAATGTAGAAGAATGTTGCAGAAAACAGACTTTTCAAAAGATGGAATTCCCCATGCTCCCTCCTGCTGAATCCATTCCAGATCCTAGGAATAGTTATTTAAATATTGGGGACAAACATCACACCCATGATGGTACAAGGTTGCCTTTCCTACTGAGGAATTAAGAGTTAACACAGCATGTGACAATTCAGAGTGGGATCATGCATTCCCCATGTCAAGATAATGAAAATATTTTCTTACTTTTATAATGGGGACTTCAGATTGATTATCTTGGTTTGCTTTCAACTCGTGTCATATATTGTATCTAAACCAGGATGCATATCCATTCTCAGAAAGAATAAGACCCCAGCGGACCTATCGTAGAAACTCCCACTGACAATCAAAGTCAATCTCAAGTTTATTGTCATATGCACAAGTACATGTATGCACAGGTGCAATGAAAAACTTACTTGCAGCAGCATCACCGGCACATAGTATCATATGAGCAGCATTCATAAGAAAAGCATAAATTAAACATAATTATACACAATCTTTACAAGAAAGAACACAAATAGAACAGAAATATAAAGTCCATTTTAGTGCAAAGTGGTCAGGGTTGCTATACTGTAGTGATTAGGGTTGTGCTGGTTGGTTCAAGAACTGAATGGTTGAAGGGAAGTAGCTTTTCTTGAACCTGGTAGTGTGGGACTTCAGGCTTCTGTACCTCCTGCCCAATGGTAGCTGTAAGAAGATGGCATGGCTCGGATGGTGGGGATCTTTGATGATGGATGTTGCCTTTATTAGGCAGCGCCTCAAGTAGATACTACTGATGGTGGGGGGTGGGGGGATGTGCCCGTGATGTATTGGGCTGAGTCCATTCTCTCTGCAGCTTCTCATGTCCTTGTGCAATCGAATTTATGTATCAAACCATGATGCAACCAGTCAGGATACTTTCAACACTACATCTGTAGAAGCTTGTTATAGTTCTATTGCATCAATGTGATGTTCCAAGAAGGAGCCAAGAAACACCTGCCTACCTGCTGCATCATCTATTAGGTGAGGGGCAGGAACCTATTAGATACTAACTGGACCCAAAATGTAGCATAGTTTCTCCTATCAGTATGTCACCAGTTATCTTCTTAATCATGCTTTTTCATCCATAGACTGCCTCTTCCTGTTTCGCCCCTCTCTGTCCCAAATGACAATCATTGGTCATTTCATTGGCTTTAAATGGGGTAAGGAACAGGAGTCAGTCATATGCAATGAGAGCTTCCTCACAAGGCAGATGCAAATGAATAAACATCTCTCCGAGGCTGTTGGGCAAGAAATCTATCTATGTTATCTACTTTCTGCAGAGACTGAAATCTGTGAAGCAGCGAGAATGGTGAAATAAACTATCTGAAGTCAGTTTTACATGGATCAAAACTGACAGTACAGCCAAGGTGCCTGCCCATCAGAGTTATTCAATAAGCATGAAGCCAAAGTGCTTTAGGGTCTTTCTGAGAAATGTGATAAGGTGTTATATAAAGTAAGTGCAAACATGATAAGTAAAAGACAAATGGGAATTGTTGGAATTAGCTTTAGAAAGCCATACAAATAATGAGTATTTACCATTACAATTATATTTAGGAAACAAAGGAACCCAGCTATTCATACTTACCTTACACAATTTCTTATGGATTTGTGTTAAGCCCCACTTGATAAAGGAGGAGATTCGAGCCATAATCGCTGGGATATTTTCTGCTGTAATTTGCAAAGCTGGTTTAGTGGTGGATCTTTAAAAATCACCAAACTAAGTAACTACCAATTATTGTAAGCACTGGGCTTCTTATGATAAAACTGCAGGAAATGTACACATTTTGTTCCAATTGTCAAGTTTGCAAAGTATTTAGTTCCCAGTAGATGCAGTTTTATTGAACAAGCTGTTATTTGTATCTAATTGGGTTAATTAGTGGGTGAAATGGAGATAAATGAAAGCCTTTTCTGTCAAATGTGTGATGAATGAGCCTCTTCTGCCTCAAAGGAAATGAATGATTGGTTCTCAAAATATTCACAAGAAAAGACATAGATAACATGAGCCCCAAGAAAATAGTGCTAAGGCAAAATTAAGTCTTTGATATAAATGACTTAGAAGTCCTAACCAAACTGAAATACCTTCAAACAAATAAATCATCAGGGTAAATAGTACTTTTTCTTAGAGGATTGAGAAAGGGACCAGTGAGGAGGAGAACTATTTTCCTTTCATTCACTGCAACTTTTGCAGAAAATTATCCAAAGCCTCAGAGAAGTGGCATGTGTAACAATCACACTCTTTCTCTGGAATCTTCCATTGGTTTTCACTCAAAGAAACAGCAGGAAATTGGGAAGGCATCTGTGATTATCCAGCCCGAAGCTTCATGTCATCCTGAGCATCATTGTAAGGGACTAGGTGGTCACTGGAGAGGTATGAGTCAATTGGCACGGTAGTGTAGCGGTTAGCGTAACGCTTTACAGCGCCAGTGACCCGGGTTCAGTTCTGGTTGCTGTCTGTAAGGAGTGTGTACGTTCTCCCCGTGACTGTGTGGGTTTCCTCCAGGTGCTCTGGTTTCCTCCCACATTGCAAAGAAGTATGGGTTAGGAAGTTGAGGGCATGCTACGTTGGCGCCGGAAGCGTGGCGACACTTGCGGGCTGTCCCCAGAACACGCTACGCAAAAAATGCATTTCATAGTGTGTTTCAATGTACATGTGACTAATAAAGACATCATCATCATCTAGCCAAAGTGGTTGCTGAATATACAGTAAGAAAAAATGACAAAACAGGTAACAACAATGTTATCAGTTGTATCTCAATTTCATATCAAATAATGAAATCAGTTATCCAGAGGAAACTTCAGAGAGGATCCTACCTCACACACCTTTTAATTTTTTTAAGAAAGTGACAGATAGGTAAGCAAGGTAAAATGCATGACTTTGGCTTCAAAAAGGGAATCTGATTAGTTATCAGAAGAAAGGCTTGTATCAGGCTCAAAAGCAGCAAAGTGTTGCTGCAGGTAGTACAACTGTCTCACAGCTTCACTGACTCTCATACGACTCTGACCTCTGATATACATTCTCCTCATGATTGCCTGGATTTTTCCTGGGTGCTCCAGTTTCCTCCCACATCCCAAAGATGTGCTGGTTGTTAAGTTAATTGATCAATGTAAATTGCCTCTAGTGTCGGTGGGTGGTAAGAGAATCAGTGGGACACATGAAAGAGTCGGCTACAGGGAAATAAGTGGAGAATGGGATTGATGGGATTGCTCTGAGCTGGAATAGATTTGAATGGCTGAATGTGTCATAAGGAAAGTATGTGAAACTGTGAGAGTTCAAGGAAAAATTTGGGTCAGAAATTAGATGAAGTTCAGGAATCAGTGGCTATTGATTATTTGGGGATTGGAGGTTGGGAGCAAGTACTGGGCTTCACCAGGGCTTGGTATTAGGTGCATTCCTTTCCTAGTTTACTTCAGTGATGTGGCTTCTGAGAGCAAATTGATGTCTGATTAGCAGAGGTATGGGCTCAGAGGTGATAGTTCAAAAATCATATGAAGGGCTATACAACATGTGGGTGTGGCCCCAAAATGACAAATGAAATGAATTCAAACAATTCCATATAGGGAAATTGAAAGAAAATAACCTTCTTCATCCATAAATCTCTGGTAATCTTGGAAAAGTAAATGGGTTCTCTTGTCCTGTCACAATGCTTCTTCAGGTTAAACAGGTCCATTGAGGTTAGATCTCATCCATACAGCCACTACGTGCCACAGAGCTTCTAAACTGCCAATGGGTCAAAATGCTAATTATCGATGTGGATGTTCTAGTACAATTTGATTAACAGACTCTGTAGAAAGTGCCGAACATAAATTTCAATTTTCTTTCATCCTCCATTTACTTCTTTCCAGTCTCTTCTTTTTAAACCAGATTAAAAGTCAAGTATTTATTACTCCAGCTCTTTGAGGTTCTTTGATCTGAGCTAGGGAACTGGAGCATCGCAATAAAACTTTACCCTCTCTATCTTTTCTAGCCTGTCTCAAATTCCCAGTTCTCTTGTTCCACAATGGTTAAGTGCTCTGGAAACTCTTTTAAACCTCTCCTTGTCTCTCGGTTCTTTGAAGACCCTTCTTAAGACTAATCTCTTTGACCAAGCCTCTAGTCATCCCTTCTAAAGCCTACTTTATTTTGTCTCGTTTACATGTGATTGCCTTGAGAAACACCTGAAGATATTGGTATTAGTATTGCTTTCACAAGACAAGACAAAGGAGCAGAAGTAGGCCACTCAGCCCATCAAGCCTGCTCCTGCTTTATTATTGTCACATGTACTAAGATACAATGAAAAGCTTGTGTTCATGTTCCATCCAGATAGATCATGCCATACAAAATTGATATTGAGGTGGTTAAAAAAAGAAAAACAGAATGTCAAATATTGTGTTGCAGCTACAGAGAAAGTGCAGTGTAGGTAAACAAATAAAGTACAAGGGCCACGACAAAGTAGATTTGGAGATCAAGAGTTCATCTTTAGCATATGAGAGGTCTGTTCAAGAGTGATAACAGTGGAATAGAAGCTATCCCTGAGCCTGATGGTACGTGCTCTCAAGCTTTTGTATCTTCTGCCTGATAGGAGAGAGGAGAAGAGGGAAAGACCAAGGTGGGAGGGGTTCTTGATTATGTTGGCTACTTTCCCAAGGCAGCAGGAAGTGTAGACCAATTCATCTATGTTAAGGGTGCAAAACAAATCTGCATTGTTGTTTAAAATTTCCATCTCATTTTTACCAATGATATTGACAGAGAGGCAATGTTGCTCAACCAAATACTTGGACAAATTAGACATATACAATATTTACTATTTTGTGTTCATTTTTATGTTTCAGGTCTATTATTTTCAACATTTCTCTACCTAGCTTTATATTATTGGGGTGTTGAAAAAGATTTTATCATCTGTCATATATGGCTTCAGTTGCTGTCATTTCCCATAGTTTGCTTTATTTCTGATTACTTAAATATTCCTACAATCACATTTTTTTTCCCCCAGTAAACTATTTCCAAGATGTAGGATCTGCTCACGGTGTTCCTCCTCTATCTTTGATTCATTTGTCAGTCGGTTTGTTTAGCCTGTATTTGTGGTTATGTGAAGTTATTCATCATGGATGCTCAGTATCAAACTGTTAAAAATGTTCCAACTTATTTATTTAAATACTGTAGGGATATAGTTATGGAACTATTGAGTTCAAGAGCCACGAGGTAATGTTGCAGCTCTATAGACCTCTGGTTAGACCACACTTGGAGTATTGTGTTCAGATCTGGTCGCCTCATTATAGGAAGGATGGGGAAGTTTTAGAGAAGGTTCAGAGGAGATTTACCAGGATGCTGCCTGGATTGGAGAGCATGTCTTAGGAGGATAGGTTGAGCGAGCTAGGGCTTTTCTCTTTGGAGAGAAAGAGGATGAGAGGTGACTTGATAGAGGTGTACAAGATGATAAGGCATAAATCAAGTGGACAGTCGGAGACTTTTTCTCAAGGCGAAAATGGCTAACAATAGGGGGCATAATTTTAAGGTGGTTGGAGGAAGGTATAAGGGGGATGTCAGAGGTAAGTTTTTTACACAGGAGTGGTGGGTACGTGGAAGGCACTGCCAACAGAGGTTGTGGGGGCAGATGCATTAGGGAGATTTAAGAGACTCTTAGATAGACACATGAATGATAGAGAAATGGAGGGCTATGAGGGAGGGAAGGATTAGATAGATATTAGAGCAGGATAAAATGTCAGCACAACATTGTGGGCCGAAGGGCCTGTACCGTGTTCTAGTGTTCTATGTTCAATGATATCTGCATTACCTCATGATAAATCTGGCACATGTTGGAATCTTTTCACCCCAGAAGAACTATTGTGATTATGAATTAGAAACCTAAGGTTTGTCCAGGAAGCTAACTGAATGTGAATTGTGATAAGGTAGCATACTGGTTGTTATTGATCGAACAATCGAGATACTTGGACAAATGCTAGAATCAGTACTAGTGGCTCTAACACTGTCAAAACTCATCTGGTTCGCTAAAGCATTCTAAGGAAGAAAATTCCTTACCAGTCTGGCTGATATATGACTGCAAACTCAAGTCATGTTGTTAATTGTACCCTGAAATGGCTCTGCGAACCATTCAGTTCATGAGTGGTTAATGCCAGTGATACCTATGATTGGTGAAAAATTTGAAATTTTTACACATTGCTTACATTTTGTGCATAAACACAGGAATAACTGACCATGAGTGTTGCTGCGTTGGTATCACTGTCTTGCTTGGGATACATCAAACCTTGGTGTATGTTTGTTTTCATTCCCCGGTCTGCCACACAATAATCCAAACAGGATATATACACAGATATTGTGAATTAAGTACCACTCAGATACTGTACATTAGGAGGTTCACTCTGGCTTTGTACAAGAAGCCTCTCGAGCCATTTGATCAAAATTTAGGGGAGAACTCTGACAAGAGATTTTTGTTCTTACCAGTGCACAGCTGACTATTTGATCCATTCCATTCTCCTGCACAAACGTCCGAGAAGGAACAGCTCCCCGTTATCTTAAATTCCCACTGGTACCAGTTCTCTCATTTCCACATGTATTGTGACTATGATACACAGCCCTTACATCTATTGTTCACAGCCCATCCACCACAAGTAATGTCAGCATTTCAGCAGCCTGACTGCCACCGCAGGTTGTCCTGAAATCCAGCCTCAGTGTGAAAGGTCAGAGATATGATTCACTGGGAGCAGTTAAGCCCTGTTAAGGGGCATCACTGCTTCCATTGTTCCATAGAAGTTGGCCATTTTGTCCATCAAGCCTATGCTAGCTCTCAGACCATTCCCATTAGTCCCATCCCTCCGTTCATTTCCTGTAACTTATTCACTCTTACATGCCCATCAGTTTACCCTCTGCTGCTTCTTCCCATGTGTCTCATACCACCCACCTACAGCAGAGGCCATTTACAGTAGCCAGTTAACCTACCAGCACTTCTTTGGGATGTGGGAGGAAGCCTCAGCACCCAGAGGAAACCCACACGGTCACAGGGAAAACATGCACAATTCCACTCAGGCAGCACCAGAGGTTACAATCAAACCCGGGTTGCTGGAGCTGTGCAACAGCAGTTTTTAGCACAGGACTCAGTCTATTTAGCAGGAGGCAGTCCAGGACCTTGCTTGTTTCTGAGATGGTATGGTAGCTGCATGGATTGCCAAGTAGATTGCCCGGCTTGGCAACAACTATCATCTTTGATTGACGCCTATAAATCCAGTACAGGGAGTCGTACAGTGCTGGTCTGAGGAAACAGATGAGACCTTGCACCTTATTGCACTGCACTTTCTCTGTAGCTTTGTCACTTTACTCTGTACTGTTATTGTTTTTACCTGTACTACTTCAATGCACTCTGTACTAACTCAATGTAACTGCACTGTGTAATGAATTGACCTGTATGATCAGTATGCAAGACAAGCTTTTCATTGTACCTTGGTACAAGTGACAATAATAAACCAATACTAATACCAATATGGGTGTACTGGCACTGCCATAATCCATATAAAGGACTAGTCTAGTAAAGGTTAGAAACTGAACCTATTTTTTGAATTCACACTGTCTGGTAGAGTTACTGATTAAGGGATATTCATTTCCAGAGTTTATTCTAAGAAACAGCACCAACACAGGTTATGAAATATTAGAACTTCCCATCATTCAGCAGATTAACTGTCTTATTTATAGTAACATGCATCAGTTAATTTATTTCAAGAAAGAATGGGAGCAAGGTGACAACAGAGATTCATTATGTTCATTAAAAGTCACATGGACAATCCATTTCATTGGATAATGTCATGAGCAAGCACAACTAACTTGATGAAGACTTACTTTTGTTACTTCACTTGAAGTATTTCAGTTTCTCAAGCTGGCAGCTCTTTCATTTTTAAAGCAATAACTATAAATGGATATGACGTATATTGCACAAAGATTTATCAGGTCATTCTCACAGAAACAACAGGAACTTAGGGGAAAACAGTTGATTTATTTTGTTACTTTTCATTAAGAAAAGTCGCTCTCTGTTAGCTATTTTTGTTTGTAACCTGAAACCTATGTGTACATGCGTGGTTTAGAAAATAGAATAACAGGTTGCAGCACTTCATTGAAACATGCGAAAGGGAGTGGGAGTACTCTGTAGAAACAGCAGAAGTAAAGGGGTGAATTTTAACCCTTAACATCGTGTGGGTTGGGATCAGGTCACAGAGTCATAAAGCACAGGAACAGGCCTTTTGGCCCACCACATCCATGCTGACCTTTTTGCCCATCTACGTTAATCAGATTTGCCTGCATGAGGTCTATGCTTTGCCTATTTAAGTGCCTGTCTAAATGTCTCTTAAACGTCTGACTCCAGCACCTCCTCTGGCAGCCCATTCCAGTGTAAAAAATACTTTCCCCTCAACTCCCCTTTGAAACTCCTTCCTCTCACCTTAAACTTATGGCCTTTTGTTTTTGATTCTATTGCCGTCGGAAGAAGATTCTGACTTTCTGCCCTATTCATGCTTCTTATCATTTTATATCTGGTCACCCCTCAGCCTCCTTTGCTTCAGGAGAAATAAACCTAGTCTATCCAATTTCTCCCCATAACCATAGTCCTCCAACCCAGGCAACATCCTAGTGAATCTCCTCTGCACTGTCTCCAGCCCAGTCACATCCTTCCTATTGTGCGGTGACCAGAACTGCACACAATACTCGAGGTGTGGTCTAATTAGTGTTTTGTGAAGTTGCAACATAATGTCCCAACTTTTATATTCTATGCTCTGACCTATGAAGGCAAGAATACCATATTCCTTTTCACCATCTTATTCACTTATGTTGCCAGTTTCAGGGAACTATGGACTTGAACCCCAAGGTCCTTCTATTCATCGACATTCCTTAGTGCCCTGCCCATTTACTTCTCCTTTATGACTTCCGAAAATGCATCACTGTGCACTTGGGATTAAATTCCATCTGCCAATTCTCCGCCAAATTTTTCATCTGATCTATATCTTGCTGTAGCCTTAGACAGCTTTCCTCACTTTCTATGACACCACCAACTTTCATGTCATCTGCAAACTTGCTAATCATACCTTCTACATTCGCATCCAAGTCATTAATATATTTCACAAACAAGGGTCCCAGCAACGATCCCTGCCACACACCACTAGTCACAGATTCCTAATCAGAATAGCATCCTTCCACTACCAACTTCTGTCAGTGTTAATATATTAGTCATTAATATAATCATTAATCAAACCATTCCCCCTCTCTTGAGATTCTTCATTTACTTTGCTTCTTCTCTGGAACAGTGGTGGGAGAGATCATCTGAAGCTCTTCCAGATCTGCTTTTACAGCAAGAGGACTAGAAAGTCTTCCAGGGAAACTGCATTTTAGACTATGAATGAAGGGTTTCTCCTAATCCTAATGGATTTAGAATTTGACCTGGAAAAATAGGAATCTGAAGATTCCTAGGAAAAATAGTGTAACTGAACAATGACAAAACTATTCAGTTGTGGAAGAGGCAAATAATGTTAAATTCAGGGCTGTTGGATGAGGAAGCACAATGTCTGTAGCGGTGTGATAGCTTAGTTCAGTGAGTTCTTATGGAAATGATTAACATGCATGAATTTAGATTGCTGGCAGCACGAACTAACACTAGGGGATGGATAAATACTAGGTAATGGTTATGCTCATAAAACCTTATGCTCCAATATATTTTAGTCACTCTCCATGCAAATTATAGCAAAGTGAAATTATAATATAACAATCTAAGTTGTACTCAGAATGATCTTCATCCCCTTCTCAGTCCAAATGGAAAAGATTTCTGAGAATTCTGATCCCTTCCTGCTACTTTGTGCTTGGGGATATATTATTTGGCTCCTTGCATGTGTAGGCTTGAACATAAAGGGAGGATCTGATTGTTTCATTGAAATGTGGTTATTGAATCTCCCCAGTTCTCAATGAAGTGGAAACAATGCGAAATATGCCTAGAAATTTATCTCTGGTTGGTAACATTAAACTTGCTCTATTATAGCATCAACGTGTGTGCAGATATGTGACTTAATCCCATTTATTTACTCTGGTTCCGTATCACTAACTGAATCAAATCTACCTCAGTTTTGAAATTTTGAATTGACCTTGTTCTAACAACTCTCCCCACCATCGAGGACAACTGCAAGAGGTGGTGCCTCAAGAAGGCAGCATGCAGCACTAGGGACCCTCACCATCCGGGACATGCCCCCTCCTCAAAACTACCATCGGGGAGGAGGTACAGGAGCCTGAAGACCCACACTCAATGATTCAGAAACAGCTTCTTCCCCTCCACCATCAGATTTCTGAATGGTCCAGGAACTCATGAACACTACCTCATTATTCCTTTCTTTGCACTATTTATTTATATTTGCAATTTATAATAATTTTTATGTCTTTGCACTGTATTGCTCCTGCAAAACAAAAAAATTCACGTTAAATAAGTCAGCGATAACCAATTTGATTCTTATTCTTCTGTTTTTGCAAGGGCATAGATTGTGTTATGGAGAGACTTTCCATTGTCCTTTGTGTGATTCCTGACGTCATCCCAAAATAAGAGTCATGGGATCATGAATTTACAATGCATAGAAATAGGGTCTTTAGCCCACCAAGTCCGCCCTGACTATCAGGCACCCATTTACCCTAAATTCTACACTAATTCCATTTTATTCTCCCAACATTCCCGTCAACAGCCCAGACTCTAACACAATAAGAGTAATTTACAGTCGCCAATTAACCTACCAACCTGCACGTCTTTGGGACGTGGAAGGAAACTGGAAGACCCTGAGGAAGCTCATGCAGTCAACAGGAAGAACGTGCAAACTCCACAAAGACAGCACCCGAGGTCAGGATTTGTGAGGCAGCAGCTCTACCACTGTGCCACCCATAAATGGCCTGGCTCTAGTTTTAAAGGTTATAGTCTCCTCCTTGTTCAGGACATCCCGCTCTGTGTAATGTCCATTACTGTGTAATGAATTGATCTGTACGATTGGTATGCAAGACAAGTTTTTCACTGTACCTCAGTACAAGTGACAATAATAAACCAATACCAATACCACTCGCAGAGGAAAGAGTCAATAGTCTCTGGAGGTAAAAATAAAATCCATATTATTTTAAAATCAGTGAGAAGAAAGCTCTCCTATTGTTTTGGGCAACATTCACCCTTCAGCCAATACAACAAAAAAAATTGTGGGAACTTGTGAGCCAAATAGTCATTCCATTTATCAACAAAGTAGCAGTGGGATTTAAAGTACTTTGGACAATCTTTAGTCATGAAAAGCTCTGAATAAATTTAGTTTTGGTTTTACTCAGGATTCATGCTAATATTGATGAAAGGCATTTATATTAAATATAGTCTATTTCTTTTATCTAAACTGAAATTTAAAGGAGTGTACAGACCAACCAATGTACAAAGAAGGCATAAAAAGGAAGCCAATGAAAATCCAACTGCTTAAGAGAAGTGGAGCACGACCTTGAACATTTGGAATTCTAAACCAGTTCAGGTTATTACATTAAAATTCTTGACTGATAAGCAGTGCATGTATAGCAGGAGGGCGTTTGTACTTGTGGCCCTTAAGATGAATAAAGAAATTCAGATAAATTAGTTTCTTCTAGGGATTCATTTAAAGCTGTATGCAGTGAGAGTCAGCTGTACTCAATACCCAGTTATCTTACAGAGGACGTGGAAAAAAGTGCCTTTCACAAATCAAAGAAATCATTATTTTTCATTATTCTCCGATGGGATGTGGGTGTTGCCGGCAAGAGAACGGTATCTAATAGCCATTCCTAACAGCACATGAGAAGGTAACAGCAGGTTGCTTGCTTGAACAGCTGCAGCCCCTGTGATGTGCTGTTAGGTAGAAAGACATTTGACTCTGCAATGATGATGAAATGACAAGACATTTCTTTTCAAAACAGTTCAGAATGACCAACTCCTTTATCCTGAGACTATGCTTCCTAGTTCTTTAGCCTGAAGAGGCACCATCTCAGCATTCACCCTCTCAGAAACTGTTATGCCTCAGTGAGATTGCCCCTTGCTCTTCTAAATGCCAGTAATAGGTCAGTATTACTCACTATCTCTTTGAGGGACAATCCTGTTATTGGTATTGGTATCGGTTTATTATTGTCACTTGTACCGAGGTACAGTGAAAAACTTGTCTTGCATACTGATCGTACAGGCCAATTCACTACACAGTACAGTAAAATTGAGTTAGTACAGAGTGCATTGAGGTAATGCAAGTAAAAACAATAACTGTACAGAGTAAAGTGTCACAGCTACAGAGAAAGTGCAGTGCAATAAGATGCAAGGTCACAACAAGGTAGATCATGAAGTCAGAGTCCATCTCATCGTATAAGGGAACCACTCAATAGTCTTATCACAGTGGGGTAGAAGCTGTCCTTAAGCCTGGTGGTACGTGCCCTCAGGCTCCTGTATCTTCTGCCTGATGTGAGAGGAGACGAGGGAATGACCAGGTGGGATCTTTGATTATGCTTGCTGCTTCACCAAGGCAGTGAGAGGGAAAGACAGAGTCTAAAGAGGGGAGGCTGGTTTCCGTGACGTGCTGGGCTGCGTCCACAACTCTCTGCAGTTTCTTGTGGTCCTGGGCAGAGTAGTTGCTGTACCAAACCGTGATGTATCCAGATAGGATGCTTTCTATGGTGCATCGATAAAAGCACTGCATCCACTCCAAGGCAAGTCTATCCTCAACTAAAACTGTACACATTCTGGGTCTCTGCTCAACCGCTCTGCGATTACAGCCAATCTACCTCGATGTTCCATGCACATCATGCTGCTTGTGGAAGATCTGTTCCCACAAAATCTATGACTTTAGCAAACGCTTAAAAGAATTTTAATGCATAAGGGCACCCCAGCTGGTAGCGCTGCTGCCTCACGGTTCCAACAAACTGGGATCAATCCTGACATTCGACCCAAACTCAACGATTCAAGAGACAGCTTCTTCCCCTCCACCATCAGATTTCTGAACAACCTATGAATCCATGAACACTACTTCATTATTCATTTTTTGCACCATTTATTTATTTTGTAATTTATAGACTTTTATGTCCTTGCACTGTACTGCTGTCTTAAAACAACAAATTTCACGTCATATGTCAGTGATAATAATTCCAATACTGATTCTGACCTCTGGTGCTATCTGTATGGAGTTTGCAATATCCTGAACAATCTTGACATGGACGAGTTGGGCTGAAGGGCCTGTTTCTATGCTGTATACCTCTTTGGCTCTATCTCTGTTCTTTGTCACAGTTCATTCAGTATGTGACTCATTCAAATTGCTGTAAAAATTTGTATGTTCTGGTTTTCATTCATATCCTGAAAATGTTCTGGTAGGTTAATTAGCTACGGTAAGTTTCCCCTTAATATAGTGGGTGGCAAGAGAATCAACTGGGTGTTAATGGACATGTGTGAGAGAATAGAAGTAAATATTACAATTCAGGAACATTTTTCAGACTTGTCTGCAATTTGGCCACAATCTTTTAAAGATCATCCCACAATCTAGGTATGGCCTTGCTGATGCATAACAAAAGCAAAAGGATATGAATCAAAAAGTAAAATAATTGTTAGTTCTTCATAATAGAAATGTAGAAAACAGATCACATGATTTAAATGACAGCCACATCTGTAATTTTCTTGCTTTTCGGCATCTGCTCTGCCACAGGTTTTTACAGCAATTTGTGGTCATATACTGAATGAACTGTGACAAAGAACAGAGATAGAGCCAAAGAGGTATACAGCATAGAAACAGGCCCTTCAGCCCAACTCATCCATGCCAAGATTGCTCAGGATATTGTTTCTATTTATTCATGGAAGAGCTTTCCTGATTGTAAACTCAGTTAATGAAGCAAAACACCTAGAAAGGTTATTCCAGTCTTACCTGTATGCCAGAAAATGACAGTATCAATTAAATCAATGCAACAATAAGTTCAGGTGGAGTGCAATAGCCAATCTGATTCCATCAAGTGGATTAACCTCAAACAGGCACTTTGGATTCTGGTTTTAGAAGCAACAGGACTTTAATTATTGTTGATAAGATGCATTACCATTAGCATAGAATGTAAAATGGAATTTATCTTACGAAAGTTGTTCATCTTATTTGTTGTTTGTGGATTGCCATCCCTAATTGCTG
Organism: Pristis pectinata; assembly: GCF_009764475.1. Taxonomy (NCBI): domain Eukaryota; kingdom Metazoa; phylum Chordata; class Chondrichthyes; order Rhinopristiformes; family Pristidae; genus Pristis; species Pristis pectinata. The sequence goes on along the minus strand of NC_067419.1, from coordinate 38,286,574 downwards.
TTGAGAAGAACTACAGCTGCCTCTTTGAACCACTGCAGTTATTCTGGTGAAGGCATTCCTCCAGGACTGGTTCAGGGTTTCAACTCAAAACATCTCCCCCCCCGACAGATGCTGCTTGACCCGCTGAGTTCCTCCAGCAGATTGTTTGTTTCTCCAGATTCCAGAATCTGCAGTTTCTTGTGTCTCCAAACCATTATATAATACAAGAATTTGTCAGAACACAGAATAAAATCAATCTCATTAATATATGATGGTGGAGCTCTGGGTAGATTTTGACGGTTAACATCCAATGGTGCTGCACAGTCAATAATTGTACAGAGTATTAGAATTGTATGATCCCTAGGGTTGTGTAATCACTTCAGGCCAAACACTCTTTTACATCTGTATGACCCATTAGGATTGTCTGATTCATTGTCTGATTTTCATTTCAATGTTGCCAAATATCAAGACAGTGAAGACAGAAATCTACTCCTGTTTTATCATTTGCATTTTCTGATCGGTTTTGGTGTAAAGCAAAAAATACACACCAGTCTTGGAACTTCAGTTTTAACAAAGTAAAATAGGGTCTGCGATTAAAAAAAAATTACAATTAAATGATTGTGGGACAAGAGTCTTTCAGCCCACCTAATTCACGTTTCACTTATGTAAGCCAGGCATGGTAGTGTAGCCATTAGCAAAATGCTATTACAGCGCCAGCGACCCGGGTTCAATTCCAGCCGCTGTCTGTAAGGAGTTTGTACATTCTCCCCCTGTCTGCATGGGTTTCCTCCGGGTGCTCCTGTTTCCTCCTACATTCCAAAGACATATGGGTTAGGAAGTTGTGGGCATGCTATGTTGGCACTGGAAGTGTGGTGACACTTGCGGGCTGCCCCAGAACACTCTACGCAAAAGATGCATTTCACTGTGTGTTTCAATGCACATGTGACCAATAAAGATATCTTATCTTACCTAAATGCAGGTTGTTGCTATTGTAGATTTGTGGAATACTTCTGAACATATCCCTGGAACGTAGGACATTGAGGAGTGACCTGATAGAGGTACAGTATATAAAATCATGAGGGGCATAGACAGGGTGAAAGCTCATAGTCTTTTCCCCAGAGAGGGGGTGCTAAAAACAAGAGGGCATAGTTTTAAGATCAGAGGCAAGAGATTTAAGAGGGACATCAGGGACAGCTTCTTCACGCAAAGGGTGGTGTGTATTTGGAATGAGCTGGCAGAAATAGTGTTTGAGACGGGCACATTAGCAACGTTTAAAAGCCGTCTAGATAAGTACATAGATAGGAGAGGTTTAGACGGCTATGGGCCAAACGTGGGCAGATGGGACTAGCTCGCTGGGCAACACAGTTGGTATGGATGAGTTGGGTCGAAGGGTCTGTTTCCATGCTGTAAGACTCTATGACCCTATTATTATTTTTCAAAATAATGGATTTTATCCTCACTTTTGGCAGGAGCACCTCATAATGCTGGCTCCTGACTCAATGCATTGCCTCATTTGTCAAACATTCAGAATATTACCATCTTCACCAGATGCTAAAACAACTTCTTCTGCAAGGAACTTTTCAGAGGTGCATCTGGTGTTTGATCTCCTGTACTTTGGTTCTACATTTTTTCTGTAGAACAGATGACAATCTGTGTCATTAAAAACATATTCCTCAGCAAGTCTCAATCCTAAACGAAGTTTTTCTCAGCAGTACTGGTCTTTCTAATCAAAAGGTCTTAATTAAGCTCCAGCTGAAAGCCAAGAGACTTGCTGTGGTGGTAATAGAATGGAAACTTGTGAATAAAGTCAAGGTCTAATTATTATGAAATCATGAATGTTTCAGTCACTGCAGTGCAGAAGGTTTCTAGGCATCGAAAGTATAGTGCAGGACACACTGGGAATCATTTTGGCTGTGAATCTGCATAAAGTGAGCTATTGTGAAGCTCATTGTAAAACTTATTTACATCTCTCCCAATTGATATTTCCAATGATTTCTGGAGGCTGTGTTGGGTGTATGAAGCTCTGAGGTCAACTCTTTATCAGTCAGACCAGAGAAAAAAATTATTAAATTCAAACTGTCCCAAACTAATTATAAGTAGATGTCTTCCTCTTGTTTCTGAAGCCTGGCATTAAGTAGTCAGTAAGCCTAAGTAGTCAGCATTAGCAGTAAGCATTGAGTCTAAGTAGTTAGTATGAGCTGCCACTTTATGAACTTTCTTGAAAATTAGGAGCAGGTGACCAACATTATTTGCCTCTTGCTGTAATTAAGTCATTTGATGATAGCGCAGATAAGACCACATTTATCCCTCAAAATATGATGGCCTGGAAGTGTAATCGTATGCTGAGCTAATTTGGAGAATATTGACTCAGCTTGAAGTTTGGAACTAAAGTCACTTATAGTCAAGTTGGATAGAACAGTAGAAGTGGCATTCTTTCTTAAAACGCTATCCCTGTAGACTTCTCCAAAGCTACAACCCACCCTTTCCAAACGCACTGTTCCTCTAACTCTGGACTTCCAACCTCCCATTGCTGACAATGCCTTTAACTGTGTAGCTCTTTCTTTCTCTAAGTCCTTCCACTGCTTTACCTACCTTACCACTTCAACATCATCCTTAAAACCACTTTGAACTCCCCAAACATCTCTTGCATCAAGTTTTCCTGATTACCATACTCTGAAGTGTCCTGGGATGTTCTATCATATAGTCACCAGGTCCTTGCAGGTTGTTTCACTTTTGTTGAACCCAATAAATGATCCAGGTTGAACCAAATGGCCTGTTGACATTTGTCATTTAGACAAGTGGGAAAAGTGCTGAACGTTTCACCAGGGATTGGGTCTCAGGAACCATACCTGAACATTGGCATCATGACCCACCACCTTCTGGATAAGAGAAAAAGACAGGAGAAGAAATGAAGCAATACACAAAAAGTACTGGAGGAACACAGCAGGTCAGGCAGCATCTGTGGAGGGAAATAAACAGTTAATGTTTCGGGCCGAGAACCTTCATCAGGACTGGAAAGGAAGAGGGCAGAAGCCAGAATAAGAAGGTGGGAGGATGGGGAGGAGCACACGCAGGCAGGAGATAGGTAGTTCGGGTGATAGGCAAGTCCAGGTGAGAGGGGGAAGGTAGGTGGGTGGGGGAGGGGGAGAAGATGTAATAAACTAAGAGGTGATGGGTATAAGAGGCAAAGTGCTGAAGAAGAAGGAATCCAATAGGAGAGGGCAGTGGACCATGGAATAAAGGATGGAGGAAGGGATGGGAGGAGATGGGCAGGTCATCAAAGTGGGGGAAGGGAGGCACAGGAATAAGAGAAGACAAAGGAGTTGGGGGGGGGGGGGAGAAAAATAAGGAGCCCATACTGACATGTTTATCCTTGGCCTCCTCTACTGCCACGTTGAGGCCAGACACAGGTTGGAGGAACAACACCTCATATTCCGCCTTGGGAGTCTCCAACCTGATGGCCTCAACATCGATTTCTCGAACTTCCTGTAACTCCACCCCTTCTTTTTCTTTGCCCACCCCCCCCCCCACTCCTTTGTCTTCCTTTATTTCTATGGCTCCCTTCCCCCACCTTGATGACCTGTCCATCTCCTCTCCTCCCCTCCCCTTCAGCCTGTGATGTGCTTTCAGGCTGAAGCACCATATTGTGGAATTAGTCCTACTAGAATTCACCTTTATTGCAATTTAGTGGTTAAATTACTGTCCTAGAAATTCAGGAGCCGAAACTAAGCATAAAGTGGCACAAATTCAACTCTCACCAATTGAATTTAAATTCAGTTAAATTTAGAATTTCAAATAAAAAAGCTAGAATTCTTACTTTCTTAATACAACATAGGAGGAGGCCATTCAGCCCATCAGGCCCATGCCAGCTCCATGTGGAGCAATCCCATCAGTCCCATTCCCCCTCTCCTTACTTCCTTGTAGACCTCCAATTTATTTTCTCTCCATATATGTCAGGTCTCCCTTTGATTCTTTTTTGCCATTTACTTGGACTGAGAGATGATTTCTATTAGCCAATTAGCCTACCAGCATGTCTTTGGTACGTGGAAGGAATGCAGAGTATTGGTGAGAGCACATATGGTCACAGGAAGAACATGCAAGCTCCACACAGACAGTACACAAGGTCAAAATAGAACTCGGGTTCTTGGATGGGCAGCACCACTAACTGCCCTTAATTCATTATGAAATTAGTGGATTGTCATTAATAAAGAATCTGTATGAGGTATCTTTTAGGGAAGGAAGTCTCCTGATCCTACCCTGTCTGGTCTATGTGTGGATTCCAGACATACAACATCTTAAATGCCAAAGTTTGTGGCTTGGGCAGTAATTTTCTAATACTCTAAATAACGAAGGTAAGAAACTATTCAAAATAATGCATCCATTAATGACTTTAACATATATTAAAAGCATACCTTTATGGATAGGTGGGTTCTATACCTTGCAAAATTAGTTTGGTAAATGTTAAGTAATATTAAAAATTTATAAAACAGTGTATTTTTTGAGGAGTGAACATAGGGAAAATTCTATTTTGCAGTGAAAGTGGACTTTTCTCTCAATCTAAGCTTTGAGTGGTCTCAGTGTAAGACGTTCCCTTGAGAATGTTGACATCCTTTTGTTCCGAGCATTTATATTCTTGATGTCCTCCAGGAATTACATTGGGAAATAAATCAATGTGCTGTTGGCTCTCTGTGTAAAATAGACCAGACACAAGGTAGACACAAGGTAGAAGCATGAAAGAAGTGACACGCTTAAGAACTCACAGACAACTTGCTGCAAAGGCAGATTGATTAAAGGATCAGACTAGGTAGAGCTCTGTCATTGATCTGCGGTGCTCAATTTTCCTTTGGATACACAGCCAATTATTACTGTTGGATGAGAACTCCACAGTGTGGTGGAACTTTGGCTGAACTGATGCCTTGTTCTGTCAATTTGAAAAGTGAATATTACATTATTGACTCCTTTTGAACAATGCAAGAGCCTTCACATTGAATGAATATATAATATGTCATGTTTATTAATGTACATTTGTTCTTGTTGTAGTTACTAGCAGGAAAACTGGTGTTGTTTACTCTAATAATATCAAACATTTTATCACGCTACACCACCTCCATATCACCTCCGTCCAGGGATCCAAACAGTCCTTTCAGCTGGGACAGAGATTCAACTGCACCTCCCTTAATAAATGTAGGCTAGGTGACCATTTCGCAGAACACCTGCGGTCTGTCCGTAATTGCGACCTGAATCTCCCCATTGCGAGTCACTTCGACTCCCCCTCCCACACTATCACTGATATGTCAGTCCTCGGCCTCCTCCACTGCCAGGAGAATTCCAAGCACAAACTGGAGGAACAGCACCTCATTTTTCATCTTGGAACCTTGCAGCCTAACGGTATGAGCACTGAATTCTCCCACATTAGGTAATCCCCACCCCCCTTCCCCACAACCCCGCCCACACCCCCCCAACATGCTTCTTCCCTTCTTCCCTTTTTTTCTAGCCTCTTTTTTTCTACCTATTTTTTCTCTCAGCTTACCTTACCTTTGACCCACCCGGTGGATCTGCTCTCCACTCCTCCCCCACACCTGCCTATCACTATCTCTTACCTGCATCTACCAATCACAACCCTGCGCACACCCCGCCTCCCCTCTTTTGTCCACCTATCACTGCTCTGCTTTTCCTTCCTATAATTGGGCTTCCCCTTTTCCTATCTTCAGTCCAGATGAAGGGTCCTGACCCAAAACATTGACTGCCTGCTTTTCTCCACGGATGCTGCCTGCTGTTCCTCCAGCATCATCATGTTTTTTATCTAGATTCCAGTGTCTGCATCCTTTGTTTCTCTCATTTTATCAAAACATTTCAGTTTATAACATTTTCGATTGTTACTGAAGGCAGAAGGTTTAACCACATATTCTGATGTGTCCTGTAATGTGGCCTGTGATTGTTTTTGAACCAATGAACAGTTTCTATGGAAGGGAGCCATATCTACATGGAAAGACCAACTGTCAGGATGCTGCAGGTTTTGGTTCAGGGAGTTTTGCTGCTTTTCAATGAACATAGAACATAGAACATCACAGCACAGTACAGGGCCTTCGGCCCACGATGTTGCGCCGACATTTTATCCTGCCCTAATATCTATCCAGCCCTCCATTTCTCTATCATTCATGTGGCTATCTAAGAGTCTCTTAAATGTTCCTAGTGTGTCTGCCCCCACAACCTCTGCCGGCAGTGCGTTCCACACACTCACCACCCTCTGTGTAAAAAATTTACCTCTGATATCTTACCTTAATCTTCCTCCAATCACCTTAAAATTATGCCCCTTGTGTTAGCCATTTTCGCCCTGGGAAGAAGTCTCTGAATCATTTAGAGTAAAGCGGGGAGGAGAAGGAGGAGAAAGATTTACAACCCTGCCCAAGACTAATGGCAGGCGCCAGCAAGTTGACTAAGAAAATAAGAGCAAAGAGGGGAGGATTCATCTTCTCCAGCCTATTCTACCATTCAGTCAGATCATGACCACCTCAATTCCATTTAAAGCCCTTTGTTCCACTTCCCTCAATATCTTTACCTGACAAAAATCCTGAAGGTTTCGATTAGCCCAACATTCACAGGTTTCGCCAAAGGCAGACTGTGGATGGAGAAGGAAGCAGTTCCTCCATGAAGATGGAAATTCAGCTCAAATTCTGTCCCACTCATAGCCACAGCAATTTGTTACAAGCAATCAATCTAGCATGGGGCTAAAAGATTCTGAATTCTAACATGAAAATAAATCATTGCAAGATTATTGTCAAAACACTATTTCCTCTATATAGCCCTCTTAACACCTCTTCTGCAATAATTTAGTTTAAGTGTTATAGTGGATGATAGCCATTTGGAAATTCCACTTTGATACTTGGTGCTAATTAAGTAATTGTTTGGCAAGTTCTGCTGCAGTTTCTAACAAATCCTGTAGTGTACAAACAAAGGATCTGCACTAAAGCCTGACTAGTGTTTGAGGACAACTCAATTCAACTAAAATTAAAAACTTTTAATTTTGTATTAAACAATGCTGAAATACATGAATAAATTAAGCTTGTTATGTGCAGGCTCTCAGTCTGTTTCTCGTTCTTTGCTGAAGTCATTACGTTGTCTTGGCTAAATATATAGTGAGTAATCAGCTAGGAGACTGCTCATGTCTATAACAGCAATGCCCAGTTTACTGACCATTTATCTTGGTGTCTTTCTCAATACCAAGTAATAGCTACTACTTCATGCCGTGCAGAAGTTCAGTTAGTCAGTCGAGACAATTAGGTATTAAATGGCATAAAAGTGATTAGCATGTAACCAATAAAGCCTATTCAAAATCATGATTGTTTCAGTTGACACCCAAGCATCTAATCCCAGTTGATTAGCTACTCAGCAACCACCTTAAATGTTACATCTTCATATTAAACTGAATTTATAGTTCTGCAAATTGAACTGATTAGGAAGCTGGTGAAGGAACTGAATGATCTCCATGCATTACACACATAAGGTGTAGAAGAACTGTGCAAGGTCAAAGCATTTAGGGAGTAGTTAGATAAAAGGGGCACTAGAAAGGAAGCAGATGCTGATAGATGAAGAAGGGAGCAAGGTGATTTTGTTTACCAATTGCATTCACCAGTAGGCCCAAAGAGCTTGTTTATGTGCTGTATATTCTGTGTAAAATTATGTCATATGTGAAATGTACTCGACCTACGGAAATGAATGTCAATTACAGAATAGCACAGCACAGAAAGGTTCCATTAAGTTTACACAGGATCTTTTGAAGGGCAATCGAATTAATCCTTTTTTACCTGTTGTCCTTGCAATTTTTTCTCCTTTCTCTCATGGGGAATAGAAAATTCCTCAACCAATCAATGATTCGGTACTGCTACAATGGTAAAATCAACTGGAAAAGGAAAGCAAAGGAAAAAGTGGTCGGAAAGCAATTCTGCCATGAATTCCACAGTGATGTAATGGATGGGAATCAGTGATTCCATGTAAATAAAAAATACAACAATGCAAGTCTCCTCCAAATGAACCTGTGATAAATGGCTAGTGGTTTCGTATCTGCATTTGTGTCTGATATGAATTTTACAGGCAAGCTATCAGGGGCTCACCCTTGTGAGGTAAGCAGGTTGCAGAAAGAACCGACCATTCAGCCCATCATGTCCATGTCAGCTTTAGATTACACTCACCTCCCAACTCTTTTCTCAAGACCTTGCAGGCATGGCTCTTGTGCTTATCCTGATGCTCTTTAAATCTGGTGACTGCTTCTCGCTGCACCACACTTTTAATCAGTGATCTCCAGAGCCCCACCATTTAATGAGTGAAATAATTATTTTCCCTCCAATCCTTCTGTTATTTAACAAATCCAAGTTACTGATCTCCTTGTTAAGGGAAATGGGTCCTTTCAGTTCACTCTGTCTCAGTTTCTCAAAATTTATATATTTCATGCTGTTGATTGTGTTGTTTTGTCTGTGGTATACTTTGGTTAGAATTCATGAGCATACCAGAGGTCAAATAAATAAAAGAAAGCGATCATTATCATCTATGTCTGTTGTTATTATTAACAAGCCCTGTACATGCATAAAATGCAGACTACGCTAGAAAAAAATCAATTTAATGTAAAGTGGCTATTCTGCCATTTTCATTTATTTTATTGATCGAATTCAATCTAGTAAACATAATAATTGACTATAGTGCATCCATATAACTGTCGCCACAAGTTCCTGTATCCTCACAGCAGTCAATCATTTGCTAATGGAATTTTGAAATATTCTTTGCTCTCTGTATACAAGGCAGACCGCAACTTACTCTGAAACGTAACCCTAAGTGTGCATGTTACATGGAGGATTTTTTGAAAAAGTTTTATTCCTGTGGTATAATGTAGTTCTCTCAATTGCCTTCTGTTATTGACTGAGTTCCAACAACAATCTATAGCTTAATTGTAAGAAAATCAGTAAGAGAAAATGTAGATTCTAAGACAACAAAATGTAATGTATCAAAATGCAAAGATTAAGGAGGGTCCAAAGTTTCTTGAAGAGATTGCCAATGTAGATTGTTTATTGGATGATCTGTGGACAGACAACAGAGGTAAAAGACTGGACAATAGTGGAGAAATCATTCATAAAATCATAAAGTCACACAACACAGAAACAGGCCCTTCGGCCCAACTGGTCCATGCCAACCAAGATGCCCCATCCAAGCTAGTCCCATTTACCAGCGCTTGACCCATATCCTTCTAAACCTTTCCGATCCATGTATCTGTCCAACTGTCTTTTAAAAGTTGTTACTGTACCTGCTCTTAGTATTAGGATTTCTCAGGCTTATTTCAGGGAGAAATAAATTCCACTCCCACCTTATCACTGTGTAGCAGGTAGAATGAATGAGGAATAAAGGCTAGATTAAGGGCTAGGAAGCATCTTCTTTTTCAGTTAGAAAGCTCTAGGCACATTATGATGCAAGAATCTGTGATGGGGTGATTTTGATCATGTTGCTATCTTGTCTTATTTTCCTGCTTCTGTTTTATATTCAAATATGTCTGTTCAGTTTTGGTTCTGAAATTTGTTTCCCTTGGAATCAATGGAGCTACATTTCAGGAACTGAGTCTAACATGCACATTATAAATTGTGCATTTAGTTCAGAGAGGAGTGGGTAAAATTCTTAATGACTTTCAATGTGAGGGAGATTTTCTAATCCTGCCCAACGTCACTCAAACCTACCTCCAAACATGAACTACAAAAGAAATCAGAAGGCCGTTAAAAAGCAATTTACAGTGATACTTGTTTTTTTTTTGTTTATTTCTGGCTTTTCATCACAAGCTGGTAATTAAGGGAATAATGAAAGAAAGTGGACTAGAAAAATGATGACTGTGGATCAGGTCACTGAATGGGGATTAAAGAGACACTTTATCAGTGAAATATTCTCAATTATTACATTAATCACAAAGTACAAAGGAATGGACAGCATTGACAGAAACCTTTCAGTGTTTGTGACAGTTTTTTGCGAGACTAATCCAAAACTTATCCCACTGCCCTATCCATTTCTGTGTGGCTGTTTGTGTACATTCCTCCACTTCAATTATTTACCTACTCTTCTTTTAAAAGGTGCCATTATCTCTGGCTCAAAGACAAAATATTGTGAGCCTTGTACTTATTACAAAATAGTACTGAAAATCAAAAGATAATGAATGAAATAAAGTGTTTGGATGTGTACTTCAAGAGCAATGGCCTACAGAGTTTAAAGGTGGGATTAGATTGGGTGACTGCTTTACAGCTGTCACAGACAGGATGGGCTGAATGGCTTCTTTCTGTATTGTTGTTTGTCTAATCACATGATTCTGTGAGATTACTGGCGTTTATATAGTTTCAGGATCTCTACAGCCATTAAAACACATTTTTTTGGAGTTTAGTCACTGTTGTGAAAGAGAAGAAAATCTACAGTCCATACACAAGTCTCAGTCATGAGGCTTGAACTCACAGTTGGAGACACAAGAGACTGAAGATGCTGGAATCCAAAGTCAAAGTTGAGTTTATTATCATATGCTCAAGTACACGTATGCACAGGTGCAATGAAAAACTTACAGCAGCAGCACAGGCACATGGCTTTATATAAGCAGAATTCACAAGAAAAAACATAAATTAAACACAATTTTTACAAGAAAGAACACAATTAAAACAAAAAAAAGTCTATTTTAGAATCAGATCAGATGCTGCTTGACCCACCGGGTTCTGCCAGCAGATTGTTTTTTGCTACGAACTCAGTTTTCTGACTCCGAATTGGCTCAGAGTGTGACCACTGAGCCAAGGGTGACATTGAAGGTGAGGAGGAAAGGACAAAGTGCAGTCAAAGAAATTAACTGGGGGGTCAAGAAAAAATAAAAATGAAAAATAAGTAGATGAAACAAAATCAAAATTTATTTTATAAGGTATCTCTAACTATTAGCTGCCATTGTCAATGTTATCAGAGCTACTTGCATTCATGATTCCAGAAGGATGTCAGATATTAATTTCACAGAGTCATAGACTCAGAAAGATGCAGGGAACTGAGGGCTCTGGGGAACTGGCACAGAAGAGGAGTTGAGGCCAATGTAAATCAGCCATGATCATATTAAAGGACAGGACATGCTTGAGGGACCTGGTGGTCTACTCCTGATCCTAATTTCTTGTGTTCTTGTGTGTTCTGTTCCTTCATCGTTACTGGGTCTGAATCCTGGTACTTAACAACATTGTGGGAGTGCCTTCACCAGAAGGACTTCAAGAATACCTAGCACCATTGCCTTCTCAAGGGGAATTAGGGATGGGCAATATTACCAGTCTTGTCACAAACACCTAAATACCAAAAATGAATTAAAAAGAAAACACTGGCCCCATTGGTGTGGATGGGAAGAGCTAGCTGGCCTTTACATTTAATGCATTTAATTTTTGAGTATGTATATATTTTTTCATGATTTCTTTTTAAAACTAATGATTTTATTCTTTTGTTTTTTTTACGTTTTCAGTTTCCATTCTTTCTAAATACTTGTGAATGTCAAAGACCATTCACAAACATTTGATCTGAGTGACAGCATGGAGAGCTGGTGAGGTGGGCTTGCGGCTTCAATGACTATCAAAGGCTGTCTAGGAAGGCAGCCAGTCAGACTGAAAGTGGCCCTGCTTAACAGTGGCCTCACTGATCAGAGGAAGACTGTCCAACATGATGTTGGAAGAAACAGTATGGCCAAGGGGAGCTTGGGCTTAGTGCAAGATCTGCCCCAAATAGTCTTAAAGGACAACAGGAGACAAACACCAATATTATGGAAATTTACAAGGTGCAGGAGAGACCTGATTAAGATGTTTAAAATTGTGAATTTGATAGGGAGAAACAAAGTGTCTTTCCTCCCATTTAATCTGGGCCAAAGAGAACAAAATAACTCAAGAAATTTGGCAGAAAATTAGGTCAACAGTTCTGAAGTATACTTCAGCCACATTCTAATAGAATGGACAATCATTGACTCCTTGAAAAGTTACATCAAATTCCTTGCCATTCTTCCAAAACTCTTCTTAGTCTAAAAGAACTTTGTGCTAATAATTCATTTCCTCCTCTTCAACAAACTGAAAGACAGCCGGGAAGAAAAGCAAAACAAAAACAGCATCAGGCTGTTGGAAAGTTGAATCAAAAACAGGCACTAATTGTTTCTCCAGAGGACACAAGATGGTATTTCAGACACAAGACTGTGATTCAGAATTGGAGATATCACAGAAGAATAGCATGTGAACAGTAACAGAACAGTGGATCAGTCACATCAAGGACTGGGGATTAGAGAGAAGAGGAAACGTTAGGAAAGGGAAAGGGAGAGAATAGACATGTTATGCTTTTCACGTTTGTCCTTGATCACTTGTGACAAACACACATACACAGCATTGTCTGCACATGGTACTCAACTTCTGAACTGTAATTCCATTGACATCATTTCAATCATATTTTAGATGCAGAGTACAACATGCAGACACCACTATGTATGAGCATTTGGCATTGCTGACTGGGATCAAATCTCTATCTCAAATGACCATAAGCAATACTAAAGAAATAGAAAGCCTTGCAAAAGCACAGCTGGGTACCAGGAACTATTTATTGATATTGATATTGGTTTATTATTGTCATATGTACAGAGATACAATGAAAAACTTAGTTTTGCCTACCATCCATCCAGGTCATTTCAAGCGTAAGTACTTGAGGTAGTACAAGGGAAAAGTAATAACAGAATGCAGAATATAGTGTTACAGTTACAGTTACAGAGAAAGTGCAGTGCAAGTAGACAATAAGGTGCAAGGGCCATGTTGAGATTGTGTGGTCCAGAGCTTATCCTTAACGTACAAGTAGTCCATTCAAGAGTCTTATAGTCTTATAACAGTGGAATAGAAGCTGTCCTTGAGCCTGGTGGTCCGTGTTTTCAAGCTTTTGTATTTTCTTCCTGATAGAAGGGGAAAGGAAGAGACAACGTCCGAGGTGGGAGGGGTCTTTGATTATGCAGGCTGCTTTTCCGAGGCAGCGAAAACAGGTAGACAGAGCCACAAGTGAGAAATAGAAGTACAATGAGAGAAATAAATGGTGACTCGTTGGGTGGGAAGAGCAGCAAATACCCAGAATTATATATAACATCTGAGGAAACGGGCAACATAATGTCACAGCTAGTAGACCTGCTGCCTCACAGTGCCAAAGACCTGGGTTCAGTTCTGACCTCCGATGCTACCTGTGGGGAGTTTGCACTTCTCCACGTGACTGCGTGGATTTTCCCAAAGTGCTCCAGTTCCTTCTCACATCCCAAAAACATGCAGATTGTTAGATTTTTTGGCCACTACAAATTCCCGCTTGTGTACAGATGAATAGGTGAATGTGGGAGGGGAATGTAGGGAGAATAAGATGGGTTAGAGTATGATTAGCAATAAAATGGTTTCTTGGTGTCATCACATTTCTATGCTATGTCTTTCTATGGCTCTAAGTAGCACATGATTGATGGTGAATAGAATAGAAAACATTTATTCTCAGCTGCTGTTTACATGTAGCAAAGGTTATCTGGCTTTGTAACATGCAGAACATAACTTGTTTGAGTGATTTTCTGACAAATACATAAAAATTCTCAATCTAATCCTTTCCCACTCACTGTTGTTAAAACTAACATTCATGCTCAATTTACATCACGTGCTTGAAGTACTTGCTGATTTTAAAGCTGTTTTCTAATTAAATTTCACACTCCAATCTGAGGAATTTCCACACAATTAGCTACTATGTAAAACTGTAGGAAACTGCTTGACTAAAATGTCATGGAAGAAGCACACAGTGCAAGGATTCTCATCAGCTGGGGCTCAGTTGGTAACACTCTCACCTCTGAGTCAGAAGGTTCCACATTCAAATCTAACACCAGAGACTTCACCACTAACATCGAGGCTGACACTCCAATACAGCGCTGGGGCGTGTGCTCCACTGTTGTTCAGATGAGACATTAAACCAAGGTGCTATCTGTTCTTTCACACAGAGAAGATCCCATAGCAACATTTTGATGAGTTATCCTTGACATCCAGGCAATTATGAGTCCTTTAACTACCAGTGATAATAACATTATCTGGTCATAATCACATTGTTTGTACATAGGAGCTTGTTGTGGACAAATTGAGTGCTGTATTTCCACTGTTACAACAACATCTACATTTTAAAAGCATTTCTTTGACTATAAATGACTTCGGGATCTCCTGACTGAAAAGTGATATGTAACAGTAAGTCTTTGATTTCGAGTTTCAACAAAGAGGAAAAAAGTTGCTCTAAATGACTGCTGGCTCTAAATTGCTTCAGTGCTTAGCGTTAAAAGGTTAATAGGTTGAAAGTTCGAGATGAATATTTAAAACAGCCCTTTACTGTGGGCATGTACTGTGGGAAGTTGTGGGCGTGCTATGTTGGCGCCGGAAGCATGGCGACACTTGCGGACTGCCCCCAGAACACTCTATGCAAAGATACATTTCACTGTGTGTTTCGATGTACATGTGACTAATAAAGAAATCTTATCTTATATCTGTTGGCCACTGGATCTTCTGTCATTTAAATGAGCAGAACATAGAGTCTATGGTACTGAATACTATTTACTATACCAGTGAGTTATGCAGATAATAATTACATCAGAATAGAACAATGTTGGTAAAATAAAACAGGAAATGTTATATCTTAATATTGAATTCTAAAATATCAGGTAACTTAATATCTCTGTTTATTATCAATTGCCCATCTGTGAAATTGCTCAGCATTTTTTTTGCTTCCCCACTTTTATTCCTTTTCCTTCCTTCTGGGAATGGAGGAAAGGCCCAGCCACATCGGCTGGGCATGTTTTCCTGCTCTGCGTTTCGCAAATCCTACATTCTTTTGTCTGTTTTTTTTAATCTATGTTCCCACTCTCTAACTGCTCCCATGCAGTTATTGAACTAATAACCTGGTTTAAAGTTTATCGGCATGGTCACCCTGTTTCACCCTATTAAAGACATTCCCCCACCCCCTCCGTACCTGCGGCTTAACGAGCTTCTTTTCCCTCCTTCCCAGTTCTGATGAAGGGTCTTTGACCTGAAACGTTACCTCTGGTTCACTTCCTACAGATGCCGCCTGATCCGCTGAGCATTTTCAGCATATTCTATTTTCATTTTAGATTTCCAGCATTTTTTTTGATTTTTGCAAGAACAATCTTCACCAATCCCACACGTGAAGTGACAACATGGTGCTGAATTCAGATATTGAACATTTTAACTTCCCATCCAATCTAAACCAGTTACTGGAGTAAAGTCCATCCCCCAACTCCTGCCCAGCACAGCACCCCCAAGTCCACCAAACATCTGTTCTACCACTGCATCATCAGAAGCAAAGGAAGCTCAGCATATTGGTTATTGGACAATAATGGCTGGCACTAATCAGGAATGGCCCAGACTTTGCACCTTTATTTCCAGTGAAAACCCTGTCAATACAAAGGATGAACACAGAGCATTTATCAGAGAGTTCATGTTGCACTGTAGCTTAACCCTTCCTCATTCTCCTTAAGTGAAAACAGATTTAGAAGCCATGAGGACAAAAGCTTCACCAAAGAAAAGACTTACATTAAAAAGTGTCTTTCCTGTCCAGTTAGTGGCCAGAAACGCTTTCCAACTTTTCTAGTGTTGGAATGCTGTAATGAAAGAAATGTGGCAACTGATATACTCAAAACGAGTGCCCACAAATATCAATATAATAATGGCCAGATAATCTGTTCTCAGTAATAGTGTTAATATTGGTCTGGACACCAGAGAGAAGTCATTTGTATTAGTGTCATGGGATCCTTTACATCCACCCAAAAGGACTGATAGCGTCTTCTTACCGCTTATTCAAAAGTAACATCTCTGAGCGTGCGGTGCTGTGTCATCACCACATTAGAGCATCAGCCCAGATAGTATACTAAAGTCTCTGTAGAGGGACGTGAAACCCTCCGACAATAGAAGCTCATAGAAGACAGAGGATAGTGGTAGATGGAGCATATTCTGCCTGGAGGTCAGTGACCAGTGGTTTTCCGCAGGGATCTGTTCTGGGACCCCTGCTCTTTGTGGCAGATGGAGTTCAACCTGGAAAAGTGTGAAGTGATACACTTCGAGAGATTGAATTTGAAGGCAGAATACAAGGTTAATGGTAGGAGTCTTAGCAGTGTGGAGGAACAGGGGGATCTTGGGGTCCACGTCCATAGATCCCTCAAGGTTACTGTGTAGGTCGATAGGGTTGTTAAGAAGGTGTATGGTGTGTTGGCCTTCATTAATTGGGGTATTGAGTTCAAGAGCTGTGAGGTAATGTTGCAGCTCTATAGAACTCCGGTTAGACCACATTTGGAGTATTGTGTTCAGTTCTGGTCGCCTCTTTATAAGAAGGATGTGGAAGTTTTAGACAGGGTGCAGAGGAGATTTACCAGGATGCTGCCTGGATTGGAGGGCATTTGTTATGAGGATAGGTTGAGCGAGCTAGGGCTTTTCTCTTTGGAGAGGAGGAGGATGAGACGTGACTTGATAGAGGTGTACAAGATGATAAGAGGTATAGATCGAGTGGACAGTCAGACTTTTTTCCAGGGCGACAATGGCTAACACGAGGGGACATAATTTTAAGGTGATTGGAGGAAGGTATAAGGGGGATGTCAGAGGTAAGTTTTTTACACAGACAGTGGTGGGTGCGTGGAACACACTGCCTGCAGAGGTTGTGGGGACAGATACATTAGGAACATTTAAGAGACTCTTAGATAGACTCATGAATGACAGAGAAATAGAGGGCTATTTGGGAGGGAAGGGTTAGATAGATCTTAGAGCAGGATAAAATGTCAGCCCAACATTGTGGGCTGAAGGGCCTGTACTGTGCTGTAATGTTCTATGTTCTATGTTCTAATAACTCAGTCAATCTAATCAAGGTCAGATTAATAAGCTCTAGAGTTTCAAACTGGAAGAACAGTTTGCCAAGATACCATACAGTCCCAGGTCATCAATGTCCTATCTGAGGTGCAAAAGCTCAGCAAATTCTATTCCTATTAATAGATATTAATCTTTCTCAGTGAAGAGTAAAGTTATCTTGCCTCTCCATAGGGAGGGAGTCAAATCCATGCCAAGCAACTAAAGTATTAATTGTCCATGAAACCAGTGAATAAGATTCTGTTATTTCACACTAAATGAACCATTAACGGTCTCCAACTTAACTTGGGAGTAGAAGTGGATGTGATAGAGATGTGGAATTGGGGATGGGAGAATAGTGGACATAAGCTACTAAGGAAAGTGAGAATCCAGAGAGACCAGAATCTCGTTGGGATTGATCTGCACCATTCTTGTAAGCTCGGAGGTGGAAATGGGGCAAAACTGATCTTGGTGTTTTGGCAAAAGCTTCAGGGTAAGGGAGACACAAAACTTTCTTGTGAGATCCTGAGAAGAAGAACTGGTTGTCCTGGTCAACAAGAGAGCCACTTCCAAAACATTCCAAGCTTATCTGGTTTGGCTACTTCTGCCCAAATGGTCAATCATCGAGGAGCCTAGGCCTGTTTGGAAAACCTGCCACTGAATCTGCCATTCTGAATCTGAACAATAGTATTTAAGAAAGTATTAGCAAGTCAAGAGAGCAGGCTAACATCAGAATATAGTGGGAAGAGAACAGGGTTGGAGAAAGGGAAACATTTCACTTTAACTGTCTTCAACCTGTCCAGTTTCTGGAGCTGTTCAAATCAAGATTGGAATTTCAAAGCAAGTCAATCAGCCTGTGACATTCGTAGTCCAGAATCAGACTGAATTGTTAAAAATCTAGCATAAGACAACTTACTCATCATGTTCCACTACAACTCTTTGTTACTCTTATGTATAATTCCAAATGTTTTATATCCAATAAATTTTGAGGGCTACTTCCAGATGTAAAGCTTTCTCCCAGGTAATAATTATAAGATTAAGATTAGTCTTTATTAATCACATGTACATCGAAACACACAGTGTTTTTGCATAGAATTTTCCGGGGGCAGCCTGCAAGTGTCGCCATGCTTCCGGCGCCAACATAGCATGCCCACAACTTTCTAACTCGTACGCCTTTGGAATGTGGGAGGAAACCAGAGCACCCAGAGGAAACCCACGCAGTCACGGGGAGAACATACAATCTCCTTACAGCGAGCGGCCGGAATTGAACCCGGGTCGCTGGCGCTGTAATAGCGTTAGGCTAATCGCTACACTACCGTGCCTGATTTTTTTCTCTTTACGGAGGTGTACCGGCAAGGAATTGGCTGGATTGTAAAAGGTCAGAAATAAAGATTTTTCACTTTTGTAACTTCCATAGCCTCAAAACATTTAGATGTGTCCACAATCAAAGAGGCACTTTTGAGTTATAGTTGTGAAAGAAAACAAGGCCTCTGATCATATAGCACTTTGGTTTGTCCAAAGGGCTTCACAGCCGACAAGGTACTTTTGTAGTGTAGGCACTGTTGCAGTGCAAGAAACATAGCAGCAATTTTCACGCAACAGCATTGTACAAGCAGTAGTATGTGTGACCAGAGCATTTCACTTTAAATAAGGTTGACCAAAACAAGTATTGGTGAGCATACTGCTTTTTATCAGTATGGTGCCATGATATCTTTTATTTTCATTTCTGAGAAAAAAAATAGGGCCTTTGCTGGAGCATCTGCTTTGAAAGACAGCTGCTGACATTGACGCGGCCCTCTGCTCTGCGATGAAACAGCGCTATCAATTGCATTGAATTAAAATTGGTTTGACAATAAGAAAATAGTTACCTCTGCTTTGTAATCCTGCTTAATTTTTATTCTGAAGGTACTGCTAAAGGTTCTATGTCTGACATTTCAATGTATTATGTATATGTAGAGCTTTGCTCTCTCACAAGAAGAGTGAGATAAATTGTACAGATCTCTTTACAAGGTTGATGCACAGGAAGAAAGGAATGAAAGTGCTGTTGATAGACCTTAATATCATAAGAAATAGTCACCATTTATTGCTGATTCCAAATTGTATGGTTGCTAGGCTATTGGAGAGAGACAGTCATGAGGCAACTCCAGTGCTATGGATTTCTGATCACACAGAGGCCATATTAGCTGGGACACAGTGAGTCAGATGGGGGTTTGAATTAACAACAGCTGGGTATTTCACAGTCACTATCACAGTCACAGTGACCTGGAAAGTCAATCACGTTACCAACCCATGCACTTCCCCACTTCTTATTCTTGATGCCGACACCACAAGATCCGACCCTCCAAATGGTTCCAACTTCTGATATTCCAAAATGTCAGGAGAAATATCAAGTAAATGTCAAGTATGAGAGGACATGCATTTAAAGTGGGGGGGGGGAGTTTAAAGGAGATGTGCAGGGCAAGTTTTTCACACAGAGAGTGGTAGGTGCCTGGAATGGGCTGCCAGGGATAGTGGTAGAACCAGATACGATAGTGGTATTTAAGAGGCTGCTAGACAGACACATGACTATGCGGGGAATGGAGGGATATGGACCATGTACAGGCAGAAGGGGCTTAGTTTAGAGAAACAAAGGATTGCAAATGCTGGAATCTAGATGAAAAACACTATGATGCTGGAGATACTCAGCAGGTCAGGCAGCATCTGTGGAGAAAAACAAGCAGTTAACGTTTTGGGTCAGGACCCTTCTTCAGGACTGAAAGTAGGAAAAGGGGAATCCCAATATATAGGAGGGAAAAGCAGAGCAGTGATAGGTGGACTAAAGAGGGGAGGCGGGGTGGGCACAAGGTGGCGATAGGTAGATGCAGGTAAGAGATAGTGATTGGTATTGGTATTGATATTGGTTTATTATTGTCACTTGTACCAAGGTACAGTGAAAAACTTGTCTTGCATACCGATCATACAGGTCAATTCATTACACAGTGCAGTTACACTGAGTTAGTACAGAGTGCATTGATGCAGTACAGGTAAAAAACAATAACAGTACAGAGTAAGGTGTCACAGCTACAGAGAAGGTGCAGTGTAATAAGGTGCAAGGTCACAACAAGGTAGATCGTGAGGTCATAGTCCATCTCATCATATAAGGGAACCATTCAGTAGTCTTAGCACAGTGGGGTAGAAGCTTGTCCTTAAGTCTGGTGGTGCGTGCCCTCAGGCTCCTGTATCTTCTACCTGATGGAAGAGGAGAGAAGAGAGAATGACCCAGGTGGGTGGGGTCTTTGATTATGCTGGCTGCTTCACCAAGACAGTGAGAGGTAAAGACAGAGTCCAAGGAGGGGAGGCTGGTGTCCATGATGCGCTGGGCTGTGTCCATAACTCTCTGCAGTTTCTTGCGGTCCTGGGCAGAGCAGTTGCTGTACCAAGCCGCGGTGCATCCAGATAGGATGCTTTCTATGGTGCATCAATAAAAGTTGGTGAGTGTCAAAGGGGACAAACTGAATTTCTTTAGCCTCCTGAGGAAGTAGAGGCACTGGTGAGCTTTCTTGGCCGTGGCATCTATGTGATTTGACCAGGGACAGGTGTGGGGAAGGAGGGGAGAGCAGATCCACCAGCGGGGATGGGTCAAAGGTAGGGAGTAAGTTTAATTTGGCATTGTGTTCAGCACAGACACTGTGGGCCAAAGGGCCTGTTCCTGTGCTGTAGTGTTCTATGTTCCAAGCCCTACCAAAAAGCAGACTATCTGACTGTGCTGAACTCTCAGCCCTAATCCTTCAAATCCTTCAGTCAGAGACACATCCTGGCCACTTAATTGTCTGCCCACATGACCCCAGCCTGACCTCTCCCAACTTCCACACTCCCAGGCCTGACTTCAGTTCTAGGCAGCATATTTGCCATCTGGCAAAAAGAGCAATGCCTTCCTGAAATTAATAACAGCAGATCCATGAACGTATTTCATCTAAACACCTATTGATGCTCTGGAATGTCAAGGCAACTGGCTATTCAACTCCATGTTTATTGACTTAACTGAGTTTAAATTCACTGGTAGCTGTGGTGGGAGTTGAACCTACGTTCCTAGTTTTCTTAATATCTAGGCCAGTGACATAATCATTATACTAGTATTTGTTACTTACCACTCCTTCCCCTCCCTAATCTGATGCAACCTACTCTCCTTGTTGACTGAAAACCATGTATATTAATTAAATAATACATGAATAGCAGTGGTGTCTAAAACTGGAGGGCATAGGTTTAGGGTAAGGAGTAAGAGGTTTAGAGGAGATTTGAGGAAAAACTTTTTCATCAGAAGGTGGTTGGAAACTGGACTTTACTCCCTGAATGGTAGAGGCAGGTTCTCTCGCTACATTTAAGAAGTATCTGGATGAGCATTTAAAAAGCCAAGCCTTAGAAGGCTGCAGGCCAAGTGCTGGTAAATGGGATTAGTACAGATAGGTTCTTGATAGTTGGCATGAACTATAATATGCCCAGATGGAGTGCTGTTTCCCAAGTTAATTCAATATGGGCATCTGTGCATACCATGCAACATAAGACCAAAGAAGTATGGAAACATAAGTAAACAATTAAAACCTTTTGGGAATAAAGGGGAAATTTATATCGGAGAATCAGTTTGTAGGCTGAAATCAAAGCTGAATCTTTTCAAGGTTTCATTGCATACACCTGATGAAATTAAACTGAATGTTTCCCAATGCCAATATTGTTTTGGCAATTACTACTTCAGTGTATTTCAGTCTTTGATAACATGCAATTAAATATTTATCATTGTAGGTTGTGAAATCCATTATGGTTCATGTTTCTAATTGTTTTGGAACACGCGCAAGCTAAATCAATCTGAAACTGGAGCTTGCATCATTTAAAGGGATTGATTGAGAGTGTTGATAAAACAACGGGTTTGTTTGTGATGTTTTGGTTCATGAAAAGCAAGGGAAGCAGGGATGTAGTTCTAGTGTCTGTGAAAGAACTTTAAGCCTGCCACTGATCTAAGCAAAGCCCCCCTCCACCTTGATATAATTGCCTCCAATCTTCCTCCCCAATATGTTCTGGGTCTTGGTCAGCACTGAATGACAGACTGCTGACCAGCTGCCTTTCCTCCATGGCTTGTGCTTGCTAAGGAGGAAAGCTTCTGACTGCAGGAAACTGTGGATGATCTGGTCAGCTGGGTAGAAAATTGGTAACTGGAATTCACTCTGGAGAAACATGAGGTCATACATCTGGGACGGTGCAAAAAGGCAAGGGAATGCACAGTAAATGGGATGATATTGACTGGTGTGAAGGAACTGGGGGACTTTGGAATTTATGTCTCAAAGATAGCAGGAAAGGTCAATATGGTGGTTAAAAAGGCATGCAAATTGCTTTCTTATATTACCTAAGAAATAGAATATAAGAGCAGGGAGGTTATGCTGGAACTGTACAGAACACTTGTTCGGCCACAACTTGAATACTATGTACAGTTAGAGTCATCAAGTTATACAGCACAGAAACAGGCCCTTCGGCCCGACTGGTCCAGGATGTCCCATCTAAGCTAATCCCATTTGCCAGCATTTGGCCCATGACCTTCTAAACCTTTCCAATCCATGCACCCGTTCAACTGTCTCTTAAAAGTTGTTATTGTCCTGCCTCAACCATCTCCTCTGGCAGCTGTAATTCTACATAGGTACCACACTTTGTGTAAAAAAGTTACCTCTCAAATTCCTCTTAAATCTTTCCCCTCTCACCTTAAACCTATACCCTCTAGTTTTTGATTCCTCAATTCTGGGAAAAAGACTGAGAGTGCATTCACCCTATCTATGTCCCTAATGATTTTATACATCTTTATAAGATCACCTCTCAGTCCCCTATGCTCTAAGAAATAAATTCCTAGCCTGTCCAACCTCTCCTTATAACTCAGTCCCTCAAGTGCTGGCAGCATCCTTGTAAATCTTTTCTGCACTCTTTCCAGTTTAGTAACATCTTTCCTACAGCAGGGCATCGGAACTGAACACAATACTCCAAGTGTGGCCTCACCAGTACAACCACACCATGACTTCCCAACTTTTATACTCAATGCCCTGACTTATGAAGGCCAGTGTGCCAAAAGCCTTCTTCACCACCCGGTCTACCTGTGATTCCACTTTCAGTGAACCATGTACTTGTACTCCAAGGTCTTTCTGTTCTACAACACTCCCCACTGTCCTGCTGTTCACTGTGAAAGTCCTAACTGGATTTGATTTTCCAAAATGCAGCACCTCACACTTATCCAAATTAAACTCCATTTGCCATTCCTTGGCCCACTTACTCAGCCGATCAAGATCCCCCTGTAATTTTTGATAACCTTCTTCATTGTCCACTATACCACCTAATTTAGTGTCATCTGCAAATTTACTAACCATGCCTTATACATTCTTATCCACATCGTTGATATAGATGACAGACAACAATGAGCCCAGCACAGTACATGAAAGTTTTTCCACCACATTACATGAAAGATGCAGTTGTGATGGAGATTATACAGAGGAGATTTACAAGTTTTACAAGAAAGGCCATATCCAGAGGAGCTTTACAAGGACTGGAAAGTTGTACTGATTAGGAAAGATTTAATGAGATGGGTTGTATTCTTTGCAGTAGAGGATGTTGAAGAGAGACGGAAAGAGGTGTAAAGGATTATGAGGGACCTTCATGGAGTAAATGGGAGGGACCTATTTCCCTTATCTGACAACCAGGGGGTGTGGATTCAAAGTAATTGGTAGGATTAGAGGTGAGAAGAGGAAAACCTATATCTCCTGAATGTGCTCGGGCTTTTTACTCTGACAGCAGCTCCTGCCTGATGTTACTGCATGTTTCGGGGTCATCTCTTTATGCTGCAAATGGATCTACTGGATAATCACAATTTGACAAGCAGAGTTCCCTACAGTTGGGACAGACTAGACTTGCAAGCCCTTGAGCACAGAACATTATGGATTGATCTTATTGAACTATGTTGTGCAGATTGACCGAGAAGTTTTGATGCTTGATTAATAATTTAAAGGCCTGAACTAATGATTTGAAGCTATGGTTTAAATCCCACCAACAGACCAGGTGAATTTAAACACAATTGATTCAATAAATATTAACTTAAAATGGGTCCATGTAACTGCTGGTTGAACCGCTGCAGTCCTTCTGGTGAAGGTACTCCCACGGTGCTGAGGGGTAATGAAGGAACAGCGATATTTTTCCAAATTAGAATGGAATGTGACTCAGGAGGGAACTTGTAGGTTTTAGTCTTCCTTTGTGACAGAAGGCCACCTTCTTCTTGGAGGTAGAGATTTAAGGTTTGGGAGGAACTCTCGGAGTGGCCTTCTGTAGAGCATTTTGTAGATGGTGTTCACTGCAGCCACTGTGAACTGATGATAGAGGGAATGAACACACAAGGTGGCAGATGAAATGACAATAAAGCAAGCTGTTTTATCCTGCATGGTACCAAGCTTCTTAAGTGCATTTGGAGCTGTGCTGATCCAGGGAAGTAGAGATTTTTCCATCACACTCCTGATTTATGCTTCACAGATTATAGAAAGGCTTTGGGAAGACAGGAGGTAAGTCACTCACTGCAACATACACAGCTTCTGAACTGCTCTTGTGGCCACAATATTTATGTGGACAGTCCAACAATCGGAGATTAAACAACACATGAATTCTTACTGTGTACACCAGTTGCGGAAAGGTGTCTGTGTCCTTTGGAAAGGAATAAGAGAAGAGCTTTATCAAGGCATAGGAAAGAAAGGAGTAGGATAAAATAAATTAAAAGGAGGGCCATATCCTACTTTCTGCAATCACTTTCATACAGGTATTACACTGGACACCCTCCAAGGAGAAATATCTCCATGCTGTTTGTGCTCTATAATAGTGGTTAATGAGCTTTTTTGATACTCAAACAACTGCAAAGGATTGTTGCAGCTGAATGTTTAGCTAGAAGATTTATCATCAGTTTCATCTGAGATCAAGGCGTTCCTACATGTTTTTTCCAAATGACAAAGCTTATTATTTTGCTTAACATTTGAAAATTAGTTTACATGTGCAAGCATCCATTCTTATCCCACTGAGATACTCACTAGACAAAAGGAGCTTAGGATTGAACTGGAATGGTTGTTCAAAACAGTGTGACAAATTGAATCTATATAATGTCAAACTTGATGTTCTTATAAGAAAAGTACTGTAATATTTCTTTTTTGGTCACTCACTCAGCATGGAATTCAGTTCCAAAGATGAGCTGTAGCAATAAAATGCTTTTGAAATGTTAAGAAATGTCATTCTGCAGATTTAATTATCTGATCAACATGTTATTCTGAAAAAGCAAAGCCATGTTTACTGATTAGAAACCTCGATTTCAAAGAACGGTAATCTGTCAAATTAAAGAAAGGTATAAATGGATTTGGCTGAAATATCTCCTCACCAGCTGTGTCTTTGCCAAGTAGTTATCAATTTGAATAGAATTTTACCATTGTAATTTTAAAAGAGACACATTCTCTGACCAACTTTACTTCTTGCATTTGCACTCTATTTTGAAGGCTTAAGCCTATGTTTTCTAAAGTAACGTTGGCATTAATTAATTCATTCTATCGAGGTATTGGTATGGCACAGAAGAAGGTTATTCAGTCCATCAAGCCTATAAGGCTCCCAGTAGAGAAATCCATTCTGTCCCATTTTGTCCATTCTTTCCCCATCACCTTGTGAGATTACTTCCCATCAAATGCTTTTTAAAAGCTGATTGATTCCAGAAACTTGCTGGCCTTAATTCCAGTATATAACTACCCTTCACATAAAAATGTTTTACCTTCTACCCAAAATTTTAAATCTGTTCAGCCTGGTCCTTGACCCATCTGCTAATGGAAACAGCTTCCCTCTGTTTACAATATCTAGACCAAATGTAACCTTGGTTGGTAATGGAACCAGAAAAAAACTTATACATCTATCTCCCTGCTGAGCACACCCTCAACCTTCACTGGTCATCATTTGTTTGTGTGAGAGTAGGCAAAAAAAGTAATCTTCTACCTTCTTAAGGGGAACTTCAATTACTAGGTAACATATCAGTAACTCTGAAATTCAACTATGCTGTCACATTGTGACCAGTTTTTATAAACCTTGGGCATTGCATGGGCAAGTTTCCAATATAGAGTCTCAACAAAAAAAAAGTCCAAGTTTGTAAATATATTCTTAATGCACTAACGATCTGTTCTCCAAGGCAGACATCATATTAAAGCCTGATCTCAATATGTACTTTTCCAGAACGATAGCAAATAGAGTGTAACCTTGACTAACTTGACCTATGTTAACCCAGTAGACAATTATAGTTCATCCATCACCACTCATACCCCATCATCGTACCATCCAAGATTAGGATATTCATATCAGGACTCAAAACTGAGACCTTCTTGGCTGTATTTTTCTTCAACTGCATGCCTGACAAAACATTAAGGAACATTTGGGCAAGCATATGTTACCTGGAAGTAGTGTGTCTAAATTTCACCACTCTTTTTGGTGAACTCTTTAACATTCCTTAACTTACTTCATATCAACTATCCTCCACTCACTGCGTTTCATGAAAAAAAATTACCCTTTTCCCACAGGAAGAAGTTGCAGTTATCCTGCTTCCTCCACTCTTAAAATAGACTATTTCCAGAGAAAGTTACCCTGGGTTTGCTGTGGGTCACCCATTCCACTCCACCTCCAATTTATTGACTGATACCATATTGGCAACAAATTCTCTCTGTGGAAAACTGGTTGCAATCTTTGGAAGACCAAAGGGTGATTTGAATGAAGGTTTGAAGACATGAAGGGACCTGGGAGTACAGAAGGAAGTCACTTCCATTGCCTTGGAGTCCAGAACAGGAGGGAGAGACTTAAAATTAGAACCAGACTTTGGTGGAACAAACTTAACGAATAGTCTCACACAAAAAGCATGGTAGAAAATTGGAACTCTTTTCTGTCAGCATCAACTGAGGTAGAATTAATTGTTAATTTTTTGCTAATTAATTTATTAATCAAAAATATTAAGGAAAATGAAGAATGTGTCTATATGGAGTTAAGTCACAACTCAGCCATAATCTCATGAAAGGCGAAACAGTCTCAAGGAACTAAGCAACCTTGTCCGAGCCCAGTGTTTCAGACAACTGATAGAATGTGGAATTTTATTCCAGGTGGAGTGGCCGATGAACATACCCTGGGTACATTTACAGGGAATTACACGGAGAGAATATTCTGATACAATTAACTGAAGTAGGTGAGCGGAAGTTTGCATGGAGCATAAACACAAGCATAGACCTGGCTAAGTGATTGGCCTGCTTCCCTGTCATATATTCTATGTATATTTGTGAAAAGTGTTGCAACCTGATGCTGACTATTCAGCAACTATAAAATGACCTCTTACAACATGCCAATATCTTATAAATTCAATTGTCATTTCCTCTGTTAAATCACATGTCAAACATAACTTGAAATAATGTTCAAATATGCTGGCATAGTAGAGATTATTTGCCTCTGGTTGGAAATAACTAATACAATGGTTCTTTAATCAGCTGTTAACAACTCCATACATCCTTAGAAAAAGAAAACAATGAGGTATAATTTTACACGTTAAGTAGCCTGATGTTAATTATTTCCCACTGCAACCATGAAATTGTTAGGCAAAATTCAATTTTATTTCTTTTAACAGTGCATATAAATTTTAGAGACATTCCTCCAGGCAATATCCTATAAGCAAATAAAAAACACATCAAGACAAAGCACATGCGGCATTTCTATTTTTAATGCAAGTTATTTCTTCACAGCGGCAGAATGCAGCTGAGAGTGGGAGTAAACAAAATTATGGATATAACATTAACGTAAGAAGCTGGGCAACCTTCTGTTGAAGACTACTGATTTCAATGACATTGAGTGCATTTTAAAGGAATCAGGGAAATAGTTGCTTCATGTTGTTAATGCATGCATTGTTCTTCGGATTGAAAACATCTTCACTCTGGAAATGGGATGAAAGACTAGACATTTTGAAGAACTTGAGTGGCTGAAAATGGCTGTTTAAAAGGCTCCCCCATCTTATTGATTGCAAGAGTACAGAAAATGGGATTTAGGTAGCCCAGGTAGGGATCAGCATGAGTGCACCAGGTCCCACAGAGATCACTGGTGAATAGGAACCTTATCCCTGCTCCATCTTGTGACCAAAGCCTTAGTTGATGGGGATCTAGGAAACCTCATTCTGATCTTCTAAGTGACCATTTAGCAGAACACCTATGCTCCGTCCTTGATGGCCATCCTGACCACCCGGATGCATGCAATTTCAACTCCCCTTCCCATTCCCACACTGTCAGTCCTCAGCCTTATCCATTACTAGGGTGAAACCAAACACAAACTAGAAAAACAGCACCTCATATTCTGCCTGGGTAGTCCACAGCCCAATGGTATGAATACTGAATGTTCCACCTTCAGGTAACCCACACTCCATGTGCTCCTTGCACTGTCCTTCTAAATTTAAAATTAAATTTTATTTACAGCGTGGTAACAGGCCCTTCCGGCCCAATGAGTCCGCGCCGCCCATTTTAAACCCAAATTAACCTACCCGTATGTCTTTGCAATGTGGGAGGAAACCGGAGCACCCGGAGGAAACCCACGCAGACACGGGAGGACGTACAAATTCCTTACGGACAGCGACGGGAATCGAACTGCAATCGCTGGCGCTGTAATAGCGTTGTGCTAACCGCACCCAGTTTCATTTCCCTCCCCAACTTGGTTCCATCGGCCTATCACCCACCCACTGCACCTTCTGGTTCTCCTATCTCCTACCCCCAATGCACTCCATCTGCCCATCATCAGATCTTATCCAGTTCCGCTTATCAACTTCCCTACCTATCAGATTCCAGCATCTGCAGCCTTTGGTGTTTCTACTTATCACCTTCCAGCCTCTGTTTCTACCTGCACCCTCCCCTGCCCCCACTTGACTCCACCTGCCCCTATTTTCCTCTTTAATTTTGTGCCCCTACCTATTCACCCTCCAGCCACTGTCTCACGACTCCATCTCTCTCCTTCCTCACCTGTTTCCACCTTATTACCTGCCGGCTCCTGCCTCACCCCTCCCTCTCACTTCTTTATACTGCCTCTCTCCCCGCTACACTCTCAGTCTTGATACAAGGTCTCACCCCAAAATGTTGACTATCCCTTTGCCTTCACAGATGCAACTTGACCTGCTGAGTTCCTCCAGACGTCTTTTTTTTGCTGCATTAGGAGTTGAGGATCACTTGCTCCCTTTCCGCCTCTGACTGGAAAGATTATCCCTATTTCTGTCTCCACCAACGTTGCTAAATAGTTCCAGTATTCTCTGCTTTCTCTGGTTCTGAGGTGGCTGATGAGTCCTGTGTGGGATCCTTGCCACAGGTGAGTCTTGTGTGGGTAGGTTGGGGAATCCTGTATTCCCTCCAAAGATTTTACTTGGCCACTCTGTGGTCCCTTCAAATAAACTTGGGGTATTCTGTGAGTTCCCAAATAATCTTCCTCCATTTTGACCAGTCATGGCTGGTTGTATCATCAACATGAGTTAATGATTGTTGTTAAAATTTTTTAAGAATGCTTTGAGAATGAACTTGAAGCATTACTTCAGCAAAGCAGCCAACATAATCAAAGACCCCACCCACCCCAGACATTCTCTCTTCTCCCCCCTCCCATCGGGCAGAAGATACAAAAGCCTGTAAGCACGTACCACCAGGCTCAAGGACAGCTTCTATCCCACTGTTATAAGACTATTGAATGGTTTCCCAGTACAATAAGATGGACTCCCGACCTCACAATCTACCTTATTATGGCCTTGCACCTTATTGTCTGTCTGAAACATGAGTAATTACTCTCTTTAATGAGTGATCCTTCAGACTGAAATCTTATGACAACTAGAAATTTGGGTTTCATTTATAAGAATTTTGTTGCAGTTCATACTCAAACATGAGTTTGATATACAAATCCTATATATGCTTAAAGTTTAAGAACAGCACTGAAAGAGGTTGGTTAGCCCTTGCATGTACTGCGTCCTTGAAATTGTTACCTCAATCAGTGCCCATCCCCAGCTCGTTCTGCTTTTTGTTTTAACTATTTATCTAATCCTGACCTCGGATGCTGTCTGAGCAAAGTTTGCATGTTCTCTCTGTGACTGTGTGGGTTTTCCCCAGGTGTTCCAGTCTCCATCCACATCCCAAGGACATGTAGGTGGGTTAACTAGCTGCTGTAAGTTGCCCCTATGGTGAATGAGTAGCAGGAGATTCAGGGGTAATTGATGGCCATGTGAGAGATGATAGGTTACAAGGAAACGAGTGGGGAAACGGGACTGATGCAAATTCTCTGAGAGTTGGCATAGACTTGATGGGCCAAATGGCCTCCTTTCATGTCATTAGAAAAAAATACGTGCTCAGCCTGGGTTTTTGAGCTGTTTTGAACCCCAGGGTCAAGTTAGTGATGGGATTTCCAATAGAGGAGGAGAGTGGTAATGGTGTCTCCACTCATTCTTGGCTGATGTGACAACCTTCTGGATAAGCTCATTATCAAGACTTCTAGTTCAACAATTACCCAATCATTATATATTTGGAGTGTTAATAATCCTGTTAGTAAAAGTGTTTTTAAAAGTAATTTTATTAAGAGTGTTAATAAAATTATATGTAACGGTCCCATCAACCCATTTTCTATGTGACAATAACTGAGGTCATTTGATAGCATGAAGCCATTTGTCTTTGAGGTTCCATTGGTTCTTCAGTGACTTGTGGCAGGCAGATATTAACACAATCAAGATTCTTGACCCCTCTATGGATGGGACAGTTCAATGCCCTTCCCTATAAATGGATACATAAATTCAAAGATAGATTGTGTAACACCCAAATTAGACCAAACAACTGAGGGAGAAGGATATAATAATGGCATAGTAAGAGAGAGAAGATATTATAGTAATGTTCAGGAACTATCCAGCAATGCTATCCAGGACAGTAAAGACTAAAGTAGAAATGGATATTACTCCATTCAGCAGGCAGTCACCAGACTTAGGTGAAGGTCCGCTTGGTGGAGGCAAAGAGACCATTCGCCTTGGGCTTTCGGTTCACAGGAGATTGGATGAACAAGGAAAGGCAGACCTGTCATGGATGAGCTGATCATACATTACGCCTGCTCATCAGTAATAATCTAACTGAAAAAACTTGCGATATCATAGACCTTTGTTCCATTTTATTATGAATTGGTCAGAACTCAATACAGGAGCAGCATCCTGCTTACACCTTTCAGGCATGTATTCAAAATCATTACAAGTCACTGCCTAATATTTTTTTCCTTATGGTACCTCAGGTTCTTTTGCCATTGACCATAAGTCTGTCATCTGTGGTTGCAGGAGTCATCCGCTTACCAGAAACAGTATCTCTTTTATATACTCCATCAAATCCTCCATAGGATTTTGGACATCACTATCAAGCCTTTAATTAAACCTAAGGAGATCATCTATACTTTTCCACATAAATGAGGCCTTTCATCACTGTTAATATTCTGTTAAGTCTCCTCTTCATCCTTCCCAAAGCAATGCCTTTCTTCCCAATGCATGGTCCACAGGATTTGAACACACAACAAATGGAGTCTATCATCCAGTATGCTTTTTAAATCTTCTCAGCTTGTCCTGCCATCTTCAAAAACATGTAAATAATTCCCCAACCCTCCTCCACCTCAACCCTCCAAACTTCATCTCTACTAAATTTGTGCCTTTTGCTTTACACTCCCATTGCTCATTGTTGCAACCAAAATGAGTCACTTCACACTTGTCAGTGTTAAATTTGATCTACCATGTGTCTGTCAGTTTATTTCCTCCTACTCTCTTATAGTCCTAACAACTTACTACATTTCCAAGTTTTGTGCCATCTGCACATTTTGAAATAATGGCCAATAAGAAGTCCAAGTCATTAACATGCATTGTACAGAGCAGACAATCTAACTCAAACCCCAAAGTAGCATCACTGCACGCTTCCTAGCAGCCTGAATAAACAACCATTCAACACTACATTACATTTTCTGTGCTTTAGTCAGCTTTGAATCCACGCACCCACAGTTCCCTAATTCTGTGAGCTTCAGTTTTGTTGACAAGTCTACAGTGTGTGTTCAATGAATATATGCAAGTTCAACTGCACTACCGTCATCATTTCTCTCTATAACTTTCAAAGAACTCAAGTACAATGCTATAAGGTCATAAGAATCTTACAGTGTAGAAACAGGCCCTTTGACCCATCGTGTCTAAGCTGACCATCAAACCTATCTATACTAATCCCACTTGCCTGCTTTAATTCCTTATCCCAATGCCTTGCTCATTCAAGTACCTGTTTAAATGCCTCTTAAATGTTGTTACTGTTCCTGGCTCTACCACCTCCTCTGCAGCTCATTCCAGATACCAACTGCTCTCTGGGTAAAAATTTACTCCTCAGATCCTCTTTAAACCTCCTCTTACTCACCTTAAACCTGTGCCCTTGAGTTTTAGACACCCCTGGGAAACAATCTCTGGTTATTTATGCTATCTACACCTCGCATAATTTTACAAACCGCTCTATCATATTTTAGCCTCTTTCACTCCAGGGAAAACAGACCGAGCCTTTCCAATCTCTCCTGATAACTCATGCCCTGAAATCCAGGCAACATCCTTATGAAACTTTTCGGTACCCTCCCTAGCTTAGTCACATCCTTATGTGGTGTGGCAACCAGAACTGCACACAATACTCCAAGTGTGGCCTAACCAGTGTTTTATACAACTGTAACATGATGGCTCAACTCTTGTACTCAAATCCTCATTTGATGAAGGCAAGCATGCCATGCACCTTCTTCATCACCCTGTCTACCTATGTTGTCACATTCAGAGAACTATGTATTTGTACCTTTAGGTATCTCTGTTCAACAACATTCCCCAAGGCCCTGCCGATCACTGTGTATGTCCTGCCTCATTTAGCTTCCCAAAATGCATCATTTCACACTTGTTTGAGTTAAATTCTATCTGCCATTCCTTTGTCCACTTTCCCAGTTGACGAATATCCTGTTGTAACCTTCAACAACTTCCTTCACTGTCCACTATACCGTCAGTTTTGGTGTCACCTGGAAACTTACTGAGATAGCATTTGCAAAATAATGGTAACTATATCACAGCAATAGAGTAGTTATGGAAAAGAACAAGCCTTTAACAAATCCACTGTGGGTTTTCTTTGTATTATCCCATACTTTTCTCAATGGCTATTAATATTGTCCAGATTTGTATGTCTAACTCTTTCCACAGCACCCACATCAGGCTGCTTGCCTGCAGATATTGAGTTTGTCCCTTTTGTGAGCAGTAGTATGATATTTCTAATCCCCTACCTTCTGCACTGTATCTTTCTCTGAAGAGGACCAGGCCAAAACTCCACAATTTCTATCCATACTAGAAAGCATCTCAGCCAGACTGAATGATTTTTCTACTTTAAATGCCGGGCCTTATCTTTTTCTACTGTATACAATCTCACTGACACCTATACTGGAGATTGGGAGCATTTGCTTTGGTGAAAGCAAGTTAAAGATAATGTTGCTTACCTCAGCCACACCTTTTGTAAGAAGTCTTTCCTTTCATACCAAGTTATCCCCACCCTTCCTTTGGTTATCCTCCCATTCTTGTATTATTCCCCAGATCCCACCAATTCTTATCTTTCATATACTCTCTTTTCTCTCTCATACTTTGCTTATCAGTTCTCCTCCATCATTTTTGTTTTCAGCTCGGTTCCCCACTGAAATATAAAAGTAATTTTCATCAAAGGATTTCTTTTTCTATTTCATTGTAGTATCTTCTTTTTATCCTCCAGGGAATTCTAGGTTTGAGTGCCCTTCCTTTCCCACTCATGGGAATGTTTCTACCGTGTGCTCTTTGAAGCTCTCTCATTGCTCATTTACCATTTTATAGTTTAATCTTTCATTTCAATCTACCTTATCCTGTTCAGTATTTGCTATTTGATCTTTCCTTGGTCCTTTCCATAACTATTCCATTCCTAATGATATCGTTATCATTGTTTTGCACATGCCAGCTTTGTAAAATATGCTCCACTGCTCCCCCCTCACACCACCCCCTCAAATCCCACTTAGCTACACCGAACTAGATCCTGCCTAACTTCCTTCCTTCATCTTGTATATATTTCAGAAATTCCTCCCCCTCTTTTACCTTATTATTACAATCTCATTCTACAATGGCATAGATGAAGATATATTTAAAAAATTGCAGATATTGGGAATCTGAAATACAAACAGAAAATATTGAAAACTTAGCAGGCCAGGCAACATCTGTGGAAAAAGAGACAAAGTCTCAGGTCAGAGATCCTTCATCATATAAGGTAATTGGAGTTCCTAGATTCATAATTCTTTCATCTTTCTGTTGTTTGACTGCAAATGTTCCCTTCTATCTCATTGAAATTATCCAGTAGTACATAACATGGAGCTAGTAGCATAAACAATGTTTTACTATTTTTTAATTCCAACCAGATAGTCCTTGAAACCTCAATTAAATCATCCTTTTCTAGGATGTCCAGAAAGGCAGACTGCTGTTAGTTAATAAGTTTAAATGCCTGAGTTAGTAGGAGAACTGAAACTTACTGCCTGCAATTTCTATTGAGGTAGGAACCCCAGGATGTGTCATCTCTACTCTATTGCTGCCTCAGCTCATCTGGTGCTGAATTCTTCATTCAAGTTTTTGTTGCTTTAGACTTGATTATAACAATGTTCTCCTGCTTGGTCTTCTTTGTGTCAGCCTCTGTAAATATAAGGTCAACTAAAATTCTGACTTTTTTACTTTATGGCCAAGTATCTTCTACTATCATAGCCAAGAAAGCACACCAGTGCCACTACTTCCTCAGGAGATTAAAGAAATTCAGCATGTCCCCGTTGACACTCACCAATTTTTATAGATGCACCATAGAAGGCATCCTATCTAGATGCATCACGGTTTGGTATGGCAACTGCTCTGCCCATGACAGCAAGAAACTACAGAGAGTTGTGGGCACAGCTCAGCACATCACGAAAACCAGCCTCTCCTCCATGGACTCTGTCTACACTTTTCGCTGCCTTGGTAAAGTAACCAACATAATCAAAGACCCACTCATCTTGAGCATTCTCTCTTCTCCCCCCGCCCATCAGGCAGAAGATACAAATGACTGAAAGCATGTACCACCAGGCTCAAGGACAGTTTCTATCCCACTGTTGTAAGACCATTAAAAGGATCTCTTGTACATTAAGATGGATTCTTGACCTCACAATCTACCTTGTCATGGCCTTATTGTCTGCCTGCACTGCACTTTCTCTGTAACTGTAACACTATAAACTGCATTCTGTTATTGCTTCCCCTCGTTCAATCTCAATGTACTGATATGATGAAATGATCTGTACCGATGGCATGCAAAACAAATTTTTTCAGTAGATGTGACAATAACAAACCAATAAACCAATAAATTCTGCTGTTGCTTTCTAAATTCATATCAATTCCTATTCACCCAGTACCCCTATCCCTCCCAAAAAGAGGTCCCCCGACAATCTAACTCTCTGTAACCACCGCATTGCTACACTTTGGAATACTGCCTGCTCAGTGTCTTGTCCTCTGAACCTCTGGACGTGCTGCAGACCGTGCACTGCAAATTTGTCATCACCCTCAGTAGGAGTCAGCACTGAATTCTGGTTTAGCTTAGTTTCATTTATTGTCGTATACACCAGGGTGCAATGAAATTCTTTGCAAATGTGAAAGTGTGCTGTGCTCCTGAAGGATATCTACATTGTCTTTCTTCTCTTTACTTAGTTCAATGACCACCCACTTAATATCCTCCTGAATACTATGCAGCTGCAGACTGATCTCCTTCTGGGATATGCACTCCATTAAACTCACAGCCTCCAAAATGCCCTGCTTTTGAAAATTGAAAACAAAGATGAGAAGTTCAAGGTCAATGTCTTGTTTATTTGAAAAATTAAAAAGACTAAACCAAAAGTTTCCACCTGTTCCTAACCCTGAGACTGAATTGAAGTACCTTTCTGTACACATTTTTCAAAAGCAACAACAACTTATACTTCTGTACCACCTTTAATGCAACAAAGTTTTCTAAGGTGCTTCACAGGAATTAGCATTCCAAAAGAGGAAAGGGTGTTAGAGGGGCAGGGAGGGTTAATGAAGGAATTATAGAACTTGGGACAATGCATTAAATGTGGGTGAAAAACACAATGATGCTGGAGGAACTCAGCAGGCCAGGCAGCATCCGTGGAGAAAAGCAGGCGGTCAACATTTCAGGTCAGGACCCTTCTTCAGGACTGAAGATAGGAAAAGGGGAAGCCCAATATATAGGAGGGAAAAGCAGTGTGGTGATAGGTGGACAAAAGCAGGGAGGTGGGGTCGGCACAGGGTAGCAATAGGTAGATGCACGTAAGAGATAGTAATAGGCAGGTGCGGGGGAGGAGGGGAGAGCAGATCCACCGGGGGATGGGTCAAAGGTAAGAAGAGAGAGGAGAAAAAAGGGTAGAAAAAAAGAGGCTAGGAAAGGGAAGAAGAGAAGAGGGAGGGGAAGGCATTAAATGTGGGGTTGATCAAATGCGAGAGATTTGAAAGGGATATCAGGGGCAGCTTTTTCACGCAAAGGGTGGTGCGTATTTGCAATGAGCAGCCAGAAATAGTGGTTGAGGTGGGTACATATCAACATTTAAAAGCCATCTAGATAAGTACATGGATAGGAGAGGTTTAGAGGGCTATGGGTCAAACACGGGCAGATGGGACTAGCTCACTGGGCAACATAGATGAGATGGGTCGAAGGGCCTGTTTCCGTGCTGTATGACTCTATGACTCCATGACAAAGTAGCCAGAATTGGAGAACAGATATCACAGAGGGTTAGAGGGCTGAAGGAGGTTGCAGAGATAATATGGGATGAAGCCATTTGAAAACAAGGACAAGAATTTCAAAGTCAAGGTGTTGCTTATTCGAAAGATTGGAATGGATGGGAGTGATGAGTGAACAGGACTTGGATTGAATTCAGAGACCATCAGCAGGACTTTTTGGTGACCATACAGTTACAGAGGATGAAACAAGGTAAACCAAGTAGGAGAGCTTTGTTATGGTCAAGTCTAGCGATATCAAAAACTTGCATGAAGAATTCAGCAGCAGATGAGCTGTGACAACAACAGTTGGGTTGACACATCCTGTTTCCCTTTTTATGTTATTATGTTAACCCAAGCTCTCAAATTACCTCTCAGAGAAGGGAGAGGGGTGTAGAAGAGTATCTCCTCTTACTCCTTTAAAATTCTCCCAAAGACCCTGCCCTTTGATGAAGCCACAAGAATTACTGGCAGTAAATCTCAGCTCTCCCACTAGCCCAACCATTTAAAATTATTAGCTGACTGCAATTTGACTTACCATTTACTTTGTTATATAAACCAGAAATGTCAACAGATGTCGCAATCCTCTGGCTCCAGATTAAGATTTTTAGGAGTTTTCATCATAACATTTCTGTCTAGCCACAGGAAATTATTAAAGGAATCTGTGCAAAGCAATAATATTGCTTTGATCTTGATTGATGGACAAATCTATCCTCACTGACATTAACGGTTTGAGAGAAGTGAATTTAAATTCTCTTCCTGAGATCCAGTAGAATTTCTACAAAATGGTCTGAATAATAATCTTGTAAATTTTATTGTTTTTCTATCAGGTAGATAGAACAAAATTAACAAGTAGCTGCATTATACAGCACACTTAAGGCAGGAAAACATCTCAAGGCATTGAACAGAAGCAGACACTGAGTAACATTTTACTGAAGCAATAAAATTATACCAGGAAGGTTGATGACGTGCTTCATCAAAGGACGGGGTTTTGAGGAGAATCTTAAAGAAGTAAGAGGAGGTACTCTTCTACACCCCTCTCCCTTCTCTGAGGGGTAATTTGAGAGCTTGGATTAACATAATACCATAAAAAGGTAAACAGAAGCAGGATTAGGCCACTTGTCCCTTTGGGTATGCTTCACCATTCATGGCAGATCTATTGTCACTTTCTTGAACAAACCTCATGTTCTTTGATTCCCTTTGATTTGAATACTTTTGATTTGATAATATTCAAATAACTAAAGATCTCTGTCTTGAATACACTTACGACAGAGCCTCCACAGTCCTCCTGGGTAGAGAATTAATCAAACCTGATTTTCCTTTTATAAATTCATGTTGACTCTTCCCAACCCTATTATAATTTTCTAAGTGCTTAGTTTCCATTTTCCCTGCTACTGATGTCGTCAGCTGGGTCTATAATTCCCCATTTCCTCTCTCCCTCCTTTCTTAACCAGTGGGTTTACATTTGCTACCTTCTGATCCATGCGAACCATCATCAAATCTGTGGGATATTGGAAGATGACAACCAGTGCACGTGTTATCTCCATAACTACCTCTTCTAAAGCACTGGGTTACTGGCCATCATGTCCTGAGGACTTATCACCGTCAGTCCCATTAATATCCCCAATTCCCTTTTTTTAAGTGATACTTCTTTCTCTCAGCTCCTCATTCACTTTAGACCTATTCATTCACACTATTTTCAAAAGATTTCTGTGTCTTCTTCTGTGAAGCCAGACACAAAATATTTGTTCAATTTCTCTGCCATGTTCTTATTCCACAATATAATTTCTCCAGTCTCATTCTTTAAGGTACCCACATTAATGTTCAGTAATCTTTGTCTTTTTGCACAACTGGAGAAATTTTACAGTCTGTTTTTATGTAGGGCGGCTGACAATTTTACCACCAAGTAGAAATGCCTAAGGAGCCAAAAGGGGGAGCACACAAGGTGTCAGAATTTGAGGAACATTGAATTATTATACATGCCTGGAAGAGATTTTAAATTGAAGAGCATGAGGGTAGGTATTTTAAATTTCAGGCTTTGGGGGATTTGAAGGCAAGGTGGGCCAACAGGATCAGGGGTAATGGCTGAGCAAGACTTCTCCTGGGATAAGATAGAGTTCTGGAGCCTTGTGGAGTTACAGAGCATGAGGGCAGGAGAGTGTTTAAATCAGAATATAATTGCTGGAACCACTCAGCAGATTATTCAGCATCTGTGAGGAGAGGAATAGAGTCAATGTTTCAGGTTAATGACCTTTCATCAGGACTGGAAAAAAGTAGACACGGAACATGTTTTAAGTTTCAGAGAAGAGAGAAGGGTGTAGAGAAAAAAGAATATGTCTGTAATAAGGTGGAAATCAAGAGAGATTGTGACGCAAATGGAGGTGCTGCCAAGAGGGTGTTGAATGCTTATGAACTGTAGTTGATCTGTCTGGAGGAGATGTAGATAAGAGATCAAGCAGAGAACAGTACAGCACAGGAAAAGGGCCTTCAACCCATGTTGTTGTGCCAAACTAATTAAACACCTAACTAAGTCAGTCCCTTCTGCCTGCACTACCATATCCCTCCATTCTCTGCACAGTCATGTGCCTATCTAAGACCATCTTAAACACCTCTATCATATCTGCCTCCGCCACCACTCCTGGCAGCACATTCCAGGCACCCACCATTCTCTGTGGAAAAATTTGCCCCACACAGCTACTTTAAACTTACCCCCTCTCCTCTAGTATTAGATACTTTGACCCTGGGTAAAAGTGCCAGCTGTCTATCTATGTCGCTCATACTGTAAGCTTATAAACTTCTATCAGGTCTTCCCTCAGCCTCCACCGCTCCAGAGAAAACAACCCAAGTTTTCTTGAGGATGGATGAGGCAGACGAGAGAAAGAAAAGCAACGCCAGATCTGTGAGATGCAAAACACTGCTGCTGCTGGAAACCTGAAATCAGAGAGAGTGCTGAGAATACAAAGCAGCTTACGCAGCATTGTTGGTAAAAGAGTATTACAGCTTGGTGAGTTTTCATCAGAGCTGGACAGTTCTGAAACAAAATGGAAAGGCTGGTTATCTAAAATTATTGAATTTAATCTTGAGCCTTGATGGCTGTAATGAGCCCAGTTAGAAAATGAAATGCTGTTCTTTGAGTTGATGTTAACCCTCTTTGTATTAATGAGGGCAGTCAACGACTGAGAAGAATGGGAGTTGGATGAAAAAAATAAAATGACAGGCAACTGGAAGTTCAGAGCCATCTTTGAAACTAAGTGGGTTTCATAATGTGATTATCCAATCTGTATTTGGTGTCCCTAGAATAGAGGAGTACACAAAACTGAAAGTAGTACTAGAGAATCACTGCTTCGACTGATAGGAATACTTGTGTTGCTGGGTAGTGGGAAGAGAAGAGGCAAAAGGACGGCATCACCTGTAGGTGCATGAGAAAGTGCCAAGGGAAGGGAAGTAAATATTGGTGGAGATGGAAGAGTGAACCAGGGAGTCGTGGTGACAATTACAGAGGATGATCTGTTGGACGTGGCGGCTGGTGGGATGGAAGAATAGGACAAGATGAACCCTATCCTTGCAGGTGGGGAGAGAAGGGGTGACAGGAGAATTGCAGGAAATAGAGGAGATGCAGTTGAGACCCCTGTCAACTGCAGTAGAGTAGAAGCCATCGCTGAGATAAAAGAAAGACCTCTGGTGTGGAAAGTATTGTCATCAGATATGATGGAACCACAGAAACTGGTAGAATGAAAAGGAATCCTAAAGTTTTGTGCTCAATTTGGTGGTGAGGGACTTGAACCCACAAAAACTGACATTTAGGGTTTAAAATGACAATGTCTGTTAAATCTAGAACCATTTATAACTGTCCCTAAATGGCATCCCTTCAGGCTGGATAGCAGAACTAATTCCCCACTTTTCGTATTATACACTGGCAAAGGAATATAATAAGATTAGTATTTTAGAAATCTAATTTGTAGCAAACAAGAATTATTTTGCTGCAAATCCTCAGACGAAACAGCACCGTGACAATAAGAGATAGCTATATATAGACATGGTTTGTAGCATTTTGTTATGCCTTTCTCTAACAAACCAATCTTCTAATGTTTTTCTTTCCACTTTTACTGCCAGTTTTCCCTCCCAAGTGTCTTCTTTTGTCAGTTTCTTTTTAATCAAACTTTTTTTTTCCCCTAACGTTGCACTGAAATATTTCAGACCAATGTTCAAAGAACTCTTCAGGTATGTTTGACTGTCAAAGCCTTTTTCTCTGTGAGTGCCTATCGTGCAGATTTTACATCAGCCCTGAGACAGACTTTTGGTTCATCACCTTTCGAGGTTTAAAAAACAACATTGTTCTTTTCCTAGAATGTTGAATGTATTTCTCCAACTTTCTCCTGTATGATACTTTCAGGATTGTATTGGCAGTCTAACAGTTGGTGAGCACAGGAGGTATTGAAATAGATCAGGGTGTTATCAGTTTCCATGTGGTAGTATCGAAGGAAGAGGGTACTGCTGATGAAGTGGAAGATGCTGAGGTATAGTGGAAATTGTTCTTTGTAGTCTTATGAGAACCACCATTGGAGGAGATGCAAGCTTAGTAATTCAACTGTTAATAAAAACATGAGCTTAAGTGCCAAGGCATGGACACCCATGCCTTCTTATTCCACTGTCTGTATGGTGTGCATGCACCACCTGTAAAGATTTGAGTGCTTAAGTCTTGCCAATTGCAATGTTTTGTCCATTCATGCATATTAACAACCAGAAGGTAGGAGTTCCTTGGATATGCTGAAACTACCTGAGCTAATTCACGTCATGCCTGCATCTCTGATGAGGTAACCGTGGAGGTACAGAAGCCTGAAGTCCCACACCACCAGGCTCCAGAACAGTTATTCCCCTTAACCATTCAGTTCTTGAAGCAACCGACACAACCCTAATCACTAGATTTTAGCAACACTATAACTACTTTGATCACTTTGCAATAAAATGGACCTTTTTTGTTCTAATTGTGTTCTTTCTTGTAAAAATTGTGTTTAATTTAGGTTTACTTTATATTTTTCTTGTGAATACTGCTTAGATAATTCTATGTGCCTGTGATACTGCTGCAAGTAAGATTTTCATTCCACCTGTACTTGTGCATCTGACAAGAAACTTGACTTTGACTTTGAGCTGGATGACTGTTCCATCTGGGGAGCATTGGAATGAAGTGTGGCAGCACAGAACACAGAGTGAGCATTTATTTCACTGGCATTGACCTTGGCTTCCTTGGTGGATGAAAGCAAAGACGCCTTTTGTATTCAAGGACTCAAGAAGATGGCCAAGCTGAAACAACAATGGAAGGAGGTGAGCAGAGAGATCAGTGTCACAACTAAAAGTCTACAGGCTTGATTCCAGTGCAGGAGGAAAGTTTAATGACTTTACGTGACTGTTTAAGGTCAGTGAAAATGAAACATAAGGAAACCAGGAAACATAAGGAAATGGGGAAAGTTTGTAGTATGGTCAACTTAACTGCCTTACTTACTGGCAAAGGTGAAAAAGGATAGTGAGAAACTAAGCCAAGCTGGCATAGGTAGTTTGAAGGCCATGTTAGAAGTAGTTAGAGTGGAGAAGTGCTTAGACTGCAAGGTGGAGTTAATTAGAGCAAAGGCAGGCATGTAGGGGAATTAGAATGTAGGATTATGAACAGAAAAGCTAGGTCACAGGATAAGCAAATATGTCCTCAAATCCTTCTGTAGATACAGATGGACGGGGAGGAGGTGTTATCTATGTACAAGAAGGATGGGGAAAGCTGCTTCCAGGCAAGTCCAGCATAAATCGATAATTAATGAGGACAATCCACAGAGAAAAACAGACTTTTGATAAATTATTATGAAACTGTAAAATCCGCATGTAACTATTGCAATACAAATACTATAAAGTACTGGAAGCTTTTTGGGCCAGTGGAGTTGGTTCTCACTCGAAGGTGGTCTCCAATGTACACTGTAAGCTGGGCCAACATAAACTGACATGTCAAAGAAACTCACCACAGCTGTATGAGGTCTCTTTGGTGTGCTGTCTCAGTCTGAACTGTAATCAAGAGGTCAACTGGGCCCCATGTGAAGTACAGACCTTAAGCGCAGGTAAACACACAGCATCCCTCCAACAGAAAACAAGTTTCATCTTCCAACAAATGTATTCATACACACCTATTCACACTCTTCTAGCTATTCAGCCATGGCAGGTATACTTCACATATACACATTGAAACATACTTACAGACTCTTCTCACTATCTTTTAGTTGAAGTTGGCACACAACTGCAGAGTGCAGCTG
The DNA here is from genome assembly GCF_009764475.1 of Pristis pectinata. Taxonomy (NCBI): domain Eukaryota; kingdom Metazoa; phylum Chordata; class Chondrichthyes; order Rhinopristiformes; family Pristidae; genus Pristis; species Pristis pectinata. The sequence goes on along the minus strand of NC_067419.1, from coordinate 38,243,540 downwards.
TGCACTGACTGAGGGCTCCACCAATTATTGTCATTGTTCTTGGTATGAAGGGCATGGCTGATAAAAGCAGTGATCAGCAGAGGATAAGGTCATTCAAGAGGACCCTTGGTTATAATTAGTCCTCCTTCCAACATCCCACTTCCCCTCACTTCACATTAAGTGATGATCACAAAATTATTGTAATGCCATAAAAATCCATTACGTTCATATATGTCCTTCAATAAAAGAAATGTGCCATACTTACCTGGTCTGAGCTTGATGCCACTCTAAACTCAGAGCACTGGATTTAACTCTTGATCTCCCTGTGAAATGGCTTAGGAAGCCATTCTGCAGAGGGTTGGATAACAAACGCTGGCCTTCCCTGCAGTGTCTGCATCTCCTGAAAGAATAATGAAAAAAAAATCTCATCTGTATTCTAACATGCAGTTGGTTTCAACATGTTCCTCTCTCCAGCCCCTCCCTTCACCATGACTGTACACTTTTACCTTTTAGATTTCAGATAGATAGAGAGAAAAAAAAACATCCATATCTTTGATGAGAAGGTGCTGGACTGGAGTGAGAGATGGTGACCAAAGATATAATCCATGTACTCCAAGACCCATCAGTCTGGCTGGCCAGGATACAGCAACAGCACAGGAATTGCACGAGGATTGGTCATGTGCTTCCTGAGGCTTGAGACAATCATGAGGATCTTTTCATATTGGTCATAATACCTGTCCAATTATGGTTTGCTAGACTTGCCTATTGATTTGGAATTGGAAAATAGAGCCTGGAACACCACACGGATGCAATTAATCCTTCCCTGAACCTTTAGAAGTCTCACAGTCCAGACAAACCCATGTCTCCAAGGTGCCAGATGCTCCCAACATAAAAAGATGGAGCTGACCTACTCTCCCTTTGAGTAGCAAGCTTCCATCATGCTTCTGTAATATGTGTCAGTTCTCAGGGACTAAGAAGTTTCATGTGACAGTGGCTTTCCCTTCTAGAGATAGAATGTCAGTGGCTGGAATTCAACCTGTGTAAGGTTACAGATCCCTGTCACAACAGTCTTTGTCCCCAGCATGCCTTATCCCCTGAATTGGTTGAGATTAAATTGTGGCTCCCAAAATATTCCTAGCCGGAGCTGTTCTCCCTCTCCTTTTATGCCCTTGTACTTAAGACCCGTTCTTCAGCCCTAACCATGTAGGTGGATCAGTACTTAAGCATCCATCTTTTTTTAAGCAACAAATAGACACTCTAATCTCAGAAATATTCAGGACTCTGTGTAATTCAAGGTCTAAACTTCTGTACATGACTTCAACAAGCTCAGCTGCAGCTGACTTTCCAACAAGCCTACAATTATTTGATCCATATAAATAGCCCAATCACCAGGCTTATCCCTACTAATTTTCTATGTGTGGTCCACATTGTGTGGTGATTGCATCTACATCAATCAGTTTCACAGCAGAGGCAATTATTATGCTTTGCAAGATGACTGACATCACCCAAGTATGCATCCTGTGTTTTGAGTGTGTGCACAGAACTAGGCAATAGGACATTTAAGCACAATGTATGTTGTTAGTCCTGATTACATTAAGTGTTCAGTTCTCCACTATAATTCAGTTCAGTAATGCTAGTAAACGTGCACTATGTGGTTGAATTTCCAGATTGAGGAATGCGTCTTGTGACAGCTGCAAATGATCCATGGAGGTACTTAGAGGGAGGTGAAATAGATGGTATGGTATGAAGAAGGGTTACATGGGACAGAAAATAAATGTTATGGTGATACAGCTTGTTCACTGTGAGTTTGATTAATGCAGTCTTGTTATTGTGGGTGAGGCTGAGGGAGTCTTAATGATTCATTGATGTGAGAGAAGGGAAGTAAAAATTCTAAAGCACATTCCAGCTCTCAGGAGAAAAAGGGAAGGTGGAAGATTTCTCTCTCCCAGTTCCGATAAAGGGTCCTGGTTGTAGGCCTTCTGCCCCTCATATCCTGACTACCGTTCAATGGTTGACCTTTTACCTCAGTCCCACTTTCCTGCTGCCCATTTCTTTCGCAGATCTGATGAAAAGTCTTGGACCTGAAACTTTAACTCTTTCTCTTTCCACGGACACTGCCTGACCTGCTGAGTGCTTCCAGCATTTTCTGTTTTTATTTCAGATTTCCAGCATCTGCATTATTTTTCTTTTGACATTCAAGGTAGAAAATAGTTGATGTTTGGAGAAAGTAAAGAATTTACTTATATTTTGAATGTAAGTGCTTCAATAAAAAGACAAAGCAAGAAGACAGAAATAATTGGTAATTAGTAATTGGTTTATTATTGTCACATGTACCGAGATACAGTAAAAAGCTTTTGTTTGCATGCCATCCTGACAGATTATTTCAGACATAAGTACATCAGGGTAGTACAAAAGGGAAAAAAAATAACGAGTGAAGGTAAAGAGAAAGTTGAGACATCTGAAACCAAGTAGTAGATGAACAAGAGAATAAGGTTTCTAGTCTGATGAGTTTGATGAGATCCGGTAGGGAGGGGCAGAAGCCATGGGTAGATGTGGGGTAAAGGGGAAGATGGAGGGAGAACTTGGAGGGCATTTGATGAGAAAGACTGAAGCTGTTCTGATCAAACCAGGAGAAACAAAGGTTGACCTTGCTCAGTGGCCAACTTTGACCTTGACATGAAGAAACCAGTCAGCTCTTTGCCTTAGGGTTCCAAGCTGAAGAAAGTGATAGAGGAATTTGTGTAAAACAGCTCTTACTTCCAACTGCAGTCATGATGTGAAGAATTACACCTATTCAGTTTAATAGTAGAAAACATAGTACAAAATTACAAGTTCCGCTGTGTAGTAACTTAGGAATTGCAGTGTAATGTTTACAGAGCCCTGACTGATCACAGCTCAAAGTAAAGGCAACTTTTGAAATCTGCTTATATGATATGAATTGCATCATTGACCGAAATTTGCTGTTCCCCACCCCCAACTAATCAGATAATCTTGGCCCAGTCATAGAGAGATACAGCACAGAAACAGGTCCTTTGTTCCACCAAGTCTGTGCCAATCATCAAACACCCATTTATATTAATCCTACATTAATCCCATCATCTATTCTCTCTACATTCTTTTCATCAATTCTCCCTAGACTCTACCACTCACTGACACACTAGGGGCAATTTATAGTGGCCAATTAACCTTCAACCTGCTCATCTTTGGGATGTGGGAGGAAACTGAAGCACCCGGAGGAAACCCTCGTGGTCGCAGGGAGAACATGCAAACTCCACACAGACATCACTGGAGGTCAGGATTGAACCTGGGTCTCCGGCACTATGATGCAGCGGCTCACCCCATTTCCTACACACCGTGCATTTATCTTCATTAGCTTCTCCATCTCACAATAACTATGAGATCAGAGTCTTCCGCAGTTTACACTGATTTCAAACCAGAAGCTATTAATATTTTTGAAGTTGATTTGGTAGATTAATTTCAATATAACCAAAAAGACAGAAGGTTAGAGCACAGACTTTTTAGAATGAACAATAAATGATCATTAAAAAAAATCTTCAATGGAAATTTTAAAATTGCAACATTGTTACTCCAACAAAAGTATCACTGTCCGGAAGCACAAGAGTCTGCAGAAGTTGGAATTGAAAGCAACGAACAATCTGCTGGAGGAACTCAGCAGGTCGAGCAGAATTATCGTACCCCTTGCAGGAAAAGGTTCAATCCTGCTTTACTCTAGAATACCATCAATAAAAAGTCCTTCTTACGTTCTGCTATCACATTCTGAGAACTAATTATTATGCTTGATTAAATAGTTTTACGGCAAATAAAAGTGAATAGGTTTATAATTGATAAAATTTGTAAAGACATGAGAGGCTTGCTGGACCTCATGGTTTTTCAGTAGGTCAGTTCCCTTTTACAAGGCTAGACAAACACACACACACACACACACACACACACACACACAAACACACACTCAGATTGAGTTTAATCTAGCTGTGTGGACCAGGTATAGCAATGTCAGCTTGACCCAGAAGGCACAGTGCAAATTCTTTGCAGAGGTTATTGTTGTTTCAGATGTTGAGGATAAGACTCACACATACTTCAGTGAATGAGTTGAGGATGGTTTGAAGCTCGGCTGAGTCATCTGCATACTGTTTGACCACTGAAGTTTGCGTGACTTTGGTTCTGGAGTTTAGTCAATGTAGACTGAATAGTTTCCAAATACTGTAGATCTGAACATTTACTCTTTTCCTGGGAAATTTACTTGAGTTGAAGTGTAATATTATAGTTAGAAAGAATGAAAAGCGTGTTGGTGCAATGATGCAGCCTTATTTGACACTTCATTGAGATTAGTGTGTTGTAGACCCATTGGTTAGGATTATAGCTTCCATGCAATCATAAAGCAAATATAAGATGGAGGTGAATTCCTGTGGACAGTTGAATATGAAGAGAGTGCTCCACAGTCCCTCCCAGTTGATGGAGTCAAAGGCTTTAGAGGGGTTGAAAAAGGCCACATACACTGGTTGGTTCTGCTCCCTGCATTTTCCCTGGAGTTGTTGTGTGGTGAAGTTCAGATCCACTGTGTATCTGGAGAGACTGAATCCACACTGTGATTCAAGGAGAAACTCTTTAGCCACTGTGAGGAGATGGTTGAGGATGACCCTGGCGATAATTTTCTTCTTGACAGCACAGTCAGACGTGTATCCTTCCATGAAGGCGATCACCATTACACCCTCCCTGAGGTCTCATGCTGATGCTCTTTGCTTGTTGCAACTTGAGCACTTGTACCTGCGTCAGGTATGGGTCATGTGTTTTATATATCTTGCATATAATAAATATGTCATCTGTAATTTCTTCAAGAGCCAATAAACTACACTGTTCTACAACCTTGCCATTATAATCTGTATTGAGATAGAGTCAAAATCATACAGGAAAGGATGGAAGTGAATTTCCTTGGGAACTCCCCTACACAGGCACTGTAACCGCAGCATAAAATTTCCATAAACCATAAAAACATGACTTAAGCGGAAGGTTGAATGGTGCTGACTGTAGTCAGTGGTTCTGAAGGGAACTGCTGTCATAAAACTAGTCCCATGCAAGTATGTCTCAGACAGACAGATCCTGTGTAAGCCTGGGACATGCACAAGTGTCAGAAGCCAATGTATCCATCAATACACTCTTGTTGCTGGACTCCAGATGGACCCCAAGTACAGGACTCTGAATGGTTGAGATTCCCCAGCATTGTGTAGGAGAATCCAGCTCTGCAATCCTGCACCATAGGATGCATCATACTGGAGACCTCATTCATTTGATGAGGGATTCCTGGCCTGCAGATTAGAAAGAAAAAGCCAAGTTATTACTTATATTTTACTTCATTTCAATTATTACTCAGTGTTTTAACAATTTATTTCTCAGATATTGTTAATGATTTCTAAAAATTATTTATAGCAATTTTAATGGATTTTAAATGGCTCAGCATATCAGTGATATTTAATAATTGCAAAGCAGCTGACAGATTTTGACAGGAGGTGAGGCTCTGGCCTCAGTCTTGGTTCCAGTCAAAGGGGGTTAGGGTATTCCAGGGATGGTGTCTTGGCAGAATACTGCCTGGGGTCTATTCCTCACTGAGATTTTTCTACATTTCCCTGGGTACGGAGGACCTCCACGCCAGGCACAAGTATGAGTGGTTGGCACCAAGTCTAGCATGGTTAAGCCCAGTGTTTACACTACCACACCTTCCACAGCAGTAACCATGTTAAGGCAGTAGAAATCCCCTTCCTCATCCCAATGCAGAGCTTCAACCCAAAACATCAACAGTTCCTCTCCCCTACAGATGCTGCTCGACTCAGAGTTCCTCCAGCAGATTATTTGTTGCTCCAGATTCCAACATCTGCAGTGCCTTCTGTCTCCAGTAGAAATTCCCATTAAAATTCACCCCTCCTACTTGGGGAACGTCATCACCACATTAAGGCATTAGGTATTAGCATGGAGAGACAGTATAAAGATCACAATCTGAGACTGGAGCACTCACCATCGCGTAAAGGTGCCTTTCATTTGGCAGTATCGTAATGAACTGAAACTGAGTTATTTTAGAATGAGACTAAATTCAGTCCTGCTGAAACAAACATGCCTGCAATGACTCATTAATATCTGGTTCAAATAAATTAACCCAGAAAGGCAGTAGAACCACTCTAGTTATCTTGCACTCAATATCAGTGACAAACTATCCACGTGGATCCATGCACTGCATGAATTATATAGCCTGATAACTAAAGAAAGAACATCCACTTATTTAGCACCTTTCCTGCCCTGATGAAGCTCCGATGAAACATTTCAAAGTACAGTCTCTGTCATAAGACAAGTGTGCCCTAACATTGAGATAATGAGCAGATGATCTGTTTAGTGTTTTTAGTTGAGGGATAGTAATTGGCCTGAGAAGACATTTTCTGCTGCTCTTGAATAAAAGCATGTAATTGTTTACCCTTAGATATAGACAGATTCCATGTAAGCCTAGGATATGCTTGAATGACAGTAGATAATGGGAAAAAAGGCAACTTGTTATTTAATTTTTACTGTAGTATTTTTCAATTATTTCTCAGCATTTTAATTTGTTGTTAGTTAATGATTTTGTTAAAGTTTATAATTTTTAAAATATATTTTAATAATTTTAATATTTTTGCATGTTTCTGCATTTTAGAGATAGTTAAAAATGATAAAGCAGCTGATAGGCTTAAGCAGGAGGTGAGGCTCTGGTTTCAGCCTTGGGTCACTGGCACTAGACAGGTTCAGGATTATTGGCTTGAATCAAATATCAGGTGAGTAATAAAATGGGAGACACCTCCGTGACCATTTAGCACTATTGATCAAAGACCAGTTTTAACCCAGAGTCTCTGTTTAACTTTGTCTAGAAAGAAGTGTGAATAATGACATTAAAAAGGTACTGAATTCTCAATACATGAAATGTGAAGTGCTGCTTAATAATAGCTTTAATCATTGCTACTGTTTCTATGGTGACAATTAATCACAAAAACATCTTTGGGAGTTGCCATGTAAAACATGGCCAGTCAAGGACAAAATCATTGAGTTTGTTGACAATATGATATAACCTGTGGCTGTGGAGAGTTGAGAATTTCATCACACTATGCTTCTGTTGTTACCTAGAATCACTCCATTTACTAGTACAAGGTCATCAAGGTTTAATCCTCCATGTCTGAGATTAGTCAAATAGATTTGTGATTGTGAATCCATTGACTTCTGATGACTCTGTTGTACGGAGACACTGCAAATCCAAAGCTCAGTTCCACACTAAACAAGGAATCATTTTCTGGTCTGATTTCATAATTTACATAAATCCATCTTTCTATTTAAAAAATACTTTATTCATAATACATATACAGTAAAAGCAATCAGGGTATGTCTGTCTCTACATTCTCTATAATATAAAATTACGAGAGGCGTAGATAGGTGGTATCTTTTACCCAGGGTCAAAATGTCCAATACTAGAGAGTATGCATTTAAGATGAGAGCGGTTAAGTTCAAAGGAGATGTGCTGGGCAATTTTTTTTACATGAAGAGTGGTGGGTGTCTGGAATGCACTTCCAGGGGTGGTAGCAGAGACAGATATGATAGAGGCATTTAAGAGGCTCTTAGATAGGCACATAGATATGCAGAGAATGTAGGGATATGGACTATGTACAGACAGAAGGGATTAGGTGTCATTAGCTTAATTAGTTCGGCACAACATTGAGGACCTGTTCCTGTGTCGTGCTGTTCTATATCCTACATACATTCATTCTACAATGAATTCAATACATTCTCTTACAATGCATCAGCAGCACTCATGTTTCCTCTTCAAAGAATGCAGCCATGAAGTGTTTGAGAGGCTGTTACACAGGTCCCAGCCCCTCCGTGTTCAGTGGTAGCAGAGTCTTAGACTGTGCTACTCTCCCACAGACGCTTTGCAGAGTCTGCACCATGCTTTGATGCATCCCTCAGCAGGTACTCCTGCACCTTAGATTGTGCCAGTCGGTAGCATTCACTTGTGGACAACTCCTTACACTGGAAGAACAATAAGTTTTGGGCAAACTAAAATGTGTCTTTCACCAAGCTGATCTTCAAGCAGCAGCTCATGTTTGTTTTAGCATGCATCCATCAATTTATTTTAATTTAAAAACAAATCATTAGAAACAGTCAAATCAGACAGCAAACAAAAAACCACTGGAGGAACTCAAATGGGTCAGCAGCGTCTGTTGGGGGAAAGAAATTGTTGATGTTTCGGGTCAAGGCCCTACATCAGGACTGGGAGTGGAGAGGGAAAACAGTCTGCATAAAGAGGAGAGGGGGAGTGGGTGAGATATGGGTTCCAGTAGGTAGAATGAGGAGGGATGAAGGATGAAGGCTGGATGGAGACAGCTGGGGGGAGAAGGTGAAGGTGGAGAAAGCTACTGGAGGGTGATAAGCAGGGACACAAAGGCTACCAGTGCTGGAATCTGACAAGCAAGAAAGGTGATAATGGGAACCATTAGGGGAGCAGCAAACAATGTTCTGGAGGAACTCAGCGGGTCGTGCAGCATCCGTGGGAGGAAAGAAATTGTTGATGTTTCGAGTCAAAACCCTGCATAATCCGGCATGATTCCTTACGCAGGGTTTCAACCCGAAACAGCGACAATTTCTTTCCTCCCACAGATGCTGCTCGACTCGCTGAGTTCCTCCATCACATCGTTTGTTGCCCAAGATTCCAGCATCTGCAGTCTCTTGTGTCTCCATTAGGGGAACACCTGTTTCTTTACAAAGCTGCCACATTATGTATGGCAGGATAACAAGCCATGTTTTTGTTCATCCAGTGTACCTTCCAGACTGAAAGTTAATGACAGTATATGTTAATTAACAGTAATATATAATATAATTAATAGAGTCAAATTCTGCAAGAAATTGAATATTATGTAGGAAGTTACTCAGATAAAATTTTACATTACCTATACATTATTCAAACAGAGATAAGGAGTATTGTGTACAAATTTCGTCCTCTTATTGAAGAAAGAATATGCTTGATTGGAAGCAGTCCAGAATAGATTCAAAGGTTAATTCTGGGAGGAGACAGTTGTCCCACTATGAGTGGCTAAAAAGTTAGACCTGTATTCCCTTGAGTTTGGAAGAATGAGGGGTGATCTTATTGAAATATGTAAGATCCTAAGGGGGCATGACAAGGTAGATGTTGAGGTGTTTCCACTAGTCACAGAGTCATAGAGCGAAACAGCATGGAAACAGGCCCTTCAGCCCAACTCAACCATGCCGGAAGACGAGTGGCAGAGTCTCACACTAGTGGGAGAGTCTCAGATGAGGGTACATATTTATAACATGGGCAGTCATTTAAAACTGAGGTGCTTAGGAATTTCTTCTCAGAGAGGGTGGTGAATCACTGGAATTCTCCACTCCAGAGGGTTGTAGAGGTTACTTCATAGGAGATACTTAAGGAGGTAGATGGGTTTTTGAAAGATCAGGAGACTGAGGGCTACAAGTGCGGAAGGTGAACGTTGGCCAGATCAGCCATGATCATATTGAATGTTGGGGCAGGCTTGAGGGGCCAGGTCACCTTCTCTTGTTCCTATTTTCTTGTGTTCCTGTGCTACAATTTAATCCTGACTAATTCTGAGTTCTCAAAACGTTCCTCATGATTTTCTCATGAACTGGAGTGCTAGTACGAGAAGAAAGAAATAGCTAAAGAGAAACTGTGTTAGGAGGTTCAGTTGAACTAATAACTCACTGATCCTTGCATATTGAGAGAGGAGATTAATAAAAAACTCAAAAGTTCTTTTGAAGCAAAAGATGTACCAAAGGACTGGATTTTGGCAATATTGCATTCAAATTTAACATGCTAAGCATAAATCAGTTAACCTCGTGTTGATGGTTAAAAACATCGCAGCACTGCTGCATATAAAATAAAGAAAGCACGTACAGGCACTTCCTCTCAATAGTATGAAGTTTGGAAGCTAGAATGTCAGGACCCTCATGGACAATCCCATCATTAGGGTAGCACAGTGGTGCACCCAGTAGAGCTGCTGCCTCACAGCACCAGAGACCTGGGTTCAATCCTGACCTCTGGCGCTGTGTGGAATTTGCACGTTCTCCCTGTGAACGCATGTGTTTCCTCCGGATGCTCCGGTTTCCTCCCACATGCCAAAGATGACAGGTTAGTTGGTAGATTAATTGTCCACTGTAAATTGTCTGTTGTGATGTAGGTGAATGGTAGAATCGGGGAGGAGTTGATGAGAATATGGGGAGAATAAAAAAATGGGATTAATGTAGGATTGGTGTAAATGGGTGGTTGATAGCTGGCACAGAGTTGATGGGCCAAAGTGCCTGTTTCCATGCTGTATCTCTCTATGACTCTATTAACAGACCCGAATGCTGCTTTGCTAACATAGCTGGGTATGTTGGAAGCTTTGACATCAGCATTACTGCCGTGAATGAGCCTCAATAGGCAGGGGAAGGCCAATTGAAAGAACAAGGGGGTGCAGACATCTTCTGTACGATATGCGGAGGAGTGTTGGATCCCTGCATGGGCCTCATCATTCAGAGTAGAAGCAAATTGTCTTCAATCCCAAAGGACTGCCTAAATAGAAGAAAAAGATACGGTGATGTTCTCCATTAACAGCCAATGGGCATTGAACCCCAAGGCTTTGCATGAGTGACTATAATTAAGTTCTCTAACACTGCCTGAAGGTGAAAGCTGATCTGAGTTCTTTTTACTGCCATGTAACTCTCATTTATTGCAAATGAAATTTGCTATGGACTCGTGTTCATGAAGTGATACAGAGAGATGGATTTTAATCTGGATTAGAATGTTCTGGATATGGGGGTTAAATGATGAACATTCAATGCAAGTTAAAAAGTTTCTCCAACACACCAGCTTCCAGGTTAAGTGAAGGTGGATAAGGTTTGGACCGCCAACCCACTCCCAGGAGCCGGGCTGGCATTTTAAACGTGTTTAAGCAGCTGAAAACCTCTGATTTAACCTTTATCTAAGAACTCAATCATGCTTGTCAAATATGATTTGGCTTTTAAAATCATGCAGTCTTACATTTATTAAACCCAAATCTCCAAAGCAACAATTAACTTTGTCTAGGATTATTGTCGCCACAGGATTTCCCAGAACTGTAGTTAGGGCAATTGTCTGCAGCTGCAGGGTTTAACTACCTCATTTGTTGATCCAAATGAGATGACAAATATTATAATTAACTATCGATGCAACATATCTCCAAACTTTGCAGGTAGAGAAATCCTCATTTAAGAATCTTAATTCTTCTCACATTTCTTCCCAGTTTTAATAGTGAGATAATCTACAGCCCTGGCACACTCATAATTCACAGAAATTGGTTGATTTTAGTTTATTGCTTGTTGAAAACTACTATCTTCCAAAACCAGGGGATATCATAGTTTCAGCTTTCTGATGAACTGAGGTTCTTGAAATTCCAGTCCAACGCATGGGAGTTGTAGTCCAATTTGCCTCACTGAATCTGTATCCAGTAGAGGGAGCAATGAGTTTTGCAGCACTGTAGGTTATTCAGTAGCAGTGAATGAATGATTACATGTCTGAAAGTTTGTAGGTTGATACCAATTTAAATACTTAAAACCTAGGCAGATAATTTCCTGTTTATGATAGCTTACTAGGTCAGCAGGATTAATAGATTTTAGTTTGGGCTATTTTTTAAACAATTCTTCCTCAGAATTTCATTGGATAGGGGGTGTTACTGCTCAGTCTGTGAATGACAATTGGCTCCTCCATTTACCTAAATGATAGCCAGTTTTTTTTTCCAAAGTCATTCCATTCAGGTTATCTCATAATTCTATTTTTAGCTTAAATTGCTACTTTCATGTGTAATTTACTCGATGTCAGTTTTCTTCAATTATAAAAAATAGGCTTTGAGTTATCAGGTGAAGTCTGTCTCTGTCCCCAGCTGAGCCAGGAATACAGAATCCAGCTGTCATCAGATCCCCTCTGTTCTATAGACATACTATTTTTGTTATGGGCACATCCCTGACCTAGACAAAATTCTTCCAACAAGTGTACAACAATGACAATGTTACGGAAGTGCTATATTTAAAAGCTATGGATTACCAGAATAGTTCTTACTTAATTCTGCTTACCAGAATGATAGATAGGTTTGGATCCATTACACACAGCCATTCTCCTCACAGCAAGCATAGGGATTTGCATTTTGCTAATTACTACAGCTGGAGCTATATAATTTAAACAATTCATCACCCTGAGATCAATAGAGCATCTTCCTTCCAAATCCCATTCTTCTAATTATCATTGAAATTTATCACCCACCTTTCCAGTGAATCTGGTTGTAGTTGATTGCTGTGATTCCAGGAACTGATTTCTTAGTTGCTTGTAGGTTCAGCAGTTTTACTTTGCTGGCTCCCCTACCAGCTCCTGGATTTTAGTGAGGCCGGACAAGGTATGGACAGCAAATCTGTTCCCAGGAGCAAGGCTGACATTGCTCAAGGTGAATCCTGGTAGTAATTGGGATCTATTTTTCCATCTCCTGATTTCTTAGTTGCCTTGAAGGTTCAGCAGTTTTGAGTATGTGGTAAGTCCAAAATAGATTTTGGTTAACTGTGATTGCAAAGTTTTAAAAACCAGAATTCAACAAGAAAGACCTCATTAAAATTGTTGAATGTATCCTTAACCACAAGTTGCTGCATTATTGACAACATAACATATACACCTGCTGCATATTCCAGCTGTCACACTGAGCTACAGATGCAAAAGAATCATTAAGTAAAGAGAAAGAAATCCAGCCTAAGCCAATTTCATTGGTTATAAATTAACTACTTCAGATCATTGACTGGAGCATGTAATCTACAAGTAGTTAAAACTGTCTTGCACTTCCAAACAGCAGCAACACCTTGATTTTGGTTATTTGGACTACTTTGTTATAGATGTGGTTTTAGAGATATATTAACCAAATATCACATCCGTTTTCCAAACTCCAGCTATAAGTAGTACAGTGAATGATATGCTTCTACATTTATACATGTGCTAACAGTAGTAAGGTCACATTTCATAGAGTCATAGAGTTATACAGCTCATCTAGTCCATACCAACCCAAGGTGCCCTCCAGAGTTAGTCCCATTTACCTGCTTTTGGCCCATATACCTCTAAACCTTGCCTATCCATGTACCTGTCCAACTATCTTTTAAATGTTGTAATTGTACATGGCTCTACCACTTCCTCTGGAAGCTCATTCAATATATCCATCACCCTCTGTGTGAAAAACTTGCCTCTCTAGTCCCCTTTAAATATTTCCCCTCTCACCTTAAACCTATGCCCTCTTGTTTTAAACTCTGCTACTACAGGAAAAAGTCTGTGACCATCCATCTCATCTTTGCCCCTCATGATTTTATAAGCCTCTATAACATCATCCTTCAGCCTTTTTTGCTCCAGGGAAAACAGTCCCAGCCTATACAATCCTGCTTTATCTCTCAAACCCTCCAGTCCTGCTAACATCCTTGTGAACCTTTTCTGCACCCTTCTCAGCTTAATCTCATCCCCCTCCTATAGTATGGCGATCAGAACTTCACACAATATTCCAGGTGCAGTCTCGCCAATGTCTTGTATAGCTGTAACATCCCACTCATAAACTCAGTACCCCATCCAATGGAGGCAACCATGCCATACACCTTCTCACCATCTTGTCTATCCATGTTGCTCCTTTCAGGGAACTATGTACTTGTACCCTGAGGCCTCTCTGTTCTACAACACTCCTCTGAGCCCTGCCATTCAGTGTGTACGTTCTGCTCTGGTTTAACTTCCCAAATGCATCGCTTCACACTTGTCTGAGTTAAATTCCATCTGCAATTCCTTTGCCCACTTTCCCAGGTCCTGTTATAACCTTAGACAACCTTTCTCACTGTCCACCATACCACCAATTTTGGTGTCATCCACAATTTCATTCACTTCATTTGATGCTGTACAAAAGTCAATTATTCTGCCTTTCTTGATATATACTGTATATATAGCAGGATAGTATTGTGAGAGCATTATTAGATATGATCTTTTCTGTGCCTTTCAATGGATATTGAAAATCTATGTTTTTGCATTAATCATGGATCCATTTTATTACTCTGTCTTAATTCCACCCTGGTTTACCATAGACAAGCCACTCTTAATCCTTCCGTCCATATTAATCCTAACTTTATCATTTCCCGTAACCTTGCTTGGAACACTCTCATCTCCATTGCTAAATCTGTTTCCAATATGCCAGGTTCTTTTTGGCAAGGATTTCTCCCTTCAACGTATTTATAAGATAAGATATCCTTATTAGTCACATGTACATCGAAACACACAGTAAAATGCATCTTTTCCATAGTGTGTTCTGCAAGCAGCCCACAAGTGTCGCCATGCTGCCGGCGCCAACATAGCATGCCCACAACTTCCTAACCCGTACGTATTTGGAATGTGGGAGGAAACCGGAGCACCCGGAGGAAACCCACGCAGACACAGGGAGAACGTACTGACTCCTTACAGACAGTGGCCGGAATTGAATAATGTAATAGCGTTACGCTAACCTCTACACTATCGTGCCTGCCTGTATTACCGTGCCTGTATTTAAAGTCTGTATAAAGCCCAATAATTATATATCCCACCCATGTATGTGTAGGGATCTTCCAACAGCTGTCACACTGTTTGATAGAACACACAGGATAGCTGGCTTTCATTGTTCCAACCACCCTTTCTGTGGTGTAATATTTGCTGCCTTATTTCTTCAAAATTGCTGTGTTTTCACCCTTGCTCCTCATAAGTTGCCAAAACACCATTCTTGACATCCTTTCCTTTCCTTTCATCTTCGAGGCAGATTGAACTGTCTTCTGCTCTCATTCATTTTTTCATAATCATGGTACTCATAACCATCTGCAGCTCAGAGATTTTTATCCCAAGTATGGCATCATTTAGTCATTCCTTGTTCTAAAATAAGAAATGAAAATTCTACAAAGACCCAGCAGGTCATGAAGCATCTGTGAACTAATGCTACTTATTACAACACTGAAGAACATTCAGCCCATTGGATCTATGCTGGCTTCCAACAGCACAGTTCTATTAGTCTTGTTCACCCTCCCCTTTTTTTCCCTGTGGTCTTGCAAATTGAAGCAGGAGTAGGCCACTCAGCCACTTGAGCCTGTTGTGTGATTTAATAAGATCATGGCTGACCTCTTTATAACATTAACTCTGCATTTATATCTACCCACAATAACCTTACAGCAGCCTTTCTTCAGAACCAGAAGAAGATAGAAATAAAGCAGATTTTAGGGTGCAGACAGAAGTGGGAGAAAGGAGTGGATCGAGGCGAGAAAAGAACGAAGTAGCAGCAATGTGATGTGAAAACCAGGGGTGATTAAATCATAGAATTATATGGCACAGACACAGGTCCTTCAGATAATTGAGCCCACGTTGACCATAAAGCATCTACTTACATAATCTTACACTAATCCCATTTCATTCTCCCCACTTTCCTATCAACTCCCCCAAGAGTCCACTGCCTACCAACCTGCACATCTTTGGGACCTGGGAGAAAACCGGAGCACCTGGAGGAAACAGGAAACCCATGCAGTCACAGGGAGAACATGCAAACTCCACACCGGCAGCTCTGGAGGACAAGACTGAACCGTGGAGTAGCTGCTCCAAAAGCTGCACCACTGTGCTGCCATTAATGAAGGTGGGGTGATAAATCAAGCTGAAAGCGGGTAGAATTGAAGAAAAAAGGAAACAAAAGATTGGTCAATGGAATGCGAAAACATTGTCTGAATTGGTTGTCCTAATTGCTGAGCCCCAAAAGCTGCAATTTGTTTCGTTGAAAGATGAGACGATATTCCTCAAGCAGAGATATAATATGATTACATTTCTTGACTGAAATTATGTTCCCATTTATTCCTTTAAACCTTAGCAGTGGAATGCCACATTTGTATCCAAATTTCACCCTAAGTAAAAAAAATCCTATAGGCTTGGCACATTCTTGTACATTTCATTGAACTCAATGGCCTAGGAATTTGCCTGTATCATTTTCCAGTGTTAAAATGGTGTTGGCAATCTCCTTAGCAGTGTTTCAAAAAGCTCTAAATAACTCATGAAATTCATTACAGCAAGTTCAAAAACAGCGCTGGCTCCTTTGTGTAATGCTACTCTGTTTAAATGACACTGAATTTTAGTCAAGTTTCTACTGTAAGAGTCCAGTGCCAGTCCTAATTCAGGCCAATGTGGATGAAAATCTCACCAGAAATGCATTTTTGGCTTATGCTGCCGGTGACATTATTTGAGCAAACTGTGCTCTGGGGAAAAGAGTGCTAATTTGCACAAATTTTTCATGATAAGTGGTCTATCCTTTTTCCTGCAATTAACTACACAGAAACAAGTAAAATGGGTAAATGCCACATTAATGCAAATTTCATCTGTGGAATTCTGACTATTTGAGTTCCGTACAAATAAATTTCTAGGTCATTAATCGTTGGACTTACGTGACTGGGCATTTCTTTAATTTTAATTTTCCACTGCAGTCTGATCTTTTAACTAGTTCCATATACTAGTTCTCCTTCCATTTCTTCTGATATCACCTCTATAGTCATATGCAGCAGATACTCTCCTGCATAACTAAAACATGGTGTTCCCATTGAACGATTTATAATGAGATTGCATACAACTTGATCATTGTGAACATTGTAGGCAAAATGATGTACAGCTCCCTTCCAACTTATTTTGAACAGTGAAAAGAATTTATTTCCTTCATGTATTTGCTCATAGCAAGTAGCATTAGTAAAATTAACCTTCAGGTTAGAAGATA
This sequence comes from Pristis pectinata, assembly GCF_009764475.1. Classification (NCBI taxonomy): domain Eukaryota; kingdom Metazoa; phylum Chordata; class Chondrichthyes; order Rhinopristiformes; family Pristidae; genus Pristis; species Pristis pectinata. The sequence continues at coordinate 38,226,723 of NC_067419.1, read as the reverse complement.
GAAATAAAGCAGTTAAGGGAGCTAAAAACAATACAAAAAATGTTGTACTGCACTTTATATAAAATCACACAGTGCCTGAAAACAACAATAAACCTGTTATAACCGTGTCACCACTTTTCTGCTGTGCAGAAACACAATTTAAAGAACAATGGTTTCAAATCAAAAGTGCAGCATCTATTCAGAATGATGCTTTTTAATATGCCAAGGACTCAAATATTGTTTTCAGCTTGTGTATAATACAGAATTCTACTAATTACTTTCTCTCTGTTACTGGTAACCACACAGGCAGTGTCACTCACTCAGGATGTGTGTGATGTTGTCCATTCCTCATTCTGCAGCACTGATAGATAAGCAACTCCAGAGTACTGACTGACAGATGGTGTATGATAGGAGGATAACTTAATGATGTGCCAACAACATTGCTAGTTTTGTTCTTCTTGGTGATAGCGTGAGATTGCAAGACTGTTGAAGTAACCTTAGTGAATTTCTGCAAAGATCTTGTAACACGTACATATTTCAGCCACAAAGTTGATGAAGAAGATGGATCTTAAGACCAGGGGGTGCTATTGACCCAGCAAACTGCTCTGTTTGGGATTACGTTGAAACTCTTGAGCGTTGGTGAAGCTGGACCCATCCAGACTAGTGCTTCGGTATTTCATTGTTCTCCAGATTTGATCCTTGTAGTTAACACAGAGCTTTGTGGAGTCAGAAGTGAGACACACATTGTAAAATACCTAGCCTCTATTTTAATATCTTGCCTTGTTCAGCTACTGCTCAGTGGTGGCCCTTCCCAATGGCAAAGTATCATTTGCAAGAGTGGAACCCATTGTCACAGATTGTTCAAATTGCCTCAAATTTTGATTAACAATTCACAGAAACAAGTATATCTTAATGCCTTTTTTTTCTGCTGCTGAAAAATATGAAGCAAATTGGCTGTTGACAAGTTAATTTTATTACTGATCCATTAATTCTCAGAGGTCTCTTTTGGAATCAGCATCCCAAAAGCTAATCACAAAAGACAGCAATTCACATGATCTATAGATCCTGAGTTGTTCCTTTGGATTAGAGGTTAACATGATTCCACTATTTTAGAAAGGAGGGAGAGAGAAAACAGGGAATGTCAGAGAGTCATAGAGCCATACGGCATGGAAACAGGCCCTTTGGCCCAACTCGTCCATGCCAACCAAGATTCCCATATAAGCGAGCCCCATTTGCCTGCATTTGACTCATATCCCTCTAAACCTTTCCTATCCATGTACCTGTCCAAGAACCTTTTAAATGTTGTTAATGTCGTGCCTCAATCACTTCCTCTGGCAGCTCATTCCATGTACTGACCACTCTCTGGGTGAAAAAGTTGCCCCTCAGGCTCTTATTAAACCGATGCCCTCTAGTTCTTGATTCCCCAACCATGGGAAAAAGACTGTATGCATTCACCCTATCTATGCCCCTCATAAGAAAGTAGTGAGGAAAATGCTGGAATCTACAATGAAGGATGTAATAATTGAACACCTTGGAAAGAATAACAGGATTGAATAGAGTCAGCATGGACTTACAAAAGGAAAATCATATTTGACTAATCTACTGGAGTTCTTTCAGGACTTAGCTAGTAGAATAGATAAGGAGGAACCAGTAGATGTGGTTCATTTGGATTCTCTGATGGCTTTCAATAAAGTTTCAAAAAGGAGGTGGGTTAAAAGTGCAGGAGCACCCAGAATCAGGGGTAATATACAGACACAGATTGAGATTGGTTATCAGACATGATTGGATCCTTCTTAATTTAGCAAGTTGTAACTAATGAGGGATGCAGGGGTCAGTAAATGGGCTCCAGCTATTTACAATATATATCAATGGTTTGGCTAGAGGGACTAAATGTCATATTTCCACGTTTGTTGCTTACACAAAATTAGATGGGATTCTGAGTTCAGCCTTTGGACTGATATGGACAAAGTGAGTAAATGAGTAAGAATATGGCAGAAGTAAAACTCCAGTATTCTGGCACAGTGGGGACTTTGGTGGTGCTGGATTGGCAGATTTTATGAATTATCAGATGTTATTCCTATTAGTAACCCAACACAGTTTTAATTCACTTTTTTAGATATCACACAGTATAATAATAATTTTTCCAATGACTCACTAACTTTAAGGTGACTGCAAGAACTGGAAGCCCAGTGAGTTGAAGGAGACATCAGCTGCTAAGCCAAATGCTGAACCATAGGAATTTCTGAATGGTCGCATAGTGGATTATCAGAGTTTTACTTTAATGTGGAAAAATGTGAGGCCAATCACTTTGACTGACAACCCAGAAAATCAGAGACACAAGAGATTGCAGATGCTTCAATATGGAGCAAGAAAATAACTGCTCAGCAGGTCAAGCATCATCTGTGGAGGGAAAAGGATGGTCGACGTTTCGGGTCAGGACCCTGCATCAGGACTGATCTGTCGACCATCCCTTTGCCTCCACAGCTGCTGCTTGACTCACTGAGTTCCTCCAGCAGTTTGTTCCTTGCCATCAGAAAATCAGTGATATTTTTTAATGATGAGAGATTGGTTAGTGTTGACGTTCAAAAGGACCGAGGAATGCTTGTACACAAGTCACTGAAAGCCAACGTGTAGATGCCACAACCAATTTGGAAGGCAAATGTTATGTTAGGCTTTATTATAGAAGAACTGAATTATAGGGGTAAGGAGGTCTTATTACAATTGTATAGGGCCTTGGTGAGACTGTATCAACAGTGTACAGTTCGGATTCGTTATTTAAGGAAAGATGTACAGGCCATATATGGACTGCAGCAAAGATTCACTAGATTGATGCCAGTGTTAGTGGGTTTGTCATATGAGGAGAGATTGCATGGAGTAGAGTTTAAACGAATAAACGATCTCATTCTTACATGACAAGCTGAATGCAGGGAAGATGTCTAAGAATAAGACTGTTTAGGACTGAGCTGAGGAGAATATTCACACAGGCTGGTGAATCTTTGAAATTTTCTACCACAGAGGACCAGTGGTGACTCAGTGATTGAGTTCATTTAAAACAGAGATGGATAGAGTTTGGGATATTAAGCGAAGCAAGGATTATGATTATAGAAGAGGAAAATAGCAATGAGGTAGCAAATCAACTGTGATCCTGATGAATGACAGGACGGGCTTGAAGGGCTGGATGGTATACACTAGCTCCTACTTCTTAAGATCTTATGTTTGAATAACAAATCATCGAAATGATCAACTTTAATGACATGCACTTGCTATGGAAAATTACTTCGCAAAATTTGTAAAAATAGAACCTCAGTTTACTGATAGTGGAATAGATTGTTTCAGACAGTGCAAACTAAATATAGCAACCTCCTTTCTAAAAACCACTGACTTGTACAGGAATAGGATACAATAAATCTAATTAGTTAAAGTAAAGTCTGATTGAACCATGGCAGGCACGGTAGATGGCAGGCACAGTAGCATAGTGGTTAGCATAACGCTTTACAGCGCCAGCGACCCAGGTTCAAATCCGGCCACTGTCTGTAAAGAGCTTGTACGTTCTCCCCGTGTCTGTGTGGGTTTCCTCCGGGTGCTCCGGTTTCCTCCCACATTCCAAAGACGTACATGTTAGGAGGTTATGGGAACCGGAAGTGTGGCAACACTTGCGGGCTGCCCCCCAAAAATCACTACGCAGAAGAGGTATTTCACTGTGTGTTTCGATGTATATGTGACTACTAAAGATCTTATCTTATCCTATCTACCACAATGGGATTAAAATTGATTCATAACGATATATTAAATACCCAAAGTTATGTAAAGTTATTATGTCCTTCTCAATCCAAATAACATCAAGTTTACATCTAAGATTTTTATTTTTCTTAATTGAGAGATCTTGTTCTTCCTAAATTGTAAAAGACCTTTGTGCTCATCAATCAGACATTGCTTTCTTTTAGATTATTTGCTGTGCTATTGATTAAATGGGCCTGCAGAAGTACAACTGACAATCCTTTGATCCTCCAAAGAAACTAATGCTATCTGTACCTCAGAGAAATGTGACATCACCTCAGCCTACTTCCATTTTCTCATGTGCCTCTTGGTCTTCACATATCATTGATTTCTAACTTGCCACATTGATGGTTATGCTGTCATTGTGCCAGGCATTTGATATCTACTCTTTATATAAGTCGACCATCCAAGATTGATGCTAGAAGGTCTTTTGTTGACTCATTTCCCTTGGGTTTTCCTTCTGACAGTAGTACCATTATTTGATGTTAACCTCAATCTTGCAAGTAAGGGGATCAAACACGTAATGTAAAGTAATGCTGGTTTTTCAAATCATTAAAAATCCCATTACTTCATACCACAATTTCAACACAAAGCAAGCTTCTCCTTGGACTCATTCCAACACTTTAATTGGTATTGGTATTGGTTTATTCTTGTCACTTGTACTGAGGTACAGTGAAAATCTTGTCTTGCATACCGATCGTACAGGCCAATTCATTACACACTGCAGTTACATCGGATAAGTACAAAGTGCATTGATGCAGTACAGGTAAAAACAATAACAATACAGAGTAAAGTGCCACAGCTACAGAACTCATTAGTATTTATGTGACCTTTAACAACTTTAAAGACACTATATAAATGCAAGTTGTTGTTATTGCATTGGACACCTTACACTGAACGTCCTGATGCAGGGTTTTGACACGAAAGGTTGATAATTCCTTCCCCCCCACAGATGCTGCTCGATCTGTTGAGTTCCTCCAGCAGATTGTTTGTATACTGAGAGTCACTGAAATAGTTAGGATTCTGAGAACAGAGAGGTCAGATTGAGAGAGGAACAAAAATTAAAGTAACATGATTAAATTATTAATTAAAGGCAAGAAACAAGATGTTCAAATTAGGCTGAGAGAATGTTGCTTAATGTTTGACAGAAAATTGTCTTTGCTTGGGATAGGATTTCAGATATTCCGGACATTAGAATATTTTAATTGCTTAAAAAGAAACACGGGTTTGCAATCACATAAGATCTAATGTCTGTGGGTGGCTGGTTAGTGATAGGTTTTGGATTCAGTGGGTGTCAGGTATGAAACCAAGTAGAGGGGCTCATGATATTAGGAATATGGGCTAGGCCACTGATGGAGTAAATAGTTAGGAAATTATTTAAAACAGCTGCCTGGAAGATGATGGATTCTTCGGGTGAGGTAAGGTCAGGCTCCATTTAATTAATGGCAAAACAGCTCTCCATTCTCCAGTTAAGGCCTGCTCCAGTAGGAGTGGCCTGTGCCACTTGTGGGCCTAGCATGTGAATAAAAACATAGAACTGTACAGCACAGGAACAGGCCCTTCGGCCCACAATGCTGTGCCGAACTAATTAAACTTATAATTAAACACCTAACTAAACTAATCCCTTCTGCCGACACAAGATCCATATCCCTCCATTCTCTGCACACTCATGTGCCTATCTAAGAGCCTATTAAACACCTCTATTGTATCTGCCTCCACTACCACCCCTGGCAGTGCATTCCAGGCATCCACAACTCGCCATATATAAAAAAAATTCCTACACATCTCTTTTGAATTTATCCCCTCACACCTTAAATGCATGCCCTCTAGTATTAGAATTTTTGACCCTGGGAAAAAGATACTGGCTATCTACTCTATCTACGCCTCTCATAAGTTTATAAACTTCTATCAGGCCTCCCCTCAGCCTCTGCTGCTCCAGAGAAAATAACTCTAGTTTGTCCAACCTCTCCTTATAGCAAATGCCCTCTAATCCAGGCAGCATTCTGGTAAACCTCTTCTGCACCCTCTCCAAAGCCTCCACATCGTTCCTATAATGGAGTGACTGAATGGAAGTCGAAAAGAAGTTTGTGCTAGTGATATTAAAGCATCCATTATACTCACTACGAAGTCATTGCAGTTTCAGGTCATATGCACACAGGGCTTTTCACAAACTCCCAAGTGTGAAATATGACTGGGAATTTGATAAAATTTATGTGGTGTTCAAAAACATTGTACTAGGCAATAGAATTTTTCAACCTCCATTTTTAATGACTACATAGTCTGTGTCCATTAATAACTGCCAACCAGACAAGCCAATAGATGGTATTCCTGAGGCTTTACCTGATATTGTGGTAACATTCTTAACAGGACATAAATCAAGAGATCAGTCCTGATGCAAGGTTTCGACCCAAAACGTCAACAATTCCTTATTTCCTATAGATGTTGCTTGACCCGCTGAGTTCTTCCAGCAGATTGTTTGTTGTTCCAGATAAACCAAGTGATCTGTCTTTGGTTCATAGGAACATTAAAGCAAGGAAATGATGTTGAATTTATCTGTCACAGTTGGAGCACACTGCACATCTGGACATCCCAATGCAGAAAGAATACTAATCTACTACTAAGATTTGGTGAAACTGGGTAAGATTGGGTAAAACCGAATTGTTGATCATTGCAGTCTAGAAAGTTAAATGATAATTTTAAAAAAACTGTTGATGCTGAAACTCTGAAATAAAAACAGAAAATGCTGGAAACACTCACCAAGTCAGGCAACAACTGTGGAAAGTGAATCAAAGTTAATGTGGTAGGTCAAAGGCCCTTCATCAGAACTGTTCTGACCTGAATGTTTCCTGAATTTGCTGTTTTTATGTTTGAGGAAGTTAAAAATGCATCTATGATATCTTCAAAATCATGGGAGTTTAATTAAGAGAAACCCCTGTACTAGATTTTCTGAATGGAATGCTGAATGAAGCAACAGAAACATCTTCCTTCCTCACTAAACTGCCCAGAAAACCCATCTATGGTTAAACAATCTAAATTAATGATTGGCCACTAATCAAAACTGATTGTCATGCTCTGGCAGGAAGCACTTCCCATCATAATGATTAAAAATTAACCATGGGATGTAGAAAATGACAAAGCATGTTTTGTCCCTCATGACTGGGGTTTGTAAGGAGTAGCTCTAGTTTAAATTCAGAATTAAACTTCAGTACAGCTCTAGTTTAAATTCAAAATGTTAACCCTGGATTACAACATTTGTGTCTCTGCTTTCTAATCATCTTTGAAGGATGACACCAAGAAAAAAGCTTTTATACTTAGAAAACTTGAACGATATCTTCCTAACTTTATGATCACACTGGCAGCAATCTACTCTTATTGCAACATGGAAGTTGATAACAATTTCTGAAATCCAGCCATGGCCCAAACAATGTTATGCATGGTTATACCATAATCTTCCTTCTCTTATATTCTCTGCCTCAGCTAATGGAACCGAACCTCCCCGTATGCCCTTTTCTCCACCTTATCCACCTATGCTGTCACCTTCGGGGATTCTTGGACTTGTATACCAAGGTCCCTCTGTTCCACAATACTCTCCAAGACCCCACTATTCACTGCGTATGTCCTACCCTTAGTCACAAAGTCCACCACTTTTCATTATCAGAAATCCATTTGCCATTGCTCTGTCTATCTCACCAACTGATCATTATTATGTCTGTTAACCGATCCTCAATCTTTGCCAGTACATTATTCCCAATACAGTACACTCTAATTTTGTTAAATGATCCAGGCAAGAACATCCAGATGGGATCAGAAAGGTGTCTTCAAGGCATACAGAGCTAAGAACATCAATGGAAAAGTCACGAAGATTCAAGTAGATCAATTGTGACTTGCACATGATTCCCAAGATCCAAGAATTATTGAAAAACTGAGTCCTGAGTCACACAGTGTGCTTGAAAAGTATGTAGCAGATAAGGAAGTGATAATGAGCCCAAGAGATGTCGTGGTGAATCCTGAAGTGGATGGTCCATCAGTATACAGAGGGGTGCAAGAGTGAGATCAGTCACACTGTCATCATTGAGAAGGTCTCAAAGACAAAGGCAAAGTCGAATTTACTGTTATATGCACCAGTACATTTATGCACAGGTGCCATGAAAAACTTACTTGAAGCGGCATCATGGTGAGAAAACCTGCAATGCAGCTGAACCTGTGAAGTTGCAAGTATACATATGCAAATATCTGTAACTGTTGTTTTATGTTAGAAGAGAGCCGTGCAGTATTGGTTGTAAAAAGATTCTTCTTATTAGGCTCTCCCTCAGGATTAAGGATGACTATATTCTTCGAGAACTTGAGATCAGCCCAGTCCTACTGCTGACTTTGGAACAAGGGCAGAAACAACATGTAGAAGAAATGGAAATGCAGTGCACACAGCAGCCACAGAGTCAAAGTATTAAAATGTGGGAGCAACTTAATTCTTTAATGTTGACTATTTTAACATTGAAATACAAGCAACATGTGCCTTTTACCTTATGTGATCCATCCCACTGACTACTCTTTCCTCCTTTGATGTTGTTATGTGTGCATTATAACTGGTTCAGATCTTATATAATGTCATTATAGTCCTAAAAATCATACTGCACACAGATATTACGTGCATGGCAATGCATTGGGTAGTATTCTTGTTATACATGATGAGCTGAGTCTGTATTCTGTTACCCCATGTGAAGACCTAAAGGGATGGGGAGATGTAGAGGTGAATTGCAAGTTCACATCCTTAAAGTACTCTGGCACAACAAACAGCACAGATATAGCATGCTTAATGAAGAGAAACATCTCAATATGCACTTAGTGGCTGAGCAATTTCTGCAGCTCTTCAGCACCTGATAACAGGCTTTGGAGAAGTGGGGGCACAAAGAGTCTCCGGCACAAAGCAGCATGTTGTCACTTTACCAGACCTTATATGGAAGTAGACACTTGTTTCTATGATGCTGTGTGCTTCTGCTTGAGACAGGATCCTCTGTGAGAACACAGAGTAATGTACAATCACAGTGTTTCCTCCATTCGTTCACAATCTTGTTCTGCGGAGGCAGTAAATTGGAAAATTTTGGATTGTCCACAAATTGCTAACAGCAGCAAAAAAGAATAGTGGCTCCTTCCGCATTATTTCTCCATGCATCCATGACTAACTGTTTAGTGGAAAGCCTATTAATGTTACAGCTTTCTGCACTCTATTATCCGTATCAATGGATCAGAACGAGCAGAAACTATTTTGGTTTAGCTTAGTGAGTGTGAGGTCAAAATTCCTGAGCAATGGATGTGCAAAACCTGCCAGCCTTGATGGCCTGTCCACTCTCAACCTAGTTTCATGCCACTTCTTCACCAAGCTCCAATGAGATCCCTCAAGTTATCATTGGTATTTTTATCGATGAAGATGTTATCTTTTCTTGGTGATGGTGCTGATTGTGAATGATTAGTTGTTGGATGATGGTCCCTCTGCCTTCACTTCTATAGGGCTCAGAAGTGTGACATGCACTGATACACCAGTTATTGGGTTAATCTCTAGATTAAAAGCAATTGGAGGCACTAATTAAAAGATACAGCTTTACTCTTGGTACAGAACTACCTAATCCAAGGCTTGTCACATTCATAACCATCTGTCCAAAACTGCTTAGCATAAATACTTAGTCTCTAATATGTCTCTTGTTGAGTGAAAGCACATTTTTCAAGGAGAAAATGCAGACATCTCTTTGTTTTTCCATTATACTTGAACATAGAAGTCATGAAAACTGATCATGGTCTTTTTGCTGTTGTCCAATGCCATTAATTCCTGTCTGAGACTGTATAATGCAACAGACTGCTAAATGTTAGTAATCAAGGAAACTGTGGGAGGTTGGGGCTCAGACCATCAATTTGATCTGTTGGTGCAGGTTCATTACAAACACAAGTGGCTTAAAAATCTCTTAGTGTTTTAATCAATCAATAAGGTGAATTACAAACCATTGATTTCGCATTGATATAACTAAAACTTTTTGAAGTTCCTATTCATTAATGTTACTAAGTTTTTCATCAAACAGAAATGTAACTTAAAAGGCTTAGTTATATTTCTAGTTAGTTAATGCCTCCCATTTATCAAAAGTATACAGGAACATATTAATGCCCTCAACATTGATGATTGAGGAAATTTGTTTTAGTGAATTAGCAAATCGTGATTACTTATTCATTGAAACAGCCTTAGATACAAATAAGTTTCAAATTGTTTAGGCAGCAATCTATAATTACAGTCCTTCACATCACAATCCCAATGTTGCATTCAGAAGTAATTAAAGATTTCAGTGCTCCTGTAAGGGTTGATTATATGTGAAATGTTCAATGAAGTGGATCTATGGAGGTTAAACAATATTTTTGGTGATTTAACAAAATTGTTTTCATTTAGCAATAGTCAAAAGTGTGCAGACTCCACTTAATTCTCATCTGAAACTGTACAATCCAACCAACTCTGTGATATGATAAAAGCAATTGCTGAAGCTTAAGATCCAAACCATCAATTTGACCCGTTAATGCAGGTTTTATGAAGGACACTCAACTTCTATTGAACAGAATCAGCATCAAGGAAACAAAGCTGTCGTACTTAGTTCCTTTTATGCAATGGCTTTACTAATTTATTGTGCCTGTCGTGTAATGTACTTTAAATTATTTAGTGGACATCGCATCAGTATTGATTTCATAATCTTTCCTGTTAGTAATTATGGTGCCAGATGTCAAGGGCAGATTCTACAAATGATAATAAAAAACAATCATAACTTGAGGGATTTATTGTGCCACAAGAAGTATAAAAAGTGAATATACATACTTGAAGACAGATCTAAGGTAGGTATACAATAATGGACTAATGGTAGATGGCATGGAGCAAGATTAAATAACTTTATGGGATAGTTTTATAGCACGACATTATCTTTCATATTTAGCTGTGATTCGATTGCAAGTTAGAGAACAAGAAAGGTTCATTCGCTCAGATGAACCCAGATTGGTACAATGGTAAAGGTCTACAAATGACACCGATCATTAGAAGGTTTGGTTTATGAAGCTACTTGCAGTGCCCCAGGGACATTTTTCTCAGTAATTACATTTATAGTGTCAGATATCAGCTGTACACAGAATATAAATAATAGATCAATTACTGCTGAAATTTTGGGTCATTTGACCTGACTGTAACCTCAGACTGACTTTTACTGAACCAATAGAACTAGGTCAAGCATTCCTTGCCTTGTTTTCCCTGTGCTTCTGAAGAATTAAAATTCACCATGTGAGAAGTTTGAATTCAACCTGCAGCACACCAATGATAATACATGGGTGAGAGCAAATAAACCTACTGCCTCAGAGCTCCTCCAGTGCAGTAAATAATCCTCCAATTTATACACTTTTTTGTGTAAGTAAAAAAGAAAAAATGTAGAGGAAGTTGTCCAAAGCTATTAAGACACATTAGTGGGCAATATGTAGAGGATCAACACATGTTTTATCCTAAGGCCCACAGCTGTGGAGTTCTATAACTCATGAGACCCATGCTTACAACGACTCCTGTACCATTAATAAGCATACAGGTCTTTCCTCCTCTCACCTTAAACCATGATCATGATTGGCTGTTAGCACTGGAATCGTGATTGAATGGTAGACGCGATTAGGAGGATAGGTTTTGGGATCATTGTCAGGCTGAGATACTGTGGTAGGTGGGCCTCAGGTAGACTTGCTAACGGGTTGGCTCGTCTAAGCCGATGTAGAGGCCATATCAGGAGCACCAAATATAGTAGACGAGGTTGGAGACAGTGCTTGTGAATTTTTGCCTCACGTGGAAGAGCTTTTTAGGTCCCAGGATGTTGGTAAAGGAGGAGGTGTAGGAACAAGTGTTGCACTTCCTGCGGTTGCAAGGGAAAGTGCCAGGGGTCAGGGAGGGATGCGTGGGGAAAGATGACTGGACCAGGGTGTCATGGAGAGAGTGGTCCCTGTGGAAGGTGGAAAGAGCCGGGGAGGGGAAGATGTGACGAGTAGTGGGATCCCATTGCAGTTGGCGGAAATGACAAAGGATAATGTGCTGAATGTTGAGGCCAGGAGGGTGAAAGATGAGGACTAAAGGAAGTTTGAAGGAAGTGCAGGGGTTGGGGGGGGGGGGGTGGTTGAGAACAAAAGTCTAGGAAATGGAAGAAATGTGAGAGGAGGTTCCATCAACCACAATAGAATGGATGAAAGCCATGTTTCCTGAAAAAGAACAGTTCAAATGTCCTGGAATGGAAGGTCTCATCTTGAGAGCAGATGCAGTGGAGACAGAGAAACTGGGAGAAACCAGAAAATGGAAACTTATAGATCTTTTGATGGTCAACCATCACCATCAGAATCCTGACCCAGCCTTGGCACATTGGACACAGCATGAATCAGAGACCCTGTCTAGCCTCTGCTAACACATAATGATGTGTTTATTTATAGAGTCACAGATTTATTCACAAAGTGCTGTGTGAAATTATTACAGAATTATTAAAGTCCTATGTGGAATTGCACAATAGTGCAGTTATTTATACAGTGTCAGTTTTATCTACACCTGATGGATTATAGGCCGGTCCCATCGAGCTCAGGACAGGTACCCAGGCTCCAACGTAACCTCTGTTCTTCTCTGTCACCTGTTGAATATTTCTAGGATTTTCTGTTTGATTTCACATTTCTACATCTGCAGTATTTTGCTTTTGGTTAAATTATTGCCATTTGATGTCAAAGAAGGCAGATGGTGGTGGCAGAAGATAAAAACCAAAGAGAAAACACATTTAAAATGATCAGAATTTAGCTCTGGGTAAACCAGACCTGAACATTATCCAGCTTCATTTCAAATGATAAATGCTAAAAAGACCTCATTTAGATTGCTTACCATCTCCAATGCTCACAGAGCATTTCTAACCAATTTCTGTAAGCAAGAACAGCTCTGAGCAATCTACCAGTTGTCAATTTTGCTGTCTCTAATCTGTTATTCTAATGAGTCTTCTAATACCTTTCATTTTCCTCAGCAGGAATCTCTATTCCCCTGGGGCTCACCTGTTGTTTCTGTCCCTTCCTTCAAGATAAATTTTCTAGGTTATTTAAAATCAAAAAAAAATTGCAGCTGCTGGAAATCTAAAATAAATTCAGAAAATGCTGGAAAAAGTCAGCCTGTCAGGCTGCTTCTGCAGGGAGAAAAACAGGGTTAACGCTTCCTTTCTAATGAATTGTCATCGACCTGAAATATTGATTCTCTCTCCATGGATACTGCCTAACCTGCTGAGTACATCAAGCAATTTCTGTTTTCACTTCCAAATTACTTAATTGGACAATACAGTTTGTCTTATTGTCTCTGGTGATTTTTTTAAATCAAATTCTCAAATGTGGCGTGAAGGCTGCACATATTAGGGTAAAGGTGAAGAGATTTAGAGGAGGTGTGGGGTGGGGGTGGAACTTCTTCACCCAGAGAGTGATAAATATCTGGAATGCACTGCCTGAGAGAGTGGTTGAAGCTGAATCACTGAGAGCGTTTAAGATAAGCACTTTAACCACCTAGGTAAAGAAGATTATGGAGGTAAGATTAATACAGAAGGGTGCCCACTGGTTAGCATGTTTGAGTTGGGCTGAATAGCCTGTTTCCATGCTGCACAATTCTATGACTCTATGACTCTATATTAAGTAAATGAACAAAAATGGAACTTCATTTCAAAAGATGGAAGAGAATGCATATTGATAAAGAAAATAAGTGTGAGCAATTGCTAAAGAGAAATATGGAAGCAAGTGTGTTTTAAACAATTCTGTTGTTTAACTAGCTATACAGCCACTGAAGCAGGACCAATGAGATGATAGGTGTTCCACGTGAGAGAAAGAGTCAAGGTTCAAAATCTTCAAAAACTACTAAAGCTATGAAAATGATGCACAATTGGATGCACTACAGCTGTGGCAGGGTTTGCATGCGATTACTTCCTATAAGGTGAAACCTAACAGTATAAATGGCAGTGATGCTTCACTCCCTGATGAGCTCAAAGCCTTTAACGCATGCTTTGAAAGGGAGAATAACATTACATCTGTACGAATCCCCACAGCATCCGACAACCCTGTGATCTCTATCTCAGAGGCCACTGCCAGAACATCCTTCAAGAGGGTATACCCTCGCAAGGCATCAGGCCCCGACGGTGTACCTGGCAGAGTACTGAAAATCTGTGCCGACTAACTGGCTGGAGTGTTCAAGGACATCTTCAACCTCTCACTGCTGCATTCGGAGGTTCTCACCTGCTTTAAAAGGGCAGCAATCATACTGGTGCCCAAGAAGAGAAGGGTGAGCTGCCTCAATGACTATCGCCCAGTAGCACTCACATCTACTGTGATGAAGTGCTTTGAGAGGTTGGTCATGGCTAGAATTAACTCCTGCTTGAGCAAGGACCTGAACCCACTGCAATTTGCCTACCGCCACAACAGGTCTACAGTGGATGCAATCTCACTGGTCTCCACTCGGCTTTGAAGCATCTAGACAACAGCAAAACATATGCCAGGCTGCTGTTTATCGATTACAGCTCAGCGTTCAACACCATCATCTCCTCAGTACTAATCAACAAGCTTCAAAACCTGGGCCTCTGTACCTCCCTCCGCAACTGAATCCTCGATATCCTTATCAGGAGACCACAGTCAGTTTGGATTGGTAACAACATCTCCTCCTCGCTGACATTCAACACAGGCGCACCTCAAGGATGCGTGCTTAGCCCACTACTCTACGTTCTCTACACACATGACTGTGTGGCCAAGCACAGCTCAAACGCCATCTATAAATTCGCTGATAACACTACTGTTGTTGGTAGAATCTCAGATAACAGCAAGGAGGCGTACAGGAGTGAGATAGATCAGCTGCTTGAGTGGTGTTGCAACAGCAACTTCGCACTCAATGTCAGCAAGACCAAGGAATTGATTGTGGACTTCAGGAAGGGAAAGTCAGGAAAAAACATACCAGTCCTCACTGAGGGGTCAGCTGTGGAAAGGGTGAGCAGCTTCAAGTTCCTGAGCCCAGCACATCGATGCGACCACAAAGAAGACACTCCAGTAGCTCTACTTCATCAGAAGTTTGATATGTGGTACATCACCAAAGACTCTTGCAAATTTCTATAGATGTGTGATGGAGAGCATTCTGACTGGTTGCATTACCGCCTGGTATGGAGGCTCCAATGCATAGGATCGTAAGAGGCTGCAGAGGGTTGTAGACTCAGCCAGCTCTATCACAGGCACAACCCTCTCCACCATCGAGGACATCTTCAAGAGGTGGTGCCTCAAGAATGCAGCATCCATCACTAAGGACCCTCACCATCCGGGACATGCCCTCTTCTTGATACTACCATCGGAGAGGAGGTACCTGAAGACCCACACTCAGCAACTTAGGAACAGCTTCTTCCCCTCCGCCATCAGATTTCTGAACGGTGCATGAACCCATGAATACTATCTCATTATTCCTTTTTTTTGCACTATTTATTTATTTTGTAATTTATAGTAATTTTATGCCTTTTCTCTGTACTGCTACAGCAAAACAACAAAACAAATTTCACGACATATAAGTCAGTGATAATAAACCTGATTCTGATTCTGATTCTGACCGCAGAGCAAAGGGTGAGAAACCATAGCACAGAGGGTGAGGCAGCATGAGAACCCAGTTGAAACAATAGGTTAAAACAAGTTCATTTATCAGATTTAAGACATACAGTCATCAAGTTATACAGCATGAAAAACAGGCCCTTCAGCCCAACTTGTCCACGCCAACCAAGTTGCCTAACTGAACTAGTCCCATTTGCCTGCATTTGGCCCACATCCCTCTAAACCTTTCCTATTCATGTACGTGTTCAAACATCCTTTAAATGCTGTAATTGCACCAACCTCTACCACTTCCCCTGGCAGCTCATCCCATTTACCCACCACTCTCTGTGTGAATAAGTTGCCCCTCAGGTCCCTTCTAAATCCTTCCTCTCTCACCTTAAACCTATACCCTCTAGTTCTGGACTCCCCTACCCTGGGAAAAAGACTGTGGCTATGCACCTTATCCACACCCCTCATGATTTTTATAAATCTCTCTAAGGAGAACAATGAGGTGAAAAATAAGAAAGAGAAAATTTTCCTTGAGTCCTTTTTGCTCATAAACATGATTTTGGTGTCACTGGCAAGGCCATCAGTTATAGGTCAGCCTTAACTTCCCTTGAGAAGATGGTGGTGAGACATCTTCTTGAATTCCTGCATTTCTCTGGTGAATGTTCTCCCGAGGTATTTCTGGGAAAAGAGTTCCAGGATTTGGAATGTGTTGAAGGAACAGCGGTATACTTCCAGATCAGAATGATGTGTGACTTGAAGGGAAGTCCACTGGTGGTGGTGTTGCCATGGGTCTACTACCTTTGTCCCTTGGTGAGGGAGGTCACAGGGTTAGGATGTGCTGTAAGAGTGGCCTACACTTTGTCGACTGTACACAATACGGCAAGTTGTGCCAGTGTCAGAATCATGGAGCATTACAGCATGGATACAGGCCCTTCAGACCAACGAGTCCATACCAACCACAGAGCCCACCCAGCTAATTTCCTATGTTCAGCCCATATCCCACTAAGCCCTGCCCCTCCATGGACCTATGATTCTTAAATAATACTATTTTACCTGCCTCAACCACTTCCCCTGGCAGTTCGCTCCATATAGTCACCACCCTCTGCGTTAAGAAGTTGTCCCTCAGGTCTTCTTTAAATCTTTTCCCTCTGACCCTGAACCTATGCTCCCAAGTTTTGGACTCCCCTACCCTCAGGAAACTACTATTGTCATCCACTTTATATCTGCCTCTCATAATTTTAAACATTTATATAAGGTCACCCCTCATTCTCCTGCATTCCAAGGAATAAAGACCTGGCCCGGTCAACCTCTCCCTACAACTCAGGCCCTCTAGTCCTGGCAACATCCTCGTAAATCTTTTCTGAACTCTTTCCGGTTTAACCACATCTTTCCCATAACAGATGACCAAAACTGTACACAGTACTCCAAGGGCGGTCTCACCAACAACTTATACAACTGCAACATAATGTCTCAACTCCTATACTCAATGCTTTGACTGATGAAGGCCAGCGTGCTAAGCATTTTTTTTACCACCCTGTCTACCTGTGATGCCACTTTAAACAAACTATGCACTTGTACTCCTAAGTCCCTCTGTTCCATTACACTACCTAGTGCCCTACAATTCATGGCATAAACCCTACTCTGGTTTGACTTTCCAAATGCATCACCACACACTTATCTGTATTGAAATCCATTTGCTATTCCTCAGCCCACTTTCCTAACTGATCAAGATCCCCCTGTAATCTACGATAACCTTCTTCACTATCAACACCTCCTAATTTCATGTCATCCACAAACTAACTGATCAAGCCTTGTGCATTCGCATCCAAATCATTTATACAATAATAAGGGTCCCAACACCAACCCCTGCAGCACACCACTAGTCATTGGCCTCCATTCCGAGAAACAACCTTCAACCACCACCCTCTGCTTACTACCTCCAAGCCAATTTTGAATCCACAGTGGTGGAGGGAATGAATGATTAAGGTTGTGGATTGGTGCTAATCAAGTGGGCTGCTTTGTGCTGGATGTTGTTGAGTTTCTTGACATGTTCTTAAATGGTGCCTTGTATATGGTAGAAATGTTTTGGTCTGTCAGGAGATAAATAATTCATTAGAATATATTCTGTCTCTGTCCAACACTTGTATTGGTATTAGAGTTGGTTTATTATTGTCACATGTGCCGAAATACAGTGAAAAGCTTTTCTTTGCATGCCATCCAGGCAAATCATCCATACAAAAGTACATCGAGGTAGGAAAAAGGAAAACAGAATGCAGGATAAAGTGTTACAGTTACAGAGAATGTGCAGTCCAGGTAGACAAAAAGTGAGGTAGATTGGGAGATCAAGAGTTCATCTTTGAATGTATGAGAGGTCCGTTCAAGAGTCTGGTAACAGTGGGATAGAAGCTGTTCTTGAGCCTGATGGTATGCGCTCTCAAGCTTTTGTATCTTCTGCCCAACGAGAGAGGGGAGAAGAGAGAATGAGTGGGGTGGGAGGGGTCATTGATTATGTCGGCTGCTTTCCCGAGGCAGCAGGAAGTGTAGACAGAGTCAATGGAGGAGAGGCTGACTTGCATGTTACCTTCATATATTTTATGCTACTTAAACGTTCTTTGGAATGTTATGTGTTTATATAAACACAAGTTGCTGTGATTAAGCTGGATTGTCCAAGGATCCTGTTGAAAGTGCATTGTAAGATTCAAAGAGAGCCAAGAATTAAGGGAACTGGGAATGATTGAAGACTGATTATAATTACCTACCTGCAGAACTGGTAATTATGATAGATTCTGTAGACCATTCAGGTATGTTGAGCATTGAATCATAAAACACCAAACATAGTACTTGTTGAAAAGCAAAGCATATGGATGCTGGAGTTCTGAAATAAAAGCAGAAAATGCTGGGAGACATTCAGCAGGTCATGGTGTATTTGTGGGGGAGGAGACAGAGTTAACAGGTCAGGTCAATGAATTATATTATCCTGCCAAACACAACAGATGTCACAGGGCACAGATAGGAAAAGTGAGTCTTTAAAAATGACTGTCACAGGGCTGGGAAACTATACATAACGTTAGTGACAAAAGTTCCAGCAGAGAATGGTCCAAGATTCTATAATTATACTGGATATGGTTCTTTTGGATTATGCACTATTTGTACAGCAACATAGCACGTCTAACTATATGCACTGACTTATCACGCGCCCTTCTGTTCTTGTTACAGATACAGTATGTCACAACCCTAGGAGCTTCATGCTGGATGCTGTCACCAACAAATCTCACTCCAACTCTCCATCATCAATATTTCAAGTATGCATTGGCACAGAAAGATAAGCTCCAGAGGGTTCTACTGATTTAAGAGAGGGATTAGAGGGTGAATCATTTGTCCCGTGTGTTGTCGAGCTTTGAAGAGAGAACAAGAAAACAGATTAGAGAAATGAAAACACAAGCTCCATGAACAAGCAGAGGAACCAGCAGGGATCAATGTTGAGGGCTAGATTTTCCAGGAGTGGGTGAGCTGCCCACACTCAACACCCACCCATTTACTAAATCTACTCTTTAGGAATACTCTGATCAGCAACATCCTCACTGGCGTTAGCTCCAACAACATTGGTGAGTTCAACACAGCACCAGGATGATTGGATGTTCATGGAATCATGCAGCAGGATCTGTGCATTCCTGCCCAAAGGAATGATGAAAAACATTGACAGCTGGCTAAACCACAGCCTCATGTTTAGCCAGCTGTCAAAGCTGCAAAATGCTCAATACTTCTGAATGTGTAATTAAAATGTGTAATTAAACACAATTCAAAGAGAGTAAATTACTTTAAACGTACTTTTCTCCCTTGCATCTCATAATCTTCAATGAATGAATGGAGGCAATGAACCTTTGCAAGCCCAACGCATGCCAAGACTAATGCATTAGTGCTACTACCTCATAGCTCCAAGAACCCAGATAGGTCCAATTCCTGCTACTGCCTGTAAGGAGTTAGTATGTTCTCTCCGCGTCTGCGTGGGTTTCCTCTGGGTGCTCCGGGTTCCAAAGACATACAGGTTAGGAGCTGTGGGCATGTTGTGTTGGTGCCGGAAGAGTGACGACACTTGCAGGCTACCCCCAGCACATTCTTAGCAATGCAAAACGATGTATTTCACTGTGTGTTTTGATGTACATGCGACTAATAAATAAATATCTTAAATATCTTAGATTCCGACCTTGGGTGCTGTCTGTATAGAATTTGTACATTTTCCCAATAATATATCACTCCAGTGGGATCCAGTTTCTTCCCACATCCCAAAGACACTCCAATAAGTTAATTGGCTACTGTAAACTAGCCCTGGTCTGGCAAGTGGCAAAAGAACCAAAGGGGGTATTGACGGGCATGTGAGAGAGAATAAGGACAACAGAGGAAAAGGGAAACTGGATGCAAGCAGTGGGATTGCTCTGCTGGGAGATAGCATGGATCCAGTGGGATGAATCGCCTCTTTCTCTGCTGCAATCAGTAAGTAACCTGGCGCAGGTTCAGCAGACAGATTGCTCATCATTGGTGCCGGGAATCTGCAAGAAATTGGCGCTCTGCTGCTGAACTCCTCTGGTGTATAGTTGGCAAAAGCCCAGTGAGTACCCAAGAGGAGCTTGTTGACTTTGTGTGCTCATACACACTTGCACAGGAGTCCCAAGAATACGTAAGGAGATGCTGGGACTTCCATGTGGAACTGCCAGCTTCTGTCAGGAAAATCTATAAAGCCCCTTAATGTGGTCAATTGGGAACCTTACATGTTTCAATTCGTACAATGTTATACTACTTCATAGGAATCTGGGAGAGTGAAAATTTAAAAAGCAAGAAGCTAAAATTATGCTTAATAGCAAGGAGGAAGGATTGATGGGTCAGTAGCAATTAGTTTGACACTTGGGATAGAAGCCAGGTTTCTGCCTCATTACACTTCTGATCAAAATTCAAACTGTTGTCTATGAATACAGACAAGAATTCAGCCATCTCTTTATGTGATTTGTGAAAATACGTCTGCAATGGGGAAATTCCAGGAATTCTGCACATTTTTCTTGCAATAAGCCCAATGAGCTTATACCTGGGTTATCACTAGAATTGAGACACAAGAGACTGTGGATGCTGGAATCCTAAGCAACAAACAATCTGCCGGAGGAACTCAGCGGATCGAGCAGCATCTGAGGGAGGAATTGGTAGCCCTTTTTTTCTTCCTAGTTATCACCCTCCAGCAGCTGTCTCTAACCTTCAACCTCCCCTCCCACCACCTTCCTCCACTTGCCTTTCATTTTTTTCTTCTTTTCTTTCCTCTTTGTTCTCTTTTAATCTCATCATCCACCTGTCGCTGTCTCCCAACTCCACCCCATTCCCCTCCCCCATCTGGTGCACAGGCTCACCATCTTACACCCCTCCTCAGTCCACCAATCACCTCGGGCTCTGTCTTACCACTCCCCCTCTCCTCTCTACGCTGGCCATCTCCCCTCACCACTCTTGGTCCCTGATGCAGGGTTTCAAGCTGAAACGTCGACAATTTCTTTCCCCCCACAGATGCTGCTCGACCTGCTGAGTTCCTTCAGCAGATTGTTTGTTTTTTTGCATAAAATGTAAGATTGCATTGGAGAAGAAGAAGTTAATCTGAGAGAGCTTGATTCCCTTCCCCTTTTAGACCAGTTATGATTATGGGAAAAGAACAATTTAATACTTCTGAACTTTCAGAATTTGAAAAGGTTCTGCCCCATCAGAAAGTCTGTAGGAATGAATGTCTTTCATGAACCTAAGCAAGCATGGCTAACCATCCAGTTACGATAATAACGGTTTCAAACTAGTTAAAGGTGATCTGTGGAGACACAAGATACTGCAGATACTGGAACATGGAGCAATGGACAAATAGCAGGGGGAGGTAAACTGGTCGAGCAGCATCTATGGGGGGGGGGGGATAAAAATCGTCAATGCTTTGGGTCGAAACCCTACACCAGGTCATGAAGATAATGATCAGCCTTGTGAGGGAAACTGGAACACGCTGGGGGTTAACTCTCCTCTCTCACAAGAATAATCCCAAGAATGAAAGGCTTAATGTATGAGGAGCGTTTGATGTCTCTGGGCCTGTACTTGATGAAGTTCAGAAGGATGAGGGAAGTCTCACTGAAACCTACCGGATACTGAAAGGCCTGGATAAACTGAACATGGAGAAGGTGTTTCCATTAGTTGGAGAGTCTAGGATCCGAGGGCACAGCCTCAGAATAAAATGACGTCCCTTTAGAACTGAGATGAGGAGGAATTTCTTCAGCTAGGGCGGTGGATCTGTGGACTTCATTGCCACAGAGGACTGTCGAAGCCAAACCACTGGGTATATTTAAGGCAGAGATTGATAGGTTCTTGATTGATAAGGGGGTTAAGGTTACAGCAAGAAGGCGGGAGAATGGGGTTGAGAGAAAAAAAAATCAGACATAATTGAATGGCAAAGCAGACTCGATAGGCCTAATGACCCAATTCTGCTCCAACATCTTATGGTCTTTCAGTGAGCACATATAGAGGCATATCTCATGGGGCACCTCATTATAGTGTGAGGGGGAAGACTTTAAACAATCGACCTTAAATGAATCCTTTTTGCTATAACAGTAGAGCAAATGACGTGTGTGTGGATATACACAGAAATTTATCATGTCTCCAGAGATTACATTATCTTTGAAGTCCTGTCATGTTCAGTATGCAATCTAGCTATACACATCATAGATCCAGAAATAGGAAATGAGGTGGCTAAGCCGCAAAGCTATTTATGATCGTTTTATTTGAGGTAGTGGTATTGGCTAGGGCATGGGAAAATTCCATCCTCTTCACCAAAAGGTAACCTGGGATCAGAAAAAATATGTTGCAGCGAGCAAGAAAAGTCAATGCAGCATCTTTCAATCAGACATTAACTTCCCAGTAAAGATAATGTATCAACATCTAAAAATACGGTTTATTTAAAGCAACATCCTGAACCTGAAGGTGGTCGGAGGGGTTGAGAAGAAGAGAAAAGGAACAGAATTCTGTGGAGAAGGATTTATTGGTAATGTCTAATACTTTAAAACTGGGAGAAGAGTGCCTGAATTCAGGAAGAGTTCAGGAGAAGATTTTTAATCGAATAGCCTGAAATGATTACACAAGCAACCAATCCAAACTTTAATATTATTTGACCAGCCTGCAGCCCAAACAACTGTTAAATGAATAAGTAAGCTAGAATGTGAACTGCCAGTGAAGGTTTGAAACAGAAATCTTGTTGGGAATCAGACACATTGGCACTGAGGACAGTTACCAACCTAAATGTGTGCTCTATGTCCGCATTTGCAGGGATAGAAAGTTCTGACAAATTTTTGCATCCAAAATGTTACCTTGTGTTTTGATGGCAACTGCAAGAGACCTGGATTTTGTACTTGGTGGTGAGTCACTTGTACTGATCCTCAGACTAAGGTTCCACTTTCTCTACTATATCTCTTCTTGAGAAGGTGCTGGATTAAGTCAAGTCCAAGCTCTTTTCACTCATAAATCCCATCACAATGAAAGGTCAAAATAAGCCACAATCACAAGACTAGTGGAAAAGCTTTGACAGCTGGCTAAGCCAAGACCCTGGTTCAACTGCTTGTAAAAATGATCAAAATATTGGGGCAAACTTGGTAGGTTTTGAAACTGCAATATCTATGTCCACACATTTTCAAAATTTAGTCCATATTGCACCACAACATTTTTAGAAACATTATATAAGTCAGTAGAAGTTTAAAAAGAAATATAATGAATTCAGGCAGCACCTGTCCTATACCATTAATCAAGGGTAAAAAGACTACATTCTTTCAATGTGACACATCAAGCTACTTGTACTTCTTCTAGTTACTCTATTCACTGATCAAAATTCAAATCTCTATACTGAAGAAACCAAACACAGAGGTAAGCATATAAGATCCCGAGGGGGCAGGACAGAGTGGTGAAGAGGGCTTTTGGCATGTTGGCCTTCATAGAACATAGAACATAGAACAATACAGCACAATATAGGCTCTTTGGTCCACAATGTTGTGCCGACCTTTAAACCTCGCCTAAGACTATCTAACCCCTTCCTCCCACATATCCCTCTATTTTAAATTCCTCCATATGCTTATCTAGTAATCTCTTGAATTTGATTAATGTACCTGCCTCCACCACCGCCCCAGGCAGCACATTCCATGCCCCAACCATTCTCTGGGTAAAAAACCTTACTCTGATATCTCCCTTGAACTTCCCACCCATTACTTTAAAGCCATACCCTCTTGTATTGAGCATTGGTGCCCTGGGAAAGAGGCGCTGGCTGTCTAGCCTATCTATTCCTCTTAATATTTTGTACAGCTCTATCATGCCTCCTCTCATCCTCCTTCTCTCCTTAGTCTCTCCTCATAAAGCATACTCTCTAAACCAGGCAGCATCCTGGTAAATCTCCTCTGCACCCTTTCCAATGCTTCCACATCCTTCCTATAATGAGGCAACCAGAACTGGACACAGTATTCTAAGTGTGGTCTAACTGGATTTTTATAGAGCTGCATCATTACCTCGCGGCTCTTAAACTCGATCCCTCGACTTACGAATGCCAACATCCCATAAGCTTTCTTAACTACCCTATCCACCTGTGAGGCAACTTTCAGGGATCTGTGGATATGGACCCCCAGATCTCTCTGCTCCTCCACACTTCCAAGAATCCTGCCATTAACTTTGTACTCTGCCTTGGAGTTTGTTCTTCCAAAGTGTACCACCTCACACTTCTCCGGATTAAACTCCATCTGCCACTTCTCAGCCCAGCTCTGCATCCTATCAATATCCCTCTGCAATTGTCGACAATCCTTATCAGTCAGGATATTGAGTATGAAGTTGGGATGTTATGTTATAGTTGTGCAAGATGTTTGTGAGGTTGCATTTGGAATATTGTGTTCAGTTTTGGTCACACTGCTATAGGAAAGATGCCATTAAGCTGGAGAGAGTGCAGAGGGGATTCATGAGGACATTGTCAGGACTTGAGGGACTGAGTTATGGAGAGAGGTTGAGCAGGTTGGAATATTTTTCATTGGAGAGTAGGAAAATGAGGGGTGATCTTACAGAGGTATATAAAATTATGAAGGGCATAGATTGGGTGAATGCACAGTCTTTTTCCCAGGGTAGGGGAATCAAAAACTAGAGGGCATGAGTTTAAGGTGAGAGGGGAGAGATCTAATAGGAATATGAGGGGCAACTTTTTCACTCAGAGAGTGGTCAGTATATGGAATGAGCTGCCAGCTGAAGTGGTTGAGGCAGGTACATTAACAACATTTAAAATGTACTTTGATAGGGACATGGATAGGAAAGGTTTAGAGGGATATGGGCCAAATGCAAGAAAATGGGACTATCTTAGATGGGAATCTTGATCGGCATGGACCAGTTGGACCAAAGGACCTTGTTTCTGTGCTGTATGTCTCTATGATTCTCTGACAGGGTAGACATCGAGATGTTTCCACTAAAGGGGGAATCTTGAACAAGGAGACATAGTTACAAAATTAGGGATGGCCATTTAAAACTGAGCTGTGAAGGAACTTCTCACAGGGGGTGGTAAATTTCTGGAATTCTCTACTCGGGAGGGTGTGGAGGCTAGATTATTGCAGGTATTTAAAGGGGAAGTAGACACATTTTTGCAAGTTTGATGAATTGAGGGCAATGGAAAATTGGCACAGAAGAGGAAGTGAGGCCTGAGGCAGATCAGCCGTGATCATATTGGATGGTGAGGTAAGCTTAGTGGGACAAGTAGCCAAATTCTACTCTCATTTTCTTATGTTCTTATGTTCTAACTGCTCTGTTCTACCTTAATCTCCCTCCAGCTCTTCCATTCCTGCTCTGACCTCTCTGCCCCCAGTCTCAGCACTGCTTCAACAAAGTTCAAAGTGACCTTCAGGACCTATAGTTTAGAAATTCAGTAACTCCGTGCCTATCTTACCGGTGTAAATTGGAGCATAAACAATCATATATAGGGCTGGTTAGCCAACACATCCTGACTAATAGCTGGCCTCCTGAGAAGGATGGAAGCAGACATCAATGCTACACAGAAGGTCATTTGTCCGAGAAGCATGCCCTCGCTATTTCAGAGAGCAATCTACTTTGTCATGCTACCTCACTCTTCCCCTATATCTCTGTAAGTTTTTCTCAGTTTCTGTAGAAAATCATGCACTCTTTGGGACAAGCATTTGACCTGGTGCAATTATGTAAAACAGGAGAAAGTGAATCAGCAGACCCGTTTTTATTTCTGTCCATACCTTCTTCCATTGACAACAGGAACAAAAATAAGGGACAACGAAAGACAGACCACCATATTATGCAACCTGAATATCACATGTCTTCATTGTCTCTCATTTCTTTAATCCTTTTTTCTGTTTCTTGAGCCATCCAATCTAATATTTATTTCTTTGTTTTTAATTCCTTCCACTAATTTTTTTTTCCTTTCTGGGAGGAAGATTTCTTACAAACATTGCTTAACAACAACATCGACCTATTTTTAAAGAACTAGGTTATGGGTTTGCTTCCAAAGGAAACCTAAGAGGACTATGAGTGTACTGCATTGTCAGAGGCTCAAAGATTTGGACAAGAGGTTAAACTGATGCTGTTTCATTTGGACATAAAATAATATTGTTAAAGATAAGAGGGACTCCTCACTTTTTACTTCAGTCAACATCACATCAACAGAATTTTTGGTCATTATCATTTACTATTTACTAAGTCTTCTACAAGAGGCTGTAGAGGGTTGTAGACTCAGCCAGCTCCATCATGGCCACAACCCTCCCAACTATCAAGAGCATCTTCAAGAGGCGGTGCCTCAAGAATGTGGTATCCATCACTGAAGACACTCACCACCCAGGACATGCCCTCTTCTTGTTACTACCATCAAGGAGGAGGTACACAAGCCTAAAGACCCACAGTCAACAATTCAGGAACAACTTCTTCCCCTCTGCCATCAGATTTCTGAACGGTCCATGAACACTACTGCGTTATTCCCTTTTTTTGCACTTTTACTTTTGTAGCTTACAGTGATTTTATGCCTTTGCACTGTACTGCTGCAAAACACATTTCACGTCATATAAGTCAGTGATAATAAATCTGATTCCGATTCTGATTCTGATTCTGATTCTTCCTGTGCCTAAAATTGGTCAAAATGTTTTTACATTTCTCGTAGTGGTTACACTTCAAAAGTAATGAATTAGTTCTAAAGTATTTTAGAAAGTTTTGAAGTCATAAAGTCTCCATGTGAAAAGAAATTGTTTTGTTGTTTCCCATCTCCAAATGCCATTCACCTGTTCTTTTATCCAAAGTATGCTGGAAAAAGAATTGAGGATAACGGGATTAGAGTCATGAGAGTTTTTACATGGAGAAAAGGAATGCAATGTCCATGATTCTGGTGTTCAGGTACCATTGACAATGGCACATATACACAAGGTAACTGATTCTACACTGATTATGACACTGAAGGGGGCAATTTTGCCCATTCTAGCTCCCAACAGTGAAGTTCTGCCAGTCCCGCTCTCCTTCTCCTTATTTCCCTCTACTCCTGTTCCTTATTCTCTGTCACATGCCCATCAATTCCCTCTTGATTCTTTTGCCACTTGCCTAGACCACAGTGGACAATTAACCTGCTGGCACATTTACTTGGCACAGTGGCACAGCTGGTGGAGCCAGTGCTGGCCAGGTGGAGTTCGCACGTTCTCCCTGTGACTGTGTGGGTTTCTTCTGGGTGCTCTGGTTTGCCCCCACATCCCAAAGACATGCCGGTTGGTTGGTTAAGTTGTTACTGTAAAACACTCCTCAGGAAGGTGGTAGAAGAATCAGGGTGAAGTTGCCGGGCATGTGAAATAAGTGAGGGAAAAGGATTGGTGTGATTGCTCTGCCAGCTGGCATAGACCTGACAGGCGGAATGGCCTCTTCCTATGTTGTGAAAAATATGATAAATGTGATGCATCTTTCAGATGTGGCAAGAAACAACAACACCCAGTGGAAGTGCCATGAGGTTACAGGGAGAACATGCAAACTCTATCCATCCAGGACCCAAGGTCAGGATCAAATCCAGGACTCTGGAGCTGTGAGACAAAAGCACTAACTATGGCATCACTACATAGAGAATTCACAGAGTACACCACCAAATTATCCAGGTATTACCACCTTAAATATACATATTAACATACAAGAACAAACAAGTTCTCTTGCAGACATCATACCTTGGTCTCAACTGAATTTATTTTCCTTGCAATATACAGCCTAGCCTTTAAGTAAAATCAGCAATTCATACTGTGACAGGGACTCTTTTAAGGTTTGATTTCAAGCATCATCAACAAAATGAAGTCAATTTGACTAAAAGCTGTCACTTCATTCATTCTATACTGAATATAGAACCAAGTGAAACAGTTGTGTCCCATTTTGATATGCCCTTGCATATCAAAATATCTCAAACTGTTTCACAAAATTTGACTAGAGCTTATACAATCATAGAAATGTATGGTGCAAAGGAAACCATTTGGACTATTGTACTATGCCAGCCTAAAAAAGAGCTTTTGAGAAAGGCAGTGGTTGACTGATCATCATAAAAAAGATAAAAATAGTGAATTTGTCCTCTGATGTTTGCTATTATACAACTCCTACGGTTGTCTTGTGTGTCAGGTTTGAAGCACTTTTGGGTACCTCAATGGGTAGCACCCTTGTTTCTCCATCAACCCTACTCCAGAGACAAAGTTATAATTGATAATTAGTAATTGGTTTATTATTATCAAATGTACCGAGATACAGTGAAAAGCTTTTGTTTGCATGCCATCCAGATAGATCATTCCATACATAAGTACATCAAGGTAGTACAAAAGGAAAAAAAGAACAGAATGGAATATAGTTACACCTACAGAAGAAGTGCAGTGCAGGTAGACAAATAAAATGGCAGAGCCATGATGAGGTAGACTGAGAGATCAAGAGTTCATCTTTACTGTATAAGAGGTCCATTCAATTGTCTTATAACAGCGGGATAGAAGTTGTTATTGAGTCTAGTAGTGCATGTTCTCAGGCTTTTGTATCTTCTGCCCGATGGGAGGGGGGAGAAGAGAGAATGGCTGGGGTAGAAGGGGTCCTTGATTATGTTGGCTGCTTTCCCAAGGCAGCGGGAAGTATAGACAGGGTCAGTGGAGGGGAGGCTGGATTAAATGATGGACTGGGCTGCGTTCACATCTCTGCAATTTCTTGCTGTCTTGGGAAGAGCAGTTGCCAAGCTGTGATGCATCCGCATAGGGTGCTTTCTATGGTGCATCTGTAAAGATTGGTGAGGGACATTGGGTTCAGCGGGGGTCATCACTGAACGTCCTTAGCCTTCTAAGGAAATAGGGACGCTGGTGTGCCTTCTTGGTCATAGTGTCCACGTGGCTGGACCAAGACAAGTTGCTTCCGCCGTACAGTACTGTTGGAAGTGCAGACGTTTACTGAGATGATAAACCATGGCTCTGATTGCCTTCTCAGGTGTAAGTGAAAGAATGGAGGTGAGTTCCCTCAGTGAAAAGACTGATATTTATTCCTCAATCAACATCATTAAAAGAAGAAGATTTGGTCATTATCTCTTTATTGTCTGTGGGTGTGGCAGTGTAATATATTAGCTACTGTGCTTCCTATATTACAACATTGACTACATCTCAAAGGTGCTTCATTTTAAAGCACTTTAAAAACTATGTTTATACAAATTAATTAATTCTTTTAGGTTCCTTATAGACCACGTTAGAGAGCTGGAGCTGCAGTTGGATGAACTCTGGATCATTCGGGAAGCTGAGGAGATGATAGATAGGAGTTACCAGGAGGCAGTTACATCCAGGGTGTGGGATGTAGGTAGTTGGTGACCGTTAGGGGAGGGAAAAGGAATAAGCAAACGGTACAGGATACTCCGGTGACTGTTTCTGTGGATAACAAGTATATCGTTTTGGATGCTGTTGGGGGGGATGAATCACCAGTGGAGAGCCACAGCAGCCGGGTCTCTGGCACAGAGTCTGGCTCTGTGGCTCAGAAGAGAAGTGGGGGGGAAGAGGAGTGCGATAGTGTTAGGGGATTCACTGGTAAGGCGGACAGACAGGAGATTCTGTGGACAAGAACAAGACTCCCAGGTGCCAAGGTCAGGGACGTCACAAGTGCACAGCATTCTTAAGGGGGAGGGGGACGAGCCAGAAGTCATGGTGTACATTGGCGCCAATGACTTAGGTAAGATAAGGGATGAAGTCCTGAAGAGCGTGTGTTGGGAGTTTGCAAGGAAGCTAAAAAGCAGGACCTCAAGGATAGTAATCTCTGGATTGCTGCATGTGCCACGCGCCAGGGAGGGAAAGAATAGGAAGATATTTCAGACTAATGAGTGACTGAAGAGTTGGTGCAGGGGGCAGGGATTCAGATCTGTGGATCATTGGAATCTCTTCTGGGATAAGTATGACCTATACAAAAGGGATGGATTACAACTGAACTGAAGGGGGACCAATGTCCTTGCGAGACGGTTTGCTAGAGCCGTTGGGGAGGGTTTAAACTAGGTTGACAAGGGGATGGGAACCAGAGTGTTAGACTAGAAGATGGATCAGTTGGTGTAGAAGTAGATACAGAGAAGGCGAAGAAGGATAGGCAGGGAACGGGGCATAAATGCAATGTTAGATGAATTGAAATGTGTTTACCTTAATGCGAGAAATGTTAAAAATAAGGGTGATGAACATGGAGCATGTATCAGTACATGGAATTACAATGTTGTAGCCATCACAGATCCTTGGCTGTCGCAGGGCAGAATTGGCTGCTTGAGGTTCTGGGGTTTTAGATGTTTCAAAAGGGATAGGGAAGGGGGTAGAAGGGGTGGGGGTGTGGCATTGCTAATCAGAGATAATATCACAGCTGTAGGAAGGGAGGACATCATAGAAGGATCATCTATTGAGTCTATTGTGGGTGAAAGCCAGAGACAGGAGGGGAGTGATCATTCTATTGGGAGTATTCTATAGGCCCACAAATAGCCATTGGGACACTGAGGAGCAGATAAGTGGGCAGATTTTGGAAAGGTGCAAAAATAACTGGGTTGTTGTCATGGGTGACTTCAACTTCCCTAATATTGATTGGCACCTCCTTAGTGCAAAAGGTTAAAATGGGATAGAATTTGTTAGGTGTGTACAGGAAGAATTCCTGACACAGTATGTAGGCAGGACGACTAGAGGAGAGGCCATACTGGATCTGGTACTAAGCAATGAACCTGGTCAGGTGAAAGACCTCTTGGTGGGCGAGCATTTCGGGGATAGTGACCACAACTCCCTGACCTTTAGCACAGCCATGGACAAAGATAGGAGCAGACGTTATGGGAAAGTATTTAATTGGGGGAGGGCAAATCACGATGGTATTAGGCAAGAACTTGGGAGAGTAAACTGGGAACAGATTTTCTCTGGTAAATGCACCGCAGAAATGTGGAGGTTGTTTAGGGACCTCTTACATGGGGTTCTATATAGGTTTGTCCCGCTGAGACAAGGAAAGGATGGTACGGTGAAGGAACTATGGTTAAAAAGAGAGGTGGACGGTTTAGTCAAGAGGAAGAAGGAAGCATATTTAAGGTTTAGGAAACAAAAATCAGATAGGGCTCTTGATAATTATAAGGTAGCCAGGAAGGAACTTAAGAAGGGACTTAGGAGAGCTCGAAGGAGACACGAGAAGGCCTTGGCAAGTAGGGTTAAGGAAAATCCTAAGACATTCTACATGTATATGTGGAACAAGAGGATGACTAGGATGAGGGTAGGACCACTCAGGGATAAGGAGGGAAAATGTGTCTGGAGGTGAAGGAGGTACGGGAGGTCCTAAATGAATATTTGCTTCAGTGTTCACCAGTGAGAGGGACTTAGATGAATGTGAGGTTAGCGTAGAACAGGCAAATTTGTTGGAACATGTCGAGGTTAAGAAAGAAGCAACATTGAAGCTACTAAAAAGCATTAGGATAGATAAGTCCCAGGGGTCAGACAGGATATACCCCAGGTTACTATGGGAAATGAGGGAAAAGATTGCTAGAGTGTTAACGATGATCTTTGAGTCCTCCCTGGCCACAGGAGTGGCACCAGAGGATTGGAGGATGGGCAACAAGAAAGGTAAAAGGGATAATCCCAGGAATTATAGACCAGCGAGTCTTACATCAGTGGTGGGCAAACTATTGGAGGGGTTTCTTAGGGACAGGATTTATGAGCATTTGGGGAAGCATAGTCTTATTAGGGATAGTCAACATGATTTTGTGAGGGGCAGGTCGTGCCTCACGAGCCTAATTGAGTTTTTTGAGGAAATGACAAGACAATTGATGAAGATAGAGCAGTGGATGTGGGTATGGATTTTAGCGAGGCATTTGACGAGGTTCCCCATGGTAGGCTCATTCAGAAAGAGATACGGGATCCATGGAAAATTGGCTGTGTGGATTCGGAATTGGCTTGCCCACAGAAGGCAGAGGGTGGTTGTAGAAGGGGAGTATTCAACCTGGATGTCGGTGACTAGTGGTGTTCCGCAGGGATCTGTTCTGGGATCCCTGCTCTTTGTGATTTTTATAAATGATTTTGATGAGGACGTGGGAGGATGTGTTGGCAAGTTTGCAGATGCTATGGTGGTGTAGTAGGTAGTGAAGAAGGTTGAGGGAGGTTGCAACAGGATTTAGACAGGATGCAGAGCTGGGTGGAGAAGTGGCAGATGGAGTTCAATCCAGAGCAGTATGAAATGATACATTTTGTAATATTGAACTTGAAGGTGGAGTATATGTTAATGGCAGGATCCTTAGTAGTGTGCAGGAACAGAGAGATCTTGGGGTCCAAGTATATAGATACCTCAAAGTTGCTGCACAAGCAGAGAGGGCGGTTAAGAAGGCGTATGGTGTGCAGGCATTCATTAGCGGGGGTATTGAGTTCAAGAACCGAGAGGTAATGTTGCAGCTCTATAAGACTCTGGTTAGACTACACTTGGAGTATTGTGTTCAGTTCTGGTCACCACATTATAGGAAGGATGTGGAAGCTTTGGAGAGGGTGCAGAGGAGATTTACAAGGATGCTACCCAGGTTGGAGAACATATCTTATGAGAAGAGGCTGAGTGAGCTAGTGCCTTTCTCTTTGGAGCGACAGAGGATGAAAGGAGATTTAATAGAGGTGTATAGGATTATGAGAGGCATAGACAGAGTGGACATCCAGCATCCTTTCCCCAGGGTGGCAATGGCCAATATGAGATCTCACCTGTTTAAGGTGCCCGGAGGAAAGTTCATGGGGAGATGTCAGAGGTAGGTTTTTTTTACACAGAGAGTAGTGGGTGCCTGGAATGCACTGCCGGGGGTGGTGGTAGGGTTCGATACGATGGGGTCATTTAAGAGACTATTAGATAGGCACATGAATGAAGGAAAAATAGAGGGTTATGGGAGGTGAAGTGGAGAGGGGGATAGATTGAATGGGGATAAGGTTTATATAGTTTGGCACAATATCGTGGGCCGAAGGGCCTGTACTGTGCTGTACTGTTCTATGTTCTATGTTTAGTAACTCTGTTCGCATTAATGAAGTTTCTACTTCAAAATTGCTCCTGGGCAGAAACAGTTGTGACACAATATGCCAAGCAGCAATTAATGTAAAAAGTACATCTATTCAACATTTGCTTGATGAGAACATATTATTAATTTGTAGCTGACATGTCAGCACCAGCAGAAATATTTATTAATTCATTTTTGAAGGTCTGGGTGTTGCTGATTATGCTAGCATTTGTTATCCATCTCTAGTTGCCTTTGCAAAGGTGGCAGTGAGCCACTTCCTTGAACTACTGCAGTCCTTCTGATGAAAATACCCCAATGGTCTTGCTAGGTACAGAGATGCAGGAGTTTCACCCAGTGACAATATTCATGTGTCAGGATGGTGTGTAACTTGGAGGCGAACCTGCAGCTGATGGTGTTCCTTTGTGCTTGCTGTCCTTGTCCTTGATTGCAGAGGTCATCAGCTTGGAAAGTAGACTGGGTGAGTAGCTCCAGTGCCTGTTGTAAATGCTATACACTATAGAAACCCTGTGTCCTTGGTGAGGACTGAATGTTTTGTGGTGGAGGATGGAACACCAGTCAAGCGAACTGCTTTGACCTGGATTGTGTTGAGCTTCTAAAGAGATGTCGAAACTGCACTTGTTCGGGAGTGGAATGAATTCCACCACAATGCTTGACTGTGCCTTGTAGACGGTGAAAGATTTGGATGCATCACTAACCGCAGGATCCTAGCCTCTGATCACTTCTTGTAGTGACCAAACTTACATGACCATTCCAGCTGAGTTTTTAGTCAGTGGTGACCCCCAGATGTTAATGGTGGGGATTTGTTGATGATAATGTCAAGGGGAGATGATAAGACATTCTCCTGTTGGAAATAGTCTTTGCCTGGTACTACTGTGGCACGAATGTTACCTACTATTGATCAGCTTTATGCAATTAATAAGACACGCAGGCATGGACAGCTTCATTTGCCAAGGACTTGTAAATGATGTTGAACGTTGTGCAATCATCATCTAACATTCCCACTTCTGACCCTATGATGGAAGGGAGGTCATTGAAAGAGCAGCTGGAGATGATGAAGCCCAAGATGTTATGCTGAGGAACTCCTGCAGTGACGTCCTGAAGCTGGGATGACTGGGTCCAACAACCAAAACCATGAAGGAATGGGCAGAGAGGGATGTAGAGGAGGGTTTAACTCTAGATCACAGTACCTGCTGACTTAATTTCTATGTAAACCTCACTTAGAGTCAAAAACACTGAGAGCAACATAGCTGGAGAGCTTAGCGATCAGTGCCAGAAATGTATTCCTTGTCAGCAGTCTTACAAGTGCTATCTGAACACATCAATGCAATGTATTCCAGCAAAGTACAATGCTCTATAATTAATTCATTGTAACTGTGTAATGAATTTGTAGGCATGTTTTTATTCAGATTTACAACTTGCATTCAGAACTCACTGCAAACTTTACAATCCACAACTTATGAGAGGCATAGATAGGGTAGCCTGTCAGAATCTTTTCCCCAGAGTAGAAATGTCAAATACTAGAGGACATGCATTTAAGGTGAGAGGAGGAAAGTTTAAAGATGTGGGACAAGCTTATTTACAGAGAGAGTGGTGGGTGCCTGGAATGAGCTGCTGGGGTAGTGGTGGAAGCAGATACGATAGTGATGTTTAAGAGGCTTGTAGATAGACACTTGAATATACAGGGAATGGAGGGATATGGATCATGTGCAGGCAGAAGAGATTTAGTTTAACTTGGCGTCATGTTCGGCACAGACATCGTGGGACAAAGGACATGCTCCTGTTCTGTACTGTTCAATCTTCTAACAAATAACGGTCCAAGGGAGTCCTTTCAGGAGGAATTATTGAGATGGGCCATTTGACAGCAAATTTCCTTCCCTCAAACAGTGATCAAATCAAGGCTGGACAGTGGGGTGTGGGCAAAAATGCTGAAGGAGAAGTGTTTTGTGCTAATCACATGCCTCCCAGCTATCAGTCATACTTACCTTCCACATGCACAGTTCCATTAAATGCCATTGACTTCAGTGAAGCCAATGTGTAGAAGTGGGTACACTCAGCAATTGCAGCAATTGAATATTACATGGGCAGTGTTGGCAACTGAAGATTAATTACTTCCAGCTAGAATCCATTTAAGAAACTGTGGTGTCTTTGAGGAGGGAACATTGTTCTTTCAGGATAATTAACCAAGTTGGATAAGTGACCCTTCTCATCCATGTCTGTCTCTTAACTTTAATCTATTCAGGAGAATGGTCCGGAACTGAGGTCATTGGCAAACTGCCTGGCTTCACCACTGACCTATAAAATATGTTCCCATGTACCTCATTTGCTTCCCCTCCAACAGAAGCTTGTAGGGAGAAGCTGGCTCCATCTGTTGTGTGTGGAGAGAGGGAGGAGTGTGAATGGTCAGGTCGATAGATGGGGCTGTGTCAGGTTGGGTTAGCAGATCTATGGGTGGTGGTTGTGTCAAGCATCACGTATACATAGGGTGCTGGGGATTGGGTGAGTACCTACCTTAATTCAATATTTATCAGTGTTGATTCCCAGTTTCAGCTGGGAACTGCCCAAGTACGATCCTTTAAGTCACACTTTAAGGCATGAGGGTCGCTGCGGAAGACTGGTTGTACATGAAGGACCCACAGGTAGCAATGGTCACGCTTTGGCAAGAACACACCAGCCTCTTCAAGCCTACCCTAGCATTAATATGATCATGGCTGATCTATGCTGCCTCAGCTCCTCTTCTGTACCATTTCTCCATACCCCTCCATTCCTCAATCTATCAAATATTTGTCCACCTTCACTATAAATACTTCTAATGATCCAGCTTCCACCACCCACCAGGGCAGAGAATTCAAGAGATTCACCACCCTCTGCAATTTCTACATACCTCAATTTTAAATGACTGTCCCCTCATCTTGTAGTGATGTCCCATTGTTTGAGAGTCTCCCACTGGTGAAAACATCCTAACATCTACCGGGTCAAACCCCCTTGGCAAGGTGGAATTGGGAGTGGCAACAAAGCAGGAATTTTACACCTCTGGATGCCATTGTACATGTCTGGGAACATTGATGTGTGTGTATCTCAGATGCATGGAGATCCTGGTACAAACAAAAAGGATGAGAGTGTGGAATGTGGAACCCCTGGATGACAAACGCACAGAGAGTAGAATAAGGCAACAAGGGAAAACTTACATCAGAGCTTAATACAACAGAAAGCCTGGATGATTTTAGAAAGTGCAGTTGTGAAATAGGAAGTGAAATTAAGACAGCAAAGTCAGGGTAGGAAAAAATATTGGCAGGTAAAATGGAAGAAAATCTTCAGAAGTTTTGTAAGTACATGAAGAACAAGAGGATAATTTAGGAAAGGGTAGGGTCGTAAAGAAAAATAATCCACAAATGCTGAAAATCTGAAATAAAAACAGAAAATTCTCAAGACAGCAGGTCAGGCAGCTTCTCTGGAGAGGGATGCAGAGGCAACATTTCAGGTAATGATCTTTCATCAGTGAGAGAACAAACATGTTTCATGTTGTAGAGAAAGAATTAAGGGAAGGCTTGTGATCAGGTGGAGACATTATCCAGGTGATATATGTGCTATTGCTGCCATTTAAGAGAAGTGATTGTTTTTTTTAATCTCCTCTCTGTCGGGAAGAGGTGTTCACAGGGGGTGATAAATGAGGACAGAAGAGAGAAAAACAAACAATACTTGAATTGTGAGATGCAGAACTCGGAAGTTACTGGAATTCTGGAATAAAAGAGAATAGTGGAAAAGCTCAGCAGGTCAGATAGTATGTGTGGAGGAGAAAAACTTAATGTTGCAGTTCAGTTTTGACAGCAGCAGAAAAGGCTTTTTATCTGAAGTTGTTCAATTCGATATTGAGTCCTGAGGGATAGAACATACCTGGACAAAGTGCTTACGTTGAACTTTGATGGAACAGTGTCAGAAAACAAAGACAGAAAGGTCAGAATCTGAGTGGGGTGTAGAATTACAGTGATGAGCAACAGGAAGCTCAGGGTCACCCTTGCAGACAGAACAGGTATTCTGCAAAGCAGTCACTGTGTTTAGTTTCTCCGAAATGGAGGAGACCACATCATGAGCACCAACTGCAATTAACTAGATAAGCTAGATTGGAAAAAGTGCAAGGGAATTGCTACTTCACCTGGATGTACTGTTTGAATCTCTGGATGGTGGGGAGGGAAGAAGTAAAGGGGCAGGTGTTGCATCTCAGTGGTTGCATGGGAAAGTTCCATGAGAAGAATAATGATCAATTTCTTCTCACTTATGTGAAGAGCGGAATGATGACGGGAGTGAAAGGTAGGACCGATTAGGGATAAAGGTGGGAAGCTGTGCCTGGAAGCTGTGGAAGTGGGTGAGGTCCTCAATGAATACTTCTCTTCAGTATTCACCAAGGAGAGGGGCCTTGATGATGCTGAGGACCATGTTGGTAAGGTTACTGTTCTAGAGCATGTAGATATCAAGAGGGAGGATATGTTGGAGCTGTTAGAAAATATAAGGACAGATAAGTCCCTGGGGCCTGACGGAATATTCCCCAGGCTGCTCCATGAGGTGAGGGGGGAGATTGCAGAGCCTTTGGCTAGGATCTTTGAGTCCTCGTTGTCCACAGAAATGGTACCGGAGGATTGGAGGGTGGTAAATTTTGTCCCTTTATTCAAAAAAGGTAGTAGGGATAGTCCAGGAAATTATAGACCAGTGAGCCTTACATCTGTGGTGGGCAAGCTGTTGGAAGGGATTCTTAGAGATAGGATCTATGGGCATTTAGAGAATCATGGACTGATCAGAGACAGCCAGCATGGCTTTGTGAAGGGCAGACCATGTCTCACAAGTCTGATAGTGTTCTTTGAGGAAGTGACCAGACAGATTGATGAGGGTAGTGCAGTAGATGTGGTCTACATGGATTTTAGTAAGGCATTTGACAAGGTTCCACATGGTAGGCTTCTTCAGAAGGTCAGAGGGCATGGGATCCAGGGAAGCTTGGCCATGTGGATTCAGAATTGGCTTGCCTGTACAAAGCAGAGGGTTATGGTAGAGTGAGTGCATTCAGATTGGAGGGCTGTGACTAGCGGTGTCCCACAAGGATCAGTTCTGGGACCTCTGCTTTTCGTGATTTTTATTAATGACTTGGATGAATGGGTAGAAGGGTGGGTTGGCAAGTTTGCAGACGACACAAAGGTTGGTGGTGTTGTGGATAGTGTGGAGGATTGTCGAAGATTACAGAGGGACATTGATACGATGCAGAGCTGGGCTGAGAAGTGGCAGATGGAGTTCAATCCGGAGAAGTGTGAGGTGGTACACTTTGGAAGGACAAACTCCAAGGCGGAGTACAAAGTTAATGGCAGGATTCTTGGTAGTGTGCGGGAGCAGAGGGATCTCGGGGTCCATATCCACAGATCCCTGAAAATTGCCTCACAAGTGGATAGGGTAGTTAAGAAAGCTTATGGGGTGTTAGCATTCATAAGTCAAGGGATCAAGTTTGAGACCCACGAGATAATGATGTAGCTCTATAAAACTCTGGTTAGACCACACTTACAGTACTGTGTCCAGTTCTGATCGTCTCATTATAGGAAGGATGTGGAAGCATTGGAAAGGGTGCAGAGGAGATTTACCAGGATGCTGCCTGGTTTAGAGACTATGCATTATGAGGAGAGACTGAGGGAGTTAGGGCTTTACTCTTTGGAAAGAAGGAGGATGAGAGGAGACATGATAGAGGTGTACAAAATATTAAGAAGAATAGATAGAGTGGACAGGCAGCGCCTCTTTCCCAGGGCATCAATGATCAATACAAGAGGGCATGGCTTTAAGGTAATGGGTGGGAAGTTCAAGGGAGATATCAGAGGAAAGTTTTTTACCTAAAGAGTGGTTGGGGCATGGAATATGCTGCCTGGGGCAGTGGTGGAGGCAGGTACATTGGTCAAATTCAAGAGATTGCTAGATAAGCATATGGAGGAATTTAAAATAGAGGGATATGTGGGAGGAAGGGCTTAGACAGTCTTAGGCGAAGTTTAAAGGTCGGCACAACATTGTGGGCTGAAGGGCCTGTATTGTGCTGTACTGTTCTATGTTCTATGTTCTCATCTCACCATCCTGGGATCCAAACAGTCCTTCCAGGTGAAGCAGCATTCACCTGCACGTCTCCCAGTTTAGCACATTGCATTTGATTTTCTTGATGTGATCTCTAAAATGACAAAGCAAATTGGGTGACTGATTTCTAGAATGCCTTCACTCAGTTCTCAAGGGTGACCCTGAGCTTCCTTCTCACTGCTGATGCTATTTTGTTAATTTCCGTCCTCACTCATAATTGACGATTTTCACTCTTGACAAAATGGTTCATTTTCTAGTACTTAGTTCTCTTCACAACTGAGTGCGAATTCATTTTTAGTATGGACACCTGTTTTGGTGTTCATTCATCAAATTCACAGCAAAGCAATCATCTGCTAAATTAGGGATCTGCCTCATTACTAGCTTCTGGAGTAAACAAACCTTTGGCTCATTCTAGCTAATAAAAAGAATACTGCAGGGAATAGAAAATTACTTTTGTACACCAAAATGACCAGCTTGAAGAAGGTAATATAAACAACTGCCTACACATTGTAATAGTGTCAAAGCAAGTCTAAATGTAGACCAGTCTGCTAGCCTTGATTTTATTGAAAACGTGACTAAACAATTGTACAGATGAATCATTTTATTGTTAAATGGAATACTAATGATGAATAGTACAACGTTATTATGATGCTCCTACAACAAAACAAAATGCCCCAATCACAAAACAATGTGGGAGTCATAAATGCAATATAGTCACAGGAAAAGAACAGACTTCTATCACTGTTATTAACTTCAATAGCACAAATCACATCCATTAGTATAATCCTATCAATCACTGGTTAGTTTTCAGTTGAAAGAGTACTCTTGTTCACTTCTTGTTAACTAACCTGGATTTGTTAGGGGTTCCAGTCATATGACGTAATGTGTTTTGTCTTGTCATGAAGCTGAGCTGACAAATACACACCAATTAATGTTTTTGCTTTTATTTTTTCAAAGGATATGAACATCACTGGCAATGCTAGCATTTACTGCCCCTTTCCAACCGCCCTCAGAAATAGAGTCATAGATAGGCCAGACCAGACCAGGTAAGGAGTGCAAATTTCCTTCATTATAGGATGTAGGGAACCTGACTGATTTTTACAACAAAAGTCCAGTGGTCTCTTGGTTACCATTACTGAAACAAGATTTTGTCTTTAAATTCCAGGTGTATTTAATCACTTGTATTAAATCCCCTGCTGTTATGGTAGCACTCAAATTAGCACCTCTGGATCAATTGTTCAGAACTCTGAGTGTTAGTCCTGTAAGTTAAGTGTTATGCTACCACATACCTTATTTCTAATAAATGTAACCTTAGCTGAATATATTTCATTCAAACATTTCAGAGATCAGAAATAGAATTATATGTTAACAAATTATTTTACTGGTTAGCTTTTCCTTAAATTTATTCTCCAACAATAGTTCCTGAGTTCAATTATATTCCAGCATCCTGCAGTACTAAGAGAATTAATAGTTTGTTTTGACATTATGAGTCAGTATACCTCATTTATCTCTTGGATCACTTTGAGTCTCCCCTTCTATTTCTTAGACTATTATAGTGAATAGAGCAAAACTACTTTATCATCACAAAACAGTCATATAGAAGACCAAGAAATAAATATCCTTCCTGTTGCAACATCAAAGATTAAATGTAGCATTCTGCAAACAACGTTGAAGGCATGAAAGGGTACTTGAATTAGCACTCTAGTTGCATTGTCTTTATAATTCTTATTGACTTCATATGATGTCAAATAATATAGTAGCTTAATGTTTCAAGCTGATGACCTTTCAACATAATATAATGAAAGGTGAAAGCCCTGATATGTTACATAGAAGAGTACAGCACAACAACAGGCCCTTTGGCCCACGATATCTGTGCCGAACACCATGCCAAATTAAAGTAAATCTCTTCTGCCTGCACATGATCCATATCCCTCCCTGTATATTCATGCGTCTATCTAAAAGCCTCTTAAATGCCACTATTGTATGCTTCCACTACCACTGTTAGCAGCCCGTTCCAGGCATCTACCGCTCTCTGTGTAAAAAACTTGCCCCGCACATCTCCTTTAAACGTTCCCCCTCTCACCTTATATGTGTGTCCTTTAGTACTTGACATTTCTACACTGGGAAAAAGATTCTGACTGTCTACCCTATCTATGCCTCTCATAATTTTATAAACTTCTATCAGGTCTCCCTTCAGTCTCCAATGCTCCAGAGAGAACAGCCCAAGTTTGTCCAACCTCTCTTACAAGCTCATACCCTCTAATCCAGGTAGCATGTTAGCTTTGTTTTTCTCACCACAGATGCATTCTGACTTGTGAACATTTCCACCATTCCTGCATTATTTCTGATTTCCAGCATTAATAATATTTTGCTTTTGTAATAATATTGCTTGTTTCAAAGTTGTTGTGTGAAAAGCTATTTTTGCTTAACTGTAGGTCTTCTTCATGAAAGCAACTATGTGACAAACAGCAAGAAAATTTAATAGGAAGGCAAGGACAAAGCTGAGCAAGCCTACAAAATTCATTAATCTGGATACAGAAATATTCATCAAGGTCTAGAACTAAAGCTGATCGCATCAAATTCTATTTTATAATTTTATTGTTGTCTTGATTATGGAATTCTCATTAAATAATTATAACAGAGTAATATTATTTCATCGAGGTGCTGAAAATTCAGTCACAGTTCTGAACCCAGCTGCTGGTGCTTGTTGTTGGATTCAGCTCGAAACTTCTCCCTGGTTTTATGGACCAACTTGCTTTCCACATTCTTGATGGCTTTTAATAATATCTACATAAGAGGATTAGTAAACAGTCACAGCATTACTAAGTCGGAGATTGATTATGTATTCAGTGTATAAGGATAATAATGAATTCAACATTACACATGAATCCTATTGTGCTTCAATTCAACCAAATCTAATTAACTAAACCTCTGAATTGGCAAATTCTAAAGTATTTAGTTGATTAAAAGTGCAGGAAAGTCAAAGAGTCGTACAGCACAGAAACAGACACTTTGGCTCACCATGTTCACACTGAGCTCTTTGCCCATGTACACAAATCCTGTTTGCCCACATTAGGACCATATCCTTCTCTGTCTTGACTATTTAATATCTGCCTAAGTGCCTCTTAAATGTTATAACTGTATCTAATTCCACCACCTCCTCTGGCGATGCATTCCAGATATCAACCACTCTCTGTGCAAAAAACATACCCCTCAGATCCCCTTTAAAACTTCTTCCTCTCAGCTTAAACCCATGCCCTCTTGTTTTCGATACTCCTACTATGGGAAAAAGATTTTGACTTTCTACCCTGTCTATGCCTCTCATAATCTTGTACATAAAACTAAGAAAGTTGATTCTTAGAAAAACTAGTCATGAATTTTATTGACATTTTCAAAATGTTGGAGTGATTCCTGATTTTGAAGAGATAAGGAATGATCTTATCTTCTGAATTGGAGTGAGGTTCTGTGATCAATGAGCCTGTCTCTGCTTGGCCAAAAGCAGGAGTACTTGACTTTAATGAACAGACCTCAATGGCATGGTATGTCGGGACCTCTGACCAAAAGGATCCGGAAGTCAATAGAAAGTGGCTGCGCGGTAGCTAAAACCATGGGAGCAGAGAGGCAATTGGGGTGCTATCCCTGGCATGGGGCAGGAGAACAGAAGAAGAATTATACATAACAGTGGAGAGGAAGCCAGGAGCAGGGGAATTTGTTAGGGAATAAGGAAACATCTTTGCTCCCCAGCAACACAGAGACCTAGGTAATATTATCTTCTTTGGTCTCATCTCATCTGTTCC
Source organism: Pristis pectinata (assembly GCF_009764475.1). NCBI lineage: Eukaryota > Metazoa > Chordata > Chondrichthyes > Rhinopristiformes > Pristidae > Pristis > Pristis pectinata. The sequence goes on along the minus strand of NC_067419.1, from coordinate 38,183,931 downwards.
TGGAAGATCTGACCTTGCAAGAAAGCTAGCATTGCTTCTCGGTGAAAAAACAACAAGATGCTGGAGGAACTCAGCAGGTCAGGCAGCATCAGTGGAGAAAAACAGTCAACATTTCAGGTCAGGACCCTTTTTCAGGACCTTATATCAATGGAAATAGGTTACTTCATTGTAGCAGTTGATACAGCATTGAACCTGAAGCATGGTACATGTAATGTTTCAGTAGGTAAAAAAGTAACACATTTTCTTAAGATAGAGTTATAGAGTCATAGAATTATAGAGCACAGAAACAGGCCTTTTGGTTCAACTCATCCATGCCAACCAAGGTGGCTACCTGAGTTGGTCCCATTTACCTGGCCCATATCCCTCTAAATCTTTTCTATCCATGTACCTGTCCAAGTGTCTTTTAAATGTTGTAATTGTCCCTGCCTCTGCCACTTCCACAGATAACAGCAACTTACCAACTTCTATTATTTCTTTTGGTTGGCAAAAGTTAATTCACTATGAACATTAGTGTTGTAATGGATACCAATTCTGTATTAAATGGTTGTAAACTTGTATGTTTGCATTAAAGAAGCAGATATCAATTATTCATGCTTATAATGTTGTTTCATGTAACAAATGGGTCCTGGATTAATGGTGTATTTTCTCACACAGGTGTGGAAATGCTCCATGTGTTCTGAACAGCCTCCTGTGGATGGTTAGGCCTGTCTGATCATTATGGACAAGGCCTTCAATTACTTTACTGTGAAAAAATGTTCTCTTGAATGTATCCTTGTACTGTGCTTGATCATGTACTTGGGGTTAGTCTCTAAGTAATGTGTGCCAAATACATTTACAGTATCTACTTTTTTTCAAACTCGTGCTATCATGACATACTTCAACGATTACTGCATGCAAATTAATTGGCTGCCTGCTAAAGTTGCCTAGATTCAGATCTGTTTACCGACTTCAGTGTTTGGAAAGGACTCTTTTTGATGTGACTAGTGATATTTACATGGAGTTTTTAATATGAAAAGTAAACTTTATTCATAAAATATAGACTGGAAATACAAAAAAGTGCACAGCTTTCTCTACATTCATAGTGTCTGTACTTTTGTCATGTTATCAGCTCTATATATTTGTAGTGTTAGCACATGGTGTACAGAGCACCACTGCCACTCATGGCCTCTTGGGATAATACAAACTTTGTGTTTGAGGGGCTTTTATACTGGGCTTAGTCCCTCCATGTCTCATGGCAACAGGACCTTAGACTTCAGTCCTGACTGCTTTGCATTGGCTGCACCAAGCTTCAATGCATCCCTCAGCACATACTCCCACAACCTGGAATGTGCCAGTCAACAACATTGCCCTACAGACATCTCATCGTACTGGAAGGCCGACAAGTTTTGAACAGACCAAAGTGCATCTTTCACCAAGTTGATGATCTTCCAGCAGCAGCTGATGTTTGTCTCAGTAAGTGTGCCTGGGAACAGCCCACAGATCAGAGAGTCCTCTGTTAAGCAGCTGCTTGGAATGAACCTCGACAAGGAACCTGGGAGTGCAGCTTTATTTTTATTTCAATGTTAGGTTATAGACATGAAGTAACAAGTTTTTAAACTTGATTTTCTTTCCATGCCTTCCTCACTCTCTGCCTCCATTCTTACCTCAGCTTTTAACAGTTGTGGAACAAGATCATTTGTCAGAAATATTATTCTCTTTAAATCATAGGCCTTGTGTGTTTTTCATTAATTTATTGTTTATTTCCAGTTTAAAAGTGTTTTTAAATGCTTATTTGTATTTTATGTATATTTGTGGTAAAGCTTTTCAATATTTGTTCCACAGTATATACTGACTGTGTTGAAAAGTCACAGCTCAATTTGATGTCTGATGCATTCCTTGCAGGGTTAAACCATAGGAAGCCAGTAAAGTTGTTCAGCCCAACATGGATCATGACATAATTTTCATAAGGATAAAGCAAATAATTCTTGCAGAGGTGAGGTGGCTATCAAGTGTAATTAGGTAACACTTGAGTCCAATAAATTTATCATTAGCAAGTCAACCAATGGAAAGAAACAGAACTATGATCCCATCCATTCTTTTGCTCTCCTCTCCGTAATTTAAAACAGATAAAATGGTTTAAGGTAAAATTAGCAGAAGGCAAGGCTAAAGTGGCTGAAACACTTTTTTTCTCTCTTTCCCAGTTCCGATAAAGGGTGTTCTACCAGAGATATTTTTCCCTTCCCCCAAATGCTTCCTGACCTGCTGACCCACCTGTTTTTATTTCAAGTATGTCTTCACCTTAGTTAAATATGCTGATATCTATATAGTTCATAAATCATAAATCATGATCTACCAATTCAGGAAAATTCAAGTGCTTTTCATCTTGGGCTTGTAGGTCAATCTTGGTGCTGAACTTTCAAACCCACACCCAATTCATTGCGAAGTTGTTTTTTTATTCAGCTGATCATTGATTGCGTGTGCCAGAATACTCTACTCTTAGCTACATGAAACATCATCATCACTTCAAGGATCAATCTCCTTCTTCAACCTTCCCCTGTCTTATGACATCTCACACCCAGTGTAAGCTGGACTCATTATGCCTATCCTTATCCAATTCTATTGGTTCCTTGTACCTCAGCAATCTGAAGGTGTTCATTCTTGTTTTCCATTTCTTGCAAGGTCTGATCCCACTGTACCCGAACCACACTCGCTAACCAAACCTTTCCGTTCTTCTGTTTGATTATATTGCCTCTCATCCAGTGTTACAGTTGCTTTAGCCTTGTTTTCTGCTAATTTTTACTTTAAACAATTTTATCTGGCAACCTCCTTCACTACCTGAACAATCTCCAGAAACCCTTCATAGTTCCTTCCTAAAATCATTGGAGGTAGATATTTATGTAGGGATTTTTATAATTTGATGCTCTAACATTGACCGTTATGTCACATCTTTACAGAGACTGCTCATTGAGATTCTGGGTGGTACTTTCTCTTTTTTTTAAAAGGACAAACTCCAAGGCGGACTACACAGTTAATGGCAGGATTCTGGGTAGTGTGGAGGAGCAGAGGGATCTGGGGGTTCATATCCACAGACCCCTGAAAGTTGCCTCATAGGTGGATAGGGTAGTTAAGAAAGCTTATGGGATGTTAGCATTCATAAGTCTTGGGATCGAGTTTAAGAGCCGCGAGGTAATGATGCAGCTCTACAAAACTGCGGTTAGACCACACTTAGAGTACTGTGTCCAGTTCTGGTTGCCTCATTATAGGAAGGATGTGGAAGCTTTGGAAAGGGTGCAGAGGAGATTTACAAGGATGCTGCCTGGTTTAGAGCGTATGCATTATGAGGAGAGACTAGGAGAGCTAGGGCTTTACTCTTTGGAGAGAAGGAGGATGAGAGGAGACATGGTAGAGGTATATAAAATATTAAGAGGAATAGATAGAATAGATAGCCAGCGCCTCTTTCCCAGGGCACCAATGCTCAATACGAGAGGGCATGGCTTTAAGGTAATGGGTGGGAAGTTCAAGGGAGATATCAGAGGAAGATGTTTGACCCAGAGAGTGGTTGGGGCATGGAATGCACTGCCTGGGGCGGTGGTGGAGGCAGGTACATTGGTCAAATTCAAGAGATTACTGGATAAGCATATGGAGGAATTTAAAATAGAGGGATATATGGGAGGAAGGGGTTAGATAGCCTTAGGTGGGGTTTAAAGGTCGGCACAACATTGTGGGCCGAAGAGCCTGTTTTGTGCTGTACTGTTCTATGATTCTATGATTTTATGATTCTATGACATGCTGAAACTTGCTATTTTGCATGAAATCTATCTAGGTATTTCATTGTAAATGAAAATCAAAAAAACTGTAGATGCTGGAAATCTGAAATAAAAACAGAAAATACTAGAAATACTCAGCAGGTCAGGCGGCATCTGTAGAAAGAGAAACAGAGTTAATGTTCCTGGTCTAAGACTCTCTGTCAAAACTAATGCAGTTCCGATGAAGGGTCTCAGACTTGAAACATTAACTCTTTTTCTCTTTCCACAAGTATTGCCTGATCTGTTAAATACTTCTATAATTTCCTGTGTTGGATTCAACTATTTTAATTAGTTTTTTAAACATGTATAATGTTTAATACACTTCAAGTGGCAGCACAAGGAATGGCCGCTTACTAGCTTATTTGTTCGTCCATCAGGTAAATATGTGGTTTTTTCATTGGTTTGTTACGGACTCAGTGAAAGTCCCTTTAAGATAGAGAGTGTGTGTGTATGTGTGTGTGGGGCGTGCTTACGTCAATAGAAGATAAAGGACGTAATGACATTGTTGAAGAAGGCAGAAGAAGAAGGAGAGAGAGAGAGAAGGGAGAGAGACACCAGCCTGCTTGTTTTCTCTATCGATGGATGAGAAACAATAACTGTGTTTGCCACTGAAATCCATGTATGGAAGTTGGAAGTAATCCGGTGGAGTTCACTTTGTTGCTGACCTGTAGAAGGAAACAGGTATTTGTGTGTGGACGACCACGGTTCGGATGCTTTTCGGGGTGAGGAAGTCACTACCGAGTAAACACTGGAGTGTCGTTTGGGTTCCATCGTGGAACATTTGGATTTCGTATGTACTCTCTCTATGTTTTTCTACATCTACATCTTATCTTCAGACAACGGTGGTTGTTGAAGAAGCCCTTGCTCATGTTTCACCTTATGGCTTGCGGAACTGAACTTTAAGAACCATTCAGGAACTGGGAGTTTTGGACTTTGTCACACACACACATGAAGAGTTTAGTTTTGGGGTTAACGTTCGAGGTTTAACATTTTTGAATTCTAACATACTAACATTTTTACTTTTATTTTACGTATTATCATAAGTAGTGATTAATAAAATAGTTTTTAACACTGAATCATGCACAGTGTGTTTCTTTTGTTGCTGGTTTGTGACAGGTTGGTTTGGCCACAAGTATCTAATAGGTTTCCTGATTGGACTATTGTTAGCTAAAGAGCATCTCTTATCTCAGGTATAAGAGGTATCACTTTTTGTTACTCTCTCTCTCTTGCTCGTCTCGCCCCTGGCCGGAGATCATCTTTTGTTCCCTTTGTCTTGGCTCATCAAAGCTAGTGCCATGTGCTCTGTGACTGTTTCTTTGTTTTAAACTTTCCAATAAAACTTTGAAGCACCAAGTTGTTTTCAACTCATTCCTGGACTCCTGAAAGAACCTGTGGATTTGAAAATAACCGGATCCGACACCTGCTTTGGTAAGGTATTTTGTTTGCTATGTTCGTATTCCATCAGCAGCTATAACTGAGCAAAAACATGTGCTTTTCTTGATCAGTGACCATGTTTTTACTGTTATTCTCATGTATTATTACATGAAAACTGACAACTTGAGGAATTTAGTTGAAATAAAGTAAGAAAAAATATTTTGTAATATTGTTCGGGTTCTTAACGACATCCATGTAAATATTACAATTGCAATACAGATATATGGACATATGCAGAATTATGATAGTCACATTTATAGAGTAGTAGCTGTACATTAGTAAAATGTCTCAATAATTGCTTTATTACAGCAGGAAAGTAATATAGGATTTTGGAGAAAGAAACATTGTTAACAAATCTATTGGCAATTTGTACCCTAATTAGCATTAACCAATAGAATCATTTTGGATTGCACAAAGATATGGACTATCTGTAAACCTTAAATAATATTATACAAAGGTCTAATTAAATACAGTAACTCACTAATGCACTACTAATCAAATCATGTTACTGACTTGATATGTCTAAACCAGAGGAGCACAAGGGAGCCACTTAACTCAGGATTTACATTCAAGATGTTTTCTGTAGCACTCCGTGGATATTGGTTTGTGGCCATCTCATAAGATATGCTCTGCATCTAGAACCTTTGGATATATTGGAAAAGAAGGGTAATTTTAAGTGAATGTACTTTTTTCTACAATGCACTCTAGGATTACCCATCAATATATGAATCATTCATTCTGTTTTTGTCCATTAAAAGGGTTGTATGGACCTGTCACTGAGAGATTGCAGATTTGGCATTAAATTATCATGGCCAAATGACTAAAAGGCATGACTGCATTGTTTAAATCACAAACTCCTGCAGAACACAGATAAGATGAAACACATAAATTCGCCATGCCTTTGATTATGGTCAGTTCCTGAAAGAACGCTTTGAATCCCACAAGTCTTTCTTCATTGTTTCAATCACTCCTCAGTCTAATGAACAAAGGTCTCCATAATGTTCCCCAATAGACTGATTGCATTTTGACCATACAGTTTTATGCCAGGACAGATTTACCAGCAGAATCTGATCTTTAACAATGTTAAACAATAATAATTTAAGTATGGAGATGCATTTACAGTGATCAGAGAAATAGGACTAATTTCTATTCATGCATAGTTCTTATTCAAACATAAAAACAAAGACTTTGCAAAGATCGTGGCTGTATATTCTTTATTAACAAGTGACATTTCAAATGAAACCTAAATTAATGGTTTCAACTTATTTCTCCAACCCATCCCTACAGTTCAAATAATACAATCAGTAACATTGTTAGTTAAATATCTTTCACCTTTTCACATTGCTGACAAATATCACTCAGATAATTAGTTTTTGACAGTCACATTACTGTAATGAAAATATTACTAATGTGACAATGTTCTTTTGTATATATACCTCCCCAGTGGGTACTTAGCTAGCCGAACTAGGTTTTCTTTTACGTTACTAATGATAGTTTGGTGACTGACTAGAATAGATGTGCTTTTACTTTCTCTCAGGATGTGGTATCTCTGACAAGGTCAACATTTAATAGTCATCCCTCATAGAACTCAAGAGAGTGTTGGTGAATCACCTTCTTAAGCCACGTCAGTCAGTGCTTTGTAGATCCATTAACCTCCATTGTAAATTAGGCTAACAGATAAAATGATGTGGTTTACCAAAGAATCACCCTTATCACCAGACCACCATTAATTTACAGTAGACAAAGAAAATGCTGGTTGTCAGGTTTCAATATTTTTGTCTGCTTTTACAATGACAGAATTTAAAATAAATGCTTAATTAAAAAAAACAGAATGTTAAAAGTATTTTTAAAGGAGACCAAAGTGGCTAACATTAAATATTTATTTCATTTTTAATAGGCTTTAAACATTAGTGAATTTTAGAGACGCTCAGAAGCAATGAAAAGTCTTGACGACTTTGACAGGTCACAAAACTAGGGGATGTGGCTTTGCCATCCATCAGATGTTTCCAGAGGAGATTTATGGGTGGGATTCATTGTACATTACCTGGTTATGTTAATAAAAGCCCACATATCACATAGATTCATGCCACTCAGCTCCAGGACCATCCTGGCCAGTAAGATTGGCTATACGGATGTTCAGGGCTGTGGGCACCATGGGTGGTAAATGTTGACTGAGCAAAATCCAGCCCAAACTGTTGAAGTTCTCCTAAATTGTTAGAATTATCAAATGACAATATCACTGGCTATACCATCCAATCACAGGTAACAGTTCATGAAAGAGACTGGGTGATTACTAATTTGGTTATTTGGAACATTGGAAAATAGCTGTTGATTTGATGTCAGTTGAACTACTTTTGCCTTGTGAAGATAATGGGCTGAATTGTGCTGCCCGTGGCTGGGAGTTCTGAATGAAACCAGTCACATTCAACCGTTCAAACCGAAGTATGTCCTGGAATCATGCCACGTGTTGCAATTCCCAGATTTGCCAATGTTTTTGGGAGGCTATATCTATCAGTTCCTTCCTCTACTGGAGTCTACATGGAGTCCAGCACCAGAACCCTGCTCTAGTGGGATTTCCTGGCATTATGTGATTTCGTTTGGATCCTGCAGTGGGTTAGACTTGGTACAGGATCTGAAACCTCATTGATTTTATGGGGATTGTAAGCAAAGAAGATAAGATTATTACACATTTTTCTTTAGTTCATTGTTTTCAATTATTTCTAAGGTGTATTTAAATAACTTCTTAAATAATTTATTTTGTAATTATTTATTTCAATCTTCTATGTCTCGGAATTTCCGGGACATTTAAAACTGTGATAGATTTGGTAGCTGACGAATCTCTGCCCCAGGTTTGCCTTTCAGAGGGGTGGCCCACCATTCATTGCTTTGTCACTGTCCAGGCTTCACCACTGCATTCAAGGGTGCAGGGGTTCGGTGAGCTGGGTCCCAGGCATCCAGCCCAGGAAAGTGCCAACCTGCAGGGACACTAGACAGTCATTCTGGGCAGTGATCCTGGTCCATTCAGTCAGCATGTCACCAACTTTATGGTGAGGTGCATGGAGAATCAAAATGCCTGCAACTGGAATGCTTTCTTTTTAAGACTTTTAATGGTGAATGAGATTTAGGTGATAATGAAATTCAATTAATGAATGTGCCTTTGTTACTTTGCAAGAGAGGATGATGTCTGAGCCAGTTAGTGTGTTCTGTGATTCACAGGGACATTAGAAAGTTTGTCCTGTGAACAATTGCCCAGAAGAAACGCTAAGTTAAATATGTTACCACAAAATAAATAAAATGAAGGCTGACACAAGTAGCCATTTTGTTTGGAATGAAAATATATAACAAACCTGTCTTAATGGAAATGGGTTGTGAACTTATTCCCAACATTATCATTGGAAGTTGTAATTGGAGATTTAGAAGAACGTTTCCTGCAGTTGTTGGGGATTTGAGGCTGTTGCGTTCATGTCTCGATGGAGCCATGTTTTTTTTTAAACACAGCTCAATGCCCCTGTGAATCCGAACGTGTCATGTTTATGTGTGACATTCATTTCTCAGTGGGCAGTGTCCTTGCCTGCAGACAGAAAAATGTGATACCCCACCTCAGTCCAGAGAGATGTGAGCAGTATCTGAGGTTGATGCTCCTGTGCAGTACAAAGGATGCACTGTACTGTGCCAGGTGTTGCTCAGGTATGGAAAGTTAAACTGTCCTCTCATATGTAAAATAACAATGCATTTGCAAAATTTAAATTGTGAATATGGAGGAAATTTTGTAGTTGACGGAAATTGAAATAAAATAGCACTGGTAATCCACAGCTGCTGCAGGCAACAATCTTAGAGAAAAGAACAGAGTCAATGTTTCAAGTCAGTGACATTCCAACACAATGCAAGGAATGACTATCAAACAGTTGTAGCAAGAGGACAGGAATAGCATGGTGTCCATCCCAATATTTGTTCCTCAACCAACATACCTGAAGCAGATTACTCGGTCTTTGTTGTTTGTGGGACTAAGCTTTGTGCAAATTAGCTACTGCACTTTCCAGCTCATACTTCACAATTACATCATTGTCTATAAAGTTCTTTATAATTTTCAGTAGTTTTAAGACGGACTTTATTAATGAATTTTTTTTCCTAGTATGATCAGTAGCCAGATTATGTGATTTCTTTTATATTTATTGAAGGGACGTGGGCTTTGCAGGCTGAGCCAGCACTTAATTGCCCAGCAACAAACAATCTGCTGGAAGATCTCAGCATCTGTGGGAGGAAAGGAGTTGTTGACATTTTGGGTCGAAATCTTGCAAAAGGACTTAATTGTCCATCCTTAATTGTCCTTGTGAAGGTGGTGGTGAGCTGCCTTCTTGAGGTGTGGGTATGCCGCAATGTTGTTAGGGAGGGAGTTCCATGACCTTGACCCAGTGACAGTGAAGGATCGGTGATTTATTTCCAAGTCAAGATGATGTGCGGCTTGGAGGGCAACTACCAGGTGGTGGTGTTGCCATTCTTTTGCTGCCCTTGTCCTTCAAGCTCATAGAGGTCATGGATCTGGAAGGTGCTGTCTAAGGAGTCCTGGTGAGTTGCTGCAGTGCATCCTGTAGATAATATAAACTGCTGCTACTGCGTGTCAGTGGTGGAGCAAGCGAATGGTTGTGGATGGGGTGCGTATCATGCAGTAGGGAGCAAATAAGTGCCCATGCACCATTTGAACCATCTTATCACCTTTAAGAATCACACTCTTTCCCAAATTATGCATCTTCTCACTGACATTTGTCTAAAAATTGGATTGAAACATATTTAATACACTAAGTCTTTGTTTTGCGTGGATTTGATGAAAGGTCCTCATTCTGAAACATTAACTATGCTTCTCTCTTGAGTATCTCCAGCATTTTCCCTTTTTATTTGAGCTATCCGGTGGTGTGTAGTCCAAATGTCAAATTGTGACCCTCAAAAAGATTGCAAAATTGATTATAAACAAGTGTACAGCTCCACAGCATGGTTTCAGCATCAAGGGATGTACTGTAACCTGGTGGGACCAGTTTTATTCTTTGCTAAGCAACCCTCAGCCATTAATCCTCAACCCCCAACATAGTATGACAGAACGGCTGCATTCTGTGTCTTCACCCCAGGATCAGCTACCCTCCCAGAATCATCTGCCACACCTAGTCCAAGCTTGTGCTACCTACTGGATGACCAATGAGTCAAACATTACATTATGTTCTAATTAGTTGTATTCTCCAAAAAAAACTTGTAGTTTGAGCATAGACTATAAATGTGCATTACCACTGAATATTGGAGCTGTCCTCTGAAGCATCCAAATGTCAGCAGAATGAATCTTTAAAAGGCACCTAAACAAGAAAGGCAGTCCATTGTGCTTTGTTCTTTTGGTATCTGTTCAATGACGGTCATTTTCTGGACCTGGAAGCTCCGATTTATGTGAAATAGGTAATAGCGATGTACATCATTAAGCGTGGGCCTGAACCTGGGAAAACATGAATCACAAACCAGAAGGCATAGGTTTAAGGTGAGAGGGGAAAAATCTGAAAGAGACCTGAGGGACAACTTCTTCACACAGAGGGTGGTGAGTATATGGAATGAGCTACTGGAGGAAATGGTTGAGGCAGGTACAGTAGGCAGGACAGCATTTATCCTGCTAAGTCTCTTGAATGGACCTCTAGTACTTTAAAGATAAACTCTTGACCTCACAATCTACCTCATCATGGCCCTTGCACCTTATTGTCCGCACTCCACATTCTCTGTAACTGTAACTGTAACTGTGACACTATACTCTGCATTATGTTATTGCTTGCTTTTCCTTGTTCTACCTCAATGTACTTTATGTTTTGAAATGATCTGTATGGATGGCATGCAAAACTAAGTTTTCAAGGTACATGTGACAATAATAAACCAATTCCAATTCCAATACCAACATTTCAAAGACACTTGAATAGGTGCATGAATAGAAAAAGTTTAGAGGGCTATGGGCCAAATGCAGGGAAACAGGACTTGCTTAGACGGGCATCTTGGTCAGCATGGATGAGTTGGACCAAAGGGGTGCTTCCATGTTGTATTACTCTATGACTCTATGATCAAACCACTGAGAATCACAACAAGTGCTAGGTTCGATCTCACAATCTGCCTGATATCACCTGGAAATAATCACTCATGCATTTTACTCTGGGTAAAACTGAAATGGGTTTATGTAACATTGAAACAGGTTTCTATGTTCATCATTTAGAAAGGAAGATTAAAAAATCAGTTTTCAAGTTCTGAAGTGGACCAGTGATTCAATTTAATGTCAAGGACAGACTTGCCTTAAAGGACATCGCAAATGTGTGCTCCAAGGAAAAGAAAATAACAACTGGTATTTTAATGGTCCATGAACTGGTTGAAGATTACACAGACTATTTTTACCACTAAACAACACTGCTGCTTTAAAAATAGCAAGACAATCTCTAGGATCCTGTACTCATATAATACAGCACAAAAATTTCCCAGGGATTTAGTTTGCAGAGTCAAGTCCAAAGCCAAGGAGTTTACGTTGAAATTTATTGAAATATTTTTCAGCTCCAACTGGAGAATTGTGTTTAATGCTGGTCAGTGCACTACAGGGTAGATCTGAATGCCTTGGGGAAGGTACAGGAACTTTACCAGAACGGTCCCAGAGATGAGAGACCTTGATCATTTGGGTAGGCTGAGTTTGTTCTTAGAGCACAAAAGGTTGAAAGGTAATGTGCTTGAAGTCTTCAAAGTCAATGGGAATAGGGAGAAGTTGCTTCTATTGGTGGAAGGATAGAGAATCAGAGAACACAGGTTTGAGGCGATTGGCAAAAGAACCAAAGGTGACAGGACGAGAAAACATTTTTCACACAGCAAGTTGTTATGAACTGGAATTCATTGTGTCTGCAATTGGGCAGTGTTGAACCATACTTCTGTCAGACATGGAAAGTGTGCTTACTTATTGAACACATGGGGCATAATGGACTTACAGAATTATGTATGTGACAAGGTAAATCACATTATAAACTCCTACCCCAAGCTTACAAATCACAGAGAGGCTGAACCAACCCGCTCTGCCAGAATGATCCAGTTAACTTATTGCTTGTCCTTGTCAACATAATAAAAGGGTGCAGCAGATTGAATTGATGTCTGAAAAAGTAATTGGATGAGTATTTGAAGATGACTATTTCATGAGGGGCACAAATAGGGTGAATTCACTCAGCTTTTTTTCCCAGGATTGGGGAATCAAGATCTAGAGGGCTTAGGTTTAAGGTGAGAGGGGAAAGATTTAATAGGAATTTGAGGGGCAACTTTTTTACACAGAGGGCAGTATGTATGTGGAATGAGCTGCCAGAGGAAGTGATTTAGGCAGGTACAATAACAACTTCTAAAATACATCTGGACAGGTGTATGAATAAGAAAGGTTTAGAAGGTTATGGACCAAACATTGGCAAATGGGACTAGCTTGGATGGGGTATCTTGGTTGGCATGGACCAGGTGGGCCAAAGGGATGAGTCATGATGTATGACTCTATAAGGAAAACCAAATGCTGGTTTCCAGGGAAAGACGCAAGGAATGGGGGGCTCACTGGATTTCTCTGAACGGGGTGGGCAGGACTTTGACTGGCCAACTGGCTTTCTCCTACGTGTAAAAATAGTACGATTCTATAATTCTGCAAATACGCATTTATAAAGACTGGGCCAAATCTGATTAAAATACTTAATTGCATCGTTCATGCTGTATAACTGAATGATTATTTTGAAGTGGTCAATTAACAATCAGCTGTGGATTAAGGTTAGGTTATTTCACTATGGATACTACTGTGCTGGGGTGACACAAAACATTGCTCACATCCAGTGCTTCCTTGTCTCCAGCAGCACATAGAAACTTTCATTTTCAATACATAAATTGCCAATGACATATAATGGGCAAGAACACTGTTGACTTTATGCTGATGCAGTTTTAAGTACAGCCCCATGCAAATAGCTGTGGCACTGTCTATCTGTAGTAAAACATATGGGATTTTCGATCATGACTGCTTTATGTTTTCAGCTAATAGGTAAACCTCACCTTTATCCTTTAAGACTTCTCTTGAGATGTTTTTGTTTCAGTTGGCTTGCTTTGGAAAGCAAAGTACAATATTGAACATGTTATAAATGGAGAGTTTGATCCAATAAAATCAGTTATAGCCAATACTTAAACATGAACTTTGATCAACTTTCCAGCATTAGGGGAATTTCCCCAAGTTTCTAGCATTCTAGGGGGAAGATCTGCTGAAGTTAACAAGGATCTCCAGAGAAATAAAGGACTGCAGATGTTGGAATCTAGATGAAAAACACGATGATGCTGGAGGAACTCAGCAGGCCTGGCAGCATCCGTGGAGAAAAGCAGGCGATCAATATTTCAGGTCAGGACCCTTCTTCAGGACGGTCCTGACCCGCCTGAAACATTGACCGCCTGCCTTTCTCCACGGACGCTGCCTGGCCTGCTGAGTTCCTCCAGCATCCTCATGTTTTTCATTTAACAAGCATCTCTGTTTGATACACTGGGAATGTCAAAGTCCCTGGTTGAGAGTTGAAGATGGGTCAGATATGACAAACAGCCTGAAATGTTGGTATAAGCCGTGGACTTTGTAGTGGCAACTATGCCAATGGGTGTGAGTGGGAAATACTGTTCCAACACTGTGGTATGTTCACACAGTCCCTCCACTAGTAATACATATACATAATCCAAACGTATTGAGATGAGATCTTAAATCCAATCTAGGGAATCTCAGTTTGAATTCGATTAATTAAGTGAAATGATAGTAACAATAATGGTGATCATTATCCGATTGGATTGACATTAAAACCCATTTGCTTCACTATCCTCTCTTAGGGAAGGAAGCCTGTGGTCCTTTCCCACTCTGGTCTGTGTGTAATTCCAGACTCACTATGTCTGATGTAGCCCAGCAAGCCATTGAATTCAGGGCATTTAAGGATGGGCAATAAATGCTGGTCTTGAAGTCCTGAGAATGAATAGAGAGGTCACCTCCAGACCCAGGGATATTGCATCTGACAAGGCAAATGCCAAGGAAGCAGATTATGGGGATGTCAGATGGAGATTTCAGGGAATGAGACATCTGGGAATTCCATGCATGGCCCAGTGAACTTTCAGCCTCCACCTTGCCTATGGAGAAACCTATTAAATGAGTGTCCATGCCCCTTCCTTGACTGATCAATGATCAATGCAACTTTCCCATTGGCACTCTTGCACACAGGATTTTAAAAAGTGTTGCATTCGAAGGAACATCTTAGGACCCAGTGTTCAAATATTCATGAGCTTGCTATCAGACAATAACTTGTGTCTATCAGCAATACCTGGCAATAAAAATAGCAGTGGACCATGAATCTGATTAAAAGGAAGCTGTTGCAATGTTAAACCTTAGCTCTCCTTATTCTCAGTGGTCTGAAATTATGGTCTGTGTGTAAAAACGATGAGAGGATCAACTGTTGTAGTCAAAGAAGAGCAAATGGAGCACGTTGCAAATAGATCACCCAGAGGAACAGCTCTGGCCATTCCGGGTGGATTAACAGCTGTGCCATAGAAAGTCAGCATTCGGATCAACAGCTAAACACTGGGAATTCTAATGGAAAACATTGGAACCTCTGCTGGAACACATGGAGAGTTTACCTGGAACTCACAGAGGGTCAGCTGTTGTTGCATTGAGGAGATCAATGTGCATCATTAGTGTATGATAATGAAGTAGTTATCTCGGGATGAGTATTCAAGGCCTGGCCTTTTGATCATGGAGACATGAGTTCAAATCCCAAATGGAAGCTAGGAAGCGAAATTCAAGGAATTAAGTAAATATGGATCCTTTCTTTAGAAAACTGCTCATAGTATTAATGGCAACCATTAAACTACTGGATTGTCGTAAAAATCTATTTGCTTCAATAATGTTCTTCAGGTCCTCCAACCTCTCTTTATCTGGTGCAATACTTGCTGATTAGTTCTCCACGAACATTGCATTTTCACCCTTGTTCCTCTTAAACTGCCCAAATAGCAACCTTGACATTCTCTCCCTTCCCTTCATCTCAAGGCTGATCAAACTGTTTTCTGCTCTCACTTATTTTTTCATTCAGGATGATGGTACACATAATCCCACCCCCCATAAATCAGAGATTTTCATCTAAAGTTTAATGTCACTTAGTCATCCCTTGTTTCTTGGAGCTGCAAGAAAGACTGAGAAAAGTGTTGGGACAATGACGCAGTTTTGCTTCACACCAGCCTTCACTGAGTTTGGTTTGATATGGAAACATGGCTTGCATATCACCACATGGGATGAAGACAAATTTTGTGGGCAGCTGAATCTGAGGAGAGTGCTCCACAGTCCCTCTCAGTAAAATGAGTCAAAAGCCTTATTGAAGTTGGAGGAGGTCATGTATTGTGTTTGTTGGAGCTCCAAGAACCTCTCTTGGAACTGATGCTGTAAAGATCATATCCGTTCTGCCTCTGGATGGACAGAATCGACACCGTGATTTGATTCGCATCCCTTTCTTTGGCCACTGGGGGGAGGCAGTTAAGGAGGACCCTGTTGATGAATTTTCCTCTGGCAGATGGAAGGGAGACCCCTCTGTTGATACCACAGTCAGATTGTCCTCATTGCTTGAAGAAAGGGGCAGGCACAGTAGTGTAGCGGTTAGTGTAATGCTATTACAGTGCCAGCAACCCGGGTTCAATTCTGGCTGCTGTCTGTAAGGAGTTTGTACGTTCTCCCCATGTCTGCGTGGATTTCCTCCGGGTGCTCGGTTTACTCCAATCATGGACAGCAATGCATTGTTCCTTCTAATTCTTGCAGCTAGATCATCCTTTTAAAAAATGTGATCATACATATTACAGTAACTGTTGATAAGCATAAAATTTCCGTTGTATCTTGTCTTCCCATTTAAATTCACACATTGAATTTTGAAGCAATAGGTTGCAAACAATATCATAGCCAACATCAGTTTTGCAAGTGTTAACACTGCACTTGTGTAACTGGTTTTTATGTACTCTTACATACACTTCTCACAACCCACTATTAACCACACACACAGGAACTTCATGGCATGTCTCTTTCAACAATTTACTCTGACGAGTTCAATACTCTGAGGATTGGAATGTCGCAGAAATTTGAGTATGTTTATGCAGCGAATCATCTAACTGAGCTTAATACTTTCCAAAATAAACCCCCTTTCTCTTGTTGAGCTGTGGTAATACTGTAAGAACATTTATTGCATTAGTAATGACTGCAGCTCCTAAACATGACCAGCATTAATTTTCGTTAATTGGTTACCTGTAACAGTAACACATCCCCTCTCTTCTTCTCCATAGATCTTTTTTAACTAATACCCTCATCTGCTTCCCTTGTCCATCCACCAACATAGATTGACACAAGCAGTGTCGATGACAGTCGATATTCCACTGGAAAAATTATGTGCTTTAGAAACATTTGCATCATCCTACTTGCTTATATTATGGAATTGAACATAAATATGATTTTACGATCCATTTGGGATATATGTGTGTGGTGTATGTGTGCCGTGTGTGTGTGGGACAGGATGTGTATGTGGTATGCGTATGTGTGTGTGTGTGTGTGTGTGTGTGTGTGTGTGTGTGTGTGTGTGTGTGTGTGTGTGCGCGCGGGATGTGAACATAGGTACCTTGGAAGGTGAGAAAGGGGAATTAATATTGGGTAACGTGGAAATGGCCAAAGCCTAGAACGACTATTTTGTGTCAGTCTTCATGGTGGAGGACATATCTAACATGCCAAATAGAGATGTTATGGATGTGATGGGAGGTGAGGACCTCGATACAATCGCCGTCACTAAAGTGGTAATGATGAGCAAACTAGTGGGCCTATAGGTAGACAAGTCCCCTGGTCCTGATGGGATGCATCCCAGGGTACTGAAAGAAATGGTGGAAGTTATAGTGGACACTCTTGCGATAATTTACCAAAATTCTCTGGACTCTGGGCAGGTCCTAGTAGATTGGAAGACAGCGAATGTCACGCCACTGTTTAAAAAAGGATGTACGCAAAAGGCGGGTAACTATAGGCCAGTTAGCTCAATGTCTGTAGTCGGGAAAATGCTTGAAGCTACAGTATCATTAAGGGAGAAATAGCGAGACATCTAGATAGAAATGGTTCCATCAGGCAGATGCAGCATGGATTCAGGAAGGGCAGATCCTGTCTGACAAACTTAGAGGGGAACAGGTGGATGTTGTATACTTGGATTTCCAGAAAGCATTCAATAAGGTGCCACATAAAAGACTTATCCATAAGGTAAGGATGCATGGAGTTGGGGGTAATGTATTAGCATGGATAGAGGATTAGTTAAGCAATAGAAGGCAGAAAGTTGGGATAAATGGGTGAGTGAGGTGCTATAGGGGTCAGTGCTGGGCCTGCAACCGTTCATGACATACATTAACAATTTAGTAGAGAGGACCGAGTGTAGCATATCAAAGTTTGCTGATGACACTAAATTGAGTGGAAAAGTAAATTGTGCAGAAAATGCGGAGAGCCTGCAGAGGGATATAGAGAGGTTAAGTGAGTGGGCAAGGGTCTGGCAGATGGAGTACAATGCTGGTAAATGCGAGGTCATCCACTTTGGAAGGAAAAGTAGAAGATCAGATTATTATTTAAATGGTGAAAGATTGCAGCATGCTGTTGTGCAGAGGGACTTGGGAGTGCTTGTGCATGAATCACAAAAGGTTGGTTTACAGGTGCAATAAATTATCAAGAAGGCAAATGGAATGTTAGCCTTCATTGCTAGAGGGATTGAACATAAGAGCAGGGAGGTTATGCTCCAACTGCACAGGGTACTGGTGACGCCGCACCTGGGGTACTGCATGCAGTTCTGGTCTCCTGACTTGAGGAAAGATATACTGGTTTTGGAGGTGGTGCAGAGGAAGTTCACCAGGTTGATTCCGGAGATGAGGGTGTTAGCCTATGAGGAGAGATTGAGTCGTCTGGGACTATACTCGCTGGAATTCAGAAGAATGAGAGGGGATCTTATAGAAACATATAAAATTATGGAAGGAATAGATAAGATAGAGGCAGGAAGGTTGTCTTCACTGGTAGGTGAGACTAGAACTAGGGAACATGGGCTCAAGATTGGGGGATTATACTTAGGACAGGTGAGGAGAAACTACTTTTCTCAGAGAGTAGTGAATCTGTGGAATTCTCTGCCCAGGGAAGCCATGAATGCTACCTCACTGAATATATTTAAGACACAGTTAGATTTTTGCATAGTAGGGGAATTAAGGGTTACGGGGAAAAGGCAGGTAGGTGGATTTGAGTCCACGGCCAGATCTGCCATGATCTTATTGAATGGCGGAACAGGCTCGACGGGCCAGATGGCCGACTCCTGCTCCTATTCCTTATGTTCTTATGTCTGTGGGTCGGTGTGGGGGATGTGTGGGACAGGGTGTAGTGCAATCTGAAGTAATGCAAAATGAAATGCCGAAGTGACAGTAACGGATTAACCAAATTAAGAATCTGAGAACATGGCAGTACCACCAGGAAGGGGATGTGAAAGAGACGATTGATTCAGAAGTCTGACGGTAGTGGCGAAAAAGCTGTTCTTGAGTCTGATTGTCCAGGCTTTCAAGCTCCTGTATCTTCTCCCAGAAGGTAGAAGAAAGAAAAGGGAATGGCCAGGCATCCTTGATGATACTGTTAGACTTCCTGAAGCAACGCACTGTGAAGATGGACTGGATGGAAGAACGTGACAAGCCTGCGATGGACTGGTTTCTCTGCTGCTGAAGCTCAGGAACTCAGATGTTGGGCATGTCCCCTTTGACACTCACCAACTTTTATCGATGCACAATAGAAAGCATCCTATCTGGATGCATCACGGCTTGGTATGGCAATTGCTCTGCCCAGGACCGCAAGAAACTGCAGAGAGTTGTGGACACAGCCCAGCGCGTCACGCAAACCAGCCTCCCCTCCTTGAACTCTTGCTGCCTAGGTGAAGCAGCCAGCAAAATCAAAGACCCCACCCACCCGGCTCCTTCTCTCTTCCCTCCACTCTCATCAGGTAGAAGATACAGGAGCCTGAGGGTACATACCACCAGGCTCAAGGACAGCTTCTATCCCATGGTGATAAGACTATTGAATGGTTGGTTCTCTTATACGATCAGATGGACTCTGACATCACAATATACCTTGTTGTGACCTTACACCTTATTGTCTACCTGCACAGCACTTTCTCTGTAGCTCTGACACTTTACTCTGTACTGTTATTGTTTTTACCTGTACTACCTCAATGCACTCTGTACTAACTCAATGTAACTGCACTGTGTAATGAATTGACCTGTACGATCAGTATGCACGACAAGTTTTTCACTGTACCTCGGTACAAGTGACAATAATAAACTAATACCATTACCAATACAGATGCCTTCATATCATACAACTTTGCCTGAGACAGACTTAGTGGGAGATGGCCAGCTTAAAGAACAAGGTACACCTTCTTCTGGAGGGGAAAACCAGAAGAGGGACATTACCTTCATGCATTGGACTTTGCTGTCAAGAAAGATCCCTTCCAGCATCTCAGCAACTCACCCAACAGAACCTGTGAACATATTTTGATCCTTTGGCATACTTTAACACAAATACACCCCAATTCTGAAAGCCACAGATGACACCAAGGTGGACCTTTACTTAGAACTTGAAAATGCCCTGGTTCAAACCCCAGAGAGAGACAAACTGATCCTCCTGTGTGGCTTCAGTGCCAGAGGGGGAAAGGACAGAACCCCCTGATCGACAGTTCAGAGGTAATTAGGAGAGAGCAATAAATGGGGACTCCTTGTGTGTGAATACATTATAGATTATCATTTTATTGACATTATTAACAAAAAATTTGGTGGGGTTATGATTTTACCCCGGTAACTGATTGCCCATGTATTAGGTAAAGAAACTACAAGTAAAGTGAATGAAAAACGTCGCCTATGGAGAGAGAAACTGAGGGAACATTAAATCAGTTCTGCAGAAAGGTAATGCTCATGAAATGTTAACTCATTTCTCTCTTCATCTGCTGAGCAGCTCCATCATTTTCTGTTGTATTTTATATTTCTGACACTGCAGCATTGCGCACTCAGCACTGGAGAAATAATTCCATCTTTGTTCATCTGGTATAGAAAAGCAAAATACTGCCCATGATTCGTTTACTTTTCCAATATTTATTTCCAAAAAAAAGCTGTATGTAAGTTGAAAGGAATGTTAGATTAAAACAAGATTTCAAGTCATTAAGGTTAAGTCTTTAAATTCCACTCAGTTTGTCATGATTGCATTTTACTTATAAAATGTTTGAGCTTCCCTATTCAATAATACTTTAACCTTAACGAAAGGTTCTAGCAGCAAGCTGGTCTATTGTCTCAGGTGCAAACATATGCTGCATAATTATAGTCTGCAGTCTAATAGTTTTCTTATTTTTGCCTCAATTGCTTTAGAAGGCAAGTTCCTGTAATTTCCACATAATTATCATAATTTCCTGGCAGTCACAATGAAGAACAAAGATTTGAGGGCCAGCTGTGCCTCTTTATACTGGTAATAAGCACTTGACTCTGAATGAACTGAAAGGGTTTTTCCTACCACACTTCACGTTCAACAGGCACATAACCTTGTCAAAGGAATACATTATGAGAAGCTATTTAACTTTGTCACATGGTGAAAGAGCTGTACTGCTCAGAATTTAAAAGTTAAGTATTTCTGTCATGGTCAGTTGATCAAAACAGCAGCCATATTCAAAAGGTCTGGCCTGTTGATAACAACATTACTTCTCATTGACTGTCAAGTTCCCTGCTCACATCAAGGCCTTCCCTCTAATATGCACTGATTTGAGTCTGTGCCTGCTCAGACCAGTGTATGTGTCTGGTTCATAGTACCCAACTACACAGAGAGCAGTGCTGCAGCCCATCATGGCTGTGTGGGCCCTCTTAAAGGAAGTATTCTCTCTACTATTTCCGAATAGCCCTGCAAACGTAGTCTTTTTAGCATCTACACATCTCCCTTCTGAGAGTAGCTACTGAAACTGCTTCCATCACACTTTCAAACAGCGCATTGCATTACATTCAAATAATTTCTAATCTACTCGCCAGATCTGACTAAATTTAGCTGCCCACTCTCCTGCTAGTGTCAGGAGAGTCTTTCTATCTGCTCTGTCAAAACACTTCATAGTTTTTCAACAGTGCCAGGATCATCTGCCCCAAAAATAATAATCAAACCTTTCCATATAACTCAATCCAACAGTTTGATTGTTGGATTTATTTATTTATTGTTTAGGAAAATATGTGCAGAGGGATTCAATTACTAAGAATATATATTTTAAAAAATCTATTCAAAGTTTTAAGAGGTCCCAAGCTGTTTATTGTGTCACTTGCACTTTTCTCAACTGCAGCTTGCACTGAAGATTGGGATGGACAGAAAATGATGTAGATCTTCCCTTTGGCATGTGTATCAGTAAAAGATGGTGGGTTAACCAGATTTTCACCAAATGGAGAAAGGAATGTGCTGACGATCGGAAGACACAAGTTTCAATCTTATCATGGCAGCTGGGAAATTAAATTCAAGAAGTTAATCGTATCTGGAGCAAAACATAGGTTTGAATAAGTGGCCATGGAAAAGGGTGGGAATTCTCAGGGACAATTCTACTAATAAAAACAGAAAATTCCAGGGATACCCAGCAGATCACGTAGCATCTGTGCAGAGAGGACCACATGTACTAAATATGAAACTTTATATTTTACACAGACTTGAGAGAAATTAAGTTCTATTAGAGATGGAAATGTACTTTTAAATTGATGACGTGTTGTGAATAGTTTTAATTTGAGAGATTAATGTCTTAAGGAAGAAGGTTTTTCATCCTTTTGATATGGAGTGTATTAAGACTTATTTTCATATCCCTTTCAGCAATGATCCAACTTTGAAGTCCCAGTCACCGTTGTAGTTTAGGAATTGTGGCACCCAGAAACTGCTACTGTACTAGCACTGTGATAGTGATCAGAAAATCTCTTTCTTATTGAAACATTAATTGAAGAATTGTTGTCCAGGATACTGGACATAACTGCCCTGCCTCTTGATCAGTTTGGTACCATCTGAGAGAGCAAAAAGTTTAACGTCTCAACTAAGATTACACAAGACCACAAGACCATAGAAGCAGGAGTAGCCCACACAGTTGCTCAAAGCTGCCATGCCATTCAATGTGATTCAATGTAACAAAGTGTATCAATGAGGGCAGGGTAGTGGATGTGATTTATTTGGACTTTAGTAAAGCCTTTGACAAGGTCCCATAAGGGAGATGGGTTCCAAAAGTTAGGGCCCATGGAATCCAGAGAAAGTTGGTAAACTGGATCTAAAATTGGCTTGGCAATCAGATACAGAGAGAGTTATGATAGGAGAGAGTTATGATAGAGGGTCAATTTTGCAATTGGATGCCCATGACAAGGATTGGTGCTGGGACTCTTGCTGTTTGTAATATAGGTGAATGACTTGGATGTTGATGTGGGAGGCAATAATCAGTAAGTCTGTGGATGACACAAAGATTGGTGGAGTTGTTAATAGTGTGGAAGAGAGTTTTAGGCTGCAGAGAGATATTGAAGTGTGGTGAAGTGGACTGGAAAATGGCAGATGGAGTTCAATGAGAGTGATGCACTTTGGGAGTACTACTGAGACTAGGACATACACCATGAATGTGAGGGTCTTATGGAGCATTGAGGAACAGAGGGATCTTGAAAGCTCTCCCTCAGTACTGCACAGCCTGCAGAGATGAATCCACTTAGATTTTTGTAATTCAAGACACTGGAATGGGACTTAAACCAAAACCATAGCTTCTGAGTTAGAGGTCAAAAGTGCTACCAATGAGACAACTTAAAACACAAGTTTGTCAGACATTTGTTGGTAACTTTGAACTAATTATGGATTCAGCTAAGACTTAAACTATAACTTTAGCTAAGCCAATAGGTGAAACATTTGAGAGTAGCAGCATAGGGCCTGTGAGTTCAGCTCGTGGAAGGAATTTATCTTCTACATTATACTGAGAGTCACAAAAATTGCATAAAAAATATAATACTCTGAACAGATGTTATGATGAAACCAAAGTGAACACTTTATGGTCTTTCCTGACAGTCTGAAGAAATCTAATTTTATATGTGAAAACACTGATAATGTAATTAATTGGTCAATCTTTCAGTCATGGCACTATTAATACAATTATTTGCTTAATTAAATTTTATTGAGTCACCCATTTCCAATATTTACTTTTTGTTCAGACTCTATTAATATTTTACTTCTTCCAACAGATTGCCATGTTAAGTCAAACATCCCTAAAACAGCAACCAATATATTTATATCACTGGGGGCTTGTGCAGTTAATTGCACGCAGGCAAGATTTTTTGTACAAATTATTCACTGACCTCTCCAGAAGTCACTTTCCACATAATAAAAAATTCTCAGCACTGATCTTAAAATTGTCTTTAAATTCATTTCACTGATTGTCTTGGATATTGTTCAAATGAATATTTATGGTCCTATTTATTCTATTCTGAAAGGTCTCCACCCAAAACATCGACTGTTTATTTCTCTCCATAGATGCTGCCTGACCTGCTGAGTTCCTCCAGCATTTTGTGTGTGTTGCTCCAGATTCCAGCATCTGCAGAACCTCTTGTGTTTCCATATATATTCTTGTCCCTTACCTCCATTCAAACTCGAAATTCCACATTTCTCCATTAAATATTTTTATCTTAAAGCATGCTGCATACATAGAATTATACCTTTAAAGGAATTTCACTTACCCTCTGTAAATCATTGGTGTCCAAACTATTATACTGCCCCAATCAACTTGCTTACCTTCCCCATTCTATTGTTGAAGTTAAACTTTAATTTAAACAACTTTGATGTTTGAGTAGCCGAGTAGAATGGATAATGTGCATCCCTAACTTTAGAGCATGGTTTTAAACTGACTGGGAGAAAGATTAGAAGAAAATGGTTTCACCCTGAGGGTGATAGATGTCTCAATCTCAATGCCTGGAAGAGCTTTGGAGACAGTACCTGTCATTGCATTCAAGAAGTATTTGGATGTGCACTATATGCTGTTACCAGTATGTCCATGGCCTGAAAGGGAGTGGATGGGACAACTGTTCTCAGGTAAACCTGAATGTGGTGAGATGAGTGGCCTCCTTTCATGCTTTAAATTTCTATGATTTTATGAAGCCTCCCAAAGCTATTGATTCTGCATCCTAGAACACTTTCAATTTGATTATTGTGACTGTTAAAAAAAGTGCTCTGGTTTTCTGTCCTCAAATGTTATTTTACTTATCATGACACAGTAGAAGGCCATTTGGCCCATAAGGTGTTATGCTGCCTCCCTGCAGAGCAAATCCCATTCTCCCTCTCTATATTTCCGAGTAGCTCTGCAAATTGCTCTCTTTTATTTAAGTGTCAGCTCACCTTTTGATTCTTTTGCCACTTCCCTACACTGAAGGATAACCAATTAACCAACAAGCTTTGGGATGTGGTAGGGGGATCATTCAACACAAACCACATGGTCACAGGAGAACATGTCCACTGCACACCTGAGGTCAGGATTGAACCCAGGTTCCTGGGCTGTTACAGAGCCGCATTAACTACTGTACCACCATGCCATCCAAATATAAATATGCTCAGTATTATTCATTTACTCCTTCAGAGGATGTGGGTGTTACTATCAAAATGCTTGTTATATTTCAAGTCATAAAAGGGCAGCTGACTGATGCTAATGGAACAAATATTAAAAATGTCTACAAGAGTTGAAATTAGCTGAGAAGACCCACATGGAAGAAATAGCTTAAGCTTGTTCTGATCCATACTTAACATTGATGGAATTCAAAGTGTAGTATAATATTATCCAGATTCTTTTCTTAGGAAATTAAACAGTGCATTCTGTGTAAAAAAAAAAATTGCTTTTGATTTTTCAGGCTATTGGCTAGGAATAGAATATATTTTAATGATTTTTATCAAGGTAAGAAAAAGATACCACAAGCTTTTTGTGCAAAATTCAGTTTTATATATCACCTTTTGTTCATGAGAGAACACTGTCCATTCTCATCACTAGGATCAAATGACTACCCTGTACCAGGAAGATTATGATAACATGACAAGCTTTTCATCTCTAGCTGTTGGAGCAGGATAAAATCCATGGCCTTGTGGCTATTTAAAGCATTTTCAGCTTTGAGGGAGAGTTATTTGATTCATATCCATGGGACTTCTTAGCTGTAAGTTATCACACAAGAATTACTTTGATAATCAATGGTTTCTTCTTCCACCTGAGCTATGTGCTAAGCCATCTCTGGGTATTGTGTTTGTTAATTGCAAAATTAATAAAGTAACTGTTTCATGCAGTGTGTTTTATTCCGTGTTATTAATTGAAATGGAAACTAATTAGAGAATGTATCAGTATCTGGGAAATGATGAAGCGAATTGCACTTAGTTACATAAGGTCAAGTGAACAAACATAGAGTTATTTATGTGCGTGTGTACAACAGTGAAAATATTGCGACAGTATCTAATCCATCAGCTTCAATGTTTGTCTTGCATGAAAATATAAATTATTAATGGAAATCCCCTGACTTAAATGAGGTTCATAAGTACATCTGCGCAAATAGGAAGAGCATTTCAAAGATATGAATCAATGTATAGGTCACTATGCACTCATAAAAACAGTCCATTCCCTTGCAGGACAAGCTCTTAATATGTCAGTATAAAGGGGATGGCAACATGTAACAAGGATTACTGAATGCATCATTCATTATTCTTGAAATTATTAATTATATTTGAGTACTTTAATACTGATTAACCTTTGCTGAAGAGTGCAGCCATCAATACATGAGGAATGTTCCTGGATTAGAGATATCACACTAGAAGCTATGTTAATCCACCTCAGCAAAAGCAAAACGATGTGGATATTGCTGTAATCTTTTCATGCATCTAAAATTAGAAAATAAATAACATGGTTAGAGGAACAGAAAGCTCATGCCCTAGATATTCAACCCGGTTGTGCTTTTGCTGCCTTTGGCTCAGAACTAGTTAGGTTCTGGCACAGTTGTCTCTGAAGGGGCAGAGAACAAAGGGAAGGAGCAAGGAAGACCACAGAGAGCAGTTACCAGAAGAGGATGCAGGAGGAAAAATGGTGCTGAACAAGAGCCTATATACCCAGCGAGAGTTCTCCTCTTATTGTAGCCTTACTGAGATCCAACATTTCAAAGAATCTACAGTCAGGTCCTGCTCCTCAGCCACGCTCCTGCCTCAATGCCTACTGGTTGCAGGCCATCATCATTGCCCCTCAATACTTGTGTTGCAGGTTCCTTTAAGATTTAATTCACTTGTTAAAACTGGTTCTATACAGGAATGGAGAGCATTCTACCTTTGGCAAAACACCTTCATCTGTGTTCTGATTGGCAGAGCAAGCAGGAGGGGAGATTTACACATATGGAGTGCCGAGTGTGACCAAATACAATTAATTTGTGTTGCTTGTTCTCCTGATAATCAGCCTGGCATCTTTGTCGATTGAAAGGGATTCCAATCCCCAAATTCCAGTTGACCACAAGTAGCATGTCATGTAAGCCCATACCTGCCATTCAGTTGTCCTGAACCAACTTTATTTCCAACCTGGGCGCAAAGATATAGCCTTGGTATTGACCACAAGGGTTTAATTCTTTCAGACATGGATCATGACCAGTTATTGACTCTTGGGTCCGATGTTAGCCACAGGAAGCCTAATTAAAAAAAAGGTTAAGTTTGCTGTAAACCTTGGAGTAGGAATCCAGATTGCCATTTCCTGATGCTCAATCCACAATTTTGTGATTGCAAAGCAACCAACTGGTACCATCAACCAATAAGTCTGAAAAGAAAACTTCCTGGCAAGATTAGAATTGATTCTCAAACCACTTTGGCTAATTAATGGGTATTGATCTGATTTGGATTGAATGAATAATCCTGATTGCTAACACTCAGCTAAGCAAAGCTTACATTTTTTTAACTACTAACAAATAAGATAATAAATTTTGATCATGTAATGTTAGTGATAAATTGTGAGTTCATGAGAGACTCACGTACTATTTCACAGCTATGGAGAAAATAATAAAAACATCATAAAGGTACATTTGCGAGATTCTTAAAATATTAATATTGTAAATATTAGATGAGTTGCTGGTATTTTTGGAAGGCAGTAAAAAGGAATAGATAAGGCCAATGTGCACCAAATAAAATTATACACCAGTGTATTCTATTAATAACAGGCTTGGTAGAATTCAATATTAATTTTCAAGGCACTACTTGCTAATGTCTGAATCTTCATATTCATACTGTATTAAACTCTATTTGAAGCAATTGATTGTAAAACATAACAACATACATTATTCCTGGTCTAAACAGTTTCCAAATTGAATTGATTCTTTTTTTTGTTATTCACCTAGAGCTGTAGAGAAAATCTAAAGGTATTTTAAAGGTAAGAAAGGGGCTCAAAAATTGAAGCTCTCAAAGGAGGTGCTGACTATTACAACAGTCTAACTAATACACTGATGTTATGTTAAGAACTATGAAATAAATGACATTATTTTTAATCCCTGGGGTAGCAATAGGAAGAAATTTGTAAAGTGGAAAGTTGTGGCTAGAAAGTAGGAAGTAACTGTATTTGGGAATAGCCTGTTTGGAATTTATTGCCTCCAAATTTTAGGTGATGTTAAATAAGGATGTTGCTGGCACTGTGATATTTAACCAATCAATATGGGAAATTGATGCAATTCATTAGTACCTCGATCAGCATATATGCAGATTAAGAAATATCATGTCAATAAATGTCATGTGTTGTAAAGGAATTATGAAATGATGTAAGGTTTACACTCTAAAGGTTTGGCCAATGGCAAAGGTGAAAGAGAAAATGATTTGGATGCAGTTATTGACTTTGCACTCAAAATATGCAGCAATGTGAAGTTGCTGCCAATAAGGTTAATCAAACACTAGGGTACCTTTCAAGACCAATTGATTCTGAGTCAAAGAAGGAATTTTAATTTTTAGTAAATCATTAATGTGCCACATTTTAATATCTCTGTGTAGCTTCAATTCCTTTGTTTTCATAAAAATATCGATTAAAGAGAGACAAAAGAATGGCTATGGGACTTAATGTTCCTGAATGATGATAGATGTGAAACTAGACCTCATTTTCCAAAAGTAAAACACGAAACAGACTTTCCGGTTGCTGAAAAGAACAATTCATTCAGATTACAAGAAGTTACTTTACCAGTACTGTGAAAAGAGAAGTCAATTTGTGAAACAGACTCTGAGCTCAGCAATTAGTTCCTTTTATAAACACTAGCTAACAAATCAAATTAAAAGTTGAATGGTCTAGCTAGTTAGTGAAACATTTTGTTCTTCCTGAAATATTATCATTACTTACAAGGCCTATTTGCACTGCACATCCCTCAGTATTCTTAAGAAAGTGGAGGTGAGCTGACCTCATGATTGGCTGCAGACTATGTGGTGAAAGTATAGCCTTGGCACACTGGGTAGGGCGTTCTAGTATCTTTGAGAGAACTTTGAGAAAAATGTACTGATAGTGATTCCCATAACTGTACTTCCCTTGTCTTTTTGGCCAGTTGAAGAAGAGTTGCCACAATGTGTCACAGACATGGTACAAGCTGTAGCTTGAGTGTGTTGGTGGTGGAGGGAGTATATGCTTAGGGTGATGGATGGGGTGCCAATCTAACTGGATGGTGTCCAGCTACTTTAGTGTTATTGGAATTGGATTCAACCAGGCAATTAGACAGTACTCCAACACAGCAATGACATTAGTGGAAAGGCATTTGTAGAGTCAAGTGATGAATTACTCACCCTAGGATGCAGCCTATGAACTGTTCTTGTAGCCACAAAATTCATGTGACTGATTCAGTTAAGTTCCCCGTGTAAATTAGTGAACCAGCCCACTGAGTTGATGCCTGAATTAAGGAAACTGAATTCAGAAGGTACATGATCCATCTTTTACTCATTAGGAGACTGCATGGAAGCATAAAATCAATCACGAAACATGATTAGCTTTTTTGGGCAGGCATGGCACACAAAGTAAAGGTGAGCCACAAGCTTCCATCCACATGATGTGACTGTGCAAGGTACCTCTGGACTCACACCAATCATGTCAGTCATCAGGCAACATATGCTTGATATTACTGCTATAACACTGGAGTGTATGTACACAACTGGGAAACAGTTGGGTCTTCACCAAGAAAGCTGTCCTTTCTAGTTGGAAGAAGTACACTTAAAGGTACAGCTTTCACTGAAAATAAAGATGTTTCTCTGATGGACCAGATTGTATGATTTTCTTTTGCAAGTAAGACTTTCTACTTTCCTTGAGTAGTGAGGTAGGGGCGGGCGGAGTACTACTCTGG
This sequence comes from Pristis pectinata, assembly GCF_009764475.1. Taxonomy (NCBI): domain Eukaryota; kingdom Metazoa; phylum Chordata; class Chondrichthyes; order Rhinopristiformes; family Pristidae; genus Pristis; species Pristis pectinata. Next base: position 38,154,286 of record NC_067419.1, on the reverse strand, counting down.
TACTTGTCTCGGAATCCACCTCGGTTGCCGTGATGTCCAGTCAAATGCCGTTGAAGTGAGACACTCAATCCCAGCCCTCCCAGAATGAACAGCTGCATCCGCCCCACATCAGGAGCAATGCAGGCAGCAGAACCCTCTCTCAAAAAGCTCTCATGAGAGAACATGCAGAGAAGTTTATGTTTTTCATACACTTGTGAAATCATGGGCAGTTACAATGCTTAACCATACTTAAATGCACAATGACTTTCGGGCTTGCGTTATACATGTAAAACAATTTTGAAATCAAAATTAAATTTGCTTTCATTTTCACTGAATACTATTAATTCATCATGTCAAATGTATATGAAATTATAATAGGAAATTTAAGCTTTTGTACAGCCACTAGATTGTGAGAGGGACTCTGCATACCTTAGCTATTTAAATTTTAAATGCCCTCATCTTCAATTAATTAATCACGAGTTGTAATTTGGTTATATGCATTGTTAAAAAGCAGGCTTCTTTTTAGAAATTTGATGCCATGTTTTATTGCCGTGTTAGCTATTTGCTGCTTCTATACGAAATTGAGGCTTCTCCCCATTCAAAGACAAGATTACCGCTGAAGTAATTGAAGTTTTATTTACAAACCTGAACAATGTAGATTTACCAACAAACATAACCTATATTTATTAAAACGCAGATTACCCAATGCCACTTGTAATAAGACAAAAATAATGCTGAGACCAGTAAGGAAGATAAAGAATGGATTATAAGGAATTCCTTAAGTCAAATGATGATGAGCCAGATGCAGAACTGTTCAGTGAAGCAACTCTGGAGCTTGTGGCCGAGGTTGTCAAAGGCATAGCCATTGTCAGGAGAAGGTATAAAAGACCAGGGTAGTAGTTAAGAAAGCTTATGGGATGTTAGTATTCATAAGTTGTGGGATCGAGTTTAAGAGCCACGAGGTAATGATGCAGCTCTACAAAACTCTGGTTAGACCACACTTAGAGTACTGTATCCAGTTCTGGTCACCTCATTATAGGAAGGATGTGGAAGAGTTGGAAAGGGTGCAGAGGAGATTTACCAGGATGCTGCCTGGTTTATAGAGTATGCATTATGAGGAGAGACTAAGGGAGCTGGGGCTTTACTCTTTGGAGAGAAGGAGGATGAAAGGAGACATGATAGAGGTGTACAAAATATTAAGATGAATAGATAGAATAGACAGCCAGCGCCTCTTTCCCGGGGCACCAATGCTCAATACAAGAGGGCATGGCTTTAAAGTAATGGGTGGGAAGTTCAAGGGAGATATCAGAGGGAGGTTTCTCACCCAGAGAGTGGTTGGGGCATGGAATGCGCTGCTTGGGGCGGTGGTGGAGGCAGGGACATTGATCAAATTCAAGAGATTGCTAGATAAGCATATGGACGAATTTAAAATAAAGGGATATGTGGGAGGGAGGGGTTCGATAGTCTTAGGTGAGGTTTAAAGGTGGGCACAACATTGTGGGTGGAAGATCCTGTATTGTGCTGTACTGTTCTATGATTCTATGAACAGCTGGAGGAGAAAGATACTATAGATTTAGGGAAAGTCACAACTGTTTTTACGTCTTCTTGTTCACAGAGTTTTGTTTCTTCTTTAAGTTTTAAGACTCAGACCTCTAGCTTATATTATGTCTATTTCCAAACTACAGGCCACGGGCTGCTGTGAAATACAATGTGTGATTTCCACACAGAATATAATGTACCAGTGAGTGACATGTTACAGCATTATACGTTTGCCTATAACATAGAACCCTATTTGTTCTTGCAATAATATAAAATCCTCTTAAAATATTCTCTCTGCTTTCTTAAAACCTTTAACTTGGATGATCTATTTTAAAACTTAAACTCATTTATTATTTATCATGTGTCTTAAAATATCTCTCTCAGTATTGTTCAGGTGGTTAGGAGTTGCTCCTCCACTTCGTGGGTTTGGATACTGTCATTCCATTCTGCAATGAGATGTTGTTGATGACACGGCTGCTGTTACTGTGGTTGTTGTGGAAGTTGCACTTGACGCTGTTGGTGTTTCTGCTGATATTCTTTCTTCCTCCATCCCATGTGAGCTGGAGATGCACTCTGTTCCATCTCATCTGCAAGCCAACTCTGTCTCAATGATGTACGTCCTTGGGATTTCAACTTAATTGATAAATGTTGCTGGAGTCTAGGTTTTTATAACTGGATACTATACCCACACTGCTTGCCTGATCAGCAATGCACATAATGATTTAGCACAGTTAATGTAGTGTTGCTTTCCTTGCTTGTGCATCAGTCAGTCATTGCCTAACTACTTCTTGGGCTTATGAAGGATGTATTTTGACTGACAAAGATGTCCTGTACCTTCTGCCATTCAGAAACTCTGCTTGTGCTTTAAACTCAGTCTTGTGGTGTAGACCAGCCAGACAATAAAGCAAGACTTCATTCTTCCTCAAAATCTCTACATTTGATAAGGGGCTTCTTGACAATCTTCACAGGTCCTTTGTGAAAAAAAATGTCCTTTCAAAAGAGTGCTGATGAGGTCACATGATGAATCCCCATCACTCTTCAAACTCTCAATTCTCTAGAGGTGCATAGAGTTTTATTATCATGCACCAATTTCTCAAAGCAGGATTTGAACTGCTGTGGTAATTGTTCTGACTCTCAAATTCATAGACTCATAGTTATAGAATCATACAGCAAGAAACCAGGCCCTTTGATCCATCATGTCCATGTTGACCATCAAACACACATTTACCCTTACTCATTTTATTCTCCTATGTTCCTACTAATTCCCCCAGATCCTACCACTCAGCTACACGTTAAGGACAATATATTGTCACAAATTAATCTCCCAATTACAAGTCTTTGAAATGTGTGAGAAAACAAGAGCACCAGGAGGAACCCTGTGCAGTCACAAGGGAAATGTGCAAATTCCACACAGACAGCACCAGAGATGAGGACTGAACCCAGATCACTGGATCTATGAGGCAGTCGATCCACTGAGCTGCACAACAATGCTGTCCAAAAGACTTTCATGGTTCTGATGAAAGGAAGCATGAAGTAGTACTCTACAAGATACTGGACTGTACCTGAGTTAGGGACAGGACGCATTCCCAGGAGCTAAAGCATCAATCATTGCTAAAGTCATTATAACATTATGTATGGGGAGAGATGTTATCGACAGCACTGATGCACCGGGAACAAGGTATGGACCCTTGTCCTTCCCGCTACTGCACACTGCTCTGTTGGGTGCAAATGAACCCCAGCCCTCAGCTGACAGTTTCACAGCAATGATTCACCCCCAGTGTTTGGAGGCTGTCAGTGAGGGCTGGTGTTGGGTGGGGCGGGAGTAGATGATGAGATCTGGGGCTTTGGGCAGCACTCTGCCCAGTTCCGTGAGTGTGGGCCATTGGTGAGGACTGGCAACACCTGTCCTTGTAACAACTTTGCATTACAAAGGGCTTTGTTTCATTCTAATTGTGTTCCTTCTTGTACAATTTTGTATAATTTATGTTTTTCTTGTGAATGTTGAGTCTCTGATGCTGTGTGCCTGTGATGCTGCTGCAAGTAAGTTTCTCAATGCACCTGTGCATACATGTACTTGTGCATATGACAATAAACTTGACTTTGACTTTGACTTTGGTAGACTATCCAAATCCTACAGTCTCCCACATCACCGCCGGTGAGTTTGTTACCATAGAATTGGGGAGAGCTGAACAGCCAAGCCAAAGAGGGGGACACAGTGGCTTCTATCTTATCCAGTAAAATCCAGGTGGTTTCCCAACACAGGCACTGCCAGTCCTCAGGAACGAGTCCCACTCACTGAGCCAACCAGAATACAGACCTGGGCTCCACACCTCAGCACTAGGGCTCACCCTAGACCAATGTCAGCCCTCACTATGGCTGGTCTAGGGTGGCATTGTCCACACTGAGTCATGAGGAGATTCAATGCTGCAAACACACTAGCGGAAACAGGGCTTCGCTCCAGGGTCTCTGCACAGCAAAACATCAGTGGGAAGGGGAGGGGAAGGGTTCAGTACGGCAGTGTGCAGCAGTGGGGAGGGGAGGGGAAAGTTCAAAACAGCAGTGTGCAGCAGTGGGGAGGGGAGGGGAAGGTTCAATACGGCAGTGTGCAGCAGTGGGGAGGGGAGGGGAAGGTTCAATACAGCAGTGTGCAGCAGTGGGGAGGGGAGAGGAAGGTTCAATATGGCAGTGTGCAGCAGTGAGGTGGGGAAGGGTTCAATACGGCAGTGTGCAGCAGTGGGGAGGGGAGAGGAAGGTTCAATATGGCAGTGTGCAGCAGTGGGGAGGGGCTGGTTCAGTACGGCAGTGTGCAGCGGTGGGGTAAGGATGGAGTTCAATCCAGGTTCACCTCACAACAACATGTGGTTCATTGCCCAAGTGGATGTCTTTTACAGGAGGATATTTACCCCGTGGGTGTTTGTACTGGAGGATCAAGCACGTTGTAACAAATCAGCTCTCTGCAAAATGGTGGTAACTGGGATAGCAGAGTATTCTAGGCTGTGTTTTAATGGATGGTGATGATCTAGGAGACATTGCAGTAGCCTCACCTCCTCTTTGTTGTGTATTTCTGTACTTCTCACATACAGAGTATGTTGACACTGTTCTCTTTTATCTTTGCTGGTGTCAGTCCAGTATACCCGCTGATCTAGGTCTCAGCCTGCACTTCTCTATACCTATGTAGCCTGGGGTAGTTCTGTTTGCATTTGTTGGGTATGATGATCCTCTACCCAGGCACTAAAACTGCATCTTCCAGTAAGATGTCATCTCTGATTGACCAACAACCATGTCGAAGCTGGGTTGTGTCTGTTTCATCTTTATCAGCATCTCTAAATCACATGCCAAGTAAACGTCTGTAACTCCTCGTCTTTATCAGTCTCTTCTCTGATCTTATTCAGATTTGTTGACGTTGCATTTGCTTGACAGTGCATCTTCACACTTAGATCTCTCATCTCCTGTTTCGCCAGTGGCAACCGACAAGTTTGTGTACTTCTACTGCTGCCTTGTATTTCAGACTCTTAAGCCTCAAGAATTAACTTTGTAATCTTGTTGTCACTCCACTTTCTTATAACGTTACTTCAGAGTAAGTGATCATTTTCTCCTATACATTTCCTTCTGTGGAGATCGGTGTGGAATCTCTCACACTCATACATGATTGCTAAACAGCCTCTTACAGTGTTGGGGTATCTTGTTTCCACTGAGATGAGTGCTTTATTAGCTTGCCATCTTGTGTTAAGGCTGTTCCCATACTTTAACAGAACCATCTACCTGCAAAATATTGCATTGTTTTTCTGCTGTGGAATGATAGGCTCATCTCAATGTGCACCACCTCCTTAAGTTTGTTAAAATTCATTTCATGGAATTGTAATGACTGGTATTCAGCATCTTTCACAGGTTCTCTCAGATTACCCATATGTTCTCACATTAGAGAAAGGAAAGAATTTATGCAGTGAGTTAGTTCTAGAAAGCTTCTCGGTTGTTCCTTGCCCTTTGGTGCCTTCACCTCAGCACCAGCTGTGACTTTTTCTGGGCTTGATGTAACTCCCCATCTGGTGTGTACACCATCGCCCAGAAGTGGGATCCTTCCTCTTTTGTGTTGCATTTGTCAGCAGTTAGTATAAGCCTAGAGATCTGGATCCTAGCTCTCCATTTGGTTTCTCTCTCACTACAGCGGAGTTCACCCTGCTGGTGGGATTAGTAACTGCCAATTATTCTGCAGTGCTGGAATTCATCTCTTGGAAATCCTTTCCAAGGTTGCTCTGCAACTTGTTACATAGAACACGGAACATAGAAGAGTACAGCACAGAAACAGGCCCTTCAGCCTATCGTGTCTGCACCAACCATGATGCCAATCCAACTAATCCCATCTGCCTGTTTATGTGTCTATCTAAATGCTTCTTGAACATTTCTGTCATATCTGCTTCTACCTTCTACCCTGGCAGCCCATTCCAGACACCTACCACTCTCTGTGCCAAAAACTTGTCTCGCACATCTATTTTAAATTTTCCTCCTTTCACCTTAAACCTATGCCCTCTAGTATTTGACATTTACACTCTGGGATAAAGACTCTGATTACCTACCATATCTATGCCTCTCATCATTATACTTTCTCCTTCAGCCTCCGATGTTTCAGCGGAAACAATCCAAGTTTGTCTAACCTCTCCTTACAGCTATTACTCTCCAGTCCAGGCAACATCCTGGTGAACCTCTTCTGCACCCGCTCCAAAGTCTCCAGCCTCTTTCCAGTAATGCGGCAACCAGAACTGTACACAATACTCCAAATGTGGCCTAATTAAAGTTTTATCCAGCTGCAACTTTCGACATGACAAGGAAACACAGGGTTATTGTTACATATGTCTTTTTATTCGAACTGTTTCTTAATCATTGTTGGCAACAAGGGGTGGAATATGTTCCCCTGAAAACACAAAAGACAGTAACAAATGTTCACACTGTAGCCACAGGCCCATGCACCACTCTAATGTTAAGCACCATTGCCAGACTAACCTTGCTGCGTCATCTTTCATTGGCCAAGATGTTGGACACCCCTCCCCTCAAAGAATCACAGAGACACAGCACAGAAATGAGCCCAGTCTCCCCTCCTTGGACTCTGTCTTTACCTCTCGTTGTCTTGGTGGAGCAGCCAGAAAATCAAAGACCCCACCTACCAGGGACATTCTCTCTTCTCTCGTCTTCCATCAGGTAGAAGATACAGGAGCCTGAGGGCACGTACCACCAGACTTAAGGACAGCTTCTACCCCACTGTGATAAGACTATTGAACAGTTCCCTTATACAATGAGATGGACTATGACCTCACAATCTGCCTTGTTGTGACCTCGCACCTTATTGCACTGCACTTTCTCTGTAGCTGTGACACTTTACTCTGTACTGTTATTGTTTTTACCTGTACTACATCAATGGTCTCAGTACTAACTCAATGTAACTGCACTGTGTAATGAATTGATCTGTATGAACGGAATGTAAGACAAGTTTTTCACTGTACCTCGGTACAAGTGACAATTATAAACCAATACCAGTACCGTTGGTCCACCAAATCCATACTGACAAGTGACCACCCGTATCCCATGTTTTATTCTCCCTAAACTCTCAGTAACTCCCCCCACCCCAGATTCTACCACTTACCTATACACTAGGAGCAATTTACAGTAGCCAATTAGCCTACCAACCTGTATGTCTTTGGGTTGTAGGAGGAAATCAGAGCGCCCAGGCAAAACACATGTGGTCACAGGGAGGACGTTCAAACTCCACACAGGCAGCACCCAAGGTCATGACTGAATCCGGGTCTCTGGCATAGCAAGGCAGTGGCTCTATAATCTGTGCCACTGTGCCACCTATTGAAGTGTAGGAATTCAAGTAGCCATTTTGTACACAGCAAGCTCCCACAGGCAAGTATTGACCAGGTGCTAAGAGGAATAAAAGCTGGCCAGTATACAAGTAAGAGGCCCCTGTCGATTTCTTCAGAATTGCACTGGGATCTTATATGTTTCCTGGAACAGGTTGATACAGCTTCAGGTCACACCTAAGTAAATGCAAATCATGAAATATTCTATCATGTCATAGTAGTTTCCTGTTACCTAGCCTTACTGCCCAAAACAATACATGAGAATAATTTAAAATTTGTACATAGTGGGTCTAATTGGTTTGCCATTTGGCTTTCTACTTATGCACTGTTTCATTAATTCTGCTTTCTGTGTGAATATGAATGATAGGGCTGCAAGTCCAATTTATCTGATTTAATGTTAGTTGGATGCTCTGAAAGTATTCTTTGTCAGCAGATTATTGCCATAGTAACAGACAGCACTTTTGGTTTTTGGGTTATATCTTTGTTAGTGATGTTGGAGAACAAAATTACCATCCAGGAATCTGCAGAGAGCTTCCCATCAACCTCATCACACAAGGCTTGATATCCATTGGTGAGATGGTTGGCATGATCATGTTATCTCTGCTCACTAATCCATAGATTATAGTTATATAATCACAATTGGAAGGAGGCCAATTGACTCATTCGTGCCCACTCTTGCTCCTTGAAAGATCTATCCAATAGTCCCATTCCCTTGCTCATTCCCCATTCCCTTTAAAAAATTGACAATGAATTTGCTTTCACTGTGTTAAAGGTTTCCCACCTTCCTCCAGTTCTTCGGACTATTACCCTAAATCCTATTCTCTGGTTACTGTTCATCTAACCAGAGGAAACAACTGCTCACTTCTTTTTGCATGTGTTTATAAATTAAGATTTGGTATTGGTATTGGTTTATTACTGGTCCCTTGTACCAAGATACTGTGAAAAATTTGTCCTGCATACCATTCGTACAGAATTACAAGGCATTCTGTTGCATGGGATTATCTCTAAAATATCTCCATCAAATTTGTATCAAATGCAAGATGTGATGAGATGGTCCATTAGCTGAGCTGGGCTACAGCACTCACAGGCTGCTAGAGCTGCTGTCTCATAGCTCCAATGACCCAGCTTCAATCCGAACTTCTGGTGCTCTCCATGTGGAGTTTGCATGTTGTCCCTGTGAACATTTGGGTTTCCCCCAGGTGCTCTGGATTTCCTCCCACGTCCCAAAGACATGAGGTTTGGTAGGATAACTGGCCACTGTAAATTTCCCCTATTGTGTAGTTAAGGGGTAAAATCTGGGGGGAGTTGATGGGAATGTGGGGAGAGTACAAAATGAGATGAGTCTAGAATTACTGTAAATGAGTGCTTGATGGTCAGTGCAGATTGAGTGGGCCGAAGCATTTCTGTGTATGCTGTCTGACTCTATAAGATTTGATTTGTCATCTATGCATTGTGACCACGTCTTCTATGTCCCATTCACATCCTGTTTAGAAACACCGTTAAGATACCTTGCCAATGAACATTGAATGCCTTCCTTCTTTCAGACAGTGTTATTTTCTGTTCACTTTGTAATAAAAAAAAACGCATTACTTTGAACCCTTCAATAAAGTTTAGGTTTTGTTTGAAGTGGTAAAGAGGATTGTGAGAATGTAACACCATTACCGTGGGCAGGCATGGTAGTGTAGCGGTTAGTGTAATGCTATTACAGCGCCAACGACCCGAGTTCAATTCTGGCTGTTGTCTGTAAGGAGTTTGTATGTTCTCCCCGTGTCTGTGTGGGTTTCCTCCGGGTGCTCCGGTTTCCTCTCACTTTCCAAAGACGTACGGGTTAGGAAGTTATGGGCATACCATGTTGGCACCAGAAGTGTGGCGACACTTACGGGCTGCCCCTAGAACACTGTGTGCAAAAAGATGCATTTCACTGTGTGCTTCGATGTACATGTGACTAATAAAGATATCTTATCTTATTTCTAAAATGTTCCTATTTTCTCCCAAACACATGCAGTACCTGCAGACCTTGCTGGACGATGATCAGGATTTCCCTTCACCAACCTACAGCTGCTGAATCTTATCAGAACACCACACTGCTGTTGTGGCTAAGCAGAGATAATTAATTAGGGACTGAGAGGCTGAATCTGGAACCTTTGTTGTGAATGACTCAGCCATACTCCATAGGGCCAACCTGAACTCTTAAATCTTTTATTAAAGTAGAGGGCCATCAGGATCATTGACTTCTTATAGGCTTGTAAATCTCACTGGCATTTGAATATTATCCAAAAGAGTTATGCTTTTCCCTAATTGGACAGCAGTGTAGTGGGGCAGTTCAAGGTGGATTTTATCTTTCTTCCTCCAATCAGGTGGCAAGGTATCAGCACCCAAGCCTTGTACTGTCAGTCCCTGATTCTGGTACATAATCAAATACTGATTTGGAATTCATTGGAGAGACTTAGTTTTATTTCTTTGTTTCTTGTATGTGGACATTGCTGGCAGTGCCAGCAATTATTGCTGATCCGAAATTGTACCCAAACTGGAGAGTCAATCACATTGGTCGGCCTAAAGTCACATTCAAGCCAGACCAAGTAAGGATCAAAGCTTTCCACCTCCAAACGACATTTATGAAGCAGGTGAGTTTTTAACAACAAACTGTAGTTTCCTCATCATCATTACTGATATTAATTTATTTGTTCCAAGTGTATTCAATTATTTGAATCTAAATTCCGCAGTTAATATGCTGGGATTCAAATTCAAGTGTCTGGATTCTGATCCAGTAACTTAACCATAACTCAGGGAAATCCCAGCTAGCTTATCATCATTGGTTGCTTTTAATGTGTAAAGGATAAATATAAAGGGATAAAAATCTCAATAGCTATTACGAAAGCTCTTATGGACTTTATTTCAACCTTTGCGAAGCATATAGGAAGCAATAAAAGTCCCCAGCAAAGCCTACTTCTCCTATAATAAATACAGGGCATTTCTCTTTGGAGTGACGCAGGATGAGAGGTGACTTGATAGAGGTTTATAAGGTTATGAGGGGCATAGATAGAGTGGACAGCCAGCACCTTTTCCTCAGGGTGGTAATCACCAATACCAGAGGCCATCTGTTTAAGGTCAGAGGAGGAATGTTCAGGAGAGATGTCTGAGGTAGGTTCTTTACACAGAGAGTGGTGGATGCCTGGAACACACTGCCAGGGGTGGTTGTAGAGGCTGATACAATAGGGACAATTAAAAAGCTCTTAGAGAGGCACATGGAAGTAAGAAAAATGGAGGGATATGGGCTGTGCAGGAGGGAAGGGTTAGATTGATCATGGAGGAGATGTTCATATAGTTCGGCACAACATCGTGGGCCAAAGGGCCCATATTGTGCTATACTGTTCTATGTTCTATGTTCTAAATATATAGGCAAGAAATGTAAATTAACACTCCCTTTGAAATCCCTTTTTAATGGCTTGTGATTGCTGATTGTCTTTCTCAATGTTAAATGGGAAACATGTATCTGTACTAATCTGATAGTCTGTAGTTGTGTAGCATGATAATTATTAACATTACTAATTGTATGCGCGGTTAAAATTTTCTTGGGAAAATTTTTTTTTAGGTGGGAGGTGTTACGAACTCAGTGAAAGTCCCTTTAAGATAGAGAGTGTGTGTGTATGTGTGTGTGGGGCGTGCTTACGTCAATAGAAAATAAAGGATGTAATGACGTTGTTGAAGAAGGCAGAAGAAGAAGGAGAGAGAGAGAGAAGGGAGAGAGACACCAGCCTGCTTGTTTTCTCTATCGATGGATGAGAAACAATAACTGTGTTTGCCACTGAAATCCATGTATGGAAGTTGGAAGTAATCCGGTGGAGTTCACTTTGTTGCTGACCTGTAGAAGGAAACAGGTTCGGATGCTTTTCGGGGTGAGGAAGTCACTACCGAGTAAACACTGGAGTGTCGTTTGGGTTCCATCGTGGAACATTTGGATTTCGTATGTACTCTCTCTATGTTTTTCTACATCTACATCTTATCTTCAGACAACGGTGGTTGTTGAAGAAGCCCTTGCTCATGTTTCACCTTATGGCTTGCGGAACTGAACTTTAAGAACCATTCCGGAACTGGGAGTTTTGGACTTTGCCACACCCACACACACACACACACGAAGAGTTTAGTTTTGGGGTTAACATTCGAGGTTTAACATTCTTGAATTCTAACATACTAACATTTTTTTTAACTTTTATTTTACGTATTATCATAAGTAGTGATTAATAAAATAGTTTTTAACACTGAATCATGCTCAGTGTGTTTCTTTTGTTGCTGGTTTGTGACAGGCTAAAGAACAGGAAGTGGTGCCGAATGAAGCACTAACAAGAAGTGTTTTCTCATTTGTACACTTACTCCTGAAGATATCATTGGCAGATACCTCAAAGGGGATAGAGAAGATGAGATGAGGACACAGCTGATCACAACCAGCACTGGTAGTTCAAGCTGTAGGGGGAAGTTTTCTTGAGGCAAGTGGCACATTTCTGCATCTAACATTGGCAACCTGATGCTTGTGTAGGGAGGCAGACAAGGCTCCAGCTGTATCAATGTGTAGGAAGACATTGGCAGGTTAACACAGCCTCTCTCTTACCTAACAAGCACCCCACTATTTCTTCTCCAAAAACATAAAGGAAATCTCACTGAGGTATCCAATGTCCCAATATCTTGGATTCACCAGCAAAATGACCAGAACTCATAGCAGAGAGTCCAATGTAAAAAGTAGGAAGGAAATAAGTATAACAATTAATGATTGGGCTCAATGTTTTGCGATAAATATTAGGGTATTGCTATAAATATAAGATCTTCCAATGCATTTCCAACAGTGGAGCACCTTAATGTCTCCGAACAGTATGGTGTGCCATTTTTGCAAATAAATTGGAAGATCTTAGAAAAGGTACATAAGTAGATGAATGAGCACTCCATTTGGTGTAAATACTGGAAAATTTTGTGGCCAACCAAATGACATGATCACATAATTCACATAAAACTGATGAACATTTCTTTGTCCATATAATGCCCAAATGAAAAATTGGATGGCATCCAATGAAGTTGAGCTAAACCATTTTTGTAATTGCATTAACCTTGTCTACCCATCTGGCAAGTCTACCCTACTGGTTTAGACAGCCATTACTTTCAAGTGATAACAATGTGAAAACAGCACAATATAGCTACCATGCTGTAACTTTGTAAGAACAATTCTATCATAGCAGTTCAGTTGGATTGTTATTCTTAATAAAAGTGAGCTGTGATATTAGATATGGGTTAGTACATTACTACAATGTTATTTGAACAATATTTTCTAAAATTTGCATCATTATTCTTCTTTGGCCTTTGATGGGAGATTCAGCACATTTTACTTATTTATGCTGTCATTATATTACCCTGCACCAAATAAATATACCAATAAATCATTAGCAGGGCCTTGAAAACAGCAGCTGAACCATTTTAGTCAGTGAATTCAGCGCTGCATCAAAGATGAAAGATGAACCTGGCTGGTAAACTAGAAAAAAAGTTGTTTACTTTTTGCCAGGTTATAGCCACTTAACATTTAATGATATATGAAAAATAATAAAGCTTTTCTTTTTTCTCTCAGCACCATCTGAAAACACAGTTAGAAAAAGTGTTATGGTCTTTGAAGAACCTCCCTAAACAAATAGAAAAGCTATAACACGATGCTTTCCTTGAGTTGGGTGCATGCTGTTGTCATGGCCCCAGAAATCAGCTTGCAACCAAGTTCAACCTCTTTAGTCTCTGCTGTGTTAATTGATTTCTGCTTGACCAGTGGGGGAATGGAACTGAGCTTCTGGGCCAGAGAGGAAACAAAAGGGAAAAAAAAACAGTCACTGCACCCACTCCTAACTGTTTTGTAAAATATATAATTGTTGGTGTTAGTTGAGCACAGCATAAGATTGTGATCTCCACCCTCAAACAAACAGTTTGTCCCAGCTCACACATATGGAATAGTCTCTCGAGTGTGGTGTTAGTGCATGGAAACCCACTACAGCATGAATCAGATTCTAGTAGAAGGGAAGGAATTAGGGGAAGCATTCAAGAAAAATTGAAGTATGTTTAATGTGCACATTAAGGCAGACTATATTTACAGCCCAATTATAAAATAGATTAACAGAAACTAAATCAATTCAAATGCAAACCAAATCAATTCAAAGTTCAAGTAGAATTGATCTAGGTAGTAATAAAAGTCAGATAGTTTCTAAAATGGATGGTTAATTTGCAATATCATTTTAATACTCAGGTGGGAATTAAAATGTACCTAAAGATTTGAATTACACCTTGATCTAGCTAGATTTTGTTCTTGACTTATTGTGATGTGGTATTTCATTTGAAAAGTTTGGTTTATGTATATTTATAGGCTTACTCTTCAGATATCAGGAGTGCAAAGCTTTATTTTGATGTAAGCCAACTTGTGATTATTGCCATAGCAACATCCAGTGGACTACCTTATCAACCTAACTGTTTGGGACTGACCATAAGGAATAATGAAGTAAATTGTTGAAAACCTCAAACATTGTTTAATCGTAATATTGATACTAGCCTGCAATTCTACTAAGAATTTTTGACACCCATCATACCAATACCAATAAATTTTGCTTAGAAATAAATGTACTCAAATTTATTGAAATGGAGCAGCAAATTACTTGGGAAACATCACATAAAATTTAGAAATGCTTCCTTACTTGCTTACCATAGGAAATTTTGATAAATATTTTGAGAATGATGTACAATATTGATGATAAGTAAGTATAAAATGAAAGCAGAACATGTTGGAAATGTTCTGCTTCTGTTGAAAGAACAAACAAGATATTTCAAGTGTGGCCCTTTGTCAGAACTGGGAGTTGGATAACTCTGAAGTAAAGTGAATGGATGCTCTAGAAGAAAAAGATCAAAAGCATCCAAGCAATGTTACGTAGCTGGGAGGGTGGAATTGAGGTATTGGTGAGAGCTTTCCGATGAACGTCACAATGATGTTAGAGATCATGAGTGAAATTAAAGCCAGTTGAAAAACTCCAATCAGGGAACTGTGAAAGTGGACTTCAACTGATATGACTGCAGCCAAGAAGGGCAAGAGATAAACAGGGTTAAAAGAACACATGGAAGAGGGGGGAGAGAATATCTTTGAGGTTAACATCCCAGTAATTGCAATGGTAATGAAATAAACATTGTGAACAAACAGCAAAGTACTGTAGATGCTGCGATTGTGAAACAAAATCAGGAAATCTGGATCAAACAAGGTTCCATATTGGTATTGATATTGGTATTGGTTTATTATTGTCACTTGTACTGAGGTACAGTGAAAAAACTTGTCTTGTATACCACTCGTACAGATCATTCATTACACAGAGCATTGAGGTAGTACAGGGTAAAAACAATAGAATACAGAGTAAAGTGTCACAGCTACATGGAAGTGCAGTGCATGTCGACAACAAGGTGCAAGGTCCTAACAAGGTAGATTATGAGGTCAAGAGTCCGTCTCATCGTATAAGGGAACTGTTCAATAGTCTTATCACAGTGGGGTAGAAGCTGTCCTTGAGCCCTGGTGATATGTGCCCTCAGGCTCCTGTATCTTCTGCCTAAAGGGTGAGGAGAGAAGAGAGAATGACCCAGGTGGCGGGGTCTTTGATTATGCTGGCTGCTTCACCAAGGCAGCGAGAGGTATAGACAGGTATAGAGAGGTACCCAAGGCCAGTCTAGAGAGTTTGTGTTTTTTTGCCTTGGTAACCTTGGGAGTGCCTGGCCATCTCTGCAGTTTTAGTTTCCAAAGAAAACTGGTTACAACAAATAAAGTCTATTGGAGGCTTCAATACCAAGCAAGCAAACAAAGATAGTGTGCAAAACAAACTGTAAGTGCATGCATGGAGAAGGGGCAAAATGAGGAAAGTTTACCATCAACACAGAAGTTGGCAGAGTTCAAGGAAAACAAAATTAAGAAATTGATAACAAATTTATCAATGTTAGATCCTGCTATTTTTCCTGGAGTACTGCACACATTTTCTATTAGATTCTGTGTGCTTTGCCATATGGTGACACTTTGGATTAAAAGATATCTCAACAGCTGTGCAGTGGTGGGTCAGTTGGTAGCAATGTGGCCTCTCTGAGTCCAGAAGCCATGGTTTGAATTCCTCTCCAGAAAAGCTGAATAAAAATTAAACAGATGTTGGTGCATGAATTGGAAAGATTCAGAAGGTTAGTGGGCCAAAGACTGGCAAATGGGACTAGCTTGGATGGGGCATCTTGGTCGCATGGGCCAGTTGGGCCAAAGGGCCTGTTTCCATGCTATATAACTCGATAAACTCTATATGAGTACTGAGGGGGTTTTGCATCGTTAGAGATATTGTCTTCAGGTGAAACTTGGTGTAGTCTCTCAGTTGAATGGTAAGGATCCCTGGGCTCTATTTTGAGAAAGTGTTTGGTGTCCTGGCCTTAATCAACATCACAAAAAATAGATTATCTGGTCATTATTTCATCGCTGTTTGTAGGAGGCGTATATGAGGCCAAATTGTTCCTGTTTACCAACAGTATAACAGTAACTATGCTTTAAAACATTTCTTTGTAACAAGCGTTGGAATAACTAAAGGTGCACAAAAGACGTAATCTTTGCATCAAGGTAAAGCATCTGAATAAGGTATGAAAAAAAAATTACAGCTTAAGGAAAAAGTCTATTTGAGACTTTTCCTTAAGCATTTTGGCCTTGATTGGCTGAAAATGTAGTGTGTATATACTGTTGAATCTTATAATATTTAGCCAATTGTAAATAGTTTACCTTATATAGTTCTAATTTGAACAACATATGCTCTTTTAGAGTACTGACTATAATGTTATTGTGCTCTTAAAATCAATGGACATTATTTTCATTTGGAAATCAGATGGCCTAGGTATAAAAAAAGGGGGTTGTGAAAAGGATGAAGCTATTTCACACCCCATTTACAGAATACGGACTGTTTGATCACCCCCAAACACACTCTATTTTTATTTGCTTATATAATAGAAAACTGTACATGGTAATTGAATATGCAAACGATATTGAAAGAGCTATAAATATATGAGCAACTTACGGATTTGGTTAAAAGAAATTACTTTGCCTGTTTCCGTTTTCACTTCCTTTTATGTTATGTCGGTGTATGGAGTTTATCAGCCTCACTGCCAGATGCAGTATCATCAGTGCACAGACTGTAACAATAGCAACCTTTCTCGGTTCATCCCGTTTTAGGTATAGGCTGGCACTAGCCACGAAACCCAATATTTTTAAACCAGACTACGTCTTTTAAAATACCTGGAGTAGGCCATTTAAGTCATTCATTGTTAATGATATTAACAGGAAAGACTATCTATCTCTGAATAGCTTGTCATTTATTGAAACCTAACACTTCCTGCAGATGACAGTTCGGAATCTTAGCAACAAGAGCCGGTTGCTGTGACCGAGGGGCTAGCACGTAGCATGTTAATTAGTCTCTTACTCTGATTCCTGATAGACAGAAACCTCCTGTTGATCACTCTAAGTCACTTGCTGCTGGTTGTGTGAGCGTTCGCTATGCCTAAAGAAGCTCGCCTGAAACCCACACATTGCTTTCTGGCCGAGTTAGCTTGCAGGCCCAATCAAAAGCGGAGCAGCAGCGAAATCAAACCGCTGTGGAAATTCAGCATGAAAAAAAACGGTAAACACTAAGGGGTGGGGGGAAAGCTCCAGTACTTTCTGCCAATCGACTCCTCCCCCCGCCTCACCACCCCCCCCCCCCCCTTCGATCTGCATCTGTAATCGTTTGACAGGCTTCCACCCTGCTGTGTTCAGCCAAATCTCGGTGATCTGAAGATGGGCCAGCCGTCACTTGCAGCCTCGCCACTTGTCTCGCTGGTGCCGCGTTCGACAATGTGCTGTAAAATGGAACACGGGAGAGGTAGGATCCGAGCAGGGTCTACTCTGCGGCTCTACTTCCAAAGTTCAGAAAATGGGGAGAAATAGACTAAGGTCCAGCTCGCAACGGCGCCAGGAGATATGGTCAATTCCCCAGACCTTAAATGTCCATGATCTGCTATCAACCATCACCCGGATCTTTCGCGCAGACCTCTCTCTCTCTCTCTCTCTCCAGACTTAAGGTAAAAAGAAATGCCCTAGACTTTCACTATCACTTTACATTAATCCCAAACTATTTTTATTTTTAAATTCGTCACGAAGTTAACCCTTTCTGTGATTCTTGGTTGTTTTAACTCTCTTTGGTGAGTTAGAATTTAACTGGAGTTGGAAATAATTTCTGTGGAATTTTTTTAGAGCTAAAGTATGAATAAAGAGATTCATGCATTGATCATTGTGCAAGATTTACTTGGAAGGTAAATTTCGGGTATTAAACATTATGAACTATTATTATTGACATATATTTGATAAAATTATCCTGTCCTCACAAGAAAATGTTGCAGTTCATTTTCTGAATATTCTTTTTAAAAAAGACGCTGTACTAATTTTACTCTGCTTGTTTCAGTTGTAGTACCTGGGATGAACCTGGTGATGTTTGTTTTTCCCCAGTGCCACCCTCAGTCCTGCGGGATTGGTTTCACGTTCATCCGACTGCAGGGCCCATTGGAAGACGGTTGGGAGACGGCCATCATGTGCTCCCGGCACCCTGCCATCTCTGTTCTCAGAGGGTTCAACTCAGCGACCCAAAGATTTGCTCTGCTCTTGCTTTGCGCCAGTTTGGCGGGCAACGCTTCCGTCGTCTGCCCTCCGGTCTGCATCTGTGCGAGCGATATCATTACTTGCACCAATAAGAATCTGACCAATGTGCCAAGGACGCTGTACAAAGTTGCGACCAGTTTGGATGTTAGCTACAACAGAATCAGCCGACTTGGCTCTAATTGGACTCCAACCATATTGGACAGACTCAGAACCCTCATCCTCAATCACAACAGTATAGGCTTCCTCTCCAAGAGGGCATTTTGGTCCACCCCTGAACTCAGATATCTGGACCTGTCCTCCAACAAGTTAAAAAGTTTGAGCAACTCATCCTTTCAAGGGCTGAGTTCCCTGGAGATATTGCTTCTGTACAACAATCAGGTCGCCCAAGTCAGCAGCGGAGCTTTTGAGGGTTTGTACAAACTTCATAAACTGTATCTCAGTCAGAACTTGATCTCCCACTTCCCACTGCAGGTCCTCAAAGGCGGGTCTAGACTCCCGCTTCTCGAACTCGTAGACCTCTCCTTCAATAGACTGACATCTGTACCAGTCCTGCAGTTGAGTGCGCTGCCGGTGAAGCTGCAGAGTGGTTTGTATCTGCATGCGAACCCATTTACTTGCGATTGCTCTTTCTACACAATGGTCACCTACTGGTATAAGAGGCAGTTTCGATCGGCGGTGGATTTTAAGGAAGATTATAGATGTTATTTTCAGCTCGACGCCAAGAGAAGTGTCAGTGTTTTGCTGATCCATGATGATCTATTGAATTGCTCTAACAGTGCCGTGAATGGCTCTTTCCACGCTTTGGGGGTGCTCTACGAGGCTTATTTGGGGGACAGGGTAGTTATAAACTGTGACAGCAAGATCCTAGACTCCGCCACCAACGTCCTGTGGGTCACACCCGAGAATGAAACATTGCAGTCTGGCATTCAAAGGCAGGGTCTGGAGGTGTTATTGAATGGAAGCCTCGAAATTCAAGAGGTGCAGACCGAAAATGCAGGGGTCTATTCCTGTATAGCCATTAACAGCAGACGCATGCTCAACGAGACGATCGAGGTGACACTGAAGGTGCACAACTTTACACACACCAAGCATCGTTCACACACCTTTAACACGGCCTTTACCACTCTCTCTGCCTGCCTAGCTAGCATCATTCTAGTCCTGATCTATCTGTACTTGACACCTTGCCGCTGTTGGTGCAAGTCCAAGCACAGGCACCGAAAACCGAACGAAAGCAGCGCCCACTCCTCCATCCTGAGCGCCACCCCACTGCATGAGGCGGGTGCCGAGAGGAAAGCCAGCACTTGCAAACGAGTGGTCTTCCTGGAGCCCGTCAAGGAGCCGCTGAAAGGCCAAAATGGGAAAATGAAACTGCTCCCTCCCAGCCACGCAGTGGCTGAGAAGATCCTGAGAGCCAACAGAGGCAAGGCGGATGTCGACTCCATCAGCTCCGTGTTCTCTGATAACCTCATTGTGGCTTAATCCAAACCCCGTGGATGCGTCTTAGCCAGAATCTAGGTCGCTGCCCATAGGACACCTTGAGATGACCCAGTCATGTTGGGACATCTGGCAAATCTGCCTGCCGGTGGAAAGGTGAGAGCAAGGGTACAGAGGAATGCTTCTGCTCTGAATGTTAACAGGGCCATATCGGCTTGGAGAAGAGTTTTACAAACTTGCTCAATGTCTGGAACGGTGCAAGATCCAGAAGAGGAAAAAAATGTGCCTCCAGCTGCTGGATTCTGCATATAGCCCATTAGTTTGTCACAAGTAACATCCAAATAAATCCAGCTTGGCGCCCTGGTGACATGTTGTGACGAACCTGTTCAGAAGCAGTGACCATGCCGCATGCTCGCAAGTCTTTGGCTCAACTGAAATTGGCCGTCTCAAAGTACGCCTGGAGACATTTTGTTAAATCCTTAGAAACCAAGAGCAAAATAACGCCCCTTTACTGTTTTTCATCTATACTGATACATAATATGCAATGCTAACTTTAATAACCAATGAAGCTATGTAAAATTTCTGCCGCACGCATTGATAACAATCTTGCTCCCTACATTTTTTCATGGACTTTGTACACGAATTACATTTTTAACCCCAAAGATAAGTTGTTGCTCTAGTCAGTTTGCTAACAGGACACTTGTACAGATTTATTTCTTTACTGCTGTGCCCACATCGGCTACCAGCCTAAATTTATATTGTAAATGAAAGTTTTATACAATACTTTGCAATTAGTGCTCATATCACTAAGATATACTGTTGTGGGCAATACATGATTTAATTCATTCACCTATTGACCACGTTTCCACCTAAAGCTTTAGGACTGGCAGATTTAGCGAAGTTAGTTCTGAGACCGGTTCTAAACATGTCACAGTAACTTTAGTAAGATTAGAGGACTGCCGGCATTAATAGGAAGAGTCCTCCAACAAGAACATCGATGGCTACACATTGAAGGAATATTCCATTCAATGACCCAGTAAATACATCACTAAAATACTGGACTCACAGCTGGCTTATCCCAACCTAAATATTAGTCTTCACAGATGCTGGTATCCGGCATTACCAATGCGATGTGAGCTTCATCAGTTCATCTTCAGCGACAGAAACTGTCTAGGGAGGAGTTAAAAAGAAATTGCAATGCATCCATTTATTTCGCCTTGCTCAGGCACACTTGGTATGCTTCTAGCCAAGAAGTAGCTGTTATGATACCAGGTACAGGCAGTTCTGTCTAGCTTAAGATGTGGGATAATTACTTAACCAAACTAAGTAATGCGAATACAATTCTATTATCAGTTATTTCATGATACATAATTTTAAATAATTAATTTAATTTTTCAAAAATTTACTCCAAACATAAATATGTATGGTTAGAAACTAAAGTGTTTACTTTGAATGTGAAATTGTTCAATTAGTTTGTACTGATGTATTTCAGAGAAAATATAACAGTCTGTAAATGCAGTATTTTGCAGTATCAATTTACTGTAGAAGATATTTATCTTTGTTACCATAATCCTAGAAACTTTATTGTAAAATGTATATGATATCTAAAGTTCCCTTTGATATTTATTGTCTTAGTTTGTAATATCCAGTTCTCAAAGCTGTAGATTTGAAACAAACAAATGTTGTTAGAAATACAAAATTAGACAAAACTAACTATAGGAGCTTTTCTGCAGTTGTCTCTATTTTATCCTCTGTAGATGTCATTTAGTTGCAACCCCAGTATTTTACAGGGATAGACAGAATACCTTTAACTAACATGCACAGAACAACAGTAAAACAATTGATTATTGGTCCCCTCATATTCAACTAATAACACAGGCAGCACAAACACACACATCAGTGTATTGGACTGCAAAAGCGATCAATATTTACAAAGGGATTTACAATAGGCAAATATTTTACATGGCTCCATAATTTTTCAAATTTTAATTTTCTAAAATTTCCATTAACTGGATGTGCCTTTTAAAGTACAGTGTTAAATAGATCCAAATGAAAATTTAGAAAGTAAAATCTTGAAGCAATATGCTATTTTTTTAATTTTAGCTCATGCTGAAATTCATTACTTTGTGAAGACAGAGTTGTTGGTGTGAAATATCAGAAGTAAAAAATTAGTTTTCACCAAACAATTTGGATTTTTACTCCTTTTCATTTCAGAATAAGAGGTTCGATCTATTCCTGAACTTTTAAAATTGAAGCCCACTTCATTTCCACTGAAATATTCTTGTTTACCAGAGTCTAACACTAAAAAAGACTTGCAGCTATAAACCTCAGGACTTCCCAATGTAGTTAGCAGCTAACAAAGTAGTTGGAATTAGGAGAGAGAATGATTGCAAACCCCAACCTCTAATTTTAACAAGGAGCCCTGATTTCTCAGGGTGAGTTTTGATGTCAGTTCAAAACTTACCCTGTGCAACAAATGTTGTCTCTAGAACTTCAAATGCAATCAGCAGGCAGCAACTCTTCGTTAAGAGTTGGAACATCTGTCAAATATCATTGGAGCTGGGGTAGTTTCTCATAATTTGAAGGGGTGAAGAGGTAATGTTAATTGTGGCAGAGGTCACTGATCTTTTTTTCTCCTTTCTCCCAACATCCCTGTCTTTCCATTTGATTCCATGAAGAAGCAAGTTAAACATTTAGCTAACCCCTCAGGCCTCTTCTGTTTCCAATTTTGTTCCTCACTGGGCAGGAATGATGAGGAGCTTGTGACTGTTTATCACACAAGCCAGGAAGTAAGGAACACAGTCATGCCTGATGATATCATCAGGAATTGCCATACGTATCATAAACAGATCAGCTCCCACTAGTTCTGCAAAGGGTAACTGGGAGGCTCTGCAGGAGAAGGGGACATTTTAATTACATGAATGTAGTTTTACTACTAAGCATGTTAAAATCATCCCCACAAAACAGATTAAAACTAAACGTATTTACAACCATACTATTCCCTATAAATCAGATGCTGAAATCTTCATGGGGAAATGAATTAATAATACAAATATGTCACAGCACTGGTGCAGGGCAATCAGTCCAACAGGTCTATACTAGTATTATAGTTCCACATAAACGTCCTCCCTTATTAATCCCTCTCGCCTATCAGTGTGGTCTTTTGTTCCTTCCCCCACTCCTGTCCTTATCTAGATCCCCATTACCTCCAGTCACCTCAACAACTCAATCTGATCATGGGATCACGTTCTAATCCCACTTTAGCTAGTGTTTCCTCAGTTCTCTTATGGATTTATTAGTGGCTTTTTTTTACAGTTATGAACTCTGGTGATTGTGTGGAAACATGTACCCATAATAAACCCCTTCATAAGAGACTATTGTTAGGCCAATTTCCTTCATTTTTCAATAAAAAATAATCTGCGCTCATTAATAGTATCCTTGCATATTTGTCTGGGTAAATTTTCCTAGTTGCTGAAGAACTGTTAACTGGCAAGCAGTTTTCAAAAAATGACCCTTTGGTTATTATTAGCCCCACAGCAGTGGAAGTATATAAACTGACCTACTTATAATTAGCTGAACATGTCCAGACATCTCTGTTCCTCTGCCCACTAAATCATTATCGGCCATCTTCAGTGACCAATAGGAAATTCCATAGTGACTGAAATTGTGCCAGATCTGCCAGCATGCTCTGTTCATTGAGATGTCTTTGATTTATAATTATTGAGAAATCTGTACTTTCTTTCGAGAACTGTGCAATGAGTTATTTTCACTTCTGCACTCTTCCCCATAAATCAGTAGGCATATTAGGCATCATTCATTCAATGAAATGTCTGGAAACCAAAAGGACAAAGCAATTTTTAAAGTGCTATAAGGTCACTCACTCAGTCATAGAACTTGTTTAATTTCTGAAGTGAAAAGGGCCATGTTGTTTCCAGTGAATTCCTATGTAAACCGGTTGATCTCTTAATTTAGTATGTATACATAAACAGAGATAGTGATCAGATTAATTGATATAATATTGGTCACACATTTCATCAGCATTGGTGTCTGAGCATCAAAGCCTCCAAAAGAAACTGGCAGAGAAAGAAAGAGGGCTGCATAATTTAACAGGCAAAATGGAAAGCATTATTGCAGGAAATAAATCAGAGCAGAATGTTACTTGGTATTAAGCTAATAAAAGAACAGAAAATGCTGGAAGTACTCAGCAAGTCAGGCAGCATCCATGGAAAGAGAAAGTTAACATTTCAGGTTGAAGATAAGATAAGATAAGATAAGATATCTTTATTAGTGACATGTACATCGAAACACACAGTGAAGTGCTTCTTTTGCATAGAGTGTTTCAGGAGCAGCCGGCAAGTGTCGCCACGATTCCGGCACCAACAAAGCATGTCCATAGCTTCCTAACCCATACGTCTTTGGAATGTGGAAGGAAACCAGAACACCTGGAGAAAACCCACACAGACACAGGGAGAACATACAGACTCCTTACAGACACTGGCCGGAATTGAACCCGGGTCGCTGGCATGTAACAATGTTACGCTAACCGCTACACTACCGTGCACCCTGAAATGTTTCTCCAAAAGGATGATGCATTTTTTTAAAGAGCTATTATGTTTCTCACTAAGTCTTTCTTTCTTTTTCAATCTTTTTATTAATTTTCAAATTAGTACAAAATAATATATATAACATTAGTAATTATACATCTGGTGCAAAGAGATCAGGATCACAATCATAACAGTTAATATATATAATGACAAGGAGTAAAAAACAGTAATCTAGACCTCCCATTCTCTTATTAAGTGAACAAATACAAAAGGAAAGATTGAAAAGAAATTAAATTTAATTATATGAAAGAAGAACCCCCAATTCAAAAAAAATATTGATAATAAACCAAGAAAAAAACAAAAAACTTCAAAGAAAAACTGGACCGATATTTCTTCAATTAAAAAGAAAAAAAACATTATTATGTCATCAACTCCGCTCCACTGTATTCAAGGGTTATTGAAAGGGATTTGAAAAAGGTCTGCTTATATCATATGGAGATATTGAATAAATGGACTCCAAACTTCCTCAAATTTAAGCGAAGGATCAACAGTACCACTCCTAATTTTTTCTAAGTTTAAACATGCTATAGTTTGAGAAGATCACTGAAAAGTGGTGGGATGTATTGGATCCTTCCATTTGAACAAAATGGATTGCTTGGCCATTAATGTGACAAAGGCAATCATACGACGAGCAGAAGCAGATAAATGGCGAGATTCCATCACTGGTAACCCAAAAATTGCAGTAATAGGGTGAGGTTGTAAATCAATGTTCAATACAGATGAAATAATGTTAAAAATGTCTTTCCATTTCTCACTAAGTCATAGAACTTGTTTAATCTCTGGAGTGAAAAATCCCAATTTATTTCTAGTCAATTTCTCTGTAAACCAGTTGAGATCTTAATTTAGTATGTACAGTATATATAAATAGAGACAGTGATCAGATTAATTGATATAATATTGATCATCAATGATTTTCTGCTGGTTTTTACATTGCCATTTTTTCCCTTGATGTTTAAATGAAACAAGTGCACACAAGATAATTACTAAACCAGAGGAAAGATGTAATGCCTGGTCTGGTTGGAAACATTGAGCCACCTTTCCTATTCGCATGTTTATTAATCAACTTGACTAGCAGCATTTCCTGCATTTAATTTCAGATTTCCAGCATTCACATTTATTTCCCTTTGTCTATCTCAGCTTCATCTAGTTAATCTGATCTCATTCAGCAATTCTGATCATTTCCAGGGGCATTGTTCGTCAGAACAATTTGCTTCAATTACATGAAGTCCCACATCTCAATGTTATGCAATTAATGGGAAAGAACAATTCTCCAAAAACAATAAAATCACTCAACCATCATGCTTGTGCCAGCACTTTTCAAAGGAACTACTCAACAAATCTCAGTCCCTTGCTGTTTGACCACGGGTCTCTGCCACATATATACCCCGAGGCAGGTTTCCATTGAACCTCGTTCCACCATGCTTTCAAGCAGTATGTTCCAGACTAGAGTAACACATCCTAGAGTTATGAAGCATGGAAACAGGCCCTTTGGCCCAAACTATCCATGCTGACCAAGTTGTTTACCTGAGCTGGTCTTACTTGCCTGCATTTGGCCCATATCCCTCTAAACCTTTCCTATCAATGTACCTTTTTAAATGCCTTTTAAATGTTGCAGTTGTACCTGCCTCTCCCATTTCTTCTGGTTAGGCCGCATTTAGAGTATTGCGTACAATTCTGTTCACCTCACTACAGGAAGGATGTCGAGGCTTTAGAGAGGGTGCAGAGGAGGTTTACCAGGATGCTGCCCGGATTAGAGAGCATGTGCTATCAGGAAAGGCTGGACAAACCTGGGCTCTTTTCTCTGGAGCGGCAGAGGCTGAGGGGTGATCTGTTGGAAGTGTATAAAATTATGACGGGCATAGATAGGGTGGACAAGCAATATCTTTTTCCCATTATTGAGTGATCCAATAACAGGGGGCATGCATTTAAGGTGAGGGGGGTTGGTTCAGAACAGACATGAGGGGTACGTTTTTTACTCAGAGAGTGGTGGATGCCTGGAATGCGTTGCCTGATAGGGTGGTGGAGGCAAATTCACTGGGGACTTTTAAGAGGGGCTTGGATGAGCACATGAATGAGAGGAAAATGGAGGGATATGGGCATTCTGTAGATAGAAGGGAGTAGCTATGTTGGCACAACATTGTGGGCCGAAGGGCCTGTTCTGTGCTGTACTGTTCTATGTTCTATGTTCTATGTTCTGGCAACTTGTTCCACAAACCCACCATCTTCTGTGTGAAAAAAGTGCCCCTCAGGTCCCCTTTAAATCTTTCCTCCCTCATGAAATGTATGTAACACTTAACTTTTCTGAATGTATGTTTCACTTACCTGGAATATAGTTACTCTTAAATCTATACCCTCTAGTATTAGAATCCCCTACCCTGGAAAAAAGACTGCAACTGTTCACCTTATCTATGCACCACATAACTTGCTGTGTGTAAATACAAATCCTTTAACTCCCCCCTGGTTCTTTTGCAAATTATTTTAGCTCTGCACTTGTTACTTATCCTCTTGCTAGTGGTACATTCTAGTGCTTTTTTAAAAAAAGCAACCTACATCCCTTATTACCTATAAAATGTAATTAACATCCCACGGATTTGAACACCACATACTCAGCTCTCTTTTCCAGGCTTTGCCTTTGAACTTGAGTTTTAACACTTTATAACTTAATATTTTGTGTTGTTTTGATCCTCCCTTTTAATTCACCTTCATCTGCAATTGATAAACATAATAATGAATTTGTAACAAATTGTATTCTGACTTTATTTAAAATTTTGTAAAGTATTTTGTCATATAGTCATGGAGTGATACAGCAGGGAAACAGGCCCTTCGGCACAACTTGTCCATGATAACCAATATGCCCATCTATACTAGTTCCATTTATCTGTGTTTAACCCATGTCCCTCTGAACCTTTCCTGTCATGTATCTGTCCAAATCTCTTTTAAATATTGTACCTGTCTTAACCACTTCTCCTGGAAGCTCATTCCACGTATGTACCACTCTCTGTGTAAAAATGTTTCCCCTCAGGTTCCAATTAAATCTTTCCCCTGTCAGCTTAAACATATGCCCTCTAGTTCTTGATTCCCCAACACTGGGAAAAAGACTGAGTACATTCACCTTATCTACTTCTCTCATGAATTTATACACCTCTATAAGATCACCCCTCAGTTTCCTATGCTCCGAGGAACAAAGTCCCAGCCTGCCCAACCTCTCCCAATAACCCATTCCCTTGAATCCTGGCAACATCTTCGTAAATCTTTTCTGCATTCTTTTCAGTTTAATGGCATCTTTCCTATAGCAGAGTGACCTAAACTGAATGCGATACTCCAAGTGCGGCCTCACCAACAGAGACAAGCCAAGAGCAAAATCAAAACCTGCAGATACTGGAAATCTGAAATAAAAATACGAAGTGATGGAAATGCTCAGCAAGTCAAGCAGCATCTGTGGAGATGTTTCTCCAATGTTTCAATGAGGTTAATGTTTCAGCTCAGTGATTTTACATCAGAAGTAGGAAAGGCTCGAAATCAAGGATGTTGTAAGTTGCAGAGAAGATGAAGGGATGGAAATAAGATATCTTTATTAAGATACCTTTATTAGTCACATGTACATCGAAACAAAGTGAAATACATCTTTTTTTGTGTAGAATATTCCGGGTGCAGCCCGCAAGTGTCGCCATGTTTCCAGCTCCAACATAGCATGCCCACAACTTCCTAACCCGTATGTCTTTTGGAATGTGGGAGGAAACCGGAGCACCCAGAGGAAACCCACGCAGACACGGGGAGAACGTACAAACTTTCCAGGTCAGGGTAATGTCTGCAATAGAGTGAAGATCAAAAGTTTTACAGTGGTGCAGCAGGTAGTGCTGTTGCCTCAATTCCGGTAACCTAGGTTCAATCCCGACCTCAGGTGTTGAATGTAAGGGACTTGTACATCCTCTCCTCTGGGTGCTTTGGTTTCCTTCTACATCTCAAAGGTGCACAACAGGTTAATTAGTTACTATAAATTACCCCTTGGTGAGGATTAATGACAAAATAAATCAAAAGGGAGTTGATGGGATTGTGTGTGAGATGATAAATTGCAAGGGGACAGGGAAATGAGAATGGGAGTGGGACTAACTGGATTTCTCCCTGGGAGCTGACAGGGACCAGATGGGCTGAATGAATTCTTTCTGCCTTGACATAAGACAAAGTAGAGAAATTGAAAGATGCAATATTAGTGCTGGCTGAGGGAGGGTGGTGAAGCTTGTTAAACACAGCTGGTCTTGCTGGAGGAGATGAAAAGAGGAGATGGATGAGGCAGAGGGGAGAGAGAGAGAAACAACGCTGGAACTATGAAATACTAATCACTGCCATCAGCGGAAATCTGAAGTGCAGTAAATACCAAGTTTATACCGCATCTGTAATGAGAGGGAAAACTGATCTAACAATTATAGCTTGACGATGTTTCATCACAGCTGGCCCATTCTGAAACAAACTGCAAAGGCTGGTTATCTGAAATTGTTGATTTCATTCATGAGTCCTGAGGACAGTATAGTGCTTACTCAGAAAGAGAGATGCTTTTCTTCAAGACTGAACTCAGCTTCATTGGAATCATGTAAGAGGAGAAAGAGAGATCAAACTGGCAGAGTGCTGGGGAATTAAAATGACTGAATGAAATGGGAATACTGACCAGGTCAGGCAGCATCTCCGAGAGGGAAACATTTTTGATGGTGCTTAGTGGTCTCGTGCTGTTCTACTTCAGCTAACCCTTTCAGCATTCTCTCCCATATATTTATCTAGCTCCCCCTTAGATGCACCAATATTATTTGTGTCCACTTTTCCTTGTGGTTGTTAATTTCACAGCCTCATCACTCTGAATGTGCGTAACACAGAGCTACCCTAACGGTAAATGTGATTAAAATAGAAGCTTAGGATCTGAATGGAGGTGTCCTGCCAAGTGAATGTCCAATTTGTGTTTGCTTTTACTAATGTAGAAGAGACCACATTGTGGGCACCAAATCCAATATACTAAATTGGACTTAGTACAAGCGAATCACTGCTTCACCTGGAAGTAGAATTGTGAGAAAGGAAGTGGTAAAAGTGTAGGCAGTTGTATTTGAAGGCACCATGCGCTGGGGATAAGATACAATATCTTTATTAGTCACATGTACATTGAAACACACAGTGAAATGCATCTTTTTGTGTAGAGTGTTCTGGGGGCAACATAGCATGCTCACAAGGTGCCAACATAGCATGCCCACAACTTCCCAACCCGTACGCCTTTGGAATGTGGGAGGAAACCGGAGCACCCAGAGGAAACCCACGCAGACACAGGGAGAACGAACAAACTCCTTACAGACAATGTCCAGAATTGAACCCGGGTCGCTGGCACTGTAAAGCGTTACGCTAACTGCTGCACTACCGCGCCATGTTGGTGGAGATGAAAGAGTGAATCAAGGAGTAATAGATTCAACAGTCCTTTCAAAATACTAAAAAAAAAGGAGGATGTGCCTGATGGTAGCATTACATTGAAGGTGGTGAGATTTCGGAGGTTGATTTGTTGAATGGTGCGTTAGAAGGTGAGGACAAGGGGAACCATATACATTCTAAGGGGAGGGAAAGAGTGACAGCGGAAATGCAGGGAATAGAACAGACTCCTCTGGGCTTCCTTATCTTCTTCTATTTACATCTCCCTCAGACAGATTCAGCTGCAGCTTTCACCACTGTCTCTCAGTGGGCACCAACACCATCTGCATTACTCAGTCTCTCTTGGGCTCCACCCCATCAGAAAGATAAGATATATTTATTAGTCACATGTACATCGAAACACACAGTGAAATACATCTTTTGCGTAGAGTGTTCTGGGGGCAGCCCGTAAGTGTCGCCACGCTTCCGGCGCCAACGTAGCATGCCCACAATTTCCTAACCCATATGTCTTTGGAATGTGGGAGGAAACTGGAGCACCTGGAGGAAAGCCACGTAGACACGCGGAGAACGTACAAACTCCTTACGGACAGCAGCCGGAATTGAACCTGGGTCGCTGGCGTTGTAAAGCGTTACGCTAACCGCTACACTACCA
The DNA here is from genome assembly GCF_009764475.1 of Pristis pectinata. Lineage (NCBI taxonomy): Eukaryota > Metazoa > Chordata > Chondrichthyes > Rhinopristiformes > Pristidae > Pristis > Pristis pectinata. The sequence continues at coordinate 38,124,124 of NC_067419.1, read as the reverse complement.
TGCCATGTTGGCAACATTTCCTTTGTTCTTTGTTCTCACCACCTCTTCCCCTCCTTGGCAACTTAACACGATTTTTAAGTTTTTCTACTTCTGAAGGAAGGTCATTGGCCTTAACACTAAAATTATTTCTCTCTCAGAGATGCTGCTTGACCTGCAGAGATTATCCAGCACCTCCTATTTTTATTACAAAGCAGACATCCACTCCAACTGAAAAATGTTTGTGTTTATACAGGAGTGTCATGTCAGCCTGCTTCATGTAACCTATACAATATTCTTTCTCGTATATTGATCCAACTCTCTTTTAAATGCATCTACATTTTTTGCCTCAACCATACCCTTGGTACTGAATTCCACAGTCTAAGCACTCTAACTGTATGTGACACTTAACTTACATTAATGACATCTGGAAAATATTTACTAGTAAATGATGTGACTGAATGCTGACAGTAATTGTTCGTGTTGTTCAATATGAATTAAATTTTGCCCAGTAGGTTGCATATTCAGCAATGGTAAAAGTCTCAACGGACGCCTTATTAAGTCAATAATAAACATCTGTTGTTCATTGTATAGGCAATATAAATAATTAGAGCACTGGTTGAGACAGTGGGCTTTTGCTTTCTTTCATTCACTGGATATAACGTACAACCACATTGTTACTAAACATGGTATTAAGTACGTTCATTCTGAGGAAAGTTAAAATTTCATGCAAGATAAACGTTTCAATTGCAAATTACTGTGCTAAGCCTCAGCTTGTCTCATCATGCTCTATTCACATACAATTTGCAGTGTTCCTAACAAGACAAAAGAGAGAAGAGATGTTTGTAGCGAGAAACTTGGTAAACATTTACTTGTAACTATTTATTATTATTAAAGATATTGGCTCAGATCTTGATTCCAAAATAATGGTCAGCTTATTGGCAAACACTATTGTTGATATCTCAGTTCCAGCACTGAGGCAAGGCAGGTACAGCCTGTGAATTGCAAACCACCCCTTCACCATGAGCCCCATAATATCTCAACTTTCTCATGACTCTAAGAAATGCCTGCACTTACCTGGAAATTGCCAGTTAAAAATTGCATAGAAAGTTCTTCCAACAATAAACACCAGTCAAACCCTTCAACCCAGAAGAAAACAATTGAAATCGGGGAGTGATTGTGGAGCCAGGCCATTCCATATCAGGAGCAAGAGGGTAGTCAGGAAAAGTATGAGTACTCTTAGAGACCAAAGGGTAATCACTATGCAGAGCCAGGGGATGTGGATGAGGTCCTAAATAAATACTTCTTGTCTGCGGTCACCAAAGAGAAGGATGTGGAAGATAGTGAGTTCAGGGAGGGGTATAATGTTAGACTGGAGCATGTCATTATTAAGAAGGTGGAGGTATTACATGTCTTGGAACAAATAGAGGTGGATAATTCCCCAGGGTTGTATGAGATCTATTCCAGGTTGCAATGGGAAGCAAAGGAGGTGAGAGCTGGGGCCCTGACAGAAATATTTGCATCTTATTTAGACACAGGTGAGATGCCAGAAGACTGGAGGATAGCTAATGTTGTTCCTTTATTTAAGAAGGGCAGCAGGGATAATTCAGGTAACTACAGGCCAGTGTACCTGACATCAGTGGTGAGGAAATTATTGGAGAAAATCTTCAAGATGGGATTTAGGTACATTTTGAAAAGCGGAGCTGATCAGTGATAGTCAGCACGGGTTAGTGCAGCAGAAGTCCGCTATCACTAATGATCGAGTTTTTTGAGGAGGTAACGATGAAGATTTATGAAGGCAGGGTGGTGGACATGGTCTGTATGGACTTTAGTAAGGTATTTGACAAGGTCCTGTATAGTAGGCTGACACATGGGATCCAAGGTGAGGTGGCTAATTGTACCCAAAATTAGCTTGGTGATAGGCAGCAGACAGAGGTGGTAGAAGGATGCCTTTTCTGATTGGAGGTCTGTAACCAGTGACGTACTGCAGGGATTGGTGTTGTGACCCTTTTAGCTTGTGATATATAATTGACTTGGATGTGAATGTGGGGGGTGTGATTAGTAAGTTTGCAGATGACATGACAGTGAATGGTGAACCTGGAAGAAGATTGTTTAAGGCTAAAGCAGAATATAGATCAGATAGAAAGTTGGGTAGAGCATTGGCAGATCGAAGTTAATCCCAATATGTGTGAGGTGATGCATTTTGGAAAGTCAGATAGAGGTAGGACATATACAGTAAATGGTACAGCACTAAGGTAAGGAATGTTGATGAACAGAATGACCTTGGGCTTCAAGTCCATAGTTCCCTGAAAGTGGTAACATAGGTAGGCAGGGTGGTGAAAAAAGCATATGGCATACTTGTCATCACAGCTTGGGCCATAGAATATAAATGGTGGGCTGTTATGTTGCAACTTTACAAAGAATTGGTTAGACTGGACTTGGAGTATTGTGTGCAGTTCTGGTGCCAAACTATAGGAAGTTCATAGTCATGCTGGAAAGAGTGCAAAGGGGATTCAGCAGGATGTTGTCTAGGTTGGAGGGCAGAGATTGGATAAACTGGGCTTGTTATCCTGGAGCTAAAGAGGCTGCGAGATGACCTGATAGAGGTATGTAAAATTATAAGAGGCATGGGTAGAGTAGATACTCAGAATTGTTTTCTTATGATAGGGATATCAAAGCCAAGGGGCAATAGGTTTAAGGGGAAGGAGCTTAGAAGGAAATTTGAGGGGGAAGCTTTTTTTAGACAGAGAGTGGTTAATAACTGGAACTTGCTACCAGCAGAGATAGCAGAATGAGATATAATCACTATGTTTAAGAGACATTTAAATAGACACTTGAATAGGCAAGGCAAAGAAGGATATGGACCTAATGCAGGCAAATTAGATTGGTGTAGATGGGCAAAAAGGTCAGCATGGATGTGGTGGGATGAAGGACCCAGTTTTGTGATGTACAACTCTATGACTTCATGATTTTCTTGCTGCAGGCAGTAAGTTGTTGCTAGAGATTTTTAAATGATAAACTTTGATTTTCTGCTACTTTTGTTCAGTGCCTCTTTTTCTCTCTCTAAATCCAATTATTCCCTTTCTGTATTTTTCTTTTCATACCTGATTTAATCCAATCATCTTCATTCCATTTATGTCATTCCTGTTCTTTTTTCGTGGGTATTGAGACTACTAGCATTCAGAGTGGCCCTGTTGTTTGCCAAGTCCCTGTGGCCCACTACCCTTACCACATCATTCTCATAATGCTCTTCCCGTTACACTGAAATAAAATATGTGGAAAAGTGAGGATAAAAATCTAACAGATGACAAAATCAAAGCAAAACTATGAGCCAGTTGTTCTACCCATGGATAATTAGCTGACAAGGACTGGCGGAGTTCAAGAATGCAGATCATCACCACCACCATCTCCAAAGCAGCTGGGGATGGGTAATAATGTCGACATTGCCCACAATAGCCACAAAGAGCAAGAGGGCAAATCCAGTTCCTGGGAGACATTTGGTGAGGCTGCCCTGCCAATAGGGCGCCTCACTCACTAGCAAGACATGATCTACTCATTACCCCCAAGGATTGAATACTAAACCTGGGCTAAGCAAAGCCAAAAGACTACTCTGGTGAATCAGAGGGAGAGGGACTAAAACAGGATAAGTATTGACAAGGTGAGTGGTTCAAAGAGAAACTATGTAGAAACCAATAGAAATGCACATTCAGTCTTCTCATTGTACGAAAGAACAAAGAAGATGGACAGATTTGTAGATTATTTTAAATATTGCCCCACCAACGAAACCAATAACTCCTGTACTGAAGTAATTTTAGAGGCCTCCTTTGCATACGCTCCATGAGATTACTAAACTGGTAAATAAGATGTAAATTATAAATTAAGATGGATCATTTAATACAGTTACCCATATTTATCATGATATTGAAAAGTCGCATCCAAACCTGCCTCTCAGTCAGCAGATGAGGCTTTTGAAGGGATCGCTTTTACCATTTGTTCCTTGGAAGGCTGTTGTACGTGGCCTCATCAATCTAGTCTGTTCTACTGCATCACAAGTAATCATCTGACAGTTGCATCCATTTTCCCTAATGAGAAGTGATTATGTATGACGCCATCCTCAGCAGCTGCATAATCTTGCTTTGAGCAAAGCATCCTGATTGTTTAACTCAACAAGTTGCCTCTTGCACTCACCTTCACGAAGGTCAGCTGAGAGAAAACGCAGTGTTACCACATTGTAAATTATACAAGAGGCAATAAAATATTCACATAATTCAGGATGGATTGTGATCGATCACCTGGAACATATGAATCTAAGATATAGGAAGGGAATAAGGCTCCTTAAACCTTTGATCTTCTACTTCAACACCATTTTGGTATTAGCATTGGTTGTGGTTTATTATTGTCACTTGTACCGAGGTACAGTGAGGAACTTGTCTTGCATACCATTCATATAGATCAATTCATTTCACAGTGCAGATACATTGAGTTAGTAAAGAGTTCATTGAGGTAGTACAGGTAAAAACAATAACAGTACAGAGTAAAGTGTCACAGCTATAGGGAAGTGTATTGCAGGTAGACAATACGGTGCAAGGTCATAACAATGTAGATTGTGAGGTCAAGAGTCCGTCTCATCGTATAGGGGAACTGTTTAATAGTCTTATCACAGTGGGATAGATGCTGTCCTTGAGCCTGGTGGTATGTGCCCTCAGGCTCCTATATCTTCTGCCTGATGGGAGAGGAGAGAAGAGAGAATGACCCAGGTGGGCAGGGTCTTTGACTATGCTGGCTGCTTCACCAAGGCAGCAAGAGATATAAACAGAGTCCATGGAGGGGAGGCTGGTTTCCATGACACGTTGGACTGTGTCCACAACTCTCTGCATTTTCTTGCGCTCCTGGGCAGAGCAGTTGCCATACCAAGCCATGACGAATCCAGGTAGGATGTTTTCTATGGTGCATCAATTTTCCTGCATTATCCCCATATCCCTTGATTCTTTTAATATCCAAAAATCTATAAATCTTTGTTTTGAATAAATTCAATGACAGAGGCACCACAGTTCTCCAGAGTAGAGAATTTCAAAGATTCGTTATCATCTGAATAAAGACATTTCTTCTCATCTCAGTCCTAAATGCCCTACTCTTTAATTTGAAATGTCCTTCCATAATTGAAAACAAATAAAACTATAGACTCTGGAATCTGAAACAGAAATACTGGAAGAACTCAGCCAGTCAAACTGTGGAAAGAGAAACCAGTTAATGCTTCAGGTCAGTGACTCTTCCTCAGAGGTGGGGGGAGGAGAGAAGTGTAAGACAAAAGCCTATATAGAGTGAGATTAAGGCAGAGTAGGTGAGAAGGAGCATGAGTACTATTAGTGAGGCATTTTAAAGAAATGGGGTGAGCAAAGGACATAAACTTGCTAATGGGAAACAATGAGAGAGCAGTTTACCTGAGGTTGGAGAATTCAATTTTCAGTCCAGAGGGAAAGACAACGTCTTATCTTCCATCTAGGCATTTTGCATCCCTCCATTTCAGGAACTAGTTTAGTGAACAGAGACACAAGAGACTGCAGATGCTGGAATGTGACGAAACAAACAATCTGCTGGAGGAACCCAATGGGTCGAGCAGCATCTGTGGGGTCAACGCAGATGCTGCTCAACCTGTTGAGCTTCTGCAGCAGATTGTTTGTTGCACTACTTTGCTGAATGTTCACTGCACCCCCCCTAAAGCAAGAATTGTACATAATATACCAGGTTCATCTCACTAAAGCCCTATATATATGTGAGATGTAAGAATCTAGAAGTCAAATCCAATTTGCCAAGTACATACTTTGGAATTTCCTTGTGATCAGGATGAAGATATGCCATTCAAAGCCTTCAATATCAGAGCCTCAAAGAACATTCGCCCTACTTTGAAAAAGCCAGATGCAGCCTGAAGTCAATGAGAGAAGGAAACTAAGTTCTCCATTGGGTAACTTCCTTGTGAGTTGATAAGTTAGTTAAGACCGTTGAAATGAAAATTTGCATGGACAGTTAATACCAAACAACACTAGTGCATCTTTAGTGGACAATAGTTTTCATTTGAGTTAGACATATGTGCTACGTTGCTCTGCATGAAGTTAATGCCACATAGGAAGTTGCAGAATCCAACAAGGTTTTATGTTGCATGTAAGAAGAACAAAACAAATCTTCCTCAACGTCAATCTGATGAGTCATGGTCCAAAAGGTGCCAGAGATATTGAAGGAAGACCTTAGTCATTTTCATTGACACCAGTAATGGAATCAGCTTTATAACCTTAAAACTCATTTTTAACACTAAATAAAAGTCAAAAATCATAAGATAATAAATCTAAAATTATGAAGAAAGTGTCAGTCTGGAAAGAAAGATCAGCATTTATTCATGGCCTCTGGCATCCCAAACAGCTTTACTGTCAATGAAGTAAGTTAGTCACTGTTGTAATGTCAGAAACTAAAGCAATATCTGAAATTGAAGTTTAATTCCTTTCTATAACATGACCTTGATGGCAATGATAAATCTCTGCCACTGAGTGCTCAGTATTTCTCAAAAGCAATCATAATGTTGATCTTTAATATTACATAAGCATTGCAATAGTTAAAGAAGGCAATCTTTGGTGTTGGCTGAAAAATGTAGCAGTAGTTCTGAGAGCCTTGATCTTTGTCCAATTTCCAAGTCCTTGCTCATTCTCAGGGATAAGTACACGGTAAGGGTGAGATGGCAACACATGTTCCTAATCATCGTCAAAAATATGGTCAGCATTTGGGCATGGGCACAGTATGTGCAGAGTAGCCACATACACTAAGAATGTGAAAACATGGCCAGCTAAAAGCCAGCAAATTTAATGTCCTGTGCATGCCTCTGCTCATTCTTTCTAGTTCAAATGATAAAGCTTCTACTGCTTAAATATCTGAAATGATGACAACCAGAAATTAGTCCCTTCTCACCCAGCACAGTAGAGCATCAAAACAAATAATGGTAAACAGCTCACAATATTATCAGTATTGAAGTAATCATGTCATCTCCTGTACAGGAGTGAAAAGAGAACAGCACAGTGGGTTAAGAATGTTATACAGACTGAAGTGTGATCTTTCCTAGTTGCACTTTAGCACTGAAAAGCAGGCTAGAAAGGCAAAAAAAAACACTCCACATCCAAATTTCAAAATATCCTCTTAAAAAAAAGGTGCAAGTGACCAGCATGTTTGATTTGGCTCGTTTGATGTGACCTGTTGGCAGTATGTTGATTCTGGCTGATGTAGCCATTGGTAACAGATCTAGACCACATATTGTATGAGGTTGCTAAGGACCACGCACTAACATTCACAGAGACCCGCTATTAACCATCCATTTTTAATATGCTGTGCTTTCAGAAACTGTTAGTATCTGTGAAATTTGTGCTAACACATTTTTACTCTGATATTTTAGTATCTAAAGGTAGAAAAATAAATAGCACCTGATCAATCCTGAGTGCTACAAGCTAATCAATACATTTTTTGAGGTTCTTCATCCTTTAGGATGGCAAATTTGCAACTTACTTTATAAGTGGAAATGCACTGAATTGGGTTGGAATTATTCATAGGTATTGCCGCCCACTTCAGATTCAAGTGGCCTTTCATTTTTAGTAACACTGTGCAGTGTGTGCACAATGGACAAATGTTACCAGAGCAAGCTTAGCTCCATCAGTGCCACTCTCATGGGCTCCAGTGGGGCAGTGCAGGAAGGATATGATGTTAAAGATGCTGAATGTTGAATCAGTTGTTAAATCTACCATCGAAAAACAAGAATTGCAGATGATTGAAATCTGAAATGAAAACAGTGAATGTTGGAAAGACTGTTAGGTAGCATCCATGAATTCTGATGAAAGGTTGTCAGTGTGAAACATCAGCTCTGTTCCTCCCAAAAATTAACAAAAAAAGGAAATATTTCAGTCTGCAGGAGTGACCCTGAGCTTCTAGTTGCCTGCCACTTTAATTCCACATCTCACTCTGACCTATGTGTCTATACCCTCCTGCACTGTTAGAGCAAAGCCCAATGCAAGCTTCACCTCACCTTCCTTCTGGCAGCCTTCCAGACTCTATATCAAATTCTCCAACATATATTTTCTTTCTGTTTGCATCATCACTGGCCATTTCTATCACCTGTCATCACTTTGGATCAGTTTTCCTTTTTCCATTAGAATGGTCTTGCCCGCAGGACATGTCCCACACCTTTGCTTTTATCAGCACACATGTGAAGAAGCATAATCTGATTCTAATGGTGACATTAACTCATTCATTCTTACCCTATTGGAGATATTCCCTATGTCCTACTCATTCCTTCCCCATCTTCTAAGCTACTGAAAGCCAGATTGTTTCTTCTCCTTTCCACTTCTGACAAAAGATCTCAGATTTGTCTCTGCCCAACCTACTGTTCTTGGCATTTTCTGTTTTTAACTCTGTTTTGCTCTGGGTTTTTCTATGTTCAAGCTATTAATGGCATCCAGCAAAAAGAAGTCCACAAAAGTCATAGAATTAGTGCACTTGTCAAAATATTCTCCTCACCCCGCACTCCCCTCCTCCGCAACCAAAACTGACAATAGTTTGACTTTACATGGCAATTTTAATACAGAAAAAAATATAACAAGGTGATAAATGAAATGGAAAATATTGGTAATACTGAGCAAGTTGGGCAGCTTTTGCAAAGAGAGAAACAGAGTTAATGTTTCAGATCCGTGACTTTTTTAAAAACTTTATTTATACAGCACGGTAACAGGCCCTTCTGGCCCAACGAGCCCGCGCTGCCCAATTACACACATGTTAACCTACTAACCTGTACGTCTTTGGACTTCCACTGGAACATGACACACAATGCTGCAACTGATTATACTCTCATTTTCAGCCATTCCAGCATGCAGTTGTTGTTTTCTCTTGTTCAGGTCATTTCCCAACAAGCTTCTCTAGGACATATCTTTTATTATGCTCCATCCTTCACCACCCTCCATTAGCCAGCTCCATCACCAAGTCAAGTCGAGTTTGTTGTTATATGCACAAGTACGGTGAGGTACAGGTAAAGCTTGCTTGCAGCTGCATTACAGGTACGTAGATTCAGACAACACTATAATGATTCAATCGTCTGCTGCCCACCATCCATCACAGCCCTTCCTTTTCATTCTCTTTGTATCTCCCTCTTTCTCTGCAATTAAAAACATGTTTTATCCCTAACTTTTCCTGGTTCTGATGAAATGTCATTGACCCGATTCATTAACTCTCTTTCCCTTCCCATTGATACTGCCTGGCCTGCTGAGTATTTCCACTATTTTCTGTTTTATTAACTGTTATTTCATCACATTGCTAGACATTTGTCTGGAATGCTTGCTTACTTAACAACTGCAACTGTTCAAATTTATTGGTCCTGAAACATGGTGACAACGTACAAATGCTTTTTTTCTTGGGCTCGTAATCTAGACTGACACTCTGAGCACAGTGTTGAGGTACTACTGCACAAGTAGAGGTGTTCTGTGGATGAGACATTAAACTGAAGATTCATTTACCTCTCCAGTGGATGTTAAAGACACACAGCCCTATTCAAAGAAGAGAAATGGGTCTGCCCCGGCAGTGGGGATCTCTCAATAGTCATCATTAAAAATAATTAGCTGGTCATAATCAGGTTGCAGATTCATAGACTCAGACAGCACAGAATCCCACGCTTCAACCCACCATATCCACACTGATCTGCTGTTCATAAATCGCCACCAACTACTTTGAGAAACAAAGGACTGCAGATGCTGGAATCCAGATGAAAAACACAATGATGCTGGAAGAACTCAGCAGGCCAGGCAAAAATTACAGTACCTCATTTTCCGTCTTGGAACCTTGCAACAGCCTGAATACTGAATTGTTAAATTCTCCCACTTTAGATAATCTCCACCCCTTCCCCAACCCCAACCCCACCCCCCCCCCCCCCACACACACGATGCTACTCTTCTTCCCTTTCCTAGCCTTTTTTTTATTCTTTTTTTCCTCTCTCTTCTTACCTTTGACCCATCCCCCGGTGGATCTGCTCTCCCCTCCTCCCCCGCACCTGCCTATCACTATCTCTTACCTGCATCTACCTATCACCACCCTGTGCCCAACCCGCCCCCCTCTCTTGTCCACCTATCACTGCTCTGCTTTTCCCTCCTATATATTGGGCTTCCCCTTTTCCTATCTTCAGTCCTGAAGAAGAGTCCTGACCCGAAACATTGACAGCCTGCTTTTCTCCACGGATGCTGCCTGGCCTGCTGAGTTCCTCCAGCATCATTGTGTTTTTCTACTAACTATTTTGTTGGCTGTAAATGCTTTGGCATGCATTGAGGTTGTTAAATGGATTATGTAAATCCAAGTTCCTTCTTCCTTTTTATCTATCCTGTGGAGGTGAACTCAACCCTCCTCAGCAACTGTGAAACCTGAGTGTACAATTCACATTGCAGAAGTCAGCAGGAACCATCACCAACCCCCAACCCCTCCCATATCACCCCATCCAGCATTGCTACCTGCATCAAAGGCAGCACCACACTACCATTTGTGAGTGTGGCAAAAATGGAATATCAAACAACATAGGAACTGTTTAAATAAAAGTTCAGTGACGGTATATCCGTTGATCAGTAGCAACACTTGTCAGGCATTGAGGTAAAACATGGCTAACGTTCAAACAGAAGACACATTTTTTACAGCACAATTCGATTTGTATAGCAGTGTCAAAATCTGGGGCAGAGAAACAAGGGAGAATGTTCAAAATCATAATGTAGAGCAGATGGCTTTCACATTATTTCAACACAACTAAGAAAACCAGTTCCCGTAAAAAAACAGCTACAACAGAAGGTCGGAGAGGGAGTGCAGAACAGTGCACAATGGTACCAGGAGTGATGGATCTTTGCCAAAGGTTACACAGGAAAAGTTGGGGTTGTTTTGCTCGGAACAAAGAAGGTTGAGACATGGTGAAGAGGACAAGGTCATGACTGTTTATTTAGAGGGAATCTTTTTCCAATAATAGATGGTTCAAAGACCACGGGTCACAGATCTAAAATCTGGACAGAAAGATAAAAAGGGATGTAAGGAACAACTTTTTTGTTATGATCTGGAATTCATCGTCTAAAGATGAAGTGGAAACAGAATTGATCAGTGATTTCGAAGGGGATTTGGATAGGCACCTGAGAAAGAATATTGGCATTTGCATTGGTATTGGTTTATTATTGTCACTACTACAGAGGTACAGTGAAAAACTTGTCTTGCATACTGATCGTATAGGTCAATTCATTACACAGTGCAGTTACATTAAGTTAGTACAGAGTGCATTGAGGTAGTACAGGTAAAAACAATAACAGTACAAAGTGTCACAGCTACAGAGAAAGTGCAGTGCAATAAGGTGCAAGGTCACAACAAGGTAGATCGTGAAGTCAGAGTCCATCTCATAACTTGCGATGCTGTGGCGAGACAGCACGAGGATGTCCCAAGGCTCTAAGACTCAATGGGCCAAATGACTTCACTGTACTGCTGCTGCAAAACAACAAATTTCACGACATATGTCAGTGATAATCAACCTGATTCTGATTCTGACCTTCCTCTGTGCCTAACGATTCACATGCATACACTTCACTGCAAAAGTGAGCTTGTACAGAACAAATAATTCTCCCATTGTTCTTTATTCATCCAAGCAATGTGGGCATCACTGGCAAACCTAACATTTATTGCCCTTTCACAGAGTGGCGAGCTAGATGATGATATATGATGATGATATATCTTTATTGGTCACATGTACATTGAAACATACAGTGAAATGCATCTTTTGTGTAGAGTGTTCTGGGGGCAGCCCACAAGTGTCGCCATGCTTCCGGCGCCAACATAGCATGTCCACAACTTCACAAGGAGTCAAGTGTCAACCACATTGATATGAATCACATTTATACCAGACCAAATAAGGATGACGGATTTCCTTCCTTCAGGGCCATTAGTGACCCAAAAGGATTTTAATGAACAGTTCTGTGGTCACTAACGTTGATACACACATTTTATCCCAGACCTCTAATGAATCAAATTTAAATCCCATATCTATTGGGATTTGAACTCTAATCTCCAGATTATTAGTCCAAGGCTAATAATCTATGTAGGTAGGAGGGATTAGCTATGTTGGCACAACATTGCGGGCCGAAGGGCCTGTTCTGTGCTGTACTGTTCTATGTTCTGTATAAGGCTATTAGCCTTGTAACTGACACATACATAACCTATTCAAGAGCAAATTGAGCATATTTATTATTTAAGGGCCACCAACGAACATATTACAGATTTCTAGTCCTCATTGCTCCTGATTACTGTTTGTATTAATGGTGTTGATTATTAGAAATATTTTGTTATTACATTCCTCGTTTTTGTCATCAAGTGATTCTTCATCACTGATATCCTATTTATTGGGAACTGTGAAGAGAGGTTCCAACTCAGCCATTGGTGTTCTCAGTGTTTTGCAGTTTCTGTTAGCATGGCAGTTCAGCAATCCTTTCCACATCAAACACTCCCAGGGCTTGGCTCGCGCTTCTCATGCAGATCATCCTTTTGGTTTCTGACAAGTTTTGTGCCAAGCATTGTGCAAATACACACACTTCAGAACTATTCATACTCATTTGAGAGCTGAGAAAACTTGTTACAATCATATCTGCCCAGCAATACTTCACATTTAATTCATTGGTGGGTTAATCAAAGATTTTGCTGTTAATATCCTTGTGTTCATCCCAAGATTTAGTGATTTATTCATGTTCTGTAAGCTTATTATCCTCATGAAATCGTTTCCTTCTACGATTTAATTTGGAGTGTAAGTTAGATGTAAAGATCTCAAGCAAAGTGAAGTGAGGTTCATTCCTTCTGAGGAGATTGGCACACCTCATGCATCACTATAGCCTCCTCACTCCATCACTGGAGGCCTGGCTACCATCCGAACCACACTGCTGGACTCCAGGATGCAGAGGACAGTCAGACTGACCATCTACATCATGACCAGGTAAGTGCGTTCATCCAATAAGATCCACTGTGCTAATTTTGTCAAGATGTTAGTACAGGCTATGATGGGCCAAATGGCTTCCTTTTGGACTCTGATTACAGGACCATAGCTGGAATATGAAGGAAAGGACTGTGTTCTATAAATTCTTGAGTTAGGACGGGGAGCAAGATTTGAGAGTGAGCATGAAAATTCTGCTATTATTTATCATTTGTTTTTTCAGAAGGTTTCTTTGAGTGCAACTCTGCAAATATCTGCAAAGGCAAATCTGCCTAAACTAGGTACAAAACATTTTTCAGTGAGATGTACAGTGAGAAACAATAGGAACAGGCAGCACAGCAGCATAGCAGTTAGTGTAACGCTATTACAGCGCCAGCAATTGGGTTCAATTCCGGCCACTGTCTGTAAGGAGTTTGTACGTTCTCCCCATGTCTGCGTGAGTTTCCTTCCACATTCCAAAGACGTACAGATAGGTTAACATGGGTGTAATTGGGCAGCAGGGGCTCGTTGGGCCAGAAGGGCCTGTTACCGTGCTGTATAAATAAGTTTAAATTTTCCAAGATGGAGTGAGATTTTATTGGACCCACAAGGGCTACAATGCTTTGTGGCTCCATTCTGCCACCACTGGGAAATTTATGATATTACAGATGTTCATTCTGCAGAGAATGAATTAAGAAGAATGGACAAAAAAGTATGTGTTACAAAGGCCACGACATTCCTGTTAAATCATTTCTCATTTTGGTGGGAATATAGGGAGAGAAATGAAGTACAATAATTGCTGTCAGCTCAAGCCTACCCTCACATCTAATCATCCTTTCAAACTCAGCCCTTAATACCTGACGTAATGCACTAGTAATTCTTGAAGCTGGTAATCAGATAGTTTTCAGAACATCAACATACAGAGCTGCTGTAAATGGTTTCAAGAGTTTATTTTGAATCTTTCAATCTCCCTGTGGCCCCCAACAGCCACTGGTTTGTAAGGAATAGGCAGAGATGACACAGACTCCACTTTGCTTTACAGTGCACCTATAAGGTTATAGAGTCATAGAGTCTGTGCACGGAGATTGGGAACAGGCCTTACGACTCAACTGGTCCATGCCGACCAAGATGCCCAACCTATTCCTTTACGTGGGAAAATTTTGGATATGGGCCCAGGCTGTGTGTCACTTCAGGGAGATCCTGCCTGATGTGACATCTGTTTTACTGATAGAAGCATCACATTAGCTCTAGCGGCACCATCTCAGTCACCCACCATTAACTGTATCTCCCTGGCCCGTTCAGCTGTAGGCTATTCATCTGTAATACTCACTCAGTCTTTTTCTTTCCACTATCATTCCCTAATCTGCTGGGCATTTCCTACCTGCATTTCGCAGTTACAAATGTTCCTCTCTCACTCTCTCTCTCTCTCTCTCCCTCTCTCTCCCCCTCCCCCCTCTCTCCCTCCCTCCCCCCCTCCCTCTCCCTCTCTCTCACCTCGCCCAAAAAGAGATACTCCCTTTGTCCTACCCATCCTTCCCCTACCCTCTCTGCAACCAACACCGACTGTTTCCTCTCCTTCCAATTTCTGACAAAGTCCGTTTGACCTAAACTGTTAACTCCGTATCTCTTTCCACAGATGCTGCCTCACCTGATAAATGTTTCCAGCACTGTCTGTTTTTATCTCAGTTATCCAGCATTTGCAGCTTTTTGATTATCAATCCTTTCTCAGCCTGGAGCATTGTGTATTGTGTACAGCTTCGGTCAATTGTGTACAGTTTTGATCATTGTGTACAGTTTCAATCAATTGTCTACAGCTTTGGTCATTGTGTACAGCTTCAGTCAATTGTGTAGTTTCAGTCATTGTATACAGTTTTGGCCATTTGTGTACAGTTTTGATCATGGTGTACAGCTTTGGTCACCCTGTTATAGGAATGACATTGTCAAGCTGGAGATGGTGCAGAAGAGATTTATGAGGATGTTGCCTGGACTAGAGGGCCTGAGTCATAGGGAGAGGTTGGCCATGCTGGATCTTTATTTCTTGGAGCACAGGAGAATGAGGGGTGACCTCATAGAAGTTTCTAAAATCACAATGAGGTGTACGGTCATAGTCTTTTCCCCAGGGTTGGGGAGTCCAAAGCTAGAGGGCACAGATACAAGATAAGAGGGGAGAGACTTAAAAGAGATCTGAGAGGTAATTTCTTTACACAAAGGGTGGTGAGTACCTGGAATGAGCTGCCAGAGGAAGTGGTTGAGGTGGGCACAATTGCAACATTTAAGAGGTATTTGGATAGGTACTTGGAGGGGAGGGTCTTGGAGGGTTCTGGGCTGAAAGCGGGAAACTGGGACTAACAGGGAGGATGCTGGGGTCGGCATGGGCCAGTTGGGCCGAAGGGCCTGTTTCCATGCTATATTACTCTATGACTCCATCTCATGGGAGCAGGTGACAGAAGTTGAGTGTGTTTGTTAGCTGGCACAAAACTGAACAACAGTGTTGAGAAGTGGTTGCCTTTTGGCAGTTTTAATAAATGTGCCATTCTGTAAAGAGCACCTCAAGTTCCAAGTGTACAGGCAGTCCCCAGGTTACGACAAGGTTCCATCCCTGAGAACTGTTTGTAACCCAAACTGTTCGTAAGTCAAATATGAACAGGCACAGCTGTGGTAGGAGAGCGAGCAGGCTCAGGAAGAACGGCTGCCAGCAGCTTCACTGACTCCATGAGTGAATGAGTCTGCTCAGAGCACCCAGCTCTCTCGGCTCCACCCAGCCCCTGATTGTTGCAATTCGGTGTGGAGGTGGCAGAGAGAAGGCACACGGAAATGCCCCATTCACACCCGGCGGAAGATGCCTGTATGCCCATCCATCCCTCCGGTCTCTCAAACACTCATTCAGATGTACGGCTGTACATATATCAGGTGTTTGTAACCTGGGCAGGACCTGTATCTTGTCTCCTCTCTCTCATCCAAGAAAACCCAGCTAATCTCGCCACCTGTACTCTGCTCTTGGCAGCTTCCATTGGCAAGATGACGAACTGGTCACACCTTCCAGATGTAAATGGTGTAATACTTAGAAGTGTGAAGGGGTACTAGATTTTGCTTTCGATTTCCACAGCTCCTTGAAGGGCAGTAGAGTGGTGCAGTTGGTAGAGCTGCTGCCTCACAGCTCCAGGGTGCTGGGTTTGACCTTGACCTTGGCTACTGTCTCTGTGGAGTCTGCACATTCCCTCAGTGACTGTGTGGGTTTCCCTCTGGTGCTTTGTTTCCTAGTGCACAAGTAAATTGTGGAATCTGAGGGGAATTGATGGGAATGTAGGAAAAATGTAGTGGGGGAATGGAATTACTCTGTGAGATGACATGGCTTCGATGAGCCAAATTGCCTCTTCCTATGTCATAAGGAAATATGGAAATTTCAGGACAGGCATATCAGATTTTTAAGAAGGTTTATGGTATACTTGCCTTTGGTGGTCCAAGCACTAAATACAAGAACAGAGAAGACATACTGGAATTGATAAAACATTAGACTACATCTAGAGTATGGCACACAATTCAGGCCACCACATTACAGGAAGGATGTGGCTATATTAGTGAGGGTGCTAAGGAATCTTACAAGGATGTTGTTAGGGCTGGAGCATTATAATTATGAAGAGAGACTGTTTAGGTTGGTCTTATTTTCTTTGGAACAAAGGAAATTAAAGGGAAGAATGGCTGAGATACGTAAAACATTGAGATGACTAGATGCAAACAGGAACTCCCCTCAGCAGACACTTGTGGAAGACTGGAACTCATTGCCTGAAAGGACGATGGAGCCAGAAAATCTCAGCACATTAAAAAATACCAAGTTGAACCCTTGAAGAATAATAACCGGCAGGATATAGCCCAAGAGCTGGAAAGTGGAATTAACCTTAAGTCTATTTTTGGCTGGCGGTGGCCTCTTTCTGTGCCATAATTTTCTATGATCCTGCTCTCTCCTCTATAATTTCCTGAGTGAATTAGGCACGCCACAGACAAAATTTGTTCTGTGTCATTGTAATAGATTAATGCAGTGATCATTCATTGCAGGCAATCTTCAGGACTGGCTAAAGAAGAAAGATCTGACAAATTTAGCAATGATTTGAAAGCAGATCAGGTACAGCTCATGGCAACACTAAACTCAGCACTTGCTTTATTTCTTTTCAAGTGCAGGCTGCCGCATCTGATAGAACTAGCATCCATTTCTATTACACAATTAAAAGACAAGTAAGGGTTCTGCAATATGCAAAGAATTGGATATCAAAGCTGTAAATCTGAAATATTAACAGAAATGGTTGGAAATTGTCAGCAGGCCAAGCACAGTTATGAAGAGTCTTCAATCTGAAATGTTACCCCTGTATCCTTTTCCACTTATACTGCCTTCCCTGCTGAGTATTTTCTGTTATTCTATGTATAGAATAATCAAGAAGAATTATTGGGATGTGCAAATGGGATCCATCAAGAAATCAGAGACCCAGGAATGCACAAACCTTAAGGCTAATGGTCAGCAGACACAGGGGAGATTATTTATGCTTGCCAACTTGTTAGCAAGTGTTTTTTTTTAAATAACTATTTATTTCAGATATTCTTCTCACTGCTTGAGTAACATTAGCAACTGACTGCTCTCCACTGCTCCACACAACAACTGTAGTAAACATTAAAATCTGCTGCTGGATAGTTAGTGCAAATTCTGAAAGACAGATACTATTATGCAGATTCAGTGGAAAATGTTAGGAGTAACCAGATAGAATTCAATTACTCACTAGCCAGAATAAAATATTTTAATCAATTGATGATGAAAATACAAAAATATAAATAGTATCCTCTTCTGTAATCTCAGTAATTTAAAGAGTGCAATCAGAATATCACTGTACAGAAATTTCTAAAGGAAGGATTAGTCTATTAAAGTTCCGTCATAGCGATCAAAAACAGCGCCAATCAATTGAAATTTTTGATTCTGCAATGGATCTGCAGGTTAATAAACCAAATATTCCCAGCGACTTCCCTTTAATACAACAAATGTCAGCAGAATTCAGCAACTAGTTGTTCTCAATGAATTTGTTTCACAAGTGGTGGTAGGAACAGACATCTTTGCTGCATCTCACACAGGGGAACAGATGGCTTGTCTGTGGAGAGCTCTCTGAGGGCCACACCATCTCCAAAAATAACCAAGTCTGAATTTCCCATCAAGACATCTACAAACCTGTAACATCGTCTGCTCTGTGCATCCTTTCATTTTTGCCGGGTATAATGCTGGGAAAAATGTGATGGAAAATACATTGCCTTTGTAAATGATTTCAAGACATTTTAGTCTTTCTGACAAGATATGCTTTGTTGTGAGACAGTGCCATAATTTAATAAAACATTCCCAGTTTCTGCAGGGATTGCTGTGGGGAAAATGCAACAAATCTGTCACATCTGGTTCTGTGACCTAGTTTTCTACTGCTGACAATCTCTTCTGAGGTTGAAATCTTGGCAATCAACAAAGAGTTAGTCTGTCATGGGTCTAGCTACATAATTCATTGTTAATGTGGAATTATTTACAGGAAATTCTAAGTTTTGTTTAAATTTGCAGAAGTATTCAAGTCTTCTCAGCAGATCTGCAACCCATCTTGACCTCTTGAGGAGCAATTAAAACCTAGGCTCAAAACAAAATATCAGATTAGTAGGAGGCAGGTATGCTAATTGTTCCTGCAGTCTCACAACTGCCAATGAGTTGCAAGAGGGATGGGTGGAATAAGTCACAAGCAAGGTCACTTTACTCGGAAAGCAGAGTCTATTTAGACAATGTAGAAAACAGAAACCAAATCAACCTCTCCCAATAACAGCAGGATCATTACTCCAGAAATACGCAGCGAGGGATGGATAGTTATGTATAAATTCTGTGCATTTTGCAGCTTGCAGAGTGACTCCATCACAGCTCTAGAGACCCGGGTTTAGTCCAGACCTCTGGTGCTTTCTGTGTGGAGTGTGCAAGTTCTCCCTGTGACCATGTGAGTTTTCTCCAGGTGCTCTAATTTCTTCTCAATCCCAAAGATGGGTAGGATAGCGGCTTCGTTGGCCACTGAAAATAGCCTATAGTGTGCAGTAGGATCAGGGGTGGGGGGGGGGAAGGAGAGTGGGGTGGGGGTCTGGGGAGAAGTGGATAGGAATGCGGTGAGACTAGAGAAACAAAGGACTGCAGATTCTGGAATCTAGATGAAAAACACTATGACTCTGGAGGAACTCAGCAGGCCAGGTAGCATCTGTGGAGAAAAGCAGAGTAGTGATAGATGGACAAAAGAGGGGAGGCGTGGTGGGCACAAGGTGGTGATAGGTAGATGCAGGTAAGAGATAGTGATAGGCAGGTGCGGGGGAGGAGGGGAGAGCAGACCCACTGGGGGATGGGTCAAAGGTGAGGAGAGAAGGGAAAAATAAGATAAAAGAGATAGGCTAGGAAAGGGAAGAAGAGAAGAAGCGTGGTGGGGGGGGGGGTGGTTGAGGAAGGGGGGTGGGGATTACTTGTTCATACCGTTAGGCTGTGAGGTTCCATCTTCCCCACAACCACCACCCCCCCCCCCCCAACCACCACGCTTCTCTTCTTCCCTTTCCCAGCCTATCTCTCTTTTCTCTACCATTTTTTTCCCTTTCTCTCCTCACCTTTGACCCATCCCCCGGTGGATCTGCTCTCCCTTCCTCCCCCGCACCTGCCCATCACTGTCTCCTACCTGCATCTACCTATCACTGTCTTGTGCCCATCCCACCTCCCCTCTTTTGGCCACCTATCACTGCTCTGCTTTTCCCTCCTATATATTGGGCTTCCCCTTTTCCTACCTTCAGTCCTGAAGGAGGGTCCTGACCTGAAACGTTGACCGCCTGCTTTTCTCCACAGATGCTACCTGGCCTGTTGAGTTCTGCCAACATCATAGTGTTTTTCATCAGGAATGTGGTGAGAGTAACATTTTAGATTTCTTTATCAGTCACATGTACATCAAAACACACAGTGAAATGTATCTTTGCGTAAGATGTTCTGGGGGCAGCCTGCAAGTGTTGCCACGCTTCCAGCGCCAACATAGCATGCCCACAACTTCCTAACCCGTATGTCTTTGGAATGTGGGAGGAAACCGGAGCACCCAGTGGAAACCCACGCTGTCATGGGGACAACGTACAAACTCCTTACAGACAGCAGCCGGAATTGAACCTGGGTCGCTGGCGCTGTAATAGCATTACGCTAACCGCTACACTACTGTAAGATAGAATTACTGAAGGATTAGTATAAATGGGTGCCAGATGGTCAGTGCAGACTCAGTGGTCCAAAAGGTCTGTTTCCATGATGTGTAACTTTATGAGTATGAATTTATGAAAAATTTGCCGCAGTGTAGTCACTCAGTTTGATTGACCAGGAAATTACCCAGTTGCCAACATGCCCTCATTGAAGTATTGTCACAATAAGCAGCTCTGCTTCTATACATTATAAAGTAAGGATCACTTAAGGTAGAATTGGTGCAAAACTGATCTCGAAGATGATAGAGGGTAATAATGAAAGGATGTAAATTCAGAACTTCACCCAATTCCTTAAGTTCCTCACCCAACATTTTATAACCATACTTTTACCAGCTCTGTTTGTAGGGTCATGGGCTTACTGTTCTTTTTAGTTCACTTGGAACTCTGAAATCTTTATCCCTGCATTCTCCTCTACTATTTCATGTGACTAGCCCACCTTTAAGGCTCATGAATTTTACAGAAGGTTATTAACTGAAGCACTAACTCTGTTTCTCTCTCCACAGATTCTGCCTTAGTCGCCTCTTATTCATCATTAACATGTTACCATCTTGTACTTATTTATAGTTTATGTTCATTACTGACAGAACTCCAAGGGGTGGCTCACCAATAGTCTTAGACCTGGAATATTCCCATAACCCATCTCTGAGAGTGCACTGAGATACAGCCTTGTAAGGCAGTTCACAAGATCACAAGACAAGGGAGCAGAAGTAGGCCATTCGGCCCATCATCTGCTCCATGAGCTAAGGAAAAGAAAAAAAAGAAAAGAAAAGGAAAAAGAAAAAGAAAAAGGAAATGAGAAATGGAAAAAAAAACAAATATTCCTTTCTAGCCCCAATTTCTGGCCTTATCCCTTGATACCTTGACTCATTAGATACCTATCTATGTCTCCTAAACGCCTCCAATGATTGGGCCTCCATTGCTGTATGTGGCAAAGAATTCCATTAATTTCACTACCCTCTGGCTAAGAAATTTTCTCCTCATCTCTGTTTTAAATCTGTACCCTCTAATTCTAAGATGTGCCTGGACTCACCCACCAAGGGAAACAGCTTAGCCACATTCTACTCCGTCCAGTCCTTTTCAACATTCTAGATGTTTCTATGAGGTCCCTCTCATTCTTCTGTGCTCCAGTGAGTACAGTCCAAGATACGACAAACGCTCATCATATGTAAGCCCTTTCATTCCAGGAATCATCCTCGTAAATCTCCTCTGAACCTTTTCAATATCAGCACATCCTTCCTAAGATATGAGGCCTGGTTCTGCACATCCCTCCCCATTCCACAGTCGTTGAGTGAGACAGAGGAGATTTTTTGGTAGCTAGGTCCCTCCAGATTTTTATTCAGTGTCTCACTATCCCAATCTAGCTGAACCCATCCGTCCCCACTTGGTGCTATTGTCAATCATCCCAGCACTGCACCCTGGCCCAATCACTTTCTGATACACCCAGTCCAACCCCTTGTTTGCTGCAGATTGTTATGAAGACTGAAAGTGTAAATGTACGATTTTGGAATTAGAACATAGCAGTAGTAATGAAAAATAAGATAAGACAAAATATCTTTATGAGTTACATGGTACACGAAACACACCATTAAATGTATCTTTTGCATAGAGTGTTCTGGGGGCAGCCCACAAGTGTCGCCACGCTTCCGGTGCCACATAGCATGCCCACAACTTCCTAACCTGTACATCTTTAGAATGTGGGAGGAAACCGGAGCACCCAGAGGAAACCCACGCAGACACGGGGAGAACGTACAAACTCCTTACAGACAGTGGCTGAATTGCACTACAGAATTACGCTAACCGCTACACTACCGTGCCTGATTATTTCCAATTCAAATGATAATTATGTTTAAATGAAATGGCATATTACAAAACTATTTTGAACATTTAGTGTTTAATAATATATTTGTCTAGCTACAGGCATTTCACTGAATAGTTTATTTAGTTGCGAGAAGAAAGGTATTCATTTATTCACTAATACAAGGAGCAAGCTGCTATAATCAATCTTGTCATCTGCTCTACAATGTATCAATAGCTCACATTTTCTTAAATAAAATCAGGTCTGATATTTTCCTGAATCTTTGCTCTCATGATTGAATAAAATTGATTAAATATGTCACAGTAATAGCAATTTGCATCCAATCTGTAATGAGTTCCCTGCTTTCCATTATACAATCAATTGGATCTCCGAAAGTACTGATCCCTGCCTTCCTCCAGACTAGTATTCTGTATACGTTCATTAAACTGAAAAATGACTCATATATGCAATGTAATCATTTTTTCATTATAATTAATAATGACATCTCTGTATAAATTAATTAAGTGATGAGTCCAGGCCTGCTATAAGCCCATTCATTTTGCCCCTCAGCAATAGTACGGCGGTGTGCTTTAAATAGATCTCCGTGACACCAAGGTTGACAGCGTTTTATGTGGCTAAACAGAATACCTGATTCTTGTTATCTTCTGCATGTGTGAAATTGAACATATGATCCTTTTTAAAGGCATTATGCTTTCATGTTGTGAATATGGAATCACCAAACTAAGAGTTGAAAGGGCTCGATCATTTATCATTAAGCATAAAGTGATTCAATTAAACCATATCATATTAGCTTTACCAGTGATTTCCAGGAACTGTGCAAATGTACAGCTGTTGCAGAAAGGTTGGATCAGATTATCAGAATGACATCATAAGAATGCATACCCAGAATACTACAGCTGATAATGAGTATCCTCTATCTAATTGTTGATTGACACTTTACTAATTCTTTTACATATAAATAGACCAGGGAAGACAATTTTCCACGAACACTGTCTCTGACCTGACCTGATGTAATGATCGTGTCATCAAATTCACAGGGGCTCTGTTTACCTCTCTGCTGATGTTGCCTGATTGACATACATTCACCTTACCCTGAGCATTCTAGGTTCTTTGATTTTCCCTCTATTGCTTCAGTAAAATGTTCTAAAGAATACCCCACAGAGAAATTCCTTCCACTCAGTTATGCTGGGGAAGGCAGTGGGGAGAGCGTCCAAACTTGTGCCAGAGAAAGACATGTAAATTTGAGACAGCAGACTCATTGCAATGGAATAAACCTCTGGGCAAGATTCAAATATCAATATGCAGTTAAGTAATCACTGATTTGTTTCCAGTAACTACTTGCTTGTATATGCAACACAATTAGGCAAGGAAGTGCAATGGGTCGACCCAATGAAAGAAGTGGGTGATACACACTTAAAAGCAAAATACTGAACAGGATAGAAATCTGAAGTAAGAAAAATGCTGGAAATGTTCAGCAGATTAGGTAGCATCTGCAGAGAGAAAACAACAGTAATCATTCATGTCACTGACCTATTTAGGATCTTTTATCTGATAATACATCATTGAACTAGAATGTTAGCTCTGTTTCTCTTTCCACAGGTGCTGCTTGAACTCACCTCACTCCTAAAACCAACACGTAAACACTGTTGGTTGATTTGCTTGTCGGGGAATTTCTTTTGCTCTTTATTTGTAAAACAAAATTGTTAGAGGTCATAAATCTGTGATAAAGGATATCCCAAAAGATAAAATCTGACTGTGGAAAAACAGCATCAGAATCAAATCCTTAACCTGGGCAAAGGTCCTGGAAGGAATTATTACCTACACCACGGGTTTGAGAAGGGGGTCTGAGAAATCCCTAGAAGTGAAATGTTAAAGCCAGTAATGGATGAAATGGAACAATCAAAGGTAGAGTTTAATCAACAACCAGAGGAGCTCAGCGGGTCGTGCAGCATCTGTGGGAGGGGGAATGAAATTGTCAACACTTTGGGTCAAGACCCTGCATCAAGAGTGGAGAAAAGGGATAGAAGTTTAAAGAGGAGGTGGAGAGTAGTGAGACAGAGGCCAGAGGTGATTGGTGGACTGAGCAGGGCTGAAGGATGATGGGTCATGTGAGGGGCAGGGGTGGGTGGAGTTGGAGACAGAGGCAGGTAGATGATAGATGGAGGCAGACAAAAAGAAATAGAGGCAGATGGATGAAAAATACGATGACGCTGGAGGAACTCAGCAGGCCAGGCAGCATCCATGGAGAAAAGCAGGAGATCAACGTTTCAGGTCAGGAGCCTTCTCCAGGACTGAAGATAGGAAAAGGGGAAGCCCAAGGCAGATGGAGCCAGGTGGGAGCGGGGAAGGGTGAAAGTGGAGACAGCTAGGAGAGTGATAAGCAGGAACACAAAGTCCATCAGTGCTGGAATCTGATGTAAGGAAAGTGATAATGTGAAGTGTAGGACAGGAATCAAATCAAATGGGGGAGCAAGGATGGGGGTGGGGGTGGGGGTGGGGGTGGGTAGCCAGTGGGTGAAGTGTGTGGGTAGTAGGTGGATGGAACCGGGGATGGGGAGGGGGGTGGGGTGTGAAGGGGCTGAAAATGAGTAATGGGGGTTCTGGATGTGGGTTTCAGCCAAGAAGTGAACTCTCCAGATCTCTATCACTCGTGCCTATCCCCTGATCCTGTCCCCTGCCAAACTTTGGATTTACATTCCCATCCCAATCCAAACACAAACCCAATTCCATGCCACCAAACACTCAACCAAAACTAGACTCTAATATCCCACGGAACCACACAGCCTGACCTAAACCAGGGCCACCATTCCTGTCTCGATAACCAGACCCCTGCCTGTGGGCTGTTGTGTATTAATGATGGCCTCGTATCTCTCTGGACTATGCCTTTCAATCAATTACAATCAATCTGAAGTCCAATTCTTCAGATTGGACTTCAATGAAGTCCAGCTTATTCCAGCTGGTGTGCAGCAGCAAAGCCCAGGCGTGCTGAGATTCCCCAACATTATACTGGGGAAGTCAGACCTGCCACAGGATCTGAGACCTCATTGATTTCTGTAGGAATTATGTGGCAAAGGTTTAGGAGGCAGAATGGAAGGTCCTTTACCTTTTAAAATTGTCTTCCTTTATATTTTTCATTAGTTCCTTTATGTTTTTGGTAAATTCTTAATTTTAAAAATAATTAATCATTTTGGTTATCTGGTTTTGGTAGTTTTCAAATGACTAAATATCAAAGACATTAAAATTATTAGCAACAAACAATCTGCTGGAGGAACTCAATGGGTCAAGCAGCATCTGTGGGTGGGAAAGAATTGTTGACGTTTCAGGTCGAAACACTGCATCAGGACTTGATTGGATTCTGATGTAGGGTTTCGACCCAAAACGTCGACAATTTCTTCCCCCCACCACAGATGCTGCTCGACCCACTGAGTTTCACTTGCGGGCTGGTTGTTGCTCCAGATTCCAGCATCTGCAGTCTTTTGCATTTACATTAAAAAAAGACAGATCCCAGTACAACCGTCACCCATCCCTGCCTAGCTCTGCTGACTTTCAAAGGTTATCAGGGACATTTCAGAACCTGGATCCACCTTGACCCTGTCCAAAACCCTCTCTCTGCTGAGAACATGACACTGAACTAGAGGATATGGAGGCCCAGCAAAAAAAGACCTTTATATTTGGACAAAGTAGAACCAACATGGTCAGTGATTCCAGGCAAGCAAGATCTGATTCAATATCTGCAATACAGAGACTGGAAAAATAACAAAGAAAAATGCTGGAAGTCCAAAAAAAAAAGTAGAATTAAACTGGAAATATTCAACAGATCAAGCAACATCTGTCACAAGCCTCCTTCGCTCCAGGGAAAACAGACCCAGCCTATCCAATCTCTCAAGCCCTCCAATCCAGGCGATATCACTGTGAATCCTTTCTGCACCCTCTCTAGATTAATCACATCCTTCCTATAATTTGGCAACTGGAACTGCAACCCTATTACTCTACACCTATCTGTGATTTCCCCACATACTTGCTCCTCTAATTCCTGCTGACAAGTTGGAGTCCTATAGTACAATTCCGTCAAACATCTGAGAGATAAGGACATAATTAATTTATTGGATTGGATTGTTCTGACGACTAGCCTTTAATTCAATAGAAAATTGCCAGCAAGCTGCTCTACACATGGCAAAACATTCTGGATTCTCTTTGCAGCTCCAAAGTTGGCAACATGCAGGAGAACAGATGTGCCTGCCTTTAACCTCTTGCTCCACCCCTGGACTCACCATTCAAAACCTCCTCAGGGGCTGGGTCCCTTAGCTCTATGCCAACCATAGATGGTGTATCTACCAGGTCCCCTCTCATTCAAATGCAGTCACTGGATTTCATTTGTAAGGTAAGCTTAGAGAATATTTTTTGTTTATTTTTCTTTGTTTCATAATGTATTTGTGACTTTAGTTAATTGAGAGCAGTTTTCTGGGTTTTTATTTTTTTATATAGTAACTTTTAATTTTTTCCCAATTGTTTCCAAGTGTTTCAAAAATTCTTCTGACAGAAGAACATCAGGGTAGTGTATGGTTGGAGACTTATTTCTGCCTTCTTGCGGCCTGGTTGCCCCTCATACTTAGTTGTGGCTTGTTATTGCTGCCCTGACACTGGTTGTGTGTTGGAACCACCTAAAACAAAAAATAAGAGAGGCCATAGAACAAAGGCAGCTGATGACTGCACTGCCTGGACAAGAATGAGTGTGATCTGACCTAGAGTTTCAGGTCAATGAATTTTCAAGGTCCTGGTAAGATCATTGAACTGAGATGTTGAACAGCAGTTTCAGTCCAACAAGTGCACACCAATTTGTTACCAATGCGCATATAAATCTGACTTGTAGGTTTATTCTAATTCTACTTACTTATTTAATGTTCATGAAAGTCATCAAGAAATAGATTACATATGTGTACCCATTACAGGATCCATTTAAGGCTTGTTTAATCTTGGTGGTTTTTCAATAGACGAGATTTAACCAGGAGGTGGCCACAAGAAGGTTTCAGTTAAGCAAGTTTTAGATCCGACTCATTTAGTTGGGAACCTATGCTTGAAGGTATTGGAAATTCCTGATCCTTTCAATCAGATTCTCCATGAGTAAAATTTTCCTTTAGAGTATGGGACTATTAATTGCTATGAATAGTTGCATGAGAAATAACTACTAAGTAGAGCAATTAACTTCTATATTGGCAATAACGATGACATAAGAAGTTTCTCACAATGATTATCAGTAAGTCTCTTAATAAAATTCATTTCCTTGCACTATACTAAGGTGTTACACAAGAGAAAAAATGGTGATGATTACCTTCCATACATATAGATATTTCCTCCATATTTTGTTAGTTATTCATTATTTATATCCATAACTGGATTATTGTAAGAATTAATGAATGTTTCTTTTGGAATCTAATAGCTTCTCTTTAATTTAATATTCCCTTGTTGTGTCTAATTGTGTATGTTTATGTTTCATTTTAATCAATTAAAGCACACTTTAAAGATTGTACCTCCTTGATTTGCAGTAGATGACTACTTGTTATTAAAAACATAGATATATAGCAATTTAATTAAATGTAGTTATTAACAAGTTTATTATCACATTTGAGACACTTTGAAGTTTTCAGTGAGTTCAACTGCATAGAACTGTGTTGAATTTATAACCAGAGTAGACCATTCTACCCAGATAAACCTAATCATGTGCTTATGTTCTCTTCCAGTCCTGTTTTATCCAATCTATATAACCTTCAATTCTTTACTCCCTCGAGTGTAAAACTAGTTTTGCCTTGAAGGCATCTTTGTTATTCACCTTACAGTAACACATTCCATATTCTACTTCAGAAAATAAAAAAAGTTTCTCCTGAATTCCCAATGATTTTGTTTTATTTATTCCCCCCTCGTTTTGATACTAATGTGGTGCTTCTTGATTACTAAGTCACTTGATAGTAAAATCACAATAAATACAGTATATATGCATAGCTATCCATATTACCATCATCTGAACTTGTGACACTCCTGTCCCACTCTTTTGCAGAATACATTTCCAATATGTTTGGATGCTTTGAATATACCTACAGAATCAATATATTCCACCATGTTAAAAAATGGATTTTGCCTCATATTTGCATTTATCTTATTTGATTTATGCAAACTATTGATTTATTGTGATTAAGTAAATCACTTATTTTGTATTTGCAGGGCCTTTAACTTAAAGTCCGTCAGAATCTATTCAAAATTTCATGAATGTCATTTCAGGATAAGGATCATGTTCTCAGGATATGGGAGTTTGGATTGAACTGAGGAGAAATTTCTTCCCTCAGAGAGCTGTAAATCCAAGTGACTATTGCTGCTCACTTGTTGAATGTATTCAAGGCAGATAGCTTTTTGGACAACAAGGGAATTAAGGTATTTGGGGGCTGGTTGGGAAAGTGGACAAGGAGACTGTTTGATTTCATCCTGATTCAGTATGTTCTGATTATAAATTTTACTTTTTAAAATAGTGAGTGAAAGCTTACACATTTTAATATAAGGAGTAATTATAGAGTTGTACAGCATAAAAACAGGCCTTTCGGCCCTCTGGGTCTATGCCGACCATTATGCCTATAACCTGCTTACCTGCTTTAATTCCATTTCCCTCTGCGCCTTGTTCATTCATGCCTATTAAAAGTTGTTGCTGTCTCTGCCTCAGCTCCTTTGGAAGCTCATTCCAGATACCAACTCCTTTTTGTGTGAAACGTTTACCCCTGATATCCACTTTAAACCTCCTCCTACTCACCTTAAACGACTGCCCTCTAGTTTTAGACACTCCTAATATGGGAAACAGACATTCCTAGATGTTTACAGGTTAGTGGCATAATAAATTTTCCAGTTTAAAGAGAGTGTAGGGACCAGGGCCCCAGTGAGTTTGAAGGGAATGTAGGAAGCAGCACTCGATGAGCCAAATGCCGAACCATCATAGAGTCATAGAGCAAAAGAGCATGGAAACACGCCCTTCGGCCCAACTGGTCCATGCCAACCACAGCATCCTCCCTGTTAGTCCCAGTTGCCTGCATTCGGTCCATAACACTCCAAGATCCTCCCCTCCATGTACCTATCCAAATGCTTCTTAAACGTTGCAATTGTACCCACCTTGACCACTTCCTCCGGCGGCTCATTCCAGGTACTCACCATCCTCTGTGTCAAAATGTTACCTCTCAGATATCTTTTAAATCTCTCCCCTCTTACCATGTATCTGTGCCCTCTAGTTATGGACTCGCCAACCCTGGGGAAAAGACTATGACCGTCCACCTTATCCATACCCCTCATGATTTTATAAACTTCTGTAAGGTCACTCCTCATTCTCCTACACTTTTTTTAATTACCTGAATGGATCTTTATTCCTTGGATCCCATTGTGAATTCCATTGGGATTTTTGAACAGTGGAATATCAGAGTTTTACTGCACACAGTGAGAATCTGGGTCAAGGTCCCTTTTGTCTTCTGTTATTTAGGGGATATAGCAATATCATCATCCGGCACCCTATGCTCATGAGGCTGTTCCAATTACAGGGTAACATAATGGTACAGCTTGTTGAGTTGCTGCTTCACAGCTTCAACGACCCAGGTTCAATCCCCACCTCTAGAGTTGTCTATGTGAAGTTTGCACATCCTCCCTGCGACTGCATGGGTTTCCCCAGGTGCTCTTGTTTCCTCCAACATCCCAAAAACATGCAGTTGGTAGCTTAATTGGTTACTGTAAATTGCCCCTAGTGAGCAGTAGAACTTGGTGGAGGGGGACAGAGGGCAGGAGGGGAAATAGTGGGATGAAGGTGGAATTAGTGTAAATGGATGCTTGATGATTGGCATGGATTCAGAGGGTTGAAGGCCTATTTCTGTGCTGCGTAACATTCTGATTCTCTAATCTGTATGAAAATGCAATGCCTGTTGCAATGTTTAGGCCTTGACTGTCCTCTAGGATTTATAAATGACTGCTTACTCACTTCAGGATTCATCATCAGATCCTGGGTGAGGGTGTATCCCTTGAGAGATTGCATTTCAAAGACCTTATTGATCAATGTAGCAAGATTCTAAAAGAAAATCATAAAATAGAGAAAGAGAAAATTTGGAGTCTGGTCTTTCAGGCATGAAATTAGGAAACTTTTCAAAATATAGAAGATGATATAATTTGGGAATGCTTTCTTCAAATAACAATTGATGTGAGGCCAGGAATTTATTTTAAATCTGAGATTGATAGAGTTTAGTGAAGCAGTCAGTCCCATTTGCCATCTCTTTCCCAAAATACCTGCACATTATTTCTCTCATCTGCCTATCAAATTCCCTTTTGAAAGTTCTGCTTGAACCAGCTTCCAACCTGCTGGCAGAGAGAATCTAGATCACAACCATACTCTAAGTTCAAGCATTTTGCCCCAAACCCCTCTGGTATTTTTTGCCTACAAAATTAAATAACAGTCCACTCTTCCTTGAACTATCTGCTACTCAGGACAGAACTGTATCTCTCTCTCTCTCTCTCTCTCTCTCTCTCTCTCTCTATCTCTCTATTCTATATATCCTTCATGATTTATACAGCTCAATCGAACCTCCTCACAAGTTCCTTTCTTCCTTGCTTCAATAGTCTAATCTTGTAGCTGAAATCCCTCATTCCTGGAGCCATCCCATTAAATCTTTCCTGCACTTTCTGCATGACCTTCACATTTCTTCTAATGTGCAGTGACCAGAATTGGCACAGTTGTGACCTAACCAATACCTTCTGAAGGTTCAAATTGGTATGGTAATGGTTCACTCATTAATATATCAGACTAAAGATCTAGAGGACTAGACCATCCAGAGATATCTGTTCAATTCCCATCATGGCAATTATAGAACTTAATTTTAGTTAATTAAATAATCTGGGATATGTAAAACAAAGAAATAATGACAGTGACCACAAAACTCCTGGATTGTGCAAAAACACAAACAGAAGGAAACCTGCTGATTTTATCTAGTCCAATCCGGCATGGTGTATATGTGACTCCAAACACACAGCAATGTGGCTGACTGCACTGTTTGACCTGATGCCATGATACTTCATGGGGCCTGGAGTCAGAACTGAAGCCTTTCAGGGCCACTCCCTAATGACCATTTACAACTGTACTGTTACATCTGATGGGTGATTTAGTTGTATCATAACCACTATATTAAGACAGAATAAGTATAATACTAAACAGACCGCCTGGGATTGACCTGGGCTATGAACTTGGACATAACAAAGTTGCTCCCAGACATACGGATCTTGTAGAGTCCCCCTCAAGAACATCTAGAGACTGGTGTCCAAATAGAGAGAGCTGGCAGACAGTCCAGCAACAGCCTGACTGAGAGGAGCTCACAGAATTGTGCTTTATAGCCATCATACCACACTTCTCCACTACAAATCCTGACAGGATAGATCCATGGGAGGTTACTGCAGTGTATCACAAAATAGCATAAAAAGAACAAGTGCAGCAATTCCATTACCTGTAGATTCCACTCCAAGTCACACACAACCCTGAATGGGAAATATTTTGTTACTCATTAACAGTCACTGGGTCTGATTTCTATATCTCACTACTCAACACATTGCAGGAGAACCTCACCAGAAAGACTTCAACAGTTCAAGTAGGCAGCTCACCACCGCCTTCTCAAGGGCAATCAGGGATGGGCAATAAATGCTGCCCTTGCCAATAACACCCAGATTCTGAAAAGTTAGTAAATAAAGTAAAAACTCCCTTTTATATTCTCTACCTCCAGTTTTAAAGTTTAGGATTCCATAAAGTTTTAGTAATTGCTCTCTCAACATGTCATGATCCAATAACTGCCACCAAAAATAACTTCCTAAAAACCATCACTGAACATTCAAAGCACCAGGGCTACTTTCAGAATCCTCATTATCATCACCAATTTCTGTCGCCTCCTCCCATCCCTGAACCTGATATCAAGCAATTTCTACTTCGTCAGCTTGATTTATGTTATGGGCATCCTTGACAAAAGAATTGGCTTGTGATCAGAACACACTCAGAATATCAGACACACAGTTCTACTCCCTCTGGACCAATCCTAATCTCACTATCAAACCTGCAGACAAGGGTGGTGCTGTTGTAGTCTGGCGGACTTTACATTGCTGAGGCCAGACGTCAGCTCTTGAACACTTCCTCTAACTTATCCCTCAACCTGGATCCCACCAAGGAGAATCAGGCCATTGTCTCCTGCACTATCGCTGACCTCAACACCTCCAGAGATCTTACCTCCACAGCCTCCCACCTCATATTTCCCCTAGCCCGCACTTCCCATTTCTGCCTCCTACCCAAGATTCACAAACTCAACTGCCACAGTAGGCCCATTGTTTCTGCCTGCTCCTGCCCCACTGAACTTGTGTCCTCCTATCTTGACTCCATTTTGTCCCCCTTGGCTCAGTCCCTTCCCACCTACATCCGTGACACTCCGCATGCTCTCCGTCACTTCAACAACTTCCAGTTCCCCGGCCCAGACCGCCTCATTTTCACCATGGACGTCGAGTCCCTGTACACTTCCATCCCCCATCAGGAAGGCTTTAAGGCTCTCTGCTTCTTTCTTGATAACAGATCCAACCAGTTCCCCTCCACCACCACCCTCCTCTGTCTGGCAGAACTGGTACTCACCCTCAACAACTTCTCTTTCGGCTCCTCCCACTTTCTCCAAAGTAAAGGTGTAGCTATGGGCACAAGCAGGGCCCCAGCTATGCCTGCCTTTCCGTCGGCTACGTGGAACAATCCATGTTCCAAGCCTACAACGGCAACCCTCCCCCACCAACTCTTTCTTCACTACAATGCTGACTGCATTGGGGCTGCTTCCTGCACCCGTGCTCAGCTTGTCAATTTCATCAACTTTGCCCCCAACTTCCACCCTGCCCTCAGATTCACTTGGTCCATCTCTGACCCCTCTCTCCCCTTTCTGGATCTCTCCGTCTCCATCTCTGGAGACAGGTTAACCGCAGACATCTTCCAGAAACCCACTGACTCCCACAGTTACCTTGACTACACCTCTTCCCACCCTGTCACCTGTAAGGACGCCATCCCCTTCTCCCAGTTCCTCCACCTCCCATGATGAGGCTTTCCGTCCTAGGACATCAGAGATGACCTCAATTTTCAGTAACCAGAGTTTCCCTTCCATCACCATCAATGCTGCCCTTACCCGTATCTCCTCCATTTCCCGCAGGTCTGCCCTCACCCCCTCCCCCCCCCCGACATAACAGGGACAGGGTTCCCCTTGTCCCCACCTACCACCCACAAACCTCCGCATCCAGCTCATCATTCTCCCCAACTTCTGCCACCTCCAACAGGATCCTACCACTAGGCACATCTTCCCCTCACCCCCTCTCTCTGTTTTCTGCAGGGACTGCTCTCTCTGTGACTCCCTTGTCCACTCATCCCTCCCCACCGATAACCCCCCAGCACTTATGCCTGCAACCACACCAATTGCGACACCTGTCCCTGCACTTCCTCCCTCATCACCATTCAGGGCCCCAGACAATCCTTCCAGGTGAGGCAGCACTTCACCTCTGAGTCTGAGGGTGTCATTTATTGCATCCGGTGCTCCCAGTGTGGCATCCTGTACATCGTTGAGATCCAATGCAGATTGGGTGACCGCTTCGTCGAGCACCTTTGCTCCGTCCGCCGCAACAGCCAAGACCTCCTGGTGGCCACCCACTTCAATTCCACATCCCATTCCCATACTGACATGTCTATCCACAGCCTCCTCTACTGCCACGTTGAGGCCAGACGCAGGTTGGAGGAACAACGCCTCATATTCCTTCTTGGGAGTCTCCATCCTGATGGCCTCAACATTGATTTCTCGAACCTCCACTAACCCTACCCTTTCTTCTTCTTCCCTCCCACTCCTTTCCCTTCCCCCATGCCTGTGGCTCTCTTCCCCTGCCTTGATGACCTGCCCATCTCCTCTCCTCCCCTCCCCTGTCCTTTATTCCATGGTCCACTGCCCTGTCCTACCGGATTCCTCCTTCTTCAGCCCTTTGCCTCTTCCACTTATCACCTCTCAACTTATTACATCTTCCCCTCCCCTCCCCCACCCACCTATCTTTCCCCTGTCACCTGAACTCCCCTATCCCCTGCCTGCGCGTGCTCCTCCCCCTCCCCCCCACCACCTTCTTCTGGCTTCTGCCCTCTTCTTTCCCAGTCCTGATGAAGGGTCTCGGCCTGTAACGTCAACTGTTTGTTTCCCTCCGTGGATGTTGCCTGACCTGCTGAGTTCCTCCAGCACTTTTTGTGTGTTGTTATCAATGGCAGTTGCTCAAATGGTCAAATTATTGGTTTATGGTAACCATGCGTCTTCCATACAACAGTTGTAATGTCATTATCAAACAGTGCACACTATTCAGCAAAGCGTACTTGATATGTTATAATCTTGTTTAAGGAACATTTGGGTTCTTTTCAGTTTTTTCTGAAACCAAGGATACATTGCACAGAGGACGATGTTTAAAGTGGACTTTAGCTTCCTCTAGTGGTCACTTCAAAACTGTACAGGTACTCTTTCTGGATTCTTATTTTCATCAACTTCTGTTTAAAATTCTCAGTCTTGTTTTCAAATCCATCCATGGCCTCAGCCGCCCTACTTTCTGCAATCACCTACAACCCCTCTGTGTTCTCTGGCCTCCTTCATTTCTGGTCTCTTATGGATCCCCGTTTCCCATCCATCTGCCATTAACAGCTGATCCTACAGCTGCCAATTTTCTATGTTATGGAATTCCTTTCTTAAAACTTTCTGTCTTCCTGTTTATTTCTCATTTTTTATGGTGCTCCTTAATACCTACTTCTTTAACCAAGTTTTTGGTTAATTGTTCTCCTTCCATGACTCAATGTCAAACATTGTTTGATAATTGCTCCTGTGAAGCTTCTTGGGACACTCTACTATGTACACACAAATGTTGTTGTAGGACAATGATCAGTTTCTAAAGCGCTGCAAGCTTGCTTGCATTATTCATGCAAAATCGCTGAGAAATCCTATCCCTCTTAAAAATAATGTAGACAAAGGACTATAATTACATTCTACTGGTGAAAAAGGTCCATGGCGGATACCATCTCCCTGACCCTACACTCATCTCTGGAGCATCTGGACAGTAAAGACACCTACATCAGACTATTATTTATTGAATACAGCTCCACCTTCAATACTATAATTCCAAGCAAGCTTATCTTCAAACTCCTAGACCTGAGACTCAACATCTCCCTTAGCAACAGGATCCTTGACTTCACGACCAACATACAGTAATCAGTAAGGATAGGCGGCAACACCTCCGCCACACTGGTGCCCCACAAGGCTGTGTCCTCAGCCCCCTTTTCTACTCCCGATACACTCACAACTGCATGGCCAGATTCTGCTCTAACTCCATCTACAAGTTTGCAGATGATACCACCGTAGCTGGCCGTATCTCAAATAATGATGAGTCGGAGTACAGGAAGGAGATAAAGACCTTGTGGCATGGTGTCATAACAACAACCTTTCCCTCAGTGTGAGCAAAACAACAGAGCTGGTCACTGACTTCAGAAAGGGGGCAGTGCACATGCTCCTGTTCACATCAATGGTGCTGAGGTCAAGAGGGTTGAAAGCTTCAAGTTCCTAGGAGTGAACATCACCAATAGCCTGTCCTAGTCCAACCATATTGACACCACAGCCAAGAAAGCTCACCAGCACCTCTACTTCCTCAGGAGGCTAAAGAAATTTGGCATGTCCCCTTTAGCCCTCACTAATTTTTACATGTGCACCATAGAAAGCATCCTATCAGGATACATCACAGCTTGGTATGGCAACTGCTTTGCCCGAGACCGCAAGAAACTGCAGAGAGTTGTGGACACAGCTCAGCACATCACGGAAACCAGCCTCCCCTCCATGGACTCTGTCTATACTTCTTGCTGCCTTAGTAAAACAGCCAACATAATCAAAGACCCCACCCACCCTGGACATTATCTCTTCCCCCTACCTCCCATCAGACAGAAGATACAAAAGCCTAAAAGCATGTACCACCAGGGTCAAGGACAGCTTCTATCCTGCCATTATAAGACTATTGAATGATCCCCTAGTATAATGAGGTAAACTCTTGACCTCACAATCTACCTCATTATGGCCTTGTGCCTTATTGTCTGCCTGCACCGCACTTTCTCTGCAACTATAACACTTTATTCTGCATTCTGTTATTGTTTTACCTTCTACTACCTCAACGCACTGTTGTAATGAAATGATCTGTATGGAAGGCATGCAAAACTAAGTTTTTCACTGCACCTCGGTACAAGTGACAATAATAAACCAATTTACCAATTTAGCAATTTAATGGCCCTATTAACCCTTTGGGTTGGTTTCATCTTATTACAGATAATTTCTTTATCCTCTCCATTCATCCCACCTCTGCAACTGAAAATTACCTTTTTCATCTGTCTTTCCCAATTATGGCGAAGGGTGGTCTTTGACCTAAAATGTTACCTCTGTTTCTGTTTCCACAGATGCTGCTTGACCTGCTGGTGCTTCCAGCATTTTCTGCTTTTATTCCCTCCTGGAAACAAATGGGTGGGGGAGTGAACAGACTGCATCTGCCTGTTAGTGTTGGCCCAGGCAGTGCCGAGGATTATCAGTCACTGGGTATCGATGACACCACTTAAAGGAAACTTGCGCTTCTTAAAGAGCAGACAGAGAGCACACTCTGTTGATGAAGTGACTGAAGGAGGTGGGATGGGCAGCCAGGTTCTCTGCTGCTGTTCTGTACTCCTGGTGATAGCAGTGAGGTAGGTAAAGAATATCTTCCTCACCCCAACTTCTGTACTAGCTATGGGAGGAAATAGCCCAGTTTTTTGATAACAAGAAGATTTCATTTCAGATTGTGGCTGTGACAAAAGAAAATAGATAATAACTGGAGTCGTCAAATTAGAAGATTATTTCCCCTTCGTTCTCTCTGTTTCTGACCCCCTTTCAATTTGTTTCTCACTATCTCATTTTGCTTTTGACTCTGTTTCTGTCTTTCTGACTCTACCTTCCCATTGATACTAATATTTGTAAAACCATGGTCTTAAAGTGCATAATTTCCAAGATCCTCGATGTGTTGGCTATTGTGGAGTGTCAACCAATAATCATGTACCCACAATCAAATTGTGCTTATAATGATGTTACGCATGAAGTCTTTTATGAATAGCATTATGCCAAAGCTTTCATTTATAGGTTGCAGTACAAACATGTGAAAGGCTGGGCTTACCCAGTATTGAAAGTGCTACCAGGTTGTATTACAGCTTGGCATGGATCAGTAATAATTGGGTGACAGGTTGACAGAATATCTATTGAATGTATATTTGGTAAATGCAACAGCAATCCCTCTTGGCAGCTTGTCTCCCTCTGAGATGCTGGTCAGGGTTTGTCGAATGCTTTGGTCAGACCACACCTGGATTATTGTATACAGTATTGGCCTTTCACCTATAGAGCAATAACAGTGAAGACTCACTGGCCAGTTTCCACAGATGGCAGGATCACCATCTGAGGAAAGATTGAGCAGACTAAACTCTTCAGTGTTTCAGACAATGAAAGGAGACATCATTGAAACTTGCAAAATTCTTACAGGACGACAAGCTGGATGCAAGGAGAATGTTGCCCATGACCAAGGAGTCTAGAGCAGAAGGCCGCACTCTCAGAACAATGTTCAGGACTGAGATGAGGAAGAGTTTCTTCACTCGGAAGGTGGTGAATCTTAGGAATTCTCGAGCACAGCCATGGAGCTCATTCAAAACAGAGATCAAAGGATTTCTGGATATTATGGGAAGTAAGGGATATGGAGTTCGTGCAGTAAAATCGTACTGAGGTAGAAGATCAGCCGTAATGTTGATGAAAGCCAGAGCTTGCCGGATGTCCCTTGCTGATTTTAAGAAAGAAATAATATTTATTAATATAAGAAGAAGAAATCATAAGTTAAAGAACCTTTACCTTCCCTTTCAGGCAGCTCAAAGCATTTTAAGGTCAATGAATTCCTTTTGAATTATAGAGTCATAGTTATATAGCACAGAAACAGGCCCTTTGGCCAAACCTGTCCATGCTGACTAAGATGTCCATCTAAGCTAGTCCCATTTGCCCACGTTTGGCCCATATTCCTCTAAACCTTTGCTATCCATGTACCTGTCCAAATGTCTTTTAAATGTTGTTAATGTACCTGCCTCAGCCACTTCTTCTGGCAGCTCATTCCACATACACACCACCCTCTAGGTGAAAAAGTCACCCTTTAAGGTTCCTATTAAACCTCTCCCCTCTCACCTTAAACCTATGCCCTCTAGATTTTGATTTCTCAACCCTGGGAAAAAGACTGAGTGCATTCACCCTCTCCAGGCCCCTCATGATTTTATACACCTCTGAGGTCATCCCTCATTCTTCTACACTCTAATGAAAAAAGGGGCAGGCACAATAGTGTAGTGGTCAGCGTAACACCATTACAGCCCCAGCGACCCAGGTTCAATTCCGGCCACTGTCTGTAAGGAGTTTATACATTCTCCCCGTGTCTGCGTGGGTTTCCTCCGGGTGCTCCAGTTTCCTCCTACATTCCAAAGACATATGAGTTAGGAAGTTGTGGGCATGCTATGTTGGCACCAGAAGCGTGGCGACACTTGCGGGCTGCCCCCAGAATACTCTACACAAGAGATGTATTTCACTGTGTGTTTCGACATACATGTGACTAATAAAGATATCTTATCTTATCTTAAAATGTCTCAACCTGCTGAACCTCTCTCCATAACACAGTCCCTCGAGTCCTGGCAACATGCTCGTAAATCTCCTCTGCACTCTCTCCAGCTTACTGGCATTTTTTTATAGCAGGGTGACCAAAACTGAACACAATATTCCAAATGCCATTTCAGCCCAAGGAGTCAATGGTAGCTCACAAGACTAATCCCATTCCCCCACTAATATTCCCTTTAGCCTAAACTCTTCACATTTCTATCAACTTCATCCAGAATGAACCTGGGTCACTGGAGCTGTGAGGCAGCAGCTCCTCTAGCTGTTCCACAGTGCCGCTCTCACATAGGTACTCTCAGGTGTTAATGCAAATCTGTCTGCTAGCATCAGGCAGTAATATTTCAAAGACATTTGGAATGAAAATATTACCTTGGAATGTACCAAATATTCTGTACCAATCAGCCTCACATTTGCAGAACAAAACATTGCAGGTGACTGGATCACCAGCATGTGTTACACCAAGCAGATGTTTAACTGTACCAAGTTCATCACTTTCTATTGCTTAAGGCATTTGTTAGTCAGCCACTGGATTCAACTCCAGAGAAAACTCACTCACCTCCAGTACTCAGGGCTTCCACTTCTGTTTTTTGTTCCCAACCTCCTCCCTAAGGTTCAGCACATGAAGATTATTAGAAACATGGGGATTATTTTAACTAACCTTGCTGAGAACAAAATACATGGGATATCAAATAAGAGTGAAATCAGAGGGAGTGGGGTGAAGGTTGGCAGTGAATAGAACAACCATCGCTCCCCATTCACACAGGGAATTAGGTTGCCAGCAGCTCTACTTCATTAGGAGTTTAATGAGATTTGGTATGTCACCAAAGAGTCTTACAAATTTCTACAGATGTACGGTGGAGAGCATTCTGACTGGTTGCATCACCACCTGGTATGGAGGCTCCAATGCATAGGATTGAAAGGCTGCAGAAGGTTGTAGGCTCAGCTGGCTCCATCATGGGCACATACCTCCCCACCATCGAGACATCTTCAAAAATGTGGCATCCATCATTAAGGACCCTCACCATCCAGGACATGGCCTCTTCTCGTTACTACCATCGGGAAAGTGGTACAGGAGCCTGAAGACCCACACTCAATGCTTCAGGAACAGCTTCTTCCCCTCCACTATCAGATTTCTGAATGGTCCGTGAACCCATGAACACTACTTCATTATTCCTCTTTTGCACTATTTATTTATCTTTGTAATTTATAGTAAGTTTTATGTCTTGCACTGTACTGCTGTCACAAAAGAACAAATTTCACTACATATGTCAGTGATAATAAACCTGGTTCTGATTCTTATTCTGATTCTGGAAAATGTATGAGTGCTAACCCAACTTACAATAATACATATTGCTCCCTAACAGCACAACTAAAACTCTTGGGCCTGATGTGTTCAGGCAGATTTGAAGTGAATTTGATTGTAACCTGATGGGCTCTCATCGAAACACGTTCTCCTGAATTTTTGAGCTTCTAGAACAAAGCACATCACTCTAGCATTGATAGAAAATAAGCAGCCGTTCCTGGAAGTGATTCACATTAAAGAGTTTGGAG
Organism: Pristis pectinata; assembly: GCF_009764475.1. Classification (NCBI taxonomy): domain Eukaryota; kingdom Metazoa; phylum Chordata; class Chondrichthyes; order Rhinopristiformes; family Pristidae; genus Pristis; species Pristis pectinata. The sequence goes on along the minus strand of NC_067419.1, from coordinate 38,083,749 downwards.
AACATCAGGGGTTGGGGTGATGGTGGGGAATTTGTTTGTGGTGTAACCTGATGGGCTCTCATTGAAACACGTCCTCCTGAATTTTTGACCTTCTAGTACATCACTCTAGCATTGATCGGAAATAAGCAGTAGTTCCTGGAAGTGATTCACGTTAAAGACTTTGGAGAACGTCAGGGGTTGGGGTGATGGTGGTGAAATCCGGGCAAAGCAGTTTGCTGCACTGTCATGAAGTCTGACTGTTTTCTAACTCAAAAGAAAAACCTTCTCACCAGGGAGATTCATTTATTCCTCAACCTTCAATGTCACATTTGTTCTCTAATTTTCTAAATTGTTTTCCAAACTTTAGATTTCTCTAACAATTTTGACATGATTGCTGCTAATTGCTCTAGATAATGGTCTTGGAACAGTTTGCATGACAGAAAGTAAATGACAAATAATTTATTCCAAAGCACATTATAAAGGAAACATAATTGGAGAGAAAGTGGTATTACATAACATTTCTTATGCAATGGAATAGTGCTTGCTTGCAAACTTCTCAAGTGGAATTGATATGCAAGGTCACAATGCATCACTCTGTGTTAATACCCATAAAATTGCCTTTGTTCCTTCTGTATCTGTGCTCCAAAATTATTACTAATAATTTTAATGTTGTGCGCTTCCATCAGTGCTAATTGCATGGTTGAGTGTTTTTATATATCTGGAGATTATCACCTCCAACTAATGATTTTCCCTTATTAAACCTAATTAATTAATTCAACTGGGTTTGCGCTATTTAACTGAGAGCACCGAGGCATAAAATCTTTTTGTATTTATTGGAAAAAGGGCAAAGCTGGAAAGACCATGTTGATTATCTACTCCTAGCTGGCCTGAGAATGTTAAGGGCTTTCTTCAGATTTATCGCTTTCACAAACAAATGTCTAGTCCACTTCAGGGGCAGCATTAATCAACCACGTGATGTGGGGCCAGAGTCATGCTTAGGTCAGACGAGGCATTGGAGAAAGTTATCTCTGCTTGAGGGCTCATGAATGAACCAGTCACATTGTTACTACAAAGCAGCTTTCCAGTTATTTTTGTGCTTCAAGTTAGTACATTTATTGGATTCATACTCCAGTGAGATTGAGCTCTTAATCTCTAAATCCTTACTTCACTATCATTATCAACACATAACTAATTTTCTCTAAACCAATTGTCTCCCCTTTTTGACAAGTTACTGACTCATACTTGAGGAAGGTTCCATGGACATCTGAGACCCTCAGTTAACTCAACCAAGTAAACGATTCTTCATAGAACATAGAACAGTAAAACACGGGAACAGGCTCACAATGCCTGTGCCAACCATCCCAATCTAACTAATCCCATCTGCCTGCACAAGGCCAGGTACATTTAAGAAGCATTTGGACAGTTACATGAATAGGCAGGCGATCCCTTTATTCCTTGCCTGTTCATGTACCTGTCCAAATGGTTCTTAAGTGTTACCATCATATCTGCTTCTACCACCTCTCCTGGCAGGGTGTTCCAGGCGCCTACTACTCTCTGTGTAAAGAACCTGCCTCGTAAATCTCCCTTAAACTTGGACTGGGTGACTGTTTTGCAGAACACATCCATGCAGTCCGTAAGAGCAACCGTGTGTCCATTCTTCAACCTCCTGTCATTTTACTTCTCCATCTAACTCCCAATCTGATCTCTCTGTTTTCAGTTTCCTACATTGTTTCCAGTGGTGGCCAATATAATCTCATTACTTGGAGACACAAGAGACTGCGGATGCTGGAATCTGGAGCAACAAACAATCTGCTGGAGAAACTCAGCAGGTCAAACAGCATCTGTGGGGCAGGGACCCTCATTTTTTGCCTGGGTTCATTAAAGCCCTCGAAACTCAATACTGAATAAAGAATTTCAGGTAGTGCCCTTCATTTCTCTCTCACAGATGTTTCAATTTGTTTCAGTTTTCTTTCCTGTCTCCAACTACCATTTTTTAATGTCATTGCTATCTTGACAACATGAGTATCAGTGAATTTCCCTCTGTTCTCTCCACCCTACCCTCTCTTCAACCTCAAACCATGCTAGTTTTCTTCCTTTTCCAGTTCAGATGAGTATTCCTTGACCCAAAATGTCGACTCTGTTGCTCTTCTCACAAATGTTGCTTGACTCACTGAGTGCTTTCAGCTTTTTCTGTTTTTGTTTCAGATTTCCAGCATCAGACTTTCTGCTCCGAAAGGTAGCCAACATGCTTGCTTTTATTGGCTGAGGCATTGAATATAAGAGCAGTAAGGTCATACTAAAAACAAATAGGTCACTTCCATCCAAAATCCATTATTGTAATCCTATGAAACAAAGGGGAAACCATTTGGGAGCTTAATTCGATCATGCATGTCAATGGAATGCCCTTTGGAAGGACTGTGACAACTTCATGAAAACTACTCTTGTCAGATCCAGCTGAATAAAGCATATATAGTTTATTTTTTAAAAAAGCTGGCCCAAATTATTTATCCCTGATGTAAATATGTAATTCCATCTACAACTTGAGGAACAATATTAACAGTACCAAAAGCACAATTTGACAAAATAATGGAAGTAATTATTTAGAAAGCAACATTGACATTGTATTTATCTTGTAAAGAGAGAGCTCCTACTAACTTGCCAGAGCTATTAATGCAAGAATAAAATTCTTGGCAATATTTACCTATCTTTTTCTGCCATTGATAGGCATTGCTATTTAAATCAAAGTGATAAACACTAGAACACAATAGAAGCTTCAAGTGTTTTGTGAGATAGTACTGAAACAAACTGAAGTAAAAACATGGATCTCTCATTTTGGTATTACTGTGAATGAACTATCACATACGTACTGGTGAGTTAGCAGCTAGGCCAGGTAATTATGGGCATAGGGTGGTGGGAAATGGCTGTGGGCAGCAGACTCACACCAGCAAGATTCTGCCCATTATATTTGTCAGTTACAAATTAAATTTAAGTCTTGCATTGTAACATAGGATGAATGCACCAAAGGTATGGGGACCTTCCATGCAACAGCTTGAGGAGAAAATTCCCTTTATTTTGCAGATGCTTGTTTGCTACAGCTTGAGGAGAAAATTCCCTTTATTTTGCAGATGCTTGTTTGCTCTTTGTTTGATACACAAATGATTGTTTGGGGTGTGGGGTGGTAATCAGCACCCAGCTCATTCAGTGGGGAAGCCCAAAGTCTAAAAGGAAGGAACTTTCAGACTTTGTGCTTCCATTAAATGAGGTGTTATGGAATCATAGAGTTATACAGCACAGAAACAGGGCCCTTTGGCCCACTATGTCCATGTTGACCATCAAGTACCCATTTATATTCATCCCATTTACCAGCAATTGCTACATAACCTTCTTAGCCTTTGTGATTCAAGTGCTCATCCAGATACCTTTTAAATGGTGTGAGAGCACCTACCTCCTCCACCCAATGTTGTGCCAATGGACCATTGCAGCACAGTAGAAAAATACAGCAACAATTTTCTTCTGAAAGAATGAAGCAAAGAATAAGCTGGCCACTATTGAATGAAATGAAGAATATTGCTGCTGTTGGATGCCTTTTGTTCAGTGTAAGCAGTGAAAAATGCTCTGGGGAAAGAGACCCACCAAATGAGCCAATACAACAACCAGCTCCCTAATGCCAAGGTCCAACTATCCCATATGATGCTCAGGTGAACATCAGCAACACGATTCTTCTTCAGTTGGAACAAGGTATCAATAATATCTTTCAAACAAAATTGAAAAGTACAATGTGCAGGACTTCAGAGTCAAAGAAAGAGGGCAAGACTAATTGGATAATGCCTTCAGAGAGCTGGCATATGCATGAAGGGGGAAGTAGCCTTCTGCTGTGCTCAATGATTCTACAGCTAGAAATTCCCTCTTGCATGTACTGATTGCACAAAAAAGTAAAGTAACTGTAAACTACAATCTTCTTCCAAAATTTAGTTCTCTTGATGTCAATAGAGCACAATTTCAGATTACATATTTGGTGAGGACTATTAAGGGCAAATTTCTACTGCTGTGATACTAATTGTGCATTTTAGTGTGTGGACAATTAATATCTCATTGTGAGTTGTTAGTATAAATGAATTAAAGATTTGTTTAAAATAACATGAGAAAATGTCATGCAATACTGCAAACAGTAATGTTTAAACTGATGGATTGGGAGAATCAGCTTGGCATATTGGTAGCAACTGATGAATTGATGGCTGGGCTCAGGTTGTTGGTGTATTTGATTGTGCAGCAATAACATCAGGGCATGTTCCAGAAAGTCAAAGGTCACAAGCAACTTATGCATGTTGCAAAATTGCAGAATAGTGACTCATTATTTTACCATCTATATTAACTGCATATGAGGCCTTTTTGGCATCAAGGGTGCCTTGGAAAGCTTACACTCCTCTAATTATATTAGCAGTGCCAATATATGTCAAACACTGCTGGAGGAAGAAACACTATTGGTGGTAACAATGCCATTTCCAAGGGCTTGGATCAATTATGATGCTAAGTGGAGACCTCTCTCCAGAGAAGGAGAAATACTGCACAGCAGCTTGCTACTAAAGCGATGGTGCCAAAGACCAGTGCATACATTACTCACCTGGTTTGTTATGCATAGGTACATTCTCTAGAGGATTTCAGAGAAAGAAAGAAAAAGGATTGGAATTGGTTAGAAGCTATTGTACCTTGAAACCTAAAGAAAATTCTTGTTGCACTGCATGTCCACATTTCTTACCTACAGATAAAAATATCCCCTCCTCTTTGCATATTGCATTATATTGCACTTTTGCCCATATATTGACACTGAAACCAAAGCTTAAGTCTTTCACTCTACCTATATCTTAACACAGTTGTAAGCAAACAAATTCATCATGGATTTACACTTTATGAGGGTAATTTTCTTCTGCAGGTTTCAGTCACTTCTACATGGTTTAGAACAGATATAAATCAAATTAGAAAGCTTAATAACTAGCAACTGGTTTGTTCAAGCTCATTTGCATACTATGTTCTTAACACAGATGCAGACTCAACCATTGCCAAGTTTGCAGGGTTACAGGAAGGCAAAGGGAAATCAGGTCCAACAACAAAGCTGCAGATAAGGTCAGAATTGTGTTAGTGCAAGTGCCCCTAACACTTTAATTTCCTCAGGCAACTAACCTCCCGCACTACCCCCTCCGCACCCCACCACACCTCCTCAAACAAAGTGATTTATGGCAAATGAAATACTCTTTGACACACAATTCAGAAGCCAAAATCTCTCTCAAATGGCAGAGTGATAATGTCCAGATAATCTGATTTTACAATGTTGATTCTTGGAATAATTATTACTGAAGATAATATCCCTGCTCTTCTTCAAGATAGTGTCCCCAGCTGAAAGTGACTGGAGTCTCAGTAAAAGATCCCATTCTGAAAGACAGTACCTGCAACGCTACAGCTTTCCCTCAGCAAGAACCTTATGCCCATGTCTCTGAGGTAGGATTTGAACTCAATACCTACTGAATAAGAGGTAAGGCTGCTACCAGCCTAGCCACAGCTGACACTGCCATATAGTGCATTTTCACAAGATCACAAGATCACAAGATAAGGGAGCAGAAGCAGGCCATTCGGCCCATCGAGTCTGCTCCAAGGAAAAGGGAAAAAGAAATGGGGTGGGAAAAAAAGAGAGAAAAAAAAAACTATTCTAATCCCATTTGCCAGCCTTATCCCCATATCCCTTGATACCCTGACTATTTAGATATCTGTCTATCTCCTCCTTGAATACCCCCACTGATCTGGCCTCCACTGCTGTGCGTGGCAAGGAGTTCCACAATTTCACCACCCTCTGGGTAAAGAAACTTCTCCTCATCTCTGTCTTGAAACTGTACCCTCTAATTCTAAGATTGTGCCCTCTGGTCCTGGACACGCCCACCAAGGGAAACAGCCTAGCCACATCTACTCTATCCTTACCTGTCAACATTTTAAATGTCGCTACGAGGTCCCCTCTCATCCTTCTGTACTCCAGCGAGTACAGTCCAAGAGCCGACAAACGCTCATCATACTTAAGCCCTTTCATTCCTGGAATCATTCTCGTAAATCTCCTCTGAACCCTCTCCAACGTCAGCACATCCTTCCTAAGATGCGGGGCCCAAAACTGCGCACAGTATTCCAAATGAGGCCTCACTAGCGCCCCGTAGAGCCTCATCAACACTTCCTTACTTTTATACACTATACCTCTCGAGATGAATGCCAACATAGCATTCGCTTTCTTAACCACCGATCCAACCTGGTGGTTAACTTTTAAGGTATCTTGTATGAGTACCCCCAAGTCCCTTTGTACTACCGCACTATCAATCTTCTCTCCTTCTAGATAATAATCTACCCGCTTATTTCTACTTCCAAAGTGTACAACTGCACATTTCTCAACATTGAATCTCATCTGCCATTTCCTTGCCCATTCTCCTAAACTGTCTAGGTCCCTCTGCATTCTTTCTATTTCCTCTATGCTCCCTACTCCTCCACTTATCTTGGTGTCATCCGCAAACTTAGCCACACAACCATTTATTCCATCATCCAAATCATTGATGTACAAGGTAAAAAGGAGAGGCCCCAACACCGACCCTTGCGGCACACCACTAGTAACCGGTAACCAACCAGAACGAGATCCTTTTATTTCCACCCTTTGCTTCCTGCCAACCAGCCAATTCTCCACCCATTTTGCTACCCTGCCCATAATTCCATGACCTCTCATCTTATTAATCAGTCTCTTGTGAGGCACCTTATCGAAGGCCTTTTGAAAGTCTAAATACACAACATCTACCGCCTCTCCCTTATCCACCCTACCTGTGATTTCTTCAAAAAACTCCAATAGGTTGGTCAGACAGGACCTCCCCTTCACAAAACCATGTTGACTAGGTCCTATCTTGCCTTGCGCCTCTAGGTATTCGGTAACCTCCTCCTTGAGGATAGACTCCAATAATTTTCCCACCACTGACGTCAGACTAATAGGTCTGTAATTGCCTTTGTGCTGCCTCCCACCTTTCTTATACAACGGAACTACATTCGCTACCCTCCAGTCCTCCGGAACCATGCCAGAATCTATCGATTCCTGAAAAATAATCGCCAACGCCTCTGCTATCTCCACAGCCACCTCCTTCAGAACCCGGGGATGCACCTCATCCGGTCCGGGAGACTTATCAGCCTTAAGCCCCTTTAGTTTTCCAAGCACCTTCTCCCTATTAATCTCAATTGAACTCAGCTCCAATTCGTGAGACTCCTGACTAATGGGCACATTGCTTATGTCCTCCACGGTGAAGACCGATGCAAAATATTCATTCAATTCCCTTGCCATCTCACTATCATCCATTATAATACCTCCTGCACCGTTATCAATTGGTCCTATGTCAACCCGTGTCTCTCTTTTATTCCTTATGTATTTAAAAAAACTCTTAGAATCCTTCCGAATGTTGTCCGCCAGCTTCCTTTCGTAACTCATCTTTGCTTTCCTAATGACCTTCTTAGTTTCTCTCTGCAGATTTTTAAAATCGTTCCAATCTTCTGTTTTCCCACTAATTTTTGCTATTTTGTACGCCGCCCCTTTTGCTTTTATTTTATCCTTCACCTCCCTCGTTATCCACATCTGTGCCTTTTTTCCATTCAAAACCTTCTTTTTTCTTGGAATGTATCTGTCCTGCATTGTCCTTATTTCCTGTAGAAATTTCTTCCATTTTTCCTCTGCCGTCCCTCCAGCTAACTTACTCCTCCAATCAATTTGGGCCAACTCATCTCTCATACCTTTGTAATTTCCCTTATTCCACTGAAATATCGATACACCAGTTATCAGCTTCTCCTTCTCAAACTTGAAACTAAACTCAATCATATTGTGATCACTTGTTCCCAGTGGTTCCTTTACCTTTAGTTCCCTAATCACCTCGGGTTCACTACACAGCACCCAATCCAAAACAGCCGATCCCCTGGTGGGCTCCTCAATAAGTTGCTCCAGAAAAACATCCCTTAGACATTCCACAAACTCACTCTCCTGAGTACTACCGCCTTGCTGCATTTCCCAGTCCACCTTCATGTTAAAATCCCCCATAATTATCTTCACATTGTCACTCTGACACGCTTTTTCTATCTCAATCTGCAACTTATGGTCCACTTCCTGACTGCTGTTCGGGGGCCTATATATGACTGCTATTATTGTTCTTTTACCCTTGCTATTTCTCAGCTCCACCCATAAGGATTCCACCTCCTCTGACCCAATGTCCTTCCTTTCTATTGATTTTATATCGCTACTAACCATCATGGCCACACCTCCCCCTCTGCCTGCCCTCCTATCCTTCCTATATACTGTATACCCCTTGACATTCAGTTCCCAATCACATCCATCATGAAGCCACGACTCAGTGATTGCAACGATGTCATATTTATTAACCACAGTAGGTTCTTCTACTTGGCAATCTGGCCATCTTTATAGATTAAGGAACTTCTTGTCTTATTGACAAATTATAGTTGGTTGTACCATGAGCCTACATTTGCCAAGAGGACAACCCATTTCATATAATATAAAACAAAAGCAGAATGTTCTGGAATTACTCAGCAGCTCAGGCAGCATCTGTGGAAGGATAAGTCAGTGTTTCAAGTTGAGGAGCCTCCTTTCAAATGATGAAGGCTTTTTGACCTGAAACATTACTCTGTTAAAATGACAAAGTAAGACACCATTCAACCCATTTGTCTCCATCAGCTCCCAGGGAATCAATCCCATTAGTCCCACCCCTTCTTTTCTTATTTCCTTGTATCACTGCAACTAATTTTCCCTCACATATGCCGTAAGACCATAAGATGTAGGAGCAGAATGAGGCCCTTTGGCCCATTGGATCTGACCTGTCATTCGATCATGGCTGATTTATTTTTCCCTCTCAATCCCATTCTCCTGCCTTCTCCCCATAACCTTTGACATCCTTACTGGTCATGAACCTATCAACCTCCACTTTAAATATACCCAATGACTTGGCCTCCACAACTGTCTGTGCAGTGATTTCCACAGATTCACCACCCCTGGCTAAAGAAATTCCTCCTCATCTCAGTTATAAAGGGATATCCTTCTCTTCTGAGGCTGTGCCCTCTGGTCCTAGAGTCTCCCACTACTGGAAACATCCTCTCCATGTCCACTCTATCCAGGCCTTTCAATATTGGATAGGTTTCAATGAGATTCCCCCTCGTCCTTCTAAACTCCAGTGAGTACAGGCCCAGAGCCATCAAATGTTAACCCTTTCTTTCCCAGGATCATTTCTGTAAACCTCCTCTGGACCATCTCCAATGCCAGCACATCCTTCCTTAGATATGAGGCCCAACACTGCTCACAATACTCCAATTGTGGTCTGACCAATGCTTTATAAAGCCTCAGCATTACATCCCTGCTTTTATATTCTAGTCCTCTCGAAATGAATGCTAACATTACATTTGCCTTCCTCACTACTGACTCAACCTGCAAGTTAACCTTTAGGGAATCCTGCACTAGGACTCCCAAGTCCCTTTGCACCTCTGATTTCTGAATTTGCTCCCCATTTAGAAAATAGTCTACGCCTTTATTCCTTCCACCAAAATACATGATCATACACTTCCCTACGCTGTATTCCATCTACCACTTCTTTGCCCACTCTCCCAACCTGTCCAAGTCCTTCGACAGACTCCCTGCTTCCTCAACACTACCTGCCCCTCTACCTTTCTTTGTATCATCCACAAACTTGGCCACAAAACCATCAATTCCATCATCCAGATCATTGACATATAACATGTAGTGGACCCAACACCAACCCCCGCAGAACACCACTAGTCACCGGTAACCAACCAGAAAAGGCACCCTTTATTCCCACTCTTTGCCTTCTGTCAGTCAGCCCATCTTCTATCCATGCTAGTACCTTTCCTGTAATACCATGGGCTCCTATCTTGTTTAGCAGCCTCATGTGCAGCACCTTCTCAAAGGCCTCCTGAAAATCCAAGTAAACAACATCCACCAACTCTCCTTTGTCTATCCTGCCTGTTACTTCCTCAATGAATTCCAACAGATTTGTCAAGCAAGATTTCCCCTTAAGGAAACCATGCTGACTTCTGCCTATTTTGTTATGATCTTCCAAATACCCCGAAATCTCATCCTTAATAATGGATTCTAACATCTTACCAACTGCGGAAGTCAGGCTAACTGGCTTATAATTTCCTGTCTTTTGCTTCCCTCCTTTCTTAAAGAGTGGAGTGACATTTGCAATTTTCCAGTCCTTCGGAACCATTCCTGAATCTAGTGATTCTTGAAAGATCATTACTAACGCCTCCACAATCTCTTCAGCTACCTCTTTCAGAGCTCTGGGGTGTAGTCCATCCGGTCCAGGTGACTTACCTACCTTCAGACCTTTCAGTTTCCTAAGCACCTTCCCCTTAGTAATATCGACTACACTCACTTCTGCCCCACCGACTCTCTCAAATTTCTGGCATGTTGCTGATGGCTTCCACAGTGAAGACTGATGCATATCTTATTCAGTTCATGCACCATTTCTTTGTTCCCCATTATTACCTCTCCAGCATCATTTTCCAGTTGTCCGATGTCCACTCCTGCCTCTCTTTTACCCTTTATATGTCAGAAAAAACTTTTGGTATCCTCTTTTATATTATTGCCTAGCTTACCTTCATATTTCATCTTTTCTCCCCTTATTGCTGTTTCGGTTGCCTTCTGTTGGTTTTTAAAATGCCTATCATCTCCTCTTTGATTCTTTTTTTTGCTACTAACCTAAGTTAGGGGTAACTTACAGTGGCCAATTAACCTGACATCATGTTTTTAAAACATGAGAGAAAACCAGAGCACCCAGAGGAAATCAACACGGTCACAGAAAAAAAACCATACAAATTCCACACAGACAGCACCTCATATCAGGATTGAATCCAGGCCCCTGGAGCTGTGAGGAACAGCACTAACTGCAATTCTATCCTGCAGTCACAAGAGAAAGAGATTGGACTGGACTTAACTGTGGATTTCAAAAGTGAACTTACACAATGCCCATACAGATATGGTTATATCTGTCAGTCTTCAAGAACAACCACTGCCTGATTGGATATTCACTGTCTTCCACTGCCAACCATGGTATTCACTGACAACCACTGCTTTCACTGGATTTTTTGGTCAAAATCAGAAAAATAAAACCCCTATGGCCAGACAAAAATTGGAAAAGAAATTATTGGTAGCTGTCAAAATAGTTATTAATTCTCCTGTTTACAACAAATACACCAGGTACTTTTGGTTTAACTCCACAATAAATTGCAGAAAGGCTTAAGGCAGTTTTTAAAAATCACATCCATGTTTAACTCTTGTTCCACATCAGATAGTCTGAGGATTTTATATTTGATACTGTAACTGCAAATAAATCTTGTTATGGATATGTTTGGTAATTCATTTTTGAAATCAGTCTGAAGCAATGATGAAACCGAATGTAAGTTTTGTATATTGAAATTTGCTGCCATATATCCTGCCAGTAATTAAAATAACTGCACTTCAGTAATCAAGGGACAGGTTCAACCTTTAAATGAATGAAAATAAAAGTCACAGACTAGGCGACCAATTTCCAGAGCACCTGCTTTCTATCCACAATGACCATCCCGAGTTTCCAATTGCATGCCATTTCCACACCCCTTTCCATTCCCCCACTGACATGTCTGTCCTCGGTCTTCTCCACTGCCAGTGTGAGGCCCAATGCAAACTGGAGGAAGAACACCTAATAGGTGAGGAAGGTGATAATGGGAACCATTAGGGGATAGGCGAAGGGCAGATAGAAACAGATGGGGATGCTAGGCTAGGATCTGGTGGGAAAAATCTGTGGGTAGTGGGTGGATGGAACCAGGATGGGAGGGGAATGAAAATGGATGATGGGGTGGTGGGAAAAGGGAAAAATAAGGGGACCAGAGGTGGATCAGAAGGAGGGAAAGGGGGAGGGGGAAAACAGGAGGGGAGGGTTCCCTGAAATTGGAAAACTGAAAATGGGTGATGGACAGTTGAAACTGTCCATCACCCATTAACATTGAATTTTCCAATGTTCCAATAAACATTGAAATTTCCAATGAGAATCTCCAATTCTCTCTCCTTAAATTCAATCCCTTTGACAAAGCTTTTGTCCTGTTATCTCCTTTTATGGTTCCTGCTTCAGCTCCTGTGAAGCACTTTAGCACATTGTGCAAAGCTGAAGCTGAATTACAAACACAAAATATAGACATGATCAACCAAAGAAATAAAGTTTCAAAAGCCCTAAAGGCTTCAAAAGCCCTAAAGTACGTACAGTGTCTTCTTACAATACATATTCGTTTTTATGAATTATTACCCTTATTGGGTGATTTTAATGCAGGTTGTAGATCATATTTAAGATAAGATATCTTCATTAGTCACATGTACATCGAAACATGCAGTGAAATGCATCTTTTGTGTAGAGTGTTCTGGGGGCAGCCCGCAAGTATCACCACGCTTCCAGTGCCAACATAGCATGCCCACAACTTCCTCACCTCTGATAGCTATTATATGTAACAAATGCAGTTGGGACAGACATCGTGGGCTGAAGGGCATGTTCCTGTGCTGTATTGTTCTATGTTCTATATTTTCCTATTATATGTTTTCAACACACGGGCTCAAGATCCTCAGTGCCATCCTGAATGCTCCTTCAATGGGCCTATTATCACTCCATCCTTAGGGCCTACATTGCCCTATTGGGAACCAGCATAGCCTCCATTGGCTCAAAGTCCTCCTTCTGTACAGTAATTATTTTATTCTTCTTTTACTCATATGAATATTAAAATGTGTAAATGATTATGTTCATACTCTTGGCAGTTTATCCCTTATTTTTTCCCTCAAACCCCTGAAAATTATCTCCCTCAAGTATCTATCCATTTACCCCTTAAGGTTATTTTTTAGTTTGTCTGTATCACCCATCTCCAGATCCTAGCCACTCTCTGAGTTAAAAGGTTTTTCCTCATATCCCCCTTGCATCTTTTGCTCAAATTTAGTGAATGCATGGAAATAGATAACTTATGAGATCATCTCCATTGAACTAGGTTCAATACTAATGTAAGGACTTAATATTAGGCCTCATGAAAACCCCAGTAGGGTTGCAGAAAAACCAATGTTTGAGTAAGGAGACTTGTGGAGGAATTTAAATGTGGGCTTTTGGAGGGGCTCACATATCTGATCAAAGTCAAAGTCAAAGCTGAGTTTATTGTCATATGCACAAGTACATATATGCACAAGTGCAATGAAAAACTTACTTTGAGCAGCTTCACAGGTACATAGCATCAGAGACACAACATTCACAGAAAAACCTAAATTAAACATAAATTATACAAGAAAGAAGAGAATTAGAACAAAGAAAAGTCCATTGTAGTGCAAAGTGGTCATGGTGTTGCTATACTGAGGTAGTAATTAGGGTTGTGCAGGTTGGTTCAAGAACCGAATGGTTGAATGGAAGCAGCTGTTCTTGAACCTGGAGGTGTGGAACTTTAGGCTTCTGTACCTCCTGCCCGATGGTTGCTGTGAGAAGATGGCATGGCCCGGATGCTGGGTACCTTTGATGATAAATGTTGCCTTCTTGAGGCAGCGCCTCATGTAGATACTTTCTATGGTGGAAAAAAAATGTGGCAGTGATATATTGGGCTGAGTCCACTACTCTCTGCAATTCCTGCACATTCGAATTGCCTTACCAGACCATGATACAACCAGTCAGGATACTTTCAACTGTACATCTGTAGAAGTTTGTTCAAGTGTTTGGTGACATGCCAAACCTCCTTAACTTCCTAAGAAAGTAAAGACGCTGGCACGCCTTCCTTGTAATTGCTGGGCCAGGACAGGTCATCCAATATGTTTATGCCCAGGAATTTAAAGCTGTTGACCGTCTCCACCACCAATCCCCCAATGTAGACTGGCACATGTTCACCCTCCTTCCCCTTCCTGAAGTCAACAATTAGTTCTTTAGTTTTACTGATGTTGAGTGAGAGATTGTTGTTGCGACACCACTCAACTAGGTCCTATCTTGCTCCAGTATGCTGACTCATCACCAATTGTTCTTAATTTTATGGAGCGATCATGTGTGTAACCTCACCTTTGGATGATTGTGAAAGCTTTAGCAAAAAAAGAATAAACTTACATTTCAAATAGCATCTTTTGAACACTCACAAAAATGTATTTTGCATTTGCAGAATCCTTTTCAGTTGCAGCTTACCTTTATACTTAGGGGATGCAACCATTTTGTGCATGGAAAGATCCAATAAAACACAATAAATTCATTGGCCAGATGACTTCTCTAATCCTGTTTGGGGAAAAAGTATTGGTCGATTCTGCAAGAAAGTTTCTTAATCTTCTTTGAATAGTGCCCTTGGGACACATAGGATTTGAAATTGACACCTGAGAAATAACATCATATATCTTTCCCTCCAAAGACAAAAAATATTTTACAACGCCTTCCTTTGATGCATTTGTTTGTGTGGGCCACTTCCACTAATAATGTGTGTTTATTAATTGATTCTGGCTCCTCTTTTCATCAAATATATATTCTTCAATCTCCTGAAACACTGGGTAAAATGAAATAGCTTGAAATCAATTGCAAAAGATTTGACCAATGTTTGTCTTAAATTAATCATTGCATTTTTCAAGGCTATCCTGTTTTAACAAAATGTCCAATGTCAAAATCATGAATGTTAGTTTAAGCGATAACCCATCTTAGGTTATGAAATTGCAGGTGTAATTTTGCTGAGACAGAGCAGAGTGGAACAGTGAAATTGAACTGAATTACCACTGAAAAATATTTGAAAATGGTTTATCTTAGAGTAAATAATCAATAGTGCTTTTACATCCTGAAGAGTAATTGACGGCTGAGGACTCACGTTTCATGTGAAAACATGCGTAAAGATGTGTTTTTGCAGCAGTTTCAATGCCATTATATTTGGTACCTGGAATGCACTAAGTAATAATAGAACAATTCAAGGGTTATGGATCAAAGGAAATAAGCAGTTCAGCAAAGAAGGACAGAGGTCCAAATGGTTGCAGGCTACAATGAAGCTGGAAGAACTATGTATCACTTAGTTCTAGCTTTTATATTATACATTCTCCTCATCCTTTTAAATTTTTGTTATGAATTTGAATATCTGGAACTATAATGGAACTGCCTTTTTTAAGCTTGTCACTCTCTGGTGGTGCTTTGGTGGTGTCATTGTTAGTACTGCAATTGACCCTGCTGTTCTTGGCCAGAGATTTCTCCTGTGCCGAGAAAATTCTCACTCTGTGCAAAAGTAACTTTTCTGAAAAAGGACATACATGAACAGGGATCAGCATATCTCTGAAGTCTCTCTTTCTTCTCTTGTCCATCCCCCAAAATCACAAATCTTTCCTTTGAGGGCTACAGTGGAACGCCCGCATTTCCCAAACCGTGCATGATCCACCCTTGCTTGAGCATTGCTTTCATCAGAATTTGACCAGCCACTAGGTTATGGAGGCAATTTAAGTGCAGTTCCATTTTTCCTCAGGCCCCACAGAGAGCTGCTCTGTTGACTTAATATCCTTGCTGTCAAGGTGTTCATTTCGTGCCCTCCCCATGGATGATCTCAGTGATACCGCTGGCTACCTGTGTCACCATGAGGAAGCTCCTGCACAATCTCAGGCAGTTACTGAAGCACTGCAGCCGTGTAGAGCAGTGTTCTTCATTGCAAGGCCCACAGGCCAGTGGCAGCTCCCACATAGGCAGGTGCATGGATTCAATGCGCCCAGGAGTGGGACCAGGTGTGTGACTGGAGCACTGTGAGGAATGGGGCCAAATGTGATTCCAGAAGCTGGAGGCCGGAGCACGGCTGTAAACAAGGGCACTTGTGCCTGGAGGGGAAGGGTGTAAGGGCTGAAGGAAGAGGATCTCTAGGATCTATGGGAAGATGGGAGGAGGTCAGAGCAGGAGGAGGAAGAGAGAAGACCAGGAACAAGGGCAGGTGTGCTTAGAGAGGGAGGTTATAAGAGCTGAAGGACTCATTCTTTCCAACCCCCTCTCTCCCTTTTCCTCTCTCTCTCTTCCGGTCTTTCTCTCACACACACACAGATACACACACACACACACACACACACAGACTCACACACACACACACACACACACACACACACACACAGACTCACACACACACACACACACACACAAACGGAACTCACACATATGCACAGGCATACTGATATCATACTGCCATTCCCCAAATTACTCTTTAATCCCCACTCATTGATTTTAACCTTTCTTGGTTATAAACTGGTCCTCTTGGATTGAAAGGTGACAAACACGTTCCTGTCATTCAAGAAAGTAAAGAGGAAGTTAAAGGAAACCATCCACCAGTCAGCCTGACATCAGTGTGAGGGAAAAGACAATCAGTTATTAGCCTTTTATTCCCACTTTCAGTTTACTGTCTACTAATCAATCCTCAGTGCAGGTTTTATAATCCTCAATCCTGGGAACACAAATTGGAATAGGAATTGGGATTGGTTTATTATTGTCACATGTACTGAGGTACAGTGAAATACTTGTCTTGCATACAGTTCAGACAGATCAACTCATTACATAGTGCTTTGAGGTAATACAAGGTAAAACAATAACGGAATGCAGAATAAAGTGTCACAGCTACAGAGAAAGTGCAGTGCAGGTAGATGATAAGGTGCAAGATCATAATGAGGTAGATTGTGAGGTCAAGAGTCCAATTTATGATAAAGAACCTTTTAGATGGCAACTGATTGAATTCCTTTTGTAAATCCACTAGCCCACTTTTATCTACAACACCTATTACAGCCTTAAAATACTCCAACAGACATGTCAAATGTAACTTCTCTTACTTAAATCCTAATTGTATTTTGATTTTCCAATTGCTCTGATACCTCCCTCCCTACTTTCTTGAATGATGTGGCTGCACTTGTCACCCTTCAATCCAAGATGACTATTTTGTAACCAATGAAGATTAAAATCAATGGAACCATTGCCTCTGTAGAGATTGCTTTCAATTCTCAGGGTGTAGGTGGTCTAGTCCAGTAGATAATGACAGTTCAGTTCCTTTCATTGTTGTCCTAATACTTTACAAACCCTGAATTCTCAAAGCTGCTCACTCTGAAGAGGTCCTTGGTTTCTAAAATGTTGTTTGATTCTCCTACCATGATGACAGATGTGACACATTTGCTGTTGTTAACTGTTACATTTACATACCCCGGAAGGTTCAGCCGCCTGTTTTCATCTTTTTGTAGGTTATTATTTTTTACATTCTCTATCCATCGATTTTTGGCCACCTTATGAACGTTCCAAAATCATCCCAATTTTTAGACAGTATTATAATTGTTTCCTATTACTTTTATTGCCTGTGGTTACACTGTGTGCTGCAGTATTTCATTCCAAAGTGATACATGTTCATTATGAATTAGGGATTGTCAGTCTAAATGTGTGCCAATGATTGTCCAAGCAGTCCAAATGAAAAAAAAACACAGAGAAAGAGAGAAAGAGAAAAAGAGAGATGAAGCAAGAGAAGCAAAATAGGAGAAGGAGGGAATGGGACATGGAAGGAGAGAGGGCTGAGGTTACTGGTAGTGGGGAAGTGTGAAGACAGAGAGGGAGAAGAAGTGATGGAGAAGAAAGCGAAAAACAGTCATAGAGAAAGGGACAGCGAGAGAAGACAAAGTGGAAAGAAAATGATAGAAGATATGCATAAAAAGAAAAATGCAGGCAATGATGGAACAAGATAGAGTGAGAAGGCGAGGGATACAGAGAAAGAGAAAGGGCACACAGAAACAGATACCTACACTCCCACTTACACACTATAAGACAGGGACAGAAGAGGAGAAACACCCTCAGAGAAAGAGGTGGAGAGACAGACAGATAGATAGATAGATTGATAGATAGAAGACAGACACAGGTATGTATTCACTCACATACACACAAACACACACAGAAGAGAAGATAAGATGCAGATAAGTGAGGCAAAGGACACAGGAGGTAGTGACGGAGAGAAATAGAGCGACGGAGTGCGATAAAAAGATAACGAGAGAAAGTGTTTGTATGAAAGAGAAGGATGGACTCAGAGGTTTTGTGGGAATGTGAGAGGCACAAGGAGGAAAAGACATTCAAAAAGAGGAAGCATGACCTAGGTTGAGATCAGGGTGAGAACGTCGTCAGGAGCAGAGAGACAAACAAAAGAAGACAGAGATATCTGAGCAATGCCATATTGGAAGTGTGAGCGTTCTAAATGGGTGGCTGGTTATTATATTTTGAATTCACAGATTTTGAGATAATGCTGTTTTAGACATTGGCTTTACTTCCCATGTTTTCAATGTGACTTTTGTTAGAAAGTGTGCCGCTCAGTGTTACCCCAAGGTAAACTAGGTTTATGCAGTGAGTACAATGGCCGTCGCTCCAGCTGATGTCATCTTCTTATTTGCAACAATGCAACAACAATGTAATTGCAATGATCCACACAGGACTTCATGTGCATTGGCAATCATTTGCTGTAATGTATCCCAAAGATAATAAATGGTGTAGCCAGGGTGTGCCAATGACAGGAGGATTGATACCGAGAGCAATGCCGTTTTTATTGTCCTCTGGTTCTGGGTATCTTCAAGGGATTTTAAATGGCATTTCGAACAGCTTCCTTTTGCTAAATTGGCAATCAGCCTAAAGCTGTCAGTTGTGTGAATCTTCACAGAGACTCATCAAAGAACTATGCAATTGTGCTTTAAGGATCAATATATTTTGTTTAGTGCAGTAGTTCTTTTTAGTCTTTTGAAGAGATAAAAGCCTTGTGTCTATACATAGATTATCAGTAAAGCTGCCAAGAAATTCACACCTGATCAGTAGTAAGCCTGCTGTATTGAGACATCACAAATTGTGCTCTGTCTTTAGAATTCATTCCAGTGCTCTCAAGGACAGCATTGTGTGTGCCACCTTTTCCTGCCTGTCATCTTCTTTCAGTACCTCCAGTATGATAGTGCTGGGATTAAAAACGAAGTGCTTGGAGAATTATGTGTATATGTACATTTCATGTCCCACCAATTAATTCCGTGCTGTGTTATTTTGATAAAATTGGTCATTAGTCTGCCATAATGGTGCATTCATATATCCTGCTTATAAATTCCATGTAAGCACAAATTTTATGACATTGTTGGCCAACATTACTGACAGATGGGAAATCCCTCAGTTACTAGAGTTAACACTAAAATTTGTGTCTTTAGCAGCCAATTATCCAACCAAGTACAGCATTTCTCGGTATGATCTTTAATCCCAAAACTGCTCTTGGCTATCCCTTGTAGACAAATGCTTTAAATAATTGTGCAATATTTTTATGGCAGCATTAATGCATTTTGAACAAATGCACATCAATTAAAAATGGACAAAGGAATATCAAGGCATTCAGCCACCAATAAGCAAGAAACTGATGCTTAAGAAGAGTTAATATCAACAAATAAATTCAATTGAAATGCAAAAGCTTAACGCGTATGATGAGTAGACTACTCAGTTATACTACTGAGGATATTCAATGCTGGAATTCACTTGCAAGATGTCCTACTTGTTCAAAGTAAAAGGGGCAAAAATGCTCCTCCACTCTGTTTATAAGATGCACCATGTATCTTATGGCATGGTAGTGTAGCAGTTAGCGTAACGTTTTACAGCGCCAGCGATCCAGTTTCAAATCCAGCCACTGTATGGAGTTTGTACATTCTCCCCGTGTCTGTGTGGGTTTCCTCCGGGTGTTCCGGTTTCCTCCCACATTCCAAAGACGTACAGGTTAGGAAATTGTGGGCATGCTATGTTGGCGCCGGAAATGTGGCGACACTTGCGGGCTGCCCCCAGAACACTCTATGCAAAAAGATGTATTTCACTGTGTGTTTCGATGTACATGTGACTAATAAAGATATCCTATCTTATCTCAATAGATTAGTTAGATTAGTTTAGTTAGTTGTCATATCCACTAGGATGCAATGAAATTCCTTGCTCAAATGAAGCTCACAAAGTAAACAGTACACATGGTAATAATCAATGCAACAATAAATAGAGCAATGAGTGCAAATAAATAGAATAGTGCAAAGGCAGTAGTGCAATCTGAAGGAGTGCAAGAAGAAATGCTAAAGTGACAACAATGGAATAACTGAGAGAGGTAGAATTCAGAGTCTGAGAACATGGCAGCACCACCAGGAAAAGAAAAGGGTGTGAAAGAGGTGATTGGTTCAGAAGTCTGATAGCAGTGCGGAAGAAACTGTTCTTGAGTCTGGTTGTCCAGACTTTCAAGTTCCTGTATCTTCTCCCAGCAGGTAGAAGAGAGAAAAGGGAATGGCCAGGGTGGCAGGCATCCTCGATGATACTGTTAGCCTTCCTGATGCAACACACCGTGAAGGTGGACAGGATGGAAGGTTGTGATGAGCTTGTGATGGACTGGGCAGTGTTTACCACCCTCTGCAGGTTCCGACGGTCCAGAGCAGAGCAGTTGTCATTGCACATGCACGTTGAACTCCAATTCTCAAATTAAGTTGTGTTAAAGTCAATGTGACCAAATCCCAGGAGCAGAATTGATGTGCATTTGCACTGCACTGCCAGCTTAATTCATAGAATAAAGAATGAATCATTCCCATCATGTGTTGACCATTTAACACTGCAAATTAATCCAATTTGCTGGCTGTGGAAGCATAGCTAAAAATGTGAATCTTGTTGAGATTATTATTCAAAATCAACAACCGCGATAACTGTTGAGCAGTCCATGCATCAGAAGCTCATAGTGGCCCAGTGTAAATAACAGAAGGACTTTGCCACCTCCTAAGGTGCCTGCTAGCATGGCTCAGTGGGCTGAATAACTTCCTTCTATACTGTAACAATTCTATCATTCTATTCTAAGTGGGTCCCACATTGGCCTCCTCACCCATCTCAGGATCTATAGAACTGGAGTGGAAACAAATCACTCAAAGGATGGCTTAAGAAGCTAAAAAGCAGAGAGAACTGTTGTTTTTAGATCTATTTTTTCATCTTCTGTAAACCAGGAAAGGCCTACTATAACCATTATCCATGTGAGAGATTTTGCAGAATACTTATTGCCTACAAGGATGGTAAGAGTTTTGGGAAGAATGTACATTTATATTATTTTATTTATATTACACTGCAATAAGATGGAAAAGCCTCAGATAGAACACATAAAAGATTTAGCAGAGTGTTCTCAGAGATGAAAAATTACAGTTTGGGGGATAGACTGATGAAGTTGGGATTGTTCTCGTTGGAGAAGTGATGGATAATAGGTGATTTGTTTGATGTGTTCAAAGTCATAAAGAGTTTTTTTTAGAGTGAAACCTGTTCCCATTGGCAGAAAAATTGAGAACCACAAAAGGCAGATTTAAAGTGATTGCCAAAAGAACTCAGGTTGATCTTTCACACAGCATGCAATAGTAATCCAGAAATTACTGCCTTAAAGTGTAGTGGAAGCAGATTCAATTGTGATTTCGAGAAGTGAATTGGATAGATACTTGAGGGACAAAGTGCTTTCTTTTTGCTGACGGAGATTGGGATACTGCTGGCAAAACCAATATTAATTGTCTGTTCCTAACTGCCCTTGGATGGAGAGGTTTGCCAGCCATTTCAGAGGACACTTAAGAACCCATATCGGTTAAGCACTGATCCAGACCAGGTAGATATCCTTGTCTGAAGTGCACACAAAATTAATTATTTAAAGTGTTATTTTTTCATTGTTGTTTATTTAAAACTTTAATAATTGACCCTTTTTTCCTGTAACTTAGATATTTATTTTATTTTTTTTATTTAAGGTGTCTTTGTTGCTATAGGAATTGTTCATGTACCTCAATGCTCCGAGTCATACAAAGCATTACATCTCAGTTTCTTTGTTGCAATAACATTTCTACATATAAAAAAAACTGCTGATACTAGATATCTGAAATAAAAACAGAAATTGCTGGGAATACAAGTTAGGCAGCATCCGTGGAAAGAGAGAGAGAGCCAACATCTCAGGTCAGAGACCCTTTGTCAGAACGCTGACAAGAGTTTTCTGATGTGAAATGTTAACTGTTTCTCTTTCTACAGATGGTGCACGAGCAGCTGAATGTTTCCAGCTTTTATTGTGTTATCCTCAACCACTGTAAAATCATTTTGTCAGATGATTCGCTTGCCCATCAAAAGCTCTGAGGATTCAATTATGTTTTGTAATTGGTTCTTATTTAGGTCATAATTATTGCACCTCAAGTCTTGGTTGCAGAATTTCGAAGTCAGACAAAGTAAGCTTTTGGCAAGCACAGCTAATGAAACAAAAAACTTCATCAAAAGTCAGAAGCCGAGAAAAGACAACCAAAACTTTAAAAAGGGAATTTTTTTAATTGCCTGAATGAATCTTCTTAAACAATAGTAATAAAAGTACCATCTAAATTTCCTTCTAAATTTAATCCTGAAATTTTACAATTGAAAAATCACAATTAACTGGATCAAACATATCTCCAATGGTCTTCATGTTTGAGTACTCTGATCAAGCTCATTCAGCCTGTTTTACCCATGCCAAGAAAGTAAGAGCTATTTAGGGAGAAATTCCCAATTCCCAATTCTCAGTCCCGACTGACAAGTTCTGCTGTAAGGTCATCCATCATTAAATCCAATATTAAAATTAATTCAGTTTTTCTCTCCACAGACACTACCTGATACCCTAAACATTTCCAATGTTGTTCTTTTGGTTTTAGGTTTCAGCTGCAGCTCTGACCTGCATTTCACATTTTTGCCCCTTTGCTTGTTTTCTCTTTGTCTCTACTCCCATGAATCTGTTACCGTGACATTGAGATCACCATGGCAACCCTAACCTCTCTTTATCAGAGATATTTCCTTTGTCCTACCCATCCTTACCCACCCTCTCTGCAACTCAAAACTAACTTGTTTTCTCACTTTCCCAGTTCTGATAAAGAAGCCTCTCCCTGAAACATTAATTCTGTTTCTCTTTCCGTAAATTCTGCTCAACCTGCTGAGCGTTTCCAACATTTTCTGTTTTTACTTTAAAAATCTATATACCTTGCTCAGGGCAGAATGATTTCTGCCTATGGCAGCCTTTCAGGCACCGAGTTTGTGACCTTTCCACTCCTTGTGTGACTTTTTTTTCTTCATCTCTTCTCCATTAACCCTTCTACCAGTTAGGTTAAATCTGGCTATCAGCTTTTCTGCCAAAGAAAATAGGTTCTCTTGTTTATGGTTTCATACACCTCTGTTAAATCTCTTCTCAGTCACCTTTGTTCCAACATAGATAACTCCAGACTAGATATTCACCTCCCATAACTAACATTCTCCTGCACTGACAACACTCTTGTAAACCTCTTCTTCATCCCCCTGTGCTGTGGTAACCTCAACAGTTCTCTACCTGTGGCCTAAACATTGTTCTAAAATGACTGCTTATATTCTGTGTTTCAGCCACGTTAAGCCATATTTCACATTTGCCTTCTAAACCACCTTACCCAGCTGGGCTGGGCCCTCTAGTGATCTGTTTATTGGAAGTAAAGGAAGGAATGATAATGTTAGGCTATGCAGTTTTTCATTCCCCTCCATCAGATTTTAACAATTTTTTTTAGAAGCAAGAGTTGACAGAGGGAGATTTTTCTTCTACAAATAGAAAACTATTTCATTTTGCTGCAGAGTTATTTTAGCAACATTAACCCATTGGCATTTCTACCTAAAGAGTTGTCTTGTTTATCCTGACATACTATAGAGATAGATGTACAGAAAGGGGGAACCATGTTGGCTGCTGCTGACAGTTCTGAATGAAACCTATGCAAGGAAGTTCCAGACTTAAGAGGACTTACCTTAAGTCTGAGCCGTACTAAGTAACAGGTGCCTGCAAGACTGTTACTTTGCAATGTTGCTGGACTTCTCTCTGATTCCAAGCTGGTCAGGTCTAGTGAAGGATCAAGGAACCATTCATTTCAATGGAAAATGAGGAAAGTGAAACAAATTAATTTTCTTCAGTTTAATGTTTTTATTTATTTGTACAAGTTTCCATTAACTATTATTTTCTCATTTAGAAAACAACAATTTTCCTGTTTTTAATTCTTCACATCAATCTTTGTAATTTTTAATTACCTTTGAATATCAGAGCCATTCTCACTGACACCTCACTACACATCACCAAATGCCTTCTGGGTGAGGAGGCCAGCTCATCCATCCTCCACATTCAGCTGAGGTAAGAGCTTGCAGGCGATGCAAAATTAATTAACAGTTTGGCAAGTTTGTTTGTATTCTTTTTAAAAAATAATTGCTGAACTCAATTGAGGGAAACCAGTGTGGATTGACAATGGGCATCGACTTGTTTTCATGCTAATTCAGGAATTGGAGGTTGTTATCCTAAATGTGTTCATACTAAGGCTAACAAGTGTAATAACTGACACCAATCTGATACCATAATTAGCTTTGACTGGGAGACTATTATCAAAGTAAAGTTTAATCAGTGAATTTAGTTCTCTTTCAGTGAGCTGCATGTGATGTCGAAGGCATTTGGATGTTATTCTTTTGCATATCGGAGTTTGCATAACCTTTGCTGATCCAGGACACTTCCATTAAAGAAATATACCCTGAGTTGCCAGTTCTCTCTATTTTTTATTTCTAGATTTACATGCCTGAGTGCCTTAGGCAGTGAATAGAGGACAAGAAACACAAACTCTAGCTGTCAGCAAAGGTCAACTTATTCTGTAAATAGACTTTTGAAGGCATCCTGGCACCTCTGCTGAGTAATAGGATTAAAGTAAAAAGCACTTTTTTTTAAATGTGTGCATTGATGCGACAACCATTTGGGCAGTGTGGCAGTCTCCCACATGACCCAAAGACAATAAGTTCAGTGGAAAATTCCACAACATTCAAGCAGAGCTTTGTGCTACACACCACCCTGTTCCTGCATTCAAAGCGATTGTCCTAGAATTTCATATACTGCATGGAGTAGTTCTCTGAGAAACACTTAGAATCTTTCTATGTGAAGAGTACAAGTAATTTTATGGTTTCCTGAAGCCTTAACTTTAAGACAACTTCACTAAGTTTCATCTATGGTAAAGAAAATATTCAATTAGCAGCTTAGAGTTTTGTGACAACCCGTCTTATAGATAATGTAATTATTAAGTAATTTTAGCAGAAATATTGATAAATTACTGGATAATGAATTTTTTGCCTTTCTTTCAATTATATACTTGCATTTATGGAGTTCAATCAGATTAAAACATATCAAAATGAATCAATGGTGTGTAGTGAGTACTGCTTTATAAGAAAATGTGGCAGCTATTCATAATCACCATTGCCCACATTTGCCACTCTCTCTGCCAATGGAAACCTCTTCCCAATATCCCAATATTCCATCCTCCTTATACATCCTGCCCTCTGGAGCTACAAGGTGGGTGAATCCCAGTTTACTTTGGGAAGGACTGTGGTTGGTCCTGCATGAACAGTGATGTCATTCTATCTGCGTCTGATTTTGGGAAAAGGTCGGAGTGTGAATGTGGGTCATGAACCTAAGTACCGGGTCCAATCTTGCAATATGTCTCATATTCCTTCATGGCATAGAAGGATGCTTTTGGGCCAATTGAGTCTATACCAGATCTTAGAGCAATCCCATCAATCCTATTCCCTCATTTATTTCCCCGTAGTCTATTCCCTCATATCCTCATTAACACCACCCTGATTCTCCCCTTAGCCACCTACACCACGAATTATGAGCAGTAGCAAATTAACCTACCAACCAGCATTTCTTTGGAATGTGGGAGGAAACCAGTGAAACCCACACGGTCATGGGGAGAATATGCAAACTCCACTCCAGACAGCACCTTAGCATTAGTGTAGACAGACAACGCGATCGGCATGGATGGGGTGGGCCAAAAGGGCCTACTTCTGTGCAGTAGGTTTCTACGATTTGATGATCTATGGTCCTATGATGCAGTTCACCTGATCTTTACTACATTGTCACGCTGCCATTTGTGGAAGCTTACTGTCTGAACAAATTAGCCACACGCTTCCTATATTACAATCGTGACTAGCATTCAAAAAGGACATAATTGGCTGGAATGCCCTTTGTGATTACCTGGGTGGTGTATAAGTGCAAGTCTTCAGTTATTCAATCTACAGGGAGATCTTTCTTAAAAAGTTAGTGATAAAAGGCAATAATTGTTAAATGCCCACTTTTCAGAATACATGGAATCATTCAGGTCCTTGGAGGTCAGAAGCTTGTTAGATCAGATCAGATTCAGATTAGTTTATTATCATATACACCAGGCTGCAATGAAATTCCTTGTATGTGTGCTCACAGAGTAAGCATCATACATGGTAATAACAAATACAACAATAAATACAGTGATGAGTACAAAACAGCAGCATGGTGCAAAGATAGTAGTGTTTCCCTAGGTAGATTTGAGCAATCTGCTGTTTCCAGCCATCAGTTCAGCTTCCCCACAGAGAGGGTGCACTTGAAAATCAGTCCTTCCAGTTGAATCCCAAGAGTGCAAATAGTAAACTGCAATGCACTGCTTAAAAGTTAACAAAGTCAACAAAATGTGTTTTTTTTTCTGTTGGAATCATGAATGAATGACTTCACATGAATGAAGTGATGCAGAATTTGCAAACCTACCTGGGTATTGTATGCATTTCTACTTTTGAAAACCACAAATAAATCAGCCTGTTATTTTCCTCTATTTACTCAGTTGCCTGAGCTATGAAAAAATATCTACACTAAATAAACTTGCATAAATACATTCTCAGACATTCAAAAGCAAATGAGAACCAATCAGAAATGTATTTATGATCATTACCTCATTGCTGTTAGTTGAAGCAGCTTTGTTGCTTCGTTTCTCCATAACAGTAGCCACAATAAAGCACTCTTCAAATGTTCTGAGGTCATGAAAGGTGATAAGGAAATACAAGTC
This sequence comes from Pristis pectinata, assembly GCF_009764475.1. Lineage (NCBI taxonomy): Eukaryota > Metazoa > Chordata > Chondrichthyes > Rhinopristiformes > Pristidae > Pristis > Pristis pectinata. The sequence goes on along the minus strand of NC_067419.1, from coordinate 38,056,835 downwards.
TTTTTTCATTTTAGTCACTGATTTTACAAAAGTAAATGAGGCAAGTGATCTCAGGTTTTAGTAGTTAAGAGAAGATTATTGTCATGAACAGGAGGAATTTTGTCCCCTTTGAAAAGTGACGAGATTCATGCTCTGATCCATTTCCTGGATTGTTGGGCACATTACTGCAGGTCTCTGACGTCAGGTTCCTGTCCACTCGCTCTTCTTCTGCACCCCCGATCTCACACAGTTTCTGTAAGGTTTAGAGGAGAGTCCAGCTGCATTGACTTTTGATGGAGAAGAGACAAGTATTAAAATAGCTCAGACATCACCTTGACAAGTCAGAGCCAGGCTTTTGCTCTGACTGATTGCTCCACATGACGTTCTCACATTAGGTTAAAATTAAGGCTTTTGTCTTTATACATGTTACCAAATATTGTGACAACACATTGGATCCCATTAGTCCATGCACTCCACTGAAGGGAAGCGAATATTTGCATTAGGGCTGTGTTGTGAAGAAAGAAAATGAGCTTTTCATATTTAAATAAAAGCCTCTGTAAATAATGAAATATTGCCAATGAGCTTGCTTGCCTTGAGGTGAAAAGAAACCCCCTTCAAATATTTCTTTACAAATGTTCAACTCTGCTGGTCAATTTTCATTTCGTTTTTAGCAAATAAAGGAGTAGGAATGATATTAACATCCAGAAATACTTCGCACATTATGTCCATTTCAGAAACACACTCCGACTTCAGCTTTGCCTATGAAATATTGAAGAATGTTCAACAAATTATTATTTCTCTGATCAACTACTCACTGCTGCCACTTGGCTGTGCAAAGTCATTATTAGATTTAGTTTCTCTCAGGAAAGCTGCATTATTTAACTATGATTTCCACCAAGTTTCAGATGTTGACTTGTTGCATATTTTAAATATCGACAAATTGACAGCAGCACACAGTTACGTTGCTCCATTGTTGATCTGCATAATGTTTTTCTTGGCACCTGAATTGCATTTCACAGTCTTTAGTGTACAATTCTCCTCGCATATGCTTTGAGTTTTATTTTTGTTCAAGGTACTATACATCATTTCACAAATTCCTTGCTCTAATTCACTTTCCTTTGCTTCAGGCATCAGCAGTTTCAAAATACTTATGACACAAGGCAAGATTTTAAAATTGAGCTATCAATCAGTAGAATAAACAATGTGATGGTAGAAAATTTAAGCACAATTTTTAAAAATCTGCAAAAATGTTTGAAATATACTGCAGGACCATTAGTGACTGGATACTGATAAGGCCCACTGTGGGTTTCATCACTTTTTGTTTCCAATTTTTTTTCTGAGGTATTTGATAAGCCCATTCTGCATTTTCAATGATTTTTCCCCTTCACTACTGTAGTTGGTGATGCTATTTCCTTTATTATTTTGTCCATGAAACTGCAATTCTCCCCAATGGCTGATCTTCAGGTACGTAAAGCAGTGGGGGAGATGTCTACATTAGAACTGCATGCACTTCTGGTTGCCCCATTACAGGAAGGACATGGAGGCTTTGAAAAGAGTACAGAAGAGGTTTACCAGGATGCTGCCTGCATTAGAGGGTAGGAGCTATAAGGAGAGGTAGGACAAACTTGGGTTGTTTTCTCTGGAGCGTCAGAGGCTGAGAGGAGTTTATAAGTTATGAGAAGCATAGATAGGGTAGACAGTCAGAATCTTTTTCCTACAATAAAAATGTCAAATACTAGCGGAACAATAAAAATGTCAGATACTAGCAGACATGCACTTAAGGTGAGAGGCGGAAGGTTTAAAGGAGATTGTGGGGCAAGTATTTTGCACACAGCATGGTGGGTGCCTGGAACAGGCTGCCGGGCTGGATGTGGAAGCAGATACGATAGTATGATTCAAGAGGCCTTTAGATAGACACAAGAACATGCAGAAAATGGAGGGATATGGATCACGTGCAGGCAAAAGAGATTTATTTTAATTTGGCATTGTGTTTGGCACAGACATCGTGTTCCTGTGCTGTGCTATGTTCTATGTTCTATCTTCTCAGCAACTGACAGTAGCTTGTTTTCTCTCTTTCTCAGTTCTGACAAAGGGTTTGGGACCTGAAACATTAAATCTGTTTCTCATTCCACAGAGTCTGCCTGATCGGCTGAGTGTTGCCTGCATTTTTTCTGTTTATATTTCAGAAAGATATAAAGGTCAGCATATCTATACAAGAGGGGTAGAAATGTGTCTGTACCTGACTACAGCAACGAAAGGGGCCCCAATTCACAACCAAGTTGATTGTTCTGAGGTTTCTACATCATTAATTTGATCTCCATCTTAATAAAGATGGTGATCTACCATCTGTTACAACTTTGGAGTTAGAGGATGTTAGAGGTTGAAGACAACAGCCATCAGTTGCCATTAGCAGGTACAATAACAACATTTAAAGGACAGTTGGACAGGTACATAGATAGGAAAGGTTTAGAAGTATATGAGCCAAATGCAAGCAAATGGGACTAGCTTGGATGGGCATCTTTGTTGGCATGGACCAGTTGGGCCGAAGGGCCTGTTTCCATGCTATATGACCCTATCAGTTAAGTCCAAAGGTGGGGGATGATGTTATGAATGTATTAGCACTGATTAGAATGGATTTCATGATTTAGTGAGATTCCTGGTTCTTGTCAAGTTATGAAGCTCAGCAGTTACCCTTCAGATTCTGCACTGGTGCAACCTGAAGGAAAGGCTTTCCTCTGCTCTAAGCATCAACTGACATATTGACCCTCAGGCACTAGTGAATCACCACGCAATGGGCCCAGCACCAAACAATCAGTGGCGTGCTACACAGCGACCAATTAACAAGTCCTTGCAGGTGCCAGGAAACTGCAGGCCAGAATGTTTTTTTCTTGAAGTATGACTTTCCCACTAGGAAATAGATTCTTAGTGAGAAACAAATTATCTTCTTGACTTTATTGTTATTAAAACTTAGTTGCAAATCACTTGGATGAATCAAAGTAAAAGGCGCCTTTTCCAATGAAGGGCATAACCTGAGAGACCTGCATGTGAGGGCAATTTAATTTGAAACAGATCTAGACTAGAGGGCTTTTAAAAATGGAGTGCCTTGACTTTTTTTGTCAGGTCAGATCTCATTATAACTGCTCATCTACAACGCTGAGCCAATTATACCAGGTTTGCACAGTGTGGGGGCAACACTATGATATTTAATTGCATGCAGAAATAGGAGGGAACAGATGTCCAATTATATTCAGGAAGCTTTTAATTGTTTTCCTTGTTTTCTCAGCTGGGACTTTAATTAACTGAAACATTGAGTAACAGGAGGAAAAAGCAAACAATTTTTATAATGGACCTCCTGTTACTGTTTCCTCAAATTGCATTTAAATATCCCTTAGTATGCAGTTCATTAGATTTTGCCTGCTTTACAAATACATCCTACATACTGCTGTAAAATATTTCCCAAGTCAGGCCAAAGTCAAAGCTTTTAAGAAAGAAGAGTTTTCATTCAGAATTCAGAATGTCCCAAAGTCTTTTATAGGCAGTAACGTAGGTAAATAAACAAATTTAAAGTTTGACAAGAACCAGGAACCATAGACTAGTTATAGGAGGAACCTAGACATTCCTTGTGTTAGGGAGTTTATTGTAGGGTTAATATGGTAGGAAAAATAATAGACTCCTTTCTAAAGAAGAAAATTGATTAACATCTAGAAACCAAAGTTATAATAAAAGAACAGCAGGCATGGAATTTAGGAGCATCTGCCATGAACAACCTTGTTATGGGACAAGAGATAAAAGACAATGATCATCCGAGAGTGCTAAAAAATAGCTAAAGACTTGATGCAATGGTTTTAAATCTCCAAAATTCCCTAGATTGAGGTAAGGTTCTATTAGATTGAAAAATAGCAAAGGTATCTCCTTTGTTCGAAAAGGGAAAGAAAGCAGAAAATCACCAATCAGTTAGCTGAACATTTGTCGCTGGGAAAATTTTAGAAGCTTTTATTAAAAACATTACAGAACACTACTTTGAAAAAATCAAAGTAATTGTGATTTTGTGAAAGGAAAATCATGTTTGATCAATTTACTGAGGTTTTTTGAAGAAGTAATGTTTGCTGTTGGTAAAGAGGAACTGGTACACAAAGGTTATTGGCGTGCGTGAATGCTTATGGTGCAGGAGGTAGCTTATTGGTGTGGATAGAAGATTGGCTGGCTGACAGGAAACTGAGAGTGGGCATAAGCAGCTTTTTTTCTGATTGGCAATTTGTATCAATGCTGGGTCTCAACTTCTGACAATTGATGTAAATGACTTGGATGAAAGCCCTGAAGATCTGGTTGTTTAATTTGCTGGTGCACAATGGTAAATAGGAATGTAAAGTAGGAAGGCTACAAAAAGATATAGATAGGATCAGTAAGTGGGCAATGGCCATAATGTGAGAAAATGTGAAATCATTGATATTGACAAGAAAAATAAAGATGTTTATATCTAATTGTGAACGATAAGCACTCCAAGATGCAGAGGAGTTTGAGCATATCAGTGAATGGCTGATAAAAGACAAGTAAGCAGGTAAAACAAGAGATTAGTAAAGCTAATAGAGAGTTTAGTGTTTATGGAAGGGGAATTGAATAAAAGAAAGTAGTGAGGTTATGCTTCAGTTATATAGGGCATTGGGAAGACCTCATTTGAGGACTGTGTAAAGTATTGGTCTCCACTTATACTCTGAAGTGATCTGTATGGATGGCATGCAACACAGAGTGTTTCACTGTATCTCAGTACATGAGATAATAATAAACCAATTACTTAAGGAAGGACATTAATGTTTCGATTAAGTTTATTAAATTGATACCCAAAATAGGCAAATTGCCTTCTGAGAAAAGGTTGGACAGGCTAGGGTTATTTTCACTTGAGTTTAGAAGCTTTAGAAGTCACTGTTTAAAACTAAGTGTTCATCCATTTAAGGCAGAAATTATGCGGGTTTTTTTCTCTCAAAGGGCCACGAGTCTTTGGAATTTTCTTCCTCAAAGGGAGATGGAAGCAGACTCTCTGAATAGGTTTAAAGCAGAGGTAGATAAATACTTGATAAGCAAAGGAATGGCAAATTACTGTGGGTAGGTGGGAATGTGGATACAGTCAGATCAGCCATAATATCATTAGATGATGGAGCAGGGTTGAGGATCTGAGTGACCTACTCTTGCTCCTGATATGAATGTGAATAGTGCTGACCAGAACTGTGGATTCTCATCAGAGACTGACTCTTTTGACAGGCCATGCATTGTAAAAGACAGCACATCAATGATTCACTCCATTGAGGTACAAGATGCATCACCAGTACTTCAAGCTGTCCATCAGAATGAGAAAACCATCCTCTGGAACGGATGAGCTGGCTGTGTTGCAGTTTTAGTTGGCTGTGTCCCACACTCCTCTTAAACTAAGCATTAACCAGAACCTCTAGACCTTTGCCAATGACTCACCAAAGTACAAAGCCCAAGCCGCAGAATTCTATTTTGAAGGGTAATCATATCTTGAGAGCAATACCTCCCAATATTGTAGCCATGAAGCCGTTTTGTTGGTAAGTCGTAAGGAAAAATTAACTTCTTGCTCCCTCTCCTGCCAAGGTGGGTACTCTTAAAACTGTGCTTCAAGTTGAAGCCCACTTTGGGGGATCTTACCTCTTAAGTAGTGGGTGGGTCAAGGGTAGGCCCTACACATTTCTGATAGCTGATGGATTGGTTGCTTCAGAAGTGGGTACCTGAGGCATTGGTCGTTATGGTCAAGAGGTGCAGAAAGAAAGACTACCTTTGAGATGGACCAACCAGGCCTTGCTGCACTGGCAGACACCTCAACAACAGCTCAGGTAGGGGCACGCCCTCTAGTGAGCTTTACTCCTACATCCAAAGCCCACACCACTTCACCAGTGTATGCTTGCACTGGAATATTGAAGTAGAGCACGGCATGCTGACTGTCATCACTGTAATGTGCTCTATGGTCTCCATGTGTAAGAACATTGCATGCACAGAGAAACAAAATGTACCGCAGCACTTTGTACTTGTCCAGGCTAGCAACAATCAATCTTCAGATAAATTTCTATTGGAGATTATTCAAAGTATTTGGAAGGTGAACATTCTAATTTCACCAAAGTAACAAAACAGGTTGGTTTCACATGTCATGGTGATTAAAAACTAAAAATAGAAACAAACTATGGGACAAAAAAATTATTGGCTCTGAAAACGCATGGAAGATTTTCCGGTTTCCAATCATTGTGTTATGTATCTCAGTTTCACTTTTCCTCTATTTTGTAGGTGGACAGTGCTTCATAGTATTTTTCTCCTGTTGAAATGTTGCTCTTGGTGCCTTTAATTGGTTAACATGAACGTTAGAAATTCAGCTTACGGTACACTTGACTCAGCATTGAAGAATGGCTTTAAAGCAAACTGCTGGTCTTAACTAAAAGTGCATATTTTGTTGAGAGCTATGTACTGGAAAGTAAAGATATGGTCTCACTCATGAGGCGTGGGCTATTAACTTGGAACTAGTTTTATCAGAGCATTGAAATTTTCCTGATAATTTTATCAGAGATGTACACATGCATGTGGGTAATCTATAATAGTATTTATTACAGGATCTAGTATTAGGAAATGTGGCTCTTCTGATTAAGTAATGAAGCAACTGATAAGTGAGAAAAACAGAGTTAATACTTCAGGTCAAGACCTTCATCGATGTGAAACATTAACTCTGATTCTCTCTCCACCAATAGACCTGTTGAGAATTTCTAATATTATTGTTCCAAATTTCTGTTATCTGCAGTATTTTGCTTTTTCTATGGATTTCTGGCTCAGGTGCCCATGGAACCATATCCCCACAGGAGTCAATGGTTACAGGAAGTTTGAAGGAGTGAGGCAGGAAGTTGAAGGTTACGTTGGTGCTTCATTATTCAGCGAGTTGCTAGTGGCTACAATGAATAGCAAATAAACAAATAAGGGATAACAAGTAATAGATAACTACATGAGGGCGAAAGGATTCGAGAGATTTGCTAATTGGATGAGATAGAAAGGAGTGGAGGAAAGTTCACTTGGAGCATAAATAGATCATATGACCTCAATTTGTGCTGTAAATTCTGTGAAATTTTGGAACTAATCGTAAATGGTTATATTTATGGGAAGGATGTGGGAGGAGGATGGAAGCAGATAAATTGGGGCTGTTTCTCACACTGCCCCATTCCTGGCAAGGACATGGCCACTGCCCAACATCCTTAGGACCTACTGCTGGCCAAGTCGAGGTGTCACGTGATCTAGACAATAGGACCCTCTCCTGTACAAAATGATGGCCTACAATGGACCTCAGCTGCTACTTTTAGACATTAGTGAATAAAAACAGACTCCTTGCAGTTTTTGCTGGCAGACCACCAAGAGGAGTCCAGATGTTTTATGTTCCTTTTCCTGAAGGAAAGAAAGGAACATGCTTTCTACCTACATCGCCACATTCAACCTCTGTGAAAGAACTTGCCCTCAGACCAACTCCCTGCCATCCCCATGACTGCAAGGAACACCCAATACTGCCCAGAGAGGGAGGGAGGGAAAGAAAGGAAGAAAGAAGGAAGGAGAGATAAAGAACAGAACATTCTGAGGTTGAGAAAGGTACATCATGAATGCAACTCTTTCCATTTGATTTACTTAATACAGTAGGATAGAGAGATCAATGTTTTGAACAATGACTGCCAATGAGTGATATATAAATAACATTTGTGAAACATTACTTCTAACTTTATTGGCATTACTTTTTTAATCTCTTTAGTCCCTATCTAAATTGGCATTGAAAACAACTTACTATTTCAATTTAGTTTGTTTAAATACTCATGGATCAACAATTTAATTACATTAATTATATTTTACATAAATACCTGGAACTGTCTTCATTCATATTTTCTCTTTTCTTTAATGCAAGCGCTAACTCCCTTCCACTGGAAGGAAATTTGATACAAATGCATAGGAAAATTTTTCAAAAACAATGCACAGCAAAATCTTTCCACTCTAATCCATAGCATTGAAATCACAAAGTATCTGAGACACCACAATATGGTAAGCACATGTTATGAATAGAATGTTTCTTGAGGACAAATGATATGGTTTTAATTCAAAGCTCAGTTGCCAACCATAGATACCTCAATGAAAAATTCTTCAATAAACAATTTCAGTGCTATAATAATCGTGATTTAAACACCAGCCTTGACAAATACTCATTGTTTTTGACAGCAAGAAACATTGCATTCTGTTACTGCAGCAATTTTATTGTGAATGACTGGTGTTTTTAGATTGTGAATTAAACTCCATGGAATGTCTACAACTAGTTTGTAACAACCCTTTTATGGATGTTAAGAAGAGTTGGAAACCTTATAGTGGATGTCAGCAACAAACTACTCTGCTTGTTGTGAGACTTCTGATCATCCTATACAGAACAAACTTTAAGATACGCTCAAGTCCTGTCCCTCTGCTTCATCTATCCCTTAGACTAGGCCACAATACAATGAAGTAAATATGATGTCTAAATTTACTGTCATCTATACTCACCACCTCAGTCCCTAATTGTCCAAACTTTCTTCAACCAAAACAGGAAAGATGATTTTGCTTGGCCAGGGATCCCTTGGTAAAATGATGAATCTTTGATCAGTGGCAGGACCTCAAACAAAGTAATGGAGTGGCATTAGCAGACCAAGTCAACCAGTGCACACAAAGTTCCTCTGGATGCCTTTGGCAGCTGGGAAAGCCAATTCCTAGCTTTGCTGGCTGTTAAAGCCATCAATTTTGTTAAATATTACTGAATATTTCTCAGCATTTTTGAGTTCAAGTCTTGGAATGGGCCATGAACCTCAAATCTTCTGCTTCAAAAGGAAGATTACCAAGTGTCGAACCACAGCTGACACACTGTGTGTATTCAGGCTGATCCTTCAATGCAACTTAAGAGGAGTACTGCACAGTCGGAGGTGCCATATTTCAGAGGAGATGTTAAACCAAACTGGAGCAATCTGCTGGAGAAACTCAGCAGGTCAAGCAGCATCTGTGGGAGGAAAGAAATTGTTGACGTTTCAAGTTGAAACCCTGCATCAGAACTCAGGGCTAATTTCTTTCCCCCACCCCACAGATGCTGCTCAATCCACTGAGTTCCTCCAGCAGATAGTGTTGCTCCAGATTCCAGCATCTGTGATCTCCTGTGTTTCCTCTCTGTTAAACCAAACTATTTGATGTGATTTGGGGAATTCTCCAAGCACCATTACCAAAATTCACTCCTTAACCAGCATCGATAAACATCTCATTATCTTTACAATTACCTCATTGTGGTTCCTGGGACCTGATAGTCCACAAGTTGACTGCTACGTTCCCTGCATAGCACTGAATATACCCCAAAATATTTCATTTTTTGAAGCATTCTGGGATGTCCTGAAGTTGTGAAAAGTGTTTTATAAATACAAGTAATTTCATTCTATGCTGAGCTCCTGAATCAAAACTATATATATATGTGTGTGTGTGTGTGTGTGTGTGTGTGTGTGTGTGTGTGTGTGTGTGTGTGTGTGTGTATATGAGGTAACAAGTAACACACTTTGGTAGGAAGATTAAAGTGTTATTTATTGCTTGAATAATGGGAGACTCAATGGAACTGAAGAACAAAGGGACCTAGGGGCATACATGCACAACTCACTAAAGGTACCAACACAGGTTAATCAGTTCACAGGAGAAACTAACCACTGACATTCAGTTCTAGATGGACAGAATTGAAAAGCAGGGAAGTCATGCTAAATGTATAGAACCGTGGCATTGTGCATCGTTCTGTATGTATAAAATACATAGAGAGCCAATTCTAAAGGTCCGTAAAGATTCACAACAATGATGCCAGAAGTGAAAGGTCATAATTACCAGGGAAGACTGAACTTTCTCCAGTAAAACAAAGGCTATAACAAGACTTGACAGAGAATGTTAAAATAATAAACATTGTTTGATTGGAGAGGACTGAAGAACATGCTTCTATTTGTGGGAAAAGAAAAACAAAATTAGAAACGTAATTAAAATTGCCTGATGAAAAAAGCCTTTCACCAGGCAATTTTAAGAACATGGAAGGAAACATCACAAGGAATAGTTGGGAAAACAGCATAGGTGGATTGAAGAGGAAACACATCAGAGCAAGAGGGCAGGTATATACATAACTGGGCAGATGATGATGAGTGAGAGAAGGTTGTTATGGACCATAATGTCAGCCAAGACCAACCGGGGCAAATGGCCTGCTCTTGCGCTGTAGCCCCTATGTAACTCAGTGTAAAAACTAGGAGTTTGTCATGAATTCTGACCAAGCCTAGAACTTGGTCAGCACCAGAACATGAAAGAATAGCCATGTGTCCCAGACCTGAAACTGTAACTATTTCCCTTCGCACAGATGTTGTTGAACCCGCTGAGATTTCCAGTATTTTCTATTTTTGTTACACCCAGTTGAATGGAAATCCAGTGAGTCAGTGCCATCAGACATTGAAAACGTACAAGGGGCTATATCTCTGTATAACGTTGCCAAACAGGGTGAAATCAGCCCAAAAATATTTCAGACAATAATGGATAAAATACGGCAGGGTGTTCCCCACTACCTGTGCAATCAGGATGAAATGCTGATTGCCCTGGAAGTATTAATGACTTCATCAAAGAGCTGCACCATCATAATCTTCTTCAAAGTGAAGCAATTAAGCCTTCATGCAGCATGAAGTAATCTATTTGAGACTCATATTTGGCAAAAACAGACCAAGACCAAAGCGGAAGAAAATGGCTAGGGTATGCTGGAAACCCTCTAACGCTACAGAGCTCTGATCTTCCTTCAGGATGTTCCAAGACAGCAACCAATTTTTACCATATCTTGCCACCATTTTAATCCATTTTCGTAAGTCATTGAGAAAAGATGAGCATCAAGTCAAGTCGAGTCAATTCGGAGTTTATTATCAAGTAAAACTTACTTGCAGCAACATCACAGACACATAGCATTAGAGATGCAACATTCAAAAGAAAAATATAAATTAATCATTTCCATTGTAGTGCAAAGGATCATAGTGTTACTATACTGAGGTAGTGATTAGGGTTGTGCAGGTTGTTTGTGCATTGCATTGGGGATGGGGTAAGAGCACGGACAGTGTACAAGAGGTGAAAGGCCAGTCTCAGCAGTGGCTTCTTTCTTGTTGATGCCAGTTGAGCATTGAGACTTGCTTGCGATGTTTTATCTGAAAGCTTGGTGCAGTCATCACACATCTTCAGTGAGCAAAAAGACACACAGAATGGGGAAAAGGACTTGGCCATTATTTTGGCAAACAGTTGGTTCTATACATTTCTTCTCAGATGACCTTTCACACTGGACCATTTTTATACCCAAAGTCAGACGATGGCAGCTTCAAGACTACAATGTTGGGAGGCGTTGCTTTCACAATACGATTACCCTATGGAGCAATGCACCTGAAAACAAATGCTGTAGCTTGGGTTTTGTATTTTGGTGGGGCAATGACCAAGACCAAGGACTGTGGGCACAGCCACCTAAAACTGCATCAGGTGTGGAAGTGGCTGGCTCAGCCAGTCCAGAGGATGATTTTCTCATTTGTGGACAGCTACTCAGCTTGAAGTATTGCTGATGGGGTCCTGTACCTCCATGGAGTGAATTATTGATGAAATGAGGTCAGGGTTTGAATTGCATGGTTTGCCAAAAGAGTTGACTTCTAAAGAGAATCCATAGTCTGGTCAGCACTGTCTATACAAATGTATGAAAAATGAGCAGAATATTGGCCTTCTGGCTTCATCTGCTCCATCATTCAAAAAGATCATAAGAGATTGATTGTAACCTCAACTGTATATTCCTGCCTGGTTTCAATAACCTTTCATGTCCTTGCTTATCTACTTCAGCCTTAAAAATATTCAAAGACTGCCTCCACTGCCCTTTGAGGAAGAAAGTTCCCAAGACTCACAATCCTCTGAGAGAAAAGATTTCACCTCATCTCTGCCATATATGAGTGAGCCCTTAATTTTAAAATGTGACTCCTAGTTCTGGATTTCTCCACATGAGGAAACATTCTCTACATCCACCTGTTATGATGCCTCAGGATCTTATATGTTCCAATCATGTCCTCTCTCAAGCTTCTAAACTCCAGCAGATACAAGTCCATCATTTCCTCATAAGTCACCTGTCCATTCCAAGTGTCAGTGCAAAGCATTTACATTCTTCCTTAAATAAAGAGACCAGTGCTGTACACCGTATTCCAAGTGCAGTCTCACTAATGCCCTATGTAACTAACGCATAGCCTTCCTACTTTTATATTGAATTCCCATTGCAACAAACAATAATTCTGTTAGTTTTACTAAATACTTGCTGTACCTGCAGATTTATCTTTTGCAAATAATGCACCCAGATCCCACTGCATCTCAGATCTGTGCAACCTCTCACTGTTTAGATAAGATGCATCCTTTTATTTTGCCTTCCAAAATGGACAATTTCACAAATTCCCACATGAAACTCCAGATATTTGCTCATTCACTCAACCCACCTATATCCCTTTATATCTTACTTATGTCCTCTGCATGTCTCGTTTTCTAACCAAACCTTTGTGTCATCAACAAATTTAGCAACCATACCTTTGGTGCCTTTATCCAAGTCCCTTAAATAAACTATAATATGTTAAGGCCTCAGCATCGATACCTGTGGCATACGGCTCATTCCATCTCGTCGATCAGAGAACGATCTATTTATACCACCTCTCTATTTCCTGTTGGCCAGTCAATCTTTTAAAGATACCTATATGTTACAGCCTTCACCATGAGCTTTTATCTGCCACAATAGTGATGTGGCACTTTATTAAACACTTCCTCAAAGTTTAATAGAGTGTATTCACTACACACATTACCTAGAGTCATAGGGCACAGAATGCCCAAAGAGCTCATCGTCTCCACACCAACCACCAAGCGACTACCCAGTACTCATACCTACCAATCCCATTTTACCTCTCACATCCCCAAAAACTCCCACCCACCCCCATATCTTACCACCCACCTAAACCAGGGGCCATTTAGAGTAGCCAATTAACCTACCACCCTTTGGAGCATGGCAGGAAACAAGAGCATCCAGGGAAATCCACACAATTACAGGGAGAAGGTACAACAACACCAAAAGTCAAGATTGAACCAGGGTCTCTGGAGCAGTGCTGTAGCTGTCATCACCACATCTCCATGTTATCCTCTTTAAAGAAGTAACAAGCTTGCAGCTTTTGCACACACCGGTTGCATTCTGATATTTCCTTCTCATCCAAAGGCAAGGCTGAATGGTCAGTTTGACCAGCAAAGTAAATGTTGACAAAACAGTTGGGTTGGGCTTATTTGTGGAATGTTTCTGTCAGTGGAGTGAGGCTGAAAACAGAAGGCAGCTGCAGTTCTTTAAGATAACAGGGACTACTTAATCAGCACATTAAGTGTTGAGAAGATGGAATAGCTGCATGACTCAGCAAACAAGCTCTGTTTCAAATGGCAGCTTACAACATAGCTACAAACAATCTGCTGGAGGAACTCAGCGGGTTGAGCAGTATCTGTGGGAGGAGAGGAATTGTCGAAAGTTTGGGGTTGAAACGCTGCACCGGTCCTGATGCAGGGTTTCGTCCCAAAACATTGACAATTCCTCTCCTCCCACAGATGCTTCTTGACCTGCTGAGTTCCTCCAGCAGGTTGTTTGTTGCTCCAGATTCCAGCAGCTGCATTCTCCTGTGTCTCCATAGCTACAATGTAGGACTTCATATTTTGCCATCCTAGCACCCCACCCCCTCCCCCCCATCTTAAATTTTATTTACAGTGTGGTAGCAGGCCCTTCCGGCCCAATGAGTCTGCGCTGCCCATTTTAAACCCAGATTAACCTACCCGTACGCCTTTGGAATGTGGGAGGAAACCGGAGCGCCCAGAGGAAACCCTCAGAGCTAATACCCGTGCAGATCTAGTGATGGTGGGTCAGCAACACATCATGGTACAAGGCCACACAAACAATTTTGCCCGTACCTCTGAAACAACTTTCCAATTTTTTATAAATTAATCATTTTATGGGGTGTGGACATCATTGGCAAGGTCAGCATTTGTTCTCCATTTCTAAATGTCCACAAGAAGTGGTGAGGCACTTCCTTGAACCACTTCAGTCCTCCCAGTGAAAGTGCTTCCAGCAACGATTAGCTGCAACTTCCCCACTCCCTCCCCAAAGTTCTATGACTTCTATTTGAAAGTTGTTATTGGATCTGCTTCCATTAACCTTAAGCGCAGTGAACTGCATTTTTGCAACAATTCCACGCATAAAGCGAAACATTCTCTCAATCACTTTATGAAATTATTTTATACTGGTACAACAGTACTAATCAGGAAAGGTTGCTACTTGCCCTTGTTCATTGCAAAGTAGGCATGTTTATCAGAACAGAATATTTGAAAGGTCAAAGCCTCTATGGTCTACATTTATGTTTTCAGCTTTAAAAGTAAATTTGCCATGTTCCTTCACCAAAGCCTTAGAGTAATCAGCATTTTTTTATTAACAATTGAGTGCTGTTTCTCCTCACTTATGTCAGAATACTTCCAAAAATTTCTAACATTCAAAATAAAAGGAATGAGGTATTTGTGGTCAGTCCCCTGCTGAGGCAAGCACTTAATTCCACAATGTGGAATTTTTACTAAGTAAGATTGAACCCTGAAGTTTCCCTGCATCAGCCTGGTACACCATGAACCAAAGTGAAATGCTAATTAGTGTTCTAAAGCACTTCTGGCCTGCTGGAATTCATTTAAGCTGTTCTTTATAAGGAAAAAAGCAGTATCAAGTTCAATGCTCCTTACATCTTGCCACAAATAAAATGGGCCTACATGACTAGAATGGAAGTCTCATATCAGTAATCGTTCCAAATGATACTTTAGCTTTCTTCCTTTCCTTCTTTTAAGCTAGACCTCCACTCTTATATTAAGGCTTTATCCATTATTCTTTGAGCTTCTGTGAGTAACAATAGTCACAGAGTTATACAACATGGAGACAAGCCTTTGACTCACTAAGTCAGCGCCAACCATCGACCACCCAATTACACTAATCTAATACTAATCCATTTTATTCTCCCCACATTCCCATCAACTGCCCCTTGATTCTACCATTCACCTACACACTAGGGACAATTTTACGGTGATCAGTTAACTTACTAACCTGCACATTTTTTGGAATGTTATTGGAAACTGGAGCAGCCAGAGGATACTCACTGGGTCACAGGGAAAGCGTATGAACTCCACATAGGCAACACTGAAGGACAGGATTGCACCAGGGTTGCTGGAGCTATGAGTGGCTCTACAAGCTACCCTACCATGCTGCCCAAAGTGATCATTTCTATCACCAGCCTTCATCCCTTGGGCTGCTTCTTTTATTGATTGGAATTCATAACCCAAATTCAACCGACTGACGAATAACGGTTCCGCCGTCAGTTTCTCATGGCTTGGTTTGTCTTGGACCTCCACAATTGGGAGTCTGAGATGACTTGGAAGTCAGACAACGATACATTTGGTATAGGTCTCAATTGACTTTGCATCCAGCCCTCAGCTTTATGCCAGAGAAGGTTAGAGCACAAACAGTGATTCCATTCATTTGCCGTAAGTAAATTCAGGTAAGTGTTTGAGTTATTTTACTTTATTATTTACACTTTTAAAGTATTTTTTAAAATTGTTTTAATTGAAATGTAACATTTTTTAATAGCTGTTAAATTTAAATGTATTAAAATCTACTTCAATCCATCAGGGGCACTTAAAAACAATTCAAAAAGCTTTTACAGTGTCATCAGTAATAAATGCCTGAACCTAGTTATTACTCATTTACTCTCCAAAATGTAGGTGGATGGGCATTGTGGGCAGCAGGTCTGGCCATGAGGCTGGGTCCAATGTGATCAGCCCAAGTCATTCTCCCCTAATGATTAGTCACAGCTGTGACACGTTGGTTGGACAAGGAGTTCAGCATTTTATGTGCAAATTTGAATAATGAAAAATGTCTCAATCTGAACGACTGTATTGCAGCTATAGATGTGGTCATTCTCGAGATGTGTGCATTGCTGGCAAGGTCAGGATTCATTGCCCATTCCTTGTTGTTTTTGTTAGAGTGACAATATGACTTTATCTTGAACCACAACATATGATGAAAGTAGTCTCGTTACAAGAAGGGAGTTCCAGGACTTTGACCCAAGAACCGTGAAAAATTTTAGTTCAGCAACAAGTTGGCATGGTCCAGATTTATTTGCAATAAGATAAATTCAACCGTAGGATCTTTGAGTATTTTTATTGTAAACAAAAATTCAAAGCAGCTCAAACAACCCCAAACTCAGTGGAAAAGCCGCTGAAGCCTTGCTTTCATCACCAGCTGGCTGTCATATTGGGCAGGATTTCAGGCAGAAAATCATGATTGTTTCCAGCATCATCCTGTTGGAGATGGTGAATACATGTGGTGGAGTGTGATCCTGGTCATCTGTTCTCTCATTCCCTCTTGTCTACTAACTCTGGATCTGTACTTAAGTACAACATCCAGGAAGCCAGAAGGTCCCCTTACACTTAGCCCAACAAATAACTGATGCCAACTGAAGAGCTTGTTGAGAATGAACAGTCATTGTTCGCAATGTCTGCTTTAAGTTCAATTTAACCACTACCAGTCTTAATGTGGATCTGTAATTTTCACTGATATAGCAAACTGACCTTTGAAGTTTCTTTGAGTAGTTCACTCTTTTTTCGTACACAATCTCAAACTATGTATTTAGAAATGAGATTTTACACTAGAGATTCAAATGGCCAAATGTTTTTGCTGTCAGGTTGGTCTGGGGCCAAAGGGGGGACCGGAAGTGAGATATTTATTAGCTATCTCTTTAGATCAGTCAAGCAAACTAAACCTTGACAACCTTCACACCTGCGTCAGCAACAAGATAAGGTTGCGTTTCTTCTCAGTGTTTTCCACTGTGGTGCTTTTGCAAAGCCAGTAATTCCATATTAATCCAACAAAAGTTTTTATTTCGTTAACATATTATTTTTAGTGGGAATTGTATGTTACTGATTTAAACCCAACCAAAGTAAATACTACGAATCAAAGAGAGAAAAAATTCCTGTTCTGTCCTGCATTCCTCTACACCATGTGAGAATTTTAAGCGTATTTGCAGAAGTTATAACATTTAATTTATATAACTTATTTGCTATTGAGATCTGGGTAATTTACCAAAATGCTCAGTCTGAAGTTATCTATCCCTTTTGGCAGCCTA
The DNA here is from genome assembly GCF_009764475.1 of Pristis pectinata. Lineage (NCBI taxonomy): Eukaryota > Metazoa > Chordata > Chondrichthyes > Rhinopristiformes > Pristidae > Pristis > Pristis pectinata. The sequence continues at coordinate 38,039,577 of NC_067419.1, read as the reverse complement.
ACTCTTGAATTATATTTCACTGATTTCCATTATTTAATTAAAAGTGTAATTTTGCTTAAATCCAAGCAAACAAAATTAAAAACTCTGTCAACTTTTTTTGTTTTTAGTAGCATGAGACTTTGGAAACTAAATATTCATGCACAACATTGCTCTGTAAGGGTGTGGTTGTCAATCTAATAATGCATTGTAAACCAGTCAGCATGAGATCGACAAGTGCTCTGACAGCTACCACCCACTTCCTTTTCACCACATCACCAATCGAACCTTTCTGTAATGTCTTCTCCCAAGATTCTGCTTCTGGTGTTGGTGTAACTAAATCTCATGGTCCTGTGGGGCATCTCAAATGACCGAGGTGATTTTACCACTGATGTACACTGTAATCAATTGCACATGAAGAATTTGCATCTGTTGTAGCTCAGTCACAATCTGTTCCAACTCTTGCTATACTTGTCTTTTGTAACCAGAGCCTGATGCCAACTCTTTATTAGGGGTTATTCCATTCAATAGCTTTGTTAATTGTTCCATTTTTAATATATTCAACAATTCTTTTATAGAATATGGATGTTGCTAAATGTCCATCCCTATAATTGCCTCTAAACTGAGATTAAGATTCATGTAGCGGTTAGTGTAACGCTATTACAGCGCCAGTGACCCGGGTTCAATTCCGGCCACTGTCTGTAAGAAGTTTGTACGTTCTCCCTGTGTCTGAGTGGGTTTCCTCCGGGTGCTCCGGTTTCCTCCCACATTCCAAAGACATACGGGTTAGGAAGCTGTGGGCATGCTATGTTGGCATCGGAAATGTGGCAACACTTGCAGGCTGCCCCCAGAACACTCTACGCAAAAGATGCATTTCACTGTGTGTTTCAATGATATCTTATCTTATCTTAAATGGGAGAGTCTGCAGTCAAATACAGAGGCAATTGAATAAGGGTGGCAGATTTCCTTCTCTGAAGGACATTGTCAAACCATTTGATTATTTTTTGCAATAACTCAATCATTTCACAGTTGTCATTCCAAATGTATTTAATTACTTGAGTTTAATATCCTCAGCTGTCCCAATGGGATTCACACTGATGTTTCTAGATCAACAGTACGGGCCGCTGGATATTAGTCCTGTAACTTATCCACAATGCTACTGTTTTCCCAGATCTCTTCCTGGAGATTCAGCCAATAGTGCAATGGAGTCAAAAGCCATATGACAATGCGAGAAAATAGTGCAGTGACTGATGTCCAAGTGAGGGTGGTGAGGCAGTCTGAACCTTTTATCTGTCAGTCATTTTCACCTGCTTTTTACCTCCTGACATTAGAGAGTATTGTGCGAGATAACCCAAATGGACCAGGAACTGGGTTGGGTTTTAAACATTTTGTTCTGGTGTTTCTTGCTTGTTTCTTTTGTCAAATTATTTACTTTGACTTGAGCATTCACAGTGCAGCAGATGTTCATTAAGTATCAAGTGTGGTAATGTTCACTCATAACAGCCTACGTCTAATTATGCATGTTTTTAAGCTACTTTCTAATTCCTTAGGATGAGATGGAAGGGAAGAAATATTACAGCGAACATGCAAAATGTTTCCACACCCTTCAGTATTTCAAAACTGGGATTCATGGCAGAACAAACCAGTTGGTGGGCTGAAGGGCCTGTTTCTGTGTTGTATGACTCTCTGACTCTAATTATTAAAAATTTCAAAACCAAGGTCAAGTGATATACAGTCAGCTCCGAACCTACTGAATGGGATTGGACAATTGAAGGGCTGAACAGATTAGAATCACAGTTACAATTCAGATTTGGTCAAAACACTGCCTCACAGCTAGAAAAATCTTTTGATTTTCAGGAAAATTATTACCACAATATATGGGATAAATCTGTTCCTATTGATGTTCCATTATAAACTATCCTAAAATTTCTCACTCTTACTTCACTGTTAAATGTAAGTAATTCTGACGGCAGGCCGACCATTAAAATAAATGCATTACTATAAACAATATTTTCATTACTTTTCTCCAAATAAAACTAATTCCAAACTCAGTAAAGTGAGCCCTGCACTGAATACCCTCACTCGTGATAAGTGATTGTTACAGCTGGATTAAAGGGAACTTAAGGTGATCTCCACAGAAGTTAGGGGAACATGTTACCTTTCTGGAAATATGGTAAAACAGTTAAAATAACTCTGAAGCCCATATTACACTTGTTATTTAAAGTCAATGATAATAAATGATGACCAAGGCCTAATGTATCTCACTCCTAGCCTATCAGGCACAGGGATCATTTCCTGGCAAGTTTTGAAGCTACAGATATTCACTATTTTAGCTAGGTAAATGATGGATTTTTTTTTGTATCATGAAGGACAGAGGAGTTATTTACAATAATCTATTTGTAAGGTAATCACACTGTACAAGCTTCAACTATTGTTACCTGCCGTTGAAGCCCTAATCCGTGTCTCTCTACCTCCAGCTCCTGGCTGGTCCCCAATCCAGATTCTCCATAAATTCTACTGCCCTTGTCCTGATGCCAGCCAAATTTCCTTCAACCACCACACTTCTGCTTGCTGATTTACATTGGCTCCTGAATCAACAATGCTTTGGTTTCAAAATTCTCAATCTGATTTTCAGATCCCTCCCTTTCTCTGTTTTCTCCCAACACAACACCACTCCAAGGCTCCACACTCATCCAATTCTGGTCTCTTGAGCATCTCCAGTTTTCCTCACTGAAACATTAGCCTTCAGCTGCATTTAGCTTAAGCTTCAGAATTCCTTCCCTAATGTTCTGTCTCTCTGCCTTTTCCTTCTCCCTTTCAAACACTCTTAAAATATCTCCCTCTTTGAAAAATCTTTTGGTCATCTATCCTATTGGCTCCTTATGCAGCCCAGTACCAAACCTTCTTTTGATAATTCTGTGAAGTGCTGTGGGATATTTTACCAGAATCATAGAATTGTTTCCATTAAGTCTATATACATTTCCATTAGAGAAATCCTTTCAGTTCCTTTCTCCGTAATACTGTAAATTAGTTTCCTAGAAGATCCTTTCCAATTCCCATTCCCTCTTGAAAGACCCGTTGATTCCATCTCTATCATTCTTTCAGAAGGTAAACTACAGAACATACCTAACCACAGCTTAAAAAAAAGATTTTCCTCACTACACCCACGTACCTTTTGCCCAAAGTTTTAAATCACTGTCCCTTGGTCCTTTGAACCAGCTGCTAATGGGAATACCTTCTCTCTGTTTATCCTGTCTAACCAGGTCATGATCTAGCAAGAGGATTTATATACAAAGATCTTCTGCCATTATATAGGACCGTGCTGAGACCGCACCAGGAATAATGAGTGCAGATCAGATTTCCCAACCTAAGGAAGGAATGCAATGAAACCTCACCAGATTGATTCCTTGAATGGGGGAGAACATAATGTGAGTGTAGATTCAGCAAACTGCTTCCCTACTCCCTAGAGTTATGAAGTATGAGATGCAAAACATACTAAATTGTTCTAGAGCTTGGCAGGGTAAATGAAGAGATGATACTTTTCCTGCAAATGAAAAATCAAAAAAAACTGCAGATGCTGGAAATCTGAAATAAAAACCAAAAATTGCTGGAAAGACTCAGCAGGTCAGGTAGCATCTGCAAAAAGAGAAACAGTTAATGTTTTACTTCCGGGATCCTTCACTAGTGATTGGAACCAAGGATCTCAGAACAAGGAGTTAGCCATTCGGGACAGAAATAAGAAGAGTTTTTATTACACCCAGAGAGTGGTGAATCTTTGGAATTCTCTATGCAAGAGTGCGGAGGCCCAGTTGTTGAGAATATTAAGAAAGAAATTGATAGATTTTGGATATTAAGAGAATCAACTGATGTGGTATGGGAAGGTGAAACTGGGGTAAATGATCAGCCACAATATTGAATGGTGGAGCACACTCAAGAGTTAAATGGCCTATTCCTGTTTTTATTCCTTACATTCTTATGTTCTTATGCACCTCTATCGCATCACCCCTCAACCTTTGTTATTCTAAGGAGAACAACCCAGTTTCTCCAGTCTAACATTGCAGATGAAATACCACATCCCTAGATCTTTCCAATAGAATTTTTAGTCCAAGGCAGTCCAATAAACTGCCTCTAAGTAATGGTAAAACACTTTATGAAGGCAAATTGTTGTTTTCATGAACAGAAAAGCTCACAAACATAAATATGTTAATCAAAAAATAAAATCACTGAAAATGTGTTGCATGTTGCAAAACAATCTCGGGTTTTCATTCCTTTGAAAACTGTTTGAAATATATTTTTAAAGATGATGGCACAGTTAGCACTGTACAGCTGCTCTTGATTGTCTGTATAATTGGTTGGTTATAATCTTAAATTGCAATTAAGTTGATGTCCATTTTCTAAAGTGCCTATCATTGTAACTTGAAGCAGCTGTGCTGAAATACAGCTGCAGCACGCTCTATGGATTTTTTTCCACAGGATACACGTATTTTTCAAGAGCTTGTAATCTGAACAAAGTGATTTGCTGCATTTTATGCACAGATCCCCTTAAATTGCTCAGCACTGTAAAATGGAGTTCATTTACTCAGAACACAAGGTTGTGCTCTGATAAACACCCTTTTTACACAATAAATCTCTGGGACCCAACACATGATCTGAATACAAAGGTATTTCAATATTGAGATTTGCTTTTGTGTTTTTTCTGCTTCGTAATGTTTTCTCCTTGTCTGTCTTGCACTGTGCAGTTTTGGTTCTGACTTTTGATTATTTAATAGTTTTAGAATTTTATTGTCAATTATTCCAAATGTCTTTTTCAAAAGGGTTTTATGAGTTTATCTCTTAGTTGGCTGGATAATTAACTAGGAATGGGGTTACTTTCTTGGTTTCCATTTGCAACATCTTATTTGGACAGTTGTCCATCTACAGAGGTAAGTGCCAAAGCACAGCAGAAATAAAGGGCTGGAGGGAGTCTCTAAGACCACCTGTTGTGCAGCTGACTGCTGGAAACCTAATTGGTCTCTGCTAATCTAATCATACCCAGTTTGACCAAACTCAGTATGTACCCCACCAACCCATCCACTCCTGTCAAAAAACATCATCTCTGTCATCCCCACTGAGGGAGTAGCTATGTTTCATTCTTTCTTTGCAAAGCCAGATCAGATGGATTTCTGATTATCAGCAATTTTTCTTAATATTCAAAGATATTGCATGCATGTGAACCATATCAATAGATGGCAGCATTGTTTTCTCAGTTGTAATTAAATGAATAGGCTGACTTTGAGCACCTATCTGTACTATGTTCAAGAATATTCAGGTTCTTAGCTTGTGGATCAGCATTTAAGTATCAGAATTTCGTTTTAGATATTTGTCAGGAAGATGATAAGTGACAGCACAACACTATATAAACAGAATCCCACCCACCACCCAATCAGCCTTTGCAGAGGTGATCAGGAAGATGTATTGGAACTATTGTTATTCAGGCACTGACTGGGAAACTGGTGAGGCTACAGAAGCGAGGGAACACACCGCTCCAGTGATCTCACTCTTCCCACACAAAATTTTAAATTTCAAAATTTGCCAAAAGAAATGGCAGCAAATCTGCAGCTGGTGTTGATTGAACAGCAGAGGAAATGGAACAAGATATAATGTGAGCAGCCAATCTGCCATCACCCAATTCCTTCTATTTGTGAGAAAATGATTCTGCACTTTAAGGTTCTCAGCTATTTTGCAGGTTTCCTGTTCCCATTCATTTTCCTCTAAAACTCCTGCCAAAATGTTTTCACAGTTGTAGATGCCACTTTATTACTGATCTTCTGTAAAGATTGCCCATGCTGCAATAGCAGTTGCTTAAACTTTCAGTGCTCTCCACAACAGGGCACTGTGCTGCATGTGGTCTAGGACTGAGGGACACTTTCTGATAATTGTGCATGTGGTTTGTGCAATCCAAGTTTCTACTGTGGAGGTCCTGACCTATTTTTGGCCTGACTGATAACATATGAAGGAATGATGGTGTCTGATCTGTTATGGTTTCACAGTATGTCAAGATTTGTAGTTAAAATGGAAGCTATCAAAGACCTCTAAGGTTTTGTTTCTTGCTTGTTGGTTACTGGTCCAAACTTAAATTCAGTTTTAATGTAGGCATTAGCACTCCTGCCATTGAGTCAGAACATGATTAGTTCAAGGTTCAATCTACAAACTTGAACACAAAAATCCACATAATGTTCAGAGGGAGGGCTCTGCTGCTGGAGCTGCCAGTTCTCAGTTCAGAAGTCAAACTCTAAGATAGATGTAAGAAATGCCATGGCACTCTTATGTAACAGAGTGTTTATGCCTAGTGTCTTGGCCAATATCTATTGCTGGGTCAACATTGTAAAATTAGTTTATCTGGTCATTATATAATAAGATATATGTGTGACGCTTCCCATGACAAAATTGTGTTACAACAGTGACTACACTTCCAGAGTATTATATCACACATTGAGTGCTTAGTGGCATCCATAAATATAGATACAAGTGTTTATTTTAATTTAATTTTAAAGTCACTACTTTTTCCATTCTTGTCACTGGAGGCAATATGTGCTTCTCTTCATGCTGCTCAGCAGCTTCAATATGGTACTAACCTCCCTTTTGACTTTTTACTCTCTGTGTTCCCCTACACTGCAACCACTCTTGGCTGACGTTAATTCAGTCTTGCAACCTAGAATCAAGCCTTATACATTTGCACGTGTACTTTCTTATTGCAGTTGAAGACTTTCACTGCTTTAAAACAGCATACCTGTGATGGGTGATCTCCATTATATTGGTAGCAATTCTTCCTGCCAATCTCAACTTCCTCATCAAACTCACATGCGACTTTGCCTTAGTATCAGCCTTAGTATTTGCCTAAGTAAGAGGGGCTTGGATGAGCACATGAATGAGAGGAAAATAGAGGGATATGGGCATTCTGTAGGCAGGAGGGAATAGCTATATCGGCACAACATTGTGGGCCAAAAGCCCTGTTCTGTGCTGTACTGTTCTATGTATCAGAGCTCCTGCCTTTGCTGCTGCTGTTTGCCAGCACACTGCATTAACACTGGTATTATTCATGAGCCAATACTCTTCAGTGTTTTCAGAAGCCATCATCATCGATGCATGCATTTTTAAATACATGCTCACATTTTAAATCTTGTATACTCAATAAGTTATATTTACTGGTCCGGTTAAACCCCCATGAACTTGTCCCACAATGCTCCACTCAGGAAGGCAACAAAATTAGCATTGACAGACTTTCAACACAACCACAAAATTATCAATCTTGTCTGCCCATTGGCTTCCAGTTCTCAATTTGTAACTTTCTACAAACTCCAAAGGTGCCAAATTAAATTGATTCTAGAATTTCTGTCACTTCATAAGATAACATATCATTTATCTCATCTGAGGTCTGAAATAAAAAGTAGCATACACATCTGAACCTCTCTCTGTTGGCAAGATTGTCATCCTACACTCTTGCATGCCTTCATTTTTGATCTGACTTTTATTTTCAGTTTCAACAATATTGTTTGCCTCAAAGAACATCTCCATGTATTACACATAAGGTGAGAAGGGCTTATGCACTACATCATAAAGAACAAGGCTCCCAAGTTACGTGGATTGTGTCCGATCTGCCACCTCCTACTGTTCCCACTTTAACAGCTACAAGGCTTACCTCAATAATTGCGTGCAATCCTTTTTTTTATAACTGCATGCACCACTCTGTATTTCTCCTGTGGTCAAGCCTGAATTTGAATCCCATCATTTGACAAAAATAGAGAAGTTTTCTTGTTCAGAATGTTGTGAAGCTTTGTAATTTCTCTTCCCCAGAGGACCTTGAGATGCTCAGTCGTTGCATGGAATCAAGGCTGTAATGGGTGGATGGCTGACGTTAAAGGAAACAAGAGATGTGGGAAAGTGGCTTTGAGGTTGAGATTATTTTTCTCTGCTATTCAGGAAGACATTCTTCTGTAATCTCAGATCACAGTTTCAAGGTACAAAATACCTCGGAGATGAAGAGGTTAAGGGACAAGATGGTGGAGGAGTTTAAAATATGGAAAGGACTAACAAGTAGATGGAGGAGAATTACTTTTAATTGGGGAATACTGAACAAAATTTGCTGTGAAAGATTTTGTGAGATCATGGGAATGTCTGGACGAGGAAAATCCGGCGGCAAAGCTCAGTCCAAGGACAAGTCTTGCTCGTCCTGGGCCGGACTACGCTTCCCTGTGGGCCATGTTCTAGTGCCTCCACCTGCTCATTTTGGTCTAAAACACCTGCGGTAACTTCACCTCCACTTCTCCAGCCACTAATGTACAACACCACTCTTCGTGACTTGATGCTACCCAATTTAAAAAGACTGGGTAAGAACATGGATAGGAGGGGTTTAGAGGGATATGGGCCAAATGCAAGCAAATGGGACTAGGTTAGTGGGCAAGTTGGGCTGAAGGGCCTGTTCCCTTGCTGTATTACTCTATGACTCAAAAAGGATGGCATTTTTGGTTTCGAGCAAGTCAAGTTAAAAAAAGATCCAGATTAAGCAAGTCAGGCATATTTGCATTGCTCATTGGATAATTTTACTTTTAGTATCTTCCCTGAATCTCTCAAAGAATGCCAGATCTATCAACAGGGAGACTACTATAAGTTCTTTCCATGAAATCTATTAAACAAGTAGCAGAACAAGTGCCTTCTGCTGATGAAGCAATAATTTTTAATTATGCTCATTTCTTGCTATTCAGTTGTCTAACACTCATCTTCAAAATTCCAAAATGATTATCAAAAGAAAAATGACAATTTGAATGTTGAAAAAAGTACTCAGATTCTTGTCCACTAAAATTCTTATTGATGCATTTTACAAAACTTTCTATGCTGCAGGAAAACGACTTCCTAGGGCGGCTTCATTAACAAGCAAGCACACAAACAGAGGCAATTATGAATTCCTGCAACTATCACAACAAGACTTCCTTTCCAGCTGTTCTTTTGCCACTAATAAAATTACACAGAGTTGTTCACAGGAGATGAATCAGTATAATGTACTTTACTGTAAAATAAATGCACTTGGCAAGGGAAGTGGGAATAGACTTCAGCAAAGTGTTAGCCCCCTGGAAACCTAAGATCAGCCTGTCAATAAATCTCTTCTTATCTGTGTTTTGCTGGTACTGAGAACGCCATGTTAATTTGTTTCCATTCTTCTCTCTAAATGTAGAATGCATACTAATCCCCAAATAGTAAGCAATGCAACAAAATCAAGAGAATAACATTATTTGCCAAATATCACACCCCTATCCTTAAAAATGATTGTTTCCTCACAATGGCTTTCTGCTATAAAGATTTTGCCTTCACTTTCAAGCAATGAACTTTAGTATACATCATTACCATGAATGCATTCAGACAATGCTACTTAATTACATTAGTTTTTTTTTGTATTTGCTTAAGGATAGTTCCTTCCTGTGCTTCTCTGATGGATTTCTTAGTCACTTCTCCTCAGTTGCACTTACTTTAGACGTCAGTACAGACATCCACCAGGGAAGTGACTCAATGGTCAGTTATTTATTACTGCCCACCAGCAAAGGTATGTAACTTGCCAAACTGAAGTTAAGTTTTGCTGCGAAAATGGAACAGCTTCTTCCCCTCTGCCATCAAATTTCTGAACAGTCTATGAACACTACCTTGTTACTCCTTTTATTTGCACAATTTATTTATTTTGTAATTTATAGTAATTTTATGACTTTGCACTGTACTGCTGCTGCAAAACAACAAATTTCATGACATATAAGTCAGTGATAATAAACTTGATTCTGATTCTGAAAAGAGCTTTCTGTTATTTGTGTTAATTGAAGAATTAAGAAAAGCCACAAGTTGCTGAGTGACTTGAAATGCCCTGCTGTTGGCAGCACATAGACAGAAAGTCACCCTGAAATGTCCTGTGGGTTTTGTGGTTGCTGCTTTTGTGCACTAATTGTCAATTAATTTGTTTTTGCTGTACGAGGTATATTAACAATTGCATAAACTGGGAGAATTATTTAATGAACTTTGCAATGGTTGCAAAACTTCACAAACTAAAAGAACCAAACTTCCTAGAGTTTGGAAGAGTACAAGTTGATTTCATTGAGACACTGAGACTCTGAGGGGGATTGACAAGATAGATACCACAAAGCTGTTTCTTCTGGCCAGCATTGTCTCAAGATGAGGGGCCATTTAGGGCTGAGATGGGATGGTATAGCATAGTATAGGTAAGACTGGGCACCCTGATTGTTCAACATACCTCGAGAGGAAATAAAAGCAGAAAATGCTGGAAATATTCAGTAGTCAGGAAGCATTTGCAGAGTAAGAAATAATGCTTCAGATTGAAAACCCTTTGGTAGAACTTGGAAAGGTAGAAAAACAAGATAGTGTTATGTTACGGTGAGGATGGAGGCAGGTTGGTTAGGTCAGAGGGAATATCTGATAGCATGCGCCCAGGGGTGCCATGGGAATAAGCTGTTGATGAAGTTATCTGGTTGACATACCTCTGGAGGCCTGAGTGGAAAGGAAAATCTCTGTTGCTGAGGGAACATGAAGCTCTCTAAAGTAACAGTGGGAGCAGGCAGCAATCAAAGTCAGCACAAGGTGTCAAGTCCAAGGACCTGGACACAGTTCTGAGAAAGTTTAATAATCTCGCATGCGTGGTTAAGTTCACTGCAAACATTATCAAATATCATCACCCAATACACCACTATGTCTCATGCAGTGAGCCAAGCAATAGATTCCCATTTCCCATCAATCAGGGCTGAAGCATTCATTTGCCCCACTGCTAATTCACACACTTACTGCTGCTTCAAGTCCCATACCCACATCTCACAATGTCCATGCACTGCCAGCTATCCAAGCATGGCAGGAACACATTGTGCAGCACTCACTCACACCCATCCTTCCAGAATCAGTACCATCAACTGCAAACAAACAGGGTACAAGTACAGCTTCAACTGCTCCCAGCCCTGGAGGACAGAGCGCAAATGGAGCAGGAAATGTCCCTACCATTGGAGCCATAAGAGATAACTGAATGCTCATATCTGATCCTCCTCCTGGTCATTTCACATTCTCTTCTGGTTTAGAAGCTGCAGAAGTGTAAGCATACGTCTCATATGTGCCCCCTACTCTCCAAATCCCCTCCATATAATCCGATCCTTCTCTACTTCTTTCTCCTCAGAAACCATCAGGAAGCTGCAGACTCGAGTGACTCAGGTGAGGGTTTAAATGGGAAAGCAAGTCACACTGCATTATGCCCCATTAAATTGATGTCCATACTGTGAAACAGAAACCCAATTTCATAGACAGACTCCAGCAACAAAGGTGAAATGGAGTGTTACATTTCTATAAAACACGACAGCCTAGAAAGGCATCTGTACCATTTCTCCTGCATTAAATCAGTTAGCAACCTCGCTAAAGATTTTTCAAAAAAACCTAAAAATGGTGATGTTTGTTAGTGCTATTTCCAGATCAATGCTGGTAGCTTCCCTCTTCTAACAGAAGCCTGGTTCAAGAATGGTGGGTATTAGGGGTAACATTTCACATGTCATTAACACTTTTCCTCACAGCTCTGACCTCAGGAAGGAACTCTTAAAGAGTCACACCACAATACTCTGAGCACTCTTTTCAGTTTTGGGGAGCATTGGTACAATGATGGGAGGGAGGTGACCAAGAATTTTCAGAGGAGGGTAGGGGAATGCATAAAAGCTTTTGAAGGAGAGTAAACAGAAGACAACTGCATTACACAAAGGGTGTAGAATCAGAATCTGGATTATTATCACTGACTTATATGAAATAAAATTTGTTTTGTGGCAGCAGTATAGTGCAAAGAAGTATAAATTACAAAATAAATAAATGGTAGAAAAGAAAAAGGAATAACGAGGTAGTGTTCATGGACTGTTCAGAAATCTGATGGCAGAGGGGAGGAGGCTGTTCCTAAATCTTTGAAATCATAGAAAGATAAAGCCCTTCAGCCCACAATCATCAACCACCCATGTACACTAATACTACATTAATTCCATTTTTTATTCTTCCCATGTTCTCATCGGCTCCTCCAGAATTATCTGAAAGTGTCTGAGTGCCCCTTATGAATGCATGTATTTTTAGGAGCCCTGCAAAGCAACAAAGTGCCCCTTCAAGCTATGAATATACAAATCACATTTACCAAAAAGATTTTCTACTTCACAGGTGTAGCATATCTGGACTTCAGCAATGCAGCACTGCACAGCATGTTGTTTTGTAGTGCAGATGTTGTGTGAAGCATCTGTCAGCTGAGACAATCTGCAAGGATCCTAAGGCAAGGTTTCTGACAATGACCATGACCTCCAGTGTGAAGGCAACACAGGCACTTGTGTTTGTTTGCTAGAGCGACAAACTGTCCATCCTTATAAACAGTTGCTGTTAATTCACTCAGAAACATGCACATATTTGCTAATAATTGAGGTTTTTGTCAGTGAAGCATCCTTTTTTTTATGGGTATTGAACAGATAAATTCTAAGCATCCTGTGAAACATTTAAATCACAGGTGAAATGTATTACGTATGACAGTTAAGCAGAGAATAAATCTATCTTCTTGGCTAGTTGAGTTGGCAGGTGGTACAGTGTTGCAGTAGGTGGTGCAGCTGCCTCACAGTTCCAGTGACCGAGGTTTGATCCCAACCTCTGGTGTTGTCTGTGTGGAGTTTGCACACTATCCCTGTGACTTTGTGGGTTTCCCACAGGTGCATCTGCCACATTCACAAAGATGTACTGGTTGTTGGGTTAATTGGCTATTTTGTTTACCCTTAATGTCAGAAAGGTGGTCATTGCACAGGTGAGAGAGATTAAGTTATAGGGAAATAAGTAGGGGAATGGGATTGATTTGAGAGCCTCTATAAGCTTGATGAGCCAAGCAGTTTCCTTATACAGTATGTTATAAGAGAACACTAGATATGAGGTGCCTTCTGCATAAAATTTCTTTGTGGTGTTAGTATGATTATTTAAAATATTTTGTGCTCTTTATAGCTGGTACCTGTTTAATATTCAAACTATTAACTGTTATTAATCTTGATAACTACATCATAGCCCTCTCCTCATTGACATTCCATTTTAATCTTCATCTATCCCAGCTCTTCCTTTGTAGGGATGCCTGAACAACTAAGGCTATGAATTTCCCATGACCTGTATTTCATATTTGGCCAAAACGCAAAATACTTCAATGAAATGAGATTGCAGCACATTTAAATTCTGTTCCACAGAAGTAGTGCAAATAACTGTGAGGCATGCCATTAAAGAGTTTTAACAAATAAAGCTAAAACTTGGCGCTATGAATTCTGATAAGGTTCACACTTGAGCTTTGTGGTTTTCTTCCCAACATTCCATTCCTGCTGTTTCTGGCAAATCTCACATTTTTAATGGCTGCTAAACCACAAAGTTGTTTGTTTCACGTTCTGTTTAATGGAAACTTCATAAAATTGTTTTAGGTCCAGTGATTGGTGAAGTGTACACTTCACAAAGAATTCTAATCTTTGGCAAGTATACAAGTTGTCACAGAGAAATAAATCATGGGTTTTCCTATCAAAGTTGTCAATCGTGGTCAACAATTGGTGGAATTTCGTGTTCATTTCACAAATGCATATTTTAAGCCTGTCTTGAACAATCTGTCATGTTCAGAAGGGTATTAGCATGCATATTGATCAAACATGCCCAGACTTTGAGGATCGTTGTCAATGATTGACTAGAATATCTTGTGCACATTTTTGAGGTTAAGGCAGACAGGATCCAAGGCAGGCTGACTAATTGGATCCAAAACTGACTTGGTAAGAGGAGGCAGAGGGTAGTGGTGCAAGGATTGTAAGTCCATGGCCAGTGGTACACCATACAGATCAGTTCTGGGAACCTTGTTGTTTGTGACATATCATTAATAACTTGGATGTGACTATAGGAGGTATGATTTATAAGTTTGCAACTGACACAAAAGGTAGTGGTGTTGTGGATAGCAAGGAAGGTTGTCTAAGACTACAGCAGAATATAGATCAGATGGAAAGTTGGATAGAATTTAATCCCAACAGGGTCAGGTCAGGGTGATACATTTTGGGAAGTCAAATAGGGGTAGAACAAATACAGAAAATGGTAGGACACCAGGGAGGTACGTTGGGGTTCAAGCCCATAGTTCTCTGAAAGTGGCAATACAGGCAGATAGAGTGGTAAAGAAGGCATATGGAATGCTTGCCTTCATAGGTCAGGGCATAGATTATAAAAGTTGGTACTTTATGCAGCAATTTTTCCTACACTGGTTGCACATGGAGTATTGTGCACATTTCTGGTCACCACATTAGGACAGAAATGAGGAGAAACTGCTTTTCCCAGAGAGTAGTGAATCTGTGGAGTTCTCTGCCCAGGGAAGCAGTAGGGGCTACCTCATTAAATATATTTAAGACACGGTTAGATAGATTTTTGCACAGTAGGGGGATTAGGGGCTATGGGGAAAAGGCAGGTAGGTGGATCTGAGTCCACCTCCAGATCAGCCATGATCTTATTGAATGGCAGAGCTGGCTCGATGGGCCAGATAGCCTACTCCTGCTCCTATGTCTTATGTTCTTGTGTTGTACGTGAGAGAGTACAAAGGAGATTCACTAGGATATTGTCTGGACTGGAGGACTGCAATTGTGGGAAGAAATTCGATGGGCTGGATTTGTTTTTCCTGGATGCTGAGGGTAAAGGTATATAAAATCATAACAGGCATAGACAGAGTAGATAGGTAGATCATCAGAATTTTTTTTTCCATGGTATGGGTATCAAAAACAAGATTGCGCTGCTTTACGGTGAGAGGAAGGAGTTTTTAAGATATCTGAGGGGTAAGTTTTTTTTACACAAGGTGGTTGATACCTGAAGCTTGCTGCCAGAGGTGGAGGTAGAGTCAGGTACAATCATTTTAGAGACATTTATACAGGCATTTAAACAGGCATGGTACAGAAGGATACGGACCCAGAGCAAGCAACTGGGATTAGTGTAGAAGGGGCCAAAGGGCTGTTTCTGTGCTATATAACTCTATGACTCTATAATGTAGTGGGCCAAAGGGCTGTTTCTGTGCTATATAACTCTATGACTCTATAATACTGATATGATGCCGGAACTTCCAAATTGGATCACAACAATTCAGCTAACATGCTGTAAGTATGCAAAATGATCTGGGCTTCAGCAGCAGCAAGGAACTGATTCAAAGTTGAGCTATGTGGTTTTCATCCCAGTATTCCAATACTGCAGTTTCTGACATGGATTGCTTCTGACTGATTGGAACAGAAGTTTGTTAATGGTGATTTACTAGTGTTTCCCTAACACTGGAGGTTCAGAGGTTTTGAGGGTATTATGGTTTAAAATAGAACTAAATTTTAATCTAAACCCAATGCTACCATTTCTTTGGGTGAGCAGCATGACAGGGAAAACAAAGAGAGGGTCAGCTGATAGAGAGAAAAGGAGGATTCTCCTCACAGGAAAGGGGTCTCTCTGGATGGGAATTGAGCACTGAGAGTAGGGAGTAAACTCGTACATCCATCTCACTTGGGGAATGTGTCAGGATTTCCTGCTTCTCAAAGGATGTGGTGACAGAGATCTGCCACACCTTGGAGTCAGAAAGAAAGTTAAGGATTGTATTGCCTATGAAAGGGAATGGGATTTTCTTTGCTTATGGCTCTTTCCAGATTGGTGTTAAGGACAGATTCTAGCACATTGTGGATATATTTGTAACACATATTTTTGGAAGACTCTTGAACAGTTCTCTTATACGATAAAGGTTAACACTTTCTCAATTGACCTTGTTGTGACCCTTGCACCTTATCTTTCTACCCATACTGTACTTTCTCTGTAACTGCAACACTATTCTGCTATTATTTTCCTTTTGTACTACCTCGATGTACTTATGTATGGAATGATCTATCTGGATGGCATACAAACAAAGGTTTTCACTATACCTCGGTACATGTGACTATAATAACCCAATTACCAGTTACCATATTGCTGCTTTCAGGAGATAACTGGGAGTAAAATTCATTTCTTTCATCTTGAGCAAGCAAGCAGAAAATTGGCATCCTCAGGATTCTGAATTTCCCAATAGTCCAAGGAATCAGTAATACACCCACATCACCTGATTGGTATCTGGAACTGTATAGGAACTGCAAGGAATATTTTCTCTGTCAGTGTTAAAGTGCTCTCCAACCTTTCACAAAGGATCATGATGGTGAGAAATAATGATTTGTTGTGAATGCAGAGTCGCAAATGGCAAAAATCTGAGAAGATCTGTGCTGTCATTGCTGCACTCAGACTTTGGATAACCTCCACTTGTGCTGCAATGGAACTGAGGCATTGGCCATCAGATACTGGCTGATGGAGGAAGTTGGCCAGTTCTTCCCTGCTGGAAAGGAATGGCTCCAGGCACCATGCACAAGGATGGAGCTGCACTGCCCAATGCTCCTTGACACACCCAGCCTTCAAACAGATCTGTCAATTCCATTCTACATGGCCACGAGCCTTTATCATCTGTGCTCACCTGATGACTCTACTGACCTCTAGGGAGTTAGCAGGTGGGCCAGCCTTTCACTTTTCCCTGCCCACTGGGCACTCATGCCCAATGATTCGCTACACACAGTTCCCACCTCTAAGCTGACCACTAGAGTATGCAAGGTATCCCTTTCTGAGCTGGTGCCTGTTAGTGTTAGATTTCGGTGACTCACCATAGGCAGATCCCATTTCCAAGTTGACCTCTATAATAAGCAAAGTATCAGGTTCTGTGTGGTGACTGTGTATGTTAGATTGAGTGATGTGGTCCTTTTCACTGCCCTGCTCTCACTGCTCAGTCATCGTCACCTGGTCAACAGGGAGGCTTCTGAAAGGAGAACTTCAGAAGGATAGGATCATAGTGAGCAGCAAATGCTGGTGAGGTCCACACTTATAGCAGAGGATCTCACAAACCAGAGGAGCTATGGGAATGAGGAGAAAAAGAATTGAGCAAGATCATCTCTTGCCTCTGGGCTACTTCAGCCAAAGACTCTATGTAAACCACTCCATTAACAGCCAACGTTCTGTCCTTGGGGTGAAGAGGTAGAGAATGCCTTTGGAACCACATTTCTCCTTTGTGTGTTTGCTGGTGCTGTTGATAATTGACAGCCATCTTCTTTCTGGAGGACAGAGGGAAGACTGTGTTGTGCCTACAATGAATGATTCATTTGCAAAGTGTGGCTGTAAGGTTTCTATGGGCTATTTAAACATGAGGTTCCTCCCACCCCTGATTTTAGAGAGATCCATTCAGTGTGTGCTGCCCTTGTATAACATAGGACAGTTAGAGAGGCTAGCAATGTGGTTGGAGGAGGATGGAATTTGACGAGTATTCATTAACCTACGCAATGGGTGTGAGATCATTAAACTTTACAGCACTGCCCGTGTGTTCCTGTACCTTCATTCTTTGTGTGTTGAAGCAATTCTGATGGTTAATAATTGGATTGCAACTGTGTTTAGTGAACTGCATTTAACATCAATGCCCAATTGAGTTACCTGTAATAAATAATAAAATTGTCAAAATCTAGTTTAGAACAGTATTCGTGTGATTTACACCCCAAAACAAGTGCTAAAATGGAGCCTGCATAATCCACTTTCACACATCTCCTGACTCAAGCTTCAGATAAGGACACTAACCCCTAAAGACACAGTCTCTTCAGCAGCCACATAACAATAATACATTTATGTTACTTTGGAGAAGGCAAACTGCAGGAGAGAAGGAGGGAGGTCCTACAAACACTCAAAATGTCATACAAGTCCTGGTCTCCATGGTTATTAACTGAGGCAATAAAGAATGCAGTTACAGCTGGCTAACCACTGAAAACATAGTAACAAGATGGACCTCCAATTTTATGCGAGTTCTTTACGTATAAAACAGGTAAGGATTAATCATGGGTAATAACAAAGCACCAGAAACCCAGTACCATCCAGTGTAGTCTCCTCCCCAGCTCATTATATGCAGGAATTAAATGTTTAAGCTTGATGCATTATATATACTTAGAGCAGGCAATCTCTTCTGTTTTGTTGGTACCTAAATATTTTGCTTCCCCATATTAATTACACATATGAAAAAGTGAGCTGTTTGAATATTGAAGGACAGCAATGGCATTTAACCCAGCAGGCTGCTGATCCATCATGTTTACAGTGCCGATGTGGAGACAAATAGAGCAACATTTGAAATACTTTTCAGTAGAATATGTTTATATTTTTGGTATTCCTTATGTACTGAAAAATATGACACCATCATAATATCATAGAATACTGCATGGTTATGACATATTGCAGCCAGAATTAGAAACCACTTACACCATGCAGACAGCTGTTTGCATGCCTGTTAAGGTCACAGTTGGTTCAAATCTTTTTATAGCATGGTTCCTCCAGCCAAGTTCAGAAGATCTCCTCAACTTTCAATTCATATTTGCATCAAGTCACCATGACAACATTTTCCTAGACCTAATTTCTTTGCAGTAGACAGCCAGCAGCTAGCAACAACCCACTCCCTACAACCTCCTGACCCCACCACCTCTCCAGTCCCCATCACCATATTGCAACAGAGCTCCAAAAAATGCGGAGAATAATGCAGAGCGATTTTTGAGTATTTTCTGACTTCAGACAAAATACATTTATGGATCTGTAAAATCAGAACCCATTCCTTACTGAGGGACGGCCTTCTCCTCATTATGCTCTGGTGTTGGACACTACACAGAGTTTAACAGAAATACTCAAAGCTGTGCTGATTTCCCATCACTTGTGTAAGTAAATCCATCCAAATGCCCTGCAGCGGGTCAGACCAGTGTCCCCATTCATTTGAATGGAGCGGCCTGGCTTTGCAAGACGAAGATAACTATATAGCAATTTACATTGTCATTGAGTTAAGTGGTGTAAATGTTTAAGTGTTGTTCAGTAGTTTGGTTCTTCATTTTGTTAATAAAAAGCGTTCTAATTGATTTATTACAATTAATGAATTTTCTGAAACATTCAAAGTTTTCAGCAGGCTTGACAGGAATTTAGAGCTACTTATGTAGTTTAGCAAATGAGATCATGTTAAGAGGCAGAGTAAGCTGCCTCAGTAGTAGCAGGAAGCTAAAAAGTTGCACCATCTGACTCTGTGAGTGGGCAACATAGCAGGTGAAGTTCAGCCTATGAAGATTAAAGAAGCACACACCGTAATATTTTCCTAAAGGTCAAAGATTACGAGCTGTAGAAGAACAAAGTGGATTTGTGTGTCTGACATGAATTACTGCAGGAAGTACACAGGGAAATACGTCATTAAAATCTTTCCTCCCTTTCTCCTCTCCTCCTCCTCCTCTCCCCATTTTCTCCCTTCCCTCCCTCTCCTCCCATTCCCCCTTCCTCCCCTTTACCTGAAGTTTTTCAAGCCAAATATTGTCATGATAATAGAATCAGGTGGTGTGTAGCTATTGTATACACTTTCTAAGTCTTCCCCAATTTAGAAACAGATACATTAGCATGGAACACAACATGGACATTTTGATAACTTAGATTGTTAGGTTATGCAGGTGGGAAAATTACAAGTGAGAGCTGCTAACAACAGACAATTCCTTCGCACCTCCAAAGTCATTCCATCAATTGTCCAACCAAGGATCATATCTGTTCTTGCAGATATCTGGTCAATCTTATCTGAGTAGGATCCTGACTTCCAGTGTGAAAGCAATACAAAATGGTAATTGGTTTATTATTGTCACATGTACCAAGGTACAGTGAAAAACTTTGTTTTGCATGCCATCCATATAAATCATTCATCACATCAATACATTGAGGGAATACAAGAGAAAACTATAACAGAATGCAGAATATAGTGTTACAGTTACAGAGAAAGTGTGGTACAGGCACACAATAAGGTGCAAGGCTATGACGAGGTAGATTGTGAGGTCAACAGCCCACCTTTTCATACAAGAGGCACTTGTGTTTGTTGCTGGAGCTGCAACATCTCCACTGTTATTAACAACTGGAGTCAATTCACTCAAATATGCACATATTTGGCTTACAATGTGCTGATGAAATTTTTGTCCGTGCAATGCCTGCTCATTGGGTACTGCACAGATGTAGGGCAGCACAGTTGGTGCAGCCAGTAGAGTCACTGCCTCACGGTGCCAGAGACCTGGGTTCAACCCTGACTTTAGGTGCTGCCTGTGTGGAGTTTGTGACTGTGTGTGGGTTTCCTCCCACATCCCAAAGACCTGAGGGTTGGAAGGTTAATTGGCCATGGTAAGTCGACCCTAGTATGGAGATGTGGTAGAATCTAGGAGGGAGTTGAAGAGGACTATAAAAAAAGGATTTGAAGTTCTTGATGGTCAGTGAGCCAAGGGGCCTATTTTCATGCTGTATCTCTGTAATTCTATGATTTCGAGGTATCATGCAAAGCACTTAAATCATGTGTGAAATATGTGACATACCATGATTAAGCAGAGAGTAATGTACAGTAAATCTAACATATAGCTTTTAGAACCAACGGGTGTTTAAGATAAGATGATAAGATTTCTTTATTAGTCACATGTACATTGAAACACACAGTGAAGTGCATCTTTTGCGTAGAATGTCCTGGGGACAGCCCGCAAGTGTCGTCACGCTTCCGGCGCCAACATAGCATGCCCACAGCTCCTAACTTGTACGTCTTTGGAATGTGGGAGGAAACCGGAGCACCCGGAGGAAACCCATGCAGACGCGGGGAGAACGTATAAACTCCTTACAGACAGCAGCCGGAATTGAACCTGGGTCACTGGCGCTGTAATAGCATATGCTAACCACTACACTACCATGCCTGCTTTCATTACCAGTGACAATTCGGTAGGGGCCTGACACTCCAACCCAGCCATTTTCTGGGCTAGATGATTTGGAGGGTGGCACGATTTTGCAGCAGGTAGCGTTGCTATGTAGCAGCTCTCACAGCCTGGCCTCAGATGCTCACTGTGTGGAGTTTGCACTTTCTCTCTGTGACTGCAAGGGTTTTCCCCTGTTTGTTCCAATTTCCTCCCACATCCCAGAAACATAATGGTATGCTAATAGGCAAGTGCAAATTGCCCCTAGCGTAGGTGGGTGTCAGGAAATTCAGGAAGAGTTGATGAGCACGTGAAAGAAAAGGGTGCAGAGAGATAAGTGGGGGAATGGTAGAGCTGGATGTGCTCTGATAACCAGCATAAACTCAATGACCTGGATGTCATTAGGAGATAGGAGATATATAATAATCTATAAATGTCTTTACAGGCTTTTCACTCAAACATCCAGGATTTTCTTTCACTGAAAGCAAGTTAGTTACTACATGCTTGTGAGAGATCGTTGTCCTCTAGGCAGGAGCTAGATCATTGTTGCTGCTTCCCATATCTTGACCAATGACAGGAGAATAACCGCTCTTGAAATGATGAACAGCTAATAAACCATATATCTTTCTTTTATGTAGATGATTACAACATGACCAACATGACCAACAAGACCCAAGATGTGCAAACTTCACAGTGAGTGATGTGTTATGCTACATAAAATGATAGTTCTACAACTTCAATCAGATATTGCTGCATCAGGAAATTTGACACTATTACAGACAGAGGATTTTTGATTCCCAGCCTGTGTTAGATCTCATACTAACAACTCAAATCGATGGTGATGAGATAGCTGCCGTTTAGAGGAGAGTTATTTATTGTAAAGTGAGAATGTTGCCTGTTAATGAGATGAGCAATGGAAGAGTGTCATTCTAGAAGCTTACTACTCAGTAAAACAGCTGAAGCATTCTATGACACTATAACACTTTGGTGTTGGAAAGTATTGGATAATTTCATCCTGATGGATTTTTTTAAAGCTCCTCAACTGTCCTTTGGTCCCCTGAATAGTTTTATTTATGGGATTTGCAAACTTCCACAACTTCCGATTGTCACCGCAGGAAGAAATTGGAAATAGATTTGCCCTATAGAAATAAAGGACTGCAGATGCTGGAATCTAGATGAAAAACACTATAATGCTGGAGGAATTCAGCAGGCCAGGCAGCCTCTCCTTCCTCAGGACTGAAGATAGGAAAAGGGGGAACCCAATATATAGGAGGGAAAAGCAGAGCAGTGATAGGTGGACAAAAGAGGGGAGGTGGGGTGGGCACAAGGTGGTGATAGGTCAATGCAGGTAAGACGTAGTGATAGGCTCATGTCTGAGTTATGTGAGGAAACCCATGCAGTCACAGGGAGAATGTGTAAACTCAATACAGACAGCACCTGACGTCAGGATTGAACCAGGGTCACTGGCACTCTGAGGCAGCAGCTCCACTAGCTGCACCACTGTCGACAATGATCTTAGATATTAAAGATCACAGCAGAACCTCTTGATCTTGGCTATTAAATTATTATTTTAAAAATTACTGTCCAGGAATTCATGTCTGGACAGTAGCTCAAATAGTGCTGCATTGTACACTTCCTCTGAAACTAACTCCATTGAAGTCAAAATATGGGAATGCTAAAAATCTGAAATGAAAACAAGAAAAGCTGAGCA
Organism: Pristis pectinata; assembly: GCF_009764475.1. Classification (NCBI taxonomy): domain Eukaryota; kingdom Metazoa; phylum Chordata; class Chondrichthyes; order Rhinopristiformes; family Pristidae; genus Pristis; species Pristis pectinata. The sequence goes on along the minus strand of NC_067419.1, from coordinate 38,017,071 downwards.
GTTCAGAGAGCAGATGCTACTATGTAGCACACCTAATGGTACCAATTGGGGATGAATTTCATTTATAGGTTCAATTCCTAATTGACAAACATTCTGAATAGATTTAACCATATGAAATTTAAACATTTTAGAGCATTATTTTCCCTTGGGCGTTTCTGGAATATATTTCAGAAGACTCACAATCATAACAAAAGTTCTATTCAGTATTGCCCCAGTTGAATTTTAATTCATAATGTCTCTTTCATTAACCTCTGTGTATTCATTGTCTTCATAAAATTCTCATCATTTTTTTCTTGATATTCATATTTGCCACAACCATGATGTTAGCTGTTGAGAAAGAATTACAGTGTAAACCATAAATATACTTAAAACTAATAAAAGCAGATGGACAGTATTAGTCAATGGGAGACACAAGAGATTCTGCAGATGCTGGAATCTGGACCAACACACACAACATGCTGGAGGAACTCAGCAGGTCAGGCAGCATCTATGGAGGGAAATAAACAGTCGATGTTTCGGGTCGAGACCCTTCATCAGGACTAGTCAACATTGGTCAATTGATTCTTTTTCAGATTAACACCTACTGTTTTCCATATGTTTCTAAAAAAAATGACAAATGAATTTTGTATATTAATAAAAACATAAGGCTTTTAACTAAGCTTAGTCAGTGATTGTTTGAGTCATGTAGATCAGGAAAGTCGCAGGTTCAATCCCTGGACCACATTGAGTTAACTGAGTTTAGCGGATTGGCAGCAAGGGCAGTAGCATTTGGCACTGAAGTAGCTCTAGGTTGGGTTATATAAAAGTCATCCAATGTACTGGCTGTCTGCTTTTTAATAAATATCCACCACTATGTGGACTTGATTAAACTCAAGTGGTGCCCTTGAGACCAAATATCACATGAGCTCCCACATGAACAAAGATAAAATACCAATCTTTGTCTTTAGACCATGCCCAAATTGTCAATATTTGGTAGTAAATTAGTGAAATTAAAGATGGAATATGGTAAGAAATAACATAAATAACTAAAAGATTTTTTTAATGCTTTGCCAGTTTTAAATTACTTTTAAAACCTCTGAGATAATTAACATTAACTTTTAGACTGTGAGGAATACAAATCAATGATCATGTATTTGAAATGCTAGTGCATCCTTGAGGCTGCCTGCTTTTGAGTAACGCTAGTTTTAAGGAAATTTATTGCAGATGGGCTGACAAAAAGTACAACTTTTGGTTAATTTTTACTTCATGAATGGATGCAACTGATCCTAAAGAAAAATAGAATTAGGTCTCTAAGAAGCAAAAATATTGAGACTAACAATGTTTTTGACTCTGCTTTCCTTTCATTCTTCTCTGAACATCTTAAGACATTTTATTCAGAATGGGTATTTAGCTGAATCAATCTGGAATTATACTGAATTTCCTTGTGTGGATTTGAAGAATAGAATACAAATATTTTTAGTAATTGTTCCGCAGGAAATATTTCAATACTTCTGCTATCAAATGCTTTACAACAAATGACTCAGATGATTGTATCAAATGTCATGTAAAATCTATGCAATAAAAAGAAGCAATAGCTACCTGTCACATTATGCTTCATCAAGTGAGATTGTCTCTTCCTAGTGAGAACAAAGTGTTCTGCATGAGTTATAGAGCTCTAGCAGAATGTCACTGAGATTTCGAGAAATATTTCAAAATAGAACCCTAAGAGAAGGTCAGTTCATTTATGATGTTTAGTGTCTTGGAACAACCACTTCTGTTGACTTTGTCAACATTACATGGTACAGCAAAACTCTGATTTTCTGCCATTTGGAAATCCCAATAGTTTGGCTTTTGTTGGCTGTTAGATATCTGTACATAAACATTCTACTTAACATTCTTAACTATGTTTTGTGGTCCTTTGAGGAATGCTGTACCAACAAAAAACAACGTAAAGGTGGTGAGTTATTTAAATGGTGTCAGATTGGGAAATGTTGAGGTGCAAAAAGACTTGAATGTGCTTGTATGCTAGTCACTATAAACAAACATGCAGTGCTGCAAGCAGTTAAGAAGAAAAATTGTATGCTGGCTTTCATAGCAAGATTTGTGTGCAAGAATAAGGGTGTCTTGCTACAGTTATACAGGGCCTTGGTGAGAATACACCTGCAATATTGTGTCCAGTTTTGTCCTCCTCACCTAAGAAAGGATATAATTACCATAAAGTGAATGGAACTAATTCCTGTGATGGCAAGACCACTATATAAGGAGAGATAAGGACAACTATAGTACAGGAGAGTGCAAGGGGACCTGATTGAAATTCATAATATTCTGATGGGGCTACATAGACCTAATGTGGGAAGGATGGGTTCCTTGGCTGGGCTATCTAGAATCAGGAGACACAGCCTCAAGTTACAGAGCAAGAAATGTACACCTGAAAGAAAGAGAAATTCCTTCCCTCAGAGGTTGATGAATCTATAGAATTCTCTACCACAGAGGGCTTCAGAGGTTAAATCACTGAATACATATATATATATTATAGACAGAAATATTTCTAGACGCAGGTATGGGGAAAGAGCACGATATGTTATTGAGCTGGATGGCTAGCCATGATCTTATTGAATGGCAGAACAGGCTTGAAGGGCTGAATGGTCCACTCTTGCTCCTTTTTTGTTTCTGTTTAACTTTAGACCAAATAAAAAATTTAGGAATTCTAATTCTACACAAGCAGCACCCGAGGCCAGGATTGAACCCAGGTCATCGAATGTATATAGCAGGTTGATTTGAGGGATTGGGGAGTCCTAGAATATTTTTGGGATGAGATAGATGCATGGTGACCTTTGATAATTACTTTGCAATTTTAAATAGTCATGGTAGTTTCTAGGCATTGTACTTCTTAGACATTTATGTGTGTAATCAATTTTTCTAGTTGATGTTTGAATGAACATGAATTCACAGTTTCACTAGTTCATGAGGTTACTTGTGGAATGAAGAGGGATCTGAGTTAGGGAGCAATTGGCCATTTCTTACTTATTTCCTTCATTCAACATTTAGTAGCAATATAGCAGACTGGTTGAGGCAATGTTTTAGTATGTGCACCTTCTTCTATCCCAGCACGAGTTGTGAGTGACAATGGGTGGATTGAGTGAGGGTCAACGTTTAATGGCCATCCCCCCCAAATGGGGTTTTCACACACTCTTATTGTAATAGAGTGAGAAATGTTTCTATTGTATAATCAATAACAAAAGTATAGTAAGGATAGAAAATATTCAATTAGAAAGAGAAGAAAAAGTTAAACACATAACCAATGAGGAAGAAGGATTTAGACCAACTGATTTCAGATAATGCATAATCAAAGACCACACCCACCTGGGTCATTCTCTCTTCTCTCCTCTCCCATCAGGCAGAAGATACAGGAGCCTGAGGGCACATACCACCAGGCTCAAGAACAGCTTCTATCCCATGGTGATAAGACTATTGAACGGTTCCCTCATATGATGAGATGGACTTTTGACCTCATAATCTACCTTGTTATGACCTTGTACCTTATTGTCTAGCTGCAATTCACTTCCCCGTAGCTGTGACACCTTACTCTGTATTTTGTTATTGTTTTTACCCTGTACTACCTCATTGTACAGTGTAATGATTTGATTTGTATGAACGATATGCAAGACAAGTTTTTCACTGTACCTCAATACAAGTGGCAATAATAAACCAATGCCAATACCAATAATACCCACAACAAAAGAGTTCAATTATAAAGAAATATAATTATTTTCTAAGTTACTTTGCAATGTTAGTTTAAGGACTACCATATAGAGCAGGAAAGTCATGGGTTCAATTCTTAGCCAAACCCTCAGAGAACTGAGTGGTTAAGAATCCTTGGACTGGGTGAGTGTGTTTACAAGCTTTCTTGTTCCTGAATGCTACTTAGTGATGTTTTGCTTATTGGTGTCATTTGGATATTAGATTAAAACAGATTAGGGGCTAGTTGTAATGAACAAATAAACTACCTACTCAAGGTATGGGCTGACAAGTAAAGGATGCCAACCTGGCAAAGTGCAGCAAGGTCTGCCTAGGCTTTGGAATGTGCACTAAATTCAGCACATTTGAGAGATAACTTTGGAGAATTAAACAGTAAATTAATTATTGAACATCAGAATAAAAACCAAGGCTCCCTCTGCCTGCTTAGATTGATGTACAAAATCACCCAGCACAAATTTGAATATAAAGTTATCCAACATTATCATAGTAAATTCTCGGCTCATTGCTGGTTGTGAGGCCCTGTTGTATTTTAACTTGGCTGCCTAGTTTCCCTACATTTCAGAAGTAATATATTGACAATAAACTGCTTTGACTAGCCTTAGGATATGAAATCATGTTGGAACAGGGAGAGCATTTCTAAAATTATAAATCATTGTTGGAAATAGGAAAAATAATTCATCAAGTTACAGCTGTTTACTATTGTTTGACAGGGGAAATAATTATTCCCAACATTGTGATTCCGTTAAATTATCTTCACATGACCACACATACTGGGCTGAGACGTACGTCTTTTTTGACCACATTTCATTAACTTCTGTGTGAAATTTGATATAAGGAACATCGTGACAAATGTTTGTGTCATATACTTGAAAGCATTTTCCACTCTTTCATCTTTGTAAATTCAGAGCAAGTGAAAGATTAGAGAAGGAGCACTGAGTAATGGAAGGGTAGCCAAAAGAGCTATCAATCCAACTCATTTTTAACACATTACAGTCCCTTTCTGCCAGCTGCTATATTCTTGGCTTAAGTTCCAAAGCTGTAAACATGAGAAGATTAATGGATCATGCAGATAATTACAGATTATACAGTTGACATATTCCATTTTAATATTTTGATTTCAAATGTGCGTAATCCAACCATCAAAGCATTGGATTTGTCTAATGTATGCTGAATTATTGTTAATACAACAAATCTGTCTAATGGTTGAATGATGGAAGTTTATAGCAAAAATATAAACTGCCACAACATTATGAAACTTTGAGTACAACTGCTAATGAATCATCTACAATACTTTCTGGGCAGTTTGATTTCTATGTCTTCATATATGGGGAACAAACTCTTCCAGTTTTCCCAGGGAAATGTCTTGCATCTTCCATAATCTTGAGCAAATTTTTGCTGACCATACCTACTCCCTTTCACTCATAAGCCCTGAACTCTCTAATGTACAATAGCAATAACTTTATTTTACACTTTTCATCTTTGATTTTAGATCTCTCCATGGTCTCACCATTTCCTGACTCAGAAACCCCTCAAGATCTAAGACAGCTCAAATTCTGGCCTTTTGCAGATTAAAATTAATACAACACTGGCGGTTTTGCTGCTCAGGCCTTAACCTCTCCCCCTCTCTTTCTTCCTTTAAGAAGCTGCTTAAAACCCACTTCTTGGTAACCTGCCTGAATATTTCCTTTTGAGGTTTGGCATCAAATCTTGTTTGACAACATTCCTGTAAAGCTCTTAGGATATATTATGCAATTAAAAGAATAACATACTACTATCTGTAGTTGTTATTATAACAGGTGCTTCTGTTAGTGAAGAAAGTTCATATCGGTTTGTTTGTTGGTCAACCTTAATTTGGGAAAGAAACTATTTAATTTAAGAAATAAAAACAGAAAATGCAGGAGGTACTCAACAGGTCAGGCAGTATTTGTGGAGAGAGAATCAGTGTCAACACTTCAGAATTGTTTGCTTTTTAATTAATTGAGTAATTGAATAATCAATTTCAGAAATTGCTAATTGTACGACTGGAAAATCCCAATACTGAACTTTTAAGATAACCTTTGAGAATCACAATATATTAAATGCCTTTGACATTAATTAAATTGAAATATAATTTTACCTCCAAATCTCAGATTTTCCTTTATTCTAAGCAGAAAGTTAAACTTTTCAGCCACAGTATATCTGACCACATAATTACACCTATCAATAATTTAAAAGCACCACAAACCACTTTTCTTCTAAGGCCCAGATTTTGTGGTTGTCATTACAGTGAAATTGTAATTGAATGCACCACAGTTTGGGGGGAAAATCAGTGATCCTCCAGAACTGATATCTGACATTACTATGCTCCTAATTATTGGATATTGATTTAGAACAATCTATCAGTTTCTGTGTATATGTCATAGCATTTTAGTAGATTCTAATCACAGTCTGACACACTTGGGTTAGATTTGGAATTGGCAGATTTAATCCTATGCCCACCATGAGAGTTACCCCATCTTTAGAAATTAAAAACTCCCAGTAGAGTTGACAGAAATATTCTGCCTTATTAAAGCAGAAAATGCTGGAAAAACCCAGCACGTCGGGCTGCATCTGTGGGAAGAGAGACAGAGTTAATGCTTCAGGTTGAAGACCCTTCAGTAGAACAGTGTGCCTTGTTATCCATGCAACTAAATAGTGCTAATTGCATTAATTCATCCTTTTCCTGTTTCCCATCAACTCTTCTTCCTTCACCAATCCATGCAATTTAATTGTGAAAGTTACTAAGTTTGTGCTTAATACACTGAAGGTGTAAGTCAATTCTGTCTCTCTGTGTAAAGGTAATCATCTTGGATTCAGTTATAAATCATTTACTTTTACTTTCATATCTATAGATCTTCATTTTGGACATACCCTGATTTTAACAAGCCAGCTGCTAGATTCTAAAATTTTTTAAAAAGTCATAATCTCAGAGCTGGGCACCCAGAGGTGGGAAGTGGGAGTAAAGCAAATTATATCTTTGGATAACATAGACATAATGAGCCAAATGGCTTCCTATTGTGCCATAAATTTCTATGATTTGATGGAGACTTTTACTGGCCTCCATTTTATTTCAATGGAGCTGGTGAGCTGCAGTAATCAAGTGTGAAATCAGTTGCAACCTACCCAAATGGTCCCACAGTGAATCATATGTGGGTACAGTCACAACTATGGAGGGGTTTTCTGCATTGTCCTTTGCCAACTATTGTCCATGTTACGTTCCCAGGACTCTGGAGAATCGTGCCTGCTTTTTATTTTCCTGAACCATTCTCTGCAAGCTAATAGGAGGAGAAATGCACCTTTAATTACTAATGTTAAACCTATGTGAGAAGGTTGGCTATCAATTGAATTTACCCCAATAGCTTCAGTTCCATTGACTTCAATGGAACAATCAGATTAAAGAAACTGCTAGCAGGGGCTTAATGGGCCAAATGGCTTCCTTTAATAGCATAACACTTTTATACTGACTCAGACTCAATGCAGCATATTGTCGACATGTTTTTTCAGCATAAAACTATTCACTGTACTGATGGTGGATAAGGGGATCTCTATTTTGTGCTTTTGCTGACTCTGGGTATCTTTTACAGCACACATAGGAACCATTGAGACCGCTCAGGGCTCAGCCCATAAGCTTCAATGAGGAACAAGTGCAGCCTTAAAATCAAATGTGTCTGTGCTGCCTCACCCTCTCTGAACGTTATCTCTAATTGCTGACAGGACATTAACCGTCTCAACCTCACCACTCCCGTTACCTATTCCAACCACACCCCTTCTGAACCTCACTGCCCTCCACTCTCTCCGTACTACTCCTAATCTTACCATCAAATCCACAGACAAGGGTGGTGCTGCTGTAGTGTGGCGGACTGACCTTTATATTGCCGAGGCCAGACATCAACTCTCGGACACCTCCTCTTACTTATCCCTCAACCTGGACCCACCAAGGAGCATCAGGCCATTGTCTCCTGCACTGTCACTGACCTCATCACCTCCTGAGATCTCCCCTCTAATGCCTCCTACCTCATAGTTCCCCTAGCCCACACTGCCCGTTTCTACCTCCTACCCAAGATCCACAAACCTAACCGCCCCAGTAGGCCTATTGTTTCTGCCTGGTCCTGCCCCACTGAACTCATGTCTTCATAACTTGACTCCATTTTGTCGCCCTTGGTCCCACCTACGTCCATGACACTTCGCATGCTCTCCGTCACTTCAACAACTTTCAGTTCCCCTGCCCTGACTGCCTCATTTTCACTATGGATGTCAAGTCTCTGTACACTTCCATCCCCCATCAGGAAGGGCTTGAGGCCCTCTGCTTCTTTCTCGACAACAGATCCAACCAGTTCCCCTCCACCACCACCCTCCTCCGTCTGGCAGAACTGGTACTCACCCTCAACAACATCTCTTTCAGCTCCTCCCACTTTCTAAAAGTGTAGCCATGGGCCCCAGCTATGCCTGCCTTTTCATCATTCTCCGCAACTTCCGCCACCTCCTACGGGATCCCTCCACCAGGCACATCTTCCCCTCACCTCTCCCTCCGCTTTCCGCAGGGATTGCTCTCTCAGCGACTCCCTTGTCCACTCGTCCCTCCCCACTGATGATCCTCCCGGCACTTATCCCTGCAACCGCACCAAGTGCTACACCTGTCCCTACACCTCCTCCCTCACCACCATTCAGGGTCCCAGACAATCCTTCCAGATGAGGCAGTGCTTCACCTGTGAGTCGGAGGGTGTCATTTATTGCATTTGTTGCTCCCGGTGCGTCCTCCTGTACTTCGGCAAGACCCGACACAGATTGGGCGAGTGCTTTGTCGAGCACCTTCGCTCCATTGCAGCAAAAGCCAGTATCTCCTGGTAGCCACCCACTTCAATTCCACATCCCACTCCCATACTGACATGTCGATCCATGGCCTCCTCTACTGCCACATTGAGGCCAGACGCAGGTTGGAGGAACAGCACCTCATATTCCGCCTTGGGAGTCTCCAATCTGATGGCATCAACATCGATTTCTCTAACTTCCGGTAACCCCTCCCCTCTTCTTTCCCCACCCCTGCCCATCTATTCCCCACTTCCTTCCCTTTATTCCATGGTCCACTGCCATCTCCTACCGGATTCCTTCTTCTTCAGCCGTTTGCCTCTTTTAACTATCACCTCTCAGCTTCTCCCCACTCCCCCACCCACCTACCTACCTGTCCCCTCTCACCTGGACTCACCTATCACCTGCCAGCCTGGGCTACCACCCCTTCCTTCTCCCCCTCCCCCGACCTCCTCCTTCTGGCGTCTGCCCTCTTCCTTTCCAGTCCTGATGAAGGGTCTCGGCCCGAAACGTTGACTCTTTATTTCCCTCCGTGGATGTTGCCTGACCTGCTGAGTTCCTCCAGTATTTTGTGTGTGTTGCTCCAGATTCCAGCATCTGTAGACTCCCTTGTGCCTGAAACACCTCCCACCCCCGTCAATGTGTAATTGCAGAACAGAACAAGTTTCACAGCCCAAACAAAACAGTGATAACACAGAGGTAAAAGTGCCTCCCCTCTCCGAATGTCAGGAGGAATTGTTACAGACCAGCGAGACTCAGACAATCAAGAGAGCTGGTAAACAATTTTAAAGTGTAATAACATACAGGAGAGGTTTGGGCAAATTCCTATGCTGACACCCACGGTGAATGTGCAGGACCACTGTGTTATGTGCTTTATCCTGGGCACATAGCTGACCACTTAATAGCTAAATATGTTTTTATTATATCTGCAAAACCATGCATTACATCTTCGAACACAGCTAGAATGGCTTGCCAAAACACTGAAAGCACCGTCCTCCTTTAAGAAATTCACACTAGTTAAAAACCGCTTTGGTAGTGTGCCTGGTGTGTCCAGACCTTTGTGAAGGGTCTGCCTCGATTGGTGGACCCCCAAGCACAGGGCGTGTCTTGTCATTCATGAAACATGAAACTGTTTGCATGCTGGGTTCACGTGGTGGAAATTTCCACTATCTGCTGTTAAATGCTGAGGATATCCCCTCTGAAATTACAATTCTCTGTTGCTCTCGTTACTTGATTCACAATGCAATTTAAAGGTGGGTTTGATTTACTTTAAAAAAAACTGTTTATTAATTAAAAAAGCATCCGCATTGTTTAATTCTCCAATGTGTTGTAATAAAATCCAAATGGTTTCAGACTGAGTTGTGTATTTTAAGCGGGAGACGGGTTTGACTCTTTTTTTGTTTCTGGACCCACTGCTGCTTAGAAATTAAGAAGTGGTTTAAAATGCAAGCGGGTATTTATAAACGATTGCAAAATGTGCAGTTAAAGTCACGGTGAACTTAAATGAGTGAATGTGTACGTTGGCAAAGGAAGAATTATTGTCAATATTGTATATGGGTTGTGGTTTTTAAAAAGGGGTAAAGGGGAATTATCGTTGTACAACCAGAGCGCTTTGATTCACTTTCTGCACATCCTATGCCATGTGTATCTGTGTGAAATGCGTTTGAATCGTGTTGCATTCTTCACGGTGTCTGAAGAAAACCCCTTTGTATTGATCTCCGCCAAAGCAGTTTTACTTGAGAAATGTTGCCGCACTGTAATCGCACTGTTGCCTTTGTTACACGCGTGATGATTGAGCATTTTTTTTTACCCAATTTTCTGGTACTCTTCTGCCCGAGTGAGAACTGTATATTGTATCATGTGGGAGAGGCTCTGTTGTGTGGAGGTTGCTTTTTTTTAAAAAAGTCCAAGGGCTGTCTGCTGAGGGCGTGGTTATCAATGTTGCATTTTGCATTAATTTAATAGTGGATGCGGCTGTCTGTTACAGAAAACTGCAATGTGATTCTATTCCCCCCCCCCCCCCCCCCCCATTAATGTTTATCGATGTCATCCAACAACCTGCTTCCTGGCAGCTAACCTCGGGGCGAGGCGGCGTTCCCCACCGCAGGTTGCCGGATATAACGCTGTGCTGGTGTGGTCACTGTAGCACAGGGCGGAGGCGAGAGGCTGCCCCACGAACAGGGACGTCCTCTCGATGGATGTTCCTGCCTGCAGCGGTCAAAGAGGGCTAAAAGTGCAAAACCCACAGGGAGAGGATTGTTAAGCCATCTGCACTCTCCCGGATAAGCAAAGCTTATCATCCAAGCTTTCAGATCCCTTCCCTTACCACCGCTCCCCCTTCTCCGGGTCTTTCTGGCTCCCCCGTCACCTCCGAGTGCACTTGCACCATCCTTGGAAGCCGTCAAAGGTTTAAGATCCATCAGTCCTTCCCCTAAACCTCTCCACCTCGCTTTCCCCCTTTAAGATACTCTTTCAAGCCTATCTCTTTGATCAAACTTTCTGTCACTTGCCCTGATATATTTCAATGACAATCTGGATTGCTGGAAATCTGAAATAAAAACAGAAAATATTCCGCTTCTGTGGAAAGAGAAACAGAATTAACATTTCAGGTCCACACCGTTTGGTTGGAACACAGGTGTCGCACCTGAAACATTCACCTCCGTTTCTCTCTCCATGGATACTGCCTGACATGCTGAGTATTTCTACTGTCTTGTTTCTGCTAACGTGTCTCAGCGTCAACTTCAGTCTGATGATCGGCCTTGGGAAGTTTTGTTCTCTGAAACGCGTGATAATAGTGCAAGTTGTTGCTGCCGTCACCCACTGACCCCTGAGATTCCTGATCACTGAGTCGACACTGGCTGATGCTTCTGCAATGCAGGAGATGCGAGGAAAGCCAAGGAGGCCGTGAGCAAGCTCTCTGCCCCTCGTTTCCTGTACCACTCCCAACCCACTTCCACAACCCACCTGCAGCCAAAGTGAGCTCAGGTTCTTCTCCTCTGGTTCCTGGCATTGAGTTAATTCATGGAGTCAGCACAGAAATGGATCTTCAACCCAATGCATCCATGCTGACCATGATGCCTCTCTATAGTAATCCCATCTGTCTGCATTAGGCCCATATCCCTCTACTCTTTTCCTATCAATCACCTGTCCAAATAGCTTTTAAACATTGTAATTAATATCTACCTCCTCTGATAGCTTGTTTCATATAACCACCACCCTCTGTGTGGAAAAACCTGCCCTTCAGAACTCCTTTTACATTTTTTTCCCCTCACCTTAAACCTTCCCCCTCCAGTTTTAGACTCCCTGGGGGGAAAAAAGACTCTTACTACCTACACCCTGTGTAATCTTATAAACCTTGATAAGTTCACCTCACAGCCTCGTATGCTCCAGTGAGAACAAACTGAACCGATCAAACCTTGCCTCATAACTAAAGCCCTCCATTCCAGACAACATTCTGGTGAATCTCTTCTCCACTCTGTCCAATGCTACCAAATCCTTCCTGTAATGTGGTGACCAGAACTGTAAACATAACTCCCAAGTGTAGCCTAACCAATGCTTTGTACAGCTGCAACATGACATCCCAACTCTTGTACTCAATTACTCAGCCTATGAAGGCAAGCATTGCCAAATGCTGCCTTTGCTACCCTATCCACCCTGTGTTGTCATTTTCAGGGAACTATGAACTTGCACTTCATGGTCTCCCTGTGCATCAACACTCCTAAAAGATCCCTGCCATTTACTGTTTACGTCCTGCCAGTATTTGTCATCCCAAAGTGCATTACTTCACACTTGCCTGGATTAAATACCATCTGCCACTACTCCACCCACGTTTCCAGCTGATCAATATCCATCTGTGTCCTTAGACAACCTTCACCATCTACAATTCCACCAATTTTCATGGTGTCAGCAAAATTGTTAATTAGACCATCTGCATTCTTATCCAAGTCATTTATATATAGTATATATATATAAAACAATCTCGTATAAATTCATAGCCTCAGATAAATTTACTGCATAGGAGTCCACTCAGCCCATTGCTCCATGGTAATCAAAAAGGAGTTATCAAAGCTGATCCCACTTCCCTGCTCATGGCCAGCCAGTTCCAGGGCTTGTATGCACTCCGCCTTGTGAGTCTCCAACTTGATGGCCTCAACATCGATTTCTCTAATTTCCGGTAACCCCACCCCTTCTTTTCTTCTCCCAACCCCACCCTCCTTTGTCTTCCCTTATTCCTATGTCTCCCTTCCCCCACCTTGATGACCTGCCCATCTCCTCTCCTCTCCTCCCCTCCGCCATCCTTATTCCATGGTCCACTGACCTCTCCTACCGGATTCCTTCTCCTTCAGCCCTTTGCCTCTTCTACCTATCGCCTCTGATTATTACATCTTCCCCTTTCCCCTCACCTGGACTCGCCTATCACCTGCCTGCGGGCGCTCATCCCCCTCCCCCCACCTTCTTATTCTGGCTTCTGCCCTTTTCCTTTCCAGTCCTGATGAAGGGTCTCGGCCCGAAACATCGACTGTTTATTTCCCTCCATGGATACTGCCTGACCTGCTGAGTTCCTCCAGCACTTTTTGTGTGTTGTTCCCGATTCCAGCATCTGCAGAATTTCTTGTGTCTCCTTGTTGCACTCGTAGCTGTCTTTCAAATGAGGTAAGAAATTTCTGCCTCCATTGCCCTTTCAGGCAGTGAGTTACAAACTCTCACCAATCTTTCCACATGCCCTCTCTCTTATATTTGTCAGTGACCTTCATGTCCTTCAACGATTGACCTCTCTGCTAAGGGAATAGGTCCTCCCTGGTCATCCTGTCCAGGGCCCTCATAATTTTATACACCTCAGATCCCTCATTCTCCTTTGTTCCAAAGAAAACCATTCCAGCCCAGCGTCACCTCATAAATGTAATTTTCCAGATCTGGCAACATCCTCATAAGTCTCTGCACTAACTCTCATGCTGTCACCTATCTCTATAAGGTGGTAATTAGACTAAACACGGCATAACTGTCTAAGTCTCTCATTTTTATACATTGCAATCAAATCTCCTCTCACTCTTCTTGCTAGTTCCTTGTTTAACAGTTATCGACTGCATATCCACTGTGCATTTACCAGTGTAAATTCAGGCCTTCTGATACCAACAATGCAATGTCCCCCTTTCTTTCCTTAGTGTTATTTCTTTTCTCCTTTTGGGCAGATTACAAATTGAACCAGATTATAGTTATATTTTTCATGTCTTGAGTTAAATAAAAGGAGCAATTGTTTTCCCCTTCTGCCAGGTACCTTTCCCCTCCACTGGAATCTGACCACATAATTAGCTCTTCATTATATTAGTGGAAAAGTGCTGCCTTGTTGCTATTGCACTCATTGAGATGAGATGCATCCAAATCTGTCTGATTGCAGTTGGATATAAAAGGTCCCATAGCACAATGTATGCAAGACTAGTAATATTCCTGGTCTTTCCTGACTAATATTTTTCTCCTATGCAAAGCAGATTAAATTAGTTATTTGTGCTGTTGGTCAGGCTTGCTGTGTGAAAGTTGTTTGCCATATTTGCCTATATAATTTTACTTTCAAAATGATTTGTCATATCTTTGGAATTTGAATGGTGACCTCTTCCTCATTCTCATGTTTTGCACAGTGTTGACGCTGCCTGTCAACATGATGAAATCCCTCATTGTTCCCCAGCACTCATTGGCTGCTATACCTTGTTCGCCCATTGTACTTCACTCCTGGTAGTTGGTTCATTAACCTCAAAGAAAGTGACTAAGAAGAAGGAGTACCCAGGGTGGCAGTTATCATAGTGTTGTGGTTCTTCCTGAAGGATGCTATCCCCATAAGTAGCCAATTGCCAAACACATCAATATAACAATACTCTTGGCATTCAGGGAATGGCACATTTGATTCCAAATCCTGTCAGGGATGAGAATTGCATGGTAAACGTCACGTGGGCTTGAAATAAAAGCTGGTGTCTTGAGTAATGCATTAGAATGTCTCTGGAACTGGAACTCAATAAGATTCTGTGCTCTTCCAGAGGGAATGGAAAAGTGAAATATCAATTTGAATTGTGTTTTAATTTAACTGTGAACAAAAATAATATATATCACGGAAAAGATTCACCTTTGGATACTAGTGCTAAATGCATGCATGGATATTGGCAGTGATTTGTACTCACCCCTTCACATTCATTTCTGTTAATTTCAGTTGACCAGTGGGAACTAAGTGTGTGGAAATGATACACCTGGAGACCAGAGGCAAAGATTTTCCCCTGCTCTATGATGCATGTTTCCTTTGGACCAGCTATCCTGAGGCTTCTATGTAGGGGCAAAGCTATCTTAGTGCAATAATTCAAATGCAGGATTAAAATAGGCATGTGTGGAATGCTATTGAAATGTTTAAGTATCTCCAATGTAAAGCTCTATATCATTACCTGCCATTGTCCTGTATGCCACTCAATTCTCCCAGTTGTCTTTGCCACTGACGGACTAAATTACTTAAATGCTCTCCCAAATGGCTTCTAATACTATACCTTTCACTATCTCTAGCTCACTGACAATTCTGCTCGTTCTCCAACCCCAAGTCTTGCTCTACTAAAACTCACCTTGTCCTTGGACTACATTAATATCCATTTCCACAAATTTAACACTATTGCACTTTTCACATTCTTTATGAACTAGCTTCTCTCTCCATAACATTCCATAGCCAATAGCTTTGGCCCACCTGTGGTTTCATGATTTCAGTTGTGCAAGTCCTCCTCTCTGGAGAAACTCTCTTGAACTCCTTTTAGTCACTTCCTAAACCCAAAGTTTATGTTCACCTGGATTATTCTTAACCTTTCCTTTGATGCTTTTATGACATTTTATTTCCTGTTAAGGGCCCCTTATTCATGAAAATTGCAGTTGCTTTATTTTCTAATTGTTACAAAGAATCTTGGATTTGTAGGTGAGATATGAACTTTTGAATGAAATATTAAAATATTTTTGGTACAATAGGATATTGATTCTCCAGTACAATGCAGGGCTGAATATCAAAGCATGACTCTGGCCCTCTCTGATTTCTGGGTTATGAATTTGGTTGGGAATGCAGGCTAGAGAATGGGAAAATTGGGGGCAAACTACCCTGGTGGTCATTGTTTCACGTTCATCGAACTGGATTAGTGTTGGCACGGGATGTCAAACATAGAGTCACAGAGTTGTACAGCACGGAAACAGGCCCTCCGACCCAACTTGTCCATGCCAACCAAGGTACTTTCTGAGCCTGTCCCATTTGCTTGCATTGGGCCCATATCCCCCTCTAAACCTTTCTTATCCATGTCCAAATGTTTTTTAAACATTGTAATAGTACCCATCTCTTTATTGGTATTGGTTTATTATCGTCACTTGTACTGAGGTACAGTGGAAAAACTTGTCTTGCATACCCATTATACAGGTCAATTCATTACACAGTGCAGTTACATTGAGTTAGTACAGAGTGCATTGAGGTAGTACAGGTAAAAACAATAACAGTACAGAGTAACGTGTCACAGCTACAGAGAAAGTGCTATACCCACCACCCTCTGTGGGAAAACTTGCCTCTCGGATCCCCTTTAAATCTTTCATCTTTCACCTTAAACCTATGCCCTCTAGTTTTAGACTCCCCTACCCTGGGAAAAAGACTGTCCATCCACCTTATCTATGCACCTGATGAATTTATAAGATCACCTCTCAGCCAGAGGAGAAAAGTCCCAGCCTATCTATCCTCTCCTTGTAAATCAAGCCCTCCAATCCCTGCATCATCCTAGTGAACCTTTTCTGCATGCTCTCTAGCTGAATCATATCCTTCCTATAGTATGGCCACCAGAACTGCACACACTATTTCCAGGTGCAGTCTCATCAATGTACAACTATAACATAACGTCCTAAGTCTTGTACTCAATGCCTCGTCCGATGAAGGCAAGCGTGGCGTACACCCTCCTCACCTCCTTGTCTATCTGCATCACCAATTTTAGAGAATGATGTACTTGTAACCCTGGGTGTCTCTGTTCTATAACATTCACCTGTCATTTCTGTGCAAGTCCTACCTTGATGTAACTTCCCAAAATACATCACTTCACACTTACCTGAGTTACATTCCTTCTGCCATTCCATTGCCCACTTTCCTAGTTGATCTAGATCCTACTGTAACCATAGACAACTGTCTTCACACCACACCACCAATCTTGGTATCATCCACAAACTTATTAATCATGCCATCTACATTCTCATCCAAATTGTTAATAGATATGGCAAATAACAGGGGACCCAGCACTGGTCACAGGCCTCCAATCTGAAAAAATAACTCCACTACCACTCTGACTCCTTTACCAATTTTGTATCCAATTGGCTAGCTCACCCTAAATCCGATGTAATCTCGTCTTCTGGGGCAGTTTACCATGTGGGATCTGTTGATGGCTTGCTCAGTGTAGGTAACTTAAATATGTGATCAGTGTAGGTAACTTTTAAAAATAGGTGAAATAGGGTAGTTTTTTTCTGTTCTGTTTTTTTTGTGATGCTGATTTATTAAAGAAATGATATTTATTATATTCTGCACTGAGAATCGAGTTAGTGCTCGATCTGGGCAAAGGACCTTGGCTTTTAAACCTTTTATTTTGTAATGTTTATAAAATGTTTTACATTATAGTTTCTGGATTTAATTTTTTTTTAATGTCCCAGCTTTAACTCAAGATAAGGGGTTAAGGGGACAAGGGTTGGGTTCTGACCCACTACCAATGTTAGACACAAGCCATTCCACAGCAAGAACATCACACAACAAAACAAAACTACTATCTGCCTCAACCCTGTGGTGAGCTGCTTGTGTCAGACAACGGGTATCAGCAGATCATCCTGAGGTGAGGAAGCCCCTGGGTCTGTTTTTTTTAAACAAATGTTCTGCAGGAATCTTTGGCCCAAGCCAACAAGTCTCCTGCCCTTAGATCATGCTGTTTCTTTCAGCATGGTTTGAGGTGTGCTTTTTTTTCTGGGAAGCCTGCTTCCAGTTGCCTGGTGATACTCTCTCTAATGCATTGTCCCTCTGAACAAGAATGGCTTCTGTTCTCATAGAAGAGTTTTGGCAGCCGGTGAGATTACTGGGGGTTGAAGCTGGCACTGAGATTCAATTCTTGTAAATGTCTTTGTCGCTCTGAACATTATTTAAAAAAAAGATATTTGAAGACACTGTTCATTTTTCTTAAAAATAAAACAAAAAACACACACCTCAAACAATTAAATTCATTTAAGCAAATTGAATTACATCAAATAAAATGTACAGATCAACAGAGCATTCAGTTATTTAACTCGCTGTGTCTGTGTGGACCCATCTACCTAAATCTTATTTCTCCTCTTGTATCCCCATCAACTCTCCCCTGATCCTCCTGCCACCCACCTACACCAGAAGCAATTTAAATTTTCCAATTAACCTACAATCTAACATGTGGGAGAAGCGACACAGTCACTGGGAGAAGATATGCCGTGCTGGAGGTCAGAATCGAACCTGGGTCTTTGGAACCGTGAAGCAGCAGCACTAACTGTTGCTCCACCACTCTGAAAAGTGACTTGCACCAAGTTAACTTGGCACTGCCTCAGCGGGCAGATTCTCCAGCCTAAAAGCTATGAAATCTGAGGAGTCGTGGAGTAATACTGCATGGACACGGGCCCTTTGGCCCAAATGGTCCATGCCAACCAAGATTCCCATCTAAACTAGTCCCATTTGCCTGCATTTGGCCTATATCCCTCTAAACCTTTCCTATCCTTATATCTGTCAAAGTACCTGTTAAATCTTATTAATATATCTGCCTCAACCTGCCTCCTCTGGCAGCTCATTCGATATATTCACTGCTCTCTGGGTGAAAAAGTTACCCTTGGGTTCCTATTAAATCTCTCCCCCTCAGCTTAAACTTATGCCCTCTATTTCTTGATTTCCCCAACCATGAGGGAAAAGACTTGTGCATTCATCCTATCCCTCATAAATTTTATACACCTCTATAAGGTCACCCTGTGATAAGAATCGCAAGAATTCTGTGCTTTCTCATTGAACTCCTTGAGGAATCCACCCAGCACACCAAAGCTTTCCTGAGGCTGACACTTTCTAGAATGGATGACGAACTTGAGCCTGAGGCTTGGGAGTCCCGAGCATCCACTCAGTTAACTACTTAAAGACCAACAGATCCAAGTGGATCTGAGGGAATCTCCTGGCTTTTAAGCAGAGGATCACCCAATATCAAATTGCTTTGATTCAGCTGGGATAAGATGGACCGATAATTCCAACAATCAACCATTTGAGGCATTGAGTTCAAGAGTCAGGAAGTTAGGTTGCAGCATTTTTTAAAAAAAATTACTCTGGTTAGGCCACATCTGGAAAATTGCATTCAATTCTGGTCACTCCATTATAGGAAGGATGTGAAAGTTTTGGAGAAGGTGCAGAAATGGTTTACCAGGATGCTGCCTGGATTAGATGACATGTGCCCATGAGGAGAGGTTGGACAAACTTGGGTTGTTCTCTCTGGAGCAGTGGAGGCTGAGGGGGATACCTGATAGAAGTTTATAAGATTGAGAGGCATAAATAGAGTAGACCACTGGTATCTTTTTCCCAGAGTCGAGATGTCTAATACTAGAGGGCAGGCATTTAAGGTGAAAGGGGGTAAGTTCAAAGGAGATGTGTGGGACAAGTTTTTTTTTTACAGAGAATGTGGTGGGTGCCTGGATTGCACCGCCAGGGTTGGTAGTGGAGGCAAATACAGTAGAGGCGTTTAAGAGGCTCTTAGCTGGGCACATGAATATGGAGGGATATGGACCATGTGTAGGCAGAAGGGACCAGTTTAGTAGACGTTTAATTACTAGTTTAATTCAGCACAACATCATGGGCTGAAGGGCCTGTTCCTGTGCTGTATTGTTCAATGTTCTACTCAGCATATGAACAAAATTTATTAATGAAAAAAGTCTTCAGAGGACTCGAGGGCTTCAGTTCAGAGGACTTCGGAGCAGCTGAGTTTTTTCTGTTTATCACTTTTATTAGTGTTTTAAGTATAAGGGTTAGATTTTTATAACTTTCCTTAGTAAATGTTTTAAAAGTTTTTTCTAACTAGTTGAGTGGGGGCTGGACTGCGCAGGCGCGGTGCGGGCAGCTTGAAAAAGCAAACAGCCTATAGAGCAGGCAGCGTCGGAGCGGGCAGCTGAGTGAGTGGGAGCAGAGTGTTCTGGGCTTTGGCTCAAGGGGCTTCGGTGTGAAGGGGCAAGGAGGGTAAGTAGCTGGTAAGTAGGTAAAGGTAAGGTTTACCTGTTGTCTATTATAGATTTGTAGGTGGGATTAACTAGGGGGAAAGAAAAATAAGGTAGTCAGATGGAGGACATGGTCATATGCTGCAGCTGTTTGATGTGAGAACTCGTGGACCTTGCTGTGGTCCACGATGGCCACATCTGCAGTAAGTGCTTGAAGCTGGAGGAACTTCAGCTCAGAGTTGATGAGCTGGAGTCACAGCTACAAACACTGTGCAGCATAAGGGAGGGAGAGAGTTATGTAGACACAGTCCATCAGGAGGCAGTCAGCCCCCTTAGAGCAGGTACATCTGAGGTTCAGGATGCAGATAGAATGGTGACTGTCAGGGGAGGGAAGAGGAAGAAGAAGTCAGGCAGGCAGACAGAGCAGGGAACCCTGGAGGCTGTTCCCCTCAGAAACAGGTTTTCCGCCTTGGAGGCTGTTGAGGGGGATGACCTGCAGGGGCCTAGCTGCAGTAACCAGGTCTCTGGCACTGGGACTGGTACTGTTGCTCAGAAGGGAAGGGTGGGAAAGAGACATGCGGTAGTGATAGGGGACTCGATAGGGAAACAGATAGGAGGTTCTGTGGCAGTGAGCCTAAATCCCGGATGGTATGTTGCCTCCCAGGTGCCAGGGTCCGGGATGTCACTGATCGGGTCCACAGGATTCTTGAGCGGGAGGGAGAGCAGCCAGAAGTTGTGGTCCATGTTGGCACCAACGACATAGGTAGGAAGGGGAATGAGGTCCTGAAGAGCGAGTTCAGGGAGCTAGGCAGAAGACTGAGGAACAGGACCTCAAGGGTAGCAATCTCGGGATTGCTGCAGGTGCCACGCAATAGTGAAGGCAGGAATAGGAGGAGGTGGCAGATAAATGTGTGGCTGAGAAGTTGGTGCAGGAGGGAGGGTTTTAGATTTCTGGATCACTGGGATCTCTTCTCGGGAAGGTGGGACCTGTACAGAGAGGACGGGTTACACCCGAACCAGAAGGGGGCCAATATCCTTGCGGCTAGGTTTGCTAGGGTGGTTCAGGAGGGTTTAAACTAGTTTGTGAGGGGGAAGAGAACCAGAGGAGTAGGTCAGAGGAAGAAAGGAATGGGGAAAAGTTAGATCAAACAGGTAGAGAGGCTTTGGGGAAGGAGAAGCAGAATACAGGCTATAAAAGTAGTAAGGTAGATGGACTGAAGTGTGTTTACTGAAATGAAAGAAGTGTCAGAAATAAGGGAGATGAACTGAGGGCTTGGATAAGTATGGGGGACTATGATATTGTGGCTATTACTGAGACGTGGCTGACGTCAGAGCAGGAGTGGATATTGAATATTCCTGGTTTTCGGTGTTTTAAGAGGGATAGGGAAGGGGGGATAAGAGGAGGAGGGGTGGCAATACTGGTCAGGGACACTGTTACGGCTGTGGAAAGGATGGATGTTGTAGAAGGATCATCTCTAGACTCTCTATGGGTGGAAGTAAGGAACAAGAAAGGAGCAGTTACTCTACTAGGAGTATTCTATAGGCCCCCCGGTAGCAGTAGAGATATAGAGGAGCAGATTGGCAGGCAGTGTATGGAAAGAAGCAAAAATAACAGGGTTGTTATAATGGGAGACTTCAACTTCCCAAATATACACTGGAACCTGCTTAGTGCCAAAGGTTTAGATGGGACGGAATTTGTTAAATGTGTCCAGGAGGGATTCCTGATGCAGTATGTTGACAGGCCAACTAGAGGGAATGCCATGCTAGATCTAGTTTTAGGAAATGTACCTGGACAAGTGAAGGATCTATTGGTGGGTGAGCATTTGGGGGACAGTGACCATTGCTCCATAACCTTTAAAATTGTCATGGACAGGGACAGGTGCAGAGAGGACAAGAAGATATTTAATTGGGGAAGGGCGAACTATGAGGCTATAAGGAGAGAACTTGGGAGTGTAAAGTGGGATGTCCTTTCTTAAGGGAAATGTACCATGGAGATGTGGTCGATGTTCAGGGATCTTATGCAGGATGTTAGGGATAAATATGTCCCGGTGAGGCAGAGAAGGAATGGCAGGGTGAAGGAGCCGTGGGTGACGAGAGAGGTTGAACGACTAGTTAGGGAGAAGAAGGTAGCGTACATAAGGTATAAGCAGCAAAGTTCAGACAGGGCCCATGAGGAATATAGAGTAGTGAGGAAGCTACTTAAGAAAGGGCTGAGGAGAGCTAGAAGGGGACATGAAAAGGCATTGGCTAGTAAGGTTAAGGAAAATCCCAAGGCCTTTTTCACCTACGTGAAGGGTAGGAGGGTGGCTAGGGTAAGGGTAGGTCCGATTAAAGACAAAGGTGGGAGAATGTGCCTGGAGGTGGCGGAAGTGGGAGAAGTTCTCAATGAATACTTCTCTTCAGTATTCACCAAGGAGAGGGGTCTTGATGACGCGGAAGGGAGTGCTGGTAAGGGTAATGTTCTCGAGGTTGTAGATATCAAGAGAGAGGATGTGTTGAAGTTGTTAAATAATATCAAGACGGATAAATCTCCGGGTCCTGACAAGATTTTCCCCAGGCTGCTTCGAGAGGCGAGGGAGGAGATTGCTGAACCGCTGGTAAGGATCTTTGAGTCCTCGTTGTCCACGGGGATGGTGCAGGAGGATTGGAGGGTGGCGAATGTTGTCCCCTTGTTCAAAAAAGGTAGTAGGGATAGTCCAGGGAATTATAGACCGGTGAGTCTCACGTCTGTGGTGGGTAAGCTGTTAGAAAGGATTCTAAGGGATAGGATCTATGAACACCTGGAGAATCATGGACTGATTAGGGACAGCCAGCATGGCTTTGTGAAGGGAAGATCTTGCCTCACAAGCCTGATAGAGTTCTTTGAGGAGGTGACCAGGAAGATTGATGAGGGTAGTGCGGTGGATGTGGTCTATATGGATTTTAGTAAGGCGTTTGATAAGGTACCTCATGGTAGGCTTCTTCAGAAGGTCAGAGGCCAAGGGATCCAGGGAAGCTTGGCTGTGTGGATTAGGAATTGGCTTGCCTGTAGAAAGCAGAGGGCTGTGGTGGAAGGAGTGCCCTCAGATTGGAGGGCAGTGACTAGTGGTGTCCCGCAGGGATCGGTTCTGGGACCTCTACTTTTTGTGATATTTATAGATGACTTAGATGAGGGGGTGGAAGGCTGGGTTAGTAAGTTTGCGGACGACACTAAGATAGGCGGTGTTGTGGATAGTGTGGAGGGCTGTCGGAACTTACAGAGGGATATTGATAGGATGCAGAGCTGGGCTGACAAGTGGCAGATAGAGTTCAATCCGGAGAAGTGTGAGGTGGTACACTTTGGAAGGACAAACTCCAGGGCAGAGTACAGAGTAAATGGCAAGGTACTTGGCAGTGTAGAGGAGCAGAGGGATCTGGGGGTTCATATTCACAGTTCACTGAAAGTTGCCTCACAGGTGGATAGAGCAGTTAAGAAGGCCTATGGGATGTTAGCTTTCATAAGTCGTGGGATTGAGTTTAAGAGCCGCAAAGTGATGATGCAGCTTTACAAAACTAGTTTTGGTTGCCGCATTATGGTAAGGATGTGGTGGCATTGGAGAGGGTGCAGAGGAGATTTGCCAGGATGCTGCCTGGATTAGAGCGTATGGAATATGAGGAGAGGCTTAAGGTGCTAGGGCTTTATTCACTGGAAAGGAGGAGGATGAGAGGAGACGTGATAGAGGTATATAAAATATTGAGAGGAATAGATAGACAGTCAGCGCCTCCTTCCCAGGGCACCAATGCTCAAGACAAGAGGGCATGGCTTTAAGGTTATGGGTGGGAGGTTCAGGGCAGATGTCAGGGGGAGGTTTTTCACCCAGAGAGTGGTTGGTGCATGGAATGCACTGCCTGGGATGGTGGTGGAGGCAGATACATTGGACAGGTTCAAGATTTTGTTGGATAGGCATATGGACAAATGTGAGATAGAGGGATATGAGGGAGGAAAGGGTTAGATAGTGTGAGGGTGGTTTGATGGACGGCACAACATGGTGGGCCGAAGGGCGTGTTTTGTGCTGTATAGTTCTATGGTACTACTCTTTCAAACTTTATTTGAATGTTCCAGAGTTTAGCTTCTGAACAGTGGAAAATGGGTAATCTTCTTCAAACTTCAATAAAGGATTTCACTAAGCTTACCCCTTTAGTTACAAAGTTTGATCAAGTTTTAAGCACAGTTCTAATTTTAACTGCAGCAATTATTTTGCAGAGCATGCTATAATTTTCACAAATGTTGGTTACAATGTGTAGTTTAGGAGATGTTTTAAAGAGGAAACCCTTCTGATGGATTTATTATTGAAAAGCATATTTGGATGCCTTTGTGTTGACAGACAGAAGTTACCTTGATTTTCTTTGTTCTTCCTTTCCAATAGTTTTGTACAAATTATGACCTTTTATTAATTTCCTGCTTTGTTCTTCAGCGTAAATTGTAAAGGAAAATGTTAAATTGTTTTCCTGTTTAGGAGATGAATTTCCTTCTGTGACATCAGAACCTGCCACAATGCTGTACAGACACTGAAATACTATTGAATTATAGAAGCATAGTTATTATTGTAATATAGGAAATGGACAGCCAGTTTCCTGTTAACAGCAGTATGATAACATGCACATAATGTGTTTTATTTGTGATGTTGATTGAGGGATATATGCCAGGACTGTGAGAATTATTTCAAATACAAAACATTGCTGAGCCACATTCTTAAATCATTGTGGACATTGTTGTAAAGGCATTTCCATAGTGTCATTGCATAGACTTTCAGGATTTAGTCCCATTGACAATGAAGGAACAACAATGTATTTCCAAGTAAACACTGGTCAGGGGTGTAAGTTGGAGGGGAACTTGCAGGTGGTGGTTCCCCTGTAGCTGTTCTTGGTGGTAGAGGGTCCATTTTTGGGCAAAGATATTGGAATAGCCAAGGCATGTAACAGCAGATGGCACATTCTACAGCTACAGAATGCCACTGGTGGGTGTATATTTTTGATCCAGTCTTTATCCATGGAAAACACTAAAATGATATTCGTGCAGGAAGGAATCCGCTCTTGGGAGAAGCTGGCTGGCACAGTGCTAGATGCAACTTAATGAATAAATGAGGGGATAAATATGTTTATTTACTGCAGAAATGAATCACCAGTTTACTAGCAGAATGTTTGGAAACTGGGTGAAAGGTGATTGGAATGCATGGAATTTGCAACCTGCTTGTAAAATAGTTTAATGTTGATTGATGCTTTGTTTCCTTGACTATCTGTTCAAGTGACTAAACCTGTTTGAAGTAGTGACCTTGTCAGATTGCATGTAACAAAAATCTAAATCAAAATAATCTGTAAATTGCAATCAAGTTAAGGTGACTATAACGTTTTTAACTATGTTGTCAAAATACAGAGTGTGTCTAGAAGTTGATTAGACAAGCCCTGGAGTAGCGAGGAGGCATGAGTATATTGGGACAATGAGCTGGATGATTGTCAGGGACTATAGTCGAGAGTGTATGACTGCAGCCCACCTTTTGGCATAAGCACTTATTCCCATCGCTAGCACATAATGACTGCGATGTCTACCATCTGTAAAGTGTTCTGCAGTTACTCACCTAAGTACTCTTTCCAGTGAGACCAAGTGTAGATTGGTGACCATTTTGCAGAGCACCTGTGCTCAGTCTGCAACAGGCGTTGTGAGCTTCTGGTTGCATGTCAGTTCAACTCTCCTTCCTACTCCCACACCGACCTGTCTGTCCTTGGCTTCACTGTGGCAGCGGAGAAGGCCAAGCACAACCTAGAAGAACAACACTCCGCGTTCTGCTTGGGTAGCCTACACCACAATGGTATGAACATTGACTTTTTTCCAATTTCAGGTAACCCACTCCCCCGTGTTCCTTTCCCACTTGACCAACCAGGGTCTCTCCCCTTTGTTCACCTTTTCTATCTCTCCCTCATTATCTAGACTTATCACCCTCCCCTCACCTGGTTCCAAGTGGGAATGTCTCCTTTGGAATGGGGTGGGGGTGCGGTGGGATATGTCTGGTGGTGGAAACAAAGGTAGTGGAAATTACTGACCTGTTGAATGTGGAGACTTGTGGAGTGGAAGGAGAGTGGGTGAGAGCAGCTGTGGGAAATGGAGGGGAAGCCACGGTTAATGCAGAGGGAAGACATCTTGGAAGTACTGGTGTCGAAAAGACTCATCATCAAAACAGAGACAGTGGAGAAGAAGAAACTGGGAGGGTGGGATGGGGTACTTACAGGAAGCAGAAAATAATCAATGTTAATGTCGTGAGATGCAGAAAGTGATCATGCAGACGCAGCAAGCAGCAAGGAAGGGAGTTTGAGAATAAAAGTAAATAAATCTTGCTGAGCTTCTGCTGGTGAGACTTCAGTATTGTGTGTACAGTAGTTTCAGTCTTTGTTCCAAGAGGATATACTTGCCTTGGAATTTAGTGTATTGTGGATTTATTAGTTAGATTCCTGAAATGAGAGGATTGTCCTTTGAGGAGAGAGGGGCCTTGCACACTGAAATTCAGAAGGAACAGAGGTGATCTCATTGAGAGATTAAAATATTCCAAGAGGGATTGACAGGGTGGATGCCAATTAGTTGTTTTCTACGGCTGGGGCGTCTAAATATCCAGAAAGTGCGGCATAATCACCGAACAAGTTGTCTGACATTCAGGACTGAGATGCATTTATAAGCTGCTGCAAGTCTTTACCTCAGAGGGAAAGTATGTTCAATATTTGAGTATATTTGAGGCTGAATGATTTTGGGCGTTGATGGAAAATCAGAGGAGATAGGAATAGATGAGGAAGTGGATGAGGCATAGGATCAGCACAGGAATTTTAATGCGTCTGCTTTTGGAAGTGCACCACACACACATTGTACACATGCCAACATACATGCATATAAAGTGCTAACAACAATTTCAATGAAATTCCATGTGCCACAAACCCATCAGAAATAACATATCCCCACCATCTGTATGTTATTGCTGTTGGGTTAAGACCATTCATTCTATGAGAAGTAGCAATTGATGAATGTGATGGCTGACCTGTTAGAAGTCCACAGAGGGTGTACTTATTTTAGCAAAAACCATCTCCAATTATTGCAACACTGAGAGCAGTACTAAATAAATAGATTTCTATGCTTCAGGAAGTTCAGAAAGATAGGATTGTCTGTGAATCTCAAATAAACTATGGAATGTTAGCCTTTTCCTCGAAACAAAATCGATCAGTGCCCCCTATTGTTCCAGGAACCAACAAAGATTTGATGACTAAATGACCTCATTCTGCATTCAATTCTACATTTAATTCAGTTGCCTGAAGTCCAGTTTTTGCAAAAAGTATTCATGTCACTTTTTATCTGTTCTCAGGAAGGGGAAAACTATGAAATAGCTCCATTACATTCATTGGACAGTCAAAATCCTTGTTTAACAGCTGTAAGAAAACACTAACGGTGCATGCAAGAATACCAAAAAACAGATTGTGAATTCAGAATTAACACCATTTCTACAGGTGACACACCTGACTTGGTGCCATTCTACTGAATACTGACTGATGTAATGTAGCAGTTAGCGTAACACTATTACAGCGCCAGCGACCCAGGTTTAATTCCCGCCGCTATCTATAAGGAATTTGTACGTTCTCCCCACGTTTGCGTGGGTTTCCTCTGGGTGCTCCGGTTTCCTCCCACATTCCAAAGATGTACAAGTTAGGAAGCTGTGGGTGTGCTATTTTGGCATCGGAAGCGTGGCGACACTTGCAGGCTGCCCCCAGAACACTCTACTCAAAAGGCGCATTTCACTGTGTGTTTCGATGTACATGTGACTAATAAAGAAATCTTACAATCTTGTGTTTTCCTAATATTGGTCACCCCCAGGTTACGGCAGGCTTTCATTCCTGTGAACTATACGTAACCTGAACAAATCGGAAATGTGGCCATGAATCAGGTTCCCCCACAGCAGAAGATGCCTGCAAACCCACAGCAGCTGGCAAATCCATTCCGCCGGTGTCCCCAGTCTTTGTTCACGTGTATGGGCTGTGCATAAGTTGGGTGTTCATAACCTGTGAGGGACCTACAGATGTTTTTTTTCTTTCCACCACTGTATCAATCTCCACTAACATCTGAACTCCCTGCTGACAGTGTCCCAGTGTTCTTCAGCTTGCTGCCTGCCAGCATGGTTTACTGTGCATACGTTCTGAACAAGTCCAAAAATCTCTTTGAAATTCTGCCACTGCATACAATATCAACCAAATGAAATATAAACAGTATGGGGAGGAAGAGAAGTATAGCTAGAAGCTCTGGCTCAACTCTGGTGTGGCCTGTGAGGAATTTGCATGTGAGACTGCGTGCATGCCCTCCAGGTGCTCTGGTTCCCTGCCACATTCCAGAGACATCCAGGTTGATAGATTAATTGACCCTATAAACTGCCCCTTGTGTGTGGTAGAGGGGGAAGTTGATGGGAATGTGGGGAGAATAAAATGGGATAAGTATGGGATAGGTGAGTGATGTTTGGCAAGGACACAGTGGGCTGAAGTGTGTGTTTCTGTGATGTATGACTCTGTGACTGCAATATACAAGACAATCTATGCAAACAGTGCATAGCTATTATTTTGTAAAAGTTTATAAGCAGAATATGACTACTTAAACTTTTATTGCAGCAGACTATTTTCTTGACAAGCGACATGTTCATTTTATATAGAAAACTTCTTTATTTGTTATGCATGCTGTATCTTGCAGATTAGCAATCCACTCAATCATTTCACACTTAACATCATCTACATGCCAGAATACACTTTGTTCCCACCAGAAAGATCAAGAGATTCATCTGTATTACTTTGAAATATCTGGTAGTGCCTCATTCATTCCTAATCACATTTTAACTCTTTTTTTCTCCCTACTGGGGATGCTGGTGTGGAAGAGGACATTGATATTGGTTTGCTTATCCTTGCGGTGAATTTGGAGGATCTTGTGGAAACGATATTAGTGGTATTTTCCAAGGCCTTGAGATACCGATTTAGTTCGGGTCTCAGAAGCATATAGGAGGATAGGGATCATTTGTAGACCATGAGTTCCGTGCCAGGTCTGATGTCTTCACCATCAAATACCCTTTTCCTCAATGACTAAAGGCTGTGCTGGTGCATTGAAGATGATGATGAATTTCATCATTGATTTTGGCCATCACCAAGAGGTCGCGCCTGAGATTTGGAAAGTGGTCCATGTTTTCCAAGATCTCGGCATGAACCTTTTATTGTTGGAGGGCAGTGTGGCGCAGCAGGAGCGGGTTAGCAGAGAACCTTTGACTTGCAGCTGTTGAGTATGTGGCCCATCCCCTCATGTACTTAAGTGAATGAGTTGACAATGTCTTGGAACTCGGTCTTCAAGCATGCACAAACTTGAACATCATCTATAGCTCTGCTTGCTGAGGTTTGGGTGACCTTGGTTCTGGAGTGAAGTCCCCATAGGTTGAACAGGTTACTAATAGTAGTGAAGGTTAGCTCCACTCCCACAAGAAGTTGTTGGAGATGAAGTGCAACATTGTAGTGAGAAAGAACGTAGGGACAATGACAGCTTTGTTTAACACTGAGATGGGTTCTGTTATAGACCCATTGGTTAGTATCATGGTTTACATGTCATCATGGAGCAAATATATGATAGAGATGAGTTTAAGGAGGGTGTTCTATAGTGCGAAGAAGGCCATGTATAGTGGCTACTGCTGCTGTCTTAATTTTTCTTGGTGTTGCTGTTCAGTGAAGATCATGCCACTATACCTCTAGATTAACACAATGCACACCTCTGATTAAGGGAACAACCCTTTGGCCACTGGGAGAGTTGAGGAACCCTGATGATGACTTTCCCTGTGGCAGAGAACAGGGAGAACCTCTTTATAGTTACCACAGTCAGATTTGTCTCCTTTCCAGAAGATGGTCACAATTGTGGTTTCTCTGGGGTCCCCTGTTTATATCCTCCTCTCCCCAGATGTGGACAGTAAGGTTGTGGGTTTTTTTAAATTGAAGCTCTTCCCACTATGTTTTAGGAGTCTGCTAGGGATACCATTTTCCTCCTGATGCCTTGTGATTTCTGGGACATGGCTTTCTCAACCTTGTCAACTTATGACCAGTGCTAGGATCAGTCTAAGTCTCTTGTTGTTCATCATGCACATTAACGAGTTAGAATGCAGGTGGCATGATTAGTAAATTTGCAGATGACGCCAAAATTGGTGGTGTGGTGGACGGTGAAGAAGGTTGTCTAAGGTTCTAGATCAACTAGGAAAGTGGGCAAAGGAATGGCAGATAGAATTCAATGCAAACAAACAGGAAGTGATGCATTTTGGGAAGTTAAAGTAGGGCAGGATATACACAGTAAATGACAGGGCCCTGGGGAGAGTTGTAGAACAGAGAGACAGAGGGGTACAAGTACCTAGTTCCCTGAAAGTGGCGACATGGGTAGATGTGGTGAAGAACATGTATGGCACACTTGCCTTCATTGGATGGGGCATTGAGTACAAACATTGGCATGTCATGTTACAGCTGTACAAGATATTGGTGGGAATGTATTGTGTGCAGTTATGATGGCTATTCTATTAGAAAGGATATGATTAAGCTAGAGAGGGTGCAGAAAATATTCACAAGGATGTTGCTGGGATTGAAGGATTTGACTAATAAGTAGAGACTGGATGGGCTGGGACTGTTTTCCCTGAAGTGTAGGAGGCTGAGGAGTGACCTTGTAGGTTTATAAAATCACCAGGGGCGTAAATAAGGTGGATGGTCAGTTATTTTTCCCACGGTAGAGAAAGGTTTAAAGTGACGGGAAAGATTTCAACGGGACCTGAAGGGCAAGTTTTTTTCACACAAAGTGTGGTGGGTATATGTAGCGAACTGCTAGAGGAAGTGGTAGAGGCAGATACAATTACAATGTTTAAAAGACATTTGGACAGGTTCCTGGACAGGAAAGGTTTAGAGGGATATGGACCAAGTGCAGGCAAATGGGACTTGCTCAGGAAGGTACCTTGGTTGGCATGGACAAGTTGGGCTGAATGACCTGTTTCTGTCCTGTAGGACACAATGACTCCAGGAGGAATTAAGAAAGTTGGATTCATCCTGCTGCCAAATATTGGTATGACACCAAGAACATTCCCAGCTAGGATTAAATGGAAATCCTCCTATTTATATTCCATACTCTAATTCAAGAGCACCTTAGCACTTGTGTTAGCATACCAAGAAATAAGCAGAACTCTCTGAGCTTGCGTTGCCCTTGCTATATTAGTAAACATGGGCGGGTATGGATAGCTGCGTGTTTTATATACCCCAACCCCCAGATACCATTCCTCTGGCTGTAAACAAATACCTTCAGAACAGCGGATCAAGCAGTACTCGTTCGATTGTACAGAGAGGCAGTAAGAATTCCTAAGCACTCAGAAAAAGTTTATTCGCAATGATTGTTGCATTTCATGGAGAACTGAATGTGTGAGGTTGGATCTAATAGATGCACAGGTGAGCCCGTTATTCCTTTTCTATAATGAATCCTTTAGAAAAGTCTGGTCACAAATAGACCTGCTTCCTCACGTATTAGCTACTCTTATCCGTTGCAGCTTCTCTTAAAGGATCTTTGTAATAGGAGATTCTATTGTTACCACAAGATTGGGGCCTCTTTTGCTCCGCTGGTTCCTGCTATTTTTTTTGTCAACTTTTTCTTGCCACCCAGTTTGTGGTCTTGTTTGATCTCTTTTGGTGGTGGGAGGTGGAAGAAGCAACAGGATCAAATTGCTATTTGAACACAGAGGTGAGTGCCAAGGCTTTTCAATTGGCTCAGAAGTTATTAACCAATTAAGGTTTGAGATCCAAAACTCATCCTCGTTCTTTTTGTGAGACTTACCGGTTCAGTTATGAACCAAACAGAATAAAACTCGTTGAGAAGCAGCTGAAATAATCCATCCCCTTGTTTCCAATATATTTGGGGAAATACTGCTTGTTTACTGAAGATTAGAATTTTAAATAAAGGGGAAACACAGTTAACAAACTTAACAAGCTAACCTGTGAGATAGGACACATAATTTGTTGACATTTCTGTTAAACTCCTCTCAATCATTACTGGAATACAACAAATTATGCTCAGATAGTGCCCAAGAATCATAACCTTTGTGTAAATCAGACTATACAGCTTCCTCTTCTGAGATAAAGTCGGTGTTCAACTTTTATTGTACAATGAATGCTAAGAGGGAAACTGTTGACTTATGTATCTCATTTATCAGGCATTCGATTATTTTTGTCATAAAGGTAACTATCACAAACTTTTTTTGTCAAAGATTACAACTGTTGAGAGTGGTGGCTCATTCAGTGCACTATTATTATTTACTCGGATACATGCCTGACATTATAAGTGAAGCACAGTTTAATTTTCAGATTGTAAAAGTATATGTTCCTCAGAAACCAAAAGATGGCAAATACATTTTGCTGCTTGTTCATGGCAATCTAATAGTATAATGCATCTTCCAGATTTATTACACAGAATTATTTAGGGCAAATGTGTGTATCATACTAAGGCAGTCCTGCTTGTAATGGGATTATTAATAGTGTTTAATTTCATTGTGATATTTTGAGATTGGAACATGGAAATAACCAGATGGTTAACATCTTTTGTGTCAAATTCCTCTCGCTGCTATTTCATTATGGGGTTTAACCCTTTTAATTGTCTACTGTAATTCTGCAAAGACTTAGTAAGAATGATGTTGCATTTTTTTAATGTATTGCATAATCTGTGGTTAGGCAGGTACCAAGAAATTCCCATATTCTAAGGGAACATTTCTAAAGATGGTGCAAGGAACTGTTGTGCTTTAAATTATAGGATATATGGAAAGGTCTGTCACAATAGACGGAAATAGTTTACCGATATATATTAGTAGAGGCCCTGGATAGACAAGGGTGCAGTGAGGGGTTTAGGTATGCATTTAAGTGCACGCAATGAAAGCTGAGCTTTTTGTTTTCAAAAACGTTTATCTATATTTTCAATCTGACATCTCTCACACACATCTTCCCTGTTAAGTGATGGTCCATCATTTTCATGAAGGCAATCACCCATGACAGTGGTTCCCAACCTGGGTGCGAGGCACCCCCTCCCCCTAAGAGATGCTCTTGGGAGTGGGAGGGGCTCCAAAGACTACAGAGGATCCATGGGGTTTTAATAATATTGAAGTAATTTAGTTAGAATGTTCACAACAAAGGTAAAAATAAATAAATATTTACTCAGTACACCAGCTTTCCCAGTTGCAACAGTGGTCCGACAGTGGTCCTGGGAGAGTCCCAATAGGAGTGGTCTATGACAACATCGAGCATTTCTTGGCCGGGTGGGGGGGGGAAGCAAGGACAGGATACATTTTTCACTGAGTGTGGACAAATGGGAGTTACCTCAGGTTTTAAAAACAGTGACTTCCCCTTACTGAGGTATAATAGTATCAGGGAATCAAGTGAAGGATTTGCCCTGCACAGGCACTAACAGTCGTAGGCTGGTGTGTGGTTAATTCTGTGCTCTGCATTGTAGTTGGTATTGGTTTATTACTGTCACTTGTACCGAGGTACAGTGGAAAAACTTGTCTTGCATACCGATCGTACAGGTCAATTCATTACACAGTGCAGCTACATTGAGTTAGTACAGAGTGCATTTAGGTAATACAGCTAAAAACAATAATAGTACAGAGTAAAGTGTCAGAGCTACAGAGAAAGTGCAGTGCAGGTAGACAATAAGGTGCAAGGTCACAACAAGGTAGATTGTGAGGTCAGAGTCCATCTCATCGTATAAGTGAACCATTCAATAGTCTTATCACCATGGGATAGAAGCTGTCCTTGAGCCTGGTGGTATGTGCCCTCTGGCTCCTGTATCTTCTACCTGATGGAAGAGGAGAGAAGAGACAATCACCCGGATGCATGGGGTCTTTGATTATGCTGGCTGCTTCACCAAGGCAGCGAGAGGTAAAGACAGAGTCCATTGAGGGGAGGCTAGTTTCCATGATGCACTGGGCTGTGTCCACAACTCTCTGCGGCTTCTTGTGGTCCCGGACAGAGCAGTTGCCGTACCAAGCCATGATGCATCCAGATAGGATGCTTTCTATAAAAGTGCACCAATAAAAGTTGGTGAATGTCAAAGGGGACATACCGAATTTCTTTAGCCTCTTGAGGAAGTAGAGGCGCTGGTGAGCTTTCTTGGCCGTGGCATCTACGTGATTTGACTAGGACAGGCTGTTGGTGATGTTCACTCCCAGGAACTTGAAGCTCTCAACCATCTCTACCTCGGTACCATTGATGTAGACAGGTGCATGTACTCCACCCCCTTTCCTGAAGTCAATGACCAGCTCTTTTGTTTTGTTGACATTGAGGGAAAGGTTGTCATCATGGCACCATGCAACTAAGCTCTCTATCTCCTTCCTGTACCCCCACTCATCATTGTTTGAGATGCAGCCTACTACGGTGGTATCATTTGCAAACTTGTAGATGGAGTTAGAGCAGAATCTGTCCACAGAGTCATGAGTGTATAGGGAGTAGAGTAGAGGGCTGAGGACACAGCCTTGTGGGGCACCAGTGTTGAGAATAATCGTGCTGGAGGTATTGCTGCCTATCCTCACTGATTGTTGGTCTGAAAGTCAAGAATCCAGTTACAGAGGGAGGTATTGAGTCCCAGGTCTCAGAGTTTGGTGACGAGTTTGCTTGGAATTATAGTATTGAAGGTAGAGCTGTAGTTCCTCTGCTTATCACTGAACATTTGTGTATCAAAGACACTGTCGGAGGTTAATTAACTTTTTTTTCAAAAATATTGCAAATATAAAATACATTACATTCTTACATTCCACTTTTATTTCCCGAACATAGAACAGTACAGCATGGGAAAAGGTCCCTTCGGCCCACGATGTCTGTGCTGACCATGATGCCAATCCAAACTAATCCCCCCAGTCTGCACGTTCTCTATACCTCCCCCCCCCCCATTTCCTGCCTGTTCATGTGCTTATCTAAATGCCTCTCAAACATTGCTATCATATCTGCTTCCACCACCTCTCCTGTCAGCACATTCCAGAGACCTACCACTTAAAAAAAAATCCTTGCCTAGTAAATCTCTCTCAAACTTTCCGCCTTCTCACCTTAAACCTATGCCCTCTAGTATTTGACATTTCCTCCCTAGGAAAAAGATTCTGACTGTCTAGAAAACAATCCATGTTTGTCTAACCCCTCCTTATAGCTAATACTCTAATTCAGGCAACATCCTGGTGAACCTCTTCTGCATCCTCTCCAAAGCCTTCCTGTAATGTGGCCACCAGAACTGCACACAATACTCCAAATGTGGCCTAACCGAAGCTTTATCCAGCTGTTACGTGACTTGTTAACTTTTAACCATATGCCTTCTTTACCACCCTCTACTTGTGTTGCCACTTTCTGGAGCTATAAACTTGCACCCCAAGATCCCTCTGTGCATCAGATAATCTGAGGAACTTTTACACAGGTTCCAGCACCTTGGTTTGCAGTGGTGGGAGGGCTTTCTCCATTGAGCTTTTGTTGTGACTGTACCAAATTTGAGTGCATCCCTCAGCACGTGGTCCTGGCCTGCAGCACTCCATCAAGCACTCGAAGATCAGCAAAGTTTGGGTAAACCAGAGGACATTTTTCACCAAGCTGGTCATCTATCAGCAGCAGGTGGTGTTTGCCTCTGTATGTGTGTGTATGTGTTTCCCTGGCTATGGCACATGGAGCACAGAGTCCTGTGGTAACCTCAACTAAGACCACTGTATCTCTGTCCAGATCTTCCTGGCAAACATTCTTTGGAGAAGGAGGTGGATGATGGTATCATCCCACCTGGGGACAACATGCTGTGTTGCTGATATTCTGGTTGTGTGAGGAGGATCTGGCAGAGACAGTCTTCCTCTCCACCAGCCAAGCAAGATCATGGTACTTTATGTTAAAATCAGTGATCGGATAAATCTCTGCAATCTAGTTTTCTATTCGCATGCACTAAGTCATTGTTATCTAGATTTGACTGGTGAATGCTGCCTCAAGAGAGGTTCATCATTTATGGCTTTACTTGTAAGTACCAGATAGAATGAATATTTTGTCCTTGATTACAGCCATCCTACCACTATCATCCTACTCAATGCTGTGCTGAATCTGCTTACAAGCTCAACATCCTACTAGATTGTGAGCTGGGTCTCTAGCCCAAAGATTGTTGATTCCATCTCCAGGACATTTCCTCCTCAGTCCCTTCCACTTTTCGTCTGCAGCTGAAACCCTCTTCACTAAAATTTGCCCATCTCAGACTCAGTTCTGTTAATGCTCCATTAGTAAGCTTGTCATCCCCATTCTACAACATCCAACTCATTCAAAACTCCACTGCCCCCACTAGCTCCCATTTGCCCATTATCCTGTCCTTAATGACCCACCAACACCTGACATTTGTGTTTAATATTTTAAAACAGCTTTTAGATTATTTTATTTCTTTATTTAAAATACTAATTTTTATTTTTCATTTTATTTTTAATTGTTTTTAAAAGTTGCTGAATGTCAGACATTCAAAAATCTTTACTAAACTACTTTGACAGCTGGCAAAGTGGGAGACAGTCTTTGGTTGTCAAAATGGTCAAGGGTTATGGGACAGGTCTTCCCCATCGCTTCATTCAAGACCCTGCGGTGGCTTAGATCCTCAGTGCCAGACCTCGGGATGCTCAGCAAGATTGGAACTCTTTATCCAGACTTGGTTTATTTGGGATATTTGGTGGGCAACAATTTAGGGTGGTGGGTCAGAGCCAGCAAAGTCCAGGTCAAAAAAAAGCTGGAACTTGATGGGGTTATGATACCGTAATTATAATGTGTACAAGGTAAATACAGTTATTGAACCAGCTTTTAGGTGTGGCTAACTTAAGTATGAAATTTCAGTGAACTGGATTCATTTTCTTTGACTGTACCACTGCAACCAAAAATAAATGTACTTACGTTTAGTTATTTGATCTTCTCTTGCACACTGACATGCCACTGACTTCAGATGAATAACTAGAAGTGTCGTGTCGTTTATCAGCCAATAATTCATCACGAGAGCTCAGTCAACTTCCAGTTCTTCTGACGTCTGCAATTTGCATTAACCTAAGATTTAAAATGTCAAGAGGTCTAAATAGGACAAGGTCCCCATTAACCATAAGAAATGTTTCAACACCCCAAACTCTTTTATATTCATGACTGCCGTGAATTGTTCAAAAACATGCACCAAGTCTTCCACACTCACCCTTTGCTGACTGTCATTGGCTCCTGGTTCATCTACAGCTATGATATTGAACATTTCATTCTTGTGCTATACTCAAATCCATCTAAAGCAGTCTTTGCAACTTCCCCAAACCCTTCAAACCTCCGGGAATTCTACATGCATCCAAATTTGAGTAACTTCTTTCATACAATTATTGATGCCTGTGCCTTCATCCAGGTAGTTCCTAAATTCTATCATTTCCTCTCTTTAATCTCCAACTCTTTCTCACCCTTTAAGGCTACACCTTTGATGACTTTTTTTTTTGTCTGAATAATGCTACTTTTGAAATACCTTGTCCCTTAGTATCTTCTCTCATTCATTTTATAAGATATTGGAAGACAGCCAGTAATTGAATCTAACAAAGTACTTTGTTTGTTAAAGAACCTTTTTACGTTGACCTCTTTGCTGAACTTTACAGCTTCTGAAAGCCTCTATGTTGAAACATTTATAGCAATATATGGTAAGCTGGTGTTCCAATAGTCCAAATTGGTCACAAACTACAATTCTTAAGAGTACATAGCCAATAGTACATAATCCACGCATGTTACTCCTGGGGTTGCTTAATGCTGTAATTACATTTTTTTTATGTAATGGCACAAATTAGCTTGGGGCTGAATATTTCATGTGAACCTAATTATTCCCAATTGTTGTTCTTGTTATATGGCACTGTAACATAAGTATTTATGTTCAGACTATTTCACGTGAGAAGATTTTGTAAAAGATGAGATGTCTCTATTAGTCACATGTACATTGAAACACACAGTGAAATGCATCTTTTGCATAAAATGCTCTGGGAGCAGCCTGCAAGTGTCGCCACGCTTCCGGTGCCAACAAAGCATGTCCACAACTTCCTAACCCGTACATCTTTGGAATGTGGGAGGAAACTGGTCCCTCTTCATGGCAAGTTAGTGTTCCAATAGTCTAATACCTACGGCACTAATAATGGAGTCATGACTTAATCGCCATCATGGTTAAAGTGAGATTGACATCCCCTCTGAAAATTGAGATTTGCTCATGTGCCCAGACCAAAAAATTACTTCTCTCATTGCTGACGCAGGTTGATGAAAGAATGGTCTGGCCATCCAGAGAGGTGCTTGAGTAAATCTTTCCCTTTCCAACCAGTCAATGTAAGATATCATCTTCTGTTAGGGAAAGCTGAATTTAATCAGGTTAGTCAGGCTTGCCTTCATGCTTTTTTTTAATTAAGCCGAAGCACATATTAACTTAACCCTTTGGCAATAAACATGATGTCCCAATATGTTTTGAATGAAATATGCTGAGAGGTTGTGCATCACTCTGTTTATTCTCGCATGAGACAGTTTTCAGCTTTTCCCCTTACATGCCTAATTTAATCTACTTTGTGTTATCCCAGGTAAATAATGGTTCTACCAATTTTGCTTTAGGCGAAAAATCTTGACGTTCTTCATTAAACTTTTCCATTTGTTTCAGTCAAAGGGAAGCCTGAGGGAGGTGAATTGTAAATTGTATTGAAAAGTAAATTGGCATCTGTCAAAATAATATAGCCTTTTAAAGGAGTTTTGTTCTGAGTTGAGAAAGCATTGGTGTTGGGTTGTGGCAAGATACAATTGGAAAAGTTATCCAGATATTGGTATTGTAAACATCTCCAGTTACTAAATGCCAAACCTTTAATTGCTGCAATAGTTATTAATTAACCTGCAGATTAATATTAGTTTGTTATCTGCACAGCAGTTGTTAGCCTGATGTCAGAAATATTGAACCTGATGAGGCATAATGGCACTGCCAGTGCTGACAGTGGATTGTAATGGGCCCAAACAAGCTGACTGATAGCCAGCAACTCTGGCATGTTTGCCCCCCCTATTCTACCACATTGAGCCCTGCAGTGGAGACAAGACGCCTCACCTTTAAGCTAAAGAGGACAGGCAGACTCTTGGTGACCCGTTTTTACAGCCTGAAATAGGCTGTGAATCTTGTGGAAAAATGTTAATGTTTGAATTATTATGGTTATTTAAATAGCTTTTGTTATTTGTTAATGTCTTATGGTATTTTAATTCAACTTAATCATTTAATTTTTTTAATTATTTAACTATTTTGAATAATTTGTAAATGTCTGTGTCTATTGGGGATGTTTAAAAATCTATTTGCTGTCAAAATCTATTGGAGCATTTGGGGTGCAGCGCCTCAGTGGTACACCACCTGGGATCTACTTGTGTCATACAAGATACTTGTATGACACAAGTAGATTATCAAATCATTTGTCCCTCCACATCTGGAATAGATAAGTACTGGGGGCTGGCACTATGAACAGCAGGTCTGGTCTAGCATAATCAGCCCATGATTTATTTAACGTCCCTGAAACTAGAGCCCACAACCCAACCCGTGATGCACTGTTGAAAGAGAGCTGCAAAGTTGGAGGTGGCGTGTTATGGATGAAAGGTTAAGCAGAACTTGATGTTAATACTACTGACGCAGATGAGCCCCTTGCTATTTGTGGGATTTTGCTACATGACAAAGGTGAGTACAGTT
Organism: Pristis pectinata; assembly: GCF_009764475.1. Lineage (NCBI taxonomy): Eukaryota > Metazoa > Chordata > Chondrichthyes > Rhinopristiformes > Pristidae > Pristis > Pristis pectinata. The sequence goes on along the minus strand of NC_067419.1, from coordinate 37,977,527 downwards.
TAAAATTCACTAGACGTGGGGCATTTGCAACATCCTCAAGAAGTGAAAGTGGCAGTTAAATCAAAATCGGTAATAGTAATAATTACAGATTAGTTCAGGCTGTATCTTAATTAGTTTTTGAAGAAAATCTTCATTTTCTCCAATGTAATCATGAACACCTTTTTGTTTTTTGCCTGATTTCTGCCGCACTGTTACTCTTCCGTCCCCTTTTCACCACAGTTCCGCCATTGAACAGGTTGTCCTACAAAAATAGAACACTACAGCATAGTACAGGCCCTTTGGCCCACAATGTTGTGCCCACGTTTTATCCTGCTCCAAGGTCTATATAACCCTTCCCTCCCACATAGCCCCCTATTTTACTATCATTCATGTGTCTATCTAAGAGTGTCTTAAATGTCCCTAATGTATCTGCCCCCACAATCTCTGCAGGTAGTGCGTTCCACACACCCACCATTCTCTGTGTTTTTAAAAAAAAACTTACCCCTGACATCCCCCTTATACCTTCCTCCAGTCACCTTAAAATTATGTCCCCTCGTGTTAGCCATTGTCACACGGGGGAAAAAGTCTCTGACTGTCCACTCTATCTATGCCTCTTATCGTCTTGTACACCTCCTGTATACCAAAACAAATAGAATTGGTGAATTGCCTTTATAAGCATCTTGAAAGCCATATGGAGAATTCTTAGAACAATATGATCAAAAATATAATTGAATGAATTAATTGATGGCAGGGGAATGTTATTAGTGGAAATAAAAGTATTTTTCCAGTAGGCTTTAGTGGATTTTTTAAAAATCATTTTAAAAACAAAATATTCATCTAATGGCTAGAGAATCTGCTCTATTGTTGCAATGCTTAAAACCATCCCCACACAAGTAGCATCAAGTTTATTAGGTCAAAAAAAGTTGTGCTTTCTGAACTGCAGAAGACAGTAAACAGCAGGAGTACAGACATGTTTATAATTGGCATTTGCATGAGATGCTGAATTATTGACACAGATTGCATTGGCTTCACTTGCACCATTGAAGATTCTAGTGTCGGTGCATCAGGAAGTTGCTACAGAAGAACATTTCAATAAGTATGCAAAATGCTCTCTTATTCTCATAGGTTTTTGCTAGACAGCTTTTAAATTACACTTGATGTTGTTTTGATTATGCATGCTGCTTCACCAGATTGATTCTTGGGCTGCGGGGGTGGAATTGCCACAAGAGGAGATGGTAAGCAAACTCTTCAGAGTTTAGAACCACGAGAACTGATATCGTTGAATCATACAAGTTACTTAGATGGTTTGACAAGGTAGCTGCAGGGATGATGTTTCCTCTGGTTCAGGCATCTTGAACCAGGGGTTACTGTCTCAAAATAAGATGTTTGCCATCCATAACTGAGATGAGAAGACCATTTTTCGCCCATTCCTTGGAATTCTCTACCTAAAGGGCTATGGGGGCTCAGTTGCTGAATTTACTCAAGACCGGTGTGTGATAGATTTTTGGACATTAAGGGAAATGAGGTTCGTAAAGGAAAGTACACTTTATCAGCAAGTGTGCTGAAGACTGTGTATCAAAGAGGACAGTTTCGGGTGTTCCCAAACCAGAAACAATGGATAAACCCGGAGATCCATGCAGCTCTCAAATCAGGTGACCCTGACCAATACAAGAAATCAAGATACGACCTCTGTAAAGCTATCAGGGATGCCAAGAGACACTATCAGTCTAAAATCGAGTCCCAGACCAGCCGTCAGTTGTGGCAGGTCTTACATGCTATAACTGGATACAAAACAAAGTCGGGCAGCATCACTGACAACAGTGCATCCCTTCCCAATGAACAACATATTCAATGCACATTTTGAACAAAAGGGGATTGGAATGTTACCACCCATCCCGACAGCCTCCAATGCACCTGAACCCATAGTCATTGTTGATGACGTAAGATCAGTCTTCCAGAGAGTGAACCCGTGGAAAGCATCTGGCCCGGATGGTGCCCCTGGCCGTGTCATTGAGTCTTGCGCAGATCAGCTGGCGGGGGGTATTTTCAGACATTTTTAGCCTCTCCCTGCTTCAATGTGAGTTTCCACCTGCTTTAAGAAAACCACTATCATCCCAGTACCTAAGGAAAAACAAGGTAACATGCTTTAATGACTACCGACCGGTGGCTCTGACATCCACCATCATGAAGTGCTTCGAGAGGCTGTTCGTGGCACGCATTAACTCCAGCCTCCCAGACGACCTCAACCCACTTCAATTCACCTACCGCTGAAACAGACGCCATCTCCTTGGCCCTACACTCATCTGGACAGTAAAGACACCTACGTTAGATTATTGTTTATTGACTATTCTGTCTTCAATATCATAATTCCAAGTAAACCCATCTCCAAACTCCAGGACCTGGAATCAACAACTGCCTTTGTGACTGGATCCTTGACTTCCTGACCAACAGTAAGGAAAGGCAGCAACACCTCTGCCATGATTATTCTCACACTGGTGCATCCTCAGCCCTCCTACTCTCCTCTCTATACACTCACAACTGCCTGGCCAGATTCTCAGACTCTGCTCCACCTCCATCTGCAAACTTGCAGATGATACCACTGTACTGGGCTGCATCTCAAATAATGATGAGTCGGTGTACAGGATGGAGATAGAGAGCCTAGTGACATAGTGTCATGACAATGACCTTTCCCTCAATGTCAGCAAAACAAAAGAGCTGGTCATTGGCTTTCAGGAAGAGGTGGGGGGGGGCAGTGCGCATGCTCCTGTCTACATCAGTGGTGCTGAGGTCGAGAGGGTTGAGAGCTTCAAGTTCCTAGGAGTTAACATCACCAATAGCCTGTCCAACCACATAGATGCCACAGCCAAGAAAGCTCACCAGCGCCTCTACTTCCTCAGGAGGCTGAAGAAACTTAGCACGTCCCCTTTGACCCTCACCAATTTTTATTGATGCACCATAGAAAATATCCTTTCTGGATGCATCATGGCTTGGTAAGGCAACTGCCCTGCATGTGACCGCAAGAAACTGTAGAGAGTTGTGGACACAGCCCAGCACATCACGGAAACCAGCCTCCCCTCCATGGACTCTGTTTACACTGCTCACTGCCTCGGTAAAGCAGCCAGCATAATTAAAGACCCCGCCCACCCCGGACATTCTCTTCTCTCCTCTTCCCCCCGCAACCCCCCCTCACCCCCCAGAAGATACAAAAGCCTGAAAGCACATTTCACCAGGCTCAAGGACAGTTTCTATCCCACTGTTATAAGACTTGTCCCCAGAATGATAAAATGGACTCTTGACCTCAGTCTACCTCGTTATGATCTTGCACCTTATTGTCTACTTGCACTGCACTTTCTCTGTAACTATAACACTTTATTCTGAATTCTGTTATTGTTTTACCTTGTACTACCTCAATGCACTGTATAATGAATTGATCTGTATGAACAGTATGCAAGACAAGTTTTTTACTGTACCTCTGTACATGTGACAAGAATAAACCAATTCACCAATCTGCTGACTTGCTCTCCGTGGATTTTCATATTCAGGTGGATTTGCATATTCAGGAGATATGCCCAAGGCTCCACCTCAGACTTGTTGCAGAGGAACCAGAGGATCTGGAACTCGTAGCTGTACTCATGAGGTTGGTCTGGAATGTGGGTCAAGTGTGCAGCTGGTGCTGGGGTTCGAAGTGCTTGTATGTTTCAACTTGTTCTGAAATGTACAAGCTGAAACTTGCTTATATACAAGTTGTTCTATCCACAGAGTAGTCAATGCTAGCAGCCTTGATGGTATCCATGTTTTACTCTGTGATATGTAGGAAGTCCACACCCCATCCCTCATGAATAACAAATACTTAGTGTAGCGCTGAGACAAAAGATCAGCCATAATCTTGCTGAATGGTGGATTAGTAATCAGGAGCCAAATAGGTTACTCCCAATTCTATTTCTTGTGTTCTCGTGTAGTCGGCCAATGTGCTGGGAACCAGCATTTATCCTGAACTTGCTGGCCAAACTCTGCCAATGATTCCTGGCTTTAATCCTCATGGAGTCCAGTGATGGAGCACAAACTTCCTGCATTTCTCCAGCAATTAAGCTGTGGAACTTTGCCTACAAAACAGTCCTATATATTTGAATGAATGGGAACAGTGGCAAGGATAAAGGTAAAGTAATTCAGATTTTTTGAAGTAAATTTGCTTTGATATCGTATATAAAACCCTGGTTAGACCACACTTAGAATATTGTGTTGAGTTCTGGTTGCCTCACCATAGGAAGGGCGTGGAAGCTTTAAAGAGGGTGCAGAGGAGATTTACCAAGATGTTACCTGGATTGGAGAGCATGTCCTATGAGGATAGGTTGAGCGAACTTTTCTCTTTGGAGCGAAGGAGGATTAGAGGTGTACAAGATGATAAGAGGTATAGATAGAGTGGACGGCCAGAGACTTTTTCCCAGGGTGGAAATGGCTAACATGAGGGGGCACAATTTTAAGGTGACTGGAGGAAAGTACAGGGGGGATATCAGAGGTAAGTTTCTTACACCGGGAGTGGTGGATGTGTGGAACACACTGCCAGGGGTGCTGGTAGAGGCAGATACATTGGGGACATTTAAGAGACTCTTAGATAGGCACATGGATGATGGAAAAATGGAGGGCTATGTGGGAGGGAATGGTTAGATTGATCTTAGAGTAGGTTAAAAGGTTGGCACAACATCATGGGCCGAAGGGCCTGTACTGTGCTGTAATGTTCTATGTTTTATTGTCAATTGTTTAAGAATGTAATTGATAAATAATGTTCCTGAAAGACATCCAGAAACAATGAAAATGTAACAGTATGAAAGACAGCAAAGCCCAGAGGTACAAGGGTGCCCGCTCTCAGCGTCTGGCATTTTGAGATAGGACAGCTTTAGCTAGCAGTTTAATAACAGGCAGAACCAAAAATGGTGTGTTTGTGGTTGGCACCTTTGCCAGCTGTGATTTACTGCTGGAAGCAAATAATTTCAAAGGACCTTGAAATTGCATTCATAAATGTTTAACTAGTTTGTAATTAATAAATAAGCAAGTCAGGCAGCAAAAGGAAGATAATTTTTAATATCTTCTCCAGCACTTTTTATGTGTGTTGCTCCAGATTCCAGCATCTGCAGAATCTCTTGTGTCTCCATCTTTTTTTAAAAAGTTTGTGTTTAATTTTCCTTCATTATTTTCAACAAGAATTGAGATTCCAGTCTGGTGTGTTTAACTTCATCAATAAAAGGTCTGGAAATTTAAATTCTGCTAGTAAAATGTGATCCAATTTATGGGATCGACTTCTAGCTCCAGACGTATATTGGGGCAGATCTGTTGTCCAAGTATCAGCGCTTATACTGGGACTTATCCCTGCAGGAGTTCTGGTCTCCAATGCTGGATTCGGCAAAGCTATACCCCACTGTCTGCCACCTTGCTGCCCTGTTACTCTGGACTCTGGTGGAGTCCAAAGGAGCAGCATGATTTTCTGCCGATCTCTCAACTTTCTGGTAGTCCTCGTTCAAATGCTAGGGGAAAAGCAAGTAGCGTTTTCATTACTTATTCAAGGTAGATTTTTTAATGGTTTGAAGTTGATTTTTAGTGTGGGAATGTTTTCTTAGTGTTTTTTTTAAAAAAACTTTTCAACAATATTTTTATGTGTTGCTGAATGTTTGCAAATGTCAAAGAGATTCACAAGTGGCTCTGATAACACTGACAGCTACAACAGCCTGTGAGCCATTTGAGGGTTGTTGGGGGGGGGCGGCGGTGGTGGTGGGGGAAGGTGTTTGAGGTGAGTCTCCGCTGTCAAAGCCATTCTGTCAGTGCAACTGGCTGTCTGCTGCAGCAGGTCCATGACGTGCCCAAGTGCTGGGAGCTGAGCTCCCAGTGGAAGGCTACACTGAGGAACGATGCGGGAAAGGACCGTGTGGCACTGGGGCAGGAGGACGGCGATTTCAGGGCACGGAAGATCAATTCCCACAGATGCCGCCTCAGAATGGGTGGCTAAGAAAATGAATTGATCTGTATGAATGGTATACAAGACAAGTTCTTCACTGTACCTCAATAATAAACCAATTTCCCTGATGACCGTCTAAACCAGGTCTTTTAAAATACTAGTATGCCACAGGCCCAATGCCTGTTTATTATTATTTATTAGTTTATTATTGTCACTTGTACTGAGGTACAGTGAAAAACTTGTCTTGCATACCGTTTGTACAGATCAATTCATTACACAGTGCATTGAGGTAGTGCAGGGTAAAAACATCAGAATACAGAGTGAAGTGTCACAGCCACAGGAAAGCACATTGCAGGTAGACAATAAGGTGCAAGGTCAAACAAGGTAGACTGTAAAAGCCAAAACAGAAATGCAATGTGCCTGGCTTGGGTCTTGCTTCAATTGTTGTCAGGTCTACATGCAGCCTAACTCATGGTTAGTGGAGGATTCCAGCAAAAAGGCACGGTTAAGTATGTATCTTGCTGAATTCTGGCCACACATCTCTGCTCCTCCTAATCACATGAACAGGCTGCTTCTGGCCATAACTTGAACCAGTTTGGACTACAAGTGGCAATCTAACCCTGGGTACCGCCAGCCATCTTGCTGTTCCATTTGCATTAGTAAGCCTGTACTAAGACAGCCAAATAAACAAACAAGAGTACCAGTTGGGTTAACTGCACCAACTTAGGCTGTAGTTTAATACTTAAGCCATGTTGTTCACTGTAGCCCCTTTCTATATTTGTCAGATGGTGTGGCCAGCTGCTGGTAAGCAGATCTGGGCCTTCCAAGCAACCCACCCTGATTGAGTTTGGTGTTGTCATTCAGTGTATTAGATCATCGCAGTACAGCATAAAAATAGCCTATAGTCTGTCTTCCATGATTTGAAATGGAAAAGGAGATCTGTAACAGATAATTCTCAGCTCACTGAGCTGCCTCTTGCCCTAACTCCACCTTCCAAATGCTGCCTCCTTGTTTATTCTCTATTACTGCCATGCTCCAGATGTGCTACACCATTCAGATCCCCTTGGTTGATGCCCAATCTTTTGTCCGAAACATTCACGCCGTGCACCACTGGCTCATCAGTGTGTACCGCCTACAAAATGAACAACATCTCACTGAGGCTTCTTCAACATCTTCCAAACCTGTGACTTCTACCACCTAGAAAGGCAAAGACAGCAAGAGCATGGAAACTATGCCATCTGCAAATGCCCTCTAAGTTGTGCATTATTCCGACTTGGAAATGTTGTTTCTTCGTCGCTACTGTCTATTTTGACACATTATTTCTGGAAGTCCATCCCCAGCCACACTGTGGGAGTAACTTCACCAGTTCAAAAATGCAGCTTGTTATCTCCTTCTCAAGGTACTTGGGGTAATGCAGAGACGGAAGTTCTGAATAGAAAATGTCCACAATAAATGAGACTTAACATGATGTCTACTGAAAGCATGTCTCCAATTCACAAAATGCTAGCCTTGAGCTGTGGTGGTATGGCAGGATGTGGTACAGGTTTGTTTCCTTCCCTCATGTTGCTATGATTAGGCACCAGCCAAGAGTGATCAGATTAGATACTGAGGTGCCATTAGGTTGTTCTCGTGCTTTTCCTGGAGGGGTCCAGGATCAGGCTGGGGGTCCATCTTTTTATAACTGCAGATCTGACTGGGAAATTAGAATGATTCCCATAGTTCAGGAACAATGTCCCTGACATCACACTCAAGGTAAATGAAAGTCTGACTGTAGTCATTTGGGGGCCTAGTTAAAATGTTAAGGTTATACTCCCGTAGCACTATTTAATCTGCATCGTGGGTGACAGTTGTTATTCTTTAATCTTTGTATTGATGCATTGGGTGGCAGTGCTTGCTGGGCATCAGACAGGATCTTTGGATTTCTCTCAGTTCATCAGCAGCCATTTTGGGGAAGGAGTGCGGGGAGAAGGGTCCAATCTCTTAGCTTGTGTTTGGAACCTTGTCCTTGGGTTATCAGTAGCATCTGGCTCCAATCTTGATTCCTAAATCATCATTGCTGTCAGATGTTATGCAGTAAGACACTGTATGTTCATTGAAATAGGCTGGACCTTGCCTTGACCCCTTTCTCTGGGTATCAGAATCAGATTTATTATCACTGATGTATGTCATGAAATTTGTTATTTTGTGGCAGCAGTACCATAGAACCATACAGCACAAAACAGGCCCTTCGGCCCACCGTGTCATGCCGTCCATCAGACCACCCTCACACTACCTAACCCCTTCCTCCCGCATATCCCTCTATCTCACGTTCCTCCATATGCCTATCCAACAAGCTCTTGAACCTGTTCAATGTATCTGCCTCCACCACCACCCCAGGCAGTGCATTCCATGCACCAACCACTCTTTGGGTGAAAAACCTCCCTCTGACATCTCCCCTGAACCTCCCACCCATAACCTTAAAGCCATGACCTCTTGTCTTGAGCATTGGTGCCCTGGGAAGGAGGCACTGACTGTCTACTCTATCTATTCCTCTCAATATTTTATATACCTCTATCACGTCTCCTCTCATCCTCCTCCTTCCCAGTGAATAAAGCCCTAGCACCTTAAGGCTCTCCTCATATTCAATACTCTCCAATCCAGGCAGCATCCTGGTAAATCTCCTCTGCACCCTCTCCAATGCCTCCACATCCTTCCTATAATGAGGCGACTAGAACTGAACACAGTACTCTAAGTGTGGCCTAACTAGAGTTTTGTAAAGCTGCATCATAACCTCGCGGCTCTTAAACTCAATCCCGCGACTTATGAAAGCCAACATCCCATTGGCCTTCTTAACTGCTCTTTCCACCTGTGAGGCAACTTTCAATGAACTGTGAATATGAACCCCCAGATCCCTCTGCTCCTCCACACTGCCAAGTACCTTGCCGTTTACCCTGCACTCTGCCCTGGAGTTTGTCCTTCCAAAGTGTACCACCTCACACTTCTCCGGATTGAACTCCATCTGCCACTTGTCAGCCCAGCTCTGCATCCTATCAATATCCCTCTGTAAGCTCTGACAGCCCTCCACACTATCCACAACACCGCCTATCTTAGTGTCGTCCGCAAACTTACTAACCCAGCCCTCCACCTCCTCATCTAAGTCATCTATAAATATCACAAAAAGTAGAGGTCCCAGAACTGATCCCTGCGGGACACCACTAGTCACTGCCTTCCAATCCGAGGGCACTCCTTCCACCACAACCCTCTGCTTTCTACAGGCAAGCCAATTCCTAATCCACACAGCCAAGCTTCCTTGGATCCTTTGGCCTCTGACCTTCTGAAGAAGCCTACCATGAGGAACCTTATCAAACGCCTTACTAAAATCCATGTAAACCACATCTACCACACTGCTCTCATCAATCTTCCTGGTCACCTCCTCAAAGAACTCTATCAGGCTTGTGAGGCAAGATCTTCCCTTCACAAAGCCATGCTGGCTGTCCCTAATCAGTCCATGATTCTCAAGGTGTTCATAAATCCTATCCCTTAGAATCCTTTCTAACAGCTTACCCACCACAGACGTGAGACTCACCGGTCTATAATTCCCTGGACTATCCCTATTACCTTTTTTGAACAAGGGGACCACATTCGCAACCCTCCAATCCTCCGGCACCACCCCCGTAGACAACGAGGACTCAAAGATCCTTACCAGCGGTTCAGCAATCTCCTCCCTAGCCTCTCGAAGCAGCCTGGGGAAAATCCTGTCAGGCCCCGGAGATTTATCTGTCTTAATATTATCTAACAACTTCAACACATCCTCTCTCTTGATATCAACAACCTCGAGAACATTACCCCTACCAGCACTCCCTTCTGCATCATCAAGACCCCTCTCCCTGGTGAATACCGAAGAGAAGTACTCATTGAGAACTTCTCCCACTTCCGCCGCCTCCAGGCAAATTCTCCCACCTTTGTCCTTAATCGGACCTACCTTCACCCTAGCCATCCTCCTACCCTTCACGTACTTGAAAAAGGCCTTGGGATTTTCCTTAATCCTACTAGCCAAAGCCTTTTCATGTCCCCTTCTAGCTCTCCTCAGCCCTTTCTTAAGTTCCTTCCTCGCTACCCTATATTCCTCACGGGCCCTGTCTGAACCTTGCTGCTTATACCTCACGTATGCTACCTTCTTCTCCCTAACAAGTCGTTCCACCTCTCTCGTCACCCATGGTTCCTTCACCCTGCCATTCCTTCTGTGCCTCACCGGGGCATATTTATCCCTAACATCCTGCATAAGATCCCTGAACATCGACCACATCCCCATGGCACATTTTCCTTCAAAAAGGACATCCCACTTTACACTCCCAAGTTCTCTCCTTATAGCCTCATAGTTAGCCCTTCCCCAATTGAAAAACCTCTTGTCCTCTCTGCACCTGTCCCTGTCCATGACAATTTTAAAGGTTATGGAGCAATGGTCACTGTCCCCCAAATGCTCACCCACCAATAGATCCTTCACCTGTCCCGGTTCATTTCCTAAAACTAGATCTAACATGGCATTCCTTCTAGTCGGCCTGTCAACATACTGCGTCAAGAATCCCTCCTGGACACACTTAACAAATTCTGTCCCATCTAAACCTTTGGCACTAAGCAGGTTCCAGTCTATATTTGGAAAGTTGAAGTCTCCCATTATAATAACCCTGTTATTTCTGCTTCTCTCCAAACACTGCCTGCCAATCTGCTCCTCTATATCTCTACTGCTACCGGGGGGCCTATAGAATACTCCTAGTAGAGTAACTGCTCCTTTCTTGTTCCTTACTTCCACCCATAGAGAGTCTAGAGATGATCCTTCTACAACATCCATCTTTTCCACAGCCGTAACAGTGTCCCTGACCAGTATCGCCACCCCTCCCCGTCTTCTTCCCCCCTTCCCTATCCCTCTTAAAACACCGAAAACCAGGAATATTCAATATCCACTCCTCTCCTGACGTCAGCCACGTCTCAGTAATAGCCACGATATCATAGTCCCCCATACTTATCCAAGCCCTCAGTTCATCCCCCTTATTCCTGACACTTCTTGCATTTAAGTAAACACACTTCAGTCCATCTACCTTACTACTTTTACCCCCTGTATTCTGCTTCTCCTTCCCCAAAGCCTCTCTACCTGTTTGATCTCACTTTTCTCCATTCCCTTCTTCCTCTGACCTACTCCTCCGGTTCCCTTCCCCCTCACAAACTAGTTTAAACCCTCCTGTACCACCCTAGCAAATCTCGCCGCAAGGATATTGGCCCCCTTCTGGTTCAGTGCAAGACATAAAGGCATTAGTATAAGTTACAAAAATAAATAGTGCAAAAGAGAAATAACGAGGCAGTGTTCATGGACCGTTCAGAAATCTGATGGTGGAGGGGAAGAAGCTGTTCCTGAAACTTTGAGTGTGGGTCTTCACACTCCTGTACCTCCTCACTGATGGTGGTGACATGAAGGCATGTCCCAAGTGGTGAGGGTTCTTTAAAGATGGATGCTGCCTTCTTGAGGCACCGCCTCTTGAAGATGTCCTCAGTGGCTGGGAGGGTTGTACCCGTGATGGAGCTGGCTGAGTCTACAACCCTCTGCAGCCTCTTTCGATCCTGTGCATTGGAGCCTCCATACCAGGTGGTGATGCAACCAGTCAGAATGCTCTCCACTGTACATCTGTATGAATCTTTGGTGACATACCAAATCTCCTCAAACTCCTAATGAAGTAGAGCCACTGGCATGCCTTCTCAGTGATTGCATCAATGTGTTGGGCCCAAGGTAGATCCTCTGAGATATTTACGCCAAGGAACTTGAAGCTGCTGACCCCTCAATGAGGACTGGTGTGTGTTCTCCCCACTTCCCCTTCCTGAAGTCCACAATCAATTCCTTGGTCTTGCTGACGGTGAGCACAAGGTTGTTGTTGCGACACCACTCAACCAGCCGATCCATCTCACTCCTGTACGCCACCTCATCGCCCATCTTTGTCACTCATTTTGACCTCACCAACCACCCCCCCCCCCCCATACAAACCCCATGCAAGTTAAAATCAGCCTGTATGGCACTATTCTAACATCACGAGCAAATATTGATCAGAAGAGGAAAAAAAATTGGATCCTTCACATCTTCCCAGCAATTATTGACAAACTATAACATGATTTGAGATACAAAGTGATTTTCTCTTCCCAATGAAAGAGTTAGCTCTGACGTGCAGCAATTAAGCTGATAGCTGTCTCTCATATCATGTCCTCAAGCTAAGGAGGCCTGGTACTTGCCTTAGTATAAGTGCAGTCAATGCCACATGAAGGTTAAAGAGTGACCGCCTGCAAAGAGTATAAATTTTGCGTTGAAGGTCTCAGTGTTGGTAAAAGGCCAACTTTCTCCCGACAAAATGTAGCCATGTTTGGCAAGTGTCTGCAAAGCTCTACTGTCCTTGACTGGAGCATGTGGTGTTTGTAGAGTAATCTGCTGACCTCCCTATTGATTTCCAATCTATTCCCAGGGATGAAAGCTTTTGTTTACTGAAGAGCCACCAGGTCCAAACTCAAACCTGTCACATCAATGAAGGCTTTACTTGCCAGAATATAAACAAACAACAGACAGGAAGAGACCCACTCGTCAGTTCAGCTCGCACCATACGATTGTGATGACTTGTGATACGCATCCAAAGTCTTCCCACCTACCCAGCTCCACCTGAGAGGTGAAAAATCATGTAAAAATTAATGGGAGTAATATCTAGAAATATGTGAAATTCTCTTTAGGATATTGAAGTTGATCCAGGAGACCACCCTGACCCTGATGAATATTATAAATTACATTTTGTAAAAGCATTGACTCATTGGGCTAAAATATCCTCCTTCTGTCCCATGGTAATTCTATGGTTCTACCAGGTGATTTCTGGTCCAGCCCTCCTTGGAAGGAATTCATCAAATCAGTGTTCACTGCAGGAACTGGCAGCCTGTTGTGTATGTGCAAAACCTCCTAATAATTAACCTAGTTACAAGAACACAAGAAAATAAGTAGGTTCAAGCCACTCAGGCCTTCTAGTCTGTCCCTGCTAGTCAATGGGTAAGCAAGCACTGAGCATCTCCCAGGAAATTCCAAGCCAATGAGGTGCCAGATAAAAATATGACCGAACCAGCAAATATTACCCCTTTCCTCGGTTAGTTTCACGATTAGCATTTCATTATTTATCAAACAATTTGACTTTGCCTCTTGCAGCCTAAACTAGAAATCACACTTCACCACTGGAGTCCCCATGTTATGCCAGATACTCAACTTTCCACAATGATACCAAATTTAAGTTCTAGTCTCATACCAATTCATCTCTCATTCCTGGATAGGTTGTAAGGATACGCATGTTGCCCAGTGGGGTAGTTGTCTCAATTCTTTCATCTCCCATTTCTACTTTTCTTATTTCCGACTTTCTGTTACTATTTTACTGATATTATCACATTAGCATTGTCATCACTGGTACTTTCTCACTATGCTGCTCTGTGTTTGTTATTCTGTATCCCAATACATTGGGGCCATCCTCAATGTATTGTCTTTGTAGCTGATTCGTTTTGCCTCCACTCCATGAATGCATAGAATTCTACAGTCATTCCTTCTTTACGGTATCTCAGGAGCTTAAAAGCCAATCTTATTTTCCATTAATCATGACTTCTTGAGTAACCTTTGCTGTCTAGTGGTCTTTTCTGCTTTGGGCTTTAGCCTTTACATGAGTGGTTTATAAAGAAAAGAAAATTTGCACAAGGAATAGAAATGATACAACTTCAATGTAGCAAAAATATTGTAAGGGTTTTTTTTACAATAGCATTATCAAACAGAAAAAATAATCAAGCTACATCAAAGCAGGAGATCAAAGGCTCTGTCAAAGAAACTGGGTTTTAAGAGGAGACTCTTATGGAGGAGAAGGAAAATAGAGATGGGGAAAGGCCTTGGGAGGGAATTTCAGAGCCTAGGGCCTTGGCAGTTGAAGGCATGTTCATGTTAGGTGGAGTGATGAACTTTGGAATCCAGAATTGGAGGAGCACGTACCTCAGAGGGTTGTAGGACTGGCAATTTTAGGAGGGAGAACCATGGAAAGAATTTGCTTGTAACCAGGGAATAATAATGTTAAAGATTTTATTTTAAATGAGACCTCCACTAAGTAATATGTCAGTTGTAGAATTCTGCTGATGGCAGCTTGATAAGATAAACAAAGTCTGGCTTAATCTTGGATTTTTGGATAAGATATATTGTGCTTTGTATTACTGACGCAAACAGTCCTTAAATGGAGGTGTTGGGTTTGGTGATTTGATTGGCTGTCTCATGTACTCCCCTCTTCTTTAGTCATCTGCATCATGTAGACAGGTGAACAATCAGTTCAAGGTCTTGTGTGTAACATAGTTACTTCTCAGAGTCAACCTCCAAACAACAGACTGAGAAAGAATATGTTAAGGTATTATTGGTTTATTTAACTGAAAGAATGTAAGTAATATATATATATCATTTTTGTATCTTGAATATTATTGACTGTTCACACTTGATGTACTTTTTAATTTATTTCATCTGTACTTATGAAATATATTAATCAATATTATTGAAAGCAATGTTAAATCCATGTTTATAAATTGAAAAATTGAATGTTGGTTAATTTATTTGTAACAGGACTCTTGGGAAATGGAGACTAATTTGAGAAAGGAAGATTTTTGTTGAGTAAAGCGTTCTTAAAGAATTCCAAGGCACTCTTGGTTTGGGTTTTTCTTATCACCTTCATGTTTTTAGATATTTTCATGATGCAGTCCTTTGGGTGACAGAATCAAACAACACTAGCTTAGAATTGCATTGAGTAATTTTCTTGCCTTTATTGTTTGCTAGAAGTGTAGGAATGATGGAAATGGATAAATGTCAGAAAGTTAAAATGGATATTATAAACAAGTATATTACAAAGAATTTTGAAAGATATATAACACTACAGCACAGTACAGGCCCTTCAGCCCACAATGTTGTGCTGACATTTTATCCTGCTCTAAGATCTATCTAACCCTTCCCTCCCACATAGCTCCCCATTTCTCTATCATTCACGTGTCTATCTAAGAGTCTCTTAAATGTACCCAATGCATCTGCCCCCACAACCTCTGCAGGCAGTGCGTTCCACGCACCCACCACTCTCTGTGTAAAAATAAAATCTTACCCCTGACATCCCCCTTATACCTTCTTCCAATCACCATAAAATTATGTCCCCTCGTGTTGAGAAATATAAACCTTTATTTAAAAAAACAGAAGTAGTTTATAGTCAGATGGTTATAAAAGAGCATCATTGAAACTATCTTGCACAAGGAGACAGCAATTCATTATCTTGGAATGCAACACATAGACCTGTGAAGATGCTGCAAGTAGCCACAGATTTATAAAGTTGGACTGTACTTATTTGAATCTTATATATATGCTGGGTAATTTTCCATCCAGAAATAGATTTTACACCCATATTCTCAAAGTACTCGCTGTGGCATTTCTAATCATTATGAAGCCAGTTGAGGGGGGGTAGTAACTCGCTGTCAATGCCTGTGGAATTGTACCACAGTAAGAGCCAGAGTCAAAGTTGAGATTATTGTCCTAGGCACAAGTGCAAGGAAAATCTTACTTGCAGCAGCATCACAGGTGAGTAGCAGCAGATAAGCAGCATTCACAAGAAAAACATTAATTTATGTTTAATTTTGCACAATTCTTCCAAGAAGGAACACAATTAAAACAAAGAAAAATGAAGTCAAACAGGCAGAGGAAGAAGTGAATTTTCATTCATATGGCCCTCTTATGACCTTGGGACATCTAAAACTTTTCACAGCCAATTAATTACTTTTGAAAAGCAGTTACTGTGGGGAAACACGACAATCCATTTACACGCATTATGCTTCCACAAAAGTAATGGGAGAAATGAATGATTAAATTGTGTCAGTGGTGCTGAGTGAAAGATTGACATTGCCTAGGACAGTAGGAGACCCCCCCCCCCCTCCAAAAACAACTCTTCTTCAATTAGTTCAGTGGGGGCTCCAACATTTATCTGCAACTCTCAACACTGTGCTGCAAAGTATAAACTGAAGTTAGGGTTAAGGTTATCCAAGGCTGACACTTCAAGGAAAACCTATTAATAGAAAATCATATTTAATACAAGTTGCTCCTAGTGTGCAGGTGAGTGGTAGAATCTGGATGATGGTGATGGAAATGTGTGGGAAATAAAATGACATTAGTGCAAGTTATTTTTCATGGTCAATACAGACTCAATGGGCTAAAGGGCAAGTTTCTGTTCCTTCTGATTCTATGACTCTAATTCAGTCAAGGTTGTGAATTAATTAGCTTCCTAAACCTAGTCTAGACAAATTTTAAATTGCCACATGGCTTCTAATTAGCCATTCAAATTAACCAATCTGTGATTTATTTTCCATCCCAACAGATTAACAGAACTCCCGGGAAAGATTTATTAAGACCAATTGAAAAAGGTTACAATAAAGTTTACTCATGAAATCTACTTGAAGAATCTTGCTTACTTTCAGTAAGTATATCATAATTGTTCAAGACTTTTACTTGCTAGAGAGAAGAAATTTATCTTATTGGTCTTGGTGACCGAGAAATTATTCAGATTCAGTTGTTAAATCAGGCAGGTGCAAGACCAAGTCACTTTAGTCTGGTATGTTATTTATGTTGAAGAAGTCAAAATCAGCATCTTGCATTGAGCAACATACATTGCACAAGAACAGGCCCTTTGACCCACATTTCTTTGCTAACCAGGATGCTAAATTAAACTAATTAAGCCCATCTGCCTGCACACGACCATATCCCTGTATTCCCTGCATGTTTGTGTGCCTGTCCAAATGTCTCTCGAGTGCTATGATTGTGACTGCCTCCACCACTGCCCCTTTCACCTGAAAGTTATGACCTCTAGAATTTGACATGCCTCTTTATCTACCCTATGTATGCTTATCATAATTGCATATCCTTCTATCAGGTCTCCCCTCAGCCTCCAGTGCTCCAGAGAAAACAATGTCCTTCCTGTAAAGGGGCGACTAGAACTGCACACGATACTCCAAATGCGGCCTAACCAAGGTTTTATACAGCTGCAACAATACTTCCTGACTCTTGTACTACATGGCCCAACTGATGAGGGCAAGCATGCCATACACCACCTTTACCACCCTATTTATTTGTGTTGCCACTTTTGGGGAGGTTTGGACTTGAATGCCAAGATCCCTCTGTACATCAATGCTCTTAAGGGTCCTGTCATTTGATCTGCCAAACTGCAACACCTCACACTTGCCCAGATAAAACTCCATCTGCCGTTTTTTCTGCCCATATCTGCAACTAATTAATATTCTGCTTTATCCTTTGACAACCTTCTTCATTATCCACAACTCCACCAATTATTGGGTCATTCCCAACTTGCTAATCAGCCCATCAACATTTTCATCCACGTCATCGAGATATATCACTAACAGTGGAATTCTCACCACTGATCCCTGTAGAACACTACTGATCACAGACCTCCAGTCAGAGTAACACCCCTCCACCACTACCCTCTGTCTTCTATGGCCAATCCAATTTTAAATCCAATACATTTTGTAAATATAAACAATTTTTCAGATATGAGGAGAATCAAGTGATATGGGTTAGTGCAGGAAAGTAGTGCTGAGGTAAAAGATCATATGTGATCTTATTGAATAGCAGTACTGAGGCAAGAGACCAAGTGCTCCTGTTTCCTATGTTGTTATTATTGTGTTTTATCACAAATTCAGTCTGGGTTATTTCAGTTTCATATCTCTGAATCTATTGATTGTGATTCATGTTTTCCCTATGTACTTCAATATACTGTGTTAATGTACAATGCATGCAGCTGTGAGTGAAGTAGCTTTGCATCGTGAGTAAATAAAATCCTTCCTCCACACTTCCAGAATAATTAACGACTTAAAATTGTTCCCATTCTGAATGTGGTCTCTCGAGTTAATGCAAGTAGAAGGCTACTTACAGTGGGAAGCAGAAAAAATGGATAATCACAATGAGAACCAAATTGTTTTGTCATCTCTCTTGGCCTTTTTTAAACAAACACCTTTACTATTAATTATAATCAGAATAATTTCATATTTGCAGTTTTGGAAAGAAAGTAGTTATTTGCTTCTGAATTTCATTTGTACTCTTAAATGGAGGAAGTAATTTAATATTATTTCCTTAACATTACATTAGCGGGGGAGGTTTTTGTTTTACATGCATTGAGGAGTCCTTCTCTACGGCCTTCCAGGTTATCTGAAGAGGGAAGGCATTGAGTGTGAGGTGGTACACTTTGGAAGGACAAACTCCAGGGCAGAGTACAAGGTAAATGGCAAGGTACTTGGCAGTGTAGAGGAGCAGAGGGATCTGGGGGTTCATATTCACAGTTCACTGAAAGTTGCCTCACAGGTGGATAGAGCAGTTAAGAAGGCCTATGAGATGTTAGCTTTCATAAGTCGTGGGATTGAGTTTAAGAGCCGCGAAGTGATGATGCAGCTGTACAAAACTCTCGTTAGACCACACTTAGAGTACTGTGTTCAGTTTTGGTCGCCGCATTATAGTAAGGATGTGGAGGCGTTGGAGAGGGTGCAGAGGAGATTTACCAGGATGCTGCCTGGATTAGAGCGTATGGAATATGAGGAGAGGCTTATGGTGCTAGGGCTTTATTCACTGGAAAGGAGGAGGATGAGAGGAGACATGATAGAGGTATATAAAATATTGAGAGGAATAGATAGAGTAGACAGTCAGCGCCTCCTTCCCAGGGCACCAATGCTCAAGACGAGATGGCATGGCTTTAAGGTTATGGGTGAGAGGTTCAGGGCAGATGTCAGAGGGAGGTTTTTCACCCAGAGAGTGGTTGGTGCATGGAATGCACAGCCTGGGGTGGTGGTGGAGGCAGATACATTGGACAGGTTCAAGATTTTGTTGGATAGGCATATGGACAAATGTCAGATAGAGGGATATGCGGGAGGAAAGGGTTAGATAGTGTGAGGGTGGTTTGATGGACGGCACAACATGGAGGGCCGAAGGGCCTGTTTTGTGCTGTATGGTTCTATGGTTTATGGTTCATGTTGATCAAGGCTCAGAAAATATGTTCAGTAGTCTGCTAACTATAGTCATCTGAAAATGCCTATTTATCCACCCTTGGGCAACTTGCAGTCCTTCCCTTTCTTGTTTGTTCAGGAAGAACAATATTAATGCCTTGGTCATAATTTGGTATGATTAGCATTAATAACACAAACTGGCATCTTGTTAAATCTAGCAAGAATCTTACATTTATAAACACCATATCAAGGCCGGTATGCTTATGGTGCTAAAGAAACTAGAACTCTGTTCCTCTTTCCACAAATACTGCCTGACCTGTTGAGTGTTTCCAGCATTTTCTGTTTTTATTTCAAATGTAATCTGTTTCAGGGTAAGAGGTAAAGAGTTTACAGGGGATCTGAAGAAGAATATTTTCACCCAAGAAACTTCCAGAGGGGCTGGTGGAGGCAGGGACAATCACAAAGTTTATCTGGATGAGTACTTCACTTGCCAGGGCATAGAAGGTTATGAATCAAGTGAAGTAAATGGAAGAAGTATAGACGGGTACATGATGGTTGGCATGAACATGAGCCAAAGCACCTGTTCCTGTGTATGACTCTATGGTGGATTCTTTGGAAATATGGGGCATCTTCTGACCATAAAAGTCACGACAAATTCAAGTCGATCTGTCTTTATGATACGTTCTTATAAGAATTATTTTCACTCCATGCAGTTCTTTTTGAAGCACAGGTACTATTATAATGTGGGAAATGTACCAGTCATTTTTTTTGCAAAAGAAAACTCCCATGAGCAGTGATTTAGTTGGGTTTATTCTCTTCAGAGATTAAAATAATGAGAGGTGGTCTAACTAAAGTTTGTAATGTTCTGAGGGGCCTTGATAGAGTCAATGCTGAAAGGTTATTTCCCCTCGTAAAGGAATCTAGAGCAATGGAGCAAAGTTTTAGAATAATGGATTGCTTATTGAAGATGCTAAGGGGCAGTTTCTTCTCTGAAGATGACAAATCTTTGGAATTGATGAATGGTCTTCAATCTCAAAATGTATTGTTTCTCCTTCCATAGATGCTGCCTGATCTGCTGAGCTTTTCCATCATTCTGTCATTTTGAGACCTAGATCAGGTCTGCCGTATCTATCGTCAGAGCCAAACCTTGTGTCTTAATTCATTTTGGTGCTGTCGGTTAAAGGATAAATATTGGCCAGAACTCCAACATGAAGTCCCTTTTTCCTGGAATAATGCCAAGGCATCCTGCTGGAGTTGACTCCCTCAATGCTGCATTGAACTGGCAACCTATGTTCAGATCTCAGGAGCAGGTTTTGAACCTCCTTACACACAGGCAAGAATGCTGCCACTGAATCAGAATTGAATCCAGCAATGAAAACTACTACACAAAACAGAACTGTGAATAGAAATATACAAATGAAAGGCTAGGAAACAATAATTTCTTCCTGCTGTCTTTAGCAGGTTTGCCTATGAGTGCATTTCCCATGGAAGTACTCAGTATTACTGAGGACTTTGGAGAAGATAAAATTTCACCCCATCCTCTTAATTGAATAATTACTTGCACCGGAACTTGCAGGGAGGAAATATTGTCACCACAACAGTTCAAGATGTCATTGCTTTAGGTGTACAGACATTCAGCCAATAGCCTGACATCTAGTCTCTACTCACGCCCAATGAGGCACTACTTCCAGTGCAGTGATACACAAAAAGTGCTGGAGGAACTCGGCAGGTCAGGCAGCATCAATGGAGGGAAATAAACAGTCGACTTTTCCGGCTGAGACCCTTCATCAGGACAGGAAAGGAAGAGGGCAGAAGCCAGAATAAGGTGGTGGGGGGGAGGGGGAGGAGCACACGCAGGCAGGTGATAGGCAAGTCCAGGTGAGAGGGCGAAGGTAGTGAGAGGGGGAGCAGATGTAATAAGCTGAGAGGTGATAAGTAGACGAGGCCAAAGGCTGAAGAAGGAGGAATCTGGTACGAGAGGGCAGTGGACCATGGAATAAAGGATGGGGGAGGGGAGGAGAGGAGATGGACAGGTCATCAAGGTGAGGGAAGGGAGCCATAGGAATAAGGGAAGACAGAGGAGTTTGGGGGGGGGGGGGGGGGAGAAAAAGAAGGGGTGGGATTACTTGAAGTTAGAGAAATCGATGTTGAGGGCATCAGGTTGGAGAATCCCAAGGCAGAACATGAGGTGTTGCTCCTCCAACCTGTGCCTGCCCAAGACAAGAGTCCTCTCAGATTCAGTCACAAAAAGGTTGTAATCAAATCTATCCTACTCACATTGGCAAATAGTGCAGTGTGGATGTTAGCAACATTTCTTTAATCTCCTGCCCCCTCCTCTCCACCACCAATACATGCACTGTTCCTTCAGCATCTGTTATGGTGCTTTGACTCATTGTAAAAGTTGTTGCTATAGGCTGGAATTGGTAAATATTTGTTGAGTTCTTATCTATTGATTGAAGAAGTGAGTTGTACTGAGTCTTATGTGCTGTATGTTCTGGGAATCAAAGCAATGAGCTAGGACACAGTTAAATTAGCACTGGATATTAAAACCTGTATGAAAGTCCAGATATTAAGTCTTCCTGTTCATTTATTTCTGTTTCAAGGTGAACAGGGCAATCTCCATTCATTGCAGGACATTTCATCAAATCATTGAACCATCTAAGGAGAAGGTGACCATTTGGCCCAATGCGCCTGTGCTGACTCTTTCAAAGAACTGTTTAACCGGTTCCACTTCACTGTCCCTTTCCCAAAGCCCTGCAAATCATTAGCTTTTCAGTACTTACCCAATTCCCTCTGGAAAGTTAGTGTTGACACACCCTCTACTGCCCTTTCAGCCAGATTATAAATTTATAAAAATTATATTAAAATTTTATAAATAAGATTATAAAAATTGCAATTAAAAGTGGCTTGCCATGACTTCCCCTCCCCTTGTGCCACACCCCCATTGCATCTGTGTTCCCTGGTTACATACACTCCAGCCATGGAAACCGTTTCCCCTGTCTATCCTTATCAAAACACTTTATAATTGTGAATGTCTCTGCTAATTTTTGACTGCAGGGAGGATAATTTTAGTTGTTCCAGTTTCTTCACATAACTGCAGGCAATATCCCTGGTGCTCAACACCAATATGTACAGTTTTGGGTACCCTGTTACAGGAAAAAAGTCATTAAACTGGAAAGGGTGCAAAGAAGATTTACGAGAATGTTATCTGGGCTCGAGGGCCTGAGTGATAGGGAGAGGTTGGGCAGGCTGCGACTTTATTGAATGGAGCTTAGGAAACTGAGGGGTGACCTTTATAGAAGGGTATAAAATCATGAGGGGCATAGACAGGGTGAATGCACACAATTTTTTTCCCAAGGAAGGGAAATCCAAAACTAGAGGACATGGGTTTAAGAAGAGAGGGGAAGATTTAAAAGGGGACCTGAGGGGTAACTTGTTCACGTAGAGGGTTGTGAGTATATGGAAATGAGCTGCCAGGGGAAGTGGTTGAGGCAGGTACAATAACAATGTTTAAAAGACAGATAGGAAAAGTTTAGAGGGATATGGGTCAAATACAGGCAAATGGGACGAGCTTAGATGGGCATCTTGGTCGGCATGGGTGAGTTGGGCCGAAGGGCCTGTTTCCATGCTCTATTACTTTGACTCTGTATAGGTCATTTGGAAACCCTGCATTTAAGTTGGTGATGAGGACTCCAATACCAGGTCCCTACATTTTTCTTTGACATCTATCCTTTTCCAGGATTTACCCAATAATCTTTTAACTTGTGTAATACAAGTCTCAACAGACACTTGTAAAGTACTCCATGTCTCTTACTTCTCAATAGGGGGAAAGAAATTCCTTCCCTAGCTACTGGAGATTATTTGTTTCTTTAATAATATGTTCATTAATTGGTTTAATTTTCTTGAAAATTCACAATAATGGCTTGGAGATTGGCGAGAAAATGCTTTTGTACATTGACATATTTCCCCACATAAGTACCTATGGCGTTCAGGATTTCAGTGTGCGTGTTGATGAATGGTGACGTCTCAAACTTGCTAGCTGCTCTTTGCCCGTCTTTTCCCAATGGCGTTTGACCGATAGTCTAACCGTGAAATACAACTGTGTGATCAATCACTGGGAGGTTCATTCAAGGAACCTGTGCTGGGTTAAAACTACAAGGAATTGCGAAAGATGCTAAAGTTACATTTTACTTTTACTAATTTAGTTAAACATTTTAATTGTTTGTAAGTGTTTTCTTATTCATTTTTAACTTACTTGATTATTTTTCACTAGTTTGTGAGTGCTCTTGAATATCTGCTTAGTGACCTGTTAAAGTTATCTTAGTCAGTCATATCATGGGCATGGCTCGACCGGGCTCCCATGAGTGATATGATGTTTACATGTGCAAAGGCAAGCTGTACAATTGCCAGTGAGGAACCAGCTCAGAACTTGTCAGGTACCCGCTAATATTACATTCAGATTTGGTACATAAGTCAGCAGCAAGCATAGACAACTCACTACTGGTAGTAATTTTGTGCAATGATATTCTCTCAATATCACCTTTGTAGCCTACTCTAACACTGTTACGTAATGAAATTGTTGACGTCAATGGAAAGAACAAGTGCCCTGACAAATATATGGTTGACCCTCTATTGATATTTTACAAAGGAGTAAATATGTATGAGTAGGTCTGCCAGCTATTACACAAAGCATGTTGACTCAATGCAATCTTTTTTTTTCACCTGTCTTTTAACAGAACACTCTGTCCAGGAAATCAATACAGAATTTGACACGATACATCAAACCTCCTAAAATATTTGTGCTGGTTTCTTTTTCTTACTGGCTTTGTTTTGACTGAAGATATGGATCGCATGGAGCTAAGGAAAGTGAGCAATGAGGCTGATGATGAGACCAACAGTGATGACAGTATAGATGAAGGCTACACCAAAATACCAGAACCAGAGAAAGCTCCAATTGGCAGGTAAATGTGAAATGATTGAATATTTTACAGAGATATTAATCTCACTGACAGAAGAAAGTTTAATTGATAATATTTTGAATTCAAACTCCTTACTGTGATGCTTCACCTGAAGTTTGAACTATTTAATGGGTAGAATGGGAGAGAAGTTAAATTTATTTTAATTGTCTGAAGCAAAAGCTCAGATTTTATCTGTGTATGTTCATACTGCAGGTGGCAGCAGTGGGCTTGTATATTGAGTTGGATAAATATGTAATCAGAGGAAAAGTGGTGTGTATATAGTCTAACCTAGGTGTAGAAGTGCTGGAAGATGGGATTAATACGAATGGGTGCCCACTGGTCAGCATGAACGTGGTTGGCCGAATGGCCTGTTTCCATGCTGTATGACTAAATGACTCCATAATAATTGAATATAGAAAAATACGTGTGAATAAAATTATTATCCCACAAGTAATGTTAACATGGCAAAAGAAGAACGAATTCCACTCCATCCCACCTACCTGAATATTCACTCCACCAGTACATTGTGGCCTCAGAGTGTATCATCAACAAAATCCATTGTTCTCCCAAGCAAGTCCTGAACCAATGACTTCTGTCACTAAGAAGGACAAGGGGAGCAGGTGTAAGGAAGTGGCACACCTTTTAAATTCTCTCTGTCACCCACCATCCTGACTTGGAAATGTATCACCATTCCTTCATCATCGCTGGGTCTAAATCCAGGAACTCCCTACCAAACAGGATTGTGGGAATATTTTCACCGGAAGGACGGCAGCAGTTCAAGAACATGGTTCACCATTACTGCTTCAAGGGCAATTAGGGGGTCTGCAAAAAGTGCTGACCTTGCCAGCGATGCCTGGGTCCCAGAAAAAGAAATCCAGGCATTTTGATAGACTTGGAATGAATATTCAGTGCAGACTGGATATTAATAAATTGGATAGAAAGTCCAACCACATAGTTAAAGCAGTCAAGTTAGAGAAGATGATTCTCATAACTTCAGAGTCTTCTGGTCAAACCACAACTTGCATACTTCATCCTCATCCAGTGCTTCCTGGTACAAAAGTGGATATAATTTGTTCCATTCAAACACTGGTGAAAATACTGGGAAGAATTGAGATTATCCCTAGATTTAGAAGACCGAAGAGAAACAGAACTTTGAAAGGAAATGGTTGAGAGTTGATCTATACTGAATATAACAGTACATAGGAAATTAAACTAAACTCTGCGATGCAGTGAGGGATCATGAGCTCAAACAAGCAAAAGGAGCAGTTCAGGCTGATATTTAGAACCTTGTCTTCAGATTGACGGACATGCCCTCTTCATGTTACTACCATCGGGGAGGAGGTACAGGAGCCTGAAGACCCACATTCAACGTTTCAGGAACAGCTTCTTCCCCTCCACCATCAGATTTCTGAACGGTCCATGAACACAACCTCGTTTTTCCTCTTTTGCACGATTTGTTTTTGTAACTTATGGTAATTTTTATGTCTTGCACTGTACTGCTGCCGCAAAGAACACATTTCATGACACGTCAGTGATGATAAATCTGATTCTGAAGTAACAAACCAGATGAAAGGCTTCTGAGTGAACTGGTGAAGAAAAATGAATATGATAGGATGCAATGATGAGAAGAAGGTAATGCTGAGAAATTCATCCCCAGTCACTAGGTTGAAACGTTCTACAAAATAGTAACTACACAATCTGCTCTGCTTCTGAAATCTGGTTCCACAGAAGTCAATGGAAGTGAATTAGAATGAGAGGAGCTTCTGTGGTGCAGATGGACCATAGATAAATTTTTTAGGCAAATGCCATTCTGATAGAATAAGCAAGGTGGGCCAAACAACCATCCTCGTCTGAAGTTATCTGGAGGGTATGGGTTGGTCCATTTAGGGTTGATTTTTGCACCCTGTCTTCTAGATGAAATTCCAGCAAACTGTTGCCTTACTTAGATTTGCTTCCTATCCCCAGTCAATTTGTTGATGAAGATGATGCCGAAAGTCAGAGGTTTTTAACAAGTGGATTTTTAAGGAAAACAAAATATGAAGAATATCAGGAAGAATATGTGAGTAACTGTGTCCACCGCACTTGCAAACACTTTTCATATTGGCTGTGTTTTTTTTTGTTGTTGATTGCTTCTTGCAAGTGTTGAAAAATATACTTGTTTTACACTGAAAATGGTAATGTGGAAATGCACTGACTTATGCATTATATTCCTTGCAGCATCCTGGGATGACATCATTTGGAATGTCAGCATTTAATCTCAGCAATGCAATCATGGGCAGTGGCATTCTTGGCCTGTCCTATGCTATGGCCAACACTGGAATCTTACTGTTTGTGTAAGTATTGACATTAATTTACTGTCCAGCATGCAGTGGAAATAAGATTTCACTGACCAAAACTTCAAGCAAAACGGATGGAACTGGATGACCTAGAGAACTAGAATCCTGGAATTTCATAGAACTATACTAGTTTATCCCAAGGATGTAAAATAAATACTTGCATTTATATAGTGACTTTCATGGTAGTTCAAATGTGCTACAGTCAATGAAATATGTCATGGAGTCACATGGCTATGACATATTTCAGTAGCTATAGAACATTCGAAAATGTCAGAAGAGTGTTAATATAGTAAAAATGGCAGATAATCTGTGCACAGAAAGCTTCCACAAACAGTAATATTGTGATAACCAAATGATCATCTTTGGTGATGGTGGTTGAAGAATAAATATTGCCAAGAGTGCAGGGAATAACTCATCAACTCTTCTTTGAAATCATGACCAAGATCTTTGCAATTCCACCTCAGATCAGGCAGCGCATCAGTCTATTAATTTGCAGATCAGTGACATTTGACCAGTTATGTCATTTATTTCAAAAGTGGCATATTCTGCACTGAAATTGCCAACAGCAGAAAGGCATTCGTGAGACTGAAGTTTCCAAGGGGTGAAATTGCACACATACATGTAGGTATGTTCAGCCACTTGCATCTCAGCTCAGCTCGGACTTCTGCATATATTTGCCTAACCATCTCTGAGATCGGAGTCCCACTGGAGATCAGATGCTGGCATATTTGGACTGGCATTCTCCAGTGGTTCATCTTTAAGCCCAGGGCAGAACACTGACATACTGAGGAGATAGATTAGGTTTACCTCTGATCCACCCCTTAGCATGCATACAGGCACTCCATTCATTTGTAGGTAACGGCAAGTAACTGTTTGGAAGATTTTACTTCATTTTAATATTTTTACTTGTTCGCAAGTATTTTAAGGTGGTTTTAATCAATTTGTGTCATTTTTATTTAATCTATATTTCAATTTTTTTAATAATCTATATTTTTAAATTCTTTAAATCTGTTTGAATAGTTTTTGTCAGAGTCTGATTAAAAACTATTCAAACAGATTTAAAGAATTTGTAAATGGTGAGATGCCGCAAGTCATCAGGATGTGGTCAGTATATGGAATGAGCTGCCAGAGGAAGTTGATGAGGCAGGTACATCAGCAAAATTTAGAAGGTACTCGGACAGGTACGTGGATAGGAAAGGTTTAGAGGGGTATGGCCCAAACGCTGGCAAATGAGATTAGCTTGGATGTGAATCTTGGTCGGCATGGACTAGTTGCACCGAAGGGCCTGTTTCCATATTGTATGACACTAAGGTGCTCTCAGAAGATCGAGGATTTGGGACACTTCTGGGGCATGGAGGGTCAACTCACCCAGTCCTTCACATGCACAGAAATCCAAGCAGACAGGGTCCACGTGTAGGGAGACTGGGCAAAGGCCAAATCCTGTACGTAAAATGTTCACCTCAGGAGAGTGGTACCTGAACCATGAAGCTCACATTATATAGTGTGGTGTGAGCCACTGCAGTGGAAAATTTATACTTCTTGGCTAGAAGTGCTTGGAGAGCTATTAAGGTTAGCTCTTTCTGAAAAGTAGTGAGCAGATGCTAAACTAGAGAAGCAGGGAAGGAAAATGAGGAATAGTGCAGTAAGCAATCCTACACTATATAAGATGACACCTCTTGATCATTAGTGGCAGCTGTTGGTTATTTCTGTAAAGAGATGGGCTGGCCTTTCGAAATGTATCTGAAAGAAATATGAACCACAGTATTTCCTGTATCCAGAAAATTATTAGTAATCTGTGTGCATTGGCAGGTACAATGTTTAAGTTTTAGAGACAAAGGTCAAAATATTGTTGATTTGATATGCAATCATTTAAGTATAACACTTTGAGAGATGTATAGCTTAACACAAAATGCTGGAGGAACTCAGCGGGTCAGAAACCAAGTAGGGAAATGGACAGTCGATATTTCGGGTTGAGACCCTTCATCGGGACTGGGACGAAAGGGGGGGAGGTAGCCAGTATAAAAGGGTGGAGGAGGGGGTGGAGCAAGAACTGGAAGGTGATGGATAAATCCAGGTGAGAGAGGGAATATGGGCAGGTGGGACACCCACATGACCGGCTGAATTTCTCCAGCATTTTGTGCGTTGCTCCAGATTTCCGGCATCTGGAGTCTCTCTTGTGTCTCCATATAGCTTAACAGATTTGTTCAAAACCAGTACATTCTCAACTTGCTTTTTATGTTAGAGACTTTAACAATCCTCCCCAAAACTTAATCTAGTCTTTGATTTTATTTGTTTGATTTCAAATTAATCTTTTGTATCAATAAACATTACTGGAAAATGAGAGCTTTCATGACTTGTGAAAAAAGATTTTGAGATGTATTGAACTGGCCAGCAATACCATCCATTTAAAATGTAGGTGAATGCAAGAACACAGCTAAAATAATGATCTGAAGCTGGTTACATTGTCGCACAAGAGACAGCAGTAAACGATCATTGGTGTCAAAGGTAAAATAGAGTAACTATAACATTTCAGTGAAATCCAATTATTTTTATGGATTAATGAATATAATGAGGGAATTATGAGTAAAAATGCAGTTGCTAATCCAATTGGTATCTAAAATATTGATCCAAGTGTAATTTAAGAATCCTGGCCACCAAGATTTGGGAAAAGGAATGTCTGGAATCTTTGTGAACATTATATCACTTCACTCAAATTGCGGAGATGAACTGGAGTTCCTGCGTCACTTATGACCCAGTTTGATAGATAAATTCACACTCATCAGAGCATGTGATGCCTAAGTTGCTGGTAGTATTGACTGGTCTTAAGCAGTGTAGCCAGTGGCCCTGAAGGACTGAAAGATAAAAGAGAAGATGGTGTTGCAGCTGTTGGCCCTTCAGCTCGTCACAGATCCTGAATGTTTGTGACATTTTCTGCTTTGGTTCTGGTTATTTAAGCATCAGCATTGCTTGTGCTGTTTGTCTGGAACTGATGACAGTAAAGCTAATGACTAACTAAACTGACATTCTGTATTCAAAATGATAGGAGTTAATAAAAATGAATAAGTTAAGCATAAAACCCAGCACTCTGTTTAAAATCTTTACACAAACTCAGGTTCAAGGACAGCTTCTATCCAGCTGTTATAATACTATTGAACGGTCCCCTAGTACGATAAGATGGACTCGACCTCACAATCTACCTCATTATGACCTTGCACTTTATTGTCTACCTGTACTGCACTTTCTCAGTAGCTGTGACACTTTATTCTGCATTCTGTATTGTTTTACCCTGTACTGCCTCAATGTACTGTCTAATGAATTGATCTGCATGAATGGTATGCAAGAGAGGTTTTTCACTCTACCTCAGTACAAGTGGCAATAATAAACCATTTCCAATTTTCTACACAAAGAATTATTTGATACTAGCAATATTTAGAAAAACATGGTCATATTTGACATTTTTTTTTGTAAGCCGTTTTTTGCTTTAACAGGATCCTGTTACTCGGAGTGGCAATATTATCCTTGTATTCTGTTCACCTCTTACTAAAGACTGCAAAAGAAGGAGGTATGTGAGTGCCTTTAAGGAGATGTTACAGATGCCATTTAGCAGAATGAGCTGAGCTATGGATGTGGCAATTCACCTTGGGCTACAGGTCATCCCTAGCTTATGACCACCTGATTTATATACAGCCCATGCGTATGATTGAGTGTTTGGGAGAGAGGCGGGATGGATTTGCTGGCTGCTGCAGGGCTGCAGGCATCGTCTGCCACCTGGGAACTTGGTTCGCGACCGCACTTCCGACTTGTGAACTGTCTGGGTTCGGGAATGGAACCCTGCCATAACCTGGGAACAACCTGGAAATGGTGCATTGCAAGGCCCACTGGTGTTATCCACTGATTCATTTTCAGAAGTAGTAAGTGAAGGAATATTAGCCAAAGAACATAAATGAGAGCATGGTTGAAGTATCACTCATTTTAAACTACCATCCAGTCAGATTGTATCTCTATAAAATCTACATGATTATTATCATTTCTTTGTTTAACTGAAGTCTTTTTTTTTAAATCAGGCTCTCTGATTTATGAGAAATTAGGAGAGCGAGCATTTGGATGGCCTGGGAAAATTGCAGCTTTCAGCTCTATTACAATGCAAAATATTGGAGGTACTGACTCTTTAAAAATCTATATTCAATTTGACATGTATTTTTAATGATTATCCAAACAACCTATTGTTTATCTTTGTTAATCTTAGGACTAACCATTAGACTTTGGGCTGTGGGATATCGGAATGAAAAAAACATTTTTCACCCTGTATTTACTATTGGTCGCAGTGAAAGCTTTTATATGCAATAAATTGAGATAAAATTTACAGCCTCTGGAAAAGCTTAATAGAGAGCCAGCACAGACATAACAACAAACCATGTTTGACCTAACTAGATTAAGCTTTATTTAAAAAAAGAGTACGGATAAGAGCATTGCAGCTGAGATTATGTCCATGGACTTTCAAAAAGCTTTTAAGTTTGTTCGCAAAATTGAAGGCCATAGGCTGAAAGGGACATTGACAACATAGATGTAAAATTGATTAAGAGACAAGAAACAGAGAGAACGAAAGTAGTTCAGACTAACGAAAATTTCCAGGAATTTGTATTAGAATCACTGCTTTGGTTTAAACTTGGAGATACAGGATACAGTTACAAAATGTTCAGATGGGTCAAGATTTGGTCTGGTAAATAGTGAGGAAGATAGCAAGAGAGTAGAACCCCATCTGATGTATTGTGTCCAATTCTGGGCACAGCGTTTTGGGAGGGATATAAAGATTTCGTAATTATAGGGTAGAGATTTAACAAAATGGTTATTCTATTAATTATTAGATGGGATTGCGATGATAGAGATACTCTGGATAAGCTGGGTTTGCTATTCTTGTAGCAGATGAGAGTGAGGAGATTTGAGAGAGGTGTTTGATTTCAAACATAAAACCAGAGAGCACAGCTCAATACTAAATTAAGACTGCATGAGGGGAAGCAATTTAATGCATGGAATGTTTAGCATTTAGTACGCAGTGCCTGATGGGTGAGGAATACAGATTCGACAGTATTTCCAAGTGGAAATGACTAAATACATGAAGGAGTAAAAACATGCAGAAGGATGAGGAAAAAGAATGGAGAACTGTAACAAGACTGCATTTTGAAAGAAGCAGCACAAACTTTATAGGTCAACCACCTTTCTATTGTGCCATAATGTTCATGAAGATTAATACAACATTCATTTTACTCGACACAGAAATTTTAAGTTGACATTCTCAAGCCAAGTTTTCAAATATGGTTAACATAAGTCTGTTCATTACATTTGATCTTAAAATCATGCAGTTTTAATTTTCTAGATCAAAATGTTTTCTAGGTGTTTAATGTATTTTATACATATCGTTAAGTCATTGCAAATTATATTTATACTACTGTTTCTGTGAAATCCTGAGTTTTTGGAAGTTATCTGAAAGTTAACTGTATAGAATGCAGGAATAATATTTTTAGTTGTTTCTATTTAAATATTGTTTGATTTCTAAACAATTTTGGAATGAGTAATTTCAACACCTTTTCTTAATTCACTGCACATTTAATTGAATAAATAGAAAAAGTTTCCTTATCTGTGGGTGTTCTTTTCTACTTCATTCTCAGTTTACACATCCTGGGAAATCTCAAAGCACCAGGACAGACTCCAGAAAATAAAACAACTATTCCATCATTTCAGACTACTTAACATTCCATTACTCTATCCAACAGGGATTTTTGTGCATTTTCTGGCAAATACAATCCTGCCCCAGGTGTTCTGAACCACATGGGTATTACCACATTGGAGTGTGATTATCTTATGAATTAAACATTACCATGTCCTTCAGAGATCCCCAATGTATATTTATTTTCTTGCTTTTAGCTATTTTGGAACTCTCCCTTTTCGCTGAAGGAGTTGTCTTTTTAACAGCATTATGATGCAGGTGAGCCTCATTAGATCAAACCCCACCTCCACCAACCTCATTAAGAAGGATAATGCTGCACAATGAATTTCACACAAAATAACAGAATATAGTAGGAATACTCTATAAAGATTCCAGCCTCTGGTCCCTGCAAAATACAGCAAAGTTATCCTGCAATTCCTTAGTTTTTTTTTGCTGAAATTGAATTAAATGTTTACTGATAAAATAATTCCTATTACAGCCATGTCAAGTTATTTGTTCATTGTGAAATATGAACTACCAGAAGTTATTCGTGCATTTATGGGAACTGAAGAGGTCAGTGGGTATGTATCTTGAATTTAAAATGAGAACATTTCTACTATATGTTTTTCAAATACAGTACCATACATCACAGTGAATTTTGTATTTGGCCCATGTTCAACCACAAGAAGTGACTAGCATTTTTAATCCCTCACATTAGGAGTAAGCCAGTTAGCACCTCAAGCCTGCTCCACATTTTCTCAGATTTACCAGGTCTTTGCCCACTCAGCTAACCTCTCTATATCCCTTTTGTGGGTTCCTTATCTCAGCTTTGCAACTTAATTTCCTATCTTTGTGGCATCAGCAAATTTAACAACTATATCTTCAGCACCTTAATTCAAGTCACTTTCATAAATTGTAAAGTATTGAAGCCCTGGCACCAATCCTTGTGGCAGACAACTCATTATGTCATGCAACCTAGAAAAAGAGCTGGTTATGCCTATTCTCGGTTTCCTGTGTTGGCCAACCAATCTTCTTTCAATGCCAGTATGTTACCCCTCTCACCTTGAGCATTTGTATTTTGGAAAAACTTTTGATGCATCACCTCATCTAATGCTTTCTGGAAATGTAAGCATACTACAACTACCAACTTCCTGTATATCCACAGCACGTCACTTCTTCAAAACAAAACCTCTAACTGAATCGGTCAAACATGACTTCCTTGTCACAAAACCATGTGACTTTGCCCGATTACTTTTTATGTTTTCAAAGTGCCTTACTGCAACATCTTTACAAATAGTTTCCAATGTTTTTACAGTGATATTAAGCTTTCTGGCTTGTTTCCTGCTTTCTGTCTCCCTCCCTTTTTGAATAAAGGAATTATGTTTGTTATTTTCCAATTGAATGGAACCTTTCCCAAATTAAGAGAATTTTGAAAAATTAGAACCAACACATAATCTACCTTACTAGTCACTTCTATCATTTCTTATACTAATATTTCGCTCTCTAGCTTTGTCTCTGTTCTTTGATTTGCCAGATCTTTGCAACTTTGATCCCTTACTCCCACTATTTGGTTTAATTCCTCCTGGTCGTGCGCTTTGCTGGAACACTGGCCCCAGCACAGTTCAGGTGTGAACTATTCCAATGACACAGCTCTCACTTTCCCCAGTACTTGCACAAGTACCCCATGAACCAAAACCCACTTCTACCACACTAGTCTTTGAGCCAGCCATTCCTCCTCTAACCTAACTTGTTCTATAACAATTCGCACATAGCTCAGTTAATAATCCAGTGATTAGTACCTTTCAGGTTCAGCTCCTTATTTTGGTGTCTACTCCCCATACTCATGATGCAGAAATCTTTGTCCTGCCAATGTCACTGGTAACCTATGTGTACCACGTTGACCAGATCATCCCACCCCATTCTAAATTTCTCTGCAGCAGATATCCCAAATTCTATCATAAGAAAGGGAAAACATTCTTCCAGACTCTTTTTTTGCAGAGAATAATATTGCTGGCACTATTCTGTCCCCTACTACCACTTTACTCTTGTTGATCCCTCCACTTGGTTGGCTTCCTGTACAAACCCAGTCCAATCCAAACAAGTTCAAATCCTTTGCATATCTGCAAAGGCTGAGGCTCCTGTGCTCCTGACTGCTGGGTCTCCTAAGCTGCTTCACTTGCAGTCCCACTCCCCCTTCCCTGACCACTGACCAAATTGGGAGACGCATACAACTGAATGTATGGTAATTCCCTGAAAGTTTATTGCCACAGGATCCAGGGAGACTCATTAAGACTTACTTGATCTGACACTTTAGTTTGAAAAATGCAAGTGAAAAGGATCTGATGGATGAAAAGGTTACTTTATATGCAGGAAGCTTATAATGAAATAATAATCTCTTACAGACAGTGGTATACAAATGGCAATTACCTTGTTGTAATTGTGTCGCTGTGCATCATCCTGCCTCTGACCTTTTTAAAAAATTTAGGTAAGCTATTTTTCGGATACTCGAACACCTTCATGGTGTAGTATAGCAAGATTTTATTCTGCGTGATGTCTCTGCTGAATCACACCACCAACTGCAGTGACAAAATTGGCCTGTAAGCATCATGTGAAATGGAGTTTAATATTTCTGCAGAGACACTTAAATTTGTTTTTGATACTATCTGCTGTGTCACATCAAAAGATTGGCCTCAAACTATCACAAGTGTCTCCTCTTCCTTTCACAGCACTCAAAAATTACTACTTCCCAAATGTGTCAAGTTAATATTTGTAGATTACTTAGTATTTTATTATCTTACTGATGATGAAGCCTTAACAAATTGGAATTGGTAGTGGAATGGTTATACTCAGAGGTTAAATCAATTATTGTACTTTGTTCCATCTGAAATTAAGCATCAAAATGTATATTTTATTTTGTGGCCAATTTTCTTTGAGTGAAAATAATTATCACCAGAGCACATTACAGGATGAACAAGCAAATCACTTTTCTACTGAAAAGAGAAATCTGAGGGCTGATCAAGTAGACAGAGAGGGAGAGAAAGAAAGAGAGAGGATGCTTCTGTTTGTGGAGGTGGACATAATTGGATGCTTTTAGTATACGTGAGTTATTAAGAAATAAAATGAAGTATTCAGAAGAATGTTATTTATCCAGAGAGCGAATGAACCCAATGATGTGAATGAATTTCAGGGGAATCTGGTTAAGCTTAGAGAGTAAAAGGGAACAGATGCTAATGAGAAAGAACCGAAATCCAAATGGTGAATAAAGGTCTGACTGGGCCTGGAGAGTTTTCTATCTGCTGCAAATTCTATATGATTTTGTGTCATATGACTTGCACAAATCACATGGAAACAAGTACAAAATCAAATTTTTCACTGGTCATGAATGCAAGAAAATTTTCTTGACTATAAGATGTTAATTCATAGAAACATACATAGAACAGTACAGCACCGGACAGGCCATTCGGCCCACAATGTTATGCTGATCTCGCCAATTCAATATATTTATGAAACTAAAATATGTCTATAAGTATCTAATAGTTTCCTTCTTCTGAACAGGTTACCTTGGATACACAAGTGGATTTTCCCTTTCTTGTATGGTCTTCTTTGTTGGCGTTGTGAGTATGGGCAGGCTATGTAACAATTGTTGTTACAACAGGCAAGTTCTGTGACGGAACACAGACTGTGTAATTCAATCTGTACATTTATATGCCTCAGAAATCTTTATTCCAGAAGAGAACTTTATCCATGAGATGGAATATGAGGTAGGGATAATCCAAATTCATCCTCCCATCTGGGCATCAAAGGCAGAGAAGTGTAAAGTTGCCATAAACAGTAAGCAGCCATTTACTGTTTGGATGGCATGCGTTCAGTTCTGTCTTCACCTTCTAATCACCTCCTAGTTTGTACCAGGCTGAGCAGAAAACTGTTGGGCAGAGCCCTCACTAAAAGGCAAGGTCTTTACAATATTTATGTTCTCCTTCTGACACACAGGGTTCCTCTGGGTTCTCTGGTTTCCTCCCACATCCCCAAAAATGTGTGGGTTGGTAGGTTAATTTGCCACTGAAATTTGCCTTTAGTGTGTGGGTGAGAGATGGAATCTGGTGGCGTTAATAGGAATGTTGTGAGAATGGATACCAGGGGAATTTAGTGGAGAAATGTGATTGCTCTGTGAGGCAGCATAGACTCGATGGGCCGAAATGGCCTCTTGGGTTGAGCTAATTTGCCTGAATGAAATCATCCCTCGATCTGCAGAAAACATATTACTCAACTTTGCTGTGTAGTCAAAGGTGATTATATAGAAGAATTTGGTTGTTCTTTCAACTAATTCTTTACAATATTCATTGGGCCAGATTGTTTGCATCCTGTCCTTCACCTGACTGTAGTCTGATTGACAATTCAACAAGACATTGCAGTCCACCAGTAGCAACCAGCTCCTGCAGTCAGAGGCCTTTTCACTATTTCCAAATATTTTTGATTGTCTGAAACAGAGTAAAATTTTAAAAAATTAGAATTTTAAAAAATAGGTACAATTTGATATTTATTTATGAAACTGGCTTTAATTAATTAAAAACACTGCGTTGAAATAAACCTAAATCTTGCCGAATCTCATCTTTTTAATGAAGGTCAGTGACCTCATTTGAAATCAGCACACATGGCCAGTGCTAAGCTGAGGGTCCAGATACAAACCATAATCAGCCCCCACAATTCAGCAACTTGAGGAACACCCCTGCATTCAATGGCAAGTTCAGAGGAGAGTAAGAGGTCAGGTACGTCCACATCTGGCCTCCAGCACATTCCTGACCTCCAGCACATTCCTGACTTGCACTCTGCAGTGCACAGACACACAATTCCATAATCCCATTGGCATGTACACAGCATCTCTCTGGTGGTTCTCGACAGCACACTCTGACATGATCAGACTGTTTGACTAAGTCATTTCCCCCTATTTTTGCAGTATGAAAGATTGTCCTGCATATTATCTGCACTGTATAATTTGTACAAAATGATTATTTTCTGTGATAAAGCTATTGAAATATTCTTCCAGGTAATATACAAGAAATCTCAGATCCCCTGCCCGTTGCCTGCATTTGGTCACTATTCTGGAAATGTGACGTCACTGGCAAACACCACAGGACATGTTTTAATAATGCATCCAATGGTACTCAACGAATCCACTGATCATGATGTAAACCTCATGATGCCCTCTATTAATGGACACACCGCCAACCACAACGAAGATGATTCCTCCATCGTCCACACTAATGGTTTCAGTTATGATGCTCGTGATGAAGGTGACATGTGCAAACCCAAGTACTTCGTATTCAACTCACAGGTATGCCAGAGTTTAAAAGTATTTAAGGAGAAATTGCTTTGTGTTCTGGCTCACTATTTGATGAGGTTTTCTTTCTTTTTGTAGACAGCCTACACCATCCCCATTTTGGCCTTTGCATTTGTGTGTCACCCTGAAGTACTCCCAATCTACAGTGAACTTAAAGAGTAAGGACTTCATGCAGATCTTCATAACATTACAACTTGATGTAATTGTAAAGATGCTTTCTAACAATGCACAGAAAATATAAAAGGAAGATTAAGGTCCAAAGGAAGTTCTTTTGTTTTAAAGAAATTTACAACATATGGATGCTGCCTGGATTTAGAGGGCATGTGCTATCAGGAGAGGCTAGACAAACTTGGGCTCTTTTCTCTGGAGCGGCGGAGGCTGAGGGGTGATCTGTCGGAAGTGTATAAAATTATGAGGGGCATAGATAGGGTGGACAAGCAATATCTTTTTCCCATTATTGAGTGATCCAATACTAGAGGGCATGCACTTAAGGTGAGAGGGGGTAGGATCAGTACAGATGTTTTTCACTCAGTGGTGGATGTCTGGAATGCGTTGCCTGATGGTGTGGTGGAGGCAAATTCATTGGGGGCTTTTAAGAGGGGCTTGGATGGGCACAAGAATGAGAGGAAAATGGAGGGATATGGGCATTCTGTAGGTAGAAGGGATTAGCTATGTCGGAGCAACATTGTGGGCTGAAGGGCCTGTTCTGTGCTGTACTGTTTTATGTTCTATGTAACACAAAAGGAGGCAATTCTGATTATCATGGATCCCACTCCCCAGCTGTTGCTCTGTGGCCCTGCAGGTTATGGCTCATCCAAGTTGGGTTTTAGAGTGGTACTTCACAGCACCAGTGACCTGGGTTTGATCCTGAATTGGGTGCTGTCTGTGTTGCATCTGCATGTTCTCCCCGTGACTGCATGGTGTTCCTCCGGGTGCTCTGGTTTCCTCCCACAACCTTAAAAAAAAGGTGGTAGGTTACTTGGCCACTGAAAGTTACCCTTGGTGTGTGGGTGAGAGAGAGAGAATCTGGTGGAGTTGATGGAAATGTTGTGAGAATAGGTAACAGGGGAAATTAAGTGGGGAATGCGATTGCTTTGCGAGCCAGAATGGACACTATGGGCCGACATGGTTGCTTTTTATGTCAGGTTGAAGTACTTTTTACATGGTTGGAGGTTTCTGCTTCCACTCAGGCCCCTCTTCTTGTTGAGTAAGTGATTTTTTTTCTTAGTTCCCCCACCCCCCCCCCCCCCATCCCTCATCCTTCTACCAATAACTTTCAGTCTGAGCCCCCTAATTGTGGACCCCTCTGCCAAGGAAAATGGATGATTCTTGTTCACCCTGTCTAAACCTCTCAAAATTTTATATATCATAATCTACTCTCTCCTCTGTTCCAAAGAAAGCAACCCCAGCCTAGTCAGTCTTTCCTCATTACTGTAATTTTCCAGCCCTAGCAACATCCTCATTAGTTTCCTCTACACCCCCTGTTGAGGAAGTTAATTCCACTTATTGTCAGTTTCATGTCGAGCTGACATTTCAGGCCTTAATTTACATTTGGAGTCCTACCAACATCTGTCAGGCAAATAGCTAGTGGTAGGTCCCTGGAACAGGAAAGGGATCTTTCATTCTGTAACAGGGTATGCAGTATAGAACTGAAAGAAATTTCTGTTTATTTTTCAGTCGATCGCAGAAGAAAATGCAGCATGTCTCCAATGTGTCGATTACTGCAATGCTCATCATGTACCTGTTGGCTGCTACATTTGGCTATCTGACCTTTTTAGGTGAGTTTGAAGTCAAGGAGTGTGATGATAAAATATGCTGTATTAAATTGGATGATCTAAGTATTATCATTATGTGCTGCAATTGATGTGCTACAAAACATGATAATGTTTTTGTTATAGTTTTCCAATCAATTCAATGCTGAATATATTAGTGGTAAATTAACAAAGCTTGAATGTTTGGAGCCCTTCACTTGCAGACCAACTTAATTGTGCTGGTGTTTTATTTTCTGCACAGGACAAGTTGAAACAGAATTGCTTCACACCTACACTAAAGTCTACCAATTTGACGTTCTGATTTTGTGTGTTCGTCTGGCTGTGCTGGTAGCTGTCACACTGACTGTGCCCATTGTGCTTTTCCCGGTAAGCAAGAACGTGGCACTTGGGAACTAAAAACTTTCAAACACAGATGAGCACTCTTGTGTTACCTTTTTAAAGATTCTCCCTTTTTGACATTACAGAAAAATCCAAAATCCCTTTTGTCCACATAACTTGAACTCCAAGGCACAACAGCTATATCTTGCCGAGGCTGGTGAGAACTCAGTTGTGCATTGATGACCAGGGAAGTTGGAGCTGACAGATTCATTTAAAGCATTCATAAAAGGAGTGGCTTTGCTTCTTGGCCCATCACTCATCCATCTGAAATCTGAAGCTCATGTCAGATGTAAAACCCAGAAAATAATTTGGGACATTGTAACTCACTTCCTAGTAGGGAATGAGGGTGAATGGATGGCTGGAATAGGGAATAGGAAATGCACATTAGCACCCCTTTAGAATAAAGGATTATTCCTCACCAATGAGTGTCTAGTATTGGCAACCAGATATTATTTATTTAAATGAGACTTCATCAGCCATGGTTATCCTACCCATTACCCATTTCTTATTGTGACTCTCCTGAACTTCACCATTTGTGCCAGGAACTATCACCTCTGACTGCCACTGGTTTAACAACCATTTACCATTATAGAGAGTGGGCCAGCCACTTTCTCGATTTTATTCATGGCTGAAGCTTAAAATCAAATATCTCACTCCCCATAAGTCCTGGGAGAGAAATAATTCCCAGTTTTGATTATCATTCCACAATTAAATTTTAAGGAAGAGTAGAACAACTGAGTCACCCACCCTCCGTGACAGCTGATGGGTACAATACAAAAGTAGTTAAGTTGCTGGACTAGTTTATAGAGATCTGAATAATCGGTATGGGGACAGTTGCCCCATCAGCCAGAAAATTTAAGTGTAAATGGTTAATAGCCTCTAATAAAAAGCTAGTGTCTGTAATGGCGATCATGACTTTACTAGACTGATGCCCATCTAATTCTCTAATGTCTCTTAAGGAAGGAAATCTTTTGTCCTTATCCTTTCTGGTCTATGTGTGATTGCAGGCCCACACCGATTTGGCTGATTCTTACAGCCCTCTGAAATGGATGAGCAAACCATTAGTTCATGGCCAATTTGGTATGGGCAATAAATGCTATCTACGTCCTCTGAACACAAAAAACCCTTCATCTTACACAAACCTCCTCCTGACGCAAAGTCCTTCCTTGACAGCAATAATTAGGTTGGGAACACTGGTATAAACTATGGTTAGCTCTGCTGGGAAAGAAATGTGTTCAGTAAGCTGTCTTCTATAAACAACAATCATCAAAGAAATGCCATCTAAAGTATTGCGTTACCAACTGTTCATTATATAACCATGACATAAAATAAACAGTCTAAAGTATGCAGGGGAACATGTTTCCTTAAGTGGCAATAAGGCTGAGCAGGCTTTTGGTGCTGGGAATAAACTAATATTTAAAGGTGAAGGAGAGCTTAGATGTTGGAGTTCCTTATAATGAATTCTGCCATTGGTTATTTGTAGAAGTATGCCGTTACATTTTCATTCAGGTAAGTTTGCGGTCTGGTCTCATGTGCCTCACGCTCACTTTTGGAGGAATAATGTGTGCCCCAGAACAGGTCCATTCAATGAAATCCATTCTGAAGTGATCCAAAGCTGATTTACCTTTGAACTGGCATACCTCACCAGCAGCATGGTATCCTAGAATTGGGTAATCCTGGTTCAATCACATAGTGCAACGTTGAAGACAGCATTGTCATTAATGGCACTGCTATGGTCACATTGTTTCCTCTTTTCAACCATGCCACTGCAATGGCTGGAGTATGAACAAATTGGGTAGAAATTAATCCTTTTTTGCATATGCTAAACCTGAAATGTAGTAATATTTGCACATTGAACTCTGATTTTCATTTTGACTTCAATGGATCCAAGTTTCAGAAATGGAGTTTAATGCACATCTCAAAGTTAAAGAGTTTATTGTCATGTTCACAAGTATATGTACGCACAGGTGCAATGTAAAACTTGCTTGCAGCAGCATCACAGACACAGAGCATCATACATGTGTGATGTTAATACATACACACTCGGCATACTCAAGAGGGACAAATGGACATTTATCATTGTGAGTTCACAGTAGCATGGCTGGAGGGGGAGTATGGCAGTGAAGCCATTGCCCATTGTAATACTGTGTACAG
This sequence comes from Pristis pectinata, assembly GCF_009764475.1. NCBI lineage: Eukaryota > Metazoa > Chordata > Chondrichthyes > Rhinopristiformes > Pristidae > Pristis > Pristis pectinata. The sequence goes on along the minus strand of NC_067419.1, from coordinate 37,935,920 downwards.
TCATTGACTTCACTAGGGTTAACTGTAGAGTATGTCATTTAACAGTTGACAAGGTTCATTTGCTTCCATTTTCACCTTCTTCCCTTGTATTGAATTTCAGGACCCTTCTCCCCGTGTTTATAAATTAATGTCAAGCAAATTTTATGCACCTTGTTAAACAGCAAAAGAGGAATGACATTGATCCCTTTTTCCCTTGTCCTTAAATCTGGTGAAATTGTACCATTCATCTTCCACTAGCATCAAACTGCTAATCTTGCTTATTTGCTGTACGTTGAATGCTTAAAGGAAAAGCAAACTGATGCAAGGAGGTTCTTTGTGTTTGATTTATTGTGAGATGAATCTGACCTTGGGCCTATCCCAACAGGGGTTTGTGTGAGTTTTCACTTTGGTTTGATTCAACAGGTGTGAAGGGCATTGACTCTTCAGACCTCTTTCTGTGCTTCTTGACAGTTTTTCCACAGACGTGACTCATGCTTTGCATACTGGCAGTTTCTCTGGCCCACTTCAGCTTGGGAATTTCTGGTCAGCCAAGTCAGGCAGCACCATGGAGCCCTTCAGCCCAACTCATCCATGCTGAGCAATTTGCCTAACTGAGCTAGACCCTTTTACCTGCATTTGGCCCATATCCCTCTAATCCTTTCCTATCCATGTACCTGTCCAAATGCCTTTTTAAATGTCATAATTTTACCTGCCTCTAACACATCCTCTGGCAGCTCATTCCATATACCACCCTCTGGGTGAAAAGGTTTCTCCTTTCCCCTCTCACTTCAAACCTATGTGCACAAATTTTGGATTCCCCTCCCCTGGGGAAAAGACTTTGGCTCTTTACCTTGTCTATTGCCCCTCATGATTTTTATAAACCTCTACCCCTCAGCCTCTTACACTCCAGGGGGGGAAAAAAAAAGTCCTAGCCTATTCATTATCTCCTTATAACCCAAGTTCTTCAGCCCTGGTAACATCCTTGTAAATCTTTTCTGTATTCGCTCCACTTCAATGACATCCTCCCTCTAGCTGGGCGACCAGAACTATACACAGTACCCCAAACATGGCACTACACCCCTAATTCTAAAGGGCCCAGATAACACATGGATGACAAGATTATTTTTGTGCTTGTTTTGCCTTTAATTTTCAAACATTGTAGATATTGATAGTTGATTGTAATATACCTGTCAAATTGTATATCACTGCTGTTAAACTACTGCAAAATGAAATATCCTCTTGATACAATTTTTGGTTAGGTTGAACATGTTTGATATCAGCACTCTAACCTCTGGCTATGTTTTTAGCATGTAAAGAAATTCTGTCATCCCCAGTCTGTTGGGGTGAGATGTAAAGAACCGTGCCGAGAAATTCAATTGCATGATGTTGTTTTTGGTTATTATGCAATTGAAAATCAATTTTTGCCAAAGTGAATTGAAAGTGAAGTGAAAGACCATTTCCAGGTCATTTTGCATCATTCCAAAAGTCCAGCCTGGCTCAAGTCACCCTTATGACCATGACGTGCTTTCTGCACCACTGACGTACCTTGACATCACTGCCAGTGCAACACTTCTTTTGGAGCATTGCCAAGAATCCTGGGCACTTCCAGAACAACCTGTTTTTTCACAGTCGTGGCGTAGTGGGAAGCTTGCCAGTTAAGTGACTTAGCTTCATCTTTGGGAGACCCTCTCCCTTGATACTGCATCAACCTGCAACACCCAAATCTCCCCCCGTCTCCAACCTGCCCATCCCGACTCCCTGATATGCTCCCAACCATTCGGGACTGAGATGAGATGTCTTCATCCAGACATTATTGAATCTTTGGAATTCTAAGGGCTATGAATGTTTAGTTGATGAGACAGAGGTTGATGTACTTTCGGATGTTAAGGGAAGTGAGGGTCAGTACAGGAAGGTAACACTGCATTAAATGATCAGCTATGATTTTATTGAATGGTGGAGCAGCCATGAGAGGCTTTTTTTTAAAATCTTCATATGATCCTGTTATCACTCCCAGTGAAAGCGCTACTTTCCTGACAACCCCATCCTCCAACCACCCAAATGCTGTTCTCCAGATGTGTCCACCATTCTCCTGTTTATACTCTCACCTTTTGACCTTCTAGCTTCTGTTGTTCTGTCCCCAGTCATCCACTACCACAGGACCAATCAGGCTTGTGACCTTAAACACCCTGGTCCTACCACCTAATGGAACACTAGGTGGCACATGCTGGATTCTGGAACCATTCAGTGCCCAGTTTCTTGAGTCTTTGGGAGCAAGACTATATTACAACTGATGGTCTACCTTGGAATGGATGTTGCTATTCTTGTGGAGAAGGTTAAATGTAGCAACATGAATATGGATTAATAATAGTTTGAAATCGTAAATTTAGGTTTGTTGAGATGATTAAAGTCTTTGATTGCAGGAACTATAGTTCAGGGAAAAATTATATATGTGAGTTCACCAGAAAGTGCATTCAATACACTGAAAGAAAATGAGGTCATTCTCTATACTACTATACCTCATAAACTATTACTACTTGGAGGTCTGTAAAATGCACGTCATCAGGAGAGTTCATGGATTGTCTTCAACACATGCCAGACTCTAATAAAAAGAAATCCCCGAGATACAAAGCTAATACATGTTACTCAAACAAAAAAATCAATTCCTCACTGTTATCTTTCTCTTGAATTAGAGTTGTTTTCTGATTTATTAACATTCATTGACAATTTGTTTTAATTTGCTTGTCGAATTCATTTATAATCCTGGAAATAAACATGTTCAGCCTAATAGAAAAGACGTCTGGAGGAACTTTCTCATCTTAGTTCTTGAATGACCTTTACTGAAGCAAATTAACATTAGATTGATGTCTTTAATTATTCGACGTTGCATGAACAAAATCAACCTGCTTTGAATTAATTTGAAGTAGGGAAAGGCCAGTTTCTGAGTAGTGTCTTTTTATGGGCATATATTAAGATTTTAAAAATGAAAGCAGTCCAGCACAAACATAACATACAACGTTGACTATTCTGGATGAGAGCAGAATGGTTTTGTCATGCAGAGTTTAATTGCTACAAGAAAACACTTTTGGTCTCAATTGTCACATTATTTGCAAAGATATTTCTGTAGTTCTTTTTGCTTTAGGATCTGATCATTTTATTAGTGAGAGGCGGCTCTTCCAATCGAGGCACTTAAGACAAAGTGTGGGGTGAGTTTAATGTATCTCGGAACGTTTATGGTTCTATCACAAAATTGTCTTTCATTAGAAAGAAGGTGGAACCAAGTGCCCTAATCGTTAAAGGATAGCTTCAGAACACATGAATGCAATTTTGGCTATTGTTTCAGATACTTATTTTGTCTGGTAATTCCTTGTTCCAAAAAGCAAACTGCCAGTAGAACTTAGTGGGTCAAGCAGCACATGTGGAGGCAATGGGATAGTCGACATTTTGGGTTAAAACCCTGCAACTGATGCAGGGCCTCGACCCAAAATGTTGACCATACCTTTGCCTTCACAGGTGCTTCTTGCTCCAGATTCCAGCATCTGCAGTCTCTTCTGTCTCCATTCCTTACCTTATTTTGGTTACAGAATTTTCCCAACATTTAGCAAATTTATAGCAAGAGGCACTTGCTCTTTAATGTGCAGTTTTCTACAATTGTTTATAATATACTGTACCCCCATAACTTTATCTGCAATAGATGTGGAGTTTGTCCACTATTTATGGTTTGTTTAAGGCCCCAGGACTGGGACAAAGTATTAAAAGTTCTGTTCAAGCATAAACTTAAATCCAATCTGAACCCAGCACAAGCTTGAGGACTGAGGTTTTTTTTTCTGGTACTTGATCCAACCCGAATCTGGGTTTGGCTCAGATACCATCAGACATGGGTCAGGTACTCAAGACCTGCTCTGTAGTCTCCTACATGTCTAATCTGGACTGGGTTAGAACAGAATTCGGATTTTTCCAAAGGCAAATCTTGGAGAGATTGAAAAATAAGAACAGAATGCTGGAAGTGCTCAGCAGGTCAGGTGATACCCGTGGAGAGTTAATATCTCATATCAGTGACCTTTCATCTGAGGAAAAATAATTGACTGGAAATATTTACTGTCTTGCTCTACACTGCTGCTGCCTGTCCTGCTAAGTATTTCAAGCTGAGATTTTTCCAAACTACTTCTGGATAGATTTCTACTTTGGTTTATTCCATGTAAGTGAAATGAGAGATGTTGGAAGAGGTTGCACCTAAGATGTCCGAAGAAATCAATCTGATAAGAGGACTGATCAGCAAATTACTGTTTCAAATGCATTTTGTTTTTTTATCCTGTAGCTAAGGAGGTTGGTTCATCTCTAAAGACCTAGATGAAATGAATCTAGCTGATCTTAATTCAGTTTCTAATATGGAAGAATCAACAAGAGAACTCCCAATTTGGTATCAAATCATCTAACTCAGTTGGGTCAGAGATAAGTAATGAAGGAAAAAGATTTTTATTTTGAGGTTGGAACTGAACAAGATGATAGTTTGATACAAAATAAAGCTTTCTTAACTCAGTCTATGTCCACTGACCTGCAAATGTTTGAAGCTGGCAATCTGCACTTCCACTAAAATCTTTTAAAAAGTGTAGTTTGTTCCATTAAATATGGATGATTTGATGAAAGAAAAATTGTGCATGCATTTTACTTATCATTCTCTAATTTGGAGTGCTGCTGATCATTCATTGGGCGTGCCCAATCCTCAGCCTGGTGACTAAACTGACAGACTGCTGCATTGCAAAAAACAGATAGTACTCTATTGCTTGCTCTGCTATCCTTTAATACAGAACCAAAGATTACCTCTAGAATGACTTCTGCTATAAATGGCTTATCACCATTCCTTGCATTCTAAAGCTTGTGACTGTATATAATATTTCTTAAAGCATTGCACAGTTTCAGAAATTACAATGGTCTGAATTTTGCAGTGAAACTGTCAACATTCGCCATCATTCTGCAGTAAAACTCTGAGCAACTTCAAGGTTTCTCTACAGACTCAATTTAATGCTGAAATCCCGGAGTTACTGCCAGTAACTCTGTGCAGCCTGACAGCATTTTCACTGTGATCGAGGGGGAATAAACCAATATGGTGATAATTTCAGATAGTTAAAATTATTCTCACATTAAGGTACTGTGAAAATGCTAAGCTTTCCTGCATATTAAGGTACTGTGAAAATGCTAAGCTTTCCTGCATATTATGAAGTGAAGATATAAATGATCTGCTTAAGCCATAATTACCACTTAACAACCTAAGTCTGAAAGATATTTTACATTTCAAAATATAATGGAATTTAGAATGATTATATTTTAAAAGGTTTATGATGTTTCAGCTTCCACTTTAATCAGGTGTGTATGTTCCAATCTTTAGACACTTTATAGATCATGAAATAAAGATTTTCTTTTCTGGCTTTTCTACATGGGAATTCTTCAATGTAATTGGTTGTTAGATTGCTAGATGACCTCACGTTGCTAGAAGCCGGGGAATCGCCCCTCCCATATTGGTTCTTCTCTATTATTTACAATACAGACAGTGTGTGAACTAGTTCTCCGATATGAGAGATTCTGGAATCGATACCAAAGATACATCCACTTGTATTTGATTAAGAATACTGTACAGGCATCATTAGGCAAGGACTGTTCAAGTAAAACTAACATTTCAGCAACTAATTTATGCATATAACAAAACAATTTTGAACTAATTGTCTAAGAAAGGATGAATCAACAGTGAATGAGTTAAGAGAAATGGAGTAAAGGCACGGTTGCCTAAGTATGATCTGGTGGGACTCTGCACTTGAATGTTCTGTGGCCAAATTCCTTCATTCTCCTCTGCATGAACCTGAAGCCATATTAATCTCAGCGACCCATGTCCTAGTTAGCAGTGTCATTCAGCCATCATCCCTGGCAGCCTACACTGGTTCATAGTTAAGCAGCAGGTCAATTTTAAAACTTTCATCCTTATTTTCCAATCTCTCTTGGCCTCACCTCTCCTTGCCTTCTTACTTGGATTCTTCTGCAATTCAGATCTTTTGCCTGTCTCACAATATTAATTGTTGCAGCATTGGTGGCCGAGTGTTCAGCTGCAAAGGCCCAGGACTTTCTTTCTCTCTTCCTTGCTTACCTCACATTAAGATATATGTTTAAGCCTATTCTTCTGGAGCCCAGTATCATGCTTGTCTGATGGTGTCCCTGTTAAGCATCTTGGCACCCTATTAATTCATTAAATATCCCATTTAGATACAGGTTATTTTTGGCATTTGTGGAGTTAGAGAAAATAGATCTTAAACTGCTGAGATTTAAAGAGGGAGATCTAGAAATTACAGACAGTCATTAAAGGTATAACCTTTTCAAGTATACAAGTACCATTAGTATGCAAGGCTATAGATGTCTTGGAGTGATGCCATGGAGGGTGTTCTGAAGGTTACTCCCTTAATTTTTAAATGTTTACCATTTTTCTAACTTGTATTTAAACATGAAACTTTTTTGGTTTATAGATGTATACAATTTAGCTGAAGTTATAATAACGGCATATTAGCTTATAACTGTTTAAAGCATCTGGACGAATTTCCATTGCATTGGAACTTAATCCAAAGTAACGGAGGAGTACTGCCTCATCTAGGTTTAAAGTAGCTGATTTAGCAATTACATTAGAATTGCTAGAACTGGAAAATACAACAAGTCATTGCCTTAATATTTAGACAAAAGCAAAAACTGCAGATTCTGGAAATGTAAGATAAAATCACAAAATGCTGGAAATACTTAGCAGGTCAGGCAGCATCTGTGGAAAAACAATTAATGTTTTAGGTCATGACCTTCCACTCATTGCATTAATAATTTGGATTGAAGCAATATTTTTAAACAAAAAACAAACTCTTCTTGTATGATACACATCTTTAAACCATTTTTCTAAGATGGCAAGTTTACACAGAGAAAGCTCTTTAGCAGTTGAACCTTCATTGCCAAATGGAAAATGGTTTCATTAATCAATGGCACATTTGACAGACAATTAATTTTGCCAGTCTGCTTTGAAATATTTTCCTATACATCTCATTTATGGTTGTGCTTAGGCCGTTGTGCATTGCATTCCTGTGTAGTCATTATAATTGATCCACTTTTCAAGACTTCACCTTGTTACTCCTAGTTTGTACTATGAAAGTACTCCTGTGTAATTTATGTACTGCACCCAATAAGCAAATTTATACCATTTTATCTGCATAAAAAAGAAATATGTCACATGCAAGCTTTACTCCATTTTCATAAAGTTACTGGTGCACATTCTGTAAACCCTCTCTCTGTATCCCATTCTAATCCATTAAAACCACTGAACAATAGAAGCATTTTACCATCATCAACATAAACAGATGTTGAAATATCTCAGACATTTTCCTGTAGTAGCTCCAGTGAGAGTCCCTTCAAAATTTCAGGGATCAGGATGCTCAGTAACAAATGATACCTTCAGTGTTTCTTATAAATGGAGGCTTAACACCAAGGCTAGAAAAGTCCTCCTCGGCCCCCAACCTGACGTGAGTAATATGGTAGTGGTTGTGCATTGTACTCCAATTCTGAAATTTGGTCATGATTTACAGATAATAAATCTGTCAAGTGATCAAGGATTGAAAATTCTGCCCCCATTGTCAATTTTGAACAGTTCCTGAATAAATTACTTCATATTTGTGTATATTTTATTATTTCAGATTGTGTCTACCTCAAACAATATTTTTCTTCACTCTTTCACTGATATGATCCTTTTATGAGAGGAGCCAACTGTGATTTGAGATTACAGTGGGTCTTTCATTATCAAATTCTAATGGCCCACAGCAGATGGGAAATGGCCGGTCAACTTTCCACCATTTCAGCAAAACCTTTCTTCTTGACAATGTTAAGAATAATTAAGATCAGGAAATTATGCATCACATGGCTTTGACATGTGATTCAGAATGTTTTTCATGCAATTTTATGTTTAGGTATTGCAGACAATATAAAATTAGTTGCAAAACTTTAGAAACATTTTCTAATCATTACTTCACCTCCCTTAGATTCGAGCATCGATCCAGGAACTGATATTTCCAAGAAGGTCATTCAACTGGATACGACATATTGGAATTGCAGGGATCCTGTTGGTTTTAAACAACCTTCTAGTGATATTCGTTCCAAGCATTAGAGATATTTTTGGCTTCATTGGTAAGCTCTTGGGTAAAACTGATGCTATGTGTTTTAAGACTAGGCAGGCAGACACTCATATCGTGATCTTGATTGTATTGCAGGGGCATCTGCAGCTACGATGCTTATCTTCATTCTCCCCTCAGCCTGTTATATCAGACTTGTAAAGAAAGAATCGATGAGATCCATGCAAAAGATTGGGGTAAGTAAGTGACGTTGTGTTTAAAATATAGCAACCACCACATGGATTGATTTTGCTGACTGATTGGACCTGCTTGACTGATCTGTGCCCCACTAGAGCTGGAGATAATTTCTCTTTGTCTATTGGCCTGCAGCAGCTTGTCATTGCAAAGATCTCTGCTGTGATTTCTACCTAATCTTGCCTCTCGATGGCTTGAGCCACAGTGGATGGGATTGGCTGCATTGGCAGGATCAAGGAGGATAGAGAAGAGGATGCGGTGAGATACAGTGTGGACACATCTTCCTCACCTGCATTTTCCCTTCTCTCTCTGGCAACCTTTTGACTAACTCCTGCAGCAGCCATGGAGATGCTCCTTTAAGGTTCCCAGGGACCATAGTGGCAATGATGCAGCAACTATCATATCTCTGGGTAGTATCTACTGAATTCCATTTTAACACAGGAACCCCTCTGAGTTATTTTTAACTAATTTTCACCAATTTTTAGCAAGTCTCCCAATTCAGTATTGGAGTAAAACAAGATGAGATATTAGTCACATGTACATCGAAACACACAGTGAAATGCATGTTTTGCATAGAGTGTTCTGGGGGGCAGCCCACAAGTGTCACCACACTTCCGGCACCAACATTAGCATGCCTACAACTTCCTAACCCATATGCCTTTGGAATGTGGGAGGAAACCCTCACAGATACAGGGAGAATATACAAACTTCTCGCAGACAGTAGCCAGAATTGAACCCGGGTTGCTGGCACTGTAATAGCGTTACGCTAACCGCTACACCATATTCAGTGTACCAAAAATGAGTGACATCCAATTTCTAGGCATTGGGTAAGTGGAATTGTTTAATCCTGAAAGACCTAGTTCTAATTTATTTTTGGACTGTGTCCTTAAGTCCAACCCAGATGTGAATTTTGTTAGGTAGCAATAATTTTCATTCTGGAATTGATAGATGGGAGTTTAGGATATTATTTTGTAATTGATGGTCAGCTGTAAGTCAATGATAATCCTGTCTTCATAGGTATGTAACACTAGCAAGTAACTTGTATCCACATCATCCTGATACACTTTCCATTGGGGACAAAGGAGCCAAACCATCAGCATTTTTGGTGGTGATGCATTTTGCCTGCCTCTGCTGCCATGGTCATGGATTGCCGGTGTTGCAGTTGGGGGAAGTGGGGAAAGAATCTCTCTGCTCATATCAGATGTTGGCAAGAGGTTAAGAGCAAAAGGAGCAGAGTCCCTACATACTGGGTGTTGCTTCAAATTCCAACCAGTTCATTGCGTCTAGCATGATCTGAAATCAGCACTATCCTTTGACCCCTGACAGTGCACTGCTAAGTAATAACACCATTATACCACAGAGGTTCCACAACCCTTGAAGTAATTCCAAGACTTGGACCAATAATTTAACTACTTATTGGTATTGGTATTGTCACTTGTACTGAGGTACAGTGAAAAACTTGTCTTGCATACCGATTGTACAGGTCAATTCATTACACAGTGCATTGAGGTAGTACAGGGTAAAAGCAATAACAGAATAGAGAGTAAAGTGTCACAGCTACAGGGAAGTGCATTGCAGGTAGGCAATAAGGTGCAAGGTCAAACAAGGTAGATTGTGAGGTCGAGAGTCCATCCCATCATATAAGGGAACCCATTCAATTGTCTTATCACCGTGGGATAGAAGCTGTCCTTAAGCCTGGTGGTATGTGCCCTCAGGCTCCTGTGTCTTCTGCCTGATGAGAAGAGAGAATGACCCAGGTGAGTGGGGTCTTTGATTATGCTGGCTGCTTCGCCAAGGCTGTGAGAAGTATAGACAGAATCCATGGAGGGGAGGCTAGTTTCTGTGATGTGCTGGATTTACGTAATTAACTTATGTACTTTATAGTATTTTCTAATTCTATGTTAAAATGTACAATTACTATTTGTGTCTTTAGGGAAGAAAAAACTTTTTTCAGAGGAATTATGAATGTTAATTATTTTGTCTTGTTTTCTAGGCTGCAATTTTTCTTGTAATTGGCATCATTTTTATGATTGGAAGCTTGACCCTGATTGTCATTGATTGGATTCACAACCCCCCGGGATCAGGTGGCCATTAACCTGCTATTAGGTGTTGCTAAATGCAGCCATCAGTTTTGCATCCTCTGACTAAGCCTGGATACAGAGACAGTGAGAGTGGATGCCATTCCTTATTTTGTTTCACACAGCAAGATTCCAGAGACTTGAGCGTACCTCACGTGAAGGCTAGATGCCAGCTGTAGATAAAAGGAAGTTTGTCCTTACAAGGGATTGTGTTAGTTCTGCTTAAATTAACTTTAGATTGCAGGGGGGTGGGGGACAGAAACTGATGTGGGATAGGTAACGCTTACTGTGAATGGATACAGAGCAACACCACAAGTATAATGTACACTAAACTGCTTTTTGTAATTGACATGGTAATGTGTGTTGGCTACTAGAATACAGAAAACCTGTTATCTCTGACATTATGACAGCATGTATATAGTTTTTAAATAGTAAAGCATGTATGCATTTTTAAATTTACAGGATAGGGAGCTGACTGCTGAATTTGCTTCTGTCTTTTAAAGTACAGGAAGTGTACTTGGCTTGTGTAATCTACTGAGCCAATAAGAAGAATGCCACACTCACTTGCCCCCAGGAATCCCACCAACTCCTTTTCAGTTAAAAGATTACACTTGGAAATAAAGTATCACTATAAATGTTTTCTGTGTCAGTAATCAAGGTCCAGATCCTGTATCCTGTTACTGTTAACCTGACAAGCTCTCCCTCCTTCCCCAGTTCTGCGCCACTGGCTCTGGTTAGGCTAACCAGGTGCACTTATTCCAAATGAAAGGATCATTAAAATTGTGGATGGAATTCTACAACTCGCGTTACCTAGTTTGGAAAATAACCTTATTTCATTCTGAACTTTAACCTGCTATGATATACAGAGACTGGCAATGCATCCTTAATATAACCAGAACATTGGTATAATGACGACAAAACTTGTTACTTTTCTAAGCAAAGTCAAAGCTCAGCCTGAAACTTATCCATTTCACATAATCCATTTAGGTAGTTAAGCTTCAGCTCCCTTCTGTGGCAATGGTGCATTTGTAAATATTTATCTTTTTATTACTAAATAAAATATCTCTTCTGAATGGTGCTTTGCAAGTACTTAGTTAAATGTCACAGAACAAGTGTGGGTTTTATCGATAGCATTGTCTTCCAAACACATAGGAAGGGCAAAATGTTCTAGTAATAAACTACGTTTCGTTAAGCCAGCACTAGGTGTCAAGGGTGTTCTGCTGCAACCAACAATAATTTCAGCAATGTACATAAATAACACTTTTTAATGTGATGATAATATTTGGGGTTAAAATGTATAGTACTTTTTGCTGTTTAGTTATTTTTAAAAAAGATTCTAGAGAGATGAATAATTCAAATTTATTTTTAAACTAGTCTTTGCTCAGTTTTCCAACATAGTTGTTTTACTTGTTGAGTTATAGCCCATCTTAACTATGACTAACATTTCAATCCAAGTCTTCAGTTAGTTGTACATAACTCTGGTTTGTGTGTTTATTGATCTTGTTTTAACAATGTTTAAATTAATGTAACAAAATAAATTCATACTTTCCTCATTTGCTGATAATATTCTGAAATGTTGATGCCAAACAGATCTTTGCTTCTTTTGAAACACAGAACTTCGAAATACTTTTATTTTCTTCTCACTATTCATATGCCGTGTTTCTGCATTACTTTACAAGAAACTTTGTATCATGATGTCAGGATCTGTGATGTTACAGTGGAGAAGAAATCCCAGTGGAGTTTATTTAACTAGTCAAAGTGGATTTTATTTATTAATATGTTGTGGATCCAAGTGTGTGTGATAAGTAAATATTTCCACTGAAGTGGTGTATCCACGTGTACATGCTTTGAATGCTGAAGTGGTGATTTTACTTGAGTATTTTATTTGTTGTAAATAGGAATGTCCACAGTGAGTTTGTGTAAGTTTTGGTGAAACCCAACATTTAACCACTATGTTGTGAGAGGTTTCTATTGTACAAACCTTTGGTGGGTTGGTTTTGGATGATTTCCATATGGCCTTGATTGGTACCAAGGATGAAAACTCCACAAGCAGAAAGACTGGAAAGGGAGAAAAAGTAATATCTCTAAGGCAAAGAGGTGCCTATAGACCTCCTTGTCTACAATACTTGGATATATGTGGATTTGTCTTACAGCCAAACTGCTTTTCTCAATAAGCATAGGTAAGCTTTTAACTCAAATGGATTCTTTAACCCTTACTGTGAGATATTGGACACCTGAGGGCAGTATTTAAGTTGTGGTGGTTCTAAGTTATGTATCAACTAAGTTATGAATGTTCTGTATTTGCCTTTGATGAGCCCTGGTAACATCAGACACTTTGCCATAATATATATATAATTGCAGTAAGTACCAGAGTAGTGGAATGTCCATAACTTCAAGGGCCAGGAGTATTTTGATAAACACTTCTATAAGCCTGATGAGCAGGTTACTCTGAAGTTCTTTCAAGCATTTTCTTCAGTTCAGGATTAGTAAATTAGCCACAGAATGACATGTAGCCTTTTTTATTGTGAGTAATGATTTCACAAGTGTAATTTTTACTTAATTCAACATCTGTCCTTTTCAATAAAGGTGTACCTTAATATCTATGATCTCAAATGCCTTACCAGTGTACCTTCAAATTAGTTTTGTTTTGTGATATGAATTATTCACAGTATTTGTAAAATGGCACGTGTTTATGTATAGGCGGCTGAAACTGCCGTAGCAGGATTCAAATTGCATTTTGTTTACTTACAAAGATGGTGAAAACCTTTTCTGATTTGACCATTTTTGGAACAATGGGCTCCTTTGTATCAAACTGTTGTGAGGAAATGTATAATGTTAAATAAAGTTGTATAATGCTAAATGAAGACACTTTTTTTCCTCTTTTTACCAGCTGTCTTTCAAAGCAGAGGATAATAAACTGGAAATGAATTAAAACAGACCTTGACAAAGTATTCATTTGCCTTGACATTGGGTTAAGCAAATGCAGGTAGGGTGGGAAGAGCTTTAACACCCAATGATGAGGTGGTGCATCAGAAACTCCGAGCCAGCCCACTGTCCATCCTTATCCAGAAGCTCATCAGGAAGACCTACAAGACGAGCTGTTTTCAGCATATTAAGAGGGGTGTTAACACTGGGTTCCCAATCTCCACAGAACTCACCAGGGAAACCTAGACAATTACAATGGCATTGGATGGGAGCTGATAAATTGATCAAATACAGAAGAGGCTCAAGTTGTTTTGCAGTCATACTGGAGAAAGCTTCCTGCAAAGAAGGTGCACTTGTAGTCCGGAGAAATTATCTGCATAGGTTAATGCCACAGCAGTTGGAGCTGCAGCCTTTCAGCTTCAGGAACCCAGGTTCAATCCCAACTTCTGCATGGAGTTTGCAAGATCTCCTGATGTTCTAGCTTCCTCCCACACCTCAAAGATGTGTTGGTAGGTTATAATTGTTGAATGTAAATTACCCCTTGGTGTAGTAAATGTTTTTTTTAAGAAAAGAATCAAAGGGGAGTTGTTGGGCATGTATCAAAGATTAAGTTGTAGGGCTACAGGGAACAAGGAGGAATAGGACTGATGGGATTGTTCTGCAAGGAACAAACATGGACATGGCTGGTTGAATGGCCTCTTGTGTTGTAGTAAGGTGGTCAGCTCATAGGAGACCATACCTGCCACAGAGGGTGTATAGGAAAAAGCTATGTTTTCTTCATATGTCAGTATCTGAGCAAGGTTGGTGTACAGGAGCAAGTGGGATGCAGATACTTGCAGCACTTTGGAACAAGGACTTCCATGGTCCAACAGTGGTTGTCATGGTGACTATTGTCCTCAAACCTTCTGTCCTGGGATCTGGGTCTCGCAGTTCATCATGCTCAACTGCATTCAGACAGGTGCTGTTTTCCCTGACACCAATTATCTCAATGTCGTTGGCTGTGAGGCCAACCAGAGAGAGATCGGGTTTGTGTTTGCAGCTGCTGCTAGCTTCCCTTTAGCTCCATCGTGTCTCTGCAGACAGAACGTGGCTTTTGATCAATCACCAGGTGTTAATAAAACAGAACTTAGACCATAAGACAGGAGCAGAATTAGGCCACTCGGCCCATTGAGCCTGCTCCGCCATTCGATCATGGCTGATTTATTTTTCCCTCTCAACCCCATTCTCCTGCCTTCTCCCCATAACCTTTGATGCCCTTACTAATCAAGAACCTATCAACCTCCGCTTTAAATATACCCAATGACTTGGCCTCCACAGCTGTCTGTGGCAATGAATTCCACAGATTCACCACCCTCTGGCTAAAGAAATTCCTCCTCATCTCTGTTCTAAAGGGACATTCTTGTATTCTGAGGCTGTGCCCTCTGGTCCTAGACTCTCCCACTGCTGGAAACATCCTCTCCACGTCTACTCTATCCAGCCCTTTCAATACGTGGTAGGTACCTCATTGCTGTATAGTTAGCCTGGAATTATGGGGCTCAAAATGAGTTCACGTAATTCCAATGGAAGGTGCTGCCCAGCTGAAAATAGGGTAAACCCAGAGTACAGCAATTTTGTGCGGATCTTTGAGTGTCTTTGGGCCTGTTTCTTGCACTTAGAGGCATAGACTCACTGAAACAGGCCCTTCAGCCCCTCATGTCCATGCAGACCATCACGTACTCATCTACACTAGTCCCATTTTTATTCCCCCCAGATTCTACCATTCACCTACACTGGGGCAATTTACAGTGACCAATTAATCTACCAACCTTTAAGATGTGGGAGGAAACCCAAAGGGAGAAGGTGCAAGTTTTGCTTGCTGCACTGCTGTTCATGTCACTTGGAGAAGCTTTACAGTAGAAAAGGGGCCAGGTAGGCTGGGTTTGTTATCTTTGGACCAGTAGAGGCCAAAGGGGGCCTGACAGAGAACAAAATTCCGAGGGGCATGGTTAGGATGAATAGTAGGAAACATTTTTTGAGGAGCAAGGTTCCTTCCCCATGTTTGACCAGATGCCGAGAGACGTCTGGAGTTAATGTTACAAACTTCTGGGTTACATGTTCGATTTCTTGAGCAATAAAGCAAAGTATCCCACCATCCATTTTTCAAACCATCTTCCCTACCTGTCCTATTACAATCTGCATCTGCTCCAAAAGTCACTCAGATCCTCTACCCTTCTCAGCTTCCAATCATTTATTGTGCATTTCTTTGTTTACCTTCCCAAATGTATCACCTCCCACTTCTGAAGACTGAATTCCATTTGCCACTGTTGTCAGATCTGTTGGTGTCTTTCTGTAGCCAACAACTTTTGTTTTTACTGTCAACCACACTGATGGTTTTTATGTCATCTGCAACTTTTTAAAATTCTGCCCCATATGCTTGGGTGTAAACCATTGATATCACACAAAAAGATAGGGATCTATATCTGATGTGCAACTCCAGAAGGTAGTCTTCCAGTCACAAACACACTCCATTGGCCATTCTCAATTTTACTCGTGGCTTGCACTCTGATACTAGGTCTGGCACTTTTCTGACCTATCATGTGGAACCTTGCCTTGTTAAAATCCATATACACCACATCAAATGAACCACACCCATCTATCCTCCTTACCTTTGCAAATATCCTTCATTAATCTATTCTTCTCTACAGGATGAATAAAACCACACTTCTGAATTTAATCCAATTGTTTCCCACCTCTTTAATTAGCCTATAATTACTTGGTCTGTTTCTCTCTTCCTTTTTAAAGTGGTCCAGCAATGGTTCATTGACAGGAGTCAAAAGATTCAAGCCCTATCTGACTCTATTTCATTCCAATACTGAGACTATGCTGAAAGATCACATATCCAGATTTAAATAGATTCTCTCCATATCCTGCCCAACATTTACCTTCCAATCAACAATTAATGTAGATTATCTGGATACAGCAAAAGCCACGATAACATTACCTATGAGCCACAGCTAAGCAGTTCCAGTATAACTACAAGCACTAATCTTTGCCCAAATTATGGGATATAGTCACATGTACATCAAAACACAGTGAAATGCATCTTTTGCGTAGAGTGTTCTGGGGGCAGCCCGCAAGTGTCGCCATGCTCCCGGCGCCAACATAGCATGCCCACAACTTCCTAACCCGTACGTCTTTAGAACGTGGGAGGAAACCGGAGCACCCGGAGGAAATCCACGCAGACACTGGGAGAACGTACAAACTCCTTACAGGTAGCGGCCGGAATTGAACCCGAGTCGCTGGCACTGTAATAGCATTACGTTAACCATTACGCTACCATGTTGCCTTATGCAAAAGTGCCCAAGCAACATGCTGCCAGGGGAGGTGGCGGAAGCAAATTCAATAGAAGCGTTTAAGAGGCATTTGGATAGGCACGTGAACAGATAGGGAATAGAGGGATACGGACCATATGCAGGTAGATGGGATTACTTTCGATTGGTATCATGGTCAGCGCAGACATGCTAGACCAATGAACCTTTTCCTTTGCTGCACTGTTCTATGAAAGAGATTTATGGCAGTAAAAAGCCGATTTATGTACTGATTAGGTAACTAGGTAACCATTGCTTTATATTTTATCCTAGGTGTATCAGCAAAGACATTCCAGGCAAAACGAACAAACTTTTTTAAAATTAGAATTGCAGCTCTGTCATACATTCTTAGGACAGGTTTGGATCAACGGTTTGTTTGCTATTTCTGTTATTATTTACTGGAGTATGATTAGATTGCAGCCACTCACAGTAAGTTTAAATCAGAGCACACTTCAGGAAGGGCAATCAAGCAGAACAAGAATAATATATGAAAAAATACAAGAACCCCAGGGTGCAACCTAAGCTAAATGTCAATACTTTGCTTCTGGAGAGTGTTCAAAGTCTTTAATTATTTTACCTTTAATATCAATGGACTGAAACTGATGGACAAAAGACAGAGGCTTTCCAGTAAGTGCATACTGACCCCAGGATCTCTCCACTTCTCCAACCGCAAAGCGTTAAGTCAGAGAGATGTATCTAGTTTCAGCACTTGTGTTACATTAGGCTTCTGATTGGTCCACTCAGAAGGCACGGCACACACAGCAGTTTCTGTGATTTGATCCTGGCTACTTTATAATAATTCTGCTGATCCAGTCATTGCCTGGTCAGCAACAGAGTTCAGGCAAGGCACAGTGCTAACACAGCAGCTTTCAAGGAATGGACAGCACTCATACACACTGGATAGAACACATGGCCCTCTTGGCTCTGATTCATTTGGAAGTACTCCCATCTCTGAATCATAAGGTAGGTGATACAAAGTCCCACTCCAAAGGCTGAAACACAGTGATCTAGGGTGATGATCAACTCAGTGAAAGTTGGAGACACAATCTTGCTCATTAGTTTCCTTAGGCAGATGGCAAAGATCCCATCCCATTCACAAAATGCTGATGGATATTTAGTCCTCATTACTGTAGAGATTACCTGGTCATAAAATCATAGGATTATAGAGCAGAGAAACAGATCCTTCAGCCCAACTCATCCTGGGCTAGTCCCATTTGCCTGCTTTTGGCCCACATCCCTCTAAACCTTTCCAATCCATGTACCTGTCCAACTGTCTTTTAAAAGTTGTAATTTTACCTACCTCTACAAGTCCCTCTGGCAGCTCGTTCCATAGACCCACCAAAAAGTTGTCCCCCAGGTCTCTTTTAAATCTTTCCTCTCTCACCTTAAACCTGGGCCCTCCAGCTTTAGACTCCCATATCCTGGGGAAAAGACTGTGACCACCTTATCTATGCCCCTCATGATGTTATATACTGCTATAAGGTCACCCCACAGACTCCTACACTCCGGGGAGAAAAGTCGCCACCTATCCAGCCTCTCCCTTATACCTCTAGTCCCGGTAACATCTTCATGAAACCTTTCCAGTTTAGTGATAACTTCCTATGGCTGGGCAACCAGAACTGTATGCAATCCTCGAAGTGTAGTCTCACCAATAACTTGTACTGTTGTAATATGAAGATGAATTTGTGGGAGATGTGATATGCCCTATTTCCTGTGGTATTGTTTCAGCCTCTACAAACTTCAAGGTGAAGTAAATCTCCTCGACTTCAAAGCTCTCCACAAATTATATGAAATCCATGGACTTTAGTGTTCGATCTGATACAGTGAGCCTAGATATGACCTTTTAGCTTGGCAAAAGACAAATTGATTTTCTCACTGCGAGCAAGCATTACCTGATCAAGAGCTGTCATATACCCTTCCTGGTAGGCAAGTGACTTGTACCATTTATTTCAGTATCTTCATTGTGGCCAGATACCCTGGTGTATGTTTACTGGTTGCAACTAATCAGGTCACTAGTTTACTTAAGGATTATGGTAGGTATGAATTCCTGCCACCGCTTCAAATCTGCCTGCATTGCCCCTTCGGGTAATGTGCTAAAATTGCAGTCATCAGCACACAGGAGTTTGCACATTAGCTCCTCTCTGATCTCAGTGGACATGCAGTGTCTGTTCAGAGAGAAAGGTTTGCCAGGCAGATGAAACTTGATGCATATATTTCTTTTAATATCATCAGACATAGTTCAAGAGCCGCAAGGTGATGTTGCAGCTCTATCGAACTCTGGTCAGACCACACTTGGAGTATTGTGTTCAGTTCTGGTCGCCTCATTATAGGAAGGATGTGGAAGCTTCAGAGAGGGTGCAGAGGAGATTTACCAGAATGTTGCCTGGATTGTAGAGCATGTCTTATGAGGATAGGTTGAGCAAGCTAGGGCTTTTCTCTTTGGAGAGAAGGAGGATGAGAAGTGACTTAATAGAGGTGTACAAGACTGTCCAGTGGACAGTCAGAAACGTTTTCCCAGGGGGACAATGGCTAACACGAGGGGACATAATTTTAAGGTGATTGGAGGAAGGTATAAGGAAAATGTCAGGGGTAAGTGTTTTGCACAGAGAGTGGTGGGTGTGTGGAACGCACTGCCGGCAGAGGTTGTGGGGGCAGATACATTAGGGACATTTAAGAGACTGTTAGATAGACACATGAATGATAGAAAAATAGGGGACTATGTGGGAGGGAAGGGTTAGATGGATCTTAGAGCAGGATAAAATGTCGGCACAACATTGTGGGCCGAAGGGCCTGCACTGTGCTGTAGTGTTCTATGTTCTATGTTCTACAGCTGCAAATGAGAATTCCAAGTGGTTCAGTGTAAGGACACAGATCATGACCCAACTAGAAATATGTAATGGTGAGGGCTAGAACAATTCAGTTTTAATAAGATTTAAGATTTTTTAAGATTTCTTTATTAGTCACATGCACATCGAAACACACAGTGAAATGCATCTTTTGCGTGGAGTGTTCTGGGGGCAGTCTGCAAGTATTGCCACACTTCCGGTGCCAACATAGCATGCTCACAACTTCCTAACCCTTACGTCTTTGGAATGTGGGAGGAAATCGGAGCACCCAGAGGAAACCCACGCAAACACAGGGAGAACGTACAAACTCCTTACAGACAGCGGCCAGAATTGAACCTGGGTCACTGGCACTGTAATTGCGTTATGCTAACCGCTACACAAAACCTTAATGGCCTACTTGGAAATAGTTTTATTTTACCAAAATATCTCCATGGCAGCGATAAATGTCTACAAATTGTCTATTTCATTCATTTTGCTTCAAACTGTACATAAATTTCAAAACAATTATATAGACTTTGAACTGGTCCTATTTGTTACACGGTTGCCCTGGTCAACGGCATGAATGCAGTGACCTGGTAGATGATGGAAGTGTGAAGTAAAATGCATACTAAACTCCTCAAATGAGACTTGCAGTCAAAATGGAAATGCATAGAAATTTAAATGAAACTGTACAATAGATGGATGCATGGAACGCACTGCCTGCAGAGATTGTGGGGGCAGATACATTAGGGACATTTAAGAGACTCTTAGATAGACACATGAATGATAGAGAGATGGGGGGCTATGTGGAGGGAAGGGTTAGGTAGATCTTAGAGCAGGATAAAATGTCGGCACAACATTGTGGACCGAAGTGCCTGTACTGTGCTGTAGTGTTCTATGTTCTGGGTGATGTGTTTGCTACTTACTTAGGAGACAAAATAATATTTTGCTGATCTGTGGAAGTTTGCAGCTGCTAATAATACAGGGAAAATTTTCTCGGGGGTTCCCACCAAAAGCCCAAATTGAGTTGGTTGAAGAAAACCTCAGGTTGTAGATCTTCAGCTGGGTGGGAAAGACATGAGGTAATTGAAAGAGCGTGGAGATGATTGGGGGGTGGTGAGGGTGGGCAGCAATGGAGAGCGTCAGAAATAAAGTCAAGGTGGATTGAAAGCTGGTGAGGTCATTGAAGGTTGGGACACTATAGGATGTGGCATTGAGGGCTGGCGATGTGATTAGGTGGTGGCTTGATGGGGAGTGAGCACACAATTGGACAGAGTCCAGTAGAGAGGTGCGGCAGGTCATCTGGAATCTAATTAAAAGGCTTGTGCTCTACTGGTGCACCAGCCTCTGTCCTCCTGCAGCCCCAAACCAGCTGATGTCAATAACCACTCAGACCTTAAGTGCAGAAGGTTTTATTTTATTGGATATAGATCGCCAAAGCTTTGTGTTTAAAAGGCAGATCTATAAGTCAATAAACAGACTGGAATTTACATGGAAGAGTAATGAGCCCTCTGGGAGTGGTGTTCATCTTCTGTTAACAAGCACTCAGAGTCGTCAGCTCACTAATTAAAGAAATAGGAGATGGAAAAGCGGAGAAAAAGAAAAATAGACAGCAAAATACAAAGGACAATATGATGCCCTCAGGATGCCGAAGCATGTTTGCCTACAGACTCACCCCCAGTAAGCAGGGCTGGGTGTGGTACAAAGTCGCTTCAGCACATGATTTCCAGCCCCAGATATTCAGAGCATTGACTAAAATAGACACCACTTCCAGAGGCAGAGTACATTGCACTAACACAACTGTACAGTGCACTTGAATGAAACACACGATGATGCTGGAGGAGCTCAGCAGGCCAGGCAGCATCCGTGGAGAAAAGCAGGCGGTCAACATTTCGGGTCAGGTCCCTTCTTCAGGACTGAAGATAGGAAAAGGGGAAGCTCAATATATAGGAGGGAAAAGCAGAGCAGTGATAGGTGGACAAAAGAGGGGAGGTGGGTGGGCACAAGGTGGTGATAGGTAGATGCAGGTAAGAGATAGTGAGAGGCAGGTGCGGGGGAGGAGGGGAGAGCAGATCCACCGGGGGGCTGGGTCAAAGGTAAGGAGAGAGGAAAACAAAGGTTGAAAAAAAGAGGCTAGGAAAGGGAAGAGGAGAAGCATGGTGGGGGTGGCGGGTGTTGTGGGGAAGGGGGTTGGGGATTACCTAATGTGGGAGAATTCAATGTTCATGCCATATAGTGCACTTAATTTACAAACTGGTGATGAATTTCTCAGCAATTAGAACTATTGCAGTGTCAGAAACACACTAGGAAGTTGGTACACAGCAAGGTGCCACAAACAAAAGTGATCAGTGTTTTTTAAGGTGATACTGACTGTGAGATGAAAATGGACTTGCACACAAAGCTGCTCTTCAGAAAGCATTGATTGAGGAAGTAGACATTGGTTGAGAGGATAGACAGTTTAACTTTCTACCCAGGAAATCATGTTTCTGGTTGGCGGTTAGTCACCCCAGTCCCAGGACATCACTGCAGGAGTTCCTCAAGATACTGTCCCAGGTCTGTCAGCTTCAGTTGTTTTATCAATGGCCTTACTTCTATCATAAAGTTAGAAGTGGAGATGAATGTTCAATTCCATGTACAACTCCTCAGCAAACAAAGCAATCCACTTAGATATGGGCTGCTAAGTATCAAGCTGTGCTATATGAGTGCTAGACCAGGTGTCCAACAAGGAAGTCTAACCACCTAATCTTGATTTTTAGTGGATTACCATCATCGAGGCCTCACCATCAGCATTCTGCAATTCACCATTGAAGTGAACTTCAACTCGACCAGCATTTGGCAACAAGCAGTAGCAAATGATTCACCCCCTGACACCCCAAAGCCTTTCTACCATCTACAAGGCACAAGTGAGAGGTACGATGGAATGCCTCACTTGTCTGAATGAGTGTGGCTCTAACATTCCTCAAGCAGCTCCACACCATCCAGGACAAAGTATCCCATCCAGTACTCCAATGCATTCATTCCTTCCACCACCAGTGCAACATAACTGTGACCACAACATGCACTGCAGTTACTCAGACAGGCAACTCTGGCAACTCCTTCCAGACTACTGGCTTCTACCACCATAAAGGTAAAGGGCAGAGGCAGCACCACCCCCTGCAGGTTCCCCACCAAGTTATAGACCACCTTAACTTGGAAATACAATGTTCCCTCAGGAACTTTAGAAATAAAGGAAATGTTCCTTCATTGTTGCT
Source organism: Pristis pectinata (assembly GCF_009764475.1). NCBI lineage: Eukaryota > Metazoa > Chordata > Chondrichthyes > Rhinopristiformes > Pristidae > Pristis > Pristis pectinata. The sequence goes on along the minus strand of NC_067419.1, from coordinate 37,913,143 downwards.
GGTCTAAATCCTGAAACTCCCTACCCAACAGCTCTGTGGAAGTATCCTCACAAGAAGGACTGCAGCAGTTTAAGGATAAAGCTCATAATAACTTTCTCAAGGGCAATTGGGGATGAGAACTAAATGCTGGCCTTGCCAGATATGCCCACATCTTGAGGGGAAAAAAAAAGTAGACAGCACATCCAACAATGTGGGTCTCCTTCAATACCGGAATGGGGTCACTGGAGTGAGACTATGCCCACAAATAGAGGTGACAGCTCCATCACTGAGTCACACGAGGAAGATGAAGTTGGGAAAAGCATGGAGATGACAAGTTGTCTTCGAGACCAATGACTCTGAATCCACCAGTTGGTTCTGTGATGTGATCCTGAAGATGTGATTCAGGAAATTCCCTGCAGATGATCCGGACTACTAGGCGAAGTGGATTGGACAGAATTCCTCCAAAGTTAGCACATGGATCACCACTGAAACCTCTTCCAGATTAGTTTGGCTTTCATTGAGACCTGAGTGATTCCATACAGTCCGTGTAACAGTAGTCATGTGGGTCACCAAATCAGAACTTGAATACTAACATTGCAAAATTATTAAATGAAAACTCTGCCACATCCAGTTGAGGCACAGTGACAGACAGGCATTGGAAATTGTGCTGTGCATCAACATTACCTGTAATTATACTTGAATATCAAAGAGAACTAAATCACAGAGAGAACGAGATAATGTAGCATTCCCTACGCAAGGAAGTAAAGAGTCATAGAGATATACACGTGGAAACAGGTCCTTCAGCCCACTAAGTCTGTGCTGACTATCAACCACCTACATTAATCCTTGTTGTTCAGTCACAGGAAGAATGTGCAACCTCCACACAGACAGCACCGGAGGTCAAGATTAAACTTCAGTCTTTGGTGCTATGAAGCAGCAGCTCTACCAGCTGCACCACTGTTCTTGAAAACTTTACAAAATAAATTAGAAATGCTTATATGCACATTTTCCAGATCATTATTAAATAGAACAAAATTAATAAATTAATTAATCAGTGTCTTTTATTTTCTTTCTCATTTGAAACACTGTTCAAAAGTGGCTAAACATCCAGATCTCAGCATCTGCAATCTTTTGCGTCTCCATGTGTTTTCCAATGACCTAAATCATATGAGAGGCATAGCTAGAGTAGACAGCCGGTATCTTTTTCCCAGGGTTGAAATGCCTCATACTTTTGCATGCATTTAAGGTGAAAGGGGGTAAGTTCAAAGGAGACATGCAGGGCAAGTTTTTCTTTTACACAGGGAGTGGTGAGTGCTGGAATGCATTGCCAGGGGTGGTGGTAGAGGCAAATACAATAGAGGTGTTTAAGAGGTTTATAGATTGGCACATGAGTGTGTAGAGAATGGAGAGATATAGAGATTGTGCAGGCAGAAGGGATTATTCAGTTAGGTGTTTAATTACTAGTTTAATTAATTCAGCACAACATTGTGGGCTGAGGGGCATGTTCCTGTGCCGTACTGTTCTATGCTTGATCCAATCTACTGTCTAGAATTGTCACTTTGTAGACCCGCCCACACATCCTTACTTGGGGTGGATGCAGAGGACCGACTGAAATAATACTTTGCATCTTGAAGGCACCTGACCAGATGTAATGAGGTCAGTAGCCTGATATTCAGAGACATTTAAAAACCATTAATATTGCTGTAAATAGTTTTAAAACAAAAAAAAGGTTTTAACAATTAGTTTAAAATTCTGGGAAATATTTAGATACATTCAATAAAGTAAATAAAACTTGAGCAATTTAACATACCTTTTTTCTCATAATCTGGTTAAGAATACCCATCAAAATAAATTGGGAATTAACTCCTATGCAAGGTTTTCCTGGCATCAGATCACAGAGAGAGATTCCCTGGATTAATATTGGGGAATCCCAGCATACTTGAATTCTGCCACCGGACTTCAAATGGAGATAAATGACAGATGCACCGCCATCTGTCGTACAGCAGATCTGTCTGCACAGGTCGAGGATGGAGGTCCCTAAGTGATGACAGTTCCCCTTGGAACCAAGACAGAGCCAGTTCAGTCTGGTTCACTATTTGGTACAGGGTCTACGCAGTTAGATCATAGACTTCAAAATAAATCTTCTGTGTGTCAAATTAAAATAATTTTGAATTTGTAGACAGATAAGACAAAAACATAAAAATCAGACTACCTTCAGTAATAGACGGATCAAAAATAAGAGGTCGTTTGCGTGAAATTAAATGCAAGAAACCAAACAGGTAGATAGGGAGAGACATCTTTGGACAAAGCATTGATGCTCTGGACTTCACTTTGAAGTAGAAACTGCAGCCACACTCAAGAGTTAATTCCCTGATGAAGAGAAAAGTAGTAGTGCCATAGAATCATCAGAAATTTGTGACAGAGGGCATATAGCCCATCACATTTCTACCGGTTGAAAAAGAGCAACCCATCCATCTGTAGATCCATCATCTGCAGGTCACAGTTCTCCAATAGCACATCTAAATTCTGTTTATACCATAGCACAGAGTGATGGACTGAATGGTTTGCATCCATTTTGTAACTTTTAGGTTATCCATTCAAGTCCCATCAAGGAGTCTATCTCCTAAACATTTGTGTCTTCTATTTTGTGACAACCTGCTAGCCCTAATCACTAACTACCTCAGCATAACAACACTATGACCACACTGACCACTTTGCACTACAATGGACTTTGTTTTATTGTTCTAATTCTGTTTGTTCTTGTATAATTTACGTTTAATTTATGTTTTTCTTGTGAATTTTGTGTCTCTAATGCTATGTCGCTCTGATGCTGCTAAAATTAAGTTTCTCATTGCACTTGTGCATACATGTATTTGTGCAAAGGACAATAAACTCAGTTTTGACTTTGGCTTCATTCATTTGGCTCGCATTTCCCGTTGCCCATGGTCCTTAACGTTGCTGACAGAGGGTCATAAACTGTTGCCCCTGTTTAATCCCATCAGCTCCCACCTTTCCCCTCTGTGGAAAAAGCAGCAGTTCTCCCTTTGGCCTTATTTGTCACCTGAGAACCTACAAAATCAGGGTGGGACTGAATCATCCTCAATCCTAAAGGATTCCGCAGGAAGAAGCAGTCTACAGGGAGAGGCAGAAGAGCAATGCTTAATAAAGTGCAAACAAATTAATATTAACTGCACCGCAAATACCCTGCCCAGAGATGAATATGACATTGTAACTAGTTGTCACATTTAAGGTCTGTAACTTTTTTTAAAAAAAAATCATTTATTTTAGACCAGTAAGTTTGTTCCAAAATGCCTTAAAGCCAATGAAGTACTGCTGAATATAGTCACTGTGATAATGAAGGAAGACTCAGGCTGCCTTTGAGTGGTAAAGCACGATTTTCCGCTCTTTGTGAGTGGTGAGCAACCAGCAGCCAGGTCAGGTATCAACAATACCACGTAATCGCTCAAGCAATCGTGGTCTGAGACAGCAGTGTCCACATTTTGAAGAATCCTTCCCTGTTCCTATCTTCAGTCCTGAAAAAGGGTCCTGACCTGAAATGTTGACCACCTGCTTTTCTCCACGGATGCTGCCTGGTCTGCTGAGTTCCTCCAGCATCACAGTGTTTTTCACCTAGATTCCAGCATCTGCAGTCCTTTGTTATTGTACACTTAGGATAATTTTAGCATGGGATTGTCATCAAACTATTTTAAACTGAAAGCAAGAAAAATAATCTCAGATTCTAAGGAACCATATTGGCCCATAATTTTGCTGCAGTTTCCAACACTAGTTCCTGGCGTCTCTCTCTTGATTGTGCCATGGTCAGGTTAAACAGTGCAATCCTACCATCTGCTGACAATAATTGGTATTGCAGCAATAGCAATCCCTCCAATTAGCCAATAACCTCTCATCAAAAATCAAATAAAAACTTCTTATTTATCTTAACGTCACATAGAATATTTCTAAAATCTTAGTTTTCTTGGTAAATCTTATTTTGAATGAAGTTTGAATTGTTCAAGTGATGGGAAATATGTCAATACTCTATGGAAAACTTTATATATTTTAGATATTCTTAAGAAGGGACCTGGTACAGAATTTGATACACTTTGGAAGAATGAACACGAAGACAGAGTACAAGGTTAATGGCAGGATTCTTAGCAGTGTGCAGGAACAGAGGGATCTTGGGGTCCAAGTCCATAGATTCCTCAAAGTTGCCACGTAAGTTAATAGGGTGGTTAAGAAGTCACATGGAGTGCTGGCTTTCATTAGTCGGGGGATTGAATTCAAGAGCTGCGAAGTAATGTTGCAGCTCTGTAAAACTCTGGTTAGACCACACTTAGAGTATTGTGTTCAGTTCTGGTCACCTCATTATAGGTGAATTCCTTCAATATCTTAAGATCAAATGCAAAAATATAGATATCATAATAATGATTTCAGGTGTTTTAATCTCTAGACAATATCTGTAATGTAAAACGTGAAAACAGTGGTGGAAAAGGTGAGCAGCTTCCAAGTTCCTAGGCGTCAATATCTCAGAGGATCTATCTTGGGCCTAACACATTGATGCGATCACAAAGAAGGCACGCCAGTGGCTCTACTTCATTAGGCATTTGAGGAGATTTGGTATATCACCAAAGACTCCTGCAAATTTCTACAGATGTACAGTGGAGAGCATTCTGACTGGTTGCATCACCGCCTGGTATGGAGGCTCCAATGTACAGGACTGAAAGAGGCTGCAGAGGGTTATGTTCTCAGCCAGATCCATCACGGACACAACCCTCCCCGCCATCGAGGATATCTTCAAGAGGAGGTGCCTCAAGAAAACAGCATCCATCATTAAGGACCCTCACCACCCGGGACATGCCCTCTTCACATTACTACCATCAGGGAGGAGGTACAGGAGCCTGAAGACCCACACTCAATGTTTCAGGAACAGCTTCTTCTCCTCCGCCATCAGATTTCTGAACAGTCCATGAACACTACCTCATTATTCCTCTTTAGTACTATTTATTTATTTTGTAACTTATAGTAATTTTTATGTCTTTGTCTTGCACTGTACTGCTGCCACAAAACAATAAATTTCATGACATACGTCAGTGACAATAAACCTGATTCTGATTCTGAAATTAAATTTTCTTTGTGCTTTTGTCTTGTATCACTCCAGCATGAGTGATCATTGTTTAACCCAATGTTAACATATTTTGCCAAACTATTGTACCGAGAAATCTGAACTCATGCAGTGGTGTCCAACGGCAAACCTGGATGTCACTCTGAGATTTTGATTGGGTGCCTATGGATGATGTAAGCCACTTGTGCAGCAGCAAGTCTGACTTACTTATAGGGGACCTACCCAAGCATTGGACTCCACTGTGCAATTACATACTTCTCCGTGAGTCCTGCATTGGCAAGCGAATTCAGTGATATCCCTTCAATATGTCACCCCACCCATAAGATGCAAAAGCTTGAAAACATGTACCACCAGACTCAAGGACAGCTTCTATCCCGCTGTCATCAGACCCTTGAACAGACATCTTATATGATAAAAATGCTCTCTCAATCTACCTCGTCGTGGCCCTGGCACTTTAGTTGTCTGCTTGCACTGCACATTCTCTGAAACTATAACATTATGTACAACATAGAACAGAACAGCACAGTACAGACCCTTTGGCCCATGACATTGTGCGACCTATATGAACATCTCCTCCATGATCAATCTAACCCTTCCCTCCTGCACAGCCCCTAACCCTCCATTTTTCTTACATCCATGTGCCCATCTAAGAGCCTTTTAAATGTCCCTATTGTATCAGCCTCTACAACCACCCCCAGCAGTGCATTCCAGTCACCCACCACTCTCTGTGTAAAGAACCTACCTCTGACATCTCCCCTGAACATTCCTCCTCTGATCATTAAAGGACATCCTCTGGTATTGGCTATTACCACCCTGGGGAAAAGATGCTGGCTGTCCACTCTATCTATGCCCCTCGTAATTTCATACACTGCTGTCAAGTCGCCTCTCATCCTGCATCGCTCCAAAGAGCAAAGCCATAGCTCGCTCAACCTTTCCTCATAAGACACGTACTCTAATCCAGGCAGCATCCTAGTAAATCTCCTCTACACCCTCTCTAAAGCTTCCACATCCATCCTATAATGAGGTGACCAGAACTGAACACAATACTCTAAGTGTGGTCTAACCAGAGTTTTACAGAGCTGCAACATTACGTCGCGGCTCTTGAACTCAATCCCCCGACTAATGAAAGCCAGCACGCCATGTGACTTCTTAACCACCCTATTAACTTATGCGGCAACTTTGAGGAATCTATGAACTTGGACCCCAAGATCGCTCTGTTCCTGCACTCTGCTAAGAATCCTGCCATTAACCTTGTACTCTGCCTTCATGTTCATTCTTCCAAAGTGTATCACTGCACACTTTTCTGGACTGAACTCCATTGCACTTCTCCGCCCAACTCTGCATCCTATCTATGTCCTGTTGTAATCTACGACAACCTTCTACACTATCCACAACCCCTCCAACCTTTGTGTCATCCACAAACTTATTAACCCATCCCTCCACTTCCTCATCCAAGTCATTTATAAAAATCACAGAGCAGGAGTTTCAGAACAGATCCCTGCGGAACAGCACTAGTCACCAACCTCCAGGCAGAATATTCTTCATCTACTACCACCCTCTGCCTTCTGTGGGCAAGACAATCCCGAATCCATGCAGCCAAGTCTCCATGGATCCCATGCCTCATGACTTTCTGGGTGAGCCTACCATGGGCAACCTTGTCAAACATAGAAAAATAAAAACATAGAAAAACTATGAACACTTTACTTAAGTCCATAATACACCACATCCACCGGTCTATCTTCATCTATTTGTTTTGTCACCTCCTCGAAAAACACAAATTAGGCTCGTGAGGCACGTCCTACCCCTCACAGAGCCATGCTGACTGTCCCTAATAAGACTATGCTTCTCCAAATGCTTGTAAATCCTGTCCCTAAGAATCCTCTCCAATAGCTTGTCCCACCATTGACTTAAGACTCACTGGTCTATAATTCCCAGGATTATCCCTATTACCTTTCTTGAACAAAATTCTGCATTCTGTTTTTCTTTTACTATCTCAATGTACTTACGTATGGAATGATCTGTCTGGATGGCATGCAAACAAAAGCTTTTCACTATAGCTCAGTGTATATGTCAATAATAAATGAATAATAATAACAACATTAATAATCACCATGTATTTATGTGTTGTCCAATCCCCTTGCATGCATTCCAACCCTCCACAGCCTTCGTTCTGCCAACCTACCCAACCACTGCAACAGTCCTTGCACATTGCCCCAATCAGCCTTCCAATCCCAGGGGCAGCCACATCCCAGTGCACCTGCCATGAATGCCACCACCCTCCCAACCCAAACCCAGATTTAGTCAATTTCTCTTAGAGTCATAAAGCACAGAAACAGGCCCTTCAGACCACTGAGTCCAAATTGACCATCAAGCACCCATTCAAACTTGTCCCATTTTATTTTCTCCACCTTCCATTCAATTCCTCCCAATCTCTACCACACACCTACACACTGGGGGCAATAGACAAAGGCCAATTAATCTACAAATCGGCACATCTTTGGGATGTGGGAGGAAACCGGAATATCTGCGGGATGCCGATGTACTCACAGGGAGAACATTACAGAGTCATAGACTCATACAGCAGAGAAACAGGCCCTTCTGCCCACTAAGTCCATGCTGGCTATCGAGTATTCATCTATACAAATCCCATTTACTAGCACTTGGACCATAGTGCAAACTCCACAGAGACAAGACCTGGGTCAAACCTGGGTCACTGGAACTGTTAGGCAATGGCTGTACCAACTCTGGCTCCATGCTGCACTGACTTCATACACTTCACCTTTATGTGAAGTATACAAAGGAAAGAACTTTAATGATACAAGACCAGTTCTGCAGCATATAGTATGATGCCTTGAACCTTGTGGGTTACCTAATTTTCCTGTGTCAGTGCCTTGAACAAAACATCTGTTGGTGCTGAACATCACCAATTAATGCATCCAATCAGGTGTTGTTCAACTTCTGGGCAAGATTGTAGCAAAATGCCCCATGATGAATCACTGGGGCTTTGCCAAAGAAAGCTGACATTGAGCCACATAGGGAGTGTTAGGAAGAGATGGCTGAAAGCTTAATCAGAGATCCCTTTCAATGAATGGCTCCAAAAAAGAGAGGGGGAGAGAGCGAGAGGGAGAGGTTTACAGAGGGAATTCCTCAGCTTAGAGCCTTAGCAGATAACCGCAGTGGAGGAACGATTAAATACGGGGATTCCCAAGAAGTTAGAACTGGGGAGCACAAATACCTCAGAGGGTTGTAAGATTGAAGTCATTTGCAGAGATAGGAGGCCTTGAAATAAGAATTTTAAATTGAGTTGTTGCTTACTTAAGGCCCAACAAAGGTCGGGGGGGGGGGGGGGGGGTGGGTGTAGGGGACTTGGTGTGAGTCAAGACATTGGCATTGATTTCAAGTTTCCGGAGAGCAGAAAGAAGGTTGGCCTGAGAGGATGTTGGAGAGACTCAGAACAGCATGTGATTATACACATAGGATAATGTTTAGCATGGGGTTGTCAGCTGATGGTTGTCAGAAATGACAGGATCCTGCAGTAACAGTGCATGCACTTTCCAGATGCCTAAAGATAGCTCAGCTTTGGGAACCAATCACTGAAACAGTCTTAAAGAAAAATTACTTTTATTTATCAATTATTAGGAAGCGTTGTATCACTATTACTTTGGTTTTACACCAGAGAACGGGTGAAGTAAAATTGCTAGCTTTTGAGCTGCACACTCCTTACAGTTTCCAAACATGTCATTCATATCTAACATCTAATTTAAGGTGATTGGTGTTGAAGAGGTTAATAGAAACCAAATTATTTGGGAATGGCTACAATAGGGAGCAGCCAGTCCATGAGCTGCTTCAGTATTATATCTCCCAGATAAAAGTGTAGCACCATATTTCAATACAACATTTGAAAGATTCCAGACCTTGCAAATGCACTGAAGGATAACAATAGACAAACCCTATTCTGTTTTTGACCCACAGTGGAACTGCAGAGTTATTAATGGAGACACAAGAGACTGCAGATGATGAAATCCAGAGCAAAAAAAAAGCTGTTGGAGAGAGACAGCAAGTTGAGCAGCATCTGTAGGGGGAAAGGAATTGTCAATGCGCAAGGACTGGTCCTCATACCTGAAACATCAACAATTCCTTTCCCTCAACAGATGCTGCTCAACCCACTGAATTCCTCCAGCAGTCTGTTTTTTTGCTGTAGAGTTATAAGTGTTCTATTGATCAAAAGGTTTTGGCTCATTTTCATATTATCGGCATTTCCCCAAAACAACCCAGATTATACTTTTAATTTATAACTACATTTTAATCCAGACACTTGACAATGACAGTTGCTGAAGTTTAAAATGAAACCTTCACTTTTGAGGTCTCTTCATCGTTGAATGTTTTTTTTTGAGTTGCAATCAGAGCCGGCAGTAGAGTGATTGAACAGAACATGAGAAACAGAAGCAGGAGTAAGCTATTCGGCTTCTCGTGCCTGCACTGCCATGCATTAAGATAATGGATGATCTTAAGCACCACTTTCCTGCACCAGTCTCATATCCTTTGCTTCCCTTGATATCCAAAAATCTTTCGAGTTGCAGGTGAGTTACAGCACGAGAATGAGGGAGGGCAGTGTGAGGCACAATGGTCATATTTCTGAGGCCAGAGAGGCAATTTCAAATCCCAAATGGGAAATGAGGAATTTAAATCTGGTTAATTAAATAAATCTGAAATTTAAAAAAAAGGTTGGCCATAAACAAATCATTGTTCATTCATTCCCTTTAGGGAAGGAAATCTATCATCCTGTCTGTGATTTCCATTGAATCTTAATTGGTCTTTGAAATGCCACTCAGTTTGGGCTGGCAATCCCACGTCCCACCAGTGAATAAACCAAAACTGTCTCCAGTTTCTGCAACATTTGTGATCCATCTGACACCGGAACAAGAATGTAAAAGGTAGGTTTTGGGGATAAATGGTTACTGGAAGGTGGGACTGCTCAGGGAACCAAATAGTCCACTCCTGTTCCTGTTGTGTTCTTATGTTACTTGACACTGTATGTTAACTAGTTAAAATTATATTTGTTATATACACCAGGAAGAGACTCTTTGAAGGACCTATATAAGTAAACACCACAAATATTGAAAATCTCAAATAAATAAATAGCAGGAATATTAAGATTGGACACAGTTTATGATAATTCAGAATACTTTCCATCAAAACTCAGAACTGTAGGGATTTAGTTTGCAGCTACAGACCCAAGACATCATAACCTCCTTCTCTCTTTACAGATGTTGATTGGCAATCTTATCACTCCACCCATTTTCTATCCCCATCTAAGTATTGTTTGCTTACTCTGCTACATCCTTCAATATGTCAGCGTTCCCAAAACTCAGCTCTTTTTCTTTCCTTAGATGGATATAATTCATCACTACACCTTCTGTTGAAAGCTGTGCTGGTAAAATTGGACTGTAAAAGGTTCCTGTTCAATTTGAAGATGGTGGTGGAAGGATTTACTTTATAATGCATTAATCATAGGAAAATCAGGTTGGTACTGGATCCCAAGAGAAGGAATTTGTAGAATGCCTATGAAATGGCTTTTCAAAGCAGCTTGTGGTTGAGCCCTCCAGGGAGAAGACAATTCTGAATTTGGTGTTGTGCAATGAACCAGATTTAATGAGGGAGCTGAAGGTAAAGGAACCTTGAGGAGGCAGTGATCATAACATAATGGAATTCACCCTGCAGTTTGAGAGGGAGAAGGTAAAATCGGATATATTGATGGAGTAAAGGTAACTACAGAGGCTTGAGAGAGGAGCTGGCCAAAGTTGATTGGAAGGGGACCCCAGCAGGGATGATGGTAGTGCAGCAAGGGCAGGAGTTTCTGGGAATAATTTCCAAGACACAGGATCAGTTCATCCCAAACAACAAGCATTCTAAAGGGAGGATGAGACAACCATGGTTGACAAGGGAAATCAAAGACAGCATAAAAGCAAAAGAGGGCATACAATATTGCAAAAATTAGTGGGAAGCTAGAGGATTGGGAAGATTTAAAAACCAACAGAAGGCAACTAAAAAGCAATAAGGGGAGAAAAAATGAAATATGAAGGTAAGCTAGCCAATAATATAGAAGAGGATTCCAAAAGTTTTTTTCAGATATATAAAGAGTAAAAGAGAGGCAAGAGTGAACATTGGACTGCTGGAAAATGACACTGGAGAGGTAGTGATGGGGAACAAAGAAATGGTAGACGAACTGAATAAATATTTTGTGTCAGTCTTCTCTGTGGAAGACACCAGCAACATGCCAGAAATTTGAGAGAGTCAGGGGGCAGAAGTGAGTGCAGTTGCTATAACTAAAGAGAAGGTGCTTGGGAAGCTGAAAGTTCCTAAGGTGGATAAGTCACCTGGACCAGATGGACTACACCCCAGGGTTCTGAAAGAGGAAGCTGAAGAGATTGTGGAGGCATTAGTAGTGATATTTCAAGAATCACTAGAGTCAGTAATGGTTCCGGAGGACTGGAAAATGGCAAATGTCACTCCACTCTTTAAGAAGGGAAGGAGGCAAAAGACAGGAAATTATAGGTCAGTTAGCCTGACTTCAGTAGTTGGTAAGATGTTAGAGTCCATTATTAAGAATGAGGTTTCGGGGTACTTGGAAGCACATGATAAAATAGGCCAAAGTCAGCATGGATTCCTTCAGAGGAAATCTTGTCTGACAAATCTGTTGGAATTCATTGAAGTAGTAACAGGCAGGATAGACAAAGGAGAGTCAGTGGATGTTGTTTACTTGGATTTTCAGAAGACCTTTGACAAGGTGCCGCACATGAGGCTGCTAAACAAGATAAGAGCCCATGGTATTACAGGAAAGGTACTAGCATGCTAGCATGGATAGAAGATTGGCTGATTGACAGAAGGCAAAGAGTAGGAATAAAGGGGGCCTTTTCTGGTTGGCTGCTGGTGATAGGTGGTGTTCCACAGGGGTCAGTGTTGGGTCCACTAAATTTCATGTTATATGTTAATGATCTGGATGATAGAATTGATGGCTTTGTGGCCAAGTTTGCAAATGATACAAAGATAGGTGGAGGGACAGGTAGTGTTGAGGAAGCAGGGAGTCTGCAGAAGGACTTAGACAGGTTGGGAGAATGGGCAAAGAAGTGGTAGATGAAATACAGCGTAGGCACAGCCTCAGAATAGAAGGACATCCCTTGAGGAGGAATTTCTTTAGACAGAGGGTGGTGAATCTGTGGAATTCATTGCCACAGACGGCTGTGGAGGCCAAGTCATTTAAAGCGGTGGTTGAAAGGTTCTTGATTAGTAAGGCTGTCAAAGGTTATGGGGAGAAGGCAGGCGAATGGGGTTGAGAGGGAAAAATAAATCAGCCATGATCAAATGGTGGAGCAGACTCAATGGGCTGAATGGCCTAATTCTGCTCTCATGTCTTATGATTTTGTTTATTTGTCTAGTAAACCAGATCCTGAAGCTGATTAGGAAACATCATTTAACTTTACAAATGAAAATTTTACTTTCCTATGGTTTATAAAACTCTAGTAGCAAGATTTTCTTTAAACGAATATACGACTGAAAATCATTAATATGTTTCTTAAATCTGTTAATAGCAAAATGGAGGTGTTGTAGGATTTTATCACAACTGCAGGTAGAGTGGGGAACTATAATTTCTTGTGCAAAATACCAAAAGTAATGAGGGATACCCTCTGTTACCTCTGAGTACCCATCACCTCTGCCTGTGTGAGTTTAATCTTCCACTGGGAGCCCAGCTCAGTGACAATACGCAGCGCAGTGTGGTGTCTGTCCAAGGAAGGCTCTGATTGCTGGTGAGGGTCTGCTGCCGGGCTCACCAGCTGTTAAAACTGTCACTGATATTGAATGCTTTCGACATTCACAAACATTCAAAGCCTGTTAGAAAAAATATTTCCAAACTTAAAACCACAAGCACACACGGTTGATTAGGTCAATGAAAAACTTTAGTTCCCTTGCTCCCAGTGGCAGATTTCTCCCATTTGTTTCATAGACCCATTATATTTGGGTTCACTGGGGGAGCTTCCCAGCCTGAGGGCTGGGAAAGCTGTGGGAAATTCCCCTACCTCCTCAGATTTCATGAGGAATTCAGCAGCTTAGCGCAGGTATCCCAGGGCAGTGAGTGTAAGGTTATGCAGCATCCTCTGCTTGACGTCTCTTCACCAACAGACCCACATGGATCTCAGAAGGAAAATGAAGTCCATTCTCTTGTACTGCAATTTCTGTGTTAGTGACAGTATCACGTGTACCCCTGTATTTTATCATAACCTAACTGGCTGGTGAAATCCCTCAGAGGTGATCCTGATGTATCGCTGCCATTTCACTGAAGTATGCATGAAAACCCACTCACCCAATCCTGGGTGGTGCAGTGGCACAGCTAGTAGAGCTGCTGCCTAACAGCGCCGCAGACCCCAGTTCAATCCTGACCTCCGCTACTATATTTGTGGAATTGGCACTTTCTCCCTGTAACCGTGTGGGTTTCCTCTAGGTGCCCTGGTTTCCTCCCACATTCCAAAGTTATGCTGGTTGGTAAGTTAACTGACCACTGTCAATTGCCCCTAGTGTGTAGATGAGTAGTAGAATCTGGGAGTTGGTGAGACTGTGGGGAGAATAAATAATGGGATTAATGTAAGATTTCAGTAAATCGGTGGTTGATGGTCGGTGTGGACTTGCTGGGTCAAAGAGCCTGTTTCTGTGTGTATGAGATTCCTAATGCTGCCCTTCTAACGCTATCAATAATGGACAAAGGATTCACTACTGTTCTTGTAAATTGTGAATAAACGTTCAGACTCCTTTGTAAAAGAGAATGCAACTGATATAAGGTGCCTTAACATTGCTTCTAACTTTGTAGACAACTACAGCTGGAAACATGAAACACAGCTATGTATGTGTATGGACCATAGAGTTTAGACCATACTTCAATCAAATTGGTACAGGAACATCAGATGGATGCAGCAGGTTCCAAGTAAACCCCTACTTCTATCTCATCACAAGTCCCCATTCCTGTTTAGAGCAAACATATGTCAATCATTGATTGATTGCCACTCTTAAATAAGGGGTAGGCCATTTAGAATTGGAAGTAGGAGAAACGTCTTCGCTCAGAGAATGATTAATGCTTAGCATTTCCCTGCCCCAGAGGACTGAAGAGGCTCCGTCACTGATTGCACTCAAGACTGAGATTGAGATTTTTGGATATTAGAGAAATTAAGAGATAAGAGGATAGAGCAGGAAAATAGTGCTTGAGATTGAAGATTGTTCTTATTGAAAAGTGGAGTAGACTCAAGGAGCTGAATGGCCTACTCCTATTTCTTATGTTCCTATAATCACAGCACTTTACATGCTTTTATCATGTTCCAATCCTGAGTTCCCAATGCTGTTCCTTATAAAACAATCAATAAAAGACAACAGATCTAATTCATTTCCCTATTGTTTCAGGTAAACAGTCAGACTGCTTTATATCCAGAGAATGAAATTGATATAAGTGGCCTCAATATTGATTTTAACTTTGTAATTGAATGCAATTGGAAACATAAAACACAATGGAAAACTAAATTATCAACCTAAACTGTGTGTAGGAAGAGCCATCATTTAAAAAAATCTAAGAGGAAGCAGTAAAGGATAGAGGGAGAGATGAAATAGTCTCATGGGGAATATAAACAGCAACAGAGACCAGCGGGGCTGAATGCTCCAAGTAAGATCACAAAAAAAATTTAAGAAGTAAGAGCAGAAGTTGGCCTTTTGAACCTGCCTGGCCTTCAATAAGGCCAATGGTTGATATGATCTTGGTCTCAGCCCTATTTTCTGCCTGTACCCCAAGACTATTAACTCCCTGACAGTCCAATGGTCTCTCTATCTCTCTGTTAAATATATTCCATGATTCATCCTCTACAGCTCCAAAGATCAGGGAATTCCAAAGAAGTTCCTTCCCATTTCTGCCTTATATGGGTGACTCCTTATTCTGTTAGTTGTAGATTCTCTAACAAAAGGAAATATCATCTCAGCATCTACCCTGTCAAGCCCCCTCTGAATCAATACCTCTCATTCCTTAGTGTCTTCCTCACAACTTGCAATCCCACTTATCTTTGTACTATCAGCAAATATGACTTGGCCATTTTATCTAACTCATTATTAAGCTTTGTAAATATTTGAGGCCCCAGCACTGATCCCTGAGGCATCCCACAAGCACAGCTTGCCAACCTGAAAATTACCCATTTATTACAACTCTTTTCCAACAGGTAAACAATCCTTTACCCACAGGATCAGGAAGCATCTATGGAGGGAAATGGACAGTCAACGTTTTGGGTCAAGACCCTTCATCTGGACTGATGACGAATCCATTTCCTTCCATAGATGCTGACTGACCCATTGAGTTCCTCCAGCTCCTTTGTGTGTTGCTCCACATTCCAGCATCTGAAGTCTCCTTTGTCTCAATCCGTTATCTATGTAAACACAATCCCCTCAATGACATGAACTCTTACCTTGTGCAGTATTCTTTCATATGACACCTCATCAAATGCCTACTCGAAGTCTAAAAACACAACAAATAGTGGAGACACAAGAAACTGCTGATGCTGGAAACTGGAACAAAAACGAGCTGCTAGAGGAACTCAGTGGGTCAAGCAGCATCTGTGGAGGCAAGGAGATGATCGACATTTCAGGTCGTGATCCTGTATCTTTACATTAGCTCATATCTCAAAGCAGTGACCATGCCTTTGCCTCCACAGATGCTGCTTGACCCACTGAGTTTCTCTATCAGTTTGTTTTAACTACAAATACTGGTTTTCCTTAGTGCCATTAGTTTGTCTTTTCCCTTTTCCCTAGTGACTGTAATTGTTTTCAGTTCCTCCCTCCGTTCTCTGCCCCTTCTCCCCAATTTTCAAATATTATTGTGATGCATTTGTCATCTTTTGCCATGAAGCCAGATACAAAATATTTTTCCAAGATCTCTTCCATTTCCTTATTTCCCATTATTAACTCCGCAGTCTTATCTCTAAGACACCAACGTTCACTTGTAAATGCTCTTATATAATAACCTGCTCCATCACGGGCACAACCCTCCCCATCATAGAGGACATCTTCAAGAGGCAGTGCCTCAAGAAGGCGGCATCCATCATAAAGGACCCTCACCATTTGGGACATGCCCTCTTCTCTTTACTACTATTGGGGAGGAGGTACAGGAGCCTGAAGACCCACACTCAACAATTCAGAAACAGCTTCTTCCTCTCTGCTCTCAGATTTCTCAACAGTCCATGAACCCATGAACACTACCTCGTTATTCCATTTTTTGTTGCACAAATTATTTATTTCTGTAATTTATGCCTTTGCACTGTACTGCTGCCACAAAACAACAAATTTTACATCATTTAAGGTAGTGATATTCTGATTCTGACTTATTTATTTCTATTCCTGCTATCAATTCATCTATCTTTTTGTCTTTTTACCATTTTCCCCTACTGATTCTATCTGGATGTTATGTCCTTCATGATACACTCTTGTTACCATTGTCCATTTTCCCACCTTGGAACTTCATAAATTTTCCCTCACCCAACCACTCCTCCACTGCTTAATTTAAAGCCCCATCTTTACCGGTACTTATTCCATTTACCACAACATTGGTTCCAACACAATCCTAATGAAGCCCGTCCCAAAAGAACAGCTCTGTCTCCAGTTATGGTATCTGTGCCCCATGAATTGAAACCAATTTCACCCACACCAGGTTTTAAGCCTTCAACTTTCGGATCTTCTGGACCCTTTTCCAATCTGCATATGGTTCAGGCAGTAATCTGGAAATTAATACTTTGATAGTTATGGTTTTGTTTAAATTTGGACCTAGCTGCTGATATTCTCTGAGCAGAATCTTTTTCTTAGGTACAGACACCATAGGTAGGACAACATGAACCATGACAACTGACATTTCCTGTTTAACTCTGTTCCTCTCCAGCCCTGAAGAGATGTCTTTAAATTCCCTATTAAATAAATCCAATTGAGTGAATTCTACCTTCTCACTTCAGATAATGATAGCTTTACTGAATTCCCTGTTTGATGTCCTGATGACTATATCATATTGATTATCTCTAGTTTCTGCTCTTCTTATAGTAAGAACACCACCCTTTTCCTGCAGTATGAAAACCTTTCATAATTTTAATAATCTTAGTATCAGGTCCTGGGAAACTGCAGCTTGCCTGCTAGATTTCCAATCTTATCAGCTACTGTCATCCCTGTGACTGATGACACCAGGTAGTTGGTAGGATCAATTAGAAATGAAGGAACAATTCAGAAACTCATACAGACAAAAATTTTAAATACTGAAGCGTCAACTTCACTCCTTTCTTCATGGATAGTGCCTGACCTGCTGTGTATTTCCAGAGCTTGTTTTATTTCAGTTTTCCAGCATTTTGCTTTTAAATACTGGAATTGTAGGACTGTAGGGATGAATATATAAATAGTTGGGAGTGGGACAGAGGGAGTATTTTTGGGAGGAGGCTCCTTTACAGAAAATAATGAAACAGATTCCCTCTATGCATCAAGAAGTAGTTTAGTTTAAAGTTCTTTGGATATTCCTAAAGACAGTTTACACATTCTGTTAAGCAGATCAATGAAATATTGAAAACAAACACTTGAAAACTAGAGTTGTGTAGCTGATTCACAGAGTGCAATTAGTAGCCTGCAGATGTACTGAATAAACAATTTAAATAATCTTTCCTTCAGGCACTGACCTCATCAGTTCTGTCAAAGCAGCTCTTTGTGCATTATTCTCTTATGTCTTTCTGTCTTTTGCTAATAACAAGTTTAAAGGAGTAAATGACCAAGTGTTGAAATTCAGCATTGTTATGGTTTCTATAACACAATTACATGTAGTGACAATCCTTCAAAGCTGGAAATGATTGGGTAATTTCCCCTGTCAATCAAGCCTGGTATCTACATTACTACATAAGAAATAGAGTGATTTTGCGTGCAAAAGTTATATCAAACTATCCTCCACTCACTGTATTTTTCTGGAGAAATTACCCTCCTTTTACTGAGAGATGTTGCTGCAGTTTGTTTTGTCTGATCTCTAAGTAGACTGTTCACTTTGCCTACTGTGTCAAATGATTCTCTTCCTCCCAGTTCACTTGTTGACATGTGTTGACAATAAGTTTTGTGACTTTATAAATCTCTGCTGTTAGTGGGAAGTCTTGCTTGTCAGTGGAGCAAATCGGAAGTTCAGATGTATACGTATATGCCCTGCTGGCCTGCGTTAATAGCCTAGACTTGAGAGGATAAGGCAGAAACTGTTAGATTGCAAGCTGCTTTGAGAGAGCAAAGGGTAAAGCTCTCTGGTCAAAGCCCACCCTGAATGATGTATGGAGTACTAGCCACATAATTATAAAACATCATTAAAAATATCTACTCAGCTGATATTGATCTGTCACCATTGATTTGGTGGAAGAGAACTGGAATAACCAAATAGACCTATCCCTCTTCTGTTCTCATATATCTTTCTTCATGATTTCCTAATACATAGAATGAGGCCATTCAGCCCATTGAATGTATGCCAGCTCTCAGAGCATCCCCATCACTCCATTCCTTCATATTTCCCTGTAAACTTCTGTCTCACAGGCCAATAATTCCCTTTAGATCCCCCTGCCAACTACTAGGGTAGTTTACAGTGGCCTGTTAACCTACCAGCCTCTATGCCTTTGGGATGTGGGAGGAATCCAGAGGGCCTGGGAGAAACCCACATAGTCAAAGGGAGAACATGGAAACTCCACGCAAATAGCACCGGAGATCAGGATTGAACTTGAGCTGATGGAGCTGCATGGCAACATTATAGTTATGCACTGTGGCTCAGAGGAATGCATAAAGTAATTCCCAAGTATTGGCAGTTCTTTATCTTCTGGTCCATGGATTGGATCCTGTTGTTATAAGACTATTGAACTAACCCCTTGTACGCTAAAATGGACTCTTGACCTCACAAGCTACCACTTCATGGCCCTTGTACCTTTTTGTCTAGCTGCACTGCACTTTCTCTGTAACTGTAACACTATATTCTGCATTCTGTTCTTGTATTTCCTTTTTGTAGTACTTTGATGTACTTATGTTTGGAATGATCTGTCTGGATGGCATGCAAAGAAAGCTTTTCACTGTATCTTGGTACATGTGACAATAATAAACCAATTACCAGTGGATATTGGCAAAGCAGAGTGCTGTGTACATGAAATTGTTTCAAGCATATTTTCAGCACTTCATCTCAGATTATTGAGAATAATGGAAGGAAGAGCCGTCAATTATTACCAATTTCGTCTGCCTTTCAAGGTCAGCCAATAAATGTCACAATAAGAAATAAGGCTTGGACCCGGCTGGGAAATGCTGGTAACTCTGCATGGAACTGCTAGCATTTCTCAGGGTAAGTGTTTCCACTCCTGCATGATCACAGAAGACAAAAATTTACTGGCAGAGTTTTGATAGCATTTCCCAGTTGCACTCCATGGCATCGAGCAAATGAGTGGAGGCCTGCTGACAATTTCCCATCTATACACTGGGGATTCTGCCCTCAGATCCTGTGCAAGTGGGATCTCACAGGATCTACGAGCCCACTGATAGAAATGGGGGCTCTCAGGCTGCAAGGAAAAAAATGGGAAATTAAGTTAAAAAAAACAAAAAGCAAAAAAAACCCGGCAGAATCTGAAACAAAATCTGCAACTGCTATAACACTCAGCAGATCAGATAGTTGCCGTGGAAAGAGAAAAAGAGTTAATGTTTCAGAATGAAGACCGTTCTTTTTTAACTAATTGTATTTTGCTTAATATTCATAATTGTTTAAGTGTCGAAGTGTTTTCAGTTGACTTGAATTATTTGATTTATTTTTAATTACATTTTATTTTTTAATTATGTTTTTAATTTCTTAGATTTCTTTACTAATATTTTCAAATTATTCTGAATGCCCAATTCAGAAATATTGTTAAAGCACATACAAGTTTGACAGCAGGCAATACTGGGGCAGGACATTGTTGACTGTTAAGTAATTCCAAAGTAGCTTTATGGTTGTGGCTTCCTCTGTTCCTCTATCATCACTCCATTACACTGTTTGGGCCCTGTCGTCACTCAAGGCCTCATTGCTTAATGCTGGGACCAACTGGCCAACAAAGTCAGTCACCTTGATCTAGTTGAGGTAAGATCTAGTAAATAGTGACAGAGATTGTGATAAATTAATCTAGAGTGGTCTTAGTCATGAGTGATAGAGAGCTTAGGAAACAATAGATCAAAATATCTTTCTTCCAAACATGCTACACTTTGCATATGTCATAAATCAAACAACTTATACTTTATCCAAAATTATAATTTTTGAATGCAATCCATTTAATATGTATTTGATTGAGTGACCCTATTCTGAGAGTTGAAAAACTTTTGGATTCTGAGTATTAAAAGATGGGTTGAGGATGATTTGACCAAACAACTTCTTGAGCCTGGTCCAACATTCGTGTAGATCTGATCTTGACCCCAATTTCACTTTCCTGCCTCTTTCCAAAAACCCTTGATACCTGTAAAGACTAAAACTGTGTCTCATCCATAAATGTACCGAATAACTCAGCATTTACAGTTCTCTGGGGTGCAGAGTTCCAAAGATGCACAACCCTTTGAGAGATGAAATTCTTCCACACCTCAATCTTAAATGGATAACCCTTATTTGCCACAATGCTCCCTAATCCTAGATTCCCACACAAAGGGAAACATCCTCTCACCATCCATCCTGTCAAGCCCCTCAGGAATTAACATGCTTCAAAATAATCATTCTTCTGAACTCCAGTGAGTATAAAACTAATCTGCTTAATCTTAGAACATAAATCCTTCATATCCAGAATCAATCAAGACAATCTTTGGTACAGTTTCTCCTGGGCAAATAAGAGGACAGAAGCTGTGCAAAGCACTTCAGGTTTGGTCTCACCTTTGCCCTGTATTTTTGCAGGAAAGGAACATTTGGGATGGTACTGAGAACCATGAGGCAATCTACTGGGAGCACGCAGAAGCCACCTGAATGACTGAAGGAGCACACCACCTCACAAACTATACTCGCCCACAATCCCCACCAAACCTAAGACCTGTCACCTCCTCCTGCCCCACCAATGGGAAGAGTCTGCAGTTCCCACATTGGCCTTGCTAGCTACCTTAGAATCCACAAATTTAGAGTGGATGAAGTCCTCCTCAATCCTCCCTATGCAGAAGGAAAAAGTATTGTAGCAAAGCTTTCTTCCATTTGTGCTTCACTCCCTTCACAGTGAAGGCAGAATTATAATCTTCCAAGTTTGACAAAGTGGGAAGAATGGCACCAAAGGACTCTGGTAATTTAAAAGAAGAACATGTACCCTAAAGAACAATTCACTCCTTGCTGTAGAGAGAATCCACACTTCTGTTGTTTACTTATTGGGCTGTGAGTGATAGTCTTTCAGTAGCTTTGAATCTCATTAGTACCACAATAGCCTACAACATTAGACATCATTCTAAATGGCTGCAGTGGAAATAATTTGCAATAGTGTTGTCATACTGTCACTTTCACAAGTCCAACAGAAAGCCTGAACTCTCATTAATTCCTAGAAGACTAAAAGTGAAGCCATGCCAATAATCCATCATTTGACATAGGACTGCAACTCTTGGTACATTTCTCCATCTCTGCAATTTCCAGGATTTTTTTTCCCCAAGTGAATAATAGGAGCAATGTTAATGTGTAATAATGACATGACTTCCTGACACTCAGTTGCTCCCAGGTCACAACATCTGCTGTGTATGTGAAAGTCTGGCAGATGTAAACATGAATCACAGCTTTTGTTTTCCACCAGAAAACCATCAGAGTTCAGATATTATCCCAATATCAGCTCCTTGATCCAAAGACGGTATTCTTTGGGGTCTTGATAGAGTAAGTGTGCTGGGAGGACGTTTTCCTTCCTCAGAGAGTCTCGGAATAAGGGGAGGGCTGAACACATTTAATACTGAGACGAGGAAGAATTTCTTCTCTTGTAATTGCTTTACCCAGAAAGCTATGGTGGCCAAATCCCTGACTTCAAAACTGAGATAAAGATATTTTTAATCCATAAGGGAATCAAGGGTTATGCAGCTAGAACAGGAACCTAAATCAGCCATGATCTTATTGAATGGCCAAGCAGCTGAATGGCCTATTCCCATTCCTACTTCTTTTGGCAGAATATGCTGCCACACAAGGTTTTAGCTTTCTTTGATCCTTCCCATTTTCTGGGATCGTAAACCTTGGGAGAACAGAGCAGGATATGTTGATGTTATGACCCTTAACTTGCAAAGGTGTTTAAGTGGGAAAAAGTCTGGGCTTATCAGTACTTTGAAAAAACTTGAATGGGATCCATTTGCAACAATTTTAGCACTAATATTTCCAAATGTTTTTGTGGATAAATATGGACTTGGTGGAACCAAGGTTGTTGCTCCTCTGTGGATTTGTAAGTCCCATGGACAAAGAAAGCACAGGGATTCAGAAAGGGAAACAGTTCATTTCTGAGAGCACATAATCTCTTTTAAAAGTTAATTTAAAATCATTTGGATTCGGTATGGTGTGCAGAGTTAGCAAGCTTTGTTGATTTTTAGTCAGTCCTGATTTATCACGAGTTAAATGCATTCATGCTGCAAATTTGGCTACACCCCTGAGTTTTCAGAAATACATCGTAATTTGTGTAATTTTTCCTCATGATTTGATTTGTGTACTTCAATTTAAATTTCTCAGCTGCCATGGTAGGATCCAAGCCCAAGTCTCTGGATCAATAGTCTGGAATTCTGGCTGCAAGTCCAGGAATTTAAATACTATGCCTGAAGTAAATCAAGCCAACATATCATTCCTAGGCCCAGAAATTCCCCACAATATTTTAGGTGTACCCAAACACAGTCTGACTACATCTTCATAGCTTCTATCCATTTATATTATAGAATTACAACACAACATTCCATTGGCCTTTTTTTCCTGTACCTGTTCATGTCAGTTTAATGATCTATGAGCTCCCTTTTTGACCTCCATTGTTTCTAACATCACCATTTAGGAACTATTCTGCTCTGTTCTTTTTATGTCCAAGGTGGATGACATTACATTTGCCTACATTAAAATTCTCTTACACAGTTTGACTTCATTATAACTCCTCTCTCTTTATAATTTTATGCTTCCATATACACTGCTGCCTATTTTTGCATCATCAGTCAACTTGGCTGTCTATCCATCATGAAAATTGTTTATAAATATGATGGAAATTTACAGCTGGAATATAAATCTTTGTGATGTTCCACTACTCACATCCTGCCAGTCTGAGTGCCTCCCCATCATTCCCATTCTATGCTTCCTGCTCCTCACCCACTTTCCTAGTCAAGTCAATAATTTACCTTCAATTCCATGAGTGCCAAGCTAGATGGCTTTTTAAAATGGACATAAGTAACTTCCTGTGCTCAAATTTCAACCATATTCATCAGGCAAGATCTTCCCATTATGAATACAAGCTGGCTCTCTTTGATAAATTGAAAAGTTTTCAAGCTGTCAGTCACAATATCCTGAATAATAGACTCCAGTAATTTACTGGCAATAGTTCTTAGTCTAACCGATCTATGATTCCTTGATCCTGTTCTTTCAGCTAGTGTAAATAGCAGAATAACAGGAACAATTGTACAATCAAAAACAATAATTCCCTGGTGGAGGGAACTTTTGAAAGTTATAAGGAAAGATACTACAATCTTCTCACTTACTTTAAAACTCTGTGATAGAAACCATCTGGTCATGTGGATTTTCCACACTGCACTACTCATTATTATATTCATTATTATTTTTCTTACATTAATTTGGCAGTTCTTGAACCTGATTCAATGTTGACTGCCTCAAGGTGCCTGTCCTCCATATTTTACTGTTTCTCTGTTGGTACAAATTAACCATTCAACATAATCTTTATTTGCTTTTTTAAAATATCAGTGTTATTCATATGTAAGTGATATACATGATTCCTTACCACCCTCTATGCTTTTTTGTTTTGATAGGATACTTAGTTTAGCTAATATTCATTTAGCTAGTGCCATTTAAAATATAAAAGAACCATAACCAGTTGCCAAATAACAGTCATTTACCTAAAAATAAATGACTTAAATTTATACAATACATTTACAACTGTAAAATAACCCAAAGCATTGAGACTCAAATGAGTTCTTTTGAAGTGTCTCATTGTTATATGAGGAATACACACAGCAAGATCCAATGATGGTGTCTGGACAATCTGCTTCAGTGATCTTGGCTGTGATTTAAATATTGTCCAGAATACCAGGAAGAACTTCCTTTTTTTTTCATTGCTGCAATCCCATTGCTTTTTCTAGAACACCCTCAAAGGGCGAAGACTTGTTTTAATAACATCAATAAAAATCTGGCAGTACTCTCTCAGTGCTTCACTGGACTATCCGCCTAGATTTTGAGTGTGGGTCTTGACGCAGAAAAAGAAAAGCTACCTTGTGTGAGAGGCCATTAGTAAAGGTACCTTCCATGCCTAGAAGAGAACAAGTCTGTGATCACAGCATCTACTGTGCTTGGTTAATGACTCAATATCACCAGGAAACCATCACATCCCAGAAAAGCTCCTGGCAGCAAATCCTTGATTTTACTTTTTTTCTAGATTTGCAGCTCCACCTGCTTCAGTGTTTGCTTCTTATTCCCTATTAGTGTGAACAACAAGTTGCCTTTAAGTAGGATCTTTAATGCAGCAGCTTCCCCAGGATGCAGCATAGGTGCATTATGAACCAATATTTGACACTGACTCACAGGAGGAGAGTTGACAGATAGCATAGAGGTGGGTCTTAAGAAGCATCTGAATAAATCAGAGATGATACATTTTGGTAAGGGAAACAATACAAGAAAGTACATGATAAGTAAGAGGGTAGAAAGAGATGTAGATGAAGAGAGGTATTGCATTGAGTTTAGGTAAATGAGAAGAAATTTCATTAAAACATATATAACTATGACAGCCCTTTATCATAATTGTGTACATGCCATCTGACTGAGAGCTCTAGAAGCTGAGGTCACTGTCTCAGGATGTGGTGCAAGTTATCTAGGCCTGAGATGAGATGAAATTTCTTCACTCAGATGGCGGTGAAATTCTCAACCACAGAAGGCCAAATCACCAAATATATTGACATATAAGATAGACTTTTACATACGTTCCAAAAAAAAATACACAGCAAGTAGTGAGTGTCTGGAACTCAGTGTGTGGAAAGGTGCTGGAGGCAGAAAACCTTGCCATAACAGTACCTAGATGAATCTTGAAGAGAGCTGTGAACTGAAGCCTGGGAATTAGGATTCCCTAAATTCTACATGTATCCAGCATGGACACAGTGGGCTAAATACCCTCCTTCCAAGGCAAAAACCTATATTAGTATTGGCTTATTATTGTCACTTGTTCCAAGATACAGTAATGCTGCTATGATTAAGAGAGGAGACCAATATACAGAGGCTTAGAGGCTAAAATATAGTTGTCAACAGAATAGAGCTCCAAAGCTGAGCAATTTACAAGTCTCTGTGTATCAAAGTAGTCTCTCAGTTAAGTTTCATGAAGGAAGACTTTCACTAACACCGTCAAGAAAGCAGCTCTGAGGTGTCACTGTTCATTAGCATGTTGCCCTGTCACGCTCCAACTCCCTCTTTCACTTATCACCTTGATTTCCCTGGAAATATCTGGGGATCCCAGAAAACTCATGACGATGCAGTTAACTGGAAACTCCTTGTCAATTTTGCCTTATTTGAAGAACTGAAATTGACAAACTGCCTTGCCTGAGGGTATTCCTCTCCTGCAGCCCTTAGCTGATTGAAGTTAGGTGCAGAGATTAGCAGGTGGGACTGCTTTCCGATATGCTATCAATTTCCCCGGATTTAACCTCTGCTCCTGCTCTCTCATGAGCCCATGCACACCTGAGCATTAATATTCACCTCACACCCCTCTCCCACTGACATCTTTCTTTCGAACAACCTTCTCCCCTCACTTCACAACCTTCTTCCAAATCACACATTGATCCAAGAATGAAATGCTACAGATGGAGAAAAATAGAAATAAAAAACAAAATAAAATGTCGTAGGTACCCAGCAGGTCAAACAGTACCTGCAGCAAGAGAAACAGAGTTAACATTTCAGTGTCAAGGACAGATGCAATTAAAGGTGGCTTACTTTTCATTTCTTTTCATATTTTGATGTAATATCAGACAGAAAGGTCGGTGGATCTGCTCTGTACTCTCGATTGTCTCACACTTCTCCCTTCACGTGACTTACATATACTGCCAACCTTTTAAATACTATTGTTTCACCTCTTTTAATTGGACTGTTTAACACCGTGGATAGAATTTTACTCAAATTTGAAGAATGGGATCTCATTTGCTCAGCTGATTCGTAAAGTAACCAATCCGTGAAAATAACATGGCTTCCCTAATGCTATCTAAATGGCTGAGAGGTAAAAGCCAGACACAGTACAAATCAGGTTCCTGAGATTTTCTGAGCTGGAGCTCTTACTAATGGTACAAGTACAGGTGTTACCCAAATGCCTGCAAGAGAGAACATGATTATAGCTTTCTCTTTGAGTAGGAAGAGAAAAAGTCCATTGCCACTTAAAAGTAATGTCACAGTATCTTCTCTGAGCCTGAGCTATTGGCTGTTTCAAGTAAATGAATCACTCTTACCGGAAGGCTATCATGAATCAGGAAATTGAGTTGCCTTACTGGATATGATGTTCTACATGTTTCAGATTTCTTTGTATTTTACTAATTTTTTTCAGTCTAATGTAATGAAGCAGCAAATACAACTTGCATTGACTTTGTTCAGAAAAAAAAGTCAGAAGCCCTACAGCATAGAAGCTGGTTGACATTACAATACCAAGGAAGTTCAAGGTTGAGTTTTTTGTCATAGGCATACATACCTAGGGTATAAATGCCACAAAAATTAGCTTTTTGCAGCAACAGTACTGTACATCACAAATGTAAGTAAACATAAATTAACATAAATTATATGACTAAATAGACATAACGACACCAGTGCAAGTTGAGAGAGAGTAAAAGAAATATCATCCGAGGAGGTGTTAGGATTTTTCAGGTCGGTTCAAGAACCTTATGGCAACATGTCAGGTACACACAGCCCCATAACGAGGTCCAAATCACTGAGTTATAAAATTAGATGCCCAAAAACATCCTGGCCTCAGCTCACCTCACCTCTAAATCTCTAACCCATGCCTTGGTTACCTCCATATCTGACAACTCCAATGCTCTCCTACCCTTTTATCCTCCTTCTGCTTTCTCTAAATGAGGCCATCTTTTCTTTATGCTCCAACTCACATCAAGTCCAAGATTAGCATGTACATGCTGTGACGTCTTCCTCGTTAAGCAATACCTCAATTTTAGCATTCTCATCTCTGTTTCCAAATCCTCTGCAACATTGTCCCTCCCTATTTCAGTAATCTTTTCCATCCTTGCAACCCTCTGATTCATCAGTGTACTTCCAGTTCTGGTTCAGTCTCATTCCTAGATTAATCACTTCAACATTTACTGCCCATGGCTTCAGCTGCTAAGGGGCAAAATTCTGAAACTCTTCCCCTATAGCTATCCCACTCTCTACCTCTCTTTTCTGGTTTAAGATGGTAATTAAAACCTGTCTCTTTGACCAGTCTTCTGTTCTAATGTCAACTAACGTTTCAATTGTTCACTTTCTGATGAATCTTCTAGGGATGCACCAAAACATCCTAAGAATGGAGCAACATACAAGGCACTGGAGGAACCCAGCAGGTCAGGCAGCACCTATGGAAAGAAATAGACAGTTGATGTTTCCGGTCGAGACCCTTCTTCTGGATTCATCCCTCCATAGATGCTGCCTGACCCGGTGAGTTCCTCCTGCGCTTTGTATGTTGCTCCAGATTCCAGCATCTGAAGTCTCTTGTGCCTCTATTTTAAGGAATGGGATTAGATGGATTGCTCTTACACAAAGCAGGCATGAACTCGATGGACCAAATGACCTCCTGAGCTGTAACTATTCTGTGATGCTGCAGTCAGCACTCCATCACAGATGGTCCATTTATTCTCTCCACCCTTTTGTTTGAAACAGGGAGCTCATCTGACATTCCAGGGGAATTACATTCAAAATCCCTCCCTACTGGGGAGTGACCTCTCATTCTCCCTTTTAGAAAATGGGGTGCACATGGCTTACAGAAATCATAGAATCAATGGCATAGAAAGTCGGTGCTGATTGAAGTCCTATTTCTCAGCTCTCCATCCTCTCTCATGTAAGCAACAGTATATCAAAGGCTCTTCCAGGTGCTTCCTAAATATGGAGGTGGCCTTTCCTTCCAATAAAAACACAGAATGCTGGAAGAACCTAACAGGTCAAGCAGAATTAATGAAGCAAAAGGTGCACGTCAAGATTTCAGGTCGAGACCCTATATCAGGACTGACCCAATGAATTCTTCCAGCATTGTTTTTGTTCCAGATTCCAGCATCTGCAGTTTCTTTTGTCTTCATACTCTGCCTCCAACACCCTTTCAGGAAGTGAATTCCTGACCCTCACTACCCTTTGTGTGAGAAAGAGGATTTCCCTCTAATCCTTCCATGAAATTGCCTTTATCTATGTCTTCTAGTTAATGACTTCTACGCAAAGGGAAATTAGTCTTCCTAATTTATCTGACCTTGGCCTCATAACTTTATAGATCTGGACAGGCATGTTAGTGTAGCGGTTAGTGTAACACTTTACTGCGCCAGCGACCCGGGTTCAATTCCGGCCGCTGTCTGTAAGGAGCTTATATGTTCTCCCTTTGTCTGTGTGGGTTTCCTCCGGGTGCTCCAGTTTCCTCCCACATTCCAAAGACGTACGGGTTAGGAAGTTGTGAGCATGCTACGTTAGCGCCGGAAGTGTGGCGACATTGCGGACTGCCCCCAGAACACTCTTTGCAAAAGATGCATTTCACTGTGTGTTTCGATGTACATGTGACTGATAAAGATATCTGATCTGATCTGATTAAATCTCTCCTCAGCTTCCTCTGTTCTGAAGGAAATAGCCTCAGCCTCATCAGTTATTGATAAAGTCTCCAACCCCAGTAAATCCTCATAGATCTTCCTGCATCCTTTCTTACTGCCAAGTCATGGAGTCATACAGCACAGAAACAGGCCTTTTGGCTCACTGAATCCACTCCAAACTTCAAGCACCCATCTCAGTTTATTCTCCCAACAACTGGCCATCCCTCCAGATTCCACCACTCACCTGCATGCTAGGGGCAATTTGCAGTGGCCAATTAACCTACCAAACTGTGCATCTTTGGGATGTGGAAGGAATTCTGAGCACCTGGAGGCAACCTGCACCATCACAATGAGAATGCGCAAACTCCACACAAACAGCACTGGAGGTCAGGATTGAACCTGGGTCATTGGAGTTGTGAGGCAGCAATTCTACTAGCTGCAACATTGTGTCACCGTACTCTAGCTGCAAGACTCCCCATTCAAATATTTGGCTCCTCAGCCAATAAAGTATCTGATATGCCTCCTTAATCACATCACCTATCTGCTCCACTAGCTTCTGTAATCTATAGATAGCAACTTTGTGGCACTTCAGTTCATCTGCACCTCGCCATTACTAACCATTTACTGTGTAGTCACTTGTTTACAATCTCCAAACAGATTAACTCACATTTCCAAAATTACTGTTGTTATTAATGAAAGAGAAATGAAGGTAAGTTCTAAAATTAGATCAAAGTCATATTTGATCACGTGTAGCCTCTCAGTTTCTTTAAATCAGGTTTGTTCCTATAAATAAAAAATAACCTTAATTAAGTTATTGCACACAACAGGAAGTATGGCCTCTTCTAGTCATTCTAGCATTCATAACAAGGAAATAATCGCTAAGGTGCGGCTCTTGAAATTACTGTGGCACAGTAATCTATTTAATTATCGATTCGAGAAAGGTTTCAGGGCCCTTGCACAGCATACATTTCAATTTTTGCCACTGAACAACAAGTACGTGTACTTGCATATCAGCTTTAACTCTGAAAAATACCCCGGAATGCTTTGTTGAAAGCATAATTACAAATAAATTGATGGGGAGGTATTTGGAGGGGAGTTAGGATGTTGTCTGGTCCCAAAGTTTTTGTTATATTCCAGTGGTTTTTTTTTGTTATATTCCAGTGTTTTGAGCTATTTTGTGATATCACATGGAGTAAGTCAACTTGATTGACTTCTGTGATAGTGGAGAGGCCAGGAGGAATCCATGATGGATCATTCACTCAGTACTTCTGGCTGAACCTGGTTGCTTCAGCCTCATCTTTAGCACTCACATGCTGGGTCCTGCCAGTGCTGAGGATGTGGATGTCCTTAGGGCCTCCTCCTGTGAACTGCCCCATTGACCACTATCATTCATGATTAGATGTGGCACGACAGCAGATATTTGATCTGATCTGCTGGTTGCTTAGCTCTGCCTATAACATGCTTTTTGTGAACAAATCATACCTAAGCAATCTTCCACTTTCTCAAATGTGTTGTAATTGTACTCAAATAGCTTGGCTGGAGCTACAAATAGTTGTGATGCCATCTGATGTGGAAACCATGTTGGATATAGAAACATGAATCATAGCCAGCAGTCTCTGGTTGAAATTCTAGAATGGCACAATTCAACAAGGAAATGGTTGCAATAATGTAACACAACAGGAAAAGAAATTACAAACCATCAATGCAGAAAAATATGTTGCTTTCCCTCTGAATTTCTAGGCCCGTAAATCTTATAGGTAAAATTAATTCTAATGGCAATGAACTGTGAAGATGAAATAATATTAGACTGAAACAGACCACTATTATCTCACTGTGAAATAAAAACCATGATTCACAGGATTGTGCAGTATATAAAATTAAAGAGTGGTTTGGAGAGAGTAGGTGGTTGCAACTTATAGAGCATTACAGAGGATTTCAAAGTCTAATAGGAAATTATTTCTATGTTAGCATGAAATGATTGGGATCTCTAAATCTCCACTGAAAATGTTCTCATTAGTTAGACAAAACTGTCATGATCATTCATGTCTGTATTTCTTTCCTTAATACACTCTCAGTTCCACGCATTGAAGGCTAAGGCAACATTTATTGTCAATCCCAGATTGACACTGAAATGTCAAACTTGCTAGGCCACTGTATTGGCCATTTAATAGCCAATTGCGTCGTTGAGAGTCTTGGTTACATATGTGTCCCTTGAACACCTGGAATGGTGATTTCCATCCCTGAAAGTCATTAATGAACTAGGTGAGTTACTAATAATAATTCAATGGTTTCATGGTCACTATCGCTGAGACTAGGTTCTATACCAGATTTGATTAATTACTTGAATTCTCCAGCTTCCATGGAGGGATTTGAAACCATGTCTCCAGATCAATAGTCCAGGGCTTCAGTCTAGTAATTTTAACACCTTGCCACCATATCCCATGCTGCAGCATTGCTGAGATAAAGTTCAGGCTAATTGAGAACAAGCAATAGCAGTCACCTCCCAGAATTCTCTCACCACACTTTGTATATTCAACAATAGACACAAGATTTCTAGCAAAATATTATTTTTCACGAGCAGAATCAAAGTTTCTTTCAGGAAGAAAGACAAATTTGCCAATCATAATTGTACTTAATAGTAAATCATTAAGGAAGTTCCAGTTCCTGATTGTAATTCCCCTGATTCCCCACAATGGGGAGATACTCACAGGGACCAATGATACCTATAAAGTAGGACTGAGCTATGAAAGGTGGTGAAGTTGCAGGCTCAATTGCTGGCCTTTGTTGCTATTTGTCCCAATTTTGGCTACAGTCTTGGGTGTCTGAACTCACATTATGTCCTATTTACTACCACACCTCATTTTGCTAATCTGATTCCAGGACAAGGAGCGATCACCTCTAGTAGGGAGAGAAGAGGAAGTAAAAAGAGATGAGGGAGAAGAGAGGAGACAGAGAATAGGGAAGGGGACGAGGGGGAGAGAATAGGAGGGAGAAAGAGGGAAGGGGAAGAGGAGGTGGCAGGGGAAGAAAACACCAGGTTTGAGACAATTCTCCAAACATTAGGAATGGGTGGAAGTCAGTTTCACTCTGGATATGCATCTTGGCCTGGATCCAGATGTGATCCAGCACACACCCAAATCCTTTGCATTGCCCTAAAACTGATCACAGTTCATCTCAACCTGGCTTGCTCTTGATGCTCAGGAGCAAAGAGGAGTCAAAACTAAACTGGACCCATCCTCACTAACCACGTCTCCTCACTTGTCTCACCAAGCTCCTCAATCTTCATCTCTTATAGTATTTTATTCAGAAAAGCAAATCTCTCAGCTTGAATGCCAAGCAGCGAGTTTAACCAAGTTATCTGATAACTGGCCACATATTTGCCCACGGTGGGATGAGCAAATTAGGAATGTGCAGACATTGAAAGAATACAGGAATTCAAAGGTCACAGGACTGTGGCCAATTGCAGGGATAGTGGGAAACCCACAGTGAGATTGGTAAATTAATTGCATGTTGTAAATTGCCCATAGTATGCAGGTGAGTGGTGGAATCTGTAAGGGAGTTGATAGAAATGTTAGGAGAATAGGTGAGTGCAAAATTAGTGGAGGATGGAATTACTCTGAAATATCCTCCTTCTATTTCTTAAGGAAATATGGCAAAACACAAACACAATGCACATTTTATATCATAAATATAAATGTATTAATTAAAGGTATAGGCTTATTATCCTCCACTGAACCATTCAAAAATATCGGTACATTGAGTCCCCATTTTCCTCTCACTGTCTGTGAATCCACATACTCATGAGGTCAGCTGTGTACTATTGGGAATGTTGCCAAACATCACATGTTCCACTGGATTCCTTTCTTGTGGTGTCCATTGAACCATGTTTGTCATGAGATGGATTGAATTTCATCGAATTTGATGCCTTATTCTGGCAAATAATGAAATGCAGTAGTGAGTGTGAGACCGGAGGCAGAGCAGGGTCAGGAACACTGGGAGTGCAGGTGTGCGGAGTGGTAAAGTCAGACTAGGGTTTTTCCTTCCCCTCTTGGGTGTTGCTGGTAAAGTTGCATTTACTGCCCATTTCTGAAGATTCTTGTGCACAGTCAGGGTGGGGATTGGGAACTCCAGGGTCTAAAATGCAGGCTGGGTGAGTGGCTGGACTTGGGATCAGGAATTAGAACATAGAACCATACAGCACAGGAATAGGCCCTTCAGCCCACAAT
Source organism: Pristis pectinata (assembly GCF_009764475.1). NCBI lineage: Eukaryota > Metazoa > Chordata > Chondrichthyes > Rhinopristiformes > Pristidae > Pristis > Pristis pectinata. The sequence continues at coordinate 37,879,813 of NC_067419.1, read as the reverse complement.
GTCTGTGCCAACCATTATGCCAACCTAAGCTAATCTCATTTGCCTGCTCATGGTCCATATCCCTGCCTATTCAAGTACCTGTCTAAATGTTGCTGTCATATCTGCTTCCACCACCTGCCCTGGCAGTGCATTCCAGGCACCTACTGTACCCTGTGTAAAGAAACTTGCCTCGTAAATCTCCTTTAAATAATTCTTATATGCGTCAGTTTGTTTTGAAAAGCTGAAACGCCAATTGAAACTTCCAAAGAAGTTGTTATATTCTTGGACTGTTATTGAAGCTCAGTGTTCTTAGTGGTATCCACATATCTATTGATCAGTGCCCCTTTCCCTTGCAAATAATTATGCCTTAGTGTGTTCTATTATTGTGTAACAGTGCAATCAAAACCATCAAAAGCTCATGATCCTTTTAGTTGCATGATTAATTGCAATTGAGTATTTTTAGTTGCTCAACACCTCTTCATAACACATTTTGGTCAACCTGCCTTAATATCTCCTTTAGCATGGCATCAATTTTTGTTTGATAACCATCTCCTGAAGCACCGTGGGGAGTTTTGTTACGTTCAAAGCATTAAATAAATGCAAGCCATTTTATTTTGTTGATGAAATACATTTGACCTCTATGTCACTGTAGGGAGTGCAAAAATCCATCAGCATGCATACAGCTCCCTCTGTCATATGCTTCACTTGGGTCTCCTCCCATCCTACATCTAACTCAGTACTGTCTTAAGTATTTGACATGATATCATCAAATCTTCCTCTTATTGGGCAGGAAAGAAGGAATGATATTCTGACTCAGAAATCTGTTTTATTTTGTTCTCCCGATCTGCTCATTTATATCTGAAGTGTCAGAATGTCCTTTGTGCATTGTGGTTGTATTAGCTCTTTACCAGATGATGATTGTTTTGTGGGTAGTGGGGCTGAATTCAAACTTGTGTTACAGCTACAAACTGAATCTGTTAAGCTACTTATTGGAGTGTGTAATTCTTATATGAGCTTTTGAATACGTAGATTGACAATTAATGTGCTTAATCACTGCTGTTACTTCTTCTGTCTGTGCATAACAGAATGATTTTCCTTTAAATGTATCTTAGCTGTTGAAGTTTTAAGAATTTGTTCTCAAACAGGCTCAGGATAAACTACACAATTTATTGCCTGTAGACTGCATCTTGTAATGCAGGAATTTAAAGTTAGTGAAAATGAACAATTGTAATTGCTTACTTAGCACTCCAAAATGGCTGGCTATTTGTTTGTGCTTGAGAGGGCTCGCACAGTTTTCAAATGACAACCAAAAGAAATGGATAGATAAGTAATTTTCCTAAATTAAGCATACGTGCATTAAAATAAAGAGAAGGTCCTAACAATATATATATCCATGGTAAGATTGGTAGATGGTAGGACTTGGGATTGACAATAATGAACAACAGCAAATTATAATATAAAAATAAGGATGAAATTCTGTTGATAAGCTCTAGGGTTAATGTTAGTGGTCCACATTCCAAACTTCTGATTTGTCTAGGTTAACCTATTACAATACCATTCAGGCTTGCATCAATTTTGTTTTATTCACACTGTTATATGGTGGTTATGTGGAATGAGCTGCTAGAGAAAGTGGTAGACGCAGATACAGCGTTTAAAAGGCATTTGGATAGGTATTTGGTTAGGAAGGGAAGAAAAGGAGTAAAGGGATATCGGCCTAATGCAGGCAAATGGGATTGTCTTAGACAGGCCTCACCATTGACATGGACGAGTTTGGCTGAAGGGCCCATTCCTGTGCTGTACAAATCTATGACTGTTCCTATATGTTGCCTCCAACTCTGATGTGATATTTTCTCTATTCTCACAATGAAACAGGAAAACTAAATAAACAGCAGGAAAATGGAGACCTTTAACTTCATGTACTGCCTGCAAAAACAAAGAGCTGTTATGGTAAAGGTAGAATATTCCTTGCAAGCGACTGGCTGATCTTTTATGTCTTTCCTGTTTTCAACATCTTGTCAGATCAGGAAAATACAAAGTTTGTGGGGGATGAATACCAGTTCGTTCACCCTCACTTCTCATGGCAGTAAAGTGAGTAGAGAAACTCTGGCAAGGCAGTGTTTAAAAATTAAATGGATAGAAGAAAGAATAAACTTCTATATATCACCTTTCACAGCATCTGGCCTTCCTGAGGTGCTAAACAGCTAATGAAGTAATTTTCCCCGGTCCTCACCTTCTATTTTACCACCCTCCGCATTCAAAGGATCTTCCTGCACAGCTTTGGAGTACAGGAAGGAGATAGAGAGCTTAGTGACATGGTGCCATGACAACAACATTTCCCTCAATGTCAGCAAAACAAAACAGCTGGTCATTGACTTCAGGAAAGGGGGCGGTGTACATGCATCTGTCTACATCAATGGTGCTGAGGTCAAGAGGGTTGACAGCTTCAAGTTCCTAGGAATGAACATCATCAATAGCCTGTCCTGGTCCAACCACATAGATGCCACGGCCAAGAAAGCTCACCAGTGCTCTACATCCTCAGGAGGCTAAAGAAATTTGGCATGTCCCCTTTGACACTCACCAACATTTATCGATGCACCATTGAAGCATCCTATCTGGATGCATCATGGTTTGGTATGGCAACTGCTCTGCCAAGACCATAAGAAACTGTAAAAAGTTGTGGACACAGCCCAGCACATCACGGAAACCAGCCTCCCCTCCATGGACTCTGTCTATACCTCTCACTGCCTTGGTGAAGCAGCCAGCATAATCAAAGACCCCACCCACCCGGGTCATTCTCTCTTCTCCCCTCTCCCATCAGGCAGAAGATACAGGAACCTGAGGGCACATACCACCAGCCTCAAGGACAGCTTCTATCCCACTGTGATAAGACTATTGAACAGTTCCCTTATACAATAAGATGGACTCTTGACCTCACAATCTACCCTGTTATGACCTTATTGTCTACCTGCAATGCACTTCCCTGTAGCTGTGACACTTTACTCTGCATTCTGTTATTGTTTACCTTGTACTACCTCAATGCACTGTGTAATGAATTGATGTGTATGAACGATATGCAAGACAAGTTTTTCACTGTACCTCGGTATTAGTGACAATAATAAACCAATTCCAGTTTCTGCCACCTTCAATGAGATTTCATCATTATCTTCCTCTCCCATTCAGTTTTCTGAAGCCACTGTTCCCTGTGCCACTCCCTGGTCTGATCTTCCATCTTCACTAACCTCTCTTCTTTTCACGGTACCTTCCCATGTAACCACAGGAGATCCAACACCTGCTCTTTTACCTTGTCCATCCACACTATCCAGGGACCCAAGCAGTCCTTCCAGGTGCAGCACAGGTTGCATTTCTTCCAAACTAGTGCATTGTGCTCACAATGTGGTCTCCTCTACATTGGAGAAACCAAATGTAGAATGGTTCAGTCTGCAGAGGCAAACCTGACCTTCCAATTACTTGTCACTTTAGTTAGCTATTCCACTCCCATTCTCTCCCTGTCTGTGGCATCCTGCACTGTTCCAATGAGGCTCAATGTAAACTTAAGAAACAGCACCTCATCTTCTATCTGGGCACATTGCAGACTTCAGGATTTAGTATCGAATTCAACAATTTCAGTTAACACATATTTTCTGTGTGTATCAGAATTGGCCAGTTTTGCTGAGAGATTATCCATCCGTGACATTATCTCAGTTTTTCTCTTTCCAAAGACACTGCTTGATCTGCTGGGCATTTCCAGCATTCTTTTGGTTTCTGGCTCAGCGTTAGCTCTGACCTGCATTTCACAGTTTTAACATGTCCCTTTGTTTTCTGGCTCTCTCTCTCTAATCACACTCATTAACCTATCAACTGGATGATTTCATCTACAATTTGTCACCACAATAATCCTGGTTTTATCCTATGAAGATATTCACTTTGTCCCATCCATTCCTACAATCTAAAACTAACTTGCTTTTTCACTTTCCCAGTTCTGACGAAGCATCTTCGACCGCAAACATTAACTCTCTTTCTTGTTCTACAGATGTTTCCTGACTTGCTGAGCATTTCCAGGTTTTTCTGTTTTTATTTAAATATCACTAGAGTTGTAGGTCCAGCAAAGTTGCACAAACATTAAGTAATAATAGTGGAATTGTTGGAGGAAGGCACGTTGAACAGAACACTGGGCAAACTTCAATGCTCTTCTTTAAAATAGTACTGTGGGATCCTCTGCACGTACCTGAGAGGATAGATGGAATCCTGGCTTAACGTCTCATCTGAAAGACAATACCACTGGCTGTGCAGAATTCCCCTAGTGTCAGCCTGGATTATGGCCTTATTTCTCTAGAGTGGGACAAACCCACAATCTCCAGACTCCTAAGCAACTGTGTGACATTGGTATCACACTTGATGTAACACATTTCAGGTTGTTAGTCCAGACCACATTTTAGAACATTCCACCAATTTTACCACAAAGGGTGCATTTACATGGTTTGTGATGATGACTTTGATCATACATTTCAGGGAGGTGCAGTAGTGTTGAGGAATTTGGGGTTATGCTGCCTCACTTATTTGACCTCAGTGACATATGTTGTCAGTCCCTTATCCCAATTACTTTGTTTATTTAACTCAGTCGCTTGCAAGATCTCTTCAGAAGAGTTGGTTTAGAGTTACATGTACAGTAGATGAAACTGAGCAAGAGTGACATTAGAGAAACAGAAGGGATTATCTGGTAAGCAGCAATTCAGTCTCCCATTTTCTTAGTTTGTTGTCATGAGATGATGAATCTGTAATATCTGGTCACAAATATAGTAAAATAATCTCCATTGCACCACATAATTTTAATCCTAGTTTTTTTGCGGAAATCCTACCATAGGCTCCCATACCAATGAGCCTATGCCCCTGTATCCTGTGTCATCATTTATCTTTCTTGCAATCCCATCATCAGTGTTGTGGACTAAATCATTCCTTTGAATATTACCATCAGGTTTACTGGTTTATTCACACCTCTGAGGAAAGTGTCAAATGCACTCCTTATGAATGTGCAACATAAAAATTATAGATTTCTAATTTATAAGATACCTATTGTATCCCATCAGTGGGTCTGCTTACATCACTAATGCAACAAAGAGCACAGTCCAGAGCATGTGTTTCCTAGTAAAACACTTCAGGTGAGGACTTTGTTACAGTGAAAGTGATTTTGTGGTTTGCCTTAAAGTGAAGCTATTAAGCAGGATTGTCCTTGACCTTACCTGCTGCTCAGACTGGTCACCCACAGTACCCATCTCCCTGCACTTGCCCTTTCTGGATGCAGAGGGCAGAATGAGCAGATCTTTTCCACCTGAGACTTGACGGATGAGGTGAAGCAGGCTCTAAGAGTCGAGTAGTCCTCAGACAGAGTCAGAAGGAGACCTATTCAAATAGATACAAATGATTCAAAAATAAGATTTATTAAGAACATTTAAAAAAAATTCAAACACCATAGAATATAACAAAAAACACTGAAACAAAATAAAGTAAAATAATACAAACACTGAACTAATAGAACCATAGAACAATAGAGCACAATACAGGCCCTTCAGCCCACCATGTTGTGCTGACCTTTAAACCATGCCTAAGACTATCTAACCCCTTCCTCCCACATATCGCCCTACTTTAAATTCCTCCATATGCACTTATTTTTCCTCATACAGGTTGGTCCACAAACCAGCCCTCCCTGGTGTAAAGCTGAAGGGCAATGCAAACTGCATCCAGACCTTCTCTTCATTGCTCCACTGCTGAGCTCAGTGTTGTAGTACCAGCTTCTGACCAGCCGTTTTACTTCTGGTCAACAGAGTTGCTCAGTTTTGGAGGATGCCAACTGCCTTTTACACGGTTTGTGGCAAAACCCATAGTAATGCACTGATTGTACACCTTAGCAAGGTAAAGCTTTGCTGAAGACACTTGTTTAAGATTCTTCTCCCTGTCCAGCTCCTAATGCTAGTGTCAATTCCCTGTTGACATGACCCCAATTGACTCAAACCCAGAAATTTATTTACATTCTGCTTCACTCCAAAAACAGCAACAAGGGCAGTGAAGGGGCAAAGGCAGGAATAAAAATTAAACCTGTGCTTCAGAACCTGCTGTGCCCTTAGCCCAGCAGTTTCAGTATAACTACAACACTAACCTTTACCTAAAATTATGCAAAAGTGCCTGTTATGTTCTGTACACAAAAAGAATAAACTTAATTAGCCATTCACTACCTCACCAGCATCCTCCCAATTATCAGCAACTGCTGGAAAGTGTAATAGATTGTGCTATCAACCAACACCCACTCATTAAAAACCTTTGATGTTCCCTTTGGATTCGAGGAGCACCACTTGACTCTGACTCCAATTACAGAGGACAAAAGATTTACATTCCAAAAGCAGTTGAGAGTGACTGCCCTAAATGATCAAGCAAGGAGCCAAGGACTCCTTGTAAAACTGGTGTCAGAGGAAATGAGGAGAAAAGCACTCCATCGACTGGAATCAAACCTTGAACAAAGGAAGGTGGTTTTGTTTTTTGACATCAGTCATTCTGGCCCAAGACATCACTGTAGGGGTCTTTTATGGAAATGTTTGAGGTCCAACCATCTTCCGTAGAATTCCCCCTATCATATTAGAACTGAGGATATTCGTTGATGATTCCATAGTACTCAATTCCATTTGCAAGTTTTCAGATGATATACCCAGACGCAACAAGACCAGAAATGTTGCTGGATCAGTGACAAATACATTGCAGTTGTAAGATCAGGCAAGATGTTGTCGATGCAGGGAGTGACACAATTCCTCACTCTCTAGATGCCTTTTATCATCTACAAGGCGCAAGTCAGGAACGCAATGGAGTATGCTCAACTTTCCTGGATGTGCACAGTTCCAAAACACGTAAAGTCAACACCATCCAGGATAACCCCAGCGTTAACAATCCGTTCACCACTATACATCTGCTCCCTACATGACCAGCACAATTTAACTATAATCGTCAATGGGATGGGCTATTGCCACTAATCTGGTCAGGGAGAAGTGCTTCCCATGAAGGGAAATAACTGACAACCTGCTGACCCTTATCTCCAAGGTTTCTCTCATTGTTTCCCACACCTATTATAAGTTGTAGACCTATCCAGGAGCAGCTCACATAAGGGACACCCAAAGGGAAAGGAAATGAGCCAGAATGGGAAATAAAAATCTTCTTTGTTAAAACTCATCTCCAAACTTCTAGACCTGGGACTCAACACTTCCTTTTGCAAATGGATCCTTGACTTCTTGACCAACAGACTGCAATCAGTGAGGATAGGCAGCAATACCTCCAGCACAATTATTCTCAACACTGGTGCCCCTCAAGGCTGCATCCTCAGCCCTCTACTCTACTCCCTATACACTCATGACTGTGTGGCTAGATTCTGTTCTAACTCAATCTGCAAGTTTGCAGAAGATACCAATGTAGTAGGCCATATCTCAAATAACGATGAGTCGGAGCACAGGAAGGAGATAGAGTCATGAAAACAACATTTCCCTTAATGTTAGCAAAACAAAAGAGCTGGTCATTGACTTCAGGAAGGGGGGGTGGAGGGCGGTGCATATGTTCCTGTTTACATCAACGGTGCTGAGGTCGAGAGGATTGAGAAATTCAAGTTCCTTGGAGTGAACATCATCAATAGCTTGTCCTGGTCCAACCACGTAGAAGCCACAGCCAAGGAAGCTCACTAATGCCTCTACTTCCTCAGGAGGCTTAAGAAATTTGGCATGTCCGCTTTGACCCTCACCAATTTTTTCGATGCACCATAGAAAGCATCCTATCTGGATGCATCACAGCTTGGTATGGCAACTTTTCTACCTGTGACTGCAAGAAACTGCTGAGAGTTGTGGATACAGCTCAGCACATCACAGAAACCAGCCTCCCCACCTCCCCATAGACAACTTCCCACTGCCTCGGTAAAGCAACCAACATAACCAAAGACCCCACCCACCCCGGACATTCTCTCTTCTCCCCCCTCCCATAGGGCAGAAGATAGAGAAGCCTGAAATCACATACCACCAGGCTCAAGGACTGCTTCTATCCCGCTGTTATAAGTCTATTGAACGGTTCCCTGGTATGATAAGATGGACCCTTGACCTCACAATCTACCTCATTATGACCTTGCACCTTATTGTCTACCTGCACCATACTTATTCTGTAGCTGTGACACTTTATTCTGCATTCTGTTATTGTTTTACCTTGTACTACCTCAATGCACTGTTGTAATGAATTGATCTGTATGAACAGTATGCAAGACAAGTTTTTCACTGTACCTTGGTACATATGACAATAATAAACCAATTTACCAATTTAAATTATTCAGCCCAATGTGAGGACAGGTTTAAAATTTTAAAAAATCTGCCTATTAAATCATAGCTTTTACAATCTTTTAACACAGCATTCCTAAAACACCTATAGATCTTTAGATTTTCTCAGAATCAAGATCTCTGAAAAACGTGGGCAGTAATACCTCAATCAAATGCTGGATAAGAATGGAAACATTAAACTGAAGGTGGTGTTAGAGCTCATTGTTTATGGAGAAATTAAATAGCGTGAATAGTGAGGTGGATCATCTGTTTCTGCACAATAATGAACTTTGACTCCAAAATCCTGTTGTACATAAAACACAACAGCAATCATTGGAAGAGTGAAAACTGCAAATGCACCAAATGGCTTTGGAAATAAAATAAATTGCAACCAATACTGATTGACAAGAGGAAAATCAGTTTAAGATGCTTTAAGACTTGGGAAAACTCATCTCTCCAGACAATTTACAGACTGTCTTTTCATGGTGAATCTAGTTCAAAAGCTGATATTGAACAAGTAGAGTGCAGCAAGTTGATTGAATTCACTTCAACAACATTTTCATTTGTTCTGTGTTTGAGAAGATAGCATCAGAGAGAGGCAATATTTTCAATATCAAAACCACCATTGCCATGAGATATTAACTTATGTTTCCTTTTGTAATTGTTGTAAAAAGCACAAGGCTCAAAATTCTGAACATCATGTACAGTATTACATCTATCTATAAACAGATAAGCTTGTGCTTATGAAACATGCTTCTGAATTATATTAGGTACACAAAGTTCTTTCAGGAATAACTCTTTTAAATTTGGAATCTCCTGAGATTCTGCACAAATGCAACTTTATTTAGATTGCATTTCTCTGGTATTACAGAGGTTCATGTGGATGATCCAAATGATTAAAAATAAACATTCCTTCCAAGACCTCAAGAGGCTGCGGGAACAATGCAGGGCCTGCAATGGATCAAATCTATTGTGTTCTTCTGGGTGGAAATTTCCATAACAGGCAATTGTATCAGAAGTAACTCCAGAAACAACTCCCACTCCAAGTTTGTCAAATTCCATGCAAAGAACGTAATTGAGTCAGAACATTAACTTACGTGTTATTCTAAATTTTATTGCGTCATTTTATGGTGAACAGCTAGAGATATCTATTCCCATATGCTTTAAAAAATTCCAGTATCAGAACCAACTGGTATATTTCCATTCTGAATATGACACACACTGGGGAGTATAATTCACAGTGCAAGTCCAGAATGTGTTCTGCAGTTCCATTTCATAATTCTTTAGTGTAATTAATATTAGTGCAACAAAATCAAAATAGATTAAAAGAAAAATTTACAAAAGAGATGGCTCAGTTTAATATTTTTAATTCTAATGCAAAATGTACAACAAAGTTGTCTCTTGAAACATGTGTTTCAAATTTAATGTTCTTCCTGAATGCCTCCTTTATTACAGTCATTGACTCATTTCTGCCATGTGACAAAGATGCACAATGGAATTTGACACAAATATGTTTGGTTATATCTGACCAGGTGAAATTAAAACCTTCAAAGCAGAGCAACTCCAATTCTCTATTTATTGATCCATCCACCTAACTGATCTATTTATGATATTCCCTCTGGTACATTTTTTTCAGCTGAGGTTGGTATGACATCCTGTTCCCAGCTCAATGAGTGCATCTCTATAGCTAGAAAATGCAACTAAAATATACACAATGAGTTTACCCTTATTTACCTCATCTCAGCAAGTTAACCTGCTGATCAATAACAGGGAGAAAGTAAAGGAATAAACCTATAATTCAATAAATTGCACTCTTGTAGTTTTATATTTTGCAAGTATTAGAGCAATTTAGCAACAATCTATTTAAAACTTAAGCTAGAGGTTACTAACAGCAAATTACTGACCTAGTTAAGTGACTTGTTAGGAAGAAAACGATAGAGGATAATAGAATGTGTGGTAGAATTGGAAAGAAATGATTAGCGGAGTCTCATAAGAATCTGTGCTGATGTCTCATCTATTTACTCTGTTTATTAATGACTTGGGTAACACAATAGAGAACCATAAATCCTAGCTGTCAATGACACAAATTTTGGTAGTTTATTAATTAGTGTGGACAGAGCTATAAAATTATAGGGCAAGATTAATAGTTTAATTGATTGGGTGAACTGCAGCAGATTTCAGTACACTTGACCTCATCCCTTTTTGTTCAAAAAGAAAGGATCAATCCAAGCGGTGTTTAAGTGGCAGTAAACTATGAGCAGCGGATATCCAAAGTGGTTTATGCATACAAATACACTGGTTACAAGAACGCTGTAACCGTGTATAAACAGATCTAATGGAATGTGATCCTTTTTAACCAAAGGGCAGAGTTATAATAGAAAGGAACATTTATTACAGTTATACATTGCTAGACCACATGCAGAGTGGCACTTATAGTGCATCCTAGAATGAATACACTGGGCTTGGAAATGGAGTTTCATGTTAAAAGGGCTCCAGCAAATAGATGGAAGACTACATACACCAGGCTTGCATTTTCAAAAACATGGAAGGTTTGATCAGTTTCAAGAATTTTCAAAGGAAATAATAGGGTACATAGAAATAAACCTGTTTCTGCTGGTGAAAGGGAAAATAGTCTTAAAATCAGTCAAGCTGTTCAGGAAAAAAATAAGTTGTACTTCATCATGCAAAGGATGATGGAAGTGTGGAATTCTCTCCCACAAAAAAACACTAAATGCTAGCTCAATTAAATCAGAGGTGGATGAATTTTGCTATTCAAAGGGGTAAAAGGATATGAAGCCAAACTGGGTGGATTGGTGAATTTCAGATACAGATCACTCATGTGGGAGGAGATCAAGAAAGTAAGAGTTAAGGAGGAGATAGTTGTGGCTCAGGATATGTTAAAAATTGTTAGTATTGAGGTATTAGAAATGTTGGCTGAAGTTAAAGTAGGTAAATCACCAGGATAGGATGGATGCATCCTTGGATTTTGAGAAAAATACAGGAGTAAATCTTCCAATGCTGTTTGGATATGGGATGGTTCCAGAGAGTAGCAAGCATTACTCCCTTGCTCAAAAAGGGGAGAAAGGATAGGCCTGGTAACTATAAGCCAGTTAGATTCACCTCAGTGGTAGAAAAACTTTTAGAAGCATTGATTTAGGACAAGACAAATTGTTGCCTGCAGGATTATGAATTAATCAAGGCAAGGCACATAAATGTTTTAAAGAGAAATTGTGATTAAACAATTTGTTAGAATATCTTGTTGAGTTGATGAGGGTAATGCAGTTGATGTGGTGTATTTGGATTTCCAGAAGGCTTTTGATAAGGTGCCACATAACAGGTTTATCAGCAAAGTTGAAACACATGGCATAATGGGACACTGATAGCAAAACTGAAAAAGTAATGGACAGTAGAGACCATGCTGGATATTGTATCTCAGACTGGAGGAAGGGTGAACTGTGGTGTTCCCCAGGGTTAGTGTTAGATCTGTATTAATGACCTAGATTTGGGAGCACAAGCCACAATGTCTAAATTTGCAGATGACACACAATTTGACAGACTAATGAACCATGAAAGGGAACACAGATAGATTGCAGCAGGGTAAAAACAAGCCACTAGAATTGGCAGACACAGGGCTGATGAAGTTTAATGTGGAGAAATGTGAGGTGATGCATTTTAGTAGGAAGGATGAGGAGAGGCAATAAAGAATAAAGGATGCTGCTTTAAAAGGGGTGTAGGAGCAGAGAGATGGGCATGGGGTATTGGTCTGAGTGCACATGTTGTTGGAAGTGCTAGGACAGGCTGAAAAAGTGGTTAGTAGGGCATGTATCATGGCAACCTTTATCAATAAAGGCTTAGAGTATAAAAGCATAAAATTATAAAATACTGGAATATTGTGATCAATTCTTGTAGTTATGTTATAGGAAAGATGTGAAGGCATTAACAAGGGTCCGGAAAAGATTTATGAGAATGGTTCCTGGGTTGAAGGACTACACTTACAGGAGTAGATTACTGATGCTAGAATTGTTCTGGGGGAAAAAGAAGGCTGGTAATAATAATTCAACTTGCCTTTTTATTAAGTAGTTCCATCCTAAAGCCACCATGTTTCTGGAAAGAGTCCTGAATCAGGCATCCAATCTTTCATTAGCATATGCAAGGGACCTAACATCTCTTTTAGCTGTCTACTCTAGTAGCCTGAAAGATGACCGAACAAAGTTTTTCAGGCATTTTTGAGCCACTGAAAATCACACTTAATATCCTACCCTATTTGTATTTGCCTTATGCCAATGTATAGGTACAGTAATGTCCAAATTTTACCCATCTGTGAGAACCATACAGGTTATTCTGAATTCACACAATTGTGTAACCCAACTTTTGATGAAACAGGATGAATGATACATCATTCAGCACCGATGTAACTGCAGATGTGAGTTGCTAAGCTTTTAACCTGTGTGTGTACCAGACTCAATTCTGTTCAGTTTATTTTTTTTTCAATAATAGCTTATAGATGATCATAGATTAGGGAATCTTACAAACTTTCAAGTGTAAAGGAACTTATCATGACTGTGCCAATCAAGTAATACCTGGAGTATCTCTTTCATAAACAGTGCCAATATTTTCTCCCAAAATTAAAGTGAAAATCAAAGCTTTAAATCTTCTGGAAGCCAAAGTGTAATCCTATATCATAACTAATTGCACCAGGTAATGGTTGAACTTACTTCATTATTAGGCTGGATGAGCCTTGCAGAAAGGTATGTTTCCAGATAATCTTTCAAAAGCTGCATAAGTACCTTGGAGAACTGTTAAAATATAACTTGGGTCCTCGCAGTCTCAGGTAATTGCATGCCACCTTTTAATCTGCATCGTGATAAGAAAAATTATAACTTTTTACATGCTTCCTGGGATTTGATACAAGTGCTGAAACAATATTGCAGTAAAACTCCAGTAATTGAGCACCCTTGGGAATTGGTGGGACTTGCCAGACTATTGGCTGTCACTCCTATTAATACCCCAACTCACTTTTAATTCATATTTTTTATATGTTGCACAGCAGTATAATAATTATTTTAGTGAACAAGGTGATTTTAAAGAGTGCAAGAAACAGGACTGTATTTAAAAGGAGGGTGGAAATGGGGCCCCAGTGAGTTTAAAAGGAGCATGGAAATGGGGCCCCAGTGAGTTTAAAGGAAGCAGGGGAAAACACCCAATGAATGAAATGTTGACACATCAGGATTCCTGATCAATCAAATAACAGATTATTAGAGTTTTACTGCACCTAGAAATTGGGCGTGGTAGCCCAAGTTTGTCATGACATAAAATTGATTTCATGCAAGTCAAATTGCTCTTGTGATCATTTCAGAGCTTATGAGTGGCCATTAGGAAATGGTTGTAATTCAGCTGAGCACAATAAACATTTGCCCAACTTTGGACGCTGATCAAGTGATGTCATCTGGTGCACCATGCCCATTTCTGCGATAGCTGAGAGAAACTGTCTGTTAAGGATATGATCACTCACAGGTAGGCAAGGAGCAAACCCTGCCACAAGTTGGCAAAGAGAAACAAATTATCCTCACTGAAACGTCAATGTTTTACCCTCAGTCTCTGCTGGAGTCATTTTCCTGCTCTCCACTTCTATCCACAATCAACACATACAGCATCTTGGTTGTAAGCCGTGCAGTACAAGATGCTGCAATCACTAATCACTAGCAGTACAGGAGTCTGTCAAGCCAGACCATTGTGTGGAGGATGCCCAGGTGTTCCCCCTCCCCTTCAACCCCATTTTTCCCTCATGTCCATGGCAGCATTCTATGCTGCTGTACTGCGGCTGCCATCAGAAGTGTTCTTTGAGGTTTGACTCACTTCCCAGCAGTCAGTATGGCAGTGCTTCAGCAGTGAGTAGCACTGCCAGCAGCTGCCATCAGGACCAGTGCAGGTGAAGGTTCTAACATCTAGCACCATTTTAATTGGGCTTTCTTGATTTTTTGCAAATCACTCAGATGGGAGGTGGTGCCTCACATGGTACAATGTAATGCAATAAAATTCTAAGTATTAGGCAAATATCTTCAAAATACAAGATGCCTCTATTAACTGGCAGGAAATTTGGCAATAAATCTTCCCATGGGATTTTAAGAAACATCCTCCTCGAATTCAACCAGGATCATAACCTCTGATGAAATGGGAATGTCTGCAATCAGATATTTTTTGAAGTTGTCTGCAAAAAATATGCATGTTTGGCTCTATTTATACTGGTTTGAGTTTTATATATCTTGGTAACTACAGTGATATTGTTACCTGGCAAAACTCCAGGGTCAAAATATAAAAATGCTACTTGAGTGCAAAAATAGAATTAAACTGTAGAGTCTTTTTAAAAAATGCTGAAAACCAATGGGGATGATCTGAAGAGCGAAACATTTTACAAACATTAAGATCTTTATTGGCTATAAATAAAGCTGTGGGAATGGTGTTGTTGCTTATTATGTGTACCCATGAATCCCAGAACTGAAATATAAATGGGAAGATGTACATCTAGATGTAGTAGGATTCAAAGGAAGACGTTCCAATATCGTTACACATATGTGAACAATGAATAACCCCCAGAGTGAAGTTATAATTACATTGAAGGTTAGAATAAATGGTTCATGATGCTTCACAATACCTCTGATTCATAAGTAAAGGATGTAAACGTTTAGGTGTGGGAGCAGACTAGCACTAACAAAGTTTATTGCAAGGAAATGGATGACAATTATTATTGTGTGTCTAATTGTTAGTGCATGGGTTACCACACTCCAGTCTGGTTACAACTCTCTTTACTTTCTTTCTGAAGCTTAAAGAGAAGTGTTTTTCATCTGGAGAGAATAATTAACAAAAATCAGGGCAATAGATTGCTTTATTTTCTGCTTCATTAACCCTGACACTCAGGAAAATAAAATGAACAGCAAGATGTGATGGGTAAAGAGTGAGATGTGAGAGGGTGGGGGCTAACAAAGACCAGAGTGGCAGTAGGAGGAATGATGAGTAAAAAAACTGGAGCTGAGCTAAAGGGAAGCAGAAATAAAAGGAATAGCAGGGGAATGAGGGAGGGTGAGAGAGACATCATGATAAGCCATTTCAATAATCAGATCAGGGATTCAATCAGGTAGAGTGGCACGGTGACATAGAAGGCAGTGTTGCCAACCTGAGTTCAATCCTGACCTCCAGTGCTGTCTATGTGGAGTTTACACATTCCCCCTGTAACATAGGTAGGTTTCCTTCCACATCCCAAAGATGTGGTAGTTGGTCAAGTTAGTTGACTACTGTAAATGGCCCCTGGTGTAGGAGGGCAGTAGGGGAATCAGGGTGGAGTTAATGGTAATTGAGAGAAAATAGGTAACAGGGAAGTAAGCGATGGAATTGGATTGATGGATTCCTCTGTGAGCTGACACAGACTTGATAGGCTGAGTGACTCCTTCTATGACGTAAGGAAATATGAATATATGAATAGGAAGAATATATGAATAATCTGAAAATTGGATGTGTTATACCTATGCATGGACTTTCAAAGCAGTGTATGAGGAATAATTATTTGATATCTGGCCTCCCTCACCTGAATACTGTATTATATTGTTGTAATTGGAGTGTTGTAAGTCACTTGGTTTGTTTGGGGAATATTATTTTTCAGGCTGCTTGTGAAATTTGTCTCTCCATTCGAGATTTCCTTTTATCCTGCATGACCA
This sequence comes from Pristis pectinata, assembly GCF_009764475.1. Taxonomy (NCBI): domain Eukaryota; kingdom Metazoa; phylum Chordata; class Chondrichthyes; order Rhinopristiformes; family Pristidae; genus Pristis; species Pristis pectinata. The sequence goes on along the minus strand of NC_067419.1, from coordinate 37,863,798 downwards.
ATGCCAACCTCCTGTACATAACTGGGAGATGAGGCAGTGGATGCTGAACAGGGACAAGTTCCCAGGAAGGCTTCTTCAATCTCCAGCTCCCCTTGCTCCTGCTCACTCAGGCCTCAGCATCCAAGTCTCCTCACTGCTCTTCCTCTGCCACGGGCTGCTTCCTTCAATTGGCGAGGTTGTACAGCATGTGGTGCATGATAACCAAATCTCTGCTGGGGCAGGCAACAGCTATGAAGGGAGAAAGATTTGATATTTCAGGAAGATGACCTTTCATCAGATACTACCTTTCAGCATTTCCTGTTGTGATTTCAGATTTCCAGCATTTGCTTACTTTTTGATGATGCCTCCACATCTCCAGACCAATGCAGGCAACGAAATTTAATCTTCAGGAGGCACGTGGCATTTTCCACTGCTACCCTGGTACCTGTGTGGATCTCACTGTATCTGTGCCCTGTCACTGTTGTCAATGAGCACAGTGGTGTGAGCAGGCAGAGCAGTGGAGGGTATCCCTTGACCCCGGTCCATCCCGCTGGCAGTGCAAGCTGCTGGAAGTGTCTGGCAGAGCAGAGTGCCTCAGAATGAAGGTCCCATGTGGTTCCTGAAAATATGGCAATCACCACAACAAAATGCTTCCAGTCGTCCACAATAACCTGTGCATTCAGGAAGTGGAAATCTGTGCTGTTCTTGGAAAGGTTCATGTTATTGAAGGGGAGCCCTTATGGGCACAAGAATGTGGATAATGAGTGCCTGCTTTTGGGAAGCCAGAGAGATGGAAATGCTAATGTCTGAGATGCTATTTTGGAGGCGTGATAGAAATATGCTGCAGCTACCTTATAATTATGCATTTGGAAAGCTGAGAGTCAATGTGACCTTGACCTGGTCCTCTTATATCTACCTCCCTTGATTATTCTGCTATTGTCACTTTAGTATTTTGTTGCACTATTTCAGATTGCAGTACTGGCTTTTTGCCTTCAGCTGCTTTGCACTCTTTGTCGTATTTATTGTTGTATTTATTACTACCATGTTCAGTTTACTCTGTGAGCTTCATGCGAACAAAGAACTTCATTGCACCCTGATGTAAATGACAATAAACTAATTTAATCTAACATAATTCAGGCATGAGAGTGCAGCCACAAATCTTCCCTAACCATGTCACAGATCTCAGCCTTGGAAAACGTGAACCTGCAAGTACATTGCTCATCAAAGAGGTCCAGGTTAGGATGCAGAAGACTCTTTGAGAGTAGGCTCTTTGAAAATGGACATTTCTTTGTCTTCTGCCCTGAGGTCCCCAATCCACCCTGAGTGGCCAGTCATGACCATAGCCATGCCTCCAGTAATGGAGAGCTGCCAGAATTATCACGACTGAAGCATCCATGCAACAAATATCTCTGTGCTAAATGCTGGAGAAAATACTCACTGTTTGTTGCAGCATGCTTGGTGGACTTTGGAAAGTGCTTGATCAGTCTGCAGTTAGTTCTGAGGTTGTCCAGTCAGGTATCCCGACATCAGCTGAGTGTCTTGGTAAATAGCCTGAAAAGCAGTAACACGGTGTTTCACAAATAGTAACATCATTCGGTAGGCATCTGATGCCAGGGAAAAGTCAGATGCTATAGCAGCCAGAAATGGCCAGTGCAGTTTTGCAGATGAAATACTTCCATCCAGAAAATTGAATTTGGATTAATTCCTTCTTAATAACAGGGCTGTGGGTTTTATGAAACCATACTTAAATGTCTTGGCAACTAGGACCTCCAGGTGGTCGCCATGCACATGATTGATTGGTTGGCTGGTTGATTTCACTGGCAAAATAAGGAAGGAGAAGTTGTTTCCACCTGCAGAAGGGATGATAAATTGAGGACTCAGCAGTCTGACAATTGCAAATCAGATGAGAAAACATTGTTTCGATCCAGATTGTAATTTTCAAAAGTGAGTTGTATACAGTACAGGCATCCCCAGCTTATGAACACCCATCTTGTGGATATTCCTACATACAAAGAAGCTCCCATAATACTATTAAATTCAAAAGCCTGATGTACATACATACATTCTTTCCTATTAATGGCAGAACTAGTTTCCACTCTCTCGCCACTTGTAGTAATTGTTCTTCCTTAACAATTTTATGTGTTTTTGATACCATTCATTGCAATACTGTGGAGGTACGGTTACTGTATCAAGTGATTTTTGTGTACTTTCCGACTTACGGACAAAATCGTATCAGTTTGTTACCGAAAGATGGCCTGTATGTAGAAAATAATTGCAGAGCCATAAGGAAATATTGGCAATGTTGGATTCATTTGATATCATTTTCAAGGACCTGTTACAAGCTAAATGACATATTTGTATGCTGTAAAACTTTCCAGCCTTGCTTTGCTCTGAAAGCAGTGTCTCAAAGAAGGTACCTGTCATTGTCACTGTCTCCTCTAGTACAATGCTCCTGTTCGTAGCTGACAGTGGTGTCATTGACAATGGATCATCCAGAACTTTTGACTAGAATCTGCCATTCACATCCAAGCCTAGCTTTCAATCATCCTGGTAGAGTTCTGCCAAAGTTATGGTCAGAGTATACAAGAATATGTGAGAATCTTAGGTCCCATCCCTTTCTGGATGAGGAAAGGAGTTAAATGCATGTAACTGGCTGTGAAGTGTTTTGGGAGTGATTGATTGTTATCTTTATTTATTCATATTTCTCACTTCTTTTATTCCTCTGCTCTCTCTCCCTCTCTTCCACCAACTTTACTTCTTTCTTTTTTAAATGAATTATTTTACAATTTAAATTTTACAAAGCATGCAATAGTAAAGTCATACTCATCCTTCAACTACAAATAGATGAAGACAAACCCAAAATCCAAGGTTGCTGGAAGTCTGAAAATATGAACAGAAAATGCTTTATTCTGTTTATATTTTTAATTAAGTAAACTAACCAATCATTTGTTGTTGGCAGGACCTCGCTATATGTGAATTGCTTACATTTGCCAACGTAACATGCTTCAAAATGATTAACATGGTTTGGAATATCCTGAGGAGCTGAAAGCTGCTATAAAAATTCAAATTCTTTGTTTCTGTAGATCACTAAATTGGACAGAGTCTGAAAAGACCATCACACTATAAATATAGGACATGTTCTATTGTTCTGCCAATAGAAATTCACTCATTTGGAAGTAGTCTCAGGTGCAGAAACCGCATCAGATTAAGGGCATTGGTTCCTTACAATGAACTCCAATGGCAATAACTAATAATGAAAGTAAAAGTCAAATGATACTATAGGCTAAAACAAAATTGACGGCTGCTTAATTATTTATGTTTGAAATAAGTGCTTCTCAGCAATTTTTAGGACAGAGGTGGTGTTTATTTTCTTACTGAATATACTTAGCCACTTCGTTAAACTGGATTACATATTTACAGTGGAGAAATAAACCTACATGTACTAAATATTTTCAAGATATTTCCAATAAATCAAGTCCAACCAGTAACTTAAGTAACTTAGTATGCCTGAAAGCATAGAGATTGCAAAAGTATGTTCTTAAATAGGCATTTGTCTTTACAGGAAGTTAATACGTATGGTCAACTTGGAAACAAATGAAAGCATTAACTGCAAGTCATGGACAACCATCTTGCAACTTTATCGAGTTGCATTTAATGCTTACCTGGAATCAGCTCTGAAATTTTTGTGAAAACGGAAGGGGAGGTAGCAACTCAATACTCTCGAATGATGTGTTTTATTTCATCTAATAACGTAGAGCAGAAAAATAAGGTAAAGAGAGAGGATAAATATCCTTTATTTTTAGAATTGATTAAATATTCATTGTTTGACAAACAACCAATGTCAGCAAAGGTGTTATTATCAAATTGAACATAGAACATAACTGCACAGTACAGGCCCTTCAGCCCACAATGTTGTGCTGACATTTTATTCTGTTCTAATATCTATCTAACCCTTTCCTCCCACATAGCCCTCCATTTCTCTATCATTCATGTGTCTATCTAAGAGTCTCTTAAATGTCCCTAATGTATCCCCCCCACAACCTCTGCCGACAGTGTGTTCCATGCACCCACCACTCTCTGTGTAAAAAACTTACCTCTGACATTCCCCTTATACCTTCCTCCAGTCACCTTAAAATTATGCCCCCTCGTGTTAGCCATTTTCGCCCTGGGAAAAAGTCTCTGATTGTCCACTCGATCTATGCCTCATCATCTTGTAGACCTCTATCAAGTCACCTCTCATCCTCCTTCTCTCCAAAGAGAAAAGCCCTAGCTTGCTCAACCTATCCTCATAAGACATGCTCTCCAATCCAAGCAGCATCCTGGTAAATCTCCTCTGCGCCCTCTCTAAAGCTTCCACATCCTTCCTATAATGAGGCAACCAGAACTGAACACAATACTCCAAGTGTGGTCTAACCAGAGTTCTATAAAGCTGGAACATTACCTCATGGCTCTTGAACTCAATACCTCAATGAAGGCCAACACACCATATGCCTTCTTAACAACCCTATCAACCTGTCTGGCAACATTAAGGGATCTATGGACATGGAACCCAAGATCCCTCTGTTCCTCCACACTGCTAAGAGTCCTGGTATTAACCTCGTATTCTGCCTTCAAATTCGATCTCCCGAAGTGTATCACTTCACGCTTTTCTGGGTTGAAATTCATCTGCCATTTCTCAGCCCAGGTTTGCATTCTATCAATAACCTGTTGTAATCTACAGCAACCTTCTACACTATCCACAACACCACCAACCTTTGTATCATCAGCAAACTTACTAACCCACCCTTCCACATCCTCATCCAAGTCATTTATAAAAATCACTAAGTCCCAGAACAGATCCCTGCGGAACGCCACTGGTCACAGACAAGACCTGGGGATTGATTGATTGAAAAGTCACCCTGCAATATTATCTCTGTTCTCTCACCATAGATACTGCCTGACCTGCAGAGCATCCCTTTCTGTTTCGAGTTAAGAATGATGAGAATTTACTGCCGAGAGAATGGGTATGCCTGTACAGTCTTAACACTCTTACCACTGAGCCACAGATTGCATGTCTGCCCCATTCCAGAGATTTGTCCAGGTGATCCAGACATTTTAATGAGGCACTAAACTGAGGCTTTGTTTAGGTAAACGAATAAGATGCCACAACACCAACAAAGAAAGTTGGAATTTCTGGTCAACATTAATCACTCAACCAACATCTCAGATAGACGATCTGGACATTTATTTCAGAGTGCTTTGAGCTTCTCCTTCATTACAACAGCACTTAGGGTCTCCTCAGATCATGAAATGATCTATTTTAATATTCCTTTTACCAAGAGAACCGAAAATTTTGCATCGGTAAAGTTGTACCAGAAGGGAAAACTTGTGCTTCCTTTGTTTACTTACATGCAAGCAGTGAGTGTATTGTGAATGGTCAGATCCAGTCATCTCCTCAGGATACAATTCAGTTTCAAAAAAGGGTTTTAAAGATGTGAAAATATGTTAGCATTTTTGTTTAATCTATTTAGGAAATGGTGTTTAGTCTCAAATCCATTTTTCAGGAAATGGTGGTTTAGCTCTGAATCTTTGGCTGATTTCTGCAAAGAAATGAAATTCATAAAAAAACGTTGAAAGGAAAGCATTCCTTAGATACCATTCTATACAGATCAGAGGGTGTGTTGCAATGCATTCAGTGAAAAAATATCTTTATTGTGGTATTCTGCATCTGGGATGTCATTCATTCATAACGTGAAAATAGAGCATGAAGATTTTTCATTCAGAAATCTGGGTTTCATTACCTGCAGCTGGCTCAGTTTATTTCAATTATAACATCTGGGTTAGGATCACCTGGCAATTGTTTATCTGAAGAGAAAAGCCACCCTCTTGTTCTAGTCATTGCCTTCCATATTTATTGTTTTAATTTCCGTTCAGTAAGCATGTTGGCTCAAATTTGCTTGCAAGTTCTGGCAATGTTGGGAATTAAAAGAAGATTACCAACATTTTTCAAAGTGGTTTTTGCTTCCACTGGGTATTCACTGCAATGATGTCCCAGTCATAGAGTCATGCAGCACAGAAACAAGCCCTATGGCTCACCTTGTCCATAATCCATTGCACTAATCTATACTTGTTGGTTTTACCTGCATTTTGTCCGCAGCATTCTATGCCGTGGTAATTCAAGTATTTGTCTAAATGCTTCTTAAGTGTTGCGAAAATTTTCATCACTCCCTGGAGCTTCTGTCAAGAGTGCACAGATACTCCTAGTAAGTTACTAATATCATTGATAATATAGTTATATAGAACATAGAACAGTACAGCACAGGAACAAGCCCTTCAGCTCAAGATGTCATGCCAAACTAATCAAATGCTCAGCTAAACTAATCCCTTCTGCCTACACAATGTTCATATTCCTCCATTTCCTGCACATTCATGTGCCTATCTAAGAGCCTCTTGAATGCCTTTATTGTATCTGCCTCCACCACCACCCCTGGCAGTACATTCCAGGCACCCACCACTCTCTGTGTAAAAAACTTGCCCCTCACATCTCTTTTGAACTTGTCCCCTCTCACCTTAAGTGCATGTCCTCTGGTATGAGACATTTCAACCCTGAGAAAAAGATACCGGCTGTCTACTCTGTCTATGCCTCTCATAATCTTATAAACCTCTATTGGATCTCCCCTGAGCCTTCGCCGTTCCAAAAAAACCCAAGTTTGTCCAACCTCTCCTTATAGCACATGCCCTCTAATCCAGGCAGCATCCTGGTAAACCTCTTCTGCACCCTCTCCAAAGCCTCCACATCCTCTCTGTAATGGGGTGACAAGAACTGAATGCAATAGTCCAGATGCGGTCTAACTACAGTTTTATAAAGCTGCAACATAACTTCCTGGCTCTGGAACTCAATTCCTTGACTAATGAAGGCAAACATGCCATATGCCTTCTTTATTGCTCTATCAACCTGTGCAGCCACATTTTGGTAGCTATGGACTTGGGCCTCAAGATCCCTCTGCACATCAACACTGTTAAGGGTCTTGCCATTAACAGTGTACTGTTCCTTTACATTTGATCTCCCAAATTGCAACCCATCATATTTGGCTGGGTTAAACTCCATCTGCCATTTCTCCACCCATATCTGCAACTGATTTATATATCCTACTGTTTCCTTTGGCAGTCTTCTACACTATCCACAACGCCACCAACCTTCGTATCGTCTGCAAACTTACTAACCCACCTATCTACACTTTCATCTAGGTCACGTATATACAGTATATCACAAACAGCAGAGGTCCCAGTACAGATCCCTGCGGAACACCACTAGCCACAGACCTCCAGCCAGAATAAGTCCCATCGACCACTACCCTTGTCTTCTACGAGCAAGCCAGTTCTGAATCCAAATGGCCAATTCACCATGGATCCCATACACCTTAATCTTCTGGATGAGCCTTTCATGAGGGACTTTGTCAAACGCCTTTCTAAATCCATGTGGACAACATCCACTGTTCATCAAATAGAACTATTATCAGTTATATTAATAAAATGCTTATATATGATCAGAGTGCCATAAAGCTTAGATGTGCTCCCAATCCATCCAAGCTAATTAGTAGCTAGATAAAAGAGGCATTGCTTTTGACAATTGCTACCGGCATCAGACAAGTTTGGGGGAAATAATTTAGAGCTTGCAGCTATAGAATCTCTGTGAGCTGTGGGTTTGTTACCATGCATATTATTGCCAGATCATCAAGCACTTTTCAGCAGAAATTATCCTGATGTATTGCATCTCAGCCTGGTGTGACAACTGCTCTGGAGCGATGGATCCTGCAGAGAGTGGTAAATATAGCCCAGTCTATCTCACTTCCTTCTATCCAGTCCCTATTCACTGTGCATTGCTTGAGGAACACTAATAGTATCATCAGGGATGCCTGCCACCTTGGCTATTCCCTGTTCTCTCTTCTACCTTCTGGATCAAGATACAGGACCTTGAAAGCCCAGATGTCCAGACTGAAGAACAGCTACTTCCCCACTGCTATCAGACTTCTGAACCAATCACCTCTTTCACATCCCCTTCCTGGTAGTACAACCACATTCTTGGGTTCTTAATTCTAACTCTCTTGTTTAGCATTTCTTTTTGCACTACTTCAGATTGCACTACAATCTTTACACCATTCTACTGTTTTGCACTCATTACTGTATTTATTGCTGTGTTTATTATTACCATATATACTCTGTGAGCTTCATGCAAGCAAGGGATTTTATTGCACCCTGGTGTATATGACAATAAACTGATCTGATCTGACCTGACCTGGTTTTCAATTCTTGGAATGAAAGAGCTCTGGCTCCACAGGATATGCAATGCAACCTTCTGTACTTTTCCATTAAATCAGAGTGTGGTTTTTATTTAAAGCTGTACAACAAACTATCTATTGTTTCCAAAGGGAGTTTGCATCTGTAATAAGAGTATCCATGACTGCACGCACTATTCATTCAGCAGTGGCCTTGTCATAATCATGTGCCTTCTTTCCAATAACAAAAGAGTGAGTGCATCATTCTGAAAAACAGTGATATTGGATGCAACCCTTTAAAATCACCTCTGCCAACTAGTTATTTTCCATCCATTCACCCAGTTTTCCCTGCCTCTGAAAGCTCTCAATAATGCCAGCCAATCCTTTGATATGTCACCAAGGTGCTGGCTTCTGCACTTATCTAAACATTGGCTGTCAGTTTGATAGGAGGGGCGCCACTGAGATCAATCCTGCCCGTGTCCATTGTGCACTGGATAATGTTAAGAAGCAGGCTAATCGCCTTTATCTGTTCATGATCCCTGAAGCTTTTTGCAACATATCTTTCACCTCTTTTGCAAAGATCAGCTTATGGGCAATATGTTTAACAATTTTATTACAAATTATATTTTCTTTAATCAAAAATTATCCTCACAGAACATCCAGTTGACTCACAAATCCTGTTCAATAACCAATATGTGTATATTCTTTAATAAAACTCAGCTAATTTGTAGAATAATTTAACAATAATGCCCAGATATTTTTCCCACATCAGCAGCTCTAGACTTTCTATATAGTGATGGCGCAGAGTTGTATTCTAACTCCAAATTCCAACAGAATTGTGTTTCAAAGGCAGTTTACGATATATGGTGTTTTATAAAGCCACCAGGGATAAATTAATATGTATAAATATCACATGATGAATATTTCCAGAGTATGCAAAGTTTATTTAGTCAGTGTAAAAGTTATGAGAAATGAAACTGTGGTTGACTCTACACTTGTCTTAAATAAATATTACCTTTAACTCGGTGCCAATGGTTTCCAATTCATTCTCCACAGATTATCATAACATGCCAAATTAACAGTAAAAAAAGAAAGGAAGTAATGCATTTATATAGTGCCTTTGTAAGTATTTCTTGGCCACAAAACACTTTGGTATACTTGAAAGGGATTAAAAAGTATATTCACTTTTTAGACAATCTGCATTAAACACACACACCTACAAACTGTAGTTTCATAACCAAATCATTTGTGATATTGGTTGATGGTAAATATTGACCGACATACAGGGCATAATACCTTTGCCTTTGGAAAAAATGCCAAGTAGTATTTTACATCCATTTGACTGAAGTGTTGGCCCAGATTCTTTGCTGTGAAGACTCTGGAATGCTCTTTTGCTCTCAGATCTTGCCCTTGGAATCTTCTGACTAAGAGTGTTAGCAACTGAGCTGCAGCTGACACGTTTTAACTTGGTCCAACAACAAGTAGGTTGGGCAATTTTAAATCTACATGTGTTTGCATGCAGATTACCATGAGTACTGAAGAAAACTATTCACGATAAAGGAGTGGCACAGTTGCTCAATATTCTGGGTTTCCTCCAGGTGCTCCGGTTTCCTCCCACATTCCAAAGACATACAGGTTAGGAAGTTGTGGGCATGCTATGTTGGCACCGGAAGCATGACGACACTTGCAGGCTGCCCCCAGAACACTCTATGCAAAAGATGCATTTCACTATGTGTTTCGATGTACATGTGACTTTCAACTGCTCTGCCCAGGACCGCAAGAAACTGCAGAGAGTTGTGGACACAGCCCAGTGCATCATGGACACCAGCCTCCCCTCCTTGGACTCTGTCTTTACCTCTCGTTGTCTTGGTGAAGCAGCCAGCATAATCAAAGACCCCACCCATCCGGGTCATTCTCTCTTCTCTCCTCTTCCATCGGGTAGAAGATACAGGAGTCTGGGGGCACGTACCACCAGACTTAAGGACAGCTTCTACCCCACTGTGATAAGACTATTGAACAGTTCCCTTATACGATGAGATGGACTATGACTTCACGATCTACCTTGTGACCTTGCACCTTATTGCACTGCACTTTCTCTGTAGCTGTGACACTTTACTCTGTACTGTTATTGTTTTTACCTGTGCTACCTCAATGCACTCTGTACTAACCCAATGTAACTGTACTGTGTAATGAATTGGCCTGTACGATTGGTATGCAAGACAAATTTTTCACTGTACCTTGGTACAAGTGACAATAATAAACCAGTACCAATACCAACACCAATATTCTACATAAGATGAAAAGATAGGCATGCCAAGTAAATGTTTCATGTGTCATAGAACATAGAACAGTACAGCACAGAACAGGCCCTTCAGCCCACAATGTTGTGCCGACATAGCTAATCTCGTCTACTTACAGAATGCCCATATCCCTCCATTTTCCTCTTTCATGGGCCCATCTAAGCCTCTCTTAAAAGACCCCAATGAATTTGCCTCTACCACCCTATCAGGCAATGCATTCCAGGCATCCACCACTCTCTGAGTAAAAAATGTACCCCTCACGTCTGTTCTGATCCTACCCCCCCTCACCTTAAATGCATGCCCTCTGGTAGTGGATCGCTCATTAATGGGAAAAAGATATTGCTTGTCCACCATATGCCCCTCATAATTTTATACACTTCCAACAGATCACCCCTCAGCCTCCACCGCTCCAGAGTAAAGAGCTCAAGTTTGTCCAGCCTCTCCTGATAGCACATGCCCTCTAATCCAGGCAGCATCCTAGTAAACCTCCTCTGCACCCTCTCTAAAGCCTCAACATCCTTCCTCTAGTAAGGTGACCAGAAGTGTACGCAATACTCTAAATGCAGCCTAACCAGAGTTGTATAGAGTTGCATCATAACTTCTTGACTCCTGTACTCAATGCCTCGATTATTGAAAGCAAGCATTCCATAAGCCTTCTTTACCATCCTATCTACCTGTGTAGCCACTTTCAGCGAGCCATGGATTTGCACCCCCCCCCCCCAAGGTCTCTCTGCTCTTCAACACTGTTCAGGGTCTTGCTCTTTAGAGTGTACGGCCTCTTGACAGTAGTACCACCAAGGTGCAACACCTCACATTTACCCGTGTTAAACTCATCTGCCATTTCTCTGCCCACATCTGCAAATGAGCTATATTACGCTGTATCCGTCACAATTCACAATTCCACCAATCTTGGTATCATCTGCAAACTTACTAACCCATCCATCAACATACTCATCCAGGTCATTTATGTACATCACAAACAGCAGAGGTCCCAGTACAGATCCCTATGGAACACCACTACTCACAGGCCTCCAGCCAGAATAAGTCCCTTCAACCACCACCTTCTGTCTTCTGTAGGCAAGCAAGTTCTGGATCCATACTGCCAATTCTCCACTGACCCCATGCATCCGAACTTTCTAGATTAACCAACGATGTGGGACCTTGTCAAATGCCTTACTGAAGTCCATATAGATGATATCCACAGCTCTACCTTCATCAATCTCTCTCATCACCTTGTCAAAACACTTAACCAGGTTAGTGAGACACAACTTGCCCTACATAAAGCCATGCTGGCTTTCCCTAATCAAGCCATGGGATTCCAGATGCTCGTATATCCCATCTCAAAGAATTTTCTCCAGCAATTTCCCTACAACTGATGTGAGACTCACCAGTCTATAGCTCCCCGTATTTTCCCTTGTCCCTTTCTTAAATAGAGGAAAAACATTAGCCACTCACCAGTCCCCTGGGACCTCACCCATGGTCAAAGAGGACACAAAGATACTGGTCAAGGCCCCAACTCTCTCGCCTCCCTCAGTAACCTGGGGTATATCCCATTGGGCCCTGGGGACTTATCCACCTTAATACTATTTAGGAGACCTAACACTACCTTCTCCTTGACATCAAAATGCCCGAACATGTTTACGTTCTCAGTTCCAATTTCTGCATCCTGCATGTCCCTTTCCTGGGTTGATACTAAAGAGAAATACTCACTCAGAACCTCACCCACATCCTCTGCCTCCAAACATAGATTCCCTTCTTTATCCTTAAGTGGTCCTACCCTCTCCCTCATTATCCTCTTATTCCTTACATAGGTATAGAATCCTTAATCCTACTTGCTAAGGACTTTTCATGGCCCCTCCTGGCTTTCCTAATTCCTTTCTTGAGTACATTTCTAGCTTCTTTATAGTCCTCATGTGTTCTATCTGATCCTAACTTCCGAAGCTCTACATACTTGTCCTGTTTCTTCTTGACTCAGTTCATCACTTCTCTGGACATCCACGGTTCCCTTATTTTGCTATTCATGTCTGTCCTTCTAATCGGGACATACCTAGGCTGTACCCTTAAACACTTTCCACATGTTCAATGTGGACTTGCCAGCAAAAAGGTGTTCTCAGTTTACTCTGCCTAGTTCCTGCCTTATACCTTCATAATTAGCCTTACTACTATTTAAAACCCTCCTGCTAGCCCCATACCTATTCTTACCTATAGCTATCCTGAAAGTTAATGAACTGTGGTCACTGTTCTCTAATTGCTCACCCACTGACAGGTGAGTTACCTGACCAGGCTCATTATCCAACACCAGGTCCAAAGTAGCCTCTCCCCTTGTTGGACTGTCAACATATTGATTTAAAAACCCCTCCTGGATACAGCTAACCCATCTACCCCATCTAACCCCCTTGCACTAAAAAGGTCCCAATCTATATTCAGGAAGTTGAAGTCCCCCATGACCACAACCCTGTAATTTTTACACATTTCCCTAATCTGTTTGTATATCCATTCCTCAGTGTCACAGTGGCTATTGGGAGGTCTATAGTACACCCCCAAGAGAGTGATTGCACCCTTCCTATTCCTGAGTTCTACCTATATAGACTCTGTATCCGAGCCCTCCTTAATGTCTCCCCGGAATGCAGCTGATATATTATCTCTAATTAGCATTGCAACTCCTCCCCCACTTTTACACCCCCCTTCTTCGTAAAACTTCGAAACCCTGTTACATCGGTCACCCATTCCTTCCCCTCCCTCAACCAAGTCTCTGTAGTGACCACGACATCATAGTTCCATGTACTGATCCATGCTCTGTTCATCACTCTTGCCCACAATACTCCTAACATTAAATGTGTCCTTAAATGTTCTTGGATATAATCAGGAAGATTATATTCTGACGCTCATGTTATTTCATGCCATACATGTTAGGCACTGCAAGCATATTAAATGCCTGTGCAAACAAATTAATGTAGCCTGAGACCAAAACTTTAGTTTGACTCCAGTGCAGAGTTAATCATTGCTACAGCTCAGAGAACCAGCTATCTAAATTCACATCAAATTCTTCCCCTTAATTTGAGTCATCACATGAAAGCTTGCCTCAAAATATTCCCTGTGGTACACTTATCTGGAATCTGAGAAAAGCAGTGATTGAACTATTTAAAGGGCAAACAAATACCATGCCTAGAGGCAGGAGAAGGAGGAATGTGGTGATCGACTGATGGCTCACAATGGTCCCTTTGACATGAAAGTACTAGGGATCCTGAAGAAGAAGTAGTGCCATATGAGGAGCTGAAACCACCAAGCGGTAGAAGTGCAGTTCAAGCTGCATGGAATAAGGTCACCAACCAAATCAATGCTGCCACTCTGGCAGCTCACAAGTGAAAATGAATAAGGAAGAAATCTACTGATAATCAGAAGAATTTACAGTATATGTTTTCGCACCTCACATTTTGCCCATCCAGTTCTGCGGATCTCATCCAGCAAAGAACAAACCAAAATTAGCATCGGGAACATTTTCTAGAGAAACATTTCAAGAATGCAAACTCTATTGTCATAATTATGGACTCTGCCAAACTCAACAGTGAGTGAACCCAAGACCAGTTAATTATAAAATTATAAGACTTACATTTTTATAAGCAGCTAATGTTTGGTAAGTATAGATCTATTATCTTTAATAAAAAGTATTTCAGTCCTCTGAAAGTTTGATCATTTTTTCCATGCAAAGTTACTGATATTTAAAATTAAATTCTGCCCTTATTATTCTCCACCTCAATACATTTTTCTTGAGGTGAAAAATAATCAGATTTCCACCCAGATGCACTCATCTCCTGTCCTTAAACCATTCTTGCCTTTACACCCCACCCTCATTTTCAACAGGTGTGATGTGCTATGTTGGCGCTGGAAGCATGGTGACACTTGCGGGCTGCCCCCAGAACATTCTATGCAAAAGATGCATTTCACTGTGTGTTTCGATGTACACGTGACTAATAAAGATATCTTGTCTATCTTATCTTATGAACTTTAAGGTTCAAAGCAAACTTTTATGCAGGTTTGCCTCTCATGCTTCCCTCTCCCTCTAAGACAATCCTTCCCCAGACTCATTCTGCCTTAGCTCTAAACTTGCACCTCCCTCCAGTTTGTTTCTCCCGTTTCCCTTCAGCCTTGTGAAGCTTATTCTATCCATGAGATATCCATCTGTTGCTTCCATGATTCCACTAATCTACTGACCACACAACTTCCTTCCTCTCTGCCATGCTCAAAGACATTATATTTTCTCCTCAGACACCAACCATCTCTGTCAACACTACAGTTATCACCCTCTCCTCAGTCAAATGATATTCAGTGCTCTTACTTCATTTCATCTATATGGCTACACTCTTAATCTGCATCAGATGATTTTCAGCCAACTCAGTACTATACATAATTCCCACAGATTTCAATTTAGCCTCAGGAAGATGTCAGGGGATTAGTGCAGACAATAATTTTGTCAACCACCTCAAAGTCAAATCTGCCATTGCTGTCATTTGAAGATCAGAATTAAGGTGAGAATGGAACGGATTGGAGGCATACTCTAAGTGATCTTGACCATATCTGATCAGTTATGATCTTCAAACTCTCACTGCTGCAGTCAGAGGTTCCCACCTGCTTCAAAAGGGCATCAATCACACTGGTACCCAAGAAGAGAAGGGTGAGCTGCCTCAATTACTATCGCCCGGTACCACTCACATCTACTGTGATGAAGCATTTAGAGAGGTTGGTCATGGCTAGAATTAACTCCTGCCTGAGCAAGGACCTGGACCCGCTGCAACTTGCCTACCACCACAACAGATCAATCTCACTGGCTCACCACTTGGCTTTGGAGCACCTAGACAACAGCAAAACATACGTCAGGCTGCTGTTTATTGATTACAGCTTGGCGTTCAACACCATCATCCCCTCAGTACTAATCAACAAGCTTCAAAATCTGGGCCCCTGTACCTCCCTCTGCAACTGGATCCTTGACTTCCTTATCGAGAGACCACAGTCAGTGCGGATCAGTAATAACATGTCACCCTCACCTACAATCAACACAGGCGCACCTCAAGGATGTGTGCTTAGCCCACTGCTCTACTCTCTCGACACTTATAACCGTGTGGCTAGGCACAGCTCAAATGCCATCTATACATTCGCCAATGACACTACTGTTGTTGGCAGAATATCAGATGGCAATGAGGAGGCGTACAGGAATGAGATAGATTGGCTGGTTGAGTGGTGTCACAACAACAACCTCGCACTCAACATCAGCAAGACCAAGGAATTGATTGTGGACTTCAGGAAGGGAAGTCAGGAGAACACACACCAGTCTTCATTGAGGGGTCAGCGGTGGAAAGGGTGAGCAGCTTCAAGTTCCTGGGTTTCAACATCTCAGAGAATCTATCTTAGGTCCAACACATTGATGCAATCATGAAGAAGGCATGCCAGTGGTTCTACTTCATTAGGAGTTTGAGGAGATTTTGTATGTCAGCAAAAACTCTTGCAAATTTCTACAGATGTACAGAGCACTCTGACTAGTTGCATCACTGCTTGGTATGGAGGCTCCAATGCGCAGGATCCACAGAGGCTGCAGAGGGTTGTAGGCTCAGCCAGATCCATCACGGACACAACCCTCCCCACCATCGAGGACATCTTCAGGAGGTGGTGCCTCAAGAAGGCGGCATCCATTATTATGGACCCTCACTACCCAGGACGTGCCCTCTTCAAGTTACTACCATCAGGGAGGAGGTACAGGAACCTGAGTACCCACACTCAATGTTTTAGGAACAGCTTCTTCCCCTCCACCATCAGATTTCTGAATGGTCCACGAACCCATGAACTCATTATTCCCCTTTTGCATTATTTATTTATTTTTGTAACTTATAGTAATTTTTATGTCTTGTACTGTACTGCTGCCACAAAACAACAAATTTCACGACATATAAGATAAGATAAGATATCTTTATTAGTCACATGTACATCGAAACACAGTGAAATGCATCTTTTTTATAGAGTATTGCGTAGGGCAGCCCACAAGTGTTGCCACGCTTCTGACGCCAACATAGCATGCCCACAACTTCCTAACCTGTAAGTCTTTGGAATGTGGGAGGAAACTGGAGCACCTGGAGGAAACCCACGCAGACACAGGGAGAATGTAAAAACTCCTTACAGACAGTGACCAGAATTAAACCCCGGTCGCTGTCACTGTAAAGCGTTACGCTAACTGCTACACTACCGTGCCTGTCAGTGATAATAAACCTGATTCTGATTCTGACCTCTGGAATATTCATGGTTATGTATTGCCAAGACTGCCAACCTCTGATGACTTTACACAATCGATTCCCTTGTTCCCCTGTTTGATACAAAATTAACAGGAAAGATTGGAGTATTATTAGTTAGTGACTTAGTGATACTTATCTAGTCTGTGGTTCTTCAAGGTGCTACCTTGAATCTGTTTACTAAAACTTTTCATATTTCCTCTTATCCTTGTTATATCAGTTAAACACAGTATGCAATCTAAGCAGAGTGCCAAACAGTTGCTTCCTCTGTCTCCCTTCCAGATTTGTTTTAAATGTGCACACATAATGTGCTTGCATAAACAGCAACAGATAATCAGATAAACTGAAGGCTGCAGACGGCAGCAGTGCAGGTGTTGCAGCTGCCTCACAGCTCCAGTGACCAAGGTTCAATTCTGACCTCTGGTGCTGGCTGTACGGAGTTTGCACATCCTCCCTACACCAACATATGTTTCCTTAGTTTCCAATATTGATAGACTTTCCAGATATCACCTCTGCTAAAACCTTACCAAGTCTTCCAATGTTTTTGGATTGTTTTCTTTTGGGAATCTTCAGCCAATGTTATGTTCAAATGCCTTATTAGCTAAGTCTGAATGAATCATGATTGATGACAGATCAGGACCAGACGATACTTTACTTTTGTTGCTTCGATAACTTCAAGGACAGTTCTAGTAGCCAGTGAAGGAATTAAGAGGTGGGAGTTGCAGTTCTACGTCCCTTCTTCATGCCTCCTCAGAATTCCCTCGTCTTTTTGCATGAGCAGACGTAAGCTTGGGGCTAACCTCGTGAACAGTTTGTTCCTTTCACCTCAGTAACTGAAGTTTTGGGCCTGCCCCATTTGGTAGCATTCTTGTCAAAAGTTTGAGTCCAGTTTTAAAGACCAATCTAGGCTGACTCACCAGTGCAATACTGAGAGCATGTTCAGGTGACCATTGAAGATAAGGCTCTCTCAGCTGAGTTGAAAAAGATCTCATGGCAATAGATTTCTCATACTTTCATACAACATAGAGGGGGGCTATTTGGCCCATTGAGTCTATTCCAGGTCTCAGTACAATTTCATGAATCCTAGTTCCCTGCTTATTTCCCTGTAACTTATTACCTCACACATTCATATTAACACCCCCCTCCTCACAGATTCCTCCAGCAATCGTCCAAGAGAGTGGTGGGTATATGGAATGAGCTGCCAGAATAGGTGGTAGAGGCAGGAACAGTTACAAGACTTAGAAGTCATTTGGACAAATACATGGCCTGGAAAGGTTTAGAGGGATAAGTGTCAAACATAGGCCAACAGGATTAGCATAGGTAGGCATCTTGGTCGGCATGGACAAGTTGGGCCGAAGGGCCTGTTTCCATGCTGTATAACTCTATGAATCTATGAATCTACGGCACCAGTGGTCAGAATCAAACCTTTGGCATTGGAGCTGTCAGGCAGCTTCAGGACCTGCACTACCGCCATCTGTTGCTCTTCAGGCGAGCTCACTGTGTGCATGTTCATGGCTGGACTGTCCTTTGGGATGTCCAGAGACAATGAAAGGTGCTTTACATATGCAACTCCTAACTTTTATTTCTCCACCTACATCAATGTGAGAGTTTGAAAAGACACTTGCACTGGAGTAGCCCTCAGATGGGCGATCTGACTCAAAATGGCGCAATGCAACTGATAAGTAAATTGTTGACCTTGTCCAGTTAGATTCTTGATCCACAGCCAGAGGGTCAAGAACAGGACCGTAATCAGAGGAATCTGAGGGGCTGAGGAAAAGGTGCAGCCTAGGCTATGCTAATGTATATACTGTAGCTTATAATAAAGGAATAAATTTGAAAAGGAGTTGAGATAAAAATCTGACCTTTGTCTCTTGTGCTGAACTATCTATGCAAGCTGACTTTTTCTTTTAAAATTCAGTTTCATTTAAAATTCAAAGAAATCATGCCTTGGAAGCCCACATATGCACCAATATAATATAACCAAGGACACATTCCTACCTGGATATGTCTTAAAAGAGTGGCTGCCACATTAAAGTGGTTGGATAATTCAGCAACCCCAGTTTGCAAAACATAGACCATCACATCTTCACCTTGGAGTTTTCACAACTTAAAGCAGAGGGTCTTTATATTTCTGGAATTTAAAATGAGCAATTTTAGACTGTCATTGTATACGAATGAGTATTTCCTTTCTCGTTGTATCTAAAAAGATTGTGGAGGGCCCAGGATAAGTTTCTTGAACCATCAGATGGGAGGCATAACTGGAAGGATGTGTGCAGTGCAGGAAAAATTTCGCTGACGTTACCCAATGAACAAAAGTATAAATGATTTCTCTATTTGTCTTTTCCACAGATCAATGCCATGCTGTGCCAGACTGCTAAACCCAGCAGTCAAAACCTTTGCCTCCAAAACTGCAAATACTTCTCTTCCAATCAAACCACTGCACCAGTCCTCCTCCTGCTTTTGGACACATGGTAATGACCTGCCATTGTCCCTGGGATTGACACACACTGTGTTCTGCCTTTACTTGCCTATAACCAAAATACATTTTATTGTTCACACTCCGTATTGAATGTTTTTCTTTTCTCACACTCTGTCACTGCCCATTGTTCTTCACATAAGCTTGCTGTGTGTACATTCATTAGCAGGACTGTCCTTTTGGATGTCCCCTTATTATGTCACCTAACTATATCCCTTTATTCAAGACTCTCCCACTCATGGAAACATCTCAATATCTACTTGTCATGTCCCCTCAGGATCTTGGCCACTTAGGCCAACTATCATGTCTATCTATGCTAATCCCACTTGCCTGCATTAATTCCACATCCCTCCATGCCTTGCTCATTCAAGTTGGACACGTTGTCACTGTTCCTGCCTCCACCACCTCCTCTGACCACTCATTCCAGATACCAACTACTCTTTACGTGGAAAATTTACCCCTCAGATCCCCTTCAAGATAAGATTATCTTTATTAGTCACATGTACATCAAAACACACGGTGAAATGCATCTTTTTGCGCAGAGTGTTCTGGGGGCACCCTGTAAGTGTCGCCACGCTTCCGGCTCCAACATAGCATGCCCACAACGTCTTTGGAAACTGGAGCACCCGGAGGAAACCCACGCAGACACGGGGAGAACATACAAACTCCTTATAGACGGCGGCCGCAATTGAACCCAGGTCGCTGGCACTGCAATAGCGTTACACTAACCGCTACACTACGATGCCTGCTAAAAGCCTCTTCCCACTCACCTTAAACCTAATGCCCTTTAGTTTTAGACCCCACTATCTTGGGAAACAGACTCTGGCTTTCTACCCTGTCTACGCCTCTCATAATTTTATATACCTCTATCTGTCATCCCTCAGCCTCCAGGGAAAATGGACTATCCAATCTCTCCTTATAACCCATGCCCTATATTCCAGGCCCCATCCTTGTGAATCTTTTTTTGTATCCTCTCTAGCTTAGGCACATCATTCCCATAGCGTGGTGACCAGAACTGCACAAAATAAGATAAGATCTTTATTAGTCACATGTACATCGAAACACACAGTGAAATACACCTTTTGCGTAGTGATTTTGGAGGGCAGCCCGCAAGTGTTGCCATGCTTCCGGTGCCAACATGGCATGACCATAACTTCCTAACCCGTACGTCTTTGGAATGTGGGAGGAAACCAGAGCACCCATACTCCAAGTGTGGCTTAACCAACATTCTGTACAACTGTAACATGAGTCCAAACTCTAATACCCAAAACTTCAGCCTATGAAGGCAAGCATATCATATGCCTTCTTCACCACCCTGTCTACCTGCGTTTCCACTTTCAGGGAACTATGTATTTGTAACCCTAGGTCTCTCTATTTAACAACACTTCCCAGGGCCCTGTCGTTTACGGTGTACATCCTGTCCCAGTTTAACTTCCCAAAATGCATCACTTCACGTTTGTCTGAGTTAAATTCCTTTGCCTATTTTCGCTGTTGATCAATATCTTGTTGTAACCTTAGACGACCTCCTTCACTGTCCACTATACCATCAATTTTGGTGTCATCTGCAAACTTACTGATCATGGCACCTATGTTCTCATCCAAATTATTAACATTTGTGATAAACAAAAGAGGACCCAGCCCTGATCCCTGCAGTACTCTCTCAGTACAGTGTTAACAGGTCAGACCAAGTTTTAGTGCTAAACAATGCAGTAGTTAATTGCAGTAGCGGTGAAATCAATGACTTTTTTTTTCCTGATTTTTATTAGTGGAAGTGAATCCCTGCCAAACCACAGTTCCTTAAAAATGGGAACTAAAGTGGGTTGAAAATCAAAATAGCTGCAAAGGTCAGATATCTGAAATAAAAACAGCAAACACTATAAACATTCAGTCGGTAAGGCAGCATCTGTCAAAGAGAAACAACGTTAACGTTTCAGTTCAAAGATCTTTCATCAGAACTGAAGTGGGTACTCTGCAACCTCATCTGGCAAAGAGAGCCTGTTGCCTAAGGCATTTGGGGCTGCTTAATTTAGTTGACCGCTTAACAATCTTCAGAACTCCATTGAATTCTGCAGCAAGCACAGGAGGAACTGTATAAGGAATGTTAATAAAATGAATCTCAGTTGGTCTATAAACAAATTAACTGCAAAGACGTGCAAATATTCATATTTACATTTGAAGAATACAGCTCTTGTGCTTCTGCTAGTGCTGACCCATACCTGTGGGCGATAAAGTCGCATAGTGGTTGTATTATTGATTGAACAGGCACGGTAGCATAGTGGTTAGCATAATGCTTTACAGTGCCAGAGACCCGGGTTCAAATCCGGCCACTGTCTGTAAGGAGTTTGTACGTTCTCCCCGTGTCCGTGTGGGTTTCCTCCGGGTGCTCCGGTTTCCTCCTACATTCCAAAGACGTACGGGTTAGGAAGTTATGGTCATGCTATGTTGGCGCCGGAAGCGTGGCGACACTTGTGGGCTGCCCCCCAGTATCACTACACAAAAGATGTATTTCACTGTGTGTTTCAATGTACATGTGACTAATAAAGATCTTATATCCATTACCCTGGATAGATCACACTGCACACAACCAGTCAAATATTTAGCCACAGTTTGAAGCAGATAGTATTGGTATATTAAACAGACAGCCTGATGCATTGGAAGAGATCATGAGAGTGAAATAAGACTCATGTGGAGTACAAATGTTGACAAGGACAAGTTGGTTGCATAGCCCTATTCTGTGCAAGGAATTCAAGTATGTAATGTCATGTAAACAAAGACTCTGGAACATTGCCAGAACCCCTGGCTATATGTTTGACAAGTAGAGCTAAGTTGGAATCTGTGCACCCATTCTCCCCAAGTCTGAATCTCTATTCCAATTTATGAGGTTTTCTTTCCATTCATAAATAAGTAAATGCTTTAATATAGTGAAATGTTTTGTCATTCCTTCAACTCTCTTGTTAAGACCGGGTAATTCTCTTTTAAGCTTGTGCCTGTTCTCTCACCAATCAGAAGCAGAAGGGAAAACCTTAAAGTAAATAAACATTTGCATTTCTCTTTTCAAATTATCAAGTAGAGTAGAAGACTGAAAAAGAACTCAGTCACTAAGATGCTTTAAAATAAAGAAACTAGTTTGTAAAAAATCATTTATTTGATTTATAAAGTTAAAGTACTTTTATTTCTATAATCACAAGAAGTAGCATTATGGCAAAACCCTACCTTTTATTACCCTGGATACTTGTCCAGAGGCAGGATCATCAGAAGCAATGGCCAATCAACCTGGACCCTCAAAAGCACTTTGGTAGGAGGGACAAAGTGATGCATAAGAATTTAGATGAGAATGTGCCTGCTTTTCCTTGCTACCAATCAGCAATTCTCCTGCTACTATTGGAGAGCAGTGTCCAACATTGGTTTGCTTCTGTGTATGTTCTTTTGCAACAAGGATGTCCATTGAGTGAGTTAGCACCTGAAGTGTGACTTGACACAGCCTATGAAATATGGATGCCTGGACATGCCAACCACAACGTGTCTGTCCAACACTAGCAGCAGAGGCTAAGAACATTAGAATCTTTAGACTTGCCATCTGAGTTAGTTGGTTTCCCTGTACATTATTTTGTTCCGTGCTATTTGTTGCATGTTTATGGTAACAGCGAGTGAAGATGTGGCCGTTATTTATTATGTCATGCGGCAGGATTGTTGATATGAGGTTATGCTGTTTATTCATGGCCCTTCTTTTTAACCTCCATTCCCCAAACCATCTGTGTAATTCACACTTTTGCATGATTCATAGAAGTAGTTTGCAACGAAAAGTTTGAGCACAAAAGCATATTAAAAGAACTGAAATTAATGTGCTGGGGCATTTACATTCACGTTCTAGAAACATACAAGAACAGTGCATTTTAATTATCTTAGAGCAGATAGTTCCTATCCATCCCACGTTGATAAAATTCTGTCTTTTCACCGCTAAGCTTGATGGCTCTGACCTTAATATCCCACTGAGAAACATAATCAATATTCTGTTCAAGTTTTGCATTGTCATTGATGCTGAAGACATTAGATTGAAGATCCATCTGCATGATTGTTTCTTTAATTCATTCATTTTTCAGGTTACGACATCAGTGGCAAGGCCGCCATTTATTGCTTGATTGCTCTGAAGAAGAGTGAGCAGGCTTCCTGAACCACTGCAGTAAATCAGGAGAAAGTGCTGTTGTTGGGAAGAAAGTTCCAGGATTTAGACTATCACAGTATAGAAATGGCAGTTTATTTCTAAGTCGGGATGGTGGGGAAGTGAATATGGAGGTGGGGGTGTCTGGGTGCATCTGAAGGTCTCATTATTCATGGCATACATGCAGCAGATCTGTGAGGTGCTATCAATATAGTCTAACCAATGAGTTAGCCAGTGATTGGGGGATTGAATGTTTACGAAGGGGTACCATTCACATTGACTGCTTTTTAAATTCAGGTAAAGTTCATGAGGTTTGTTGGTCTATAGGGGCAATCAAGAGTTTGGGGGAACAAGCAGGAAACCAGAGCAAAGGCTGTGATCAGATTAGGTAGGATTTTGTCGAATGGCAGAACAGAGTTGAGGACCCACAAGGCCTTTGCTCTTATTTCCTTTATTCTTCCATTTTATAATAGCAGTTCAACAGATTTTTGGTTACCCTTCCTTCTGCCAGCTTTTTTGTTGCAGATTTATTTAATCAATTGGATTTTATTTTCCTGAAATTCATGGTGGAGTTTAAACACAAATTGAACAAATAATTAATCACCCATTTGCAGAAATAAACAGCATTTATCCTTGTGCAGTCATCTAATTCCTGAGCTTCAGGTTACTTCCTCTATAGTTTGAGAGGTGAGAGATTGCTGAGGACACTCTAGACCTCTAGACCACCTTGATCACCTGTGGATCTAGAGTCACAGAGACATAGAGTAATACAGCATGGAAACAGGACCTTCAGCCCAACTCATCCATGCCAACCAAGATGCCAATCTAAGCTAGTCCCATTTGCCAGCATTTGACCTGGAGGACTCTAGTGCAGATAACACCATTGTAGTCCAGACTGAGGCAGTTGAAACCACAAAGATGAGGAGTTGGCAAGTAAACAGTCTTGTTATTCAAAGTGCGAGCAGCAAATTCTTCTCCCATCCAGTCAAGCCCACGGCCCTGGAGGACAGTGTTTTTCTCCTTCTTCTGGAGAATAAAGTGCTGTTGATGTGTTGACCCACAAGCCATCAAGCCCTTGGACATCAGATGACAGTGTCTGAACCCCTGGGACAACACTAGCCCATCAAGATCTGCACCCAGATCCTCTGGAGCAGAGTCAATATGAAGCCTTGTCTTCCAAGCAACTGGAACCTGTGCCCTCCCATTGAATTGCCTTAGATCCTGCACGGACCCCTCCTCTAACTTAATGCCAAGTCAATGTCAAAGCCGATAGTTTTGAAGGTAAAGTAAAGTGACAATGAATCTCTATGTTACCTCCACTCCTCTACCTCCACTGACTGAGGACATCTGCTTCCTCAATTAAAAATGGGATGTTGTTGTATGAGGGAGAGCAAAGACGAAGGAATGTCCGTTGAAAGCAACAGCAGTTTGTCAGGCAGATTGTGTAAGGTGTGGAAAACGTTGAAAGCAAGCAGGAAGGTTTGGTTTAACGTTACAGATTAGGTTACTATTGGTGAATGTCCCTTTAAGACATTGCATGGTAGTGTGTGTGTGTGTGTTTGTGTGTGTGTGTGTGTGTGTGTGTGTGTGTGTGTGTGTGTGTGTGTGTGTGTGTCGTGATTATGATGTTTTTTTGGCCCAGTCAGTCAGAGAGAAGGAGAGAGAGAGACACTGCCTTCTGGTCTCTGTATCGATGGATGAAAAACAATAACAGTGTCTGTCACTACAATCCACATATGGATTTTTGGAATAATCCAGTGGAGTCCACTTTGTCATTAACCTGTGGAGGGAAACAGGTATTTGTGTGGACGGCCACGTCTCGAATGTCTTTCGGGGTGGCAGATACTTCGGAACAAAGGAATGGAGATCATCAGTGATTGAGGTGTCGTATGGGTTCCACTGTGGAACATTTGGATTTCGTAATTACTCTCTATTTTCTCTCTACATTTCCTCTTCAGTCAACGGCGGTTTTGCAGAAGCCTTTGCTCACGTTTCACCTTACGGCTTGCTGAACTGAACTCTGAGAACAATTCCTGGACTTGGAGTTTGGGAATTTGCCACACACTTCGAGTTTAGTTTTTGGTGTTAATGCTTAAGATCTAACATTTTTACTTCTAACATTCTAACATTTCTACTTTTATTTTTCTTATTATCATAAGTAGTTATTAATAAAATAGTTTTTAATACCTATCCATGACTCGGTGTGTTTCTTTTGTTGCTGGTACGTGACATTAAATAAAGTTGTTCAGCACATCCTCCAGTATTGGAAGTGGCCATGGCCTTCTCTCTTGCTCAGTGTGGTGGGCATGGTCAGAGGGAAGGCTGTTCTAAGATAGAAGAGCATAAGAAGTGGGAGCAGGAGTAGGGTTGTATGAGCCTGTCCAGCATTCCATATGTTCATGGCTGATTGGACCTTGTCCTCAGCATTACTTCCCTGTCCTTGATCCCCATAGTTTCCAAAAATCTGTCTATCCCATTTGTATACTTAATGACTCAGCAGTGCTGGTTCACTAGGTAGAGAATTCCAAAGATTCACTGACCTCTGAGAGAAGAAATTCCTTCTCATCTCCATCTTAAATGGGTGTCACTTGATCCTGAGGCTATGCCCCTGAGTTCTAGACTTCCCAGCAGGGGAAGCGTTCTCATATCTGCCCTGCTAAGTCCCTCAGACATACAGTATATGTTTCAATAAATTCATCTCTCATTCTTCTGAGCTCCAGAAAAAAATTAGACCCAATCTGCTCAATCCTTGCCTATCAGACAGCCTTTCATCCCAAGGTGAAAAGAGGAGACAGAGAGGTTGAACTCTTCAGCCGTGATGAATAGGCACTTGAACAACACATCAGTGTTACCTTGACGACTCCAATCAAATCACTGAGAACTCTTTTTGGCATTGTAGCCAGGACATTATTCCTGGCATTGACTTCATTTGGAATCCCCTTTCATTGTTTCCTCATCTGAAGCCAGAAATACTTCCTGCTCTCTGCAAGGGAAGAGAATGTCCTAATTCCTCTCTATATAACTCTGGCCTTAGTTCCTAAAGCCACTTCAATACCTGGAAATAAAGCACTCAAAATACACTTGCCTTTAAGAACATCTTGCTGCCTGAAAGTAACACTGCAGTGTTCTAGTACTGCACCTCACTCCCCAGTCCTAAACCTGCTTCCACTGCCCTCCAACTTCATACATGCAGCCAATGAACAGTGTGTAGGTGACTGCACACAGCAGTAATGAAAGTAAGCATGCATCAGAGATTTTTCTCAGTTGTTGTGAATTAACTACAATCCAGTTTCCAAGCCTGTACCTCAGAATTCCTTTGACAAACGGCATCACACAAATCTGCTACACTAAGCTGAATTTTATTGATGGATTCATGACTCTAGTATTGCCTTAGAACAAAGTAGGGTCAAGAGGTCCAAACAAGAGCAGTGCGTCAGGATGTTAGCAAATAATCCGCCCCTCTTCCCAATTCAATAACCCATTGATTCCCTAAGGGATACTCTGCTAGCTCATGAAAAACAATTTTCACAGCAAAACAAGCACTGACGTCTATTAACATCGTGAATATGGAATACACAGATCAAAGAAATAATCCATCAGTAGTGGCTTTCAATAGTTGAACCCTGCTACTGATCTCCATGTAAATGATTCAAAGGAGAAAAAACAGGGCATATAATGCAAGATGTTGAATTTCACGCTCTCACAGTGTACTTCTGTATCTTATTGAGGTCAGACAGGATCTTCAAGGATAATTTTCTGGGTGAAAAAACTGTTGTTTACTAATATCTTTCTAAATGGAGCAGACTTGAGGTATTGAATGAGCTTTCCTTTCCCACCTTCCTAACAGGGGCATCTCCACAATACTTGTGGACATAGCAGGTTGTGCTTTAAAGGACAGTCAGATTGGAATAAATTCTGTTCTATTTACCTTATGTCAAAAAGAAAATTGCCTTCTATTTGAAAATCTATTTTCCTCCTGCATAAACGTTGACTAAAAGTCAGGAATAAGAATACTAAATATCAAATGAGAGACAAAAGAGAGACTGAAGATGCTGGAAACCTGGAGCAATGCACATAAAATACTGGAGGAACTCAGCAGGTCAGACAGCATCTATGGAGGGAAATGAACAGTCAACTTTTCGGGCCAAGACCCTTCATCAGGACAGTCCAGCATTTTGTGTGCATTGCTACATATCAAATAATTTCTGTTAGTTCAACCTCACTGGGAGCATGATTTTTATGAACCGAATCATTCAGCCCACACAGATCACATAGATTGACCTGAATCGATGGAAGGTATATCGAGTTACATTTGGACAGAAGCCCATAGGCAGGCTAGAGGCACTCCTACAGAAAGAATCACATTCACTGTACTGTATCTGGTAAATTACTCATTGATTTTTTGGATTCAACAAACTACTTTTTGATGGTGGAGTGCATTTTTTTGGGAACAGCCCAAAACATGAAGGAAATAGTGCTCACCGACTATTGCTGAGTCTGTGGTTGTAGAAGATGGGGATAGCATCAAGCCTGATCGTCCTCCTCTCATCTCCCTTCCTCCTCTCACAATCTCTTTTGATTTACAAGATATGGATTGTGTAAGCAGGCATCACTTAATTTCCCATCACCACCTCACCACACACTTGTGTCTTTCCCCTTTCACACAGACAAGAGCTACAAGTTAGCCAAACGTGTTTTTACACGTACTTATTTTGAGGATACAGGCATTTCTGGCAAAAGAATTTAATGCCCATCCCTAAGTATCCTGAGGAGGTGATGATGAGCCAGCTCCTTGAACTGTGGCATTTCTACAAGTGAAAGTGCTTCTACAGTACCATTGGGCAAAACATCATGGGCGAGGTGTCAAAATCAGGGTCACAGTCTCAAGGCAGTGAGTCAGTCATTCAGGACAGAGATGAGTAGAAATGTCTTCAAGCAGTGGGTGGTGAATCTTTGGAATTCTCTATCCCACCTAAGAGGTCGTGGAGTCTCAGCCACTAAGTATATTTAAGACAGAGATCAGACGAATTTTCAGTATTAAGGTAATCAAGTGAAATGAGGTTAATGGAGGAAGAGGTTGTAGGGGCAGATACATTAGGGACATTTAAGAGACTGTTAGACACATGTATGATAGATAAATGGAGGGCTATGTGGGAGGGAAGGGTTAGATAGATCCTAGAGCAAAATAAAATGTCGGCACAACATTGTGGTCCGAAGGGCCTGTACTGTGCTGTAATGTTCTATCTTCTATGTTCTATGAAAGTGGCACTGAGGTAAAAGATTTGCCATGATCTCATTGACTGGCAGAGCAGCCACAAGGAGCAGTATGGCCTAATACTGCTTCTATCTCTTCTGTTCCAGGATTAGGCCCAGTGGAATTGAAGGTGTGGTGATATACTGCAAGTCACACTGTACGGCTTGGAGTGGAACCTGCAAGTGCTGGCGTTCCCGTGCCCTGATCCTTTCTGGAGGTGTCAGTGTAGCCTGGGTAAGTAACAATGGTGCATTTTGTAGACAACACACAATGCAGCCCAGATGCACCAGTGCTGGATAGGATGCCAATCAAGCGGGCTGCTTTTTCCAGGTGAACGTTGATCCCCTTGTGTTTTGTTAGCTGAGTGCTAATGAAACTACGTGGTCATTTGTTACATCAACGACAGCCACCAGCTCAGATCTGACACTTTTCATTCTGCAGAGGTTAACTAAGAGATGGAAGCTGCATATGCTGAATCATAGAGAATAATTGGCCTGCAGCCATGGTAGGATAGGTTAGCGGAAGTACCTGATTCTCACAGGGTGTGGGCATATTTGAGTTTGAAGACTCAGATAAGAATTTCAGTGAAGCAGCTGGCATAATAAACCTGATGCGTATACAAGATGAAAAACTTGACAGACCTGTCAGAAGGTCTATTCAATATCACAGAATGTGGAGGTGCCCAATACTAAGCTTACACAAGGCTTTTTCCAGAGCAATGAGCCCAATCTTTCTGGCCAGGCGATGGTGGGTAAATCTAATCGCCTAATTTGGAAGCAAGCCATGATGCAGTACTTTTTGGGGATATCTCAGTTTCGAAGAAGCAAATCATGAAGGCAGCTGATTAATGGTCTCAATCTTTGTGACAAATAATGCGGATAATTTCATTATATTTCATTCCTGATAATCCCACTAATCAATGGTTCCTCTGTACATTTTCTTGTATTACTGCAAAAAGCTGGTTATTAAATTATTGTTTGTTTAATACAGACAAGTGCAAGGTGATGCATTTTGGGAGGTCAAATGCAAGAGACAAGTGTCCATTAAGTGACAGGACCCTTTGGAGCATTGATGTACAGAGGGATCTTGGCGCAAGTCCATAGTCCTTGAAAGTAGCAACACTAGTTGATAGGGGGCAAAGAAGACAGCCTGCTTGCTTTCATTGGTCAGGGCATTATAAAGGTTGGCAAGTCATGTTGCAGCTGAATAAATTTTGCTTAGGCCACGTCGTGTGCAGTGCTGGTCATCATACTTAGAAAGGATGTGGAGACTTTGGAGAGGGTGCAGAAGAGATTCACCAAGATGTTGCCTAGATTGGAGTGCATTAGCTATAAGGAGAGGTTGGACAAACTCAGATTGTTTTCTCTGGAGTTTTGGAGGCTGAGGGGTGACCTGAGAGAAGTATATAATATTGTGATAGATAGCCAAGATCTTTTTTCCCAGGGTGGAAATGTCAAATACTAGAGGGCATAGGTTTAAGGTAAGAGGGGAAAGTTTAAAGGAGATATGCAGATCAAGTTTTCTACACAGACAGCGGGAGGCGCCTGGGATGCTTTGCCAGGGAAGGTGGTAGAAACAGCAATGTTTAAGAGGCATCTAGGCAGATGCCTAGCAGGGAATAGGGGAATACAGACCATATTCAGGCAGATGGGATCAGTTAGATTGGAATCACGGTCAGCACAGACATGGTGGGCTGAAGGGCTTGTTCCTGTGCTGCACTGTTCCAAGTTCTATATTTTATGTTCTCTGTTCTAAATTGAAAACTAGTTTGATATAATTACACATTCCTTTCAAGTCCCTTTAACAAGTCCAGAATTAAATCAACCCCCTTTATTTACACAAGACTTTTGTCAGTAGTGATCTGGCATATTGTTTTTTTTTCTAGAAAACATGGAAACTCAATGTACTGTTGACATTAAGCAGCATTATTGTTTGCTAATACTTGAAAGCCTCAGAAATTGTGCCAAAGCTAGAGTTAGTGCCCGTCAAAATGATGCAGATAAACTTAATCAGTGTTTAATCGAAGGTTGTACTAGTTATGTGTTTTTATGATGTGTAGGAGTATAATAAAGAATGAGAAGGAAATGTAACTGCATAAAGTTCAAACAACAAATAAAACCGGATCATGGTATGGTATGCATTGTTTGCACGGCTTTCCTGTCTAATGATATGGCTACTGGTGTTCTGTTATTATCTCAAAAGTCCATTGCTGTAAAACAAGGAAAACTTTGACAAGCCAAATGAAACATGCAACATAGTTTTTTATGAATTAAGTCAACATATCTGTGAATATTCATATAAACACAGTGAGGAGAAAGGGGAGTATGTAGAATTAGGTGATAGATCAACTCTGATGTCATGAAGAGTGAACAGGGTCAGTATGTTGAATCACCTACATCAAAGTTTCTGGACAGAAGGGCATAACTTCACACCAAACTGTTTAACTTACTCAATGAACAAAAAGTGCTGGAGGAACTCAGCAGGTCAGGCAGCATCCATGGAGGGAATTAAACAGTCGACGTTTCGGGCCGAGACCCTTCATCAGGACAGGAAAGGAAGAGGGCAGAAGCCAGAATAAGAATGTGGGGGGAGGGGGAGGAGCAAACACAGACAGGGGATAGGTGAGTTCAGGTGATAGGCAAGTCCAGGTGAGAGGGGGAAGGTAGGTGGGTGGGGGAGGGGGCGGAGATGTAATAAGCTGAGAGGTGATGGGTAGAAGAGGCAAAGGACTGAAGAAGAAGGAATCCGGTAGGAGAGGGCAGTGGACCATGGAATAAAGGATGGGGGAGGTGAGGAAAGGAGATGGGCAGGTCATCAAGGTGGGGGAAGGGAGCCGTGGAATAAGGGGTCGGATGGAGGGGAAAGAAAAAGAAGGGGTGGGGTTACCGGAAGTTAGAGAAATTGATGTTGAGGCCATCAGGATGGAGACTCCCAAGACGGAATATGAGGTGTTGTTCCTCCAACCTGCATCTGGCCTCAACGTGGCAGTAGAGGAGGCCATGGATAGACATGTGAGCATGGGAGTAGGATGTGGAATTGAAGTGGGTGGCCACCAGGAGGTCCTGGCTGTTGCGGCGGATGGAGCAAATGTGCTCAACGAAGTGGTCACCCAATCTGCGTCGGGTCTCACCGATGTACAGGAGGCCGCACTGGGAGCACCGGATGCAATAAATGACATCCTCAGACTCACAGGTGAAGTGCTGCCACACCTGGAAGGATTGTCTGGGACCCTGAATGGTGGTAATGGAGGAGGTGTAGGGACAGGTGTCGCACTTGGTGTGGTTGCAGGCATAAATGCCAGGGGTTTATCAGTGGGGAGGGACGAGTGGACAAGGGAATCACGAAGAGAGCAATCCCTGCAGAAAGCAGAGAGAGGGGGTGAGGGGAAGGTGTTCTTGGTGGTGGGATCCCATTGGAGGTGGCGGAAGTTGCAGAGAATAATGTGTTGGATACAGAGGCTCATGGGGTGGTAGGTGAAGTCAAGAGGAACCCTGTCCCTGTTATGTCGATGGGGGGAGGGGGTGAGGGCAGACATGTGGGAAGTGGAGGAGATACGGGTAAGGGCAGCATTGATGGTGATGGAAGGGAAACTGCGGTCACTGAAGAAGGAGGTCATCTCTGATGTCCTAGAATGGAAAGCCTCATCATGGGAACAGATGCGGCGGAGGCAAAGGAACTGGGAGAAGGGGGATGGCGTCCTTACAAGTTTCAGGGTGAGGAAGAGGTGTAGTCAATGCAACTGTGGGAGTCAGTGGGTTTGTGGAAGATGTCTGTGTTAACCTGTCTCCAGAGATGGAGACGGAGAGATCCAGAAAGGGGAGAGAGGTGTCGGAGACAGACCAAAGTGAATCTGAGGGCGGGCTGGAAGTTGTGGGCAAAGTTGATGAAATTGACGAGCTCAGCACGGGGTGCAGGAAGCAGCCCCAATGCAGTCAGCAATGTAGCGGAGAAAGAGTTGGCCGGGGGGTGGGGGGGGATGGTGGTGGTGAGGAGGTGGTTACCGGTGTAGGCTTGGAACATGGATTGTTCCACGTAGCCGACAAAAAGGCAGGCATAGCTGGGGCTCATCCAAGGTACCCATGGCAAACACTTTTAGTTTGGAGGAAGTGGGAGGAGCCGAAAGGAGAAGTTGTTAATGGTGAGAGTACCAGTTTCTGCCAGACACAGGAGGGTGGTGGTGGAGGGGAACTGGTTAGGATCTGTTATCAAGAAAGAAACAGAGAGCCTTAAGGCCTTCCTGATGGGGGACGGAAGTGATACAGAGACTCGCATCAGTGGTGAATAGTGAGGCGGTCAGGGCCGGGGAACTGGAAGTTGTTAACTTACTCAACGTTATGTGGTCAGTTGACCCAGTTGTTACTCTTCTCCATCCCCATATCAGCGAGGAAAATCTTTGTTCGCATTTATGAAGATTTTTCAGGCATGTCTAACACTTCCGGCTTATTGAAGGAACACTCTTTATTTTATTTGAATTGTTTACATGCTCCAGGACATAATTTCTTTTATTTTTCATTAACATTTGGGATGAGGATAGCATTCTTCGTCCATCTATAATTACTCTGAGAAGATTGGCCATTAACCTATTTCTTGAACCCCTGGAGAGTGGTGAAGGAAGTTTTTACTGGCAAAGAATTGCAATGTAAATCCAAAGTCAAGATGGGGTGTGTTGAAGGGAACTTGAAAATAATGGTGTTCCTGTTGTCTTGTTCTCCATAATGGTGACGTTGAAGACCAGGTGATGGCTGTAGCTTATCCTGATGATTGTATATACTGTGACAATGGTGTTCACAGGGAGGAGTTATGGGTGGGGAGTATCGGAATGGGGTAGTTGGTGGGATAGTGATGGGAGGAAATTGTTTAGCCCAATCAAGGAATCTGCATTGTCCTAAAATTATAGAAGACATTTTATCGTGTATGTGATATGATACACGTTTCACAATACATAGAATATTACAAAGATCATGCATAGATCTTACAATATATTACAATCTTTGTAATAGAATATTACAAAAATATCACAATTTAACTCATTTATAAACACAAGCCAGTGTCTAGCCCTGATTAGAAGATACCAAACTAAATAGATCAACAAGATAATTATCATTTTAGTCAAACTTATAAGGGTGTTTTGATGTATATATAGTTTTATTCTTTACTGAACACTAATATTGTAATATAAATTCTGTAAATACTGTAAAGACTTGTAAATATAGAAGTGTGGAGTATCGTATTGGTGCAAGTTGAGAAGAACCATCACTCTGCACTGAAGATCAATTGCCCTGAAAACTAAGCAAATACTTCCTCAGGTTTCTCTTACAAGCCAACTCCATTCCCACTTCCTCTCCTCCCTACAAGCATTTACCGTCCTGCATAGTGTTAAATTCAGTAGGTGATTTCTGAGAGGGCCATTCATTATCTGTGGCCAGTGGCAATCAGTGTTGGCAAGTTAAGATCCTGTGATGACTGAACAGTCTGCTGGCAATAACAAGAACATAAGAAATGGAAGTGAGATCAGAGTCAGAATCAGATTCATTATCACTGACATATGTCGTGAAATTTGTTGCTTTGTGGCAGCAGTACAGTGCAAGACATAAGTACATGAAAAATATAAGTTACAAAAGTAAATAAATAGTGCAAAAGAGGAATAATGAAGTAGTGTTCATGGACTATTCAGAAATCTGAGATACAATACAGTAGTGGTTAAATTAGTAGATTTTTTTATTGATGCAAGGGATGTGGGCTTCACAGGATGATCCAGCTTTTAATTGCCCATCCCTAATTGTCCTTGAGAAGGTTGTGGTGAGCTGCCTTCTTGAACTGCTGCAGTCCTTAAGATGTAGGTATACAAAAATGCTGTCGGGGAGAGAATTCCAGGATCTTAACCCAGCAATAATGAAGGAACAGCGATATGTTTCCAGGCTTTTGCTGCTCTTGTCCTTCTTGCTGGTACAGGCCCTGGGTTTGGAAGGTGCTGTCCAAGGCGTCCTGGTGAGTTGCTGCAGTGTATCTTGTAGATGTACAAACTGCTGCTATAATGCGTCAGGGTGGAGTGCGTGAATGGTTGTGGATGACATGCCTACCAACCGGACTGCTATATCCTGTAAGTTGCTGAGCTTCTTGAGTGCTGTTGAAGCTGCACTCATCCAGGCAAGTAGAGAGTGTCCCTTCACACTCCTGCCTTGATCCATGTAGATGGTGTGTAGATTTTGGGGAGTTAGGAGGTGAGTTACTCACTGCAGAATTCCTCGCCTCTGACCTGCTCTTGTAGCCACATTGTGTATATGGCTACTCCAGCTCACTTCTTGGTGAATGGCAACCCCCCAGATTATTGATATTGGCGGATTCAGTGATAGTAATGTCTTTGAATGTCAGGGGACAATGGCTGGATTTTCTCTTGTTGAAGATCATCATTGTCTGGCACTTGTGTGGCCTGAATGTTATTTGCCACCTACCAGCCCAGGTCTGGATATTGTCCAGGACTTGATGCATTTGGATGTGGGCCGATTCATTAACTGTGCAATCATCAGTGAACCTACCTTTGACCTTACGATTGAAGGAAGGTCATTGATAGTGCAGCTGATGACGGTTGGGCCTAGGACACGAACCAAGGATTTCCTGCAGGGATGTCCTGTGGCTGAGATGATTGACCTCCAACCACCACAGACACCTTCCTTTGCACTAGGTATGACTCCAACCAGCAGAGGGTTTTCCCCTGATTCCCATTGACTCCAGTTTAGCTAGGTCTCCTTGATGCCATACTCTATCAAATGCTGCTTTGATATCAAGGGCAGTTACTGTCACTTTACCTCTGGGGTTCAGCTCTTTTGGACCAAGGCTGTAATGAGGTCACAAACTGAGTGACTACCAGTTATTGTCCTAGATTGTTGATCTAAGGATGTAAGTTCAAATCCAGACATAACTGGTGAGGAATTTAACTCCAAGTAGTAAAATAAATCTGGAATTTTAGAAAAATGCTAGCCTCAGGAAAAGTAACCCTGAAACTATCAGATGTTTTAGAAACCTATCTGGTTTGATAATACTCTTCAAGAAAGGAAATTAGCTATCCTTACACAATCTAGCCTTTCTGTGGCCCCAGACCCATCAAAATGATTGGCCCTTAACTACAACTATCAAAGAACAGTAACTGCCAGCCTTGCCAATGATGTCCACATCACATAAATGAATAAAAATCAGTTGGCCTCATAAATCTTCTAGCTTGATCCTCCATTCAATGCCATGGCTGATTCTGAAGTTCAAGTTCACCTTCCCCCTAATTTTGTTTGCATTCTTGAATCTATTCAAAAGAATTAAAACTACAGACCTTTGAGCTTGAGAAATCCAAAGATTTACAGCTCTGTGTGTTAAGAAATGGCTGACCCCTTCTCTTGAGGCAGTTTCTCAGCTGGGGCTTCTGTCCCAGTATGTGTGTATGTTGTCGGGGTTGATATCTGAGAGTAGTACTTGACGAACAAGTGCCATGCTGTCAGTGGTGCTGCTTTTCAAGTAAAGTATTCAACTGAAGCTCCATCAGTTCTTGCTGGTGGATGCAAACTTATCCAATGGCACTATATGGACATATGGGCGGCACAGTGGAACAGCTAGTAGACCTGCTGCCTCACAACACCAGAGACCTAGGTTCAATCCTGACATTCTGACTGGTTGCATCACAGCTCAGTATGGAGGCTCTGATGCACAGGATTGTAAGAGGCTGCAGAGGGTTGTAGACTCAGCCAGCTCCATCACAGGCACAACCCTCCCCACCATCAAGGACATCTTCAAGAGACGGTGCTTCAAGAAGGTGGCATCCATCATTAAGGACCCTCACCACCCGGGACATGCCCTCTTCTCATTATTACCATCAGGGAGGAGGTACAGGAGCCTGAAGACCTACACTCAACGATTCAGAAACAGCTTCTTCACCATCAGATTTCTGAACAGTCCCATGAACCCATAAACCTGACCTTATTATTCCTTTTTTTTTGCTCTATTTATTTATTTTGTAATTTCCAGTAATTTTCTGCTTTTGCACTGTACTGCTGCCACAAAACAACAAATTTCACATCATAAGACAGTGATAATAAACATGATTCCGATTCCGATCAAGCACCTGCCTAAATGAAGTTTATGCATTTTCTCTGTGACTTCATAGGTCTCCTCAGGGTGTTCCAGTTTCCTCCCCCAAACCAGAGACATGTGTACTGGTAGGTTAGCGAGCCGCTCTAAGTTGCCCAAGTATGTAGGTGAGTGGTAGAACTTGAAGTTAATGAGAATGTTGGAAGAATATAAAAAAATGAGATTTATGTAGGATTAATATAAACGTATGGTTAATGGTTGGCATGGTGTCAGTGGGCCGAAGGGTCCGTCTCTATGTTGTATCTCTCCATGACTCTATGAGCTAGTGAAATGCAAAGTCGCCTACTACTACTAACCTGAAAAGAGAAGGTGCATGTCTTATTTCTCATGACTATAGAATATTTCCAAATGGCTCTTGTGTATTGATGCTGAAGTTAAATGTTTGACCTAACTAATCAGCTGGCACTGAAACGTTAATAATACGCTTTAAATTACATAACCTTTCTTTCAATAAATCCATATTACATGATAGAAAAAAAGAACTCGCAATTACTTTTGAGAATTAGTCAATTATAACAATTTGACACCATCAAAAATTTCCATCATTGGAAAGGCTTATACTACAGACCTAACATCACATTTATGCAACAGAAATTTCCTGCATACTGCTTTATTGTTTAGTTGCAATAAATTGTTTAGTTTTAAAATAAATTACATGATTGGAGAAGATTTGCAATATTAACTTGATCTCTCTAGCAAAATAAACACAGCCAATAGATATATCATTAGGACATGTGTTATAATACATCATTTTTCCCCAGATGTTTGGGAGAAAAGGCGCTACAAAATATCACACTAAAGGAATTCCAAATAAAGAAAGGAAGTTAAAAGCATCACAGTAATTTGCAGTCACAGCACACATCTTTGCAAGAGTACCTGTGAAATCTATTGTAAGAGTCCTTGTTATCATTTTTCTTTTATAACAAGTACATTCCTTTGTTCTTGAAGAGCACAAACCTTCCTGAGATGGATGTCTAATAAGAACTAGTTAGCTAGCCTCAGTAGGTTTGCATTGATTTGGCATGACCACACATTAATGTTAAGCAATGTAATATTTGGTGGCAATGGAGTAATATATCGCAATGGAAATAATACTTCATTGATGCAAGGTTAAGCTTATGGAGGCAGGATAACATTGTTCTGATCAGAGGCTCCTTGTGGGGTTTCATCCAGGATGAAGGAAGGGGCTTTAATACTCACAAATTGAGCTGTGGCCTGACTTGATTGAATTGGCAAATTAACTTTACGTAGTTTGCATTAAGCAGAATATAGACATACTGTTGCCAGCTGAGTATCATAAAATTACAGTTGCATTTGCATTAATAGTTAGACTTCTTTAACATGATGAGTTGCAATACCCAAGTGAACTGTTGGGCATCACACTGAAGTGCTTCACTGAAAGAAATGCTGAGAACCTGCAAGTGTTTTGCCTTGGGTTCCAGTTTACACCCATCGAAGTTAGAGTGGCCAATGGCAGAAGCTGTAAAGATTTTGTAAATTGTGTTCTTACAGAAATTAAGATTTTGGGAAACAGTGTATGATTATTTGAAACATAATATATGAGTGCAACTTGTTTGGCAGGAAACAAAAATGACTTTGGACATTTAGAATGAAAAGAAAGGAAAACAGCAGCTTTTATATCTCCACTGGAACATCCCAAAGCACTTATACCCAGTGAAGAATTTTTGAAGTGTAATCACTGCTGCATTGCAGGAAACTCAGAAGCCAATGTGTTCCCTTCCAGCTCCCACAAAGACAAATTCAATAATAATCTGATAATGATTTGAAGATAAATATTGGTCAGGAACCCAGAGATAACTTTTTTTCAAAATGGCATAGAAATTTTTATATCTATCCAATTGAGTAAACAAAGTTTAATGTATGATTGAAAAGACTATACCTTCAACAGCACAGACAACTCAAGTATCAGCCTAGGTTTTTTGTGCTCTTTTCTCTGGAGCAGCACTTAAACAAGGGACCTTCTGACTCAACAGCAAAAGTACTACCCATTGAGCCTTGGATGATGCTCCATGAAACTAAAAGTTGATCGCCACTTGTTGTACACTAAGTGATGGAGATTGATAGCTATGATTAGATACCAATGTTATTATCATTGCATCATATGACAGCCAGAAGCATTTTTCTTCTGTCAAACAATTCCCATGTATCTGTGTTTAAATACCTTTGTTCTAAGAAAGTATGGAGCAAAACAGGAAACATAAGATATATAGGTCATAAGCACCTACTTCACAAAATACCCACCACTTGGAAAGTTTCTTGGTAACCATAAGATACAATAAGCTGAGGAGCTCTGTTTGATTTTAACAAGAGGATTGTTCTAGAAAAATTGTTTTTCCAACTATTACCTGCAACATAGGTAAAGGTAGGAGGTAACTCTGAAGAAGTTTTCACGTATGCATGACCAATTTAACCAGATTATGATTGCATAAATTGCCAAAAGCACTGCAGCTATGCCGAAAGCTATGTTCTTTTCCCTTGCTGAGGTACAATTGGTGCCTGTGGCATTAACAGTGGATTGTTGCTCTTTTACAGTCTATTTACCACTGTGTCACATGATAACTGAAAGGACTAAGTTCTCCCACTGGCACAGTTAAAATAGTTAAGAATAGTTGGACTGTTTCATTATATTAAAAGTAAAAAAATGGCTTTGCTTATTAAAAAGGTCACCAATAAGGTTGGGGTAGGCAAGTTCAGCCAAAATGTGCAGGAGTGAAAGAAAACGTGAAAGCTATTTTCAGACTTCCAAACTGTTGTCACCCTCTGCTTATATCAATACTTTCACCTCTGCTCTACCAATAGTATCTTACGTTTTATATAAAATGTCTTAGAAAGTTTTTCAGTTTAATTAACATAGAGAAACATAGAAACATAGAAAACCTACAGCACAATTCAGGCCCTTCGGCCCACAATGTTGTGCTAAACATGTCCCTACATTTCCCCAAATTACTTTGAGGAAATTGAATGGTAAAGGTATGTTTAGGGAGGGGAGACAAGAAAGGTTCTTAAAGTATATGATGGTTTTACTTTATTGAGATTGACTAAAAAGATCTCTGTTTAATGTGGACTGAGTTCAACAAGTCTCTTAACATACTTTCAGTGACTAAATTCAACAAGATCAGACAATTAGATATATGCGATTTGATCTGAGGGTTTTGAATTAGTATTAAGACATAGAAAGGATATCTTTAACAATAGAAACATTGTCTAAGTTGTTCAATTTATAGAGAGTCAAAATGACAGTTTTATACAAATGTCCTCCGTCCCCTTCCATACTGCCATGTGACTTACACAACAGATGCCTGAATCATTAGTGTTTTCACTCCCACATCATTCTCAAATCCCAAGTGTACATTCCTGTGTGGTTTACAACTAGATTTATGCATAATACATCCCCCACACTTCCAGAAATATGTTCATTAACAGTCTGGAGTTTTGTTATTGTTTTACCGCTGTTTAAGTTTTTCAGTGGTTAACTCGGGTGCAGAAACTGATTGACACTTTACCAGCTAATCCAAAGTATGTGCTAAAAAGACAAATAATCCTCAACCCACTCATTTTGGAAAGGGTGTTGCCACAATGAGAGGAATCTTGTGATTAGTTGACTAGTGCAGCAGAAAATAAAATGTCACAATAAACACTTGAGAGAAAAAATTTGCACTACTTTTTTTTTACAAAGTGGAAGGAAGTAGATGTCAGCCCCCTTTTCCAAAGGTCCCCAATATTAGTTGGGTCAGTTACCTCTTGTAGCAGCAAACTTCCATCACTAAACTAAAAAGCCTACTCCTTTTATGTTTAAAGCACATTTATATGCCTTTATTTTTTTTTGTGTACATCAAGCTAAGGAAGAGATTCTTCCCATTGTAAGGACCTACTCACTACATTTGGAATTTGCAGTCTATTTAAATCGATATTTAAATAAATTTAATTCATTCATAGGATATGGCCTTGTTCAGCAAATAATTATTGCCATCCCTAATTGCTCTTAAGGTGGTGGAGAGTCAGCACTTGACTTGTTCTGTCCATGGGCTGAAGGTTCTCCTGTAACGCCATTGGGCAGGAATTTTGAGCCAGTGAAGGTAAAGTATTTTTATATTAGGAGGGTAACTTGCATTTGGTGGTGTTACCATCTTTGGGATATCCTAACAAAAAATGTTGGTAAACTGCATCTCATAGGTGCACCCTGCACTTCTAATGTGGAGGGTGTGAACTTCTAAGATGGTGGATAGGGTGTTAATCAAGTCAACTGTTTTGTCCTGCATGTTTCAAGCTTCCAGGGTATTGCACTTATTCAGCCGGGTGGAAAGGATTCCATAAGAGCATAAGAACATGAGAAAAAAGGAGTTGGAGTAGGCCCCTCAGCCCATCAAGCCTGCCCCACCATTCAACATGATCATGCTGATCTGCCGATGTCTTATCTCCTTTTATATGCCAGTTCCCTCAGTTCCATGACCTGTCAAAAAGGTATCCACTTCCTCTTTAAATACCCCCAATGATCTATCTCCACAACCTTCTGGGGT
This sequence comes from Pristis pectinata, assembly GCF_009764475.1. Classification (NCBI taxonomy): domain Eukaryota; kingdom Metazoa; phylum Chordata; class Chondrichthyes; order Rhinopristiformes; family Pristidae; genus Pristis; species Pristis pectinata. The sequence continues at coordinate 37,822,429 of NC_067419.1, read as the reverse complement.
AGAGAATTCTAGAGATTTACTACCATCTACGAGAAGAAGTTCCAACACACCTCATAACCTTGTAACCATGTCCCCCTGTTTGAGGTTCTCCCACTAGTGGAAACATCACAATATCTATCCTGTCATGTCCCCTAAGAATTTCAACACAATCACCCCTCATTCTTCTGAACTCCAATGAATATATGTCTAATTTCTTAGCTGCTCATTTCCAGTTATCACTGAAGAGGACTTTGGAGGGAGAACTGTTTTGGGAATGCCTTTGTCATATTAGTGCCTAGAATGATTTTGGGTGGGATATCTCACTTTATTCTTATTTTAGTTTACAATAGAGGTTTGATACAACAAAGCAACCACTTTAGAGAGCAGTTTGGAGGAAGCCACATTGCAGTGCATCTGGGATCATACAAAACCCAGACCCAATAAAGGTTTCCTTTACTAAAGAGCATCAATAACAGAGATGACCTTTTTTTTCAACAATCCAATAGTTCCATAGTCTCCATCATTGACAGCTACCAATGAATTCCAAAATAAAATTAACTCAGTTTGAATTCCACAATTCCATTAATGAAGTATGGAATGCACATTACATGTCTAATAATGTAACCACTATGCTACAATCAGAAATATTCCTTCAACAAGTTCCTTTAGCCCTCGACTTTAGAAAAGCTCTCCTAACTACATCAGTATGATAGATGAGGGGAGGCTTGGAGGAGGCTCATGTAGAGCATGAACATGGTCATGGGCCTTTCAGGATAAATGGTTTGCTTCTTTTCTGTAAACTTTATGCAATTCCATAGACTGTGGTAATTTCACTTTCTTCATATTGGCCTGTTCTAAGCTCAACTGTCAGTGTGCACTAACTTAGGAACAATTCTTTGTCAAGGGAGTACCCTCACTAGAAGTTGGATTCAGGGTCATTTTACATAGGACCTTTAGAAAACGCTAATAAGAGATGTTGATTGGTCCAGGCAGAATGACAATTTAGAAGACACTTGGATCGGTATATGGATGGGAAAGGTTGAGAGGGATATGGGCCAAATGCGAGCAATTAGGATGAGCTTAGAAGGGCATATTGGTCAGCATTGATGAGTTAGGCCAAAAGGCCTCTTTCTATGCTGTATTACTCTATGACTCTATGATAACAGATTCAGACTCCCAGGGCTGCTGTAGCTGGCTAGAAGAAAACTCTAAACTGGATTTGAAACTAAAGTTCTAACATCAGTGTATAACCCAATGCAACAGGTACTTCCACAGCCATTCTTCCAATGAGCCTTGCAATAATCAGTTTCACTGCAGAGATCACTACTTGCATTAACCTCTCCTAGTTTTGTGTTCTCCTGCATTTTCCAGTGAGGATCACTGAATCAGGAATGTGAATTCTTGGTAAATGTTTTGTCCCTCCTTGAGTCAGTGATCTGAAACTGATTACGCTCTGCCTCCCAGCTATTGGCCCAGTTTAGACCACTTAACTTAATATTCAGATCTAGGCCCATCTGGTCTGTCTTTTCCACATAGCCCATCTGGAATTCAGAGTGCTCACTATATCTTTTACCTTTCAGTTTAAGTTCAAGTGTTTCCATTTGCATGCAGCCAAAGTGATTCAGAAGGCAGCTGATCACAATCTCCTCAATGGCAACAATTCATGTTAAGTAATGCGAACCTGGCCAGATATTCCCAAATCCGATAGATAGATAGTAAACATTTCAAAAATAGAAATCATTCTACGTCATTCCTATCAGCAGGCTACATATAGTTAGGTCAGAAATAGAATTAGACTGTTAAATATAATAAATTAAATGTTATGGTAATCAAGAAGTTCTGACTGTCCCACTGGTTATATTTTTATGGCAATGCACACAAACCACAATTTTGCAAAGTAGGAAAAAAACTGCAGCTTCTTGAAATCTGAAATAAAATCAGAAAATGCTGAAAATACTCAGTAGGTCTGGCAGCATCTGTGGAAAGAGAAATAGTTAACGTTTCAAGTCGAAGACCCTTCATCAGAACCACAGTTTTGCAGTTTATCTATGTGTGCTCATTTGTCTACTTTTAAATAGAAAAATAGGATCAAAAGAAAGGACTTTCATTACCAATGAAACAAATTCAGAAAAGCAAAGTGACTTATTTAATGAATTAGAATATCAAAAATATTTGAGCACGAATGTTGAGCTAAGGACGGATCTAGAAACATTCTTACATTGAGTTAAACACAAAGAACAATTTTCTTCAACCAAATGTAAATCCAAATATTTCTTAAGGTCACACAACAGTAAGATCATGAGACCAATACAAATCAAAGCAATTGTTAAAATGATCATGTCAGCTAAAGATACTCACTTCTGTTAAAACTGTCCTCTACTGGCAAATTTAGTAACACACAGTTGAAAAGAATAAATTTGATCTTCATCGAATTTATAGATCATTAGTTCTGTGGTAAAATATATAGTCTTTAAATATTATGTCTCTGCTCGTGTATATATGAAGTGAAACATTTTACCAATCATAATTTAATGCTTCGAAATAATTGACAAAGTGTACAACTTCACTTTAACAATCCCTAAGATCTCGTCAATATCACTTTATTCCACATCCCTGATCATTCTTATATTTATCTTTTTTCTGTTCAGAATGTCGACTGAAATCACTTTCCCACCAGTAAGAGGATTACAATGTAATACTTCATATTGAATTATGGTCTAGTAAATCTGAACTATGGAAGATTAAATAATGTAGCAGTTCATGTAGAAAATTGATGCAGTGACTTTCCCCTATAGAAAAGTTTACTCTTAACCAGAATTATGCTGGAAATTGAGATATTGTTCAGTAAGAAAGAACTGAACTGTACATTGTAAGCAGAATTGTGGAATTGTTATGAAACAGAAGAGTTTATTAGGTCCATCTAGTTTGATCCAGCTCTTTTTCTGAACAATACTGTTAGTCTCATAGGCAACCTCATTGCAAACAGTGACACTCAAATTCTATGTGACCTTCAAATGCTTCCCCAACCCATAAATTCCTCGGCATTCTGATTTTAATGACAACTATTTATGCGACCATTTCAGTGTCTTTTTTTTTGCATTGCTTTAAATAATGTTTTTCCTCAGCCCATCTACACCTAAAGCTGGAGTGTCTAGTGATGAGAAGGCACAGTATGTATCATTTTCTACAATTGGATGTTATGACCATGGATTAGATGCATCTTTTGGTTCTGTGCGTCTTTGGCAGGATTTTTTCAAACCTTCCAAATTCAATCATTGCGCATATGACTTTGGATTTTGTTTTATTTACTTACAGGGTCTGGACATTGCTGGCAAAGCCACCATTTATTGCCCATTCCTAAATGCCCTTGAGAAGACGATAACATTCTTATTTGGAAAGGTAAACAATACCAAGCAAGAGAACCCCAAAATAAAATGAAATTGGTGAAAATTACCTTTAAAAAAATCATCAGGGTGATTCACCAATGTTTCCTCAATGCCATTTTTCAGCGTTAAAATAGGGCCTGCACGATTCCCAGCCACAGCGACCGGACCATTGTTGCCAAGACCCATGGGAAGTGATAACCTTAAAGAAGCATCTCCACGGCAACCACAGTAGTTGAACAAAAGGTTGCCATTGAAATGAAGGAAAAGAGGGAGGATACACAAGACAGATGCTGGAACCTAGAGCAATAAACAATCTGCTGGAGGAACTCAGCGGGTCGAGAAGCATCCGTGGAGGGGGGCAAGGAATTGTCGATGTTTCGGGTCGAAAACCTGCATCCAGGTTTCGACCTGAAGCGTTGAAAATTCCTTTCCTCCCATAGATGCTGCTCGACCCACTGAGTTCCTCCAGCAGATTATGTGTGACACATGGATGGAGAAGACATGTAGTCAGGGTGCATGACAATACCCATTTTACCCAGAACCCCTTTAGTATTATTACTGATCTTTCCTTGTGCTGCAGAACACAGACCCATAAGGGTGCAGAGATCAGAACATGTAGTAGGTTGTGATTATGAGCATTTATTACAATGATTGTTTTTCAATATAAGGAGCTGCTCCAAATCAAGCAGACAAATGCATAGATTCAAATTAGTGATGTCTCATTATTAACATTAACTTGTCAACTTTCTACATGGACATGGTTTGATCCTTGATTTATTAGGGGTTAAAAGTACAGGTCTGAGGATGCATAGACCTGCCCCACTAAAATTGGTAAGGTAGAAAGGAGCGTTATGTTGTCAGCACATCATGAAAATATCACTTGCTCCTGGGAAAATTGCACAGGGAAGGTTCTGGTCCAATTTCCCAATGGGCACAACTGGTTTAAAACACTTACAAAACAATTTCCAACTACATTTTTCACATTAAAAAATAACGTAAATGTATCCAATTCTTTCTTTGATCTGTTGTGAGTTTTATCACAGCCTTCAATGCAAAATAAATTTAAGAAGAATTTGAATAATGCAATACTAATGCCTTATCATTTGCAATGTAATGAAACTGTTTCAATGAGCATTAAACCTAATAGATCCTTGCGTAGTAGTGTCTGTAAATGTAGCCTCATAAATACTCCAGTAAATTATGGTTGAATTATTGCCACCTCTTTCATAATGATGTTAATGTTTTTGTATATGATATGAAAAATAGAATAATGGTGAACTCAGATCCAGATCCAAAATTTATTTCATACAGTTCTAAATCCACCATACAAATTTCCAACTATACCAGATGCATCATTAGTGTGGGGCCAGTGGTTAGTAATTTAAAGGTCAGATCTATGTTATTAACCTGAGGTATTTCCCATTTTAATCTTAACAGCTGTGTGTCGAGAACTCAATAGTATTTCCTCCGGATGTCACTGTAACTGTGTTTCTACTTCACATTAATGGTGTTTCCTGATGGCATCTAGCATCAATAAATTCTTTTAATTAGCTTTTCATACACATATTGAATGATAACAGTATGAAAAACAAGGAAATACAAGTCATCAGACTTTAGGTCAGTCTCAGATAACACAAAAAATTATGCATTTGCCGTGATATTCTAAGAAGGAGCTATTTGATCAGATCATTGGAATTGTAACCAAAACAACCAGCATTCTCCTTTATGGCTACCGCACTGAAAACTATATTTTATTGCTTTGACAGAGATTCTGTCATGTATTTCAATTATTCTCCATAGATAGTCATGTACTTATTGTCGGATTTATTAAATTCACTCTGGGGCTCTGTAGCGGAGGCAGCTTTGAGAAACCAAGCACAGACTAGGCGACAGCTTTGCCAAGCACTTGCACTCTATCCACCCTGGCCTTCTGGAGCTCCCAGTTGCTAGGTCTTTTAACTCCCCTCCCCATTCCCACACCGACCTGTCTGTCCTCAGCCTCCTCCATTGCCAGGATGAGGCCAAATTCAAACTAGAGTAACAGCACCTCATAATCCACCTGGGTAGTCTACAACCCAATTGCATGAACATTGATTTCTCCAATTTCAGGTAACCTGCTCCCCCTCTCTCTCCTCTTCCAATCTACCTAGTTCTTCTCATACCCTTCTTTCCAAACCACTCCCCCCCAAGACCCCACCACCCAGTTTCCTTCCCCTCCCTCACCCCACTCCATTGGCCCATCACCCACTACTCCTCTCCCACTGGGTCCTCTCCTGTGACTATTCCCATCTACCCACCCTTCCTCCCTCACTGGTTCCATGCTCCACCTTTCTTTCCTATTGGATTCCATCATCTGCAACCCTCTGTTGACTCCACCTATCACCTCCCAGCCTGTCACTATTTTCACCACCTGACTCCCTCGACCAATCAACCCCTCCTCACCTGGATCCACCTATCACTTGCCATTCCTTGCTCTAACCCCTCCCTTCACCTTTTTATACTGGCTATCTCCCCTCAACTCTTTCAGTCTACAGATGCTGCCTGACCTGCAAGATTCCTCCAGAGGTTTGTTTTATATTCCTGCTGCCTTCTTGACTAAATGTTCCACATCTGCAACCTTCTAGATCTGTGGAGAGTGAAGATGTAATATCCCCTGTGAGGGCCCCAGCAATCTCCTTCCTTGCCTCATAACAGCCTGGGGGTACATCTCATCAGGCCCTAGGAAGTTATCCACCTTTAAGCAGGCACGGTAGTGTAGCAGTTAGTGTAACCCTTTACAGCGCCAGTGACCCAGGTTCAATTCCGGCCACTGTCTGTAAGAAGTTTGTACGTTCTCCCAGTGTCTGTGTGGGTTTCCTCCGGGTGCTCCAGTTTCCTCCCACATTCCAAAGTCGTATGGGTTAGGAAGTTGTGGGCATGCTATGTTGGCGCTGGAAGTGTGGCAACACTTGCAGGCTGCCCCCAGAACACTCTACGCAAAAGATGCATTTCACTGTGTGTTTTGATGTACATGTGACTAATAAAGATATCTTATCTGATCTAAAACATCTAATATCATATTTTTAATTACATATTCTAGAATTACACTGTTCACCTTCCGGAATTCTTCAACTATAATGTCCTTCTCCTTTGTAAGAACAGATGAGAAGTTTTCATTTAAGACCTCATCTATGTCCTCTGGCTCCAAGTACAGATTGCCCTTTGGGTGTCTAATGGACCTGCTCGTTCCCTGTTTACCCTCTTGCATGTGCTTAAAAAAATGCTATGGGATTTTGCTTAATGTTGTCCACCAGTGATGTTTCATGCCCCCTCTTGGTTCTCCTATTTATATTTACATACCTGCCCCTGTACTTTTTATACAACTGATGGGTCTCCTCCATTTTCAGTTGCTTCCTTTCTGTTCCTTATCCAGCCATGAGTATCATGTGACATCAGTGTTCCTTAAACTTACTGCCCTTACCTTTCATCCTTCTGGCTACTCTCACTATTTTACTTTTAAATAACTCCCACTTGTCTGAAGTAGACTTACCTGAAAGTAGCTGCTCCCATTCATGCCTTATGATACTGAAATTGGCCTTCTCCCAATTCAGAACTTTAATTTCCGACCATCCTTATCCCTTACTATAACTACCTTAAAGCTTACAAAGTTACAGTCACAATTTCCAAAATGGTCTCACTCTGACATTTCAACCACTTTCCCAGTTATATATCCTGAAGATTAGATCCAATGCTGCCCCTTCCCTCGTAGTACTATCTATCTCTGTACTGCATGAAAAAGCTCTTCTAGATTCTCTTTAAAAATTCCAACCCATCAAAAGGCAATCCCACTTAACATAGGGGGAAGTTGAAATCCCATATTGATAAAACCCTATTATTTTTACACTTCCATGCAATTTGCCTATATATCTGCTCCTCTGTCTCTTGTTGGCTGATAGGAGGCTTGTAGTACATGTCCAGCAATGTGATTGCCCCCATTTTGTTTGTAATGAGAAGACATTGGGTCAACCAATCTCATATTAACTGGAGTTAAGAGGAATGAGAGGGATTTCATTTGAACAAAATTCTAACAGAGTTAGCCACAATGGTCACAAGCTGAGGGGTCAAGAACAAGGGGTTACAGTCTTGGGGATACAGGGTACAATATTTAGGAATGAGTCAAGGAGAAATTTCTTCACTCAGAGAGTGAACTTTTGGAACTCCGTACCACAGAATCAGTGTCAGCCAGGTCACCAAAAATATTAAAGGAAGAAGTAAATAGATTTACAGATACATGGGAAAAGAACAGGAAAATAGGTTCAACCATAATCACACTGAGTGGCAGAGCAGGCTCAGGGATGGAATGTTTCACTCCTTCTCCTATATTCTATATTTCTGTTTCATCCAAATCATTATTAAAGATTGCAAAAAGCTGGGTCCCAAGCACCAATCTGTGTGGCACCCCACCAGTTTCCCACCCAAAAATGAACAGTTTATTCTTACTCTGTGACTTCTGACCATCAACCAATCCACAATCCAAGTCACTCTATTGCTCCAAAACCCAGTGCGCTCTAGGTTTATAAGACGTGCAGATAGGATAGGTGAATTGGCCACTGTAAATTGCATCTAGTGTGGAGGTGAGTGGTAAAATCTGGGATGTTAATGATACCGTGGGAAAATAAAAAGGAATTAGTATAGAATATGTGTAAGTGGGTGTTTGATAGCACAGACTCGATGGGCAAGAGCTCTGTTTCCGTGCTGGGTACCAACATAAATCTATGAACCTCTTGTATGCCATTTTATCAAATACTTTCTGAAAATCCAAATTCACCACGTTTACTGATTCCTTTTGCTAGCTACATCCTTTAGATTTTACTATTCTAACTTACTCTTGGCCTGCTTCAATCATTCCATTCTCTGTAAAGTTATGCTCATCCAAAATTTTGCTGCCCATATTCTAAATCACATTGTTCACTCATCACACTATGCTTTCTGACCCATGTGGTCTTTGTACTATGTGAAACCTTGATTTAAAAATGATCACCCTTTTCTCCTGGCTTCACCCCTTCCCGTTTCTGTAATCTTCTCCAACTTTTGGCTTCTTGATCATCCCTGAATTTAAGAAATCCATCAATAGTAGCTATGTCTTCATCTGCCAAAACATCAGTCTCTGGAGATCCTTCCTAAATCTCTCCTTCCCTTTATTCTTACTCTTTTAAGATGCTCTTTCAAATCTAACATTGGAACAAATTTTTGGTTACCGGTCATCTTCCCTCATGGATTTGGTATGAAATTTTAGGAGGTTTTTCTAAGTCAGAAAGGCTGCATAAATATTAAGTTTTGTTGCTGTTGTTGTTTAGTTATTGCCTCTACAAATGTGACACCTCTGTGAAAATCCTTTTCAAACAGGCAGAAGGAAAACAGAGCTAAATTTTCCAGCTGCACCTGGTACAGATATGAAAGAGACAAATTATCAGAAATGTGTCTATGTTTTGACTGTAATGTCTTGTCCACAATTTCTGTGGGTGCATGCAGTGCATCTGGTATTTTCCAATAACTTGCTTGCAGAGTGTAAGAAATTTCCTCACAATAAAACTGCCTGTTGAAGCAATTACCATGTTTTCCACTCAGTCTTCTGGTATCAGAAGTCTAAACTCCAGTTTTTCCTGCTACCCAGTTGCCATTATCCACCCATTACTGATCAAGTACATACAGGATAAACCCAGGGATTAAAGTAGCATAAATCTCAAAAGAATGCATTTTGCATTTGCTCTATCACCTCCACATTTCAAGGCTTCTCCCAGTCCTATGTGAAAGCAGAACTTTCACCTGATGAACCACTGTCTTTCAACTCAATCTATCACATTACCTACAACTTACAAAGAACACTTTTAAATCTTATTTGTAATTAAATAAAATCATCCATTTTCTGCTATCTTAAATCACATGGGATCCATGGTGAATTGGTAAGTTGGATAAAAAATTGGCTTGGTCATAGATGACAGAGGGTAGTGGTAGAGTGTTTTTCTGACAGGACATTGGTGACCAGTGGTGATCCACAAGGATCAGTGCTGGGACCTTTGTTGTTTGTATTGTATGTAAATGATTTGACGGAAAATGCAGGTGGTCTGATTAATAAGTTTGCAGACAACATGAAAATTGGTGAAGTTGTGGATCATGAAGAAGGTTATCAAAAGATACAGCAGGATATAAATCAGTTGGAAATTTGGGCAGAGAAATGGCACTTATGGAGTTTAATCCATACAAGTGTGAGGTAATGCATTTTCGGAGGTTAAGTCCAATATGAAAGTATACGGTAAATGGCAGGATCCTTAGAAACATTGATGTACAGATGGATCTTGGGGTACAAGTCCAAAGCTCCCTGAAAGTGGCAACACAAGTAGATAGGGTGCTAAACAAGGCATGCAGCATGCTTGCCTTCATCATTTGGGACATCGAGTACAAAAGTTGGCAAGTCAGCTGTATAAAACTTTGGTTAGGCAACATTTGGAGTATTATGTGCTGTACTACCTCTAGTGTAAGAATCACACTAGAGGATGCAGAAGAGGTTCACCAGGATGTTGCATGGATTGGAGAGTAATAGCTACATGGAAAGGTTGGACAAACTTAGATTGTTTATTCTGGAGCGTCAGAGGCTGAGGGGTTGACATGATAGATGTATATAAAATTATGAGAGGCAGAGATAGGGTAGATAGTCGGAGTCTTTTTCCCAGGGTAGAAATGTCAAATAAAAGAGGGCATAGTTTTAAGATGAGAGGGGAAAGTTCAACGGAGATGTACAAGGCAAGTTTTTTTTACACAGAGAGTGGTAGGTTCCTGGAATGAGCTGCCAGGGAAGCTGGTAGAAGCAGATAGATTAGGCAAATTAGGGAAAGGTGTAAAAACAATAAGGTTGTTGTAGTGGGTGACTTCAACATCCCTTATATAGACTGGGACCTCCTTAGTGCAAGAGGTTTAAACGCGGCAGAATCTGTTAGGTGCATCCAGGAGGGTTTCGTAAATCAATATGTAGATAGTCCAACAAGAAGAAAGGCCATACTGGACTGGCATTGGGTAAGAAGCCTGGCCAGGTGACTGACCTGTCAGTGGGAGAACTGCTATGGAAGTGATCACAACTCCTTAAGTTTTAAAATAGCTATAGATAAGGATAAGTATGGACCTTGTGGGAGAGTACTAAATTAGAGCAGGGCAAATTACAAGAGTATTAGACAGGAACTAAGGAGAATCAACTGGGAACAGCTGTTTCTGAGCAAATCCACATCTGACATGTGGAGGGTGTTTAAAGACCAACTGTACCAAGTACAGGACAGGTATGTTCCAGGAAGAAGGAAGGACAAGGATGGCAAGGTAAGTGAACCTTAGATGATAAGAGAGGTGGTGAATTTAGTCAAGAAGAAAAAGGAAGCTTGTGTAAGCTTTAGGAAGCTAAAACCAGACAGAGCATTGACACATATGTTTTGGTCCTGTCCTCTTTTGGAAAAATATTAGAAAGATATTTTTAACATTATTTCAAATGTATTGAAGATTGATTTACAACCTCATCCTATCACTGCAATTTTTGGATTACCAAGGATAGAGTCTGGCCATCTATCTGCCTCTGCTAACCATATGATTGCCTTTGTTACCTTAATGGCCAAACGATCCATTTTGCTTAAATGGAAGGATCCAATATCCCCTACTACTTTTCAATGGTTCTCTCAAACTATATCATGTTTAAGCTTGGAAAAAATTAGGAGTGGTACTGTTGATCCTTCGCTTAAATTTGAGGAAGTTTGGAGTCCATTTATTCAATATTTTCACATGATATAGATCCCCTTGTAATAACCTTTCAACTTAGAGGAACGGAGTTGATGACATAATATTGCTCCGTTTCTACTGAGAAATTTTAGTCCTGTTTTTTTTTCTTTAGCTTAGTTTGGTTTGATATACTGTTTGTAAATTTTCTTATTGTTTTGGGGATTTTTTTTTCTTTCTTTTATATTTTATAATAAATCTTTTTCTTTCCTTTCTTTTATATTATATTAATTCACAAAGAGATTGTTGGATCTACAGATTTTTTTTATATACTTTATTGTTTTTTGTGATTATCCATGCCATGATTGTTCTTCTGATCTCTTTGTATTACATGTACAAACATTGATGTTATATATTAATCTGTATTAATTTGAAAACTAATAAAAAGATTGAAAAAGTAAAATCAAATGGAACCCTTGAGGGTTATAAAGAAGCCAGAAAAGAACTGAAGAAGGGAATTAGGAGAGCCAGGAGGGGCCATGAAAAGCCTTTGGCAAGTAGGATTAAAGAAAATCCTAAGGCATTCTATACATACATCAATAGCAAGAGGATAACTAGGGAGTGGGTAGGACCACTTAAGGATAAAAGAGGGAACATGTGCTTGGGGGTGGAAGATGTGAGAGAGGTCTTAAATGAGTACTTTACATCAATATTTACCAAGGAGAAAATCGTGGAAGTTAGAGAGATCAGTGTGGAGCATACTAATATGCTAGGGCATTTTGAGATAACAAAGGAGGTAGTGTTGGGTCTCTTAAAGAATATTAAGGTGGATAAGTCCCCATGGCCTGATGGGATGTTCCCCAGGTTATTGAGAGAGGCAAGAGATGAGATTGCTGGGGAATTGCCCAAGATCCTCATATCCTCTCTCTAGCCACAGACGAGGCCCCAGAGGACTGGTGAGTAGCTAAGGTTGTTCCTTTATTCAAGAAGGGAAATAGGGATAATCCTGGAAACTATAGACCGGTGAGCCTCACGTCAGTGGTTGGGAAGTTACCAGAGAGGATTCTTAGGGATAGGACTTATGAGCATTTGGAAAACTATAACCTAATTAGGGACAGTCAGCATGCTTTGTGCAGGGCATGTCGTGTCTCACTAACTTGATTGTGTTTTTCAAGGAGGTGACAAAGGTGATTGATGAAGGTGGAGCTGTGGATGTTGTCCACATGGATTTAAACAAGATCCCTCATGGGAGGCTCATCCAGAAGATTAAGATGTATGGGATCCATGGCGAACTAGCCATTTGGATTCAGAACTGGCTTGCCCATAGAAGACAAATGGTAGTGGGAGATGGGACTTATTCTGGCTGGAGGTCTGTGACCAGTGCTGTTCTGCAGGGATCCGTACTGGGACCTCTGTTCTTTGTGATATATATAAATAACCTGGATGAAAACATAGATGGTTGGGTTAGTAAGTTTGCAGACGATACAAAGATTGGTGGTGTTGTGGATAGTGTAGAAGATTGGCAAAGGATACAGCAGGATATAGATCAGTTGCAGATGCAGGCAAATAGATGACAGATGGCGTTCAACCCAGCCAAATGTGAAGTGTTGCACTTTGGGTGATCAAATGTAAAGGGACGGTACACCTATAGTGGTAAGACTCTTAACAGTGTTGATGTGCAGAAGTCCATAGCTCTCTGAAAGTGGTTACGCAAGTTGATAGGGTGTTAAGAAGGTGTATGGTGTGCTTGCCTTTATTAGTTGAGGGACTGAATTCAAGAGTCAGGAAGTTCTGTTGCAGATTTATAAAACTCTAGTTAGGCTGCATCTGGAGTATTATATTCAATTCTGGTTGCCCTATTACAGGAAGGATGTGGAGGCCTTAGGGAGGATGCAGTAGAGGTTTACCAGGATGCTGTCTAGATTAGAAAGCATGTGCTATAAGGAGAGGTTGGACAAACTTGGGTTTTTTTTGGAGCGGCAGAGGCTGAGGGGAGATCCCATAGAGGTTTATAAGATTATGAGAGGCATAGATAGTGTGGACAGCCGGTATCTTTTTCCCAGGGTTGAAATATCTAAGACCAGAAGGCATGTATTTAAGGTAAGAGGGGGTAAGTTCAGAGGAGATGTGCAGGCCAAGTTTTTTACACAGAGTGTGGTGGATGCCTGGAATGTGCTGCCAGGGGTGGTGGAGGCAGATACGACAGAGGCATTCAAGATGCTTTTAGATAGGCACATGAATGGAGGGATATGGACATTGAGTAAGCAGTAGAGAATAGTTTAGTTTGACATTTGATTATTAATTTAATTAGTTCTGCACAACGTCGTGGGCCCAAGGGCCTGTTTCTGTGCTGTACTGTTCTGTGTTCTATATGATAGCAACATTTAAGAGGCATTTAGGCAGACACATGAACAAGCAGGGAATGGAGGGATACAGACCATATGCAGGCAGATGGGATTAGTTAGACTGGCATCATGGTCGGTACAGACATGGATGGCCCAAGGGCCTCTTCCTGTGTTGTACTTTCCCATGTGTCTATGTATGTTCCATGTTACACAGTATTTTCACGAGCATGCAAATTAATTTTTATTTCAATAAACCAGACAACCCAGGGCAACTTGTCTTTGCACAAACATACTCAGATATTAAATCAGTAAGACTATTTGCTCATTATGATAGGCAGTTCAGGTAGCCGAGTTTTAATCTCATTCAGATGGATTAATTGAAACTACTAAATATAATTAACTTATAATCATGTTATGGAAAGACAGTGCCTTGATAATTTCCAACAGATTTATGTGTGTTGAATAGTTGACTGTGAATTCAGTTAATAGGCATGCTCAACCACTTCACAGAACACTTTGATCCCTTGTGCCCCAGCAGCCAAGAATTTACTTTTGTCTGCAGTGTAAGGTCATCATTTAAAGCAGAGATTAGAAGCAGAGCAAAGTTAAGCCCATGTGGCAGGTTTTAGTGTCAGAGAAGCCTATCCCCATGTTTGTATTTGAGCAGAAACAAAGGGCACCGGACCACAAAATCAGGCAGCATCAGTTCTGCCTAATTCTAGTCCATCTTAACTATTCAGTCGGAGCCTTCTTCTCTTAAAGGCATATGGAATGCTTGCTTTCATTAATTGAGGTATAGGAGTCAAGAATTTGTGGTGCACCTCTATAGAACTCTGGTTGGGCCGCATTTAGAGTATAGCATGCAATTCTGGTCACCAAACTATAGGAAGGATGTCAAGGCTTTAGGGAGGGTGCAGAGGAGGTTTACTAGGATGCTGCCTGGATTAGAGGGCATGTGCTATCAGGAGAGACTGGACAAACTTGGGCTCTTTTCTCTGGAGTGACGAAGCATGAGGGGTGATCTGTTGGAAGTGTATAAAATTATGAGGGGCATAGATAGGGTGGACAAGCAATATCTTTTTCCCATTATTGAGCGATCCGATACCAGAGGGCATGCATTTAAGGTGAGGGGGGTAGGTTCAGAACAGACGTAAGGGGTAAGTTTTTTTACTGAGAGAGTGGTGAATGCCTGGAATGTGTTGCCTGATAGGGTGGTGGAGGCAAATTCATTGGGGGCTTTTAAGAGGGGCTTGGATAGGCACATGAATGAGAGGAAAATGGAGGGATATGGGCATTCTGTAGGTAGGAGGGATTAGCTATGTTGGCACAACATTGTGGGCTGAAGGGCCTGTTCTGTGCTGTACAGTTCTATGTTCTATGTTCTAAAGCAACACTCAAATTCAGAAGAAGGGCTTGCAGGACATAACTCCACGCTATAGTCAGGATGTAAACTGAAGTGTTCGGACTGATTTTTCTTCAATCTAATTTATCTAACATGGGATCTATCACACAGCCAAACAGGCCCTTCAGCCTATTGAGTACATGTGGACCATCAAGCACCCCTTTATACTAATCCTACACTAATTCCATTCTCCCTACTTTCCTGTCCACTCCGCACCCCCCCCTCCACCCCACCACGCCCCCTTTAGAACAGAGATGAGGAGAAATTTCTTTAGCCAGAGGGTGGTGAATTTGTGGAATTCATTGCCACAGACAGCTGTGGATGCTATGTCATTGGGTATATTTAAGGCGGGGGTTGATAAGTTCTTGATTAGTAAGGGCATCAAAGGCTATGGGGAGAAGGCAGGAGAATGGGGTTGAGAGGGAAAAATAAATCAGCCATGATCAAATGGCAGAGCAGCCTTGATGGGCCAAACGGCCTAATTCTGCTCTTATGTTTTATGGTCTAATTCACTCTGCTCACATCCAACTGTATTTTGAATGCTCCTGGTATATCTGTCCTTATTTTATCTGTCAGGTTGTTTCAAATGTTTATTGCCTTTAAATTTTTAGCATACATTACAATGTTAAATTTCCTTTCCATGTTTTGCTGTGCTCTCTGTCTGATTAATATTTAAGTATTTTTCGTGGCATACATTATCCATATTATTTAATATTTACCCAAACCAATGAGGCCACATTTTGGTCACCATCTTTCGCTACACTAAATGCTTTAGTCCCTTGTCATAGCTAATCCTTTTTAGCTTCTTGTTCTTCATCGATTCAGGTGGGGTCTTTTTTATAATGTGGTAACCGAGCTTGTCTGTCCTACTCCAGGGCTATGTTCTCTTAAGAACTTGAATCAGCAAGATGACATTAGGAAAAGGGGAGGTGCGGGTCTAAGCCTTCATAGTGCACAAAAGCTAATGAAACAGGAACTGGAGTCAGCCACTCAGCCCTTCTAATACCCTCCTATGTTCTGTAAGATCATGGCTAATCTTATATTTCGACTCCTCATTTCTGTATTATTCATAGTCTTTGATTTTTAAAAACCTACCAGCTCCTCTCTTAAACTTCAATGATTGAGCATCTACATCCTTTTGGGGTAGAAAATTCCAAACATTCAGTGCTAAATGGTGAAGCCCTTAATCCGGACTTGGAATTTGGAATTTGGAATTGCTTTATTATCGCCACATGTACCGAGGTACAGTGAAAAACTTGTCTTAGGGAAAACTTGTCTGATGACATGACCCACAGTTCTTCCGGGTCAAGGGAAATACCCACCCAGCATCTATCTTATCAAAACACAATTGGAATTTTATGTATTTCAAGCAGATGTCTTCTTTCTCTTCTAAACTCGAGGAAATAAAGCCCTGGTGTTCTCAACACACCCCCAGTGTTCTCCTCCCACACACACTGCCCTATCCACCTAGTTTGCTTCTCCCTTTGTTAGCCTTTCCCATTCACACACCCTCCAAACCTGGTTCCATCTGTCCATCATCCCTTCCCCATTCAGTTCCACCTATCACCTCCCAGCCTCTATCCGAAACCCATCCCCCCTCCCCTAATATTTCCGTACACTGGCAATTTTTCCTATTCCTCTCAGTCCTGACACAGGGTCTCGACCCGAAGAATTGACTTGTTTATACCTTTCGTCTCCACAAATGCTGCTTGACTTGCTGAGTTCTTCCAGTGTCTCATTTTCTGGTCTAGTCAATCTCTCTTTATAAGACAATCCTCCACATCCCAAGAATCAGTCCACTGAACCTTAGTTGCAGCCCCTCTAAGGCAAGTTCTCTACGTAAAGAGATCAAAACTGTGTAGATTGTTCTAGGTGTGGTAGCATTGAGGTCTTTTGAGGAGTCATATCTTGGTCTATTTAGTTAGTTTGGGTCCTGTATTCAGGGTTAATCTGTTTTGTGAAAAATGGAATTCCTTGCATCAATATGCCAGTTTCAGTATAAGCAAGCCAAGTGTGGTCTAAACAGATTTTATGAAGTCTTGGCACAACCCAGAAGAACATGGATTTCCTCTTCATGTCCAAGATAAACATTGCTTCGCAGGCACAAAGGAAGAAAAAGAGCAGAAATGAATTATATGTGGCACCTCCTCACTCCTGCATCCCCACACATCCCACTCTCTCCTACACCACCCCAAGCTCTCAATCCACCATCGACACTAACTTTTCTGTGGATTTCTAAATGTAACTGCTCCTATTTTTCAGACGATAAGGAGATGGGAGAGTGCAATTTATTTTGCATTATATTACTGAACAAATATTCCTTATCTAACCTCATGGGAGATCTCTGAAAGAAATTCTGCCGAGCAGTTAAATTTCACCTACTTTTGTTGTGGCTTTTAGTGCAAACACCCATTTGGATCCCTAGACGAAAAGTCATGAAATTGGCTAACAAGACATTTGAAGCAGTGCTAGGGTGGTTGTATGTAGAAGCATGTGCTAAAAGTAGACTTGTGTGGTTCCCAACGGAACTACACTCAACTGAATGATTGAATGATGAATGATTCACTGCAGCTGCCACCAGTTTGCAGCACAACAATCTGCCAGAGAGGAGCAGCACACATTATAGCAGAGAAAGGCTACAAGGGAGAGGGAGAGGAAATCAAAATTCACTGAGAGGTACTTGAAAGTTCTGGTTATTGAAATGTATGCCTGGGGGAAATTCTGGTGCATTGAGTCATGTGTATGTGTGAGTGTGCGTTTATGCATGTGAATATGTTTGCTTCTGTATGTGTGTGTATATATGAGTGTGTGTTAATATCCGTATGTGTGTATAAAGTTTTTGTGTGTGTATGTGCTTGTGTCTGTATCTGCATGTGTATTAGTATCCATATGTGTATAACTATATATATATATAGAAAGTATGTGTGTGTGTGTGTGTGTATATATATATATATGAGCATGTGTTTGTATGTCTGTATCTATGTGTGTACATATGAGAGTGTGTGTATGTTTGTGTGTGTGATGAGGAGAGGAAGGTGGGAGATGGAGATTCACCAGGATCATAATTAGAAGAGCCATACAGGAATTGGGTCATTTTATAACTTCCAGGAGTGAGAATTCACATAGAACGAAGCAAAGTTGTAGGAAATGTCATGCTCTCATAGGGTGTATTATGGTGAGCTGCTCAGCACTAGAAGTCTGGACTTTTATCCACTTATATACACACTCACACACATACACTCACACACGCACACACACACTCACACACACACACACACACACACACACACACACACACACACACACAAACACTCACACACATACACACTTTCAATCACACAACTTGTCAATCCATCCACACCACGTATACCCCACCTTCAGCCCACCATTACCATTGTACCTCACACAGATGTCAAGTCTCCAAATTTAGATTCTTAAAAAGGTCACTCAGACATGGTAGTGTAGCGATTAGCGCGACACTATTACAGCGCCAGCGATCGGGGTTCAATTCCCGTCACTGTCTGTAAGGAGTTTGTATGTTCTTCCGTGTTTGCGTGGGTTTTCTCTGGGTGCTCCAGTTTCCTCCCACATTGCAAAGATGTACAGGTAGGTTAATTTGTGTTTAAATTGGGTGGTGCGGACTCTTTGGGCCGGAAGGGCCTGTTACCAAGCTGTAAATAAATTTTTTTTTTAATTTTAAAAATTTAAAAAGATTATCATCTCCTCTATTGAGGTTAAGGCAACAATGAATAGGATAGAGGTCATGATTGGTTCTTGAGTTCAGTCTCACAAGGCTGGAAATCACAAATTCTCCTCCACTTGGGCAGAGGGGCCAGCTATGTCCAAGCCTCCTCGAGTGCAAGTGAGAAAGGCAAACTGCCAGGTATGCTCACTATCATTATTTAATTGTGATTGCTATATTCACTTTGATTTAATCAACAGTAAACACTGTATTTACCAACTGCACTGCTGCATGACTAGAAAGATGTTATGTCCATAGCTTCCATTTGCAACCAACTACTGCTTGTCTTTGCGTGGCATCATTAACTACATTCTCTGGTCTCCACTGCTGCACCTAGATTTGATGACAGGTGAGTGACTGCTCAGGGTAACACTGCGTTCCATACAGAGTGGGCAGGGCAGAGAATTCAAGAGCAAAGACAAAGTTCAGAGGGCCAAGCAACACTAACCTTACATTGCTGCCAACACAACTCACACCTACAATTTCCATGGCTACTTCATCTAATGGGAACAGAGTATGGATAGATGGTATCCCTCCTCCTCTCCATGCTTGCTCCCTGTTTATAGTGTGCAAGCTTTTCCTGGAAAAGTGAAGGGAGAGTGTGCTTCAAGCTTATGAGTAACTGTGGATCAAGTATAATAACGTAGTACATCTGTGACAAACTGAAGTATTGTGAGGACTGTAGTGAACAGTGTTAGTTTGTGATTGTCGTAAAGCTGTTGTGAGAACAGTAGTGTAGCAAGTAATAGTGAGGAGAGAAATGGAGGTTATTGTGAAGGCATTGTGAAGGAAGCTGTGTAAGGACACAATGAAGAGATTTTCTGAGGACAGTAGTGAAGAATTAATTGTGATGACAACACTGAAGAGGTTGCTGTGTGTCAGTAGTAAGGAGGTCATTCTGAGGACAGTAATGGGAGCTTGGAAGGATTGTTTATAAGATTTACTTCCAAAAGATATGGAATTTCATTGCAATGATGTATTGTTCATGAACTACATCATTGCCAGTGAGAGGGCTTTCCTTGCCTGACTCAACAAGGTCATAATAGCAAGGTTTTGCAAAGAAGTGTAATTTAAAGCTTTTGCCACATGTTCTAGGAGTAGTTCGTTTCAGTTGCAATGGTTTAGTTGACTGAGGAAAGATGGAGATACTGGGGATATTCAACAGCTCCCGAAAATTAGCGGGAGGACGGCAAATAACCCTGGCCCATTCACTGAAGTGCAGGCAGCATGTCTACTTTGTCTTGCCTGCTCAATTCAATGACAGTAGCACAAGCCAGCATTAACTGCCCTGACTATTAGGTGGACACATCCTCATTGAGGCAACGTTGTGAATGGCCAGCACCAATTAGACTGCATTACTTTATGCCAGCCTGGATCTTGTGCATTAAGTCTGGAACTGGTGCTTCAAGCATTCAGGAACTGAAGCTGTTGGGTGATGATGCAAACTACCCCATCATGAGAAAATGTGAGCTCTACAGTTTTCAGACTCTTTACTGGAGGCCTTGATGGAGGAGACTGAAAGGAGGATATCTAATTACTTTTTTTAACTTTCTTTCCCAGTTCTGGTGAAGGGTCTCTGACCTGGAAAATTAACACTGTTTCTCTTTCCACTGATGCTACCTGACCTGCTGAGTGTTTCCAGCATCTTCTGTTTATTATTTCAGAATGTGTCTGCAGTTTCTTTGATTTTCTGATATCCAAGGAGGCTCTCAAGACACACACTCAGAAGGCAGTGGGAACAAACAGCCATTGTGGTAAATGATCTGAGTCAAACCTGAGGAACTGTATACAGTGATACAAGACCTCACATAAACAGACAAGGCCAATAAACCAGTCACCAACAAATGTTATACCCAGCCACTATACCATTAATCTTAGTCACTGCTTCATTCATCACAACCCCATCATTCAAATACTGACAATCGCACACTGAAACACTGGGAAGTCTGTCAGAAAGCTTCCATTCTCTGTCAAGAACATGGAAGGGTCCAGCACTGACCTGTCATGGGGCTTTTAATGATGATGAGGTACATGAGCAATGATAATATTTTGGAACGTTGAGAAAAGAAGGATGAAGCAGAGACCTTAAGGAGTTTTAAAATAATTCAGCAGGGGGTTGAGCACAGCAACATAGCATTAAAAAGGGAAAAATAACTTGTGGAAAGGATTGGGAGAAATAAATAGCACCAGAACAAGAAAATGAGAACTATTGGACAAAGACTGACTTTGACAGAGCAGATGAAATTCAGTGATAGGTTGACAGTGCATATATGACACAGGAAATATAATTATCAAGGTTGTTGAACCACAGATACAATTAACCATGTGAGATTACGATGTATTGGCAATAGCGGAGATCTGACTGAAAACAAGGGCAGGAATAGGAATAGGTAAGGAGTATAATGTGGAAAAACATGATACGTTCCATTTTGGTAAAAGTTAAATAATAAGTATATTGTCCAAATGGTGAAAGAATGCAGAGCTCTGAGATGCAAAGGAAACTGTCGTTCCCAGTGCATAATTTATATTATGTATGTATGTATGTATGTAAGAGATAAGATTTCTTTATGGGCAAGTATAGCAAGTAATTGGGAAAGCTAACAGAATATTATTGCTTATTTCTAGAGGAACTAAATATAAAAGTTGGGAGGTTATGTAGGTCACTGGTGAGACTACATCTGGAAGGCTGTGTACCATCTTGGTCTCCTCATTTAAAGAAGAATATTAATCAATCAGAAGCGATTTAGAGAAGGATTACTAGACTGATATTTGGAATGGGCAAGTTATCTTATGAGGAAACATTAAACAGACTAGGCTTGCATCTGCTGGGGTTCGTTGAAGTGTGTGAGATCCTGATGGACTTGATGGGGGAGATGTGGAGAAGATGTGATCCATAGAACCAGGAGAGAGGCAGTTTAAAAATAAAGGGTTGCTCATTTATTCAAGATAGGGTTGAGGTGCAAATTTTTCTCTCAGAGGGTCATGAATCCGTGGAACTCTCTTAAAGGGCAGTGGAAGCAGAGTTTTTGAATCTTTTTTCTTGATAAGCGAGTGAGTAAAAGATTACCAAGAATGGAGAGGAAAGTGGAGTTGAGATTATAACAAATCAGTTTATCAAATGGTTAAGGGATCTCAAAGTGCTGAGTGGCCTATTCTGTTCCTTATTTGTATATTCATATGTAAGGGAGGAAAGAAAGGGGAGTGGCTGCATTGCTTATGGTGAAGAGGGAATGTCCTGGGACAATCAAAGATAGAATCTCACTGTCTGGAATTCAGAAGCAATAGGCATGCAGTACTGGGACTACTGGGACTATTCTATAAGTCACCAGTTGCAGGAATGATATTGAGGAGGAAACTTTCAGGGAAATTGCATGGGTGTGTAAATACCATACAGTAGGAGATAATCAGGAACCTTAACTGTCCTAATAGAGACTGGAATAGCAATAATATTAGAGTCAAAAAGGAAGAGAAGTTTCTGAAGTATGTTAAGGGGAATTTAATTGATCAATAGGTTTCTTACCTGAGAAGGAAGGACAACTTGTTGAAATTTGTTCTGGGAATTTACACACAAATATCAATAGGGGAACATAGAGGAAACAGCAATTATCATATCAAAAGGTTGAGAATAGTCAAGAAAAGGGTGTAGACCACTCCAAGGTGAAAATTGGAGAAGGGTGAGTTTCAATTGATGAGGAGAGGTATATTGAATTCAGATCTTTACAGGCAAAAATATTTTAAAAATAGGAGGCTTTTAAAGTGGAGATGTTTAAGCTACAACCATGAGGAACAAGAGTAGGGAAATTGAAACATGACCTGAACCACCTGTATTACAGAGAGTAAAGCAGAGTAGAAAGAATGAGCACATGACAGATGCCAACATGTTAACATATGTGATAAACAGGCTCATTACAGAAAGTTCAAAGGGGAAATAAGAGAAACTTGGGGAAACCACGAGGAAGATTGGCAGCAAACGTAAAAGGAAATGCAGAAATATTCCACAGGCACGTGAATAGGAAAGGATTTCTAAGGGAAGAAGTGAGGCTGATCAGGGACCAAAAGCAAATATACCTGTGGAGGCAGAAGGCGTGGCTGAAGTACCAAATGAATATCTTACGTCAGTCTTTAACAAGAAGGGAGATGCTGCTGGAGTCTCAGCAAAGGAAGGTGCAGGTGAGCTTCTGGATGGGCTAAAAATTGATGAAGAGGACATAATAGAAAGGCTAAAATAAAAATAGAAAAAGCTGCAAATACTCAGTAGGTCAGGTCACATCTGTGGGGAGAGAAACAGAGTTAACACTTCAGGTGGAAAACCCTTCATCAGAAAGGCTAGATACACTTAATGTCTTCAGCCAGACAATAGTGAATCTACAGAGTTCATTGCCACAGAGGCCTGTGGAGGCGAATTCACTGAGTATATTTAAGGCAGAGATTGATTTGTTCTTGATTGGTAAAGGGGCTAAAGGTTACAGGGAGAAGGTAGGAGAATTGGGTTAAAAAAAATCAACCATGAATGAATGGTGGAGTAGACTCAATGGACCAAATGGCCTAATTCTGCTCCTATATCTTATAGTCTTCTAAATCACCAGATGATACGCGTCCCAGGTTGCTGAGGGGAGGAAATTGCAGGGGCCCTGACTGTAACCCCAGACATCTATAGATTCAGGGTGGAGCCAGATAATTAGAACATGAACAGAAAATACCAGAAATATTCAGCAAATCAGGTAGCAGCAGAGCAGAACTTCTTCAGGGTTGGCGTTCCTGGAAGAGAATTGGCAGTGAACTTAACAGTAAATGAAAATCAAAAAAAATGTAAATGTTGGAAATCAGAAATAGAAGCAAAAGGTGCAGGAAACATTCAGCAGGTCAGACAGGATTGGAAATTACAAACGTTATACACTTATTCAAAAAAGAGTACAGGTCCCCCCAAGTTACAGCAGGGTTCTGTTCCTGTGAACCATTCGTAACCCAGACAATTTGCAAGTCAGAAAAGTGGCCGCAAATTGGGTTTCCAAGCAGCAGATGTTGTCTGCAGTCCTGCAGCAGCCGGCAAGTTCATCCCACTGGTCTTCCAAATGCTCATTTGTATATACAGAATGTACATACATTGGGCATTCGTAACCTGGGGTGGGCCTGTATATGGATAAACCCAGCTACTACAGACTAGTCAGTTCATTAATCAAGAATCAGGAGAATAATTAGCAATCACTTTGTATTGGTATTGGTTTATTATTGTCACTTGTATCGAAGTACAGTGAAAACCTTGTCTTGCATACTCTTTGTACAGATCAATTCATTACACAGTGCATTGAGGTAGTACAGGGTAAAAACAATAACAGAATACAGAGTAAAGTGTCACAGCTACAGGGAAGTGCATTGCAGGTAGACAGTAAGGTACAAGGTCATAACAAGGTAAATTGTGAGGTCAAGAGTCCATCTCATCGTATAAGGGAACCATTCAATAGTCATCACAGCTGTCCTTGAGCCTTGTGGTTTGTGCCCTCAGGCTCCTGTATCTTCTGCCTGATGGGAGAGGGGAGAAGAGAGAATGACCCGGGCGGGTGGGGTCTTTGATTATGCTGGCTGCTTCACCAAGGCAGCGAGAGGTATAGACAGAGTCCATGGAGGGGAGGCTGGTTTCCGTGATGTGCTGGGCTGTGTCCACAACTCTGCAGTTTCTTGCGGTCCCGGGCAGAGCGATTTCCATACCAAGCCATGATGCATCCAGATAGGGTGCTTTCTATGGTGCATCGATAAAAGTTGGTGAGTGTCAAAGGGGACATACCGAATTTCTTTAGCCTCCTGAGGAAGTAGAGGTGCAGGTGACCTTTCTTAGATATGTGTGGATTGATTCAAGAAAGTCAGCATGGAATTGTTAAAGGAAATTGTACCAAACTAACTTTATAGAACTTTTTGGTCAAATTTAATGAAATTTAATGCTGAAAGATGTGAAATGCTACATTTTGGTGAGAAAAATGAAAAGAAGCAATGTATAGTAGAGGACGCATTTTTCAAAGGGATATGTGAACAGAAAATTCTGGGCACATATGTGCATCATTCATTCAAAGAGCCTGGGCAGTTGAGAAAGTGGTTCAAAAACATACAAGATGTTGAACTTTATGGAAAGAGACAAAGAGCAAAGAAGTCATGATGAACTTATTTAAAACAGAGAACATATATCATAGAACATAGAACACAGAAACAGGACGGCACAGGAACAGGCTCATCAGCTCACTATGTCTGTGCCACCCATGATGTCAGTCTAACTAATCCCATCTGCCTGTATGTGGTCTGCACCCCTCCATTCCTTGCCTGTGCATATGTCTGTCTAAATAGCTCTTAAACGTAGCCATCATATCTGTTTCTACCACCTCTCCTGGCAGCCCATTCCAGGCACACACTACTCTCTGTGTAAAAAAACTTGCCTTGCACAACTCCTTTAAACTTTCACTCTCTCACCTTAAACTTACGCCCCCTAGTATTTGACATTTCCACCCTGAGAAAAAGAATCTGACTATCCAACTTATCTACGTCTCTCATAAGAACATTGAACATTACAGCACAGTACAGGCCCTTTGGCCCATGATGTTGTGCCAACATTTTATCCTGTTCTAAGGTCTATCTAAGACCCTTCCCTCCCACATAGCCCTCCATTTTTCTATCATATCATTTCTATCATAACCAAAAGTGAGAACCAAAAGAGACACAAGGAAAAATGTTTTACACAGTGACTGGTTAGGGTCTGGAATTCACTGCCAGGAGCAAGTAGTGGAGGCAGATTCAATTGCACTGTTGAAAAGAGATCTGGACAAATAGCTGAAAGGAAAGAATTTGCAAACTCATGTGGAGAAAGCAGGAGGAGTGGAACTAGCTCAAATGCTCCCACATGGAGCTAGTATTGATTCCTTTCATGTTGGAATCATCCTGTGGTTCACACAAAGGGAAATGAATGTGCAGAACACAGCGTAGGATATCAAAGGTGACAAATAGTTTTGGCAAATTCAAAATCGAGCTAACTTTGTTTTTAGACAGATGAACCAATTGGCATTATGAAATAGGATATGGTATCAATGTGTGACTAGTTAAATAAACTACAATAGCCTTTTCTGATCCTATATATTCTCATGTACCTATTAGAAACAAGCTCTCCTGCAAATAAAATTTTGTTTCAGCTAGTTCATTCACAGAGAAGAAAAAGTTTTTTATTATTTTAATGCCTTGGCACTAATCAATGAGAGTGGACTTTGATCCACACGTTTCAAAGAAATGAAATGTGTGCAGATTCTGCAATGGACTTGGAAATCAGTCCATCATTGTATGGCAACAGGTAAAGCTGCTGCCTCACAGCTTCAGCGATTTGGGTTCAAGCCTTACCCCCGGTGCTGTGCATGTGGAGTTTGGGTTTCCTCTGGGGGCTCTGGTTTCCTCTCACATCCTGAAGAATCGCAGGCTAGTAAATTAATTTGCAGTCATAAATTACGCCAATATGTTGAAGAGTGATAGACTCTGGAGGCAGCTGATGGGAATATGGGGAGAGTAGTGTAGGATAAGTGTAAATAGGTGCTCGTTAAATGGCAAGGACTCTGTAGGCCATGAGGCCTGATGCTCAACTGCAGATTTAACCCTCAAAAGTACTCCATTTGCTATGGGAAATCTGTGTCTTCTTCCTTGATACTTAATTTCTGTTTAGTTAGTTTGTATTGCCAAGAAACACCAGCATTAAATACGTGACACAAGTTGCTTGCTAATTGTCTCTTCCTGCATCTGGCTGTATAGCAGAATAAATATGTGGGTAAATTGAGTTGATTTTCTCAGTTAATCCAAAGCCAAACAAAACTTAACATCACTCATGTTCAACTGTTTAATGGGTAATAGGATAACTGATAAATCCTCTTTAATTTAAAAACAATTTCAAGCTGGGTTTAAATGAATGGCAATTCTGTTGAAAATATGATGGTTTCAAATGATCTTGTGGTGCCTTTAAATATGATTACTTGTACCAAGAAAGACCAGATTAGGCTGTAAGATATATTGTTCCATCAATTAAATCAGTGACAGGTAAAATACTGTTTCTCTTAGAGTTTTGTGAGCATCTTTAATTTTTTTAAAAGTCACTAACTTTTATGTACTTTGTATTAATCAAGGAAAAATCATCTGTAGAAATAAAATCATAATTGCTGGAAATGCACAGTAGGTCAGGCAGCATCTGTGGAGAAAGAAGTAGAGTTGATGTTTCAGGTCTGAAACTGGAGAAGCAAAAAAATGTGTTTTAAGGTGCAGAGGGGGAAGCAGAATTTCAATGATTGGGAGAAGGGAGGAGACTAGGGTTGTCTGGGAGGCACAATGCTTTTGGAGCTGCCTAAATAATAGATGGATAAGAGCAGTTACAAAGAGAATTAGGATAAGATAAGATATCTTTATTAGTCACATGTACATCAAAACACACAGTGAAATGCATCTTTTGCATAGATTGTTCTGGGGGCAGCCCACAAGTGTTGCCACGTTTCCAGCGCCAACATAGCATGCCCACAACTTCCTAACCCGTCCGTCTTTGGAATGTGGGAGGAAACTGGGAGCACCCAGAGGAGAGACACAGGGAGAACTTACAAACTCCTTACAGACAGTGGCCGGAATTGAACCCGGGTCGCTGGTGCTGTAAAGCATTAAGCTAACCGCTACACTACCGTGCCTCATGTGGTAAAGTAAAGAACATGCTGCAACAATGAGAGGCAGAACATAGCAACCTGAAACATAAGAGAATGCTGGAAAAACTCAGCAAGTCAGGCGGCGTCTGTGGTGAGAGAAAAAAGGATAACCTTACATCAGAAATGGCCTCTTCTGAAAGAAACAGGAAGATCTGATTATGTGAAGTTGTTGAATTCAATATTGAATCCCAAGGACTGCAACCAAGATGAATGTGTTGTTCCAAAGGGCTTTGTTGGCCACAACACAAGAAAATAGGAATAAGAGTAGGCCTTCAAGCCCTTCAAACCTTCCCCGCTATTTAATACGATCATGGCTGATCTATGCTGATCTCAACTCCTGTTCTATGCCATTTCTCTATGCCCCTCTATTCCTCAACCTGTCAAATATTTATCCACCTCTGCTTCAAACACTTCTAATAATCAAGCTTCCTCCAGCCGCCATGGCAGAGAATTCTAAAGATCTGCCACCTTATGTCAGAAGAAATCTTTATATCCCTCAGTCTTAAATGGCTGGCCCCTTATCTTGTAATTATGTTGCCTATTTTGAGACTTACTCGCTAATGGAATCATCCCAGCATCTACCCTGTCAAGCCCTCTTCGGATCTTATATATTTGAATAAGATCACCCCTCATTCTTATAAACTCCAAGGAATACAGGCTCCAACTATTTAGTCTTTCTTGGCAGGACAACCCTCTCATCCCAGGAATCAGCCTGGTGAATCTCCTTGGCAATGCGTCCAATGTTAATGTATGTTTTTAGGTAAGCAGGCGAAAACTGTATGCTGTATTCCAGGTGAGACCTCACCAACACCCTGTCCAACTGCAACAAGATTTCCCTATTTTTAAATACCAATCCCTTTGAAAAATGCCATTTTCCTTCCAGCTTTTAGTGGTGTGTGCACCGGAACACTTAGATCCCTCAGTACTTCACTGATTTGCAGTCTCCCTCCAGTTAGATAATAATCTGCCCTTTGATTTCACTTACCAAAATGCATGACCTCACACTTCCCCACATTAAACTCCATTTGCCAGTCTTTTGCCCACTCACTCAAACTATCTCTATTTTGTTGAAGCATCTCAGTATCCTTATCACAACATGCCCTTCCACCTCCTGTTGTATCATCGGCACATTTGGATATCTTACATACTGTTCCTTCCTCCAGGTCATTAATGTAAATAGTGAACAACTGCAGGCCAAGAACTGATCCCTGCAGTATTCCACCAGCTACCTCCTTCCAGTCTAAAAAGGACCCATTTATTCCAACTCTCTGTCTTCTATGAAACAGCCAGTTTTCAATCCATTCCTCTAATACTATGGGATTTTAATTTATGCACCAGACTCTTATTCAGCACTTTGCAAATGTCTTTCGGAAATCTAAGTGCACTACATCTACAGGTTCCCTACCTACAGTCTCCCTGTTATATTCTCAAAGAATTCGAGCTAATTTGTCAACCATGATTTACCTTTCATAAAACCATGCTGACTAGGTTTAATCATATGCAACATTCTTAAGTGATTAGTTATTTCCTCTATGATTCTTGACTCTAGCAAATTTCCACTAATAGCTGTTAAACCAACTAGCCTGTAGTTTCCTGTTTTCTGCCTATCTCTTTTTTTGAACATGGGAGTCTCATCAGCTGTTTGCTGATCTTCTGGTACCCTCCTGGAGTTCGACAATTTATGAAAATTTTCAACCAATGGGTGCGCTGTCTCTGAAGCCACTTCCATTAAAACCCTAAATTGCAGTCCACCGGCTCCTGGCAACTTGTCCACCTTTAGCCCCCTGAATTTGTCTAATAATTTATCCCTTGTAATTGGGATTTTTGTGAATTCTACCATGTTATTTGAAGTTCGCTGGTTTGATATCTTAGGGATATCAGCAATGCTTGCCATGGTGAAGAATGATGCAAAAAATTCATTCAACATATCTGCCATTTCCTTGTTTCTTGGTTATTAATTCACCAGCATCACTCGCTGCTTGTTTTTGTGTTACATGCAAGTTTTCTCTCAAAATTCAATTTCTCCCTTCTTATGAGCTTTTTAGACTTCTGCTTCTGGATCCTAAAATCTTCCAGTCCTCTGGTCTACCACTAGCCTTTGCCACTTTGTATAACCTACTTTTCTATTTAACATTATTCTTTATCTCCTTCATTAACCATGGACTGTGTATCTTTCTCATGAAATCCCTCTTTTTGATTGGGATAAACTCTTGCTGAGCATAATAGACCAGCCGTTCGAATATCTGCCACTGTTCATCTACTGACCTGTCATTGAGCTTGTTTACACAGTTCACCGTAGAATCAGTGTGGAAGACAGAGAGGTCAGAGTAGGAGTGGGATGCAGAATTAAAGTGACAGGTGACTGGAAGCTGATGGTCACCCTTTGGAACATTGTACAAATTGTACAAGGCTCTTACAAACTTGGGTGCATACTATTACCAGTTGAAAATATTTACATTTTAGTATCTTATTGCTTATCAAGTGAAACACCAAGACTTGATCATCATTACCAAATGTTTCTAATACATTTTCAATTATCAGCCAGCAAAACACACATAGTGGTCTAACAAGCCAATCATAAGTTTATCATTGACAGAAATGGTGTTAATTTATCATGTGTATAGTCTGAATCATTGAGACATGCAAGGCATTGCATCCTTTTTTAAATGTTTATGATACCAGATACAATAAACACTTCTATCAAAGACCTCAATGCTCTCTAACACTTGGTGCAACAACCCACCCTGGTATATCAAAATACCACCAAAATAACTATAAAATAAAGAGAGTTCTTGACTAAAGTTGTAAACCTGCTTCTCTCATTCCCTTTGTTTCCTCCTGAAGTTCTTCTGTGTTCTCAGATACATGAATATTAATCGCATTCATCAATACGTCTCTCACTGGCTGGCAGCTCTTTCAACATTTTCCTTTTCATAATCTTGACCACAAATCCCACTAACTAGACATTCATTATCTTAGAAAAGCCTTTAATTTTCTTTTCTCTTTTGTCCCACACATAATATTATATAATTGGGTTTTAATGAAGTTATTCTCTGCCTTTGACCTCTTGGACAAAGAGCATAATTCATCCCAAATGTTGAAAGTCTCTTCATTATTGGATCCATGGAAGATTCTTGGTAACCAGCAATAATACAACAAATAATCAAATTTCATGAATTTGATTATTAAGCTTAGATTACTACAGTAGACCTAAGTACAAACAAAATGTCAAATGTATAAAGATTCTGTAGTTGTTTTTGTATATTTTTAATATACTGTATATTAGGTGTATTTCATTAGATAATTGTATTTTGATATAAATAATATTTAGAACTGGACCCATGCCAAAGCATTCACCTTCACCCTTACCCCACAACCATCCTGCATTGGGAGCCAGGGTAATTATGACAATCTCACTGTCTCTCTATATATACTGTGTAGGAAGTGCAGTCAAATTTAATTGGCTCACATTGTCCACCTCTTTAATCTACTGATCTGCAAAATGATAGTCTACTGTGGGATGGCATTAAGTTTTACTTCCAAGTGTATCTGGTTAATTATCAGATTTCTTTTGTTTGCTATAGAACCAGAGTACCTGCAAAAGGAAAACAAAAAGATGACTCTGGATTCTACATTCAAAATTAGAAGAATCCATATATTGAGATTTACTTAAGAAAAATAATTTACCTTCCAATATATGAAATAACACTATGAGGCATATTATGCCTTGCTGTATGCCTCTATCTCTACTGGGCAATTCATTTTGATTAGATTTTAAATTACTGGTTTAATATAATTTATTGATCATAATATAACAGTGCTCCAACAAAGTTACTGACGTTAAATTGAATTAGATATTATGGGGTTACTGGAATTACATTATTGTGGGCTTCCAAACACTGTCAGTCCATATGAAATTGTTAACGCAAAATACCACACTGTGAAAATCGTTGAATTATCAACATACCTGCTATTGAATTTGGCAGATCAGCTTTTTCTTGTTTATTTATGAATAGGTTACAAACATGTTGTGAAACTTTTGTTTAGAGACTATAGGTTCACTAGTAGGTCAGTAAAACCTTAGCTTGCAGGACAAATGAAGCCATTGACACCTTACATCCCCAATGTTTGCATTTAAATTTAAAAAAGAACTGCAACAACAACTAACGTGTCCCAACAAAACAATATAATTCATGTGAGTGGCAGAAGCGTCCATTCTTTAGTTTAGAACTTTGGCTTTTCATCTAAAAGTTATCCGATTATTTCTGTCCCATAAACAACCATCAGCATTTTGTGCTGATTTGCATGAAAAAGAACAAACTTTCCACTATACAGTTCATAGCAATCAATGGTGTGTGTCTGATAGGCCAGGTTTGTTCTGGTTTGCTTTAAGGCTTCTCCCTTCTTACCTGTAAAGTCTTGCTTACTGTGCCTTCTTCATGTCTTTTGATTTTATCCAGATCTTCAGAAATGTAAAGTCACAAAAAATTACTGTTTTACTTGCCTTGCTTACTGTTACTAGCTGACACTACTTGACCTGTACTTTGATGAACATCTAATAAAACAGCTGTAACCATAAGGTTTGCGCCTCATTCTTGACTTCTGAAGAACCTTCTGGACAACATAATCTCCAGATCTAACAGAGGACATTATAAAAGACAAAAACAGAGATACAGAGTTTGGAAAATACGATCAGGACAGCATAAGCAATTCAATGGTTTTTTATATTTTATAATTATGGATCATAGAGTTAAATGTACAAATCTTAAATATTCAAATATTTCCAAACGCAAATTTAGATCTGTTGGTTAGCTAGTAAAACTGTCTCTCATGGGACTGTTACATTTAACTTCACCTTATTAAAAGCAGTAAAATAATGAAAGAGATTTAATAACTGTTAAGTCAGCTTCACCAGTTATTAACATCACAGAGAGACACAAGGGACTGCAGACACTGGAATCTGGAGCAACAAACAATCTGCTGGAGGAACTCAGTGGGTTGAGCAGCATCTGAGGGAGGAAAGGAATCATCAACGTTTCGGGTCGAAACCCTGCATTACAACCTCAGTTTTTCCTCCAGTCTTCCAAAATTTTATTTTTTTTATTTGATCCTTCTTTATTTATAGATTCCTAAAGTATTGTAAAGATGAATAGTTGAACACATTAGATTATAAAGAGCAAATATAAGCAAACAAATAAAAAACTGCCAGTCAAGTATAAAGACACTGGTCTATTTTGCAAAATTATGAAATACATTTCCAGCCAACAATCTATCCAGGTCCTTATGTGGAACTAAACAACATATACACAATAATTTTTTATATTATTTTCAAAGATATTAATTAACCTAATGAAATATTTACATACTTAATTACATGCATTTAGTCCCAGGTGGGAATTCCAGCATTTTTATTAAATGACAATGTTCATGAGTTTGAAGACAAACCTTCCACTAAGTAGAGGAACAAGAAGAGGAATAGATGGTGGACTGTAAAACGAAGGGACTTTAACTGCACGAGGGAATGCGTCTGTGATTAAAACTGGTCCTCAGGAGTCTGGAAATCCACACAGACTCTCTGCCATAATAATTATACATCCAATGACATTTACAATGTGGTATAGCATTATAGCCATACAGAGTGCTGGTGTATAAGACCTTCTTAATTAATGTAATGAAAACACAAGAGTTGCACCTGAAGATGGAAAACTTAGTGTTGTATTGCACATTTTTTTTAGAATGTACACTTGTCAAATTGCTGCACCTGTGAAAACCATGAGTTTTACTGGACTTGTGGTTTGGAATACTTTAGTGTTGCTGAGCTAATCTTGCCAGAGAGAAGATTGAGTTTGCAGGATAGAAGTCTGAACTTGCATTGCATCATCGGCCTCTACTTGTATTGCACTGGAGAATGAAGCGTCACCCATTAGACTATGCATTATGGTCGGATGGGTACTAATGAAGCTGGTCACCACTTACAGGTTGAAAAGAACGGGTTTGCTCTCACTTAAAACCCTGCTTGTCATTGGTATTGGTATTGGTATTGGTTTATTATTGTCACTTGTACCGCGGTACAGTGAAAAGCTTGTCTTACAAACTGACCGTACAGGTCAATTCATTACACAGTGCAGTTACATTGAGTTAGTACAGAGTGCATTGATGTAGTACAGGTAAAAACAATAACAGTGCAGAGTAAAGTGTCACAGCTACAGAGAAAGCGCAGTGCAATAAGGTGCAAGGTCACAACAAGGTAGATCATGAGGTCAGAGGCCATCTCATTGTATAAGGGAACCGTTCAATAGTCTTATCACAGTGGGGTAGAAGCTGTCCTTAAGTCTGGTGGTACGTACCCTCAGGCTCCTGTATCTCCTACCCAATGGAAAAGAGAGAATGTCCTGGGTGGTTGGGGTCTTTGATTATGCTAGCTGCTTCACCAAGACAACGAGAGGTAAAGACAGAGTCCAAGGAGGGGAGGCTGGTCTCCGTGATGCGCTGGGCTTTTAGCACAACTCTCTAAAGTTTCTTGTGGTTCTGGGCAGAGCAGTTGCCATACCAAGCTGTGATACATCCAGATAGGATGCTTTCTATGGTGCATCCGTAAAAGTTAGTGAGAGTCAAAGGGGACAAACCAAATTTCTTTAGCCCCCTGAGGAAGTAGAGGTACTGGTGAGCTTTCTTGGCTGTGGCATCTACGTGATTTGACCAGGACAGGCTGTTGGTGATGTTCACTCCCAGGAACTTGAAGCTCTCAACCCTCTCGACCTCAGCACCATTGATGTAGACAGGCACATGTACACCACCTCCTTTCCTGAAGTCAATGACTAGCTCTTTTGTTTTGTTGACATTGAGGGCAAGGTTGTTGTCATGACACCATTCCACTAAGCTCTCTATCTCCTTCCTGTACTCCAACTCATCGCTGTTTTAGATAAAGCCTACAACAGTGGTATCATCTGCAAACTTATAGATGGAGTTAGAGCAGAATCTGGCCACACAGTCATGAGTGCATAGGGAGTAGAGGGCTGAGGACACAGCCTTGTGGGGCACCAGTGTTGAGAATAATCGTGCCGGAGGTATTGCTGCCTATCCTCACTGATTGCGGTCTGTTTATTAGAAAGTCAAGGATCCAGTTACAGAGGGAGATGTTGAGTCCTAGGTCTCATAGTTTGGTGACAAGCTTGTTTGGGATTATTGTATTGAAGGCAGAGCTGTAGTTAATAAACAATAGTCTAATGTATGTGTCTTTACTATCCAGATGCTCCAGAGCTGAGTGTAGGGCCAGGGAGATGGTATCCACTGTAGACTTGTTTCGGCAACCTATTGGACCTGTTGGACACACCCATGTTCCTTGTCAATGCACATAAGTTTTACACCAAAGATTTAATGATACATACAGTATCAATCAACCATCTTCCGTCGCCTACCCTATCAAAGTTCTTGTGTGAGTCATCTGTAGAAAATCTCATTTCCAAATTTGCCTCAGGAGAAATGTCACTTGTGTTACATTTTCCTCCACCCTTGCTGCAGACTATTCATGTCCAGTGTCTCAACATGTGCCAACTACGAAATTATGTGCAACATAAGTATGTGAGTGGAGGGCTATGATGTGTATGCACCTTCAACACCTTCCACATTGCTTTATCACTGCTAAGAGTGCTTAGCTATCTAAAAGGAGAAATATTCAAGAGTAAGTTTGTGGTGATAGCACATGGCATACCCTACACATCAGATTGTGCAGGAAGTATAAATGGTTCTGAGAAGGAAAATTAGCAATAAGATTGCTGTAAACTTCTATGGTTTCAGTTCCCCTGTTCACCACAGTGATCACACTAAAGATGTAAATAATGTTACATCAAACTGCATTTGCCTCAATTATCAGTGAGAACTGCATAATGTATCAGGCGACCTGACTGCCATAAATGAATTGTCACCAATGTGCGATGTTAATATAAGAATTCCATCTGTGTTAACTGTGTAAGTTGAGTTAGTCCAATGAATATTTGGTATGAATCCTGATTGATCAAGATTATCGAGCACATGTTGAGACACTGACCATGAATAGTCTGCAGCAAGCATGAAGGAAAATGTAGCAGAAGTGACATTTCTCCTGAGGCATGTTTGGAAATGAGTTTTTCTGCAGATGACTCAGACAAGCACTTTGACAGGGCAGGCTACAGAGGACGGTTCATGCAAATATACAATGAAAGTCTTGGTGCAGCAGCACACCTGGCGCAAAGCTTGCACGCAATGTCAAAAAGCATGGGGTAGTCCAGCATCAACTTTAAGCTCAGTTCTTATAGAGTTCAGAGCTCAGTCTTTCCAGCCTGTAAGTGGTGAGAAGCTTCAGTAGTTGATGGGAAGGAGAGGTGGTATATTTTCTTTATTATTCATTCATTTTTCAGAGGTGGGGATTGCTGGCATCTGTTAGTCTTGAGAAGATGTTGATGAGCCATCTTCTTAAATTGCTGCAGTTCATTGATCTCTCCCATCCCATGCCAACTCAACTACAGAAGGTGCACCACCTATGCTTTTACCTCCTCTTTTCTTGCCATTCAGGTCCCCACTCTTTCCAGTTGATGATGCAATTTACAATTCAGCCTTCCAATTTAGTGTATATGGCTCACTATGTGGTCACTTATGTTGGAGAAACCAAACTCAGATTGGGTGACTATTTTGCAGACAACTTTGATTTAGTCTGCAAAGGTGACTCTGAGCACCCAGTTACCCTTTATTTTAATTCTTCAGCAAAAAACTGCGGATGCTTGAAATTAAAAACAGAAAATGCTGGAAACATTCAGCAGATCAGGCAGCATTTGTGGAGAGAGAAAAGAAGTTAAAATCTAAGGTCAATAATCATTTATCAGATACAGGAAAAGTTAGAAAAGAAGTATGTTTCAAGTTAAAACCATGTTTTAACTTAAAATATTGACTCAATTTCTCTTTCCACAGATACTGCCTGACAATAAGACCATAATATATAGGAGCAGAATTAAACCCTTTGGTCTTTTGAGTCTGCTCTGCCATTCAATTGTCTGATTTTTTGAGTGTTTCCAAAATGTTGCTTTTATTGCAAATTTTCATCATCTGCATTACTTTTATGCTTTTCTATTCCAGTTTTGTATCTCACATCCCAGCATTATTTCTCTGTGTTTTTATCGTAATTTCAGATTTGAATCATACTTTCCTTATTCATTAGCTTTCTCCACTGACCTCCAGCCACTCCACCACCACTTCTGTTGTTCAATCTCCACCCTATCGTAGCCCTCCCCTTTTGTACTTACTGTCACTTCCACTTTCTCAGCAACTTAAAACCATTTTTCATCTCTAACTTTCCCAGTGCTGTTGAAGCCTTGTTTCTCCATCCACAAGTTCTGACTTGTTTCACCATTTCCAGCCCTCCCAGTTGTTCTTTCTGGAATTTGGCTTCTGACAGTTTAAACCAGTTTCTCCTTGTTCTGCTCCCAGTAATTAAAATAATGTCCTGGTTTATGTCTTTCTAGAACCCTACAAAATCACCTCTTAGATCCATTCTGTCCCTGTTAACAATCCTGGTTCTCCATTCTTTCATCATAGCTCAGATCACAGACAGCAGACACAACTTTATGACATCTCTTATACTGGCTCATGTGTTTAAATTTCTCTTGTTTCATGGCAACTACATCAGCATACAAGCTGATAAAAGATCAACAATGTTTAACCTCAGCTAAGCACAGAATAATATTGTTTCCGTTACGCAGACCAAATGTCTGTTGGGTTTATTGACATTGATCTGGGTGGCTGATTTATCACAGTATTTCATAAAGTTGCCATGTCTTTTCCTATTGCCAACTACTAATATCTATGGAGAGAACATCACCTGTCATTGACTTATGCAATTACATATTTTTGGTCTCAGAAGGCACTGGTAATGCCAGCACAGAGCACTCATAGCATTTGTAGATATATGAAGATTTTAATAGTTGTTTCAGAGATTCTAGCAGGTACAATGCAGTTCAGGGCTCCTGGCTTAATCTGAATTATACTCTGATAGTGAATAAAGGGAGAATTTCATAGCAATTGCAATTAAACTATTTCATTTCCTCCTAACTGTGCATTATTATTTCCAACAATTCAATTTCTTAAAATTTGCTATTGAGAAGTGGCATAAATTGTCCCATGAAATGAATACGACAAGGAACTGTGTTATACAATGAGTGGGCCATGCAGAAAGCAGCATGGATTAATGCTCACAAAGCCAGCAATAATAGGTGGCTGAGATTAATCCAATTCATTGA
Organism: Pristis pectinata; assembly: GCF_009764475.1. Classification (NCBI taxonomy): domain Eukaryota; kingdom Metazoa; phylum Chordata; class Chondrichthyes; order Rhinopristiformes; family Pristidae; genus Pristis; species Pristis pectinata. The sequence continues at coordinate 37,784,874 of NC_067419.1, read as the reverse complement.
GAACATGTGATTGCTGCACAGTTTCTAAGGCAAGGTACTTATCACCTGAGTTATGCTGGTACAGTGCCCATCAGCAGAAAATCACATGCACAATGTTATGGGGCAGTCTAGACATAGCCAAGTTCTGTATGTCTTTGAAGTCCTGATATTATTCTTAAGTGCATACCACCATGAAGTGTTAGGATAGTACTTAATGGAATTATGCCATTCTAAATAAGGCTCAGAATATTGACAATTCCAACTAACCATGATCCTAATAAGGAACAAATTGTTCTGCAATGCAGAAAAGGTAGTAATCAGCAATAAACTAAAATATGAGTGACCTACAACATTCCGAAGGGACCATTATCTCCGGGATGCTCAAGGTCACTCTTCCATCTCCACTATTACCTACTCCACTTCCAATGGCAGCTTGCTATGCAACCACTGGCCTAACCCCTACCCTTTTACTTCCTTCCTCTACACCATCCATTGTCCCAAATATTCTTTCCACATTAGCCAACAATTTACCTCTTTCAATTTACTATACTGTGTCCATTGCTCACAATCTGGTCCTCTCTACACTGGAGGGACTCAAGGCAAATTGGATGACTCTTTATGGAGCTGCTTCATTCAATCCACAGTCATGACCCCAAGCCTCCAGTTGCATGTCACTTTAATTTTCCATCTCTCTGTTATTCTGACCTGGCTGTCCTCAGCCTCAAACACCATTCCAATGAAGTGCAATATTACCCCTAGGAACAGTAACTTATCTTGCAACAAGGCAATCTGGATCCAGCACTGAGTTCTGTAATTTCAAATAATCGGTATTTCTAGCATTTTTATTTCACATTGCTGATATTTACTTTACATTCCTTTAGAATTTTCAAAAAATTGTTCTGCACTTTCCCCTGCTTCAAGCTTTTGTTCCATACAACCCACCTTCTTTCATTTTAAACCCTCACTACTTTTGTCCTTCCTGCCTTCTGTTTTTTAATTCACACATTTTGTTCCCTTCACCCATCACTTCTCTCTCTGGATCTTAAAACTTGTTTTACCTTTCACTTTTCCCAGTTCTGAATCTTCTTCTTCCTCTCTCACTGTTCCTCATCGGCTGGCATTTCCAAATTTTATCAAATTTTGAAAAATCTGACTCAAAATGCAGCTGGTTTATAAAGTCCTGATGAAGGATCTCAGCCCGAAACGTCGACTGTTTATTTCCCTCCATGGATGCTGCCTGACCTGCTGAGTTCCTCCAGAACTTTTCGTGTATTGCTCCAGATTCCAGCATCTGCAGAATTTCTTGTGTCTCTAGATTATAAAGAACTGCTTTTGGATTCATGATGATTGTGCCAACATTTGTAAAAGCTTCTGTGAGCCATGCTAACATGACCCAGGTATTTTCTTTTCTATGGAGCACAAAAACTAAAGCATGAAAATAGGAGACAGACCTGAGTCATTTCCAAAACTGTGATTTATTTAGGAAAATACTTCCATTCTTAGCATTAAAAAAACCATAGCAACAAACAATCTGCTGGAAGAGCTCAACAGGTGAGCAGTAGCTCTAGGGGAAAAGGAATTGTTGATGTTTCCGTTCGAAACCCTGCATCAGGATTTATTTTCCTTTCAGGGATTCCTTGCCCCCCACAGATGCTGCTCGGCCTGCTGAGTTCCTCCAGCAAATAATTTGTTGCTCCAGATTCCAGCATCTGCTGTCTCTTGTGTCTCCAAAAGTAACTATATCCTGGCCATCAGGTGTGATGGAATGAATTTTGCAACCATTTCAAATCTGAATTAAGTCATTTGTGATCACACGAAATAGGAATAGCTAGATATCAAATGACCAAGCTCCAATAATTGGTCTTGTGGTAGTCATACAATACAATAATAATGTAGCTGTGACACTTTACTCTGTATTCTGTTATTGTTTTTACCCTGTACTACCTCAATGCACTCTGCGCTACCTCAATGCACTGTGTTGATCAATTGACCTCAATTGACCTGTATGAACGGTATGCAAGACAAGTTTTTCACTGTACCTCGGTACAAGTGATAATAATAAACAATACCAATGTCAATACCAATGATAATGCAGTTGCTGCCTATCCATGGCTATAAATTTAGTCTATATACATGGACTACATTACACAAAGAGACTCAACATGGTGTTAAGTTTGAAAACCATAAGACAGCATAGTGTGTGACTTGGATGCAACTAAATGAGGTCCAGAACCAATAATGAGAATTTTACAGTAAATGAAAAATCAGAACAAAATGTAGATGCTGGAATTCGGAAATGAAGACAGAAAATGCTGTAAAAATTCAGCAGGTGAGGTTTTTGTAGGAAGAAAAACAGAGTTAACAGCTGTCCGAGGATAGGTTTGGTAAAGATCACCCGGGAACCTTGATGAAGGAGTCTATTGATTGAGTTATCTGCCGTAATTTTGTCCCAACTTAATATTACAGAAACCAGTGTCACAATGGTTAAGTCATCGACTGATGTGGAGCTGTGGAATTTAAAATCAGGTAATTAAATAAATCTGAAATTAGTAAGCTATTACTAACAATGGTGACCATGAAACTATGAGATTGTTGTAAGAGTCCCCTGGTTCACTAATGCCCTTCAGGGTCTGTAACTCTGGTACAAAATAAGGGGCCAGTCATTTAAAACTGAGGTGTGTGGAAATTTCTTCTCTCAGAGGGGAGTGAATCTCTGGAACTCTCTGCCCCAAAGGTGGTGGAGGCCAAATTGTTAGATATATTCAAGGTGGGGGTAGATAAATATTTGAAAGATTGAGGAATTAAAGATTATGGGGAACTGGCACAGAAGAGGAGTTGAGGCCAGCATAGATTAGCCATGATGATATTGAATGGTGGGGCAGGTTTGAGGGGCCGAGTGGACCACTATTGCTCCTATTTTCTTGTATTCCTGTGTTGTTGTGTGTTCTCTGCTGTTGTTACCTGCTCTGGCATGTATAAGACTTCAGTCTGACCAAAATGGTTAACTCCTAAGTTAGACTACTTTGGTGAATTGGGGGTGAGGAATAAATAGCAGTTATGTCAGTGGTGCCCAATGAATAAACTGAAGAGTAGTTTGCAGAGTTGACCAACCTGACATTGCCTAAGTCTTGTCCTGGTATGGGGTCAAGGCTGATGACCTATGGCCGTGGTGAGACACAATTCAAATTATATCAAGAGATAAGCAATTGTTTCTGTAACAGCCATGATTGAAGTGACCATCACGAAAGGCAAATTTTCACCAAAGGATGTTCAACTAGTAAGGAGGTGGTCAAACTGAGTTTGTGAATTAAAACATTAGTTAGCCAGCGTTTAATCTTTGATGCCGTCTTGGTAAAGGAGTTGAAGTCAGTACCAGTAACGGGTGCTTGTGAGCTTCTAAACTTAGTCACCAAAACATGTCCTTGCTACTAAACAAGAAACCACATGGAATTTTGCTAGCTAGTGCTCCAAGCATTTCCTTCTCTCAACTGTGACCAGCAACATGCATTATTGTCAACTCCAAGTACTACTGAAAGGGATATGCTCTGATTAAAGGGATGCTCACCATTGTCATTGTTTCTGGAGCTGTGAAGAAGACGTTTGAAACACGTCATAAGAGTTTCTAGGACACATATCAAGACTTGAGTAAAACTTATTCTTGAAATTCTGAGGGCTTCATCAAACACTTCACATTATAGGTCATCTAGTAGGTGATAATGTAAGAAAGGAATTGCTTGGCCTGAATGAGGAATGGGAAGAGGAAATTAGACCTATCAGACAGCACCAACTACAAGGGGAAATGAGGGCAATAAGGCAAGGAAGGAGAGATGTTGCCCATCCTCTTTATGATTACAGGACAGCACCTCACCACCAGAAGTCTTTCTAGTGCCATATCTGGGAACCCCTGATCCAGCCTGCAATGTGCCTACTGCTTACCACCTAGAGCACTCCACTTCAGTGGAGGTGAGTGCAGAGAGCTCACATACACTCTTCCACTTATTGGCTTGAGTGTAAGACCTGCAGGTGTGAGAAGCTGGGATCATTAGCATGTTTCCTCGGGTGCTTCAAATGACAGAGCTCCAAGATGTCATCTGTTCCACACATGCAGATTTGTGGGGTGAATCATGCAGACGCCAGTCTGGCAAGAATTATTCCTGCAGTGAATATCCACCAGAAGTGTTTACATCAGGCAGGTGATATGTCAGGCACAATGTGGATTTGACATCATCACTGCCATTTCAGAGAGTAATGTTCCAGTAAATGGTGACAAAATCAAGGCTTGAATCTACAGGCTTTTGTTTTAGTCTATCTGAGTGTCAAGTTATGAAACTTAGTAATTAGGATGGGTGATGGAAGGACAGCTCTAGATGAACTGCCAGATATCATACAGTTTTAATTTGTGTCCAAGCCAAGATTGAACTTTATTCTCAGTAGTTCATCCCTCTACCTCTATGACCCAAAAGCCTTTGGTATATGTCATTTGGTAAATGGCACTTTATCGAGTCAGATTGTTTTTGTTGTAACTGCTTGGACAATAGCAAATGAATTTAAAGCAGGAACGATCCTTAGTGTACAGTACAAATGTATTTGTTTTAATACAGTAAGCACTTCCTTTCACATCAACAGCTTACTTTTGCATAGATTCCATCCAAAAGCTGGTGATAGAATTATGCCCCATCCCCTGCCTTATAATACATTAGGGGTTTCGCAATGACCTTTAATGTGTTGTGTTATGCATCACAAGCTTGGGAATAGAATAGCTGGCAGTGAATGGAATACCAGGCTATCTCTAAAGTTCATGGCTGATTTCTGAAACATTTGATATTTTTGATATGTCTGAACTAATAATTTAGGATTAGCTGGGATTAAACCCTTCATTAAAATAGCACTTTACGTTTCAGTTTGTATTTCTATTCTCAACTAATAAAGCTATTACTTTAAAGAAAATTATAAAATGAAACCTTTCCAAAAGCATGATTACAGTGATTAAAGGGGTCTTACATAACTGATGCCTTCATTAGTTTTGAGGCTCTGAATTATCAGTCTGGGTTGCATGTAGCTTTCACCATGGTCACTCTGCCTTTCTAAGTGTCAGTCTTGTGGAAATGAAAATGCTTGGTGTTTCAGTAATTAGGAGAGGGGGATCTTAAGGAAGTGAGGGTTTAGGGGAGGGGGCTGAGTGAGACTGATTGAGGGTGCACATTCTTATCTGAGTGTGGTTAGTGTGTGCATGTGTATGTTGAGTGGGCATCTGTGTCTGCATCCATTATACAGTATGTGTGTGCGTGTGTGTGTGTGTGTGTGTGTGTGTGTGTGTGTGTGTGTGTGTGTGTGTGTGTGTGTGTGTGTGTGTGTGTGTGTTCCATTCAAGCAGAGCCTACATCTCCTTGCCACTGGACCAAGACCTCATGCGTTCACGTCTGTATGGTAGCTGCTCCTTAAAGTCACCCCACACTAAAAGGCATCACACACAGGTGTCTTGCACTGTTAAATATGACGACTGAGACATGGAACATCAACATTAACACCATCATGGACAGTTCCAACAGCCTCAGACATGAACGTCACACTGCTGTCATAGCCCTATTTCTGGCAAACAGTTTCTTGGCATTTGTTAATTAACAATTGCCCAAGATTTCAACGTAACACAAAAGAGCTTGCCACTAGCATGCAAATGAAAGAAATCTCCAAATTAATCCAGATTCACTGGAAGGCCTCTGTGCACTTACTCTATAATTCTTGCTGATCTTTAGTTACTATGTCTTTAAACCTGCGTTATTTGTCAGCCATTGATCAGTTTGCAACATTCTTGTCTTAGAGTCAGAAGGTTGCTGATTCTAGTCTCACTCTCGAGAACTGAGCACAAAACTCCAGGATAACACTCCAGTGTAGCACTGAGGGTATGGACAGAAGAGAAGAAAATCCAAGGGCTTTGCTGAATGCAAAAGAACCAAGGCTGGGGAGTTAACCATGATGTCTAGGCCAATACTTCATTTTCAACCAATGGGTCTAAAATATAAAATAGCAAGTCAGTATTTCAAATTCCAACTGTCTTAGCTTTTCTATTTCGGATTAATTATACAGATTTACAACTGAGCACAATGGTAATATGGTTATTTCTTTATTCAATGCCTTGATTGCACTTAAAAATGGCAATGCTGCAATACAGAACTATTTTTATGCTATACAACAAAATCAGCATGCAATAGACAGAGCTAAGTGATTCCAAAACCAATAGATCAGGTCAGAGTTCCCACCACAACTAATCTTGAATGGTGGTGAACTATTAAACAGCTAACAGGGGAGGAAAGCTTTGAGTACATCACCACTTTTATTGATGCTGGGGGCCAGCTTGTGAGTGCCAAAGACAAGACTGAAGCATCTGCAGACACATTCTGTCAGAAAATGCCAGGTGGGTGATCCATCTCACCTTCCTCCTGATAATACCACCAATCTAGAACCTAGGCTAAGGCAAATTTGATCCACTGCACATGTTATCAAGAAACAGATAAGGACCCTGGATACAGACAACATCTTGGTTGGAGTGCTCAAGATTTGCAGTCTGAAAGTACAATGCCTCCAACCAACCTATTCCAAAATTATTCCAATGCTGGCATCTACCTGATAACATGGAAAATTGCCCAGTTATTTCCAGTCCAAACCAAGCAAAGCAAATCCAGCCTGGTTAATTACTACCCAATCAGTCCACTCTCAATCATCAATAAAGTGCTCATCGATGACAACGGAGCTATTAGGGGTACATATTCATCATAGCCCACTCACCTCTGCACAGTTTAGATTTCACCAAGACCATTTTACTCCAAACCTCAGCCTTGGATCAGTCATGGATAGATATCTGAACTCCAGAGGTTAGGCAAGAGTGACTAACTACCCTTGCCGTCAAAGCATCATTTGATTTGAGTGCAACATCAAGAAATCCTGTAAAACTGAAGTTAATGAGCTTCAAGGGGAAAACTCCAATAGTTGGAATCACATCTGGCTTGAAGATAGTTCTGATTATTTGAAGTTAATCTCCTCAGCTCCAAGATATTGCTCAGGGCCAGTCCACCAAGTGAAGCTGTACATACTTGCAGAGAGAGAGAAAGTAAACTATCAGGCATGGGCTAATAAATGGCAAGTAAGATTTGTGCCACAAGCAATGACCATGTCCAACAACAACCACCTACACTTAACATTCTATGGCATTAACATCATTGACTCTCTGACCATCAACCTCCTAGGGAATCATCATTGACTGGGAACTCAACTGAACCAACCACATAAAAACTATGCCTACAGTAGCAAGTCAGAGGCTGGGTTTCCTGCAGTGATTGACTCACTTCCTGACATTCAAAGCCTTTCCACTATCCACATGACACAAGCCAGGAATGTGATGGAATATTCTTCACTGCCCTGAATGAGTGCAGCTCCAATGGTAATCATGGCGGGAGGGGAATCATCACTCGGGGATGATTGGGACCTCTCTTGATCGGTTTCATTGGAGAGGGGTAGTATTGTCAGAGATGTGATCAGAGTAGGGAGGGTGTCAGCCATGGTGAGATCACATTGAGGATCAGGACAAAGGCCTGGTTTTGGGGAAGGCCTGAGAAGAGCTGCCATGGGGGGAAAGTTTTTAACTTAAAGCAAGATCCCAGATCTGAACTCTGACCTTTGAATTTTCAGGCAGGTCCCTTGATGTTATGATATGTTATTCATGGATGTGACATCTGTCCACCATTGGATTGTGCAGGTTCAGGGACACTGGGGCTTCCAGGACATGGAAGGGAAAATCATGGCTATCGAAGAAGGCATGTTTATCACTATTAACATCTCATAATGGATTTTCCAACAAAATTGTATCACATAAAAGTTGTGTAATACGACACAATTTCTAGGCCAGTATCTTTAGAAAGAATAGGGCGAATAAAAGAACCTAGTAGAGAAATAACGGAATGAATTAGAATGATCAAAACGTAAAAGATGACGATTATTGGTAGAGCAGATGCCAATGTTATTAGTTTTGTCCACTTCCTTCCCCGCCTGTTCCCTGGTACCATATCACAAGCTCCTTTTCCTGTTTTCTGTTCTTGCTTCCTGAGCCTAGGTTGTAAACGCTAACTGGAAGTGGTGGGACATAACAACCTCATTTTATCCTGTTCTCATCTGAACTCCTTTCCAGCAATGTCACTTTTAGGTCAATCAAAGGGAAATATCCCTGCCTGCACTTCACAGGGTGAAATTGTCTTTTTTTTTACCAACAGGTTTTACTACTTTGACAATTGCAGAGCACAGAATGTTATCTCCCCCTCTCCCAGGGATAGGAACTCTTCCTTTCACCTCTCCTCCAGCTAAAGGAACTGATGCCTATTGCTTACTGCCTGTGATCTCATCACACACCAGACAGCAGGCTTCCCATTTGATTGTTTTCACCAACCAAATGTGAGCTAATCCGATTCATTTAATTGGGTTTATTATCTGCATCCTTGTTTGCACTTGTTTCTGCTTTTGTACAGAGATTAGCATTAGAGTTGATTCTCAGGCCTCTGTCATTACCAAGATTTTGCTAATAAGTGAGAGCAGACTGAAATGTTTCTCCTGTGTTCTTCTTTCTATGCGGTGAGATGCAATAATTTCCTCTCAGTCCAATGATTAATGCTCTGGAACTCATTAATATAGGCATTGTGAGTGTGAATCATAGCCCAGTTCACTATCGCTGTCATGCCTCATTTTGCACTGTCAAGTCGTTGCCTAGTTAATGCAACTCTGTTGATGCAAACTAGCTTGCATGCTCAAAAGGATTAAGTACAACAGTCAAACAGAACTGTGAGCTCTCACAGCAGAAGGGCCATGGGACCAACATCTGTCTCCCTCAGTAGCTCTAGGTCTTCATCTGGAGTCACAATCTGCCTCTTGGATTCTCAAAATGGAAGACCCAGCTGCAAGGGAGAAGCAGCTTTGCAGGAGGCACTGCTGTCAAAGCCAGCTGCACTGATTTATCTGGTTACTTTTACTCTCCATCAGCAGATCAAATGCACTTGTCGGTTGGCTTCTTGAGGGTGAGGCACTCATCACTCACATGTTTCTGTACAGTGAACAAGAGAGAGAGCTGGATTAGGATTTAAAGAGACCACCATGCAGTGACACAAAAAATTACAAGGAATGCAGTAGAATTTCTGATCCCGTGCTTGCTCAAATACAGCCAGCAGCATGTTTGTGGAAAAACTTTCTGGTATCAGTTCTGAAAGGGGTATGAGAATAGAGTAATCTGGGGATATATGTCCAGAGTTTGTTCAAAACAAAGTAGGTTGGGAAAGTGGTTAAAAAAAGCAAAGGAGATCCTGAGTTTTAACAATAGAAACAGATTCTTTTCAAATTTCAAAATATAGTTTATTCATAATTTGCACAATGAATATTGGCATTGGTTTATTGGTATTGGTTTATTATTGTCACTTGTACCGAGGTACAGTGAAAAACTTGTCTTGAATACCAAAACTTGTCTTGCATACATACAAATGCATATAATCAATGCATGTCTTGCTATAAACACTTTGTACCATCAATTCAATGCATCCTCCTACAATGCATCAATGCCACTCATTTTCACTCCTTAAACAATATTCCACAGCTAGGAAGTAATGATGAACTGTTATAAAACACTGGCTCAGCCAAAACTGTAGTACTTGTGTCCAGTTCTAGGTGCTACACTTAACAAAAGATGGTGTTAGAGAGTGTATAGAACATAGAACATTACAGCATAGTACAGGCCCTTCGGGCCACAATGTTGTGCCGATATTTTATCCTGCTCTAAGATCTATCTAACCCTTCTCTCCCACATAGCCCTCCATTTTTCTATCATTCATGTGTCTATCTAAGAGTCTCTTAAATGTCCCGAATGTATCTGCCCCCACAACCTCTGCCGGCAGTGCGTTCCATGCACCTACCACTCTCTGTGTAAAAAACTTACCCCTGACATCCCCTTTATATCTTCCTCCAACCACCTTAAAATGATGTCCCCTCGTGTTGCAGAGTTACTAAAGGAGCAACACCAGGACAAGAATCAGGCAGAAGATACAGGAGCCTGAAAGCACTTATCACCAGACTCAAGGACAGCTTCTATCCCGCTGTTATAAGACTATTGAACAGTCCCCTAGTACAATAAGATGGACTCTTGACCTCACAATCTACCTCATTATCACCTTGCATCTTATTTTCTACTTGCACTGAACATTCTCTGCAACACTTTATTCTGCATCCTGTTATTGTTTTACCCTGTACTACCTCAATGCACTGTGTAATGAATTGATCTATATGAACAGTATGCAAGACAAGTTTTTCACTGTGCCTTGGAACACCTGACAATAATAAACTAATTTGACCAATTTGATATGGATAGACTGGAGAAACTAGGCTCACTTTTCTTCGAGCATTGGATGTTGGGAGGGGTACTTGATTGAGGTATTTAAAATCATGAAGGATAGAGAGAAACTGCTGTCATTGATGGAAAGGTCAAAAACTGGAGGGCACAGAACAAAGGTGATTGAACCAAAAGTCACATTAGGAAACCTTTCTTCACACAGTGACTGGTTAGGATTTGGAATGTTCTGCCAGGGTTAGTTGTGGAAGAAGATTTAATTGTATTCTTTGAAAGGGAGCTAGATGGGCATCTAAAAGAAAAAAAAATTGGTAGGGTCATGGGAGAGGCCAAGTAGATTGGACTAGCTGTATTACTCTTGCATAGAACCAATACAGACACGATGGGCTCAGTGTCATTCATCCATGCAATAACCATGTGTGAATCAGCCCTAGAATTGCTTACATGGCTTAATCCTGTGTTCCTCATGGATTAGTATACTGTAATTTTCCAAATCTATCTTTCCATACAAGTTATAACTTCCATAAATCCATAAGGTCCCCTTTCAATTGGCTGCTTTCAAGGCTGATTTTTTTTCATACTCTTTATCTTCATTTTAAAGCTGAAAATCCACACTGCAGCTCCTCAAGTGTTTGAATATTGTCTTTGTTTTATTCTCTTAACTCTTTAGTATAGTTAGAAACAAAATCATCCAAAACTTTAAAACTTTTCTAATGGTTTTATTAACATTAATACAGTACATGTATAGATAGAGAGAAATATACAATCTTTAAATCAGTTCTACAGTTTGAAACTCAGAAGGGCTGTTACCTAAGGTCAATTTTCTGCTAATATTTTCCAAAGTAAGAGGTTAATAATCCACCGACATCTTGCAACACATTTTACTAACATGTCTGTGCGTTGAGCACTGGTCTGTCTCTTTTTTTCATTTTAGCTGATCAACCTCTCAGTAAATTTCCACTGTCCCTTTTCCATGGCCACATATACTAAAACAGCACCAAACTGTGCCTAGTGTCTGTGATGGATTTAAACAGTTTCTCTTTCTCCCTCCTTTATCTGTAGCCTTCCAGACAATCTGCAGAGCATGCCTGGAGTTTGTTCAAGCTTTCCAGCATGTCCTTTTGACTGGTCACTTTAAAATTACTTTTAACTAAACCCCCATTCCTTAACAAGTGATTAATCCACGTAAGGTTCACAAATCTTGTATTTCATTGTGTCTCAGTACCAGAAGTGGGCAGAGCACTCAAGATACATTCTAGTCAGTACCAAGTTCTGTTTGTTCACACAGTTCTTTGCTATTACTCTTCTATCCTGGCTATAGTTCTAACTTTACCTAAAAGACTTGCCCATTCTGCTGTTACTTTCCACTATTTTTAGTTTTTGTTAACTTCCATCATTTACAGAATATTTTAAAAATATGTGTATAAAAATACAAGGAAAATCTATATTATTCAGAAAGCAGTTATGATCTAGGACTCATGGTCTGCAGGAGTATCATTAATAGGGAATTAGACAGGCAGGGGAGAGAGAATAGTTTGCAGCATTAACAGGATTAGTGAAGGATTAGTGTAAATGGGTGCAGACTTGGTGGGCTAAGGGTCTGTTTCCATGCTGTATGACTCTCTGACTCAAACTGGTGAATGGGACTGACAGAATTATTTAACTAGGAGCCACCATTGTGTCAAAGGGCTGAATGGTCCAAGTCAAAACTGTAAAAATACAACGATTCCAATCCTCATTTTTGTTTGAGATATTGAACGTTGCCAATACTTCAGGCTTGACCAGGCATTAATCTAAGAAAAAGAAAATCATATGGTCATTAAAATAAATTATCTTAGCTCCTATTAATTATATCAAATTATTGGAGATGAAGGAGATGGAGGAAGGCTCCCCATATGGTTTGGCCTTACTAAGTGGTTGGAGATGGGAGATCATCTCCTAACACTTTGCAACAGATGCAGTCTTCTCCTAAAAGTTGTACACACCTAATCCACTGTGTTGCACATTCCAAGGTGATTGTACCAGATCTTCAGTTTTGGGTTTATGGTTTCAAACCTGGTGCATGTTTTGGTTAGATAAATATGCCCATATAATTGGTGAGGGAAATAAAATCCCTCAATGATTTTCACTTCAAAATTGAGACCAAAAGCAAGCCACACCTCCAATCCATTTCCAACCAACAAGGTTTGCTAGAAAATTTTTGCAAGATGATGACGCGTTGTTAAACCTGTCAAATCACTCTGAATTGGAGTAAGATTCATTTCTCTCTCTGTATGGCAGGTCCACATGATTCAATGGGTTTAAAACTTCTAAGAATTTATTTACAACACGGTAACAGGCCCTTCCGGCCCAACGAGCCTACGCCACCCATTTAAACCCATGTTAACCTACTAACCCGTACGTCTTTGGAATGTGGGAGGAAACCAGAGCACACAGAGGAAACCCATGCAGACACAGGGAGAATGTACAAACTCCTTACAGACAGCGGCGGGAATCGAACCCCAATCACTGGTGTTGTAATAATGTCATGCTAACAGTTGCACTAATGAATTTTGTTTGATTTCACTCCCTCCCAACATTTCCCTGATGAGTTCATTCTGGTACATACAAAAACAGAATGTTGAAAGAACTCAGTGGGTAAAGCAGCATCTGTGGAGGCAATAGTTGTACATTGATGTTTCCAGCTGAGACTGGGAAGAAACAGGAAAGATTGCCAGTATGTAGCAGTATTAAGGGGGGGGGGGGTGAAGAGGGGGCAGAGGCTGACAGGTGATAGGTGGAACCAGATGGGGAGGGGATGATGTACAGATGGAACCAGGTGGGACAGAATCTGGTAGGTGATAGGTGGAACCAGATAGGAAGGGGATGATGTACAGATGGAACCAGGTGGAGGAGGGGAGGGGAGGTATGAACAAAAGGAAAAGAAAACTAGGTGGACAAGTGTGTGTGTGTGGAGAATACTAGGGGCGTGGGATACCTTAAACGCATATCCATAGCATTGGGTTGTACCACTACCATCCTCTGTCCCACCCTTCTACCTGAAACGTCACCTTGCACGTTTTATCTCCACAGATGCTGCTCGACCCGCTGAGTTCTTCCAGCATTGTTCTTTATCCCCCCTCGGTTCCAACGTCTGAAGTGTCTTTGGTTTAACACTCTTACTCAGGTCTCTGACACAGTATCAGGTGCGTAAGATCACACACACACACACACACACACACACATAAACGTTCACACCCTCCGGCGGGGTTTGGCACAGTTCCCAGTTACGGGAAGAGCCAGGACAAGGAGTGAAGAGGCTTGTGTGTCATGATTACGTATTAGATGTTCCAAGGGAATCATTTTGGCATTTTTGTTTTGAGTGTATGACTTATAATGCAAGAGTTCATATTCCTAATAGCAGATTAAACAAAAACTTTAAGGTTAGATCCCATTTCTCCCAGGCAAAACAAAAATAACCCTAATTCAAATTCCTCGCAGCAAAACTAATCGTGGTGCCTTTGATAGGAATATTTCTGTTGTGTTATTGCTGCCTAGTTACAATGTTACGCTGGAAAATCATTTGCATTATCGATGTACGAGCAGTACGAGTTGTGCGACCCCTCACTCGGTTACAATTATTATAAATGTCAGGCAGTTGAACGCCTTGCTTTGCTAGTTCGGCGTGTTTTTTTAAAAAAAGAAAACCTTTTTTCATCTCTGGTATATTTAAAGACTTTTACACTTGACCAGATGTACACGACTCCGCACCGTTGTATATATTATAATTTGCGTCACCCGTTCCAATGAAAGATTTGCTCATATCCGGATCAACCTTGATGATTCAATCTACCTTGTTCCTGTCGTTTGGTTCGGTCCGGTGGGGATTTAATGTAAATTTTCGTATATTTTTTTCAAATCTCTGGAAGGATATATAGAAATAACAAAAAAACTAAATCCACTCTCAAAGAACTGCCTTTTCAATAACTAAAGCAGAGCTTGCATTCAGTTGTAACCCTTTCGTGCTGAACTCTGAAACGCCGCTTGCATCAGAAATTAACATAAGGGTATTCTTATTAAAGAAGTGAGATGGAACTATTACCTAAATTTGATATTTACACATACAAAGTCCCAACGTTTACCTTTCTAGTCGCAACCTATACGTATCACATTTTATATACAAAATATATATGGATGGATTTATTTACAAACATTGAAATTAGACGTGCTCGATTTACAGTGGGTGGGCGGTGGCAGTTCCCGCTCTAACGATGGCGAAAAGAAAGCGCCTCCCCCTTCCTCCCTCCCCTTTCTGATGCAACATGAACTACTCATATATCAGTGGAAACACATTTCAAATCGAGACGGCATACACAGAGGAGTGGGATAGGTCGAGTTATCGTTCTGTGAATTATTGGGATATAATCTCAGTTTAATAAAAATATATCTGTACAAGCATATATATATATATAAATATATATATTTCAGTTGGACGAGTATTCAAAGGAGGCTACTTTAGAGTTAATCTTCTCAAAACAAGCCTCTTGAAATATATCGACCTCTGCTGAATTCTGCCTTCTTTTCTACTCGACCTTTTTGGATGTAAATAACGATCTGTTATTTTAAACGTCGGACTGAATTGTGATTGAAGATCAAAAATAAACCACGTCGGGAGATTATCGTCTGGGAAGAGGTGAGCGATATATTGAAGCCACTGTCTATGTAACGCGTTTTTTCCTCTCATTTTATTATCGTAGAAATGATTTGGTGTATTATCGACATTTAATATGGATATTTAATTTAGATAATATTTTATTCGTGGTGAATTCCCAACGAACATGTATTGTGATCGCCAGCACAAGGAAGATGATGCAACTGTCTCAATGACGCCTGTGCATTATCCAAATATTAGAATTTCCCATCAATGATCAGACTGCTTTTGTTTGAGATAATAATTCCATTTCGTATTTAAGATGAATGAACAAATAATCCGATTTTACTTCAGTCTGTACATCCGTTGTTTTAAGTAAATTGGAGCTTTAATCGGGCATGTAGAAAAATTGCATTCGATTCGTGTTGTCGTCTCATGACTCATTCAAATGTCGCCCTTTCCCTGGCGGGATTAACAGGGCATAGCAGAAGCGATACTGTTTTGGTCGCAGTGTATAGCTATCCCCCCTCTCGTCAGAAATTAAGAGCAATGTGAAGAATAGTATAAGATTTTAATTTATATAACACATATACAGGTTGTGACTGGAAAGATAAACGTTTGGGACAAATGAAAATGGAATTATCAGATTTGGGCAATAGTTCTAACACATATATAAAATAAGAATGTCCTTTTATTAATGTTTAATGCGGGCTACTCTGGTTTGAATGCATTCAAGGTTTTTGCTGTATCTGGTGATGGTACTGTCGTGCGTTGACAGAGACGACAGTATTTTTCCATTCGAAATCAGTGGGTAGCCGATACCCACGGCAGGTCACGTGAGGAGAGACAATTAAGGAGGATATTCTGCCAGTTGCATGGTTATTGACATTTCACTATTTCCTTAGGGACCACCCGGATAAAGCTCGGGGAAAAGGCACATCACTGGCAGGAGGCAGGCGGAACGTACACACTGCCGGCCGGCTACAACAAAAAAACAACCAAACACAAAATTAGAAGTGTTTCACTAAAATCGTCTGACCATGACGATAACGGAGATGAACAGATTTAACATCACTCCTGATGATGACACCAGCAGCACCAACAGTAATGACTATCCTCCCAGTAAAAAGATACCCATCAATAGGTAAGGAATATCTGCTAATTTCTGATGATGAGAAATATTAGTTTAATTGAATAACATGCTCTAATTAATAGAAAGCTGTTTTGTACCATTCTTACTGCATTATAGTGCATCACATGGTTTAATGAATAATTCAAATCTCTCAACTCGTGATCCGAACCATTAAAAATTAATGATTTGCATTTAGTATAAAAGAGTATACCAGCAATTCAGCTTTGTATAATCCGCAATTTTATTTTACTTTTGCAGTCAATATGCCGATAATGATGCAGAAAGTCAGAATTTTCTGCCAAATTTATACTATGGGAAAAAGAAATTTGAAGAAGAATATGTAAGTACTCTATACTCTTATTCTGTTTTGTGTCTCCATTTAGAAATCTGCTCCAGCAGCTGTGACTCTCTTAATATGTTTATTATTTTCTTTCTCCAGAGGACGGGAAATACCTCATTTGGAATTTCTGCATTTAACCTCAGCAATGCTATTATGGGCAGTGGGATTCTTGGACTGGCATATGCCATGGCTAACACTGGAATCGTACTTTTTGTGTAAGTGTTTAAAAGATGGCAAAACAAAGAGCATGTGCTTTGTAGGATGCAGTTCCTAACCTGCTGACACTGCAGTGCAGCACTGACTGCAGCAGAACCTAATGCGGTCCTTTGCTGTATGCCTTACCTACTGTTTAATCACGTGACAAAGGGGGAGGAGTCAGAGCAGGTTTTTAAACTGTAATTTTAAAAAAATTGTGCACTTTCAATATACACATGCGAATTGACATTTGAAATCATCGCAGATAAATACACTAGCAACTGCAAATGTGGGATTGAGTATATCTTGGGGTGGAATTAATCATTGGTAGCTTGGTATAAAACAGCTGATAAAAGCTTCCACACCATTAGTATCTGCAGACAGTGAAGTAACAATTCAGTACGGGGCTGCAATTGAATGTGAAAACTGCAGGCTTTATCTTAGTACATGAGAAAGACAAGGCATTTTCATCATTCTTTTACTTTAACCTCTCTGGGTCTTAGATAGCTTCAGTCTTTTAATTTATCCTGAACTGGCACCTTAACAGAACAGACTCACTAACATAATGAGTGAGGGATCATCTACATCTGTTGCGAAAAATAGGCTGAAGGAGCATGGAACAGTTCAGATTAGATTGTTTGAGATAAATATTTATGGGCCAGCGAATGGTTTCCTTCTGTACTCTCAGTCACTGGTGAAGATGACCTTGAGTAATAGTGCAGTACGGGCTGAGAGAGGCCTTGTAATGCTTTCATAGAAAGGGAGGGTGCTAAAGGGATGTTTACAAACAAAGGATTTAGTGGCAACCAGTTGGATTCAGTTTTCAAGCCTAAGGAGTATAGATATGTGGAATATGATATGATTATCATGCTGCAGATCTTAATCTTCATGCAGCAGATTATATTGTAAAAATGTGTTTATCATGTGACACAGAACAGCCAGCAAATGAAAATGTGCAGGCCTTGTGTGATTTACATGATGTCTTTCTAAGCCATAAATGTGTTTCATATACTGCTTGTTAACAAGGGAGACTATTTAGAATGATTTCCATATAACCAATTTACAACGAAGAGGCATTTAAAATATTTGGCCCTGGGCAGCTGCTTATTTAAGAAAGGTTGTGTTTCTTTGATGAATCAAAAAAAATAAGGGCACTCTTAAACTTCCAGATTAAGGCAAATAATCTTGTGACTAACTGAATGAAAAGGATTGTTTCTCCCATAGATCTAGTCATGCCCACATAGCAACAAGGGTGTTGATTAATACAATGCAGTGAGTCATCAGTGAAAAGAACTACATTTTTGTGACAGTGATGTGCATCTGTCCTCAATAAAGCAAAATGAAAGTTTAGAAACTGTAAGTGATGCTGCTGTCTCAGTGTGCTGGTATATTGCAACATTTGCTTAGAATGAGTTCAAGGAGATGTAAAGGGCTGTTCTTGCAATATGGGAATAAAAGTAAAACAAAAAGAGACATTTATTTACATGTTCTTATTAATGTTATTACCTTGTAAATCTAGGGTTTTCTTTACATTTAATAGCCTTCTTATAATGCAATGTTGTACAGTTCTACTGCTTAACCTGAAATGCAATCAGGGTCGCAACAGAAAAGGTTAACGTAGATTTAAAATGGAGTAAGTCATCAATGAAGGAGGTAGATAGGATTTTTGTGTGTTCCTGCAGTGACTTGATAATATAATGAGTAGTTGCTATAATGATCACTTACTGAAATTTTATTCCTACAAAGCATCTGAGTAAGCAATGTGATTAATCTTGGTATGATGTACATAGTTGCCATACCATCAGGAAAGAATAAAAAGTGTGTGTAACATTGGATGGAAATGCAATGAGATTACAGTACAGTGTAATTACTAAAATAGATACTTATTGTGAATGTGCAGCATTAGTTGATTTAGGTTAGAAGCTGCTCTGAGGGATTGATCTTGCATTGTTTAAAACAACAGAAACCAGGAAAAGATTGTGAAGGAAGTATCTTTTGATGTGTGGAAACTCAGCACTGCACCCAAATAGTTAACCTCATGGTGAAATGATGGAAGTCAAACAAAGAGATCACTTCAGCATTTTAGGCACAACCGACAATTTCAAATGGAAAAAAAACTGCTGAGGCTGGAAGTCTAATATTTCATATATAGTGGATTCTGCTACAAAAGCTATTCCATTCTCAATGACATTTCGATTATTTAAAGAAAAGCTAGCTTACAAAACTTGTTTTCTACCCAAAGCTAAACAGTTAACATTTTAAATTAATATGGAATTTTTAAGTTTTTAACTAGCCAACCAATTTGTTTTTAAAACAAAATGATGGCAGTTTACAATAACTTGATTCTCTGACAACCAAAGACTTATTTGTTAATGGTCAGGTGCTTTGATTTTAATGTAAATTATATTCTAAAACATTATTGAAAAAAATGTATAATTCATTGTAAAGCATCAAGTAACAGCAATGTTACCACTTTACATTTTTCCAGGATCCTTTTGAGTGCTGTATCAATCTTTTCACTGTATTCTATACATCTCTTATTGAAGACTGCAAAAGAAGGAGGTAATGAACAAGCTTATTTGCTTAAGTGCATATTTTAATCTACGAATTGGAATTAACCATTTTCATATTCGTGTTTATTAAACTTTTCTTTTGTTCCAGGGTCACTGGTGTACGAACAACTTGGACTGAGAGCATTTGGGTTGCCTGGTAAATTGGCAGCATCATTTTCAATCACAATGCAGAATTTTGGAGGTAAGGTACCAGTACCTCCATAAAGTAGTATTTCACTTAGAAGAATAAAGCATCAAGGTGTAGAGGGTCTAAGTTATTTATTTTTCTTATCAGTTTTTTCTTTACCTTTTCTCTTACTACAGCTACATCAAGCTACCTTTACATAGTGAAATATGAGCTACCAATTGTTATTCAAGCTTTCCTGGGACTTGAGGAAAAGACTGGGTATGTTGACTTATATTTTAGGTATAATATGCTAAAACGTGTGCCAGGGATTTCAAAACATTTCCAGAAACATTCATCTTTTTTCGTAATCCCTTTAGTATTGATAATCACCACTGCAGTTAAAAGCATTGCGTTAAATGACAGAAAAACACACAGGCATGGATTAGTACACAAAGTGACAGTATTTAGGGATGTTCAAAGTCCATTGCAGAAGGCAGCTTTGTAACAATTACTTGTGTCAGTAGAATGCTACATTTGACTAAAGATAATAAATATTTGATGACTTATATTCTGTTGGCTATCACTATTCTAAGTACTTTAATCCATTCTAATGTGGAGTTTTTCCAGCATTTTCTATTTTTTTGTATCAAAGTCCCATTTCATATCTTACGGAGCCCATGCTTTGTGAAAGGCTAATTTTAGTTTGTGTGTTTCTAGCCACACTATTCGGCTGTGATGTGCACCCATCTTTGAATTTATCACCCAATGGTTAGTTTCCATGAAAGTTATTAGTCAGCCAAAACATATTTTAAATAGAGTAGTTGGAGGGCATGGCATGTTCATTTCTCTATTATAGTTTGCATGTGCAATGCCACACACATTGTTTTGATCTTGCTGCAGGAAGTGGGAGTAAACAGTGTGTCTTTGTACAGTTGGCATATACAAAACAGAATGCTGGAATCATCCTGTATAGTGGACAGCTTTTGCAGATTGAACAGACATGCTTACACTTAAGGTGTAAAGCTTTCATTAGAATGTTCCCAATAAGGTCATTTATGATTTCCTCCCACATCCCAAATAAATCCTGGTAGATTAATTGTCCAAATTACCCCTAATGTAGGTAAATGGAAAAGGAATCAAAGAGGTGTAGGATGGCCATGTGAACTTCAGGTAAAAGTAACAGCAGGACTAACAGTGATATGCATTATTAAAGTGTAATTGGCCAGCAACTTCAGGAGACCAGTTGCTCTGCTACTCCAGAAACTGAACCACTACAGTATCTGATCCAGAGCCTCTGCATGGTAATACATGGTGGTATAAAATTGGTATACTTTCATGAAATATACCCAGTTGATTCCTGAAAAAGTTAGGACTTGTCCATTTCAGAACACGTACCTTTTTATAGTTACACCAAGTTGTATTACTTTAATTCAATCTTACTGGTAAGGAAAATTTACTCCAATCTGTATGGAGACATTTTCCTTCAGATTTGAATTATTCTTGGAGATTAAAAGGAACGTATTTTTTAAACTTTTCCTGCAGTTATATCTCTTAATCTCATCTTTCATTCCCTTTATTTTGAGTCATTTGAATGATGTGTCATTTATTTAAATATTTACGTTAGTGTTCCTGGTTCAGACTCAGTGTTACTTGGCAACAGTTCTTCAATCTGATTGGTACAGGAGATAAACAGGTGCTTAGCCTGTTCACACAAGTTCCAGATGCCATTTTGAGCCTCCCGCACTGAAATAGTTTTCTAATCACCATAAGCTGCAATGCAAATATCCAGAGGAAGTAAGAACAAAAGTAATAATCAATTGGTACCATTAGTTTACCTCACTGATTGTAAAATCCAGTACATTGTGCCATCAACCTGGAAGTCATTCTACAACGCAAACAGCAAAGAGAAACTTGCAAACAATTTAAGCAATATAGGGTTACATAATGCAGAAGTACAGCAATGACTGGGAAAGCCACATTACACAGCATACTCTTGTTTCCAAAGTTTTTTCTATGTGGCATCATCTAATTACTTTAGAAAAGAAAAGCTAAGAATAGAAATGAAAGCTACGTTTAGTTTTCAATAAATACTTATAATTGTTTTACAAAAAAGCTGTCAAACAGTAAAGAGTGACATTGAAAAATTTTATTAAATAGTTTACTTTTTCATTTTATTCACAACATGACAAAATCTGTTCACCTCCCCAACTCCAATTCCCTTCACTCCATTTACAGAGATGACTAAGTTCTGTAAATACATTTTACTTCTGAGTTATTTGATGTACCCTGCTACAATGATGAACTAGTCAGTTGACACAAAACATGACAAACAAGCACACATGAATATAAATTATATCTCAGATCAAATAAGATGATAGTTTGCACTTGATAGTTTTTGAAAAATAAAACTTGCCTCAATAGATTAAAAATATTGTATCTCTGTATAAAGTTCTGTAGTTTGAGAACATGCATTGTCATATCACCCAGAAGCAAAAATTAGAAATTAGAAATTAAACTCAGAATACAAAAAAGACCACTTTTAAGTAATTTTAGTGGAAGGATTAGTATAGAAATATACATGCATAAACAATACCAGTAATTAATAATCTATACCTGGTTCAAAATAACATGCAGCACAGTGAAATTCTTTAATTGTATAATTTAGGTGTATAAAATAATTGCTGCACTGACAACAGATCAAGGAAGGCCTCAAGCAAACCTATGGATCTCTTGTGACCTTTATTTATGGTTAGATGGCAATGTCACCAATGATGAGTGCCCTTTGCCATTAAGGAGTGTGCCACTGGTAACGGACCTATAAACTTGAATCAATGAAACAATCTTTACGGCAGATATATGTGACAGGCATTGATTAGAATCAAGCCAAATAAAACCTGTTTCTTGTTTTAATGCAGCTTTGTAGCTACCTTTGTACAAATATTTAAATATATTCAGACCGTATGTTTTAATAATAAGATGCAACTGTTGAGGTAAATAGGAGCGGTGAGATGTATTTATTTTAGGATTGAGAAAAGATGGTGGAGTCTTTCAACTCCATCAGGATTGGTTACAACTTGTTTTCCCAGCTTGTTCCAGTTGGTCTCAGGTGTCATGTGGCTAATGAATGTTTTGAACGGGTTTTATCTAGTTCCATGTTGTGTGTAATTTTGTTTGGGGTAAACCAACAATCTGGTTCTAACTGGTTCCATGCTCCAACACTTTTCCTTTCTTGGAATTTAAAGAAACCTAATCACAGCTGAATAGCTGGGCACTAACATGAAATTTAAATTGCAAAATCAACTTCAGCCTCTAAGCAATTAACAATTCTCAATTTATCTTACAGGTGTAAGACTCTACCATGTTTGTAAGCAAGATGTTCAATAATAAAATTAAGAAGTCTCAGTTCTAATGTTCAAAATAAGACTAATGGCATTTGTTTTCTTTTTCAGACAATGGTATCTGAATGGTGACTACTTGGTCCTTTTGGTGTCTTTTTTCATAATTCTTCCTTTATCCCTGCTGAAGAATTTAGGTAAGCTATTTACACTAAAAGCAGATGACAATAAGAATATACTTTAAAAATCCAATACTTCTTATAGGCATCACCTATTCAGTTTTGAAGTAGGAAGTTTGGTTTTGTGAAAGTAATTTGCCTAGAAATGTCAAAGTTTAATTTTCACAGCAAAATTAAACTTTGAAAAACCAAAATCCCTATTTTTTCTCTTTATTCAATGTGTTGTGATTATACAGCACCTAGTTATTAAGAATAGGGTTGCCTAAGATGATTCATCATCAGGAAAGTGAACAGCAGAATCTATATCATGTACATCCAGATCTTCCCACCCCCTCACCATACTGCCCGCTATTTAAATTTGAACTTGATACAAGGCTGTCATTGAATATCACACAACTTGGGGCTACAGAATTGCACAGTTAAAGTTAAGGATTGATGTTACTAGTCAATTAGTTTTTTCAGACCTGTCTCTATCTGTTCAACGTTGTAGGGACTATGTGAATGTAGATATATTAAGACCATATTTCCTTTCTTGCAATGTATAACTAAATTGAAAATACCTCTAGGAAGAATAAACTTCCAATTTTACTGTCAAATAATTAATGCAAAAGTAATTGAAGATTGTTATTGACACCTACAAATTTCTTCTCTTATTTTTCAGGTTACTTAGGCTATACCAGCGGGCTGTCTCTTCTCTGTATGCTTTTCTTCCTAATAGTTGTAAGTATGAAATTGGACTTGTGTTGTTAGAAAGAACTACAGAAAAAGTATAAAAGTATTGAATGCCACAATTACTTTTTCAAAGTCTGTTACTGGCTTTGATTTTATCCTCATTGTCCTACAACTTAGCTTTCTTTTAATGAAGTGGGAGGTAGGTGTTAACCCATGAGTGGTCACATTGCAGAGGTTATTCCCTTTCTCAAAAACTCAAGATCCCATCTCCCCTAAGTGCACCGTTGATTCTCCAGCCCACTAGTGTTTTTCTATTTTAATCCAGTGACTGCCAAGAGGCTGATTGACTATGGCAGAACCAGTCATATTGGCATACTATACTTTGATGTATCCCTGGGCTTTGTTAGCTGAGATAACTCATACAGCAGATGTGGAAATTTCATGTTCTGAATGTTAATGTTAGGTAGCAATGCTAAACCAGCGAGTAACATTGGATATGGTTTCATGCGAATGTTACCATTCACAGTTAACTACAGCTTTTTAAATTCATTTTGAGTAAAGGGCATTGCTGGCAAACAACATAACATTTTTTCCCCATGGTGGGAGGTAGATGTTTGCCCATTTAGTGTCCATCCCTAATTGCCCTTGAAAATTTGGTGGTGAGCCAGCATCTCTATCAGCTGCAGAGCTCCTGTTGAGGGTACTCCCAGGATGTGTTGGATAGAGCTCCAGGACCTAGATCCAGTGACAACAAAGGGCTGATAGGTCCCAGGTTAACCTTGAGAATGAGCCTCTTGTGGCTATTTTCTGACAGAAATGTGCATTGTTCTCATAAGAATTCCAACATTTAAATGATTTTGGTAGCTATTTTCTTTTCTCCAAGTAATGTCAATGTCAGTTGTTGTAGCCCTCTGGTCCATTTTTGAGGTCCATTAGACACGAGATACATTGAACTTGTAACCTTTCTGGCATAGGTCACATTAAATAGACCATCACTGACACTTGAGGTTGTGAAGGGCAGGAGAATTAAAATGGTTTATAATGTATTTTTTGACTTCAAGGAAATGTGTTTACTGTTAACAATAAACACATTTCCTTGAAGTTTCTCAGCTGTGGTTATCCATTTTTATTTTTCTCTGTCTTAATTCTCACTTTACAAATACTTGCAGGTAATTATTAAGCACTCTCAGATCCCTTGTCCATTGCCACTTCTGGACCAGGAGCTAGGGAATGCAACACTGAATTTGACCAT
Source organism: Pristis pectinata (assembly GCF_009764475.1). NCBI lineage: Eukaryota > Metazoa > Chordata > Chondrichthyes > Rhinopristiformes > Pristidae > Pristis > Pristis pectinata. The sequence continues at coordinate 37,760,109 of NC_067419.1, read as the reverse complement.
AATGATGACTGCAACGTCTGCATATGAAGCAGTTGCCAGCGTATCAGAGCCCAGTTTAGTGCACAATGTAACAGATGAAAACATCTGTAAACCACAGTACTTTGTCTTCAATTCACAGGTAAGAATGATTCAATTGTAAAAATGTGCTTTAACATCGACACAAAGGATCATAGTTTTTTTTATGAGATTCATTACATATTTGTGACACTGTTAATCATGATACCTTGCAGTACAATGATTTTACTGGCAAGAGGTAAAGCGAAAATCGCCAATGCCTGATTTTTATTCTGATAATTAACAATGTTCCTGCCTTTGAATAGTTCTGCTATGATAAATATAGTCCATAAGTGTAAATTGTTGATATTGATCTTTCCATTTTCCTTTGTATTTCAGACCGTTTATGCCGTACCAATTCTGACATTTGCATTTGTGTGTCATCCAGCTGTACTTCCCATCTATGAAGAACTCAAAGAGTAAGAACCCATTTTTATTATATTGCACGTAGCATGTCAGGGATTAGAGACTTTTTCTGATTCAGCAGATGAATGCTCCATTACATAAGTTGGAGGCAGTTCTGATCCAGTTCATAGACTGTAGTTGTCTGCAGGTAAAATAGTTACTTACAGCTAATGAGAACAGAATATGTTCAAAAGAGACTTTTCAGCAGTTAGTATTGAAGCATGTCACTGGGGCAGATGAGAATGTACTTTTCTCTCTGTTTGCACCAAACCTTGCGCTATCTGATGCTAACACTAGGTTCCAAGATTGGAAAAAAAACATTCTGTTCCCCAGCATGCTATTACTCATCAAAATCACCAGTAAAATTCACTAGAAATGTGATGCTCCTGTTGATTTCCTAGATAAAATATTCAGTGTCATATCTTGAAGCAGAAACTTGCTAATAAGTTGTTGAAATTGATTATGGTGAATTTATTAATTTCTGTCTTTTTTGTGTTGTGCACTGGAATGAACTAATCAAAACAATATTTTCTTTCTCTTTTAGCCGATCGCGCAAGAAAATGCAGAGAGTTTCCAATGTTTCATTCTTTTTTATATTTATTATGTACCTGTTGGCTGCTCTTTTTGGTTACCTGACCTTCCTTGGTAAGTTTCACTTGACATTGTTTGCCTTTCATCCCCTTACCCTTTATTTTGTTGAACCAGTGTCTGCTCCTCATTTACAGTTCCCTAGGCATGAGAGCATCATTGGAGTTAAATAGCCATTCTCATGTAAGGATAGTGCTTAAATCCATAACCTCCTAATTCCAGCTGTGCCATCTTGAAAACTATTTGTTTTATTTGAGAAGAATCAGTATACAACTTCAGAAGAATTGAATTTTCACAAGATTTGGGTAATCTAAAAGTCTGAAACATAACATTCAATAATGATATTTGTTGTGGTTTCAAAATTTATCATTAATACTTTAGATATGTGCCATGACTCAGTTGGAAGTACTTTTGCCTCTGAATCAGAAAGCTATGGGTCAAGAGGTTGGAGCACATACTGATGCTATTATGGTATCAAGAGAGTGCTGCATTGTAAGCTGTCTGTCGATTTTTTTTTTTTGAGACCTTAAAGCTAAAACACATCTGGTTTCCAAGGTAGATGTGAAAGATGGTTGCAGTATTTTGATGAACTGGGGAATTATCACCAATTGAAATGGAAAAAAGACTGCAAATGCTTGAATTATGAAGTAAAAACAAAGTGCTGGGAATACTCAGCAGGTCAGGCCGCATCTATGGAGAAAGAAATAGAGTTAATATTCATTAACTCAGTTATTCATTATTATTCATTAATTCAGTTCATTAATATTCATTAATTCAGTTCATTAACCCTTGATGAGGCATTTTTCTGAATGTCTGCTAATTACTCCAATTTAATATAACAAAATGACTCGATTTTTTTTTAGGATTTTAGACCAAGGTATTTCTTTCATTATAGATTTAAAAAGAAAGTAAATCGGATTTTAAATGAAAACTCATGATCTTTTCCTTTTCTACAGGGGAAGTTGAGCCAGAGTTACTTCACACATACTCAAAAGTGTACCGATTTGATATTATCCTCCTTATTGTTCGTCTGGCAGTACTTATAGCTGTTACGCTGACAGTTCCAGTTGTTCTTTTTCCAGTAAGTATACTCAATACCAAGAAATCAATGTCAGAGTAGAAATATGCCTTCGGTTACACATGCTAAATGTGTGATTTTGTAGCTTGTGTGCATTGCTCTCTGCTTCCCAAATATGGTTTTGTGGAAACCCATGGAATCAAATTTCAGAAGCAAAGCATAAAATGTGTGGTGCACATACAACCAAGGACAAATTTCTATCACTACTTTATCCCTGATTGTTTACTTAATAAGTATTTCTCATAGTGTAGTTATGCATGATGTTAGTTCCTGCTTTAGTTCAATAGATTGTTCTAAATACAATGAATCACATATCATTTAAGTAAATCAAAAATGTATGAACCTGTTTGATTGTCAGTCAAAATTATTCCACAATCTAATGTAGATATAGGTTAATAAAGCTTTATCTGTATTAGATTGTGGTATACATTTCCACCCCTTGTCTGAATTGAAGCCTGGTTAAAAACTTACATCCTTTTATTTTATAAGTATGGATCTCTATTGCAGGAAATATTTATTTTGGTTCCCTTGGGTAATCACACTCAATGAACTCTCTGCTTTGCTCCCAAATTTCCATCATCCACAGAAATGAAAGGAAAATATCATTAATAGAAATACAAAATTATTGTTCAAAGAGTTGCATCCAAAGTATACAGATGCACTTCTTTACCCTATCATGATCAGACAGCCCTCTTATTCCAGGACTTAGGCTGGTGAATCTTTTTTGGACTGCCTCCAACGCTACTGTATCCTTTCCTAAATAAGAGTAACAAAACCGTGTAGGATATTCTTAGTGTGGTCTCACCAACACCCTCTATAATTTTAACAATACTCCTATCTCCAACCCTCTTAAAATAAAGACCAAAGTGCCATTTCCCTTCTTAACCACTTGCTGCACCTGCTTGCAGACTTAGCGCGATTCATAGAAATCTTCCATCTGGTCACTTACAGGTCAGGTCTGATAACATGGCTTAGATGAAAGACAAACCTTGTTATGTCCCAAATTGAGAAGAAAAACACTTATTGCATCATTGTGATGCTTTTATTTTTAAGGCTATCTGTCTTTGTGACCTGAATGAGCCTTAAAAATAAATGTGATGGTGTGGTGTAATGTCAAGAGTGATTAATTTAAGTCTGTCAAGTTAGCCTTCCTTTGAGCTACTATTACTTTAGGGAAGTATCTTGGATAGCTAGTTTTATCTATCCATCACTTCTTCATGGCATAAAATTTACTATCTCCATTTGTTAATGCTTTAGTAAATGTGGTATTGGATGAACAATGTGAAATAATGTTACCTTTTTCCCATAGATTCGTACCTCTGTTCAGCAGCTGCTTTTCCCCAGCAAAGAATTTAACTGGATACGTCACATTATAATTACTTTTGTGATTCTGGGCTGCATTAACTGCCTGGTCATCTTTGTTCCTACCATCCGAGATATCTTTGGGTTCATAGGTGAGTGTGTGCATAAAATAAAATGCTTTCTGTAATGCCCGCACGTGTTAAGCAAATGGATGGTACTTAATGGAAATTAATCTTTCTTTCCGTATTTCTTTTAGGTTCCTCCGCCGCTGCTATGTTAATCTTTATCCTGCCTTCTGCATTTTACCTCAGACTTGTAAAGAAAGAGCCAATGAAATCAATGCAGAAAATTGGGGTATGTTGATAACCTAATTTTAAAGTGCAATAAATAAAATGTTGATAAGGACAGACTTCTATCATTTCAGCTCATACTTAGAGACATGTAAATTCCCCAAAGCTTAAATTTTTGTTTTGTTTTATCAACTTAATATATAATCATGTAGTGATTATTTTGGTGCATGATGTATCCTCATATTTTCTATGTACAAAGAGTCCAGTTGGATTTTATAGCTTCTCTAATAATATACTGAAAGATACTGGAAATAACAACACTTCATTGAAAAAGTAAATAAGACAGGCTGCATAGTGGGAGGCTGTTTGTACTCCCCTGCCAAGATTAAACCTCTTCAGCCAACTTCACAAGCACACACGGTTTCATCCAACCGCACTTAAAGTGATTTAATGTCCTTCCCTTTTTAAATGGTTCTGAATTGGAGAAGGATATTTTACAGAACACACCGATATAAATCATGTGAAAGGAAATACCATATTAACTAGTTTTCTTTTCTCTCCCAGGCATTAATTTTCCTGATCAGCGGCATCTTTGTTATGTTTGGAAGCATGACGCTTATCGTTCTCGACTGGACCCACAATGCATCAACGAATGATGGCCACTAAACTGCTACTGAAGTAAACCACATACTCAGCTGAACAGAAATGACCATTCTTCTGAAGAACACTATTTATTTTCCCCGGCTTCAAATTTCTAAGAACTTGGAAAGGCATTCATGTTTGCTGTCTTCCTAGAAGTTAGGAATAGTTGTCCAAAAGATTAAACTATTTATATTGTAATCGATTATTGAGTAATGTTGGTCCGTGCAGTAATAATACCATTCCTAGAGAATGGACTAATGGGTGTACAGTATGTATTTATAAGGCCACTTATGTGGTGGAACAAAATGTTATAAACCCTTAGAAAATTGACTCTTGTAGATACTGAATCTAAATTCCTAGGGTGTGGCCATATATTTTACTGTATATTAATAGATTTAACAAATAGCATGTCAATATTCAGTATTTTTTGACCTTTTTTTTAAACAGAACTCTGTTGTGGATACAGACTTGATTATTTAATTTCAAGAGAGCAATCTGAATTTTTAGTTGAGAGTTGTGTAAAATCCTGTTCAAAATATAATGTTGATAAAGATAACACATTGTCAGATGAGACAGGGTGGAACGTTTCTACTCTAAAGTAGCCCAGTTTACCTTACAAAAGAATAGTGTAGGTAAGCATCAGAGTCAGCATGGATGAGGTAGGCCAAAAGGGCCCTTTTCTGAGCTGTATGATTCTATTCCATATTATTTATTTTGCCTTAACTTTGAAATTTTGAAAATATTCAATATATTCTGGATAAAAGGACTTTGGATAAAGAAAATGACATCCAGTGGGATAAAGAAATCATGCAGAACAGAGGTCAGTTCTTGGCTGGAGTTTGTGTGTCTCAGTAAAAGCATCAGTTGAGATTTGCAGTTGTCCTTCACATCCCTAGAACAGTGGAACCAGTCAACTACAGGTTTGGTCTCCTTTTATCTGGAGTGTTGGATGAATGAAGGATGAGATTCAGCCCTGATATACCTTATTCCAAAACTGTTGAAAGAAAAGGTGATATTGGGCAGATTTCAGTGTGGATTTGACACTAGTCTAATTGTAAAGTACCTCTGGCACAAGGGGAACAAAGGGTGACAAAAAAAAGCATCTTCACCAGCTCCGCAGCTTTAAGGGTTATTACCTGTTTGCTGAGAATGTCTCCGATTGTTGTCAAGGGAAGGTGTAAAATGATTGGAGGACAGGGCGGTTACACAAGTAGAGGCACTAGCTCACAGTACCAGAGACTCAGCTTCAATCCTGACCCCGGGTGCTGTCTGTGTGGAGTTTGCACATTCTCCCTGTGACCATGTGGATTTACTCCAAGCGCTCCAGTTGTCTCCCACATCCCAAGGACATGCAGGTTGGTGGGTTAGTTAGTCATTGTAAATTGTCACTAATGTGTTGGTGAGAGGTAGAATCAGGGAGGAAAATGAAAATGGGATTAATATTGGATTAGTGTAAATGGGTGGTTAATGGTCAGCACAGAGTCAGTGGGTCAAAGGGCCTGCTTCCATGCTGTATCTCTCTCTTATTGTAACATAGCGTAATTGGCTGATCACAGGTATTTGGAGATTTAGGAAACTTCACACTAAACTTGCAACTGCGTCTTGTCAAAGAATTTAGCATGTTTAAAGCATTTCTTTGAAACTGGGTTTTCTTGTATAATAATGCTGTTTTTAGTGATGTATAATAATTGAGAATATTGCATCGGAAACCATTTCATAGATAATGAGCCGATTGAAGTAGATTTTACAATTTTTGGGATGTTTTGTACCATGTGTTGATTACAGTTATGGCATTTGTTCACATCTGCCAGCTGTTCCACTTCTTGAAGCCTAATCTGTGAATGTGCAGTGTAAACAGGAGAGCAGTGTCTATTTTGTTTTTGCAGAGCCATTTTCTTTTCTGCTAGTAAACATCAATAGTACACTTTGTAGTGGCTGCATTGAACTCTTCACAAAGTGCACTCATGATGATTCATGAGCAGAAAACAAAACACCATTACATTGTCCCTTCTGTATCACATGTCTGAAGCCAAGCAGCAGTTGTTGGGAGCTGAATTTGTGTGATTGTAATGAACAATATGGTACTTAGAACTAACACTAAAAAAACCAACTAAACTACTTCCTTTGTGTCCCTTTGCCATCTGTTGCCACTACAGAGAATTGCTGTAGTTTTCAATGCTGTTGTCAGTTATCTAAGTGACAACAAGTAGTGGAATATGACAATAACAGAATTGAGAAAAGGAGATCTGAAAGGAAAATATGACATTGCTTTAAAAGTAGTGTGCATTCAGTATTTACCTACCAAATTTTACTGATGTTCTGCCTCCTGGAATTAAAGTGTTATTTTCTGCTGTTCCCACTTGGTTACTTGAAAGAAAACTTATATATTGTGCTTCCTACGACAGTTCAACCTGCTGCAAAATGTTTTGTTTTAATTTGCTCTTTGTCATGGAATATTTATAACCTGGAGGAAATCAGTATAATTTAACATATTTATGATGTAAATAAATGTACATAATCTTGGATTAATTGTAAATACATTGTCAATATTTAAGAGGTATTATTGTTCCTTTAAGTCCTTCTGAGACAATTGCTGGACTTTCTTCAAAGTCAGAGTTAAAAGCTGCAACAATGGCTGTTTGAAGAATTTCCACTGACTACTGGTAGTAAGAACTCTGTTTCAGTGCTTTGTGTTTACTTTGTCCAATATAACTTGTGTAACACAATATCAAGTGCTAAAACAGTGTGGCATTGCCAAACCAGTAAATGAACTGGCACAATATAATTATTTGTACTGAGTGACTGAACATTCATCAGTTCTGGATTACTGGTTGTTGCTGTCAAACAGAACCTCAGTTGTTCAACCTTGAAACCATATCTAATTTGATGCAAATTTTGTTAATTATTAAAAATCAATAATATTTTAAGAGTTCACTACTAGAGAAAGCTTGAATCATTGCTGGTTGTAAAATTGCAAAACAATTATAATTTTTAATTCGCTTTTTCGTAACATTTTTACAAAGAATTATGATAAACTGTGACTTACAACTGAAGTTCATGTTTCAAAAACAATCACCAGAGCTTTAAAAAAAGCTTGTGCATTGATACTACTTGTATAATTCACTCTAAATATTTGTACCAGTGAAAGCATGCAGTACAGGAAGCTTATAAAGCATGACTGCAGCCTTTAGCATATCCTTTTAATTAATGTGGGTAGAATGCCTTCATGTTTCATGTATTTTCTGATACTATTAAAAAGGCTTTCCCTGACATTATGTAAAAGTTATCATGTATGTATATTTCTATACCGTTAACTGTGAAAGGCTGACAAGTTGGATGGAGAGATTTTGGTTGTTAGCAAAGAGAGTGCATTATTAGCAATGCTACACTCTTGTTTCAATGAAACATTCATTGTATTGTACATATTGTAAATAAAGTTATACTCTTAAAACAGTTCTTCCATCGATGTGTTTAGATATTGCTACAAATTCCAGTCTGCTCTGGTTTAGTGACCTCACTTACTCTTTGAAATATCTTATATACAAGATACCAAGGGGTGTAAGAGCATTGCCCGCGATGGCTTGTACAAAGTAGCACTTGCATTTCTCAAAATGTTCAAAGGCAGATCTAGCACATTAAAAAGACAAATATGACACAAATCATTAAGTTATGCTTGTGAGCTAAATTTCACTGGAAACATACAAACAAAACAAAACAGGAGCAAAATAGAACTTTCAGCCCTTTAAGCCACAACTGATCATCTGTCCCAGTACAATATTCCCACTTTCTCCCATACCTCTTACTGTCTTTTGCATCTAAAAATCTATCTGTCTCTTTCCTAAAAATACTAAATAACTTGGCCTCTACTGCCTTCTGTGGTAGAGAGTTCCATGGTTCAGATACTCCGAGTGAAGGCATGTCTCCTAATCTCGGTAGTAAATCCCTTGCCCTGTGACTCCCTATTCTACATCCCTCAGCCAAGGGAAACATCCTCCCCACATTTTACATTGTTCAATTAAATTCCCTCTTGATATTCTAAGCTCTCGTGAATAAAAACCCAGTTAACCTCTCATCCCAGGAATAAGTTTGTGAACCTTCACAGCACTCCCTCTGTGGTTATATATGTATTTTTAGTGAAGGAGGACAAAACTGCACACAATACTCCAAATGTGGTCTTACCTAAACCCAACATAATTGTGGCAAAATATCCTTGGTCTTGTATTCAAATCCTTTTGCTGCGAAGGCCAATGTACCATCTGCCTTCATAACCATGTGCTGTATCTGCATGTTTGCTTTCAGTGGCTGGTGTACAAGGAGACCCATGTTTCTTTGTACATCAACACTTTCTAACCTGTCACCACTTAAATAATATACCACCTTTCTGTTTTACCTACTTCACATTTATCCACATTAGACTGCACATGCTATGTTTTTGCCAACTCAATCCAAATTGCCTCTCACAATTTACATTCCCACCCAGTTTAGCATCTATGGAAAACTTTGAAATGTTACATTTGGTTCCTTCATCCAAATTATTGTCAATAGCTGATGCCCAAACTCTGATTCCTGCTGTACTCCACCTGTTACCGCCTGCCACTGCTCCTGGAAGTCACATAAGTAAGGGTTTTAAAATACAGGCATGTTCAATATCTAACAAATACGTGGTGCAGACAGAACATGGTGTAAAACTATCAGCCCCGGTTTGGAACTCAGTGCTCTGAATAATGTCCAAACATTGACCCAGTACAATAAATAGCATTGTGGCTCAGTAATTCGACAAGCAATCAAACTTCTAGCCTATTGACACAAATACAGAAAATACTGGAAGATCTCAGCCAATCAAACAGCATCTGTGGAAAGAGAAACCAATTAACGTCTCAGGTCAGAGACCATCAGAACTGGACTATGAGAATGAGGCATGTAGATAAATGGGATTAGTGTAGGCAGGTACAATGGGTGGCATGGGCATTTTTGGGCTGAAGGGCCTGTTTCTGTGCTGTTTGACTTTTTGAGTTCAAATCCCACCATGGTAGCTGGGGAGCATAAATTCAAGTGATTAAATAAATTTGGAGTTAAGAAGCCATGAAACTTCCAAATTGTCACTTGATAATGATCTGGTTCACAAATGCCCTTCAGAGTAGGAAAACCCTCCTTACATAGTATGGCCAACATGTTACTCCTGTCTCATCAATGTCACAGCCTTTTAACTGCCTTATGACATGGTCTAGCAAGACAGGGCTGGTGTGGTAGGGACAATTATGGAAGAACAATAAATACTAGCCGGGCCATTGGTTTCCACATCTTGTGAATATATATATAAAAACACAATTTCTCTTTAAAGAGAATATGAACTGCTTACAAGTCAGTTGCTAACAGATTCATTCTGGTTGCTGCTGTTATATTTTCCACAGTTGTTTCAAATTGCAAAATCTATATGGAGTGATGCGGTACCTACTGAAGGGATTTTGTATCACCTCAGACCATCTGCATTAATGAATGTTCCCAGTCACAGATGTCAGTAGGCATTCTACTTAGAATGCCTCATATCTGGGAGAAGGAACAGTGGGCATGCAGAGCTGGACGTATGGTTGGAAGAGAGGGGTGGATGAATGTTAGGCGGATGGTTAAATCCACCCAACATATTCAGAGAGCAATTCCGCTGCCTAAATTTCGTCAAAGAACCTGTGAGACTGAACTCACTTAAGAAATTTGTGAGGTGTGACAGCTTTTGATGCAATCTTCAAGCACGGCAATGTTATCAAAGTGACAATGGCAATCAACTTATGACTGTGGGGAGCTGTACTTGTCGTATCTCAAAGTTTGCTATCCATCGTTAATCACTGGTCACTGGGTCTCCATAATCAAATCAGCTCCCTTGCTGTTCTCCCTTACTAAGGAACAGGAAACTAGCCCACTTCTTTCCAAAGGCCACAGGATGACACCAAGTGCAAGCACACCACTTTGTGAGTAACTCATGCCAACATTGTACCCCATTAGCAGTCCGAAGAGATTTCTACACACAAAGTCATTGAGTTATAAAGCATGTAAACAGGCCCTTTGGCCCAACTCATCCATGCTGACCGAATTGTCTACCTGAGCTAGGTGGTGTGCAGTGTTAGGTCAATGCCCAGTATGCTGGTAACCAACATGATATAGCAATCCATTTTGACAACCACATTGGGGTTGACAAGACAAATCAAGCGTGGCTACTGGATGACAAGGGCAATCCACTCAAGACATGATCAATAACCTCCTACACAAGTAATTACACCCTGGCACATGCTTCCAAGCAATGAAAGCCATGTTGCCATGTGAAATGAGATAGAGCAGACCACTGGTGTACCAAAACAATTCTGTCACCTGCAGAGTTCCTGTCAAGATTCACGATACAATGCCTCATGCTGCAGAACCACAATATCATTAGAGTGCAGCCCTTTCCATCAGGATAATGAGGAAGAAGGGTGGAAGGAGAAAGCGAGGAGGAGGAGGAAGGGACGAGATAAACTAGAGATATTGTAGTCATCACATTGTCGCTAAGGTGCAAATCCTTAAGAATGATCTCCTGTAGCAGCAGAAAAGACTGTCATGGAGATGAGGATAAACACAGGGAAATGGGGACATGTGCATCCAGAGAGTGTGGCCTCAGAAGGGGTCATTCAGTCATGCCTACAATGTGCCAGCTCTAAGTGGTGGCTCAGTGAGACATTCAAAAAAGGAGGGAGACCGGAAGTAAGACACTGCTAGGCCTATTTGCCCCTGTGGCCATTCCCCTCGAAAGTAAGTATACCATTTTGGATACTTTTGGGGGGAATGACCATTCAGAAGACAGCAGCAGCAGCAGCCAGGTCTATGGCACCTAGCAGGAAAAGTTGAAGGCAGACAGGACTATAATGATAGGAGACTCAATAGTCAAGGGGCAGACAGGAGATTCTGTGGCCGCAAAAGGGATTATAGGATGCTGTGTTGCCTCCCTGGCGCCGGTGTCAAGGATGTCTCAGAGCGGTTGCAGAACATCCTCAAGGAGGAGGGGGAGCAGCCAGAAGTCATTGTGCACACTGGCACAAATGACATAGATAGAAAAAGGGATGAGGTCCCGCAGACTGAATTTAGGGAGGTTTACTGCATTTTCTGGGAAGGTTATAAGCCCTTTCCAGCAATTTAACACCACCTTTAGCTTCACAACACCCTTGGCTGGACCACTTTTCCTGGCTTATAAAAGAAGTTAAGGATAGTATTAGAACCAAGGAAGAGGCACACAAATTTGTGATAAAAAGTAGTAGGCCTGAGGATTAGGAACAGTTTAAAATTCAGCAAAAAAGGTCCAAATATTTGATTAAGAGAGAAGAGGTGAGAGGATCAAAGTAAACTTGCAAGGAACATAAAAGTGGATTGTAAAAGCTTTTACTAGTGTGTAAAAGGAAAAGAAAATTAGTGACGACAATTGTTGGTCTCTCACAGTCAAAAATAGGAAAATTTATTACAGGAAACAAAGAATTTGTAAATCAGTTATATAAATACTTCAGATCCACCTTTGCAGAAGAGGACACAAATCACTTCACAGAAGTGTTTTGGAACCTGATGCCTAATTGAAAAGAGGAATTAAAAGAAATTAGTATTTTTTTAAGATAGAAGTCCTGGAGAAATTAGTAGGACAGAAAACCAGTAAATCTGCAGAGTCTAATAATCTGCATCCCTGAGAAGTAGAAGACATAGCTATAGAAATAGTGGATGTATTGGTTATCAGCTTCCAAAATTCTATAGGTTATGGAACAGTTCCTGCAGTTCAGAAGGTGGTAAAAGTAAGCCCACTATTTTAAAAAAGGATGGAGAGAGAAAGCAGGGAACTGTGGACTGGTTGGCCCAATATCAGTAATAGGGGAAATGTAATAGAGTCCATTATAAGAGATATGACAACCAGAGATTTGGAAAGTTTGAACTGGCTTACAAAAAGGCAATGTAGATTTACGAAAGGGAGATCATGTTTGAGAAACCTATTGAGGTTTTTATAGTTGTAACTGGTAGAATAGATAAGGAAGAACTGTAGATGTGTTACATTTGGATTTTCAGAGGGCCTTTGATAAAGTTCCACTTAAGAATTTAGCATGCAAAATTAAAGTACATGGGATTGGGTGTAATGTACTCGCTTGGATTAAAAATTGGTTGAGAGACAGGAAACAGAGGGAAGGAATAAATGGGACTTTCTCCGGTGACTGGTGAAGTACTTTAGTGGTTGGTGCTCAGCCCCAAGTAATTCAAAATATGTGATTTGGATGAGGGAAACAAATATAATATTTCTGTTTGCCAACAGCACTACAGTGGGTGGGATTGTGATTTATGAAGATTGAAAGAGGCTTCTACATCATTTAGACAGGTTGAGTGAGTGGACAAATACATGGCAAAGACAGGTTAACATGGTTAAATGTGAAATAAGTAAGTGCTGGAACACCTCAGGCAGTATTTGTGGAAAGGGAAACAAAGTTAATACTGTAGGTTAAAGACCCTTTCTCAAAGCACTTCTGTTTCTCGTTCCACAGATGCTGCCTGACCTGCTGAGTGTTTTGAGCATTTTTCTGCTTTTCTTTCAAGCTTCCAATATCTGCAGTTTTTTTTGGATTTTCATTTATGGTTAAGTGAGAAATTGTCCACTTTGAAAGGAAAATCAGAAAGGCAAATTGTTATTTAAATGATGAGAGATTAGGAGGTATTGACGTGCAAAGGACTCTTGATGTCTTATATGCCAGTCACTGAAAGCAAACGGGTGTGGCAAGCAGTTAAGAACGCAAATAGTATGTTCGCCTTCATGTAGCAAGAGGTTTTGAATATGAAATCAAGGACCTGTTTCTACAATCATACAGGACCATGCCTGGAATATTGCATGCAGTTTTGTTTTCTTTACCAAAGACAATGCTTGTCAGAAAACACAGCAGGAAATGTTCACCAGATGGATTCCTGGGATGTAGAAATGTCATATGAGGAAAGATTGGGTCAACTAGGTCCGTACTCACTGGAGTTCAGAAGAAAGAGAAGGGATATTATTGAAACTCACAAAGTTCTAACAGAGCAGACAGGACGGATGTGAGAAGGATGTTTCCCCGGCTGGAGAATCTGCTACAAGAAGTCACAGTCTCGCAATATGGGTAAGCCATTTAGAGCTGAGATGAGGAGAAATTTCTTCACTTAGTGGATAGTGAACCAGTGGAATTTTCTTCTGCAGAAGTGGTGGAGGCCAAGTTGCTAAGCATATTTAAGAAGGAGGATGTATAGATTTCTAGACACAAAAGATATTATGGAATATGGCAAGAGAGAGCATAAGATCATGAGATATAAGAGCAGAATTAGGCCATTCAGCCCATCGAGTCTGCTCTGCCATTCATTGCTGATTTTTAACCCCATTCTCCAGCCTTCTCCCCGTAACTCAACCCCCTTACTAATCAAGAATCTATCAATCTCTTCCTTAAATACACACAATGACTTGGCCTCCACAGCCCTTTGGGGCAAAGAATTTCACAGATCCAACACCCAATGCCTGAAAAAGCTCCTCCTCATCTCAGTTTTAAAGAGATTTCCCTTTATTCTGAGACTCTGCCCTTGGACCCTCGTCTTTCCTGGTAATGGCAGCATCCTCTCCATGTCCACTCTTTCCAGGCCTTTCAGTATTTGCAGGAATATGCTAACGAAATAGAAGACCAGCCACGATCGTATTGAATGGTAAAACAGGCTCTCAGGGCTGAATAGCTCATTCCTGTTCCTATTCTCCATGTTTCCAACTCTGATACATTCCATGGATTCATCCTCCACAATATAGTTTGCTCAGTCTATGTGTTGATTAAAGTGCTCCATGATCATTGCATCACGCTTGTTACATGCATCTCTAATTTCTCGATTTATTTAAAGGCTGGAAGTCTACCTCAAACTGCCATCACTATGACCTCGCCCCGTTGCTTCTTACTTCCACCCCAACTATAAGTAGTTCGTTTTTCAACCTAAAATTATTTCTCTCAACTGCCTTTATCCTATTGGCTAAAATCAGATCCACTCCCCCTCATTTTCCAGTTTGCTTTCATCTTCAAAGTAACTTCCAACTTCAGTCTCTTCACAAAATTTTCCCTTGTGTGCTGGGGGATGCCGACCGACGTGACGAGAGCTTTGCATTGGGTGACTGTGTGTGGTTCTGCTATCGCGAGTTCCATTGAGTTAGTTGCATAGAGAAACTTGAACAACGACTGAAGACTTTTATTCATCTACACAACCTAACGGCACATCCGAAAGTAACCGTCCCGCCAACATCTGATTGGAGTTTCATTCCCTTCACTCAGTGCAGTTGGTTCAGACAGAACCACACAACCATTTTACAACGTGTTCGCACCCATCAAAACGTGTTCTGGGGGTGTGGAGTCGGGGTTTCTTTACCCTTCAAAGGTAAATGTCTTAGCTTTTTACATGCTATCTTGAAGTCTGAGTGTTTGATTGTACTGTGTATAAAATCTAAGGAGTGTCTGGTTGCAATGATAGATTGTGAATTAAATTATTGCTTTTCAATGGAAGTCTGCAACTCGGGGAGAAAATTGTAGCATTTTAGAAAATAGACGCTGGTTTTTTGCCACATGTTGTTTTGATGTGTATTTCTAGGAATACATTTGGTTAACGTGCAATAAATCAAAACCAATATATTAAGAATATATCTGTTGTAAGAGGCGGGCTTTTTTTTGTCTGAATACCAAGAAACTACGTCTTTCCGGAGGTTGTGGCATCTTTTGACACGCTAAAGCATGTTTTAAGTGGATTGTTTGAGGGAGACTCGGCTGTTTTAACATTGGGCATCACAGCCAAGTGTATAGCGGAATATTCCGTGGGTACCCGAGAATGGGGGAAATTCAATTCATCAGACAGGCTTTGCTCGGTAATTCCAGTTACTCATAGATTATTTTTTAAATTCTCTTGAGGACTTTTTTTTTTGTAAGCAGATCGCCATTTAACGTTTACAAACGTCTGGGTCTCACTGCTCCCTATTATGAAGGGATTCACTGCAGTGTTACCAGGGATAAAAATCTGGAGAACATAAGAAGCAGGAGCAGATGTGAACCAGACTGATTCCCCCCAATTCACTAAGATCATGGCTGATCCAGAGTTGGCCTCAGCACCATTTTCCCCACTCTCTCCCCATTCTCCTTTGCTCCCTTGTATTTCAACTGTCAGTCTCTACCTTGAATATATTCATTGATTCCAATTCCACGTTGCTGTGAGGTAGAGAATATCAGTGTCATGACCTACTGAGAGAGTTAATTCCTCCTCGTATCCATGTTACATTGGCAGTCCTTTATTCTGAAACAACACCCCTTGGTTCTAGATACCCCCTTTGGGGGAAATTTCCTCTTTACATTCACTTTGTTAGTCCTCCTCACAATCTTTTTTGTTTCAATACGATTACCAACATTCTTTTAAATTCCACTATTGGCTCAACCTCTCTTCATAAATCAACCCCTTCATCTCAGGAGCCAACCAAGTGAACCTTCTCTGCAGTGCCTCCACTGCAAGTATATTCTTCCTTAAATATAGAGAACAACATTGTGCACAGTTCTCTAATTCTAGTTCAACCAACACACTGTGAGGTTGCATCAAAACTTCCCTAATTTTATACTCTGTACCCCTTGCAATAACGGGTTACCATTTCATTAGCCATCCTAAATACTTGCTGTATCTGCATGCTCTAGTTTTGTGTCTCATATACAAGGACCTCCGGATCCCTTGGTACCACAACATTTGTCGTCTCACTGTATTTCACTAGTAATTTCCTTCTCATTCTTTTTTGTTCCAAAATTTCCCATTTTATATTCCATCTGCAAATTTCTTGACCTCAGACTTAACCCACCTTTATCCATTTGCAGGATTTTTGTGTCCTCTCACAACTTACAAAATCACCCATCTTTATATCATTGGCAAATTTGGCTAAGTATACACACAGCTCCTTCATTCAAGTCGCTCATGTAGATTGTAAATAATTGAGGCCTCAACATTGATTCCTGTGGCACCTCAGTAGTTACTGATTGCCAATCTGAAAATAAACCATTAATCCCAATTCTCCGTTTTCCATTAGTTAGTCAATGTTTTGCCCATTCCAATATACTATCCCCATTCTCACCTTATTAAGTAACCTTCGATGATGGTAGTTTATCAAACACCACCTAGGAATTTAAATACACCACATCCGCCTTTATTCCATCCTGTTTGCTACATTCTAGCTAGCCTAGTGATTTCCCAAAGTGAATAGGATAAATGACTGAAAGGAAAGAATTCTCAGCACTGTGAAGAAATGCAACATGAAAGAGATGGGTTAAGTGACCTCTTTCTACATCGCTTCATTCTACGATGCAGTAGTCAGCAGTCAGGTTTAATTTTGCTTTGCGTTGACGAGGAATTAGATTTCATTTGAAATGTGTTGCAGTGTTCTTTATGAGAAGGCAGGTAGATAAGTATAACTTGTCATCTCACTGAGGGATGTTGTGCTTTGATGCCGAAGTAGCTTTAGATTTCATAATGGCAAATTGCACGTGTTTCTTGCTGAACTCTGCAATGGATACAAAATTACCCGGATTTCCCCCCTCGTGTGAAAATCCGGAAATTGCTGATGTTAATATGGGGGTGTTGCAGTCTTCCGTGTTGCAATGGTACATCGCGGGCAGGGGAAAGTCAGGGCGGGAGATTTCCACAACAAGGCTGACAACAACTTTGACCGGCACCTGAGCCACCTTTCCTGGCTGAATGCTTCCCAATCTTGAATAAGTTCAACAAAGAAATCCTGAAACACTCAAACACACGAATATAAGATCTACATTGGTTAGTAAATGATCCAGCGTTAAAATGAGCAGGGGTAAGTTGCTCGCTGTGTCCAGCCTAGAGGGGAATCTGTGGGTGGGTGCTCCACAGTAAATGACGGGGAATCTGTGCCCCCACACTGAACTCTGGCGATCTCAGCATCCAGGGGTGAGCCCAGTGTGTTCAGTTTTGGTCACCCTGCTATAAGAAAGATGCCATTAAGCTGGAAAAAGTGCAGAAAAGCTTTACCAGAATGTTGCCAGGACTCAAGAGGCAGGGTTAAAGGGTTATAAGAGGTTGGTCAGGCCAGGACTATGTTCCTTGGAACACAGGAGACCGAGGAGTGATCATATAGAGGTGTATCAAATCATGCGGGACACAGACAGGGCAAATGCACACAGTCTTTTTCCCAGGGTTGGGGAATCAAGAACTAGAAGGCACAAGTTTAAGATGAGAGGGGAAAGATTTAACAGGAACCTGAGGAGCAACTTTTTCACACAGAGGGTGGTACATATATATAAAGAGCTGCCAGAGGAAATGGTTGAAGCAGTTACAATAACAACATTTAAAAAACATTTGGACAGGTGCATGGATAGGAAAGATTTAGAGGGATGTGGGTCAAAAGCAGGCAAGTGGGATTAGTTTAGATGGACATCTTGGTTGGCATGGATGAGTTGGGCTGAAGGGCCTGTTTCAGTGCTGCATAAATCTATGACTCAGTGCAAACTGCTGACAGCAACCTCCCAATCACAGGGACCTTTGGTTTCATGGGAAACACAAGTTAGCTTGAACAGGTTTAGACAATAGACAATAGGAGCAGAAGTAGACCATTCGGCCCTTCGAGTCTGCACCACCATTTTGAGATCATGGCTGATCCTCAACAATCAATATCCTGGTCCCGCCTTGTCCCTATATCCATTGATTCCCCTACCTATAAGAAACCTATCTAGCTCCTTCTTGAAAGTGCCCAGAGAATTGGCCTCCACTGCCCTCTGAGGCAGTGCATTCCACAAATTCACAACCCTCTGGGAGAAGAAGTTTTCTTCACCTCTGTCCTAAATGGCCTAGCCCTTATTCTTAAATCATGCCCCCTGGTCCTGGACTTCCCCAACATCTGGAACATATTTCCTGTCTCTATTTTGTCCAATCCCTTAATAATCCTGTATGTTTCAATCAGATCCCCTCTCAATCTTCTCAATTCCAGCGTGTACAATCCCAGTCTCTCCAACCTCTCAGCATAAGACAGTCCCGACATCCCCGGAATTAACCTCGTAAACCTACGCTGCACGCCCTCTATAGCCAGGATATCCTTCCTTAACCCTGGAGACCAAAACTGTACACAATACTCCAGGAGTGGTCTCGCCAGGGCCCTGTACAAATGCAAGAGAATCTCTTTGCTTTTGTACTCAATTCCCCTTGTAATACAGGCCAACATTCCATTAGCCTTCATCACTGCCTGCTGCACTTGCTCATTCACTTTCAGTGACTGATGAACAAGGACTCCTAGATCCCTTTGTATTTCCCCCTTACCTAACTCCACACCATTCAGATAATAATCTGCCTACCTGTTCCTGCTCCCAAAGTGGATAACCTCACACTTATCTACATTAAACTTCATCTGCCAAGTATCTGCCCACTTACCCAACCTATCCAAATCACCTTGAATTCTCCTAACCTCCTCTATACATGTCGCACTGCCACCCAACTTTGTATCATCAGCAAACTTGCTAATGTTATTCACAATGCCTTCAATGTTTGCCAACATTTCACTCAACAACTGATCCATGATCTGTATACGTCAACATTTTCAAGTCATCCAATTTTTGCTTATTTGTTAAATATGAAAATTCTTCCCCCTTCCTCCTTGAAAGAAGTGGACACTCTGCGTCTATTCTATTTCCTTTGGAGACCACTTTTCTCTGCACAATGGAGACACAAGAGACTGCAGATGCTGGAATCTGGAGCAACAAACAATCTGCCGGAAGAATCCACCAGTGCAGTCACCTGTTGTACACATAGTGACACACTCACTGGCATCCTTTTCTCCCTCATGTATGAGAAAGCAAGTGCATAGGCCAATTGTAGGAGATCCCTTCCAGTCTCAGAGACTGCCTTGGCTAGTCATGACGGACTCGCAACATTCCTATGGATGGGTGGAAACCATTCATCCTAACGGTTTGAACAACAGCTACCAGCCTGATCATCTTCCATCTCACCTCATTCCACCCTGTCCACTACCTGTGTCCACTGACATCCATCATCAGTTGTACTCGCCCTCCCTTCAACATTATCATAGTTACGAGACACAAGAGACTGCAGCTGCTGGAATGTGGCGCAAAAAAACAAACTGCTGGAAGAACTCAGCTGATCAAGCAGCATCTCTGGAGGCAAAAGGCTGGTCAAAGTTTCGGGTTGATACCCTGCATCAGGACTGAAAGTGTAGAGCAAGATAGCCGATATATGGAAGTGAGAGGGATGTTGAGACAGAGGCTGGTAGGTGATACGTGGAGACAGATCAGACAAAAATAGGCAGATGGAGCTGGGTGGGGGAGGGGAGAGGGAAGGATCGAGACAGGTCGGGAGGTGATGGGTGGAACAAGAAAAGGGAGGGGCGATGGGCAGATGTAATCAGGTGGGGGAGGGGATAGGAAAGGTGAACCAAGGGAGAAGAAGCCCAGGTAGATAGGTATGTGGGTGATGGGCAGGTGGATCAGTGGGGGGAGGGTAAAAAGGAGGAGGAGGGATGGAAAAAGTGAACAAACAGAGATCCTGCATGGACTGGTGGGAGTGGGAAAGGGACCCAGGGGGAGTAGGTCACCTGAAAATAGAAAACTCATTGTTCATTTCATTCCATTGAGCTGTAAGTGGGATATGAGGTGCTGTTCTTCTAGTTTGCATTTGACATCACTGTGAGAATGGAGAAGGCCAAGGACAGACAGGTCAGTGTGAGACGGGGAATTGAAATGCAATAGCCCAGGTGGGAGGCGTGAGAGGTACCCTGGATGTAGGCGGGAAGGGACGAAACAAAGGAAGACAGGATAGAGTCAAGGTATGAAGAGGTAAGTTCAATGGGGCAAGAGCAGGCAGTAATAATGAGTCTACCAAGTCAGTCCTGTTTGTGGATCTTGGGTAAGAGATGGAAAAGAGCAGAGGGGTTGGGATACTATCAGGTTGGATGCTGTGGAGAGGAGATTTCCTGATGTAATGGTCCAGGAGATAGTGGCCTGGTGTTTATCCAGGGGAAGATATGAGGAGGTGTCCTAGAGCTGCTGTAATTTGCTCCTTTATCAATGGAGATTCATAGGATATTCCAGCTGCCAATCACGCTGCTTTGCCCCACCTCCACCTCCAAACTGCCATGAAGACTGACTCAGTCTATTTCACGAGGAAGGCGCTCTATCACTACATTTGTCATTCCCACCCACAACTTCAGATCTTGGCTCCTCATGAATTGTAGGGGACATGGGAGAAACTCAGGGTTCACATTGTGGGATACTTGGCACCAGTACAATGGGGCCAGATGCAGGGGCTGGTGTGCCAGTTTCCCAAAGGGTAAGGTTATACACCAATTCTGTTCCATAAAACTCAAGTGAAGACAACAATAGAACAGCCTACAAGAAAAGGCTTAAGCTGCTACATGTGGAGATCCTTTGCGCAATGTCCAGCCTGCCAGAAAACAAGCGAGGGATGTTAGGAAGCATGGGGTGATCTTTCTCCAATCTTTCAAAGGGCTGAGTCTAGAGCCCATCGTTCACAGCTTGGAAGCAGTGGGAGCTCCATGGGGAGGAGTGGACCCAGATATCACAGATCTTAACAGTGCTGCTGTGGAAACAACTAACGCTTGTTTCCTATGAATTACCAACAGAGAGGTGAAGCAAAAATTTCTCTTTGTGCACAATACACACAATCCAACTGCTTCTGGTCAATTTTTACTCACTTGACTCGTAAGCAGGTTGCACTTGAGTTAGTAAACTTTTAGGTAAAAATTTCTTCCACAAAGAAGGTAGTATTGAATGGAACATTTTTAAAGTAAGACACTGAAACAAGGTCAAAGAACTGCTTTTCTTGGATTTATAGTTAGAGCTGTGACTTCATATATAGGCTATGCAAACATAGAGAGGTGAGATACTAGGATTACTACACTGGAGCAGAGAAGGAGAAAAGAAAGATTTGATGAAGATATTTTTAAATGCAGAATTTTGATAGGATAAAGAAGGAATGATTATTTTCTTTAGTAAATGAGACAATGACAAAAGGGTGATATATTTAAAAGGTTAACAAAATTTGATGTTAGATGAAGTTTATGCAGCCTTGTTAAGAGCAAAGGAAGAAGTGAAGCAGAGGAACTCGGGGAAAAGGAATACAAATGTTTAAAGTAAAGGCTCTGGAAACAACATTTAGTTTTAGTTTTCGTTAGTTGCAGCAATGAGCTTCTGTATTTATGCTGTTAACATCTGGGATTCTACACTTAATACCACAGCAACTCTTCAGTTTGTCTCTTCAAAATGTAATTCCCCATTGCCAGTGCAGAATAAATGGCTCGTGCTTGTGAGCATTGTAGTTTCAGTGAAAATTTCCATACCCCTCCACACAGTACAGTCCCCTGCACTTGACTTAATAAACAGTTATTACACAATCAAATAACACATTTGGCTCAGACGAAAGTCTTTCATCTAGCTTGTTTCCAGTACACATCAGTGTGTCGTGTACCAGTGTAGGCGCAAACTGGAGAAAAGAAGCCAAATGATTTCTGCTTTCTTGGATCCTGATAACCCTCATTCACTCCCCAGGGAAAACACCATTGATTTTCAAGGAATAGTCAATCAGTAGGAAATTCCTTCAAACTCATAATGTGTATATTTTCCCACAGATAGTCCCTAAAGTGTGATTTTTAAAGAGGCAGTCTTCAACTTTCCAGTTGAACATCATAAATAGGATACAGACTAATGACTCTTTGTGAACAGTTCCTCTGGAAAGTACTGTTTAAACTCAGATCCAATCTCCTGGGATCCCCACCATCATAGAAGCCAGTTAATTTGATTCACTGCATGTGATGTTAAGAAATGACTGGCAGCACTGAATACAGCAAAGACGATGAGATCAGACGACATCTGCAGTACTGAAGATTTGAACTCCAGAACTAACTATGACTCTGACCAAGCTGTTATACCATGATGCAGCCAACAATATAGAAAATTAGTCAGGTATGTCCTGTTCACAAAAAGCAGAACAAATCCAATCTAGCAAAGTCTTAGCCAATAAGTATACTCTTAATCACTAGCAAAGTGATGGAAGATAAGATATCTTTATTAGTTACATGTACATCGAAACATACAGTGAAATACATCTTTTGCGTAGAGTGTTCTGGAGGAAGCCCACAAGTATCACCACGCTTCCGGTGCCAACATAGCGTGCCCACAGCTCCTAACCTGTATGTCTTTGGAATGTGGGAGGAAACCGGAGCACCCGGAGGTACCGGAGCACACGTAGACACGAGGAGAACGTACAAACTCCTTACAGTCACCCGTGGGAATTGAACTCGGGTTGCTGGCATTGTAATAGCGTTATGCTAACCACTACATTACAGTGCCTCAAGCACCACTTATTCATCAGCAACCTGTCCGCTGTTGCCCAGTTTGGACCCTGCCAAAACTACTTGGCTCCAGACCTCATCACAGCCTTGGTGCAAACATGGACCAGAGGACTACATTCCAGAGGTGAGGAAAGAGTGACTGACTTTGGTACCAAGACATTATTTGACCAAGTATGATATCAAGTATGCTTGTTTCAACTGAGGTCAATGAGCATGAAGGGGTTGGAGTCATACTTCACACACAGGAATGTAGTTGTGTGGCTGTCGGAGATCAACCATCCCAGCCTAGGACTTCATAAGAGGGCAGTGTCCTAGGCCCAATCACCTTCAGCTGCATTTTAAGTCAGAAGTGGGGATATTTTCTGATGACTGTACGATGCTCTAAATTCCATTAATAGCTCCTCAGCAATGAAGCAGTCCAAGCCTTCATGAGGCAAGACCTGGACTACATGCAACAGGAGCTGATGTGGCATGAAACTGTCACACCACAAAAGTGCCAGGCAATGACCATCTCCCAACAATAGAAGGTCTAACCACCTACCTTCTGTATTCAATGGCATTACCATCACCAAGTCCCCCTTCATTAAAATCTTGAGTGTCACCGTTGATCAGAAATTCAACTGGAAAAGGTTGGGAGTTCTGCTGTGAATAGTTCATCTCCTGGCATTGTTAAACCTTCCCATCATCTACAAAACATGTCAGGAGTGTGATAGAACCGTCTCCACTTGTCTACATGATGGTAGCGCCAACATCACACAGCACCATCCAGGACAAAGACCCATCAAGTAAAGCAGCTACCTGATTGGCCTTCTATCCACCACCCTAAGCATTCATTTTCTCCACCATCTACAAAATGCACTTCTGGTACTTACCTGGGCTGCTCCAATAGCACCTTCCAAACCCACATCCTCTACCACCAAGAAGGATGAGGGCAGCATGTGCCCAGGAATACCACCATTTGCAGGTCCTCTTCCATGTCACACACCATTCTGTCTTGAAAATATTGACATTCCTTCCTTCCTCTGGGTCTAAATCATGGAACTTCCTAACTAAGAGCATTTTGAGAGTACCTTCACTCAAAGGACTGCAATTGTTCAAGAATATGGAGCATCACCAATTTAGGATAGGCAATAAATGCTGGCCTAATCTGCAATATTCACATTCTGAAAAATTAATTGAAAAATCAGTCATGAAATTTATTTTGTTCACTTGTGCAATTATTCATATATTGGAAATTTAAAATTCACTATTAACATTTTTCCAAGTTGGCTCTTAATTTTTCACTAATTTTTCCCAATAATTACTTGATCCACTGTGAAGCTGCATAATAGTCATTCAGTATTTAGCTGATCAGGCAGCATTGATGAAGAAAACTAGTGAGTTGAATCATGCTCACTTTGGTCCACTGTCTGAACTTGTCTCTGTATTCCCACAACCCTGTACTAATCTACTACGGACATGGAGGTTCAATCATCCTCTGCTTCCCGATTCCAGAGTTGGGGAGTGAGATGTAGTTTGGCTGCAGCAGCAACTAGGACCCAGCTAGTGTACCACTGAGGACTCATCCCCCAGAGCACTTTAATGGCCTTCACAGTAGTGTAGTGATTAGCATACGCTATTACAGTACCAGCAACCCAGGTTCAATTCCTGCTACTGTCTGTAAGGAGTTTGTACGTTCTCCCCGTGTCTGCATGGGTTTCCTCCGGGTGCTCCGGTTTCCTCCCACACTACAAAAAGACGTATGGGTTAGGAAGTTGTGGACATGCTATGTTGGCGCTGGAAGCGTGGTGACACTTGCAGACTGTCCCCCCCAGAACACTATGAAAAAGATGCATTTCACTGTGTATTTTGATGTACATGTGACTAACAAAGATAACTTAAAATCTTTATCTCTGTCAAAAACTTTGGTACAATTTAGAAATTTGCACACTGTTGGACATGAATGAGTATATGTAGGCACCCTTGTGTGTTAGTACATCACATGCATAGCAGACCTGGAAGCAAAATCATAAACTTTGACATTACTATGGAAGTCCCAAGTTATGTTTAGTGATCAATCCTTCAATGACTTTCTGGGGCATATCACATTACAAAATGTTGCAACACATGATGGAATTTCTAACTCAATGTATTTAATTATTTTGACTGTGGAAAAACCATTAAAATGTCACACTTTGTTACATTAGGTGTGAATGAGATTTTAATGGCTTCTTGAAACATAATTAATGCTTATCAGGATCTCAAAGGTTTCTAAAAGTTTTGTCTATGATACTTCAGTTTCAACTATAATTACAGTGTATGTTCTGATCTTGATCTTGTGCTTTGTAAAATGTTCACAATCATAAAATGGAATCAGGAGTAGGCATTATAACCCTTCAAACCTCACCTCACCATTCAATATCATCGCTGACCCTATGCCTCCAGTCCAATTTCCCCGTATCGTCTGACTCCCTTAACATCCAAAAAAGATCAGTCTCGATTTTGAATAAACTCTGAGCATGCAGAACCTTCTGAGGTGGAGAACTCCGAATATTTACAACCCTTTGCTTCAAGAAATTCATCCTCACCTCAGTCTTAAGTGGCCAGTTCCTTCCTTGAGAAGAATCAACATGGATTTAAGAAAGAATAATTATATTTGACTAATCTGCTGGATTCTTTGAGGATGTGACTTATAGAGTAGACAAGGAGGAACCGGTGGATGTAATGTATTTGGATTTACTGAAGGCTTCTGATTGCTCCTACATAGAAGACTGGTCAATAAGGTTAGTTCATGTGAAATCAGGGGTAATATACTAACATGGATTGAGAATTGGTTATTGGAAAGGAAACAAAGTGGGAACAAATGGATCATTTTTGGGTTGGCAGGCTGTGATCAGTGGAGCACCACAGGGATCAATGCAGTGAGCCTGAGCTATTGATGATCTATAGCAACGGTTTGGCTGAGGGGATCAAAAGTCATATTTCCAAGTTTGCTGGCCATATTAATCTCAGTGGGATTGTGAGTATGGAAGAGGATGTAAGGAGATTATGGAAAATCTGAATGAGTGGGTGAGAACATTGCAGATGCAATATGTGGAAAGCCATAATGTCATCCACTTTGGTGCACATAACAGAAAGGCAGAATATGTGTTAAGTAGTGAGAGATTGGGTGGTGCTGATGTTCAAAGGGACCTGGCTGTGCTTGTACACAAGTTACTGAAGGCCAACATACAGATGCAGCAAGTGATTAGGAGGGTAAATGGTATATTAGCCTTTATTGGAAGAGAAGTTGAATACAAGAATTAGGGAGACACGTGAGACTGCGGATGCTGGAATCTGGAGCAACTAACCAAATGCCAGAGGAATTCAGTGGGTCAGCATCTATGGAGGGCAATAGGCAGTGAACATTCCGAGTTGAGACCCTACATCAGGACCACACGAAGGGTCTTGATCTGAAATGTCGACGGTCCATTTCCCTCCGCAGGAATTGTGGAGTCTTATTGCAATAGTATAAGGCCGTGCTGACACCTGCTGTAGTGTGTAGTTTTGGCTTCCTTCCCTAAGAAATGATATAGTGCCATAGAGGGAATGCAGTGAAGATTCACTAGACTCAAAGGACTGAATAGTCTACACCTGTTACATTTTCCCATGTTCTTATTCTGGGATGGCAATCCCCAATTCTAGACTCTCCAAGGTAGTGAAAATAATCTCGTAGATTCTTATACATATCAAGGAGATCATGCTCATTGTACTACTCATCAATGTGTACAGGGCGATCTTAACCTTATGTCATTAGACTATTCCCCCACCACTGCTCCAATCAATGTAGTTCCTTGTTGCAGCACTGACTCCAAGGCAAGCATACCCTTCCCTAGGTGCAGCGATAGAAACTGCACACCTGTACTCCAAGTATGTCTCACTAAAGCCTTGGAAAATAACAGTAAACCTCTCTACTTCTGCACTCCAACATCCATAAAATAAGGGCCAAATAAAAGTTAAATATATTTATTGAAGTATAAAATGTCAGCTGAAATCAATGGATTTTCTAACCAATTTTGCAGATTGTGGGCATTTTTCAATGTGATTATCTGCTTAGGCAGCTTCCCAGTAGACCCCCTGAACTGATGACTGCCAGCAGTCAAACAGAATAGAAGTTTACTATCACAGACTTTGTTGAATATGCAGCTTTCTTTGAGATTAGTGGTAATTTGCATCATTTCACAACTGACCACCAAGTCCAGGATGTTAACTTGTTTTTTCTCTACAGATGCTCTGAGATTTGCTGACTGTGTCGGCATTTCCTGACTTCATTTTCAGTGTTTGTTATCTACAACATCTTGTTTTTATTTCAGGCCGGAGATTGTGCATTCTAAGTTTTATCATGATCCCATTATAAATGTGACAGTGTTTTGCCCTTTTGTCCAATATTGTTCCCTAAGTGCAACAGAAAACCCTTAAGCACTTCACAAAACTACGCATGAACAATTAAAAGCAACATATTTGATAGTAATATATCTCACACAAATAATCAGCTGAATGACTTCCTTTTGCAATTTATGATATCTCCCCCATCTCATGTTAGGGGGAAGTTATTGTAACTATTGACAGGAATATAAAATGTGAGGTATCTATTGAACTATCCATTATACATTCCACTTGAAATTTACATTCAATGATTTGAATATTCAGGTGTATATTAGTGCTGGTGCATCTTTTAAGAACAAGTTAACATGTAATATGATTTTGACACATTGTTGTACCAGACAATGTTGTTGGTTGAGAGTTATAGAGTCATAGAGTCATGCAGCAGGGAAACAGGCCCTTTGACCCAACTGGAGCTGTGATGGCCTTCAATAAAGGATGTTTAGTTGGGAGCTTATCCCCGATACTTGCCTTAATAAGTCACAATATTGAACAACCTATAGACACTAAAAATACATTTCCCTTCCTTATTTTCCGTGGTAGATTTGTACTTTCAGTACCAATGCAGCAGGCATGTTGCACTTGTGGGTCTCTGAGACTGCAGTTTTGAAGTGGGAAAGTCAGTGTTTTAAGATCTGATGATGGAGACCACCATCATTGAGACATAAAGCATGAACCATTTCTGTGCCAACTGCCATGTAGCCATCTACACTAATCCCATTGGACAATCTAGTGCAGCACACTTCACGATCCATGACAACATTGGTAGAAGTGACCACTGGACAGTTCTTGTGGAAACAAAGTCCTATCATACAGTGGACATACTCTATCGTTCTAATGTGTTGGTACCATGATCTTGCTAAATGGGATAGACTCATAACAAATCTGACAGCTCAGAACTGGCCAGCCATGAGATGCTGTGGACCCTTGGCAACAGCAGAAATGTACATCCCTACAATCTGTAAACTCTGGCCCAGCATATTCCTCGCGCGATCATTATTATCAACTCGGGCAACCGTTTCAATAAGGATTGCAGAACAGTATGATAGGAGGAACACCAAGTGTACCTAAAAATGATGAGATGCAGTCCAGTGAAGCTGAAACAAGGACTGTGTGTGTGCTAAGTAGCATGCCATAGGCCAAGCTGAGTGATCCCAGAACCAATGGATTAGATCAAAGCTTTGCAGCCTCACCACATCTGCTCATGAATAGTGGTGAATTATTAAACAGATGTAATTACTCAGCCAAGCCACTCCAACACCTCCCAAACCTATGCCCTCGATCCCATGAAAAACAATGGCAGCAAACACTTGGGAACACCATTGCCTGCAGGTCACCTGTCCTTCTTTGTCACTGGGTCTAAATTTTGGAACTCCTTCCTCAACGGCACTGTGGGAGCACCTTCACCCGAAGGTCTACAGCAGTTCAAGAAGGTGGCCCACCACTGCCTTCAAGAACAATTAGAGCTGGAAAACAAATGCTGGATTACCAGATACTAAATAAATTAAATTTTTTAAAAAACCTGACTGACTCTAGATGTAATGGCTGAGCTCTGTAAAAGTAACACCAGGCACTGAATTTTTATCAATAGTGTCACACTGCATATAATGTTGAATCAAATGAAATGCTTTTGCTCTATGTATTTTTTTTCTGTTGTAAATATTGCTAGTTGCAGACTGATATTGATATGGGTATCATCATTCATCCTGGATAATGAAGTTCTCCAGGAGTAGAGTGAAACTGGGTATCTATTCATGTATTTATCTATCATAAACAGTTGGTAGCAAGAGCAATAACGCAACGTCTTTCTGCACTGGTTCAGTAGCCAACACAGGCTGTCACATTTTTTTTTGGATACTGACAGAGGCAGGGTAAAGATTAATGCTCCTATGATATGACTCTTTCTCACATGTTTTTTTAGAGGTTGAATATTCCCTACAGTCAATGCTCAGATGAATTGTCTAAAACAAGTCTCCTACCCCCAGCAGAATGGTGACCTGTGCCAGGAAATTTTTTTGCAGGAAATAAGTAATTTGAGCAAGATAATATCATCTAGATTTCACTGCTGATTCTGGTTTGCTGAGTTTGAAAACAATGGTGATATGACTGAATAGAATTATAGAGACATACAGCATGGAAGCAGGCCCTTTGGCCCAACTCGTCCATGCCGATTTGTTGCCCAGTGAACAAGTCCCATCTGCCCGTGTTTGGCCCATAGCCCTCTAAACCTCTCCCATTCATGACCTTATCTAGATGGCTTTTAAATGTTGCTAATCTGCCCACCTCAACCACTATTTCTGGCAGCTCATTGAGCATGGTATAATTTGTGGAACAAGCTTTAATTTGCTTGACTTTGCGTTTTTTGCATTGTGGATATATTAGCTTAGAATTTACAATTGTAATGTCAGGATTCACCATCATTACTTTGTAAGACAGACAGCAACCGTTCCGTTAATTTTGAAAATTCTGAGATTGCAGTAAGTGATCCCATCCTCTATCACAGAATGGATTTTCACAGTCTTTGCAGAGGTAATCAACACAGAATCCATGGATTGACATGAATATCAACTTCCATTGACTTCAATAGAATGATTTTCAGAAGCTGTGTATAATGCTGATATTACTGAACAACCTTTCTGACTCTCAAAATCTAATTTGATATATATGGGCTTTTACCTCACATTTGAAAATTTCATACTTTTTAAAACAGTATATATTAACTATGCTTTTAAAATCACTTTATGATATTTAACCTTATTCCAAGTATATGTTCCAATTGTTATTTAACTTTAAGATACTTAAAAGGTTATAAAAATAGTCCTTTATAAGATAAGATATCTTTATTAGTCACGTGTAGATCAAAACACAGTGAAATGCATCTTTGCGTAGAATGTTCTGGGGGCAGCCTGCAAGTTTCATCACACTTCCAACGCCAACATAGCATGCCCACAGCTCCTAACCTGTACGTCTTTGGAATGTGGGAGGAAACCAGAGCACCCGGAGGAAACCCACGCAGTCACAGGGAGAACGTACAAACTCCTTACAGACAGCGGCCGGAATTGAACCCAGGTCGCTGGCGCTGTAATAGCGTCACACTAACTGCTACACTTGACCAATTAACTAGATTACCTCACTGTTGCTGGATAAGGCCCATCGCTTCCAGATAATGCCAGATCATAGATCTCCTCAGAACAGTGGAAAACCATGCTGTTCATCCTGTTTAATCTCTGTCTGAAGCCTTTTCAGTGTCAGTAGCAGACATCTACCCTTCATTGTTAACTGGAAAATCTTTGTGGTACGTCATCTTTGAAGGCTGTAGTAGTGCCTACAAGCTGGATGCTAGAATTTGTTTTGGTCTCTATACCAAAAGACGAGGTATGGAGATTTGTAAACCCAGCTCAATCCATCACGAAAATCAGCCTCCCCTCCAATGACTCTACACTTCCTGCTACCTTGGGAAAGCAGCCAACATAATCAAAGACTCCTCTCACCCTGGTCATTCTCTCTTCTCCCCCTTCCATCAGGCGGAAGACATAAAAGCTTGAAAACATGTACCACCAAGCTCAAGGACAGCTTCTATCATGTTGTTATAAGACTCTTGAATGGATCTCTTAAGAGTTCAAAAGATGAACTCTTGATCTCTTAATCTACCTTGTTGTGGCCCTTGCATCTTACTTGTCTACCTGCACTGCACTTCCTCTGTAACTGTAACACTATATTCTGCATTTTGTTATTGCTTTGTACTACCTCGATGTACTGATGCTTTGGAATGATGGATGGCACACAAAACAAAGTTTTTCACTGTATCCCAGTACATGTGACCAATTACCATACTTGGAATCAGTGCAGCACATTTCTATCAGATTTCTTCCTGGGATGAGATGGTTGTCTTAATAAGAATGAGCCAGTAAGATTGGTTCATGCTCACTGAAAGTTAGAAGAATGAGAGGTTATCTCATTGAGACATGCAAGTTCTGAAAGGGATTGACAGGATAGGCATAGAATCAATGTTTCCTGTTGAAGAAGAGCCCAGACTGTGGTGTATAGTCTCAAGATAGGGATCAGCCATCTTGTAAGATGATGAGGAGAAAATTCTTTTCAAGGAGGGTCATAAATGGCCAGAATTCTCTAGCTCTGAAGGCTGTGGCTACTCAATCATAGAGTATATTCACAGCTGGGAATGATGACTATTTAGGCACTAAAAGAATCGCAGCATTTCAGAATCAAGCAGCACAGTAATAGAACATGTAGAACAGTACAGCACAGAACAGGCCCTTCGGCCCACAATGTTGTGCTGACATAGCTATTCCCTCCTGCCTACAGAATGCCCATATCCTTCTATTTTCCTCTCATTCATGTGCCCATCCAAGCCCTTCTTGAAGGCCCCCAATGAGTTTGCCTCCATTACCCTATCAGGCAATGCAGTCTAGGCATCCTCCACTCTCTCAGTAAAAAATGTACCCCTCACATCTGTTCTGAACCCACTCCCTCTCACCTTCAATGTATGCCTTGAGGCATTGGATCTCGAGGCAATGGATCAGCTATGATCTTACTGAATGACAGAAAAGATTAAAGGGGCCATCAGCCCAGTCCTGCATCTAAATATTATGTTCTTAAATCAATTTGTTTCTAAAGACTAGTTGCTATGTATCCTTTATCCAGTAGCATCACTGAGATTATTTTTCCTTCATATCTGTTAACTCCGCAATGTCAATATCCATAACATCTCACTCCTCTTTGCCATCTTGATTATTGTTTTGTTAACTGCAGACCTTCCTCTCATCCAAAATCTGATCTAATCCCAACACATCTGCGGTGTCCAGGTCTGACAAAGTGTCTTTAACCTGAAACGTTAACTGTTTTTCTTTCCATAGATGTTGTCCAACCTGCTGATTGTTTCCGGCATTTTCTGATTTTACTTCAAATATCCAGCATCTGTATTTTTTTCTATTCTTTGCTAGGCAATATGTTTCTTAGTGATAACAACTCTGAACAATAAATGCAATGGTGAATCCTGTTTTAATGTTTTAAGGGAAATTTTGCTTGTGTTGGAAAGTAAAATTGTAATATGCAATAGGTCAAAAGAATTCTTAATATTACAGATATGAATTCCTAATGGAAAATCAAATGCAAAGGATTCATCCAATTCAGATACACAAGAGTAAAAAGTATGCGGCATGGAATCAGTTGACATTCAACTGTGGGCATACAAAGAAACATTGGTCCCATGGCAACACTTGCTTTGACTGTGGATGGGAGTGTTTCCATGCTACTATTGGTTGTTTATGAATATATTTACAGCCTAAAATGAGGAGACTCTTATCTTCCTTGCTGCCTATACTGTACATATACATAAGCTAAGGAATTGCCTGCATCTGCAAAATTCATTTATATTTTATGATTCATGAGTCAGAATTTCCTATACAAACATGGACATGATTGCACTTTACTAAGGTGGCAAATAGAAAGAAATTTTGAACTCTGCTAATAGCTTGATACAAATCACACACTAGCAGCCACATTTGAATCCTAAAGCAAAGTATGCTAATTTTTGGTACTGAATCAGCATCAGAATCAGGTTTATTATCACTGAACTATGTCGCGAAATTTGTTGTTTTGCGGTAACAGTGCAGTGCAAGACATAAAAATGACTGTAAGTTACAAAAATAAATAAATAGTGCAAAAGAGGAATAACAAGCTAGTGTTCATGGGTTCCTGGACCATTCAGAAATCTGATGGTGGAGGGGAAGAAGCTGTTCCTAAAACATTGAGTGTGGGTCTTCAGGCTCCCGTACCTCCTCCCTGATGGTAGTAACAAGAAGAGGGCATGTCCCAGGTGGTGAGGATCCTTAATGATGGATTCTGCCATCGTGAGGCTCCGCCTCTTGAAGATGTCCTCAATGACGGGGGGGGGGGGGGGGGGGGGGGTGGTTGTACCTGTGATGGAGCTGGCTGAGTCTACTATCCTCTGCAGCCTCTTTCAATTCTGTGCATTGGAGCCTCCATACCAGGTGATGATGCAACCAGTCAGAATGCTCTACGCCATACATCTGTAGATATTTGCAAGAGTCTCTGGTGATGTACCAAATCTCCCCAAACTCCTAATGAAGTAGAGCTGCTGGCGTGCCTTCTTCATGATTGCATCAATGTGATGGATAGATCCTCTGAGATATAGACACCCAGGAACTTGAAGCTGCTCACCCTTTCCACTGCTGACCCCTCAATGAAGACTGGTGTGTGTTCTCCCAACTTCCCCTTCCTGAAGTCCACAATCAGTTCCTTGGTCTTGCTGACATTGTTGTTGCGACACCACTCAACCAGTCGATCTATTGTATTTCTGCCTCCATATTTAATATAACAAACAAATAATCCAAGAGTAAGTGTTGACTATATTCAGGTATCTAAATAAGAGAACATACATTTGTATATAATGCTTTACTTCATCTCTGACAAGCCCAACTATGGAGACTCAAACTGAATAGAGTATACCACATGTGACTGAACCAATGTTTAGATAAATATAACATCACTTCCTGCCTTGGTATTCTGTTTCTCAAAAGTAAATCCTTATTCTGTTCCCATCACCCAATGTGTTCCTATTAATCACAGCCCTGGCCATTTTTATTACTGTAGCCATCAATTACCAGGATGCTACTTAAAATATATTAATAGCAGTGACTATTTTGTGTGGTTCAATACGTAACAATTTAAAAGCTCTGCTGATTTCACATAAAGTTGGGTCTAAATGGCAGTTTCAATTAGCTTTGGAATTGTTAACAACTGTGGCAGTTATTCTTCATTAGAGCTTATTTTACTTTAAATGTATTTCGAGGGTAAATGACATTATCATGAATACAAAGCAGTGGACAGCACGGCAATACTTTGTCGATGATGCAGGGTTTCATCACAAAATGTCAGCAATTCCTTGCACCCCCCCCGCCCCCACAGATGCTGCTCGACCCCACCCGCTGAGTTCCTCCAGCAGACTAGTTGTTGCTCCAGATTCTAGCAGTTACAGTCTCTTCTGATACATTGATGCATGGCCAGAAATTTTTGGTACTGTGTTGACTTAAAGATTTTTAAACTTCTGCACACCAATTTTCTTCGGTGAAGCATGTTACTCGCATGCCTATTTGTGAAAGGTTGAAGTCAGTATGACTAAGCAGTCATGTTTTAACGATCAGTCCATCTCTTCTAAGTGCGTCATTTTTGCTTTCAATAATTAAATGTACCCTTTTGGCTCTTACAGGCATACTTGATACATTTGATATTTGAGATAACATTTGAAGAATTTTTCTGACTACTTCCGCCAATCACTGAACTGGAACTTGCGATGGCAGATCTGGAACTTAAGGCCAGCACCAAATTTAATGGACCTGAAACTGAAGCTGTAGAAGGTGGAATGAAAGGGTATGTGGAAAATATCAATTCCATACATTGCAATATAATGTCCACATGTTAGAGAATCATTAAAACTATTACATGCTCTACATTAAAAAAGCTGTCTATCAAGTAATATTTTGTAAGGAAGAAATCTGATGTCCAGAATTATGAAAATCCACCTTTGATTTTCAAGAAAATTAATTTCACAAATTGGAAGCTTTAGTGAAACCACTTTGTTACTATATCAGGAGATTATTCATGGTAAGTGCCTCCCCTGGAAAACACATTGGGCCAGATTGCACAGATAGCTAGCTGATATTTCTATAGGGAGCTGGCTGCATGCATTAAAGGGACACAGTGGTACAACAGGTAGTGCTGCTGCCTCACAGCTCTGCAACCCAGGTCCGATCCTGACCTCTAGTGCAGTCTATGTAGAGGTTGCACATTCACCCTGTCACTGTGTGGGGTTTCTCCTGGGTGCTCTGGTTTCAACCCAAAGCTGTGCTGTATGATATGTTAATTGGCTACTATAAATTGCTGCTTGTAAAAGGGTGGCAGAAGAATGGGGGAGTTGGCATGTGAAAGAGTAGGTTACAGGGAAATGTGAGACTGGGATGGATGGGATTGTTCACAGGGCTAACATATACTCATTGGACCAAATAGCCACTGCCTATGTTTCTAAAGAAATATGAGAAATCTGATCTCTGGAAATACGCATCTGTGCACTGCACCTCAGTATTAGGAAGAGCACTAAAGGTCAGAGGAAGGCACATCCAACCTCTCACTCTACCAGGGAACTCAAGTCCAAAAGCATTTCATAATTTACTAAGTGGAGATGCCAGACAAGGTTTGCATCTGCCCCTGGGCTTTATGCTAGCTATTGCTGGCACCCCTAGCATGATCCCAATCATTTGAATGGGGTCACCAGCCTTCACTTGAAAGATATTTAGGTTATTTCATTGTGTATTTATGATTTTAATTAAGGGTAGTTTAAAGTGTTTTTATATCTTTCTATGTTTTAAATTTTTTGTTTCATAATTTGATTTTTTTAAAAACTATCCAAATTGATTTCAGCTGTTTTGAATGTCACCGGACAGGTGTCAGAGCAGAGCTGGGTGGGGGCCTCAGGATGTGACACAGGCTAGGTCACTACTCATGACCTCATAGACATGAGGAAAGGACACAGAACTGGAGCACAATAGGCCCAGTAGTTTAATTGATGTTGAGGATTAGAAAATGGGCCACAAATTGAATGATGCTTTATACTATTTCATAGGCATTTTTTTACTCTTAGTGATAAAGAGTATTTACATTGATGATGTAAATATATTTATGAGAATTGACAATTTTAAAGTAAATAATGTTACACAGTTCTTATTAGTCACTTAATATGTAACGAGGAAACAACATCGGATGTTGAAATAAAGCAAAGAATAATCCCAATAAAGTTATAAAAGTGGATTTAAATGATACTTGTATTCTTGTTTTCCAGAAAAAGCATTCATAATGATGCCGTTGAGAGCACGAGTTCCCTTCCAAACAAGGGGGAGGTAAGTAGCCGCTGGTTTAATGATGCTGAATATCAGAATGTATTTATAACCCTACATATACATATGTAAGGTTATAAATGTTTATACATATACATTCTATATGTATATGTATAGAGTGTATCTATAATGTATTTATAGAGGAGGTAAGATGTAAAGATGGGTTGGAAAGAAATTGGGAGATGGTTATGTAGCCCAGAAATAAGCAGAGTGGGGATAAGGGAGCAGGCGATGAACCCAGGTGAATGACCCACATGAGACCAGAGCTGTAGATATAAAAGGTCTTAATTCAGCACAAGCAGATCATCAAGAGGAGACCTGGTGGATGAATCTCCTGGAAGAATCTCTCTGCACTCAAGGTACACCAAGGTTCTATACTCTTGAAGCATAAAGATGATAGCAGGTGATTAAATATAGTTTCAATAATTACAGTTACATAGTTTACTTCAATATTTTTGGGTGTAGACAAGTGGTTCCATAGAATTACATGTTAACAATCGGAGCACATCTCAACTGACAGAACACCTCTGAATATTCAAACAGCTTTGTTGGGAATCAAGGCACCCAAAACAGCCTTCTTTAACTACTGTATTTTGAGGGATATACAAACACTCTAAATATTAATTGACAGAACAAATATGATAATAACCATGTGTTAAGTGGCAAGATAGCCATTCTGGATCGCTTGTTCTCATCCTGGGGGCTTTCAATGTAATCCAATTAACATAGACATTTATCTATTGCTTCCCCATATGATTTACAATGGTGCAAAATTCAGGATGTCACATGTCTTACAGTTACAGTTGAATAGTCTGAAGATTGATTCTTGTTTGTATTACTGGCTGCTACCTCCATAATGCTTGATTAAAGTTGCCTGACAAGCCCTAACACCAGGGAAGTTCTGCTCATCATAACAGCAAAGGATCATTTAAATAAAAGCATATAGAATCCCACTCAACAGTTGGTCAGGTTGACAGGCAGTCATGGGTGGGAGGCCATAGCAGACACATAAGGGTTATGACCCTAGTAGTTAGTGGGAGATTAACAGGGCAGCATCTAGCCACAAACAAGCTCTGTGTAAGTTTAAAGGTCCAGGCTGCTTTCTCCATGGTAGAAAGTAAAAGTGGTAGAGTGGGAGGCTCTCTATGTGATCCCAGGGATGCATGATCAGGGAGAAGGGGAGGATTTGTGTGTGGTCAGAGGTAATGAAGGAGCCTCTGTACCTGACTGGGGAGGAGGATGCTCTCTACACAATCCTAGGGTGGAGGAAGACAAACCTTATTCATGGGAGAGGGAAAGACTGAGTCACCCCGGGAAGATGGTTCGAGAACAGTCAGCCAGTAACATAACCTGTATGCTACTCTACCCCCTATACACTAATATTATGACAATTGGATTGCTTTAAAAAGACTTATTTAGTTATATGTTAAATGTGTAGCCATTTAAAATTCTGATGATCACTAGCTTTGCATGCAAGGTGACACCACTGAGCTAAAGGCTTATGAAATAATTCCAAAACTATCTGTTATGCCTGATTGTCAAAGTAACATTATTTCTCTATTTTGTTCAGCATTCTGGATCTACCTCCATGAAGATGTCCGTCTTTAACCTGAGCAATGCCATCATGGGCAGTGGGCTCTTGGGTTTATCATATGCCATGGCCAACACTGGGATTATACCATTTATGTAAGTTTCGAAGGCAGTTATGACAGTAGTGTTATGATTCATTGCTTTCTGCTGTGAATGCCATCAAAATCGAAGCCTATCCCCTTCAAATATAATATCTCGCAGCCTTGTCCAGTAAAGAGGTAATTGTTTAGGAGGAAGGATTTTCAAATCTATGTAGTGGCTTTCACAACCTTGCAACATCCCAAAGTACCATAGAGCCACTAAAGTACTTTAGAAATATATCACCATTCTATTATAGCAAATGCAGCAGATGGTTACTTTGCACCTCTCAAAATTCCACAAGTAACAATGTAGCATTGACAAGTTAGTCTGTTCCAGTGATGTTGATTAAAGGATTTAGGCTGGAACACCAGCGATAACTGTCTGCCTGTTCAGTTTAGTCCCATTGGATCTTTTGCATTCACTAGGAGTACAGATATTGTATTACAGATGCTCCCAAAAGTATAATAGGGTTCCGTTCCTGTGAACTGTTCATAACCCGAACAGTTCACAAGTCATAAATGTTGCAATGAACCAAGTTCCCACATGGCAGAAGATGCCTGCAGCAGCCGACAATTCCATCCCCATCCGTCCCGCAGGTCTCCCAGACACTTAATCATATGAACAGACTGTATGTAAGTTGAGTGTTCATAAGCTGGGGAGTGTCTGTATTTGGTTTAACATCTCATAGTGCAGGCCTCCTTCTGCTCTGCGATGGAGTGCCAGCCAAGGTTGTTCTTCCCAATCACCAAAGTGAGATTTGAACCAACAATCCTCTTTGTCAGAGGCACAAAGGCTACCAACTGAACCACGGCTGATGTTGTCGCCTGATTTCTGGTGCATTTTTATGTGTTTGAAACTTTCAAAATTTGCTTATGCATTTTCAGATAATAATACAATGACTAACACATTCACAACTGCATACTGAATTTATCCTTTTACTGCACTTGTATTTAATGAGAGAACGTTGTGCAGTGATAAAAATTAAGTATTGGGAGTAATCAACAGGTTGGGCAGCACCTGTGGAGGGAGAAACAGGGTTACTATTTCAGATCTTCAGAACTGGAAAACTGAGAAAGTGACTGTGTTTTACGTTGCAGAAGCGGAGAGGTGGAGAGAACAGAGGGAATATCTGTGGCAAGTCACACAATGCTTTAAAAGACTTCAGTCAATAGATGAATGAGGGCATTTATAGAACATGGAACATTACAGCACAATACAGGCCCTTCGGCCCACGATGTTGTGCCGATATTTTATCCTGCTCTGAGATCTATCTAACCCTTTACTCCCACATAGCCCTCCATTTTCCTATTATTTATGTGTTTATCTAAGAGTCTCTTAAATGTCCCTAAGGTATCTGCCTCCACCACCTCTGCTGGCCGTGCGTTCCACGCACCCACCACTCTCTGTGTAAAAAGAATTTACCTCTGACATCCTCTCTATATCTTCCTCCAATCACCTTAAAATTATGCCCCCTCATGTTAGCCATTTTTGCACTGGGAAGAAGTCTCTGACTGTCCATCCGATCGATGCCTCTTATCATCTTGTATCACCTCTCATCTTCCTTTGCTCCAATGAGAAAAGCCCTAGCTCGCTCAGCCTATCCTCATAAGATATGCTCTCCAAACCAGGTAATATCCTGGTAAATCTCATCTGCACCCTCTCTAAAGCTTCCACATCCTTTCTATAATGAGGTGACCAGAACTGAACACAAGTGCCGTCTAACCAGAGTTTTATAGAGCCGCAACATTACCTCATGGCTCTTGAACTCAATACCCCAACACACCATACGCCTTCTTAACAACCCTATCAACCTGTGCGGCAACCTTGCAGGATCTATAGACGTGGATCCCAAGATCCCTCTGCTCCTCCACACTGCTAAGAGTCCTGCCATTAACCTTGTATTCTGCCTTCAAATTCAATCTTCCAAGGTGAATCATGTCACACTTTTCCTGATTGAACTCCATCTGCCACTTCTCAGCCCAGTTCTGCATCCTATTAATGTCCTTTAGTAACCTACAGCAACCTTCTGCACTATCTACAACGTCACCAACCTTCGTGTCATCTGCAAACTTACTAACCCACCCTTCACCGCCCTTATCCAAGTCACGTATACAAATCACAAAGAGCAGAGGTCCCAAAACAGATCCCTGCAGAACACCACTGGCCACTGACCTCCAGGCAGAATACACTCTATCTACAACTACCCTCTGTCTTCTATAGGTGAGCCATTTCTGAATCCAAACAACCAAGTTTCCCTCGATCCCATGCCTCCTGACTTTCTGAATGAGCCTTCCATGAGGAACCATATCAAACACCTTACAAAAATTCATGTGCACCACATCCACTGCTCTACCTTCATCAATGTGCTTTGTCACATCCTCAGAGAAGACAAAATAACAGAACACACTGGATTTGTGAGTTGCAGAACACAGCAGTTTCTGAAAATTTGAAACAAAACAGAATGCTAGGAATACCTAACATGCAGCATCTGTGGATTGAGAAAAGCTGAGTTAATGTTTCAGGTGGATGACTTTACATCAGAAGGGTCATTTAACCTAAAATGTTAACTCTATTTCTTGTTCCATTGGTGCTGTCTGACCTGCTTAGTATTTCTACTACTTTATGTTTTTATTTCAGATTTCCAACATCAGCAAATTTTTTTTTAGAATTTCTACTTCTGCTGTTTGGGGAGTAATTCTATATGCATGGGAATATAGAAGTGTCTTAGATATGAGCATATACTGCTTATATAAAGGGTAAAGTAGCATTATTTTTTATAACTTAAAATTAGCAATAAAAAAAACAAGAAAGATATATAAATGCAAAGATTCAACATTGGTGAATTATATGATGCGCCACACAGTACATCAGAAATCCAACTAAACTGAGGTAATTAAATATAAAAAAAATGAGATTAAGATGAATTGAAGGTATGAATTTTGATTTGCATGTTGAGTCATTCAATCAAAACTGATATTTGAAATTTGCTGAATTGATCTGTTGGTGTTGGTTTCATTTATAAAATGTTCATTAATTGAATAAAATGACAGGAATGCCTGTAAGCATATAGGAATCAAATGGAGATTAATGGACACTTCTAAGTTAAATGAATATTGAACAGCTCATTATGTAGCATTAAACTCAAGACCAGACTCCATTCAGGCTCTCAAATTTAGCAGGTGCATAAAATGAAATCGAGAGGCTGAAGTCAATATTTGCCATATGCCCAAGCAATTGATGTTCAATGCTCTTAATCATTCACAAGGAAGCTGGATTTTTTTTTCAAGAATTATGGAAATTCAAAGGAGAGTTTAATATCTTTTCACTTTACAAAGGTGCTTAATCCCCGATTGGAACTAATCTCTTAAAGTTACTGCAGGGTTGTTGCTTTAACAGTGAGAAATGACAGGTGGAAAGGACTATTCAACAAATCTATTTTGGTTCCTGGAAGACCTGCACTGAGCAGTTTTTAAATATCCATATCCTAGTGAGTATCCCACTATTTTGAAGAACCAAAAGATAACCTGCTTTCCTTTTAATTTTTTGCCAAGTGCTATTAAACTGCAGTTAATTCAATAAATGATAGAATCAAGAACTTAAATCCTTTTAGTAATTTCTGTTCCTGATCAGTTTGCAATTTTGATCCATCGTTTGTCCACTATAATGTTGCACAAAACATTGTGGTACACTCTCAGCTCTGTGCCAGTATAATAACATAATCGTCAGG
Source organism: Pristis pectinata (assembly GCF_009764475.1). Classification (NCBI taxonomy): domain Eukaryota; kingdom Metazoa; phylum Chordata; class Chondrichthyes; order Rhinopristiformes; family Pristidae; genus Pristis; species Pristis pectinata. The sequence continues at coordinate 37,718,615 of NC_067419.1, read as the reverse complement.
TTACTGGATTAGCATCCAGAAACATGAGTTCAAATCCCACCATGGCAGCTGATAAATTTACATTCAGGTAATTATATAAATCTGGAATTAAAAATGTAGTATAAGTAAAAATGACTATGAAACTACTGGTCTATTGTAAAAGCTCATCTGGCTTGCTAATGTCCTTTAGGGAAGAAAATCTGATATTATTACCTGGTCTAGCCTATAAGTGATGTCAGGCCCATCAGTGTTGATGTTTAGCTGTATTTAGGGATGGACAGAAAATGTTGGCTTTGTTAGTGATTTTCCACAGCCTGTGAATGAATACATTTAAACAAACCATTACATTTCTTCATGACTTAGTGATCATAAGCCTAATATAAATCTCATTGCACAATTCCTTGGTTGCTCTTTTGTGAACTGGTTTCATATAATTTAAGAATGTAGACCGTACTTGCTCTCACTACTATGACTTCACTGCTATCTAAGGCAAAAAAAGCCTGCCCATCATTTATTCTTGAATCTAAGTACATGCCCCTTTATTATCCGCCTTTGCATCAGTGGTTTTATTTGATGACAACAATTGTGCAAAGTATTGAAACTAGATAACTTTCTTGTCCGGAATAAACATTATAAAAATGTTCCATTTGGCTTTGCTATTTCTATGTAAGTACAAGTCTGTTGCCTTTCATATCTTTAATTACTGTTATGATTTTCCTGCCTCATTGCTAAGTGATAAGGAGTTTATGAATGTTCTACTGAACGTTTTGCATACAGTCTAAAGTTAGGTGTTGTACTTTTAGTACCTTTATCAATATTATTTATTATTATGCTTCAAGAGATTACTGTTACCATTATCAACTATCACTTTCACTGGTTTTGGTCACTAATCCCATTTTTGCTATGCTCTTTAAATGTTGAATTGCTTGTTTATATGGTCCATGGCCTTTGTCCTACAAGTGTTCATCTAAATAGTTAACAGCTCTGTGGAAGTGACTTTACACAAAATTAATACTTTCAATCATGTGCAGTTCCACTGTAAATTGATTGCAAATCTGACTGCCCCAGTGAGCAACAAACACTGGAAGGAATATTTCTTAATAAATTCTGCATGCTCACCCATAGATTTCTGAAGATAAGCCTGACATGATGCAACATTTGTCCCTCCCTTCTTGGTGTCAGATCATATAGTCACCTCTAATTGATAAACTGCACTTCCTTGCTTCCTTCATTCAGGCATGCAAACCAACTGCTATTTTGTTATTAACCTCTACATCCACAGCTATCTTTCTCACATCTGCTATTAAAAGATTTTGCGTTGAATACTTTTAACTTGAAGTTTCTGTCTTCCTACTTTTAAAATATTCTGTTTTCCCTTTTTTATTTCTTTATTTCATCTCAAGGTGATTAAATAAAGGTACAAGGTGTTGATATTCACCAGTTACATTTTAGGACACATTTAATTTATGTTCCAACATATTCTTGTAAGTTGGAGAAACTCAGAGCTGTGTCTGTGGAGAGAGGAACGGAGTTAATATTTCAGGTTAAAGACCTTTGATGAAACATTTATGAAAGGTGAAAATCAAAAAAAAAGTCTAGAAATAGCAAATAAAAACAGAAAATGCTGGAGCACTCAGCAGATCTGGCACCTTTCTGGAAAGAGAAACAAAACTGTAAAGTTAACTCTTCTGCCACGGATTGCTGCCTAACTTGTCGTACTTCAGCATTTTCTGTTTTTATTATTTATGAAAGTTATTTGAGGATTTTAATGAGATCAGCATTTGACGGAATGCTTTTCGCTATTTTGCTAAAGACGGAAGTCTTTTTCACTATTCACAGAAATACTGGTCCAGGCAGGTTAACATAGGTTGGCTATCTGGGAATAAGTGACATACCTCCTGACTCCCAAAGCCTTTCCATCTACAATGCTCAAGTCTGGAATACTGTCCAGTCGCCTGGATGAATACAACTCCTACAATACACAAGAAGTTCAAAACCATCCAAACAAAGAACCCTGCTTGACTGGCACCCAGTCTATCATCTTAATTATTAAATTCCCCACCATGGATGAACCATCTATAAAACCGCAGTGCAGTAACTCAGCGATGCTACTCCGACAGCTGTTCCCAAACTTCCGATCTCTTCCACCTGGAAGGGCAAGGGAAGCAGGTGAATGGGAACACCCCATCAACGTGTTCCTCTCCAAGTCACACACCACTTTGAATTAGAAATGTATCGCCATTCCTTCATCTTTGCCAGATCTAAATCCTGGATTTCCCTCTGTGGGAGTCCCTTCACCAGAAGGACAGTAATGGTTCAAGAAGGTGGTTCAAGAAGTTGGCTCACCACTACCTTCCCAAGAGCAGTTAGAGATGGAGAATAAATGATGTACTTGCTGGTAGTACCCAGATCCCAAATAATAACAATAGTGTCTGATACTCAGTAGATCTACTGAAACCCAGACTGAGCATTGGTGAGCAGGTTATTGGTGAGTAAATGCAACTTGGTTGCACTGTGAATAATACTTTTCACTGCTTCTCAAGGACAATTATTGATGGGCAATACTTGCTGGCCTTGTTGGTGTGCCCAAATCCCATAAGTAGATTAAAAAAAAACATTTGACTTGCACACTTCCAGTTAGTGAACATGCATTACTGGAAGGTGTTGCTGCTTCTGACCCTGTTTATAATGTTTGTCCGTGTCTGTTCAGTTTTCTTCTTTATAATCCTTTGCCACTTAATGAGAGTTGTTAAACCACAGTTAGAAAACCAGTCTCAGCTATTATTTCACAACAGAAAATTGACCCCTGGCATAGTAGGCCTCGGGGAGACTTCTTTAGCATAAAAATTTTGATCATTTTGTGCAGCCCTGACCCATGATATTTCGGTTCCCATCTCCACCCTGGAATTCATTTTGAAAAAGAGTTGGCAGATGAGTTTAAGGTCTGACTTTGATTCGCAAATTTGCTGCTTTCTCTCTGGGGAAGAGGTTTCCAATTAATTATAGTATTTATTCCACTGAAATGAGTGTACAATAAATCTTTGTGCTTTACCACTTATGTGGTGAGGATTAAAATTTAACCTGCTATTTCCATATTTAAAGACCTTAATGTTGCACTGCAATTAACATGGTGACTACCAGCAGTTTATGGGATTTAAGATATTCAGGTCATTTGTCCCATTACCCCAGGGAAGATACCAGTATTTCCTCTTAATCATAGGAAGAACCTGGTCATCAGGTGTGAAGTGCTCTCAGTGTTGCTATACTTCGCTCAGGTGAGGCACATATCCCGCAACTGCACCCTGACAGTCATCCGGTTACCTTTCCCACTTTATCTGGAGCTCAAAAGGGATCAGGCTTGCAGAATCTCAATGTGCAGTCTCCAGAAAATAACTAGAATCTGTGCTAAAAGCCTCATAGACTGTTTTCTGCAGGTTGTACATGCATGATAAACTGACGTTATGCTAACATTTAGTAATTGAAATAATATGAATTGTGATGAAAACATTGACATGAGTGCTCTCATATGAAATTATATGTGAATAAAGTATATTTGAAAAAAATGCCAAGTTCTTACCTGAAAATTATAAAACATAAACAAAGCATCAGATTTTATCATTGTTTCTTATCATGTATAATATAAATTCTTAAGGAAAAAACATCTGAATATAGCTTTGTGACAATAAGTAAAACACTTTGCCTAATAATACTTCCATTTTTTGATGAAGTTAATTAATAGATATGCATGAAGACATTCAAATTCACATGAAAATACAATTTGGCTTCATTGCTGGTTACTTCATATGGTGATTAGGCAGATTGTTAAAAGTTCACAAGAGCGCATAATAAGTCATTTTAGAATCATCAAGATAAAAATTTATTGGCTTCGTATGATAATGTAAAGGAACCAATAACAATTCACCTGTGTGTCATTTGATTTGATCTCTTTTGATTTTCATTTCAGACAGATGTAAAACAAGCTGCTGAATTGATGGCTCTGGTTTTACACTTTTCACCCAAACTTACACTTATTCTGCAAGTCTTTCTCCACAGCTATGTCTTTTTTTTTTCCAAACCTTAAATAAAAATTAGGCAGAATAAATCTGACAAAGAACAATGTTGCTATTTTCAGCATAGATTACATTTCTTTTATTTTTTGCAGATTCCTTTTAGTTGCCATTGCACTGATGTCACTGGTATTCAATTCACCTTTTGCTGCAACACTTCAGTTGAAACGGGTAGATAGCATGTTTTTTTCAGAAGCACCTGAATTCATTGTCAAATTGTCCAGTCCTTTTAATGCTTCACACTTAAGTAAACAACCAACAAACTAATTTTACTTCTGCATTTGAAACTAATAGTTGATCTTAGTCACACTATCCATGTTCACATATTGTCAAAGAACACATTGCGTGTACATTAGATTTGCAAACTTCTGGTATTTTTAAAATCAGAGCCTAACCGTCTTAATACTTTCAAATATTGCTGTCAGTGGTTTTCCTATTTTAGCTAGACATTATTTTGTTTTTAAACAGAAGAGTTTAATGTACAGCAATAAATACTTAATTTTACAAAAACCAACCAATTAAATTTACCTGTTGAAGGAAAGAAAAAAGCAAAAACTAAACAGAAGCTAGAGGAATGATAGGAGTGATCTGTGTTAAATTATTCATTTGTTTTAACATGGCTTAAAATAGTAAGTAGTAACTGAATGACCAGAAATAGTAGCATAGTGATTAAGTTTCCAAACTAATATCTTGAGGCCTAACTATTATTGATCCAGAGACAACGGCTTAAGTCCCACCACAGCAGCTGGGGAATTTAATTTAACATAATTCAAGTGAGTGAATATCAGTAACCATGAAACTATTAAATTGACTCTGACACCATCTGGTTCACTTGAACAATATGTAACTTCAGACGCTTGATTGTTTTATTAAATAGTGTAGCTCAAGGGCCAACCAAGGATGGGTTATAAATGTGGTAACATCTACTTTTGAACAAATAATGAAACATAGGTGTGGACAGTATCAGTTTTATGTATTTTAAAAACCTATCAATTACGTTTCTTCAAGCCTGTGGTTTTCTTAGTACTTTATCCACAACTTACTTGGAATATCAGGATCCAGATCAATAATCCAAGACAAAAATACTCTTTCAGTACAGTCCTCAGATATTGATGAGAAACTTATAAGATCAAACAATTGAATTGAAAGTCAGGAACTTGGATATCAATTACACAACACCGTTTAAGTGATATATAGCAAGACATTTAAGTAAACAGAAAACCCAATATTAAAATAGAGCCAATTTAATTACTTGTTATATTTTTCCATGCAATCCTGGGTATATATTTGTTTTCTAAAAAATGTGTAAAGGCTTGCTTTCCACTGATATTGATGAAACTGTCAATATTCCATCAGTAAAGATATATGGAATATTAATCTTTCATAGTTTTTCAAATCAGATATTATTAGTGTAAATGAAAGTGCAGCAAATCTATCAACAATTTCACAGCATTTTAAGCAGAGAAAGTATCTGAGCATATTGAACTTTTAAATTAAAAGCTTAATGTTTTAATCTGTAAAGCTGTTCTTGCATTTAGGTTCCATGGTTTATGAAACACTTGGTCAGCTAGCATTTGGTAAACTGGGGAAATTTGCAGTTTTCGGATCAACATCTTTGCAGAACATTGGAGGTAATGTGCCTTGAATTTAGGACTTTATTCTCTCAAGTATAAAACTGGTATTCAGTTCATTTAGTTTTGTTTAGGGTTCAGGCTGTGAAAAGCATGACTGGACAGCTTGTGGAGTAGTGAACGAGCATGAGAGAAACAATAAAATAAAGTGAAATAGATGGCAGTGAATGATGTTTAAAAACTTTCCTCTATGTTTTACAAATGTATTTCTGACAAATATCAAAAAATGTCACTAAATTAAATACTGATTTAAAACTTCCAATTTCTTTTGATACAACATTGAACATTTGTCTTGATAAAACAAAAATCTCATTCTTTGTGCTACTGGTTTCAAAGAGTCTGCAACAAGCAGAATCAAACATGCACATCTACTGATATAGAATACCTTTCCTGTGAACGTCACACTTAATTTCCAGTAATTCTCACTTGGTCACGCTTCGCTGAAGCCTCTTCTACTATAGTAATTGGCAACTCATTATGAACAGTTCCACAGAAGATTAGTTGGAACATTGTTTACATTGGGTGGCATTCTTGAAGGAAGGTCAAATATTTGTTCAGAAGAAAAGAAAGAATGCATGTTAAAGTCGTCTTCTCTTTATTTTAGCTATCTTGAGTTATCTTTTAATTGTCAAGAATCAACTGCCACATGTCATCCAGTCCTTTACATACCAAGAAAATTCTGAGTAAGTGTCATTATTTTGTGAAAGTATTTGTCCATAATATTGAAAGATTCCAGAATGTCCATCACAACTATTGTGGAAAAAAATCTAGAATCATTGTAGAGCTTTCACTCATAATTTATTTTGGCAAATAAATTAACATAAATTCATACAAAAACATGATAATTGGCATATTAAATGGGGATCTAATAACTATAGGGTCTCATTTTGTTCACATCTTGTAATCAAAGGATGGGTAGGATTTTCTTCCTGTGCAGAAAAATACCAGTCAAATAATTCTATTTCAAAATTTATCTTTTAAAATACATTGATACATCTCTTTAGAGTGCCACAACACAAGTGCTTTTCTCCATATGAGCCACCTGGTTTAATTCCACACTTGCTCATTCTTCATATTACACAATTTTGTCAAGTAAATGCTCAAAATTCTTTTATAAAATAATTTATAGATTCTACTCCAAAAATGATGTTGTGCGGAGAATTCCCTACACCAACCATCATAGGATCTTAGAATAATGCAGCACAGAAGAAAGCCATTTGGCCCATTGGATCTATGCCAGCTCTTTGCTGGAGGTGTCCAATCAATCCAACTTGTAATTGCTTTCCCTTCAAGTATGTATCTAAATCTTTTTGAATGATGCCACTGAATATATTTCCATTTAGACTGTGCATCCTGAATCACAACAAGTTGCTGCTTCAAAAAGCATGTCTCTTTCTTTAGCCAATTCCATTAAATCAGGATCTTTTGGTTTCTGCCTTTCTGACACTGAAGTTGGCTTCTCCTTATTCATACACTGAAATCTGATCATTAATTTGAACATCCTATGAAAATAGTTTAAGTGCAAACGAGCTACTAGGAGACATAAGAGACTGCAGATGCTGGAATCTGGAGCAAAAAATAAATGGCTGGAAGAACTCAGTGAGTCAAGCAGCACCTGTGGAGGCAAAGGGATAGTCAACATTTCAGATCAAGACCCTACATCAGGACTGAGAGTGTAGAGGGAAGATGGTCAGTATATAGAAGTGAGAGGGAGGGGTGAGACAGAAGCTGGTAGGTGATGTGTGGAGCCAGATAAGGTGGGGGGAGGGAATGATGAACAGATGGAGGCACGTGAGGAAGGGGCAGGCCATAGTGTTGAGGTAAGAGGATAGGAGGTAATAGGTGGAATTAGGCAGATGCAGCTGTATGGGGGAGGGGAGAGGCATGGGGAGAGACAAAGGTTGATAGGTGATGGGTGGAACCAGATAAGGGAGGGGTGATGGGCGGATGGAACCATGTGGGAGATTCTAGGTAACGTGAGGGGGACAGATGGAAAAGGTGAACAAAGGTAGAGAGACCCTGGGTGGACTGGTGGGAGTGGGGAAGGAACACAGGGGGATTGGGTTACTTGAAATTGGAAAATTTAATGTTCATACCATTGGGCTGTAGGCTACCCAAGCGGAATATGGGGTGCTGTTCTTCTAGTTTGTGTATGGTCTCACTTTGGCAGTGGAAAAGGCCGAGGACAAGTGGTGGGAAGCTCAAATGGCCATTGTGGACAGAAGCAGGTGCTCTGCAAGTGGCCCCCTCATTACCCTCCCCCATCCTCGCTTCTATATCCTGGCAATCTTCCCTCTATACTCTCATTCCTGATGCAGAGTCTCCACCTGAAACATCCACCATCCCTTTGCCTCCACAGATGCTGCTTGACCCACCAGTTATTTTTTGGTCCAGATTTCAGCATCTATAGTTTTGAGTGTCTTCTAGCTACCAACTGTTCTCACGTCTATCTCAGTATGTTTTCTAAAGAATAAAGGGTTGTAGTTGATTCTTCTTCAGTTGTAATTCATTTTTCATCAGTACAGATAATAAAGCACATTTCCCATTTCTTTTCAGAGTGTGGTATTTAAATGGCAACAGCCTTGTTATATGTGTGACTTTAGCCATCATCCTGCCTCTGTGTCTTTTCAAGAACTTAGGTGGAGTATCTAATGTTATTTAAGCAATATACCCTAAGAGATGTCAGCAATCATAAATACCTTATATTGTTTAATTCATTGTTTGGGATCTGGGCAGCACCAAACCAGAACAGCATCAGCCACTCATTGCCCATTTCTAACTTCTCTTAAGAAGGTGGTGGTGAGCCACCTTCTCAACCATTACAGTCTTTCCGGTCAAGGTATTCTCAAAGTGCTGTTGGGGAGAGAGTTCCAGGATTTAGACTCAGTTTGATTATTGGCAATTGGTTTATTATTGTCACATGTACTGAGATACAGTGAAAATCTTTGTTTTGCATGCCCATCCACACAGATCATTTGACAACATAAGTACATCTAGTTAGTGCAAGAGTAAAGCAATAACAGAATGCAGAATATAGTGTTACAGTTACAGAGAAAGTGCAGGGTTCAGGTAGAACAATAAGGTGAAAGAGCCATGACAGGTAGGACTGTGAGGTCAAGAGTTCATCTTATTGTACTAGAGGTCCATTCAATAGTCTTGTAACAGTGGGATAGAAGCTGTCCTTGAGCCTGGCAGTGAGCGTTTTCAAGCTTTACTATTCTTTATGGAGGGGGGAGAAGAGAGAATATGTGGGATGGGTGGGGGTCTTTGAGTTATGCTGGCTGCTTTACCGAGGGCAGCGAGAAGTGTAGACAGAGTCCATGGAGGGGAGGCTGGTTTCCACGATGGACCGAGCTGTGTCCACAACTCTCTGAAATTTCTTGCAGTCTTGGGCAGAACAGTTGCCATACCAAACTAAAGTGTATCTGGATAGGATGCTTTCTAAGGTGTATCTGTAAAAATTGGTGAGGGTCAACGGGGAGATGCCAAATAAAGGACTGAGATTATTTCCAACTCAGGATGGATGTGTAAGTTGAAGGGGAACCTGCAGGCGCTGATGACCCCATGCAACTGCTGCCCTTGTCCTTCATGATAATTGGAAGTCATGAGTTTTGAGAGGTGCCATAAGATGCGCCCGGGAAGTAGTTAGTGTGCATTTTGTACTTGATATACACTGCAGCCACAGTAATACTGGTGGTGGAGGGAATAGTTGTGTAGAGTGATGGATGGAATTCTTGTCAAGTGCATTGTTTTTGCCTTGAATGGTGTCAGTTTTCTTTGAGCATTTATGGGGCTGTATTAATCCAGTGGAAAATATCCATCACACTCCTGACACTGTACCTTGTAGATGGCGGAAAGGCTTTGAGGTTACATAAGATGAGTCACTCACCTGCTCTAAGTAGCCACAGTATTTATGTGGCTGGTCCAGTGGAGTTTCTGGCCAGTGGTGACCCCCTAGGATATTTGTTGCTGGGGTACTCGGGTGATGGTAGTGCCACAGAGTGTCAAGGGTAGGTAGTTAGACTCTCTCTTGTTGGAGGTGGTTATTGCCTGGGTAGTTTTCTGGTGTGAATGTTTGCTTGCCACTTAACAGCCTCTGCCTAGATGTTGCTTAGACTCGGCTGCATGCAGCATGGTCTGCTTCACTTGTTGAGAGGTTGCACATGGAATTAGACTTTGAGCAGCCATCAGCCAAACATCCCCCACTCCTGACTTTATGATGGAGCAGCTAAAACTGATTGGATCTTAGTCATTGCCCTGACCAATTCTGCTGCAATATCCTGGGGCTGAGAGGATTGATCTCCAACCACCCACAGCCATTTCCTTTGCGTGATTGTATTTTCTTTGCCCATTGGCTTCAGTTTTACAAGAGTTCCTTGATGCCATACACTAAGTAAAATGCTGCCTTGATGTCAGGGCAGTCACGTTAACCTCCCCTCTGAACTTCAGTTCTTGCTCTGTATCTCAGCAAAGCTGTGATCATATCCGGAGTTGTCTTCTCCGGCACACCCAAACTGGGCATTGCTGAGCAGGTTATTTGTGGAAATAGTTCCCCTTGACTTCATTGTCAACTACATCTTCCATCACTTTAGTGACGATTGAGAGTGGAACTGATTGACAGTAATACCCCAGACTAGATTTTTTCTGCTTTTGCAGAAAGAGGACGGTGGCCCATCTGGTAGTGTTGCCTGCCTCACAGTTCCAGTAATCAGGGTTCAATCCTGACCTACAGTACTGTCTGTGTGGAGCTCACACATTCCCCTGTGACTGTGTGGGTTTCCTCCGATTGCTCCCATTTCCTCCCACATCCAAAAAGTTAACTGGCCACTAAAATTGCCCTTAGTGTGAAGGGGAGGGAGTAGAATCTGAGGGGAGTTGATGGGAACATTGGTAGAAAAAATAGGACTCAGTGTAAATGGCTGCTTGATTGTCAGGATAGGCTCGATGGGCCAAAAGTCCTGTTTCCATTCTCTCTGAGGATACAATGGCTAACTTTCCATTTTATATGTTAAGGCCAGTGTTGTACTGGAACAGCTTGGCTAGAGGCTAGAGTTCTAGAGCACAGGTCTTCTGTATTACAGTTGGAAATTTGTCTGGTCCCATATCCCATTTGCATCCAATGCTTTCAACCATTTCTTGATATCATGTGGTGCGAATCTTGTTGCCTGGAGACTAGATTCTGTGATGGGGATCTCAGGAGGAAGCCTAAGATGGATCATCCATGTTTTCTCAGGATAGCATGTATATGGAAAAGGAGGTTTCTTTTAGCCACAGTGGATAAACAACGGTTCAAAATCTAGCTCTTGTTAGCAGAGCAGCTGGGAGCACAGCCTCACTAATCTCAGTCCCACAGAGTAGAGAAAATTAACTCAGATTGCTACTCAGTAACATGAGCTAGATTTAGTGTAACTGCATTAGCTGTAATATTCTGGTCAACCTCTTCATTATCAATCGCTTGTTAGTTTATTAGGATAACTTTCAGTTGATATTGGAATTAGAATTGGAATTGGAATTAGTTTATTATTGTCACTTGTACCGAGGTACAGTGAAAAACTTGTCTTGCATACCGTTCATACAGATTAATTCAGTGTATTGAGGTAGTACAGGTAAAACATACAGAGTGCAGAGTAAAGTATCACAGCTACAGAGAAAGTGCAGTGCAGGTAGACATAAGGTGCAAGGTCATAACGGGTTAGATTAATGAGGTTAAGAGTCCATTTTATCATACTAGGAAACATTCAATAGTCTTATAACAGCAGAATAGAAGCTGTCCTTGAGCCTGGTGGTACCTGCTTTCAGGCTTTTGTATCTTCTGCCTGGTGGGGGAGGGGAGAAAAGAGAATGTCCTGGATGGATGGACTCTTTAATTATACTGGCTGCTTTACCGAGGCAGCAAGAAGTATAGACAGAGTCCCATGGAGGGGAGGCTGGTTTCTGTGATGTGCTTAGCTGTGTGCATAACTCTCTGCAGTTTTCTTGCAGTCCTGGGCAGAGCAGTTGCCATACCAAGCTGTCATGCATCCAGGTAGGATGCTTTCTATGGTGCATCGATAAAAGTTGGTGAGTGTCAAGAGGGACATGCCAAATTTCTTAATCCTCCTGAGGAAGTAGGGGAACTAGTGAGCTTTCTTGGCTGTGGTGTCTAGGACAGGCTATTGATGATGTTCACATCCTAGGAAATTGAAGATCTTAACCCTCTCAACTTCAGAAGGGGTACGAACACAGTGCTTAGTCTGATATCAGATACTGCCTTCAAAAGAGGAAGTTGGCAGAGAAATGAAGCTGACCAGTTAATTGGTTAAGAATGGAAGTGATGATACTTGGGTTCCTGAACACACCACAGGAATATGTGCAGTCTTGTATTTGCTTCAAAATGATCTCTGTCCAATTCAACAAACTTAAGGAATTTCAAAGGGAGAAATTCAACATCAATTTGATGAACACTTAAGGCTGGAGGATAACTTTCAGATTGTGATTTGAGCAACTGAGGGTCATGGCCCAATTCTAAGTGTATTCCTCAGGTGTGTATCTCACTGCACTACTAACTGCATGCTAAAGGCTGATGGAAGTTTACACCTCCCCATGAGAAGAAATGGCAAACAAGATGGTGCACCTCACTTAGTAAGAACTAAAAGAGGAAGTGTTTGTTATTGTGTTAAGCATGACTAAAGATCTGAAGATCTAAAAGGGACCTGAGGGGCAACTTTGTCATGCAGAGGGTGGTGAGTGTGTGGAACGAGCTACCAGAGGAAGTGGTTGAGGCAGGTACAATAGTATCATTTAAGAAGCACTTGAATAGGTACATGGAGGAGTGGGGCTTAGAGGGATACGGGCCGAATGCAGGAAATTAGGATTAGCTGGGGGGGACCATGGTTGGCACGGGCTGGTTGGGCTGAAGGACCTGTATCCGTGCTGTATTGCTCTATGACTCTATGACTTTGAGGTCAAGTGTGTGGATAAAATATTGAGTAAACATGCCAATGAAAGAGCAAAGACACCCATCAAAATTAGAATGACAGTGAACCAAGAGCATTCTGGTCAAATGATCCCAACATTCTTTATTTTAGATTTTATTTTATATTTTGTAATTGTTTTTGTAAAGGCTATTATATGGTTCTATTATGAGAGGACATGGCTTTAGGGTGAAAGGGGAAAGGTTTAGGGGGAACACTAGGGGAACTTCTTCACTCAAAGAGTGGTGGGAGTGCCATCTGATGTGGTAAATGCAGGCTCACTCTTAAGTTTTAAGAATAAATTGGATAGATACGTGGACGGGAGAGGTCTGGAGGGTTATGGACTGGGTGCAGGGAAATGGGGTGAGCGGAATAAAGTTACGGCACAGACTAGAAGGGCCGAATGACCTGTTTTCTGTGCTGTAGTGTTCTATGGTTCTATATTCTTTATTCCCAATCCCCATCTCTGAAAATATAAATTGTGCTTAACTAATTAGTCTTAAACTTCCGCCAGTGTGCTTATACAGCTTTACCTATTTATTATGGTGACAACTTTTCTGGTTTTAATTTCCTCTGAGCGGAGCTGATTATTCACTTTGGAGGTAAACGGACAGACCATGTTTTCTTTTTGTATTGCTGTTCTTACCACTGTGATTGTACTATTTCAGTAAGGGTACACTTTCAATCAGTGCCAAGGAATCTTTCTGAGCTGACTGTGGAAATCCCCTCTCGTCTCTTTCTAAAATAAACCACCAGCCTAGCTCTTCTGCTATGAGTCAGATATGTACGTTTTCATGTTCCACTCTTGTTTTGAGAAATGCACTGGCAGACAGAGAGGTGCAGTACTGAGAGAGCTCTTCTGTTGAAGGGGCTACCTTTCGGATGAGGTGTCAGATAAAATGGGCTTACAAGATCTCATAGATGTGCTGCACAGCATAATATGTAGTTCTCAAGATGTTGTAAATTATAATAATACTTTCACTTAATGAAGGATAACTTTATTCAATTCATTATCTTCTCTGAGGTTACGCTGTGAGGAAATAGCTGCTGAATCGGAACTGCGTTTATCAATTCTTCTGTCCTTTGACATGAAGCTTTCAGTTGACACTTCAGATCTGAGCTCACTGTGTCGTCTTTTCATTTCCTCCTGACTCCTGCCAGATCTTTTCTCCCTTCTGTCTCTTGTCCTGTCTTTGCTTGATGTGATCTGGCCAGGTCGACTCATGGAAGACTAAAGCAGCTGTGCAACAAATACACTCCAATTTAAAGAAATGAACATGAAAAACACGCTGATGCTGGAGGAACTCAGCAGGCCAGGCAGCATCCAGAAAGGCTGCCTGGCTTGCTGAGTTCCTCCAGCATCAGCGTGTTTTTCATCTAGATTCCAACATCTGCAGTCCTTTGTTTCTAAAGAAATGAACACATTGGCCAAAGCAATGGAACAGATTTAGTAGGCTAGAGTAAATATATTTTTGGTAATGAATCCATCAACGGTGTGAGAGTGGAAGTGATTAAGCAGACTAACAGATCATAAGCAGCAAATGCTGTTTTTTGCAAAGCAGTGCCATTGGCTGGATGCAGGGAGGATACTTCTCCCTGCTGAAGGTCCAGAACCAGAATTCACAGGTTCAGGATACAGGATAGGCATGAGATGAGGAGAAATTCCTTCACTCAGGGAATGGTGAAGCTTTGGAAATTTCTACCACAGAAGGCTGTGGAGCCAAGTTGCTGAATATATTGAAGAAAGAGACAGATTTCTAGACACAAAAGGATCAAAGGGTATGAGTAGGAATATGGTATTGAAAAAGAAGATGAGGTATGATGACTAGGTGGCAGAGCAGGCTTCAAGGTCAGAATGGCCTACTCCTGCTCCTATTTTTTGCTGCTTCTATGTATTCAATAACTTCAAATATCAAAATACTGGAAACGCTCAGCAGATCAGGCAGAATCTGTGGAGAGGGAAAAAGATAATGTTTCAGTTTGAAGATCCTTCATCAGAACTGAAATGGGGAGAAGATAAGTTAGTGTTAGGAGCAAAAAACAAGCTGCTGAAGGAAATCAACAGGTCAGAAAGCATCTGTGGAGGGAAATGGACAGTCGATGTTTCGGGTCAAGACCCTGCATCAGGACTGAGAGTGCAGAGGGGAGATGGCCAACATAAAGGGCAGGCAGGCAATACATAGGACCAGGTGAGGAGGGAAATGATGGGCAGATGGAGCCAAGTGGGGGGAGGGGAGGGTGAAGGTAGATCCAGAGGCTGGCAGGTGATATATGGAGGCACAAGAGGTCGCAGGTGCTGGAAACTGATAAGAAATGAAGGTGATGAGTGGAACCAGATAAGGGAGGGATAACAGGCAGATGAAACCAGGTGGCGGAGGGGAATGAAACTGGTGGGGAGGGAGTGGAACCAGAAGGAGAGGGAAAGGAATGCAGGGAGTGTGAGATACCTGAAATTGGACCATTCAATGTGCATATAAGTTAGTATTAGGTTGCAGGGAGGGGGTTATACTCAATAATTTCAAAACCACTTGAGATTTCTTAAGGTTAAGATTTGATTAATTGAAAAAGGACATTGAGGTGCAAAGGATGAAGGTCAACGATTCCGCTTCATCCAAGCTGAAGGAAATAGCATCAATATTCAAGGTAACAGTTTACTCATCCCTTTTACAGGATACCTTGGATATACCAGCGGATTATCACTTTTCTGTATGATCTTCTTTCTAATTGTAGTAAGTATTCTTCATTTATCTTTCAGTCAAAACAACTGCATTGCTATAAATATAAGCGTCATTGTGTGGTGAAAATAAACAAGTGCCTAGAAATTGGATAAGGTGGTGTCATGTTTTTCTGCACTATGTAATTTAGTTTCAATGAAAATCAAAACATAACTGAAAGTCAGGGTCTTCATGCAAGTTGAACAAAGACTGTGATTTTCCTTTCAGGTCCTCCATACATCTGATGCATGAGAGTGTAGAGGAAGCCATGCATGTGCAGTGACATGCATCCAGATGCAATGCAGGCAGAGATATCACCTCTGGAATTTTCAGTTGTATAGTTCTTCACAGTGCTTGAGTGGCTTTCTTTGGCTTCTTTAAGGTTGGGCAGTTCCCTGTCCAGCTCTCAGAACCCAATTCAGGCAGGTTACCCCAATCCGATGACCCAATTTTTCCCACCCAAATTTTCAATTTGACAATCTGATCTGCCATCACTTGATCACAAACACACAACCCCAACAACTGACCACACCCCTTCACTACAAATCATGTCCTCCACAACCAAAAATTTCCCCCCTCACCCATCTACCAATCCCACCCCTGACTGCCAACCTTGCTGGGCTACTAACCCAACAGCCGACCAATCACCACCAGCCGAGCTCCATCCTGACGATGCTGCTCATCACTCAGCCCCAGTCTCTTACACTTCCGATTTCCAACCTTGTGCCTCCCCAACACCAGGGATCCGTTCCCTGCACTGAATCTACCACCACCCCCTCCCCACCCCAGACCCAGACCCACACTTACATGATCTGCTTTGTGCAACTGTAAAGGAAAGGGCTGGAGCTTGCAAGGCCATCTCAGTGGGATTTAAACCCTTGGATCTCACAATTAATTTCACTGCAGCAACCTGATGAAAAAAATTGCTTGTTAGCCTTCCACAAACCAAATGCTTTTGTCCCTTTATAGATGGTGCACAATTTCTAGGCACAATGTTTGCCAGTTTTCATATAATAGATAAATGTGGATTAATGGCATGTAGATTTGAGTGATAATGTTTGTAAATGATTAAGGAGAGAAATGGAAATTGCAGTTTTTGCTTGTCTTTATTTCAGGTCATCTATAAAATGACACAACTTCCCTGTCCTTTGATATCAACTAATCCTTCAAACTTTTCTTGCACAGACATGTGCTCACCCAAGTACTTTGTCTGGAATAATAAGGTACCAATCTATGTTTCATTAGTAAACGATATTGTTTTAAATTGCAGATGCTGGAAATCTAAAATGAAAACAGAAAATGTTAGAAACACTCAGCAAATCAGCAGAGAAACAGAGGTAGCACTATATGTGTTTATCTGCCTACCTGCTGAGCGTTTCCAGCATTTTCCTTTTTTATTTGTTTCAATATCAGTGTTCTATATGCCAACTGTTTTACCGAAATACTCACATGTTATAAGGCATTCCCAATTCTATTAACAAGGGATAGAAATTTGTCCTCAGTTGCATGCTATAAATCTGCAATATAATAGCCTAGGTGTTGTAATGTGCTTCCATTGAAGTCAAAGGAAATGAATTTTCAAAGTCATGTGTAATGCAGATATGCCACTGTATTGCATATGCAACCAGAGACAAATGTGTAACTCTACACCTCTGTGTCAGGAAGTTTTGATTTAATAGATGTGATTGTAAAATTTAATTCTACATATACAGTGATATAGAGACGGAGAAAAATGAATAAGTACTAATTCATGCCCTTTAGCCATCGGCTGGAAACACCCAGGGACTAAAAATAATATGTCATGCAATAAAACCCTCCTAGGGAGAGTAGTTTTAGAAAAAAAAGATGAATGTAATAACATAACCACATAGACTGTTGTGTTTTATTTTCTTTTTGTAATCGTATATGTCCCTGACTCTTCAACCACTGAAAATAGTCTGCCTGCCTTGTCCAATCCTAATTTTCAAATTACCCTATAATCTCTTCTACTTTAAGGAAAACAGTCTTCAAGTCTTTTCTTTCTTCAGCTATTTCTTAATTTTGGTTACATCCTAGTGAATCTGTATAGTATCCTTTCTCGTGCCCAACCTTCTTCCAAAAGAGTTGTGAATAGATCTTCAACTGCAGATTTATTAAACTTTTGTATAGATTCACCATTACATCTCAGTATCTACTCTCTGTTTTTGATAATAAATCCTAGCATTTCATTAGAGTTTAAATGACAAACATTTGAAATCTTGGTTTTATTGTCTTGTGGACCTGAAATGCAAATCACTCTTTTCTTCAACAACACTCATTCAATGAATAACCACTATGAACCTTTAACCAAAATGGACCATTGTCTCAGCCCTGCAACCATTTATATGCAAATGTACTTGCTAGTTTTAGCACTACCTGACCACACTTCCATCTCTCTTCAGATCTTTTGGCCTCTCAGAGAAATGGTACAGTTTCCATTTCGCATTCCTGCGCAGAGCAGTTCTGAATGGCAGTGGAAACTGAAACTCTCATATCATCTTGCTGTCACCTGCTATGCATTTGTATATGTATGATAACACATACAAACTCAATGAATTTGTTATTGCAAGCATAATCAGTAAAGAAGAAGTTAATCCAGCTCCATTTTTCCATGTGGTGAGAGTAACTGTAAAGCCAATCTCACTGTTAGATTTATTTTCTAATCAACAAATCTGTAATAGAAACCCCAGCAGTCTGTAGAATTCTAAAGTAGAATTCTGGAGTAATTGTCATGTAACTTCCTTTTCCCCATTTGTTTTAACACACAGACTCACTTTTGGCCAGTTATGTACATAAATTTGGAATGAAAAACAATGCTTGTGTCATCCAAGGGACTATGAAACCACTGAATGTCATAAAATTCCATTTTGTTAACATTAGGAATAAAAACCTGCTAAATCTAGTCTCGATATGATTCCAGTTTTACAGCTTTGTGGTTGCCACTTAACTGCCCTCTGAAATGACCCAGTAAACCACCTGATTCAGGGGCAGATAGAGATGGGCAATAAATGTTGGTCTTACCATCAATCACTGCATCCTGTGAATGAAACAAATTAAATCTGATTGACTCTGAGCTGTTGACTCCTTCTACAGACTGTCTATGCATTGCCCACTGTGGCCTTTGCTTTTGTGTGCCATCCATCAGTATTGCCCATTTACAGTGAACTTAAGAAGTAAGTATGCTCATTTTAAAACATTATATACAGCATATTTGCAGCTGTTGTGAGTTTGAGTTCAAACTGAACAATCTTTCTCTTTCAGTCACACCTGCAAGAAAATGCGGCTGGTTTCAGTTTATTCCTTTGGATCAATGTTTATCATGTACCTGTTGACAGCAATCTTTGGATACCTTACTTTCTTTGGTAAGTGTAAAGAATATTTAATCCTTTTCTGTCCAGGTTCGGGTCCCTGATCTTAAGTTGCTTTGCAGCTTATTGTTGCTATCTCATGAGGTTTAGTAAGGTAGTAAACACTAGCAGGAATTACCGCCACCAATATGATAAGTATACTACAGGCCTCCTGTCAGTGTTAGAGGAGTCAAAGAGGGGTGTAAGAATAACAGGGTTGTATATGGGATTCAACTTTCCCAATATTAACTGGAATTACCTTAGCGTGAAAGGGGAAGAATTTTTAAAGTGTGTCCAGGAAAGTTTTTAAAGTCAGTATGTACCAGTGAAAAGGCAGCACTGTACATAATCATCAGGAATGGTAAAGAAGGCATATGGCATGCTTGCCTTCATTGATCAGGGCATTGAGTATAAGAGTGATGAAGTCATGTTGCAGCTATATAAAACTTAAGTTAGGCCATACTTGGAGTATTGTGTGCAATCCTGGTCATCCTATTACAGGAAGGATGTGGAAGCTTTAGAAAGGGTACAGAAGAGGTTTACCATGATGTTGCCTAGATTAGAGATAAGGTATCTTTATTAGTCATATGTACATCGAAACACACAATGAAATGTATCTTTTGCGTTGAGTGTTCTGGGAGCAGCCTGCAAGTGTCGCTATGTTTCCGGCGCCAACATAGCATGCCCACAACTTCCTAACCCATATGTCTTTGGAATGTGGGAGGAAACTGGAGCACCCAGAGGAAACCCACGCAGACAGGCAGAGAACGTACAAACATCTCACAGACAGCAGCTGGAATTGAACCCGGGTCACTGGCACTGTAATAGCATTACACTAACTGCTACACGGCTATGAGCTATAAGGAGAGGTTGGACATAGTTGGGTTTTTTCTCTGGAGCATCGTAGGCTGAGGGGAGACCTGACAGATGTTTATAAAATTATGAGAGACATAAACAGGGTAGACAGTCAGAATCTTTTTCTCAGGGTAGAAATGTCAACTACTAGAGGGCATGTATTTAAAGTGAGAGGGGGAAAGTTTAACATAGATGTGCTGGGCAAGTTTTTTACAGAATGAGTGGTAGGTGCTTGGAACGAGCTGCCAGGGATAGTGGTAGAAGCAGATACCATAGTTACATGAACATGCAGGGAATGGAGGGATGTGAATCACGTGCAGGCAGAAGAGATTTAGTTTAATTTGGCACTGTATTTGGCACAGACATTGTGGGTGGAATTGTCTGTTCCTGTGCTGTACTGTTCCATGTTCCATGAATGCAACTGTGCAAGCGTCAGTTGGAGGTGGTGACCATAACTCTGTAAGTTTCAAGTCAGTTATGGAAAAGGTTGAGGATGGACTGGAAAATAAGGTCCTAAATCAAGGAAAGGCTAATTTCAATTTCATGAGACAGGAATTGGGAAAATAGAATACTTGCAGTTAAGTCTATATCTGACAAATGGAAGTCATTCAGAAGTGAAATCTTGAGAATTTAAGGCCAACATATTCCCATAAGGATAAAAGGTAAGAGCCACAAGACCAAGAAAGCCTGGATGTCAAGGGACACTGAGGGTTTGCATAAAGGAAGAAACGAAATATGTGGCCGATATAAAGAACTGAAAACTGGGGAAGGCCAACCGGAGTATAGAAAATGTATGACGTACCTGAAAAAGCAATCAGGAGGGAAAAGAGGAGACATGAAATATTACTGGCAGACAAGATTAAGGAAAGTCCCAAAGAATTTTATAAGTATATCAAGGCCAAGAGGGAAAAGAGTATGGCCCATTGGAGACCAAAGAACCTGTGTTTGGAGCCAGAGGATACAGGTGAAGCCTCAAATGAATACTCCTTGTCAATAATCATTAAGGAGGATAACATTGTGGTTGAAATATTCAGGGAGGGTGATGGACAAATTCTAGAAAAACTTACCATTAAAAAGGAGAAGGTTTTAGATATCTCAGTGGGCATATATATGGATAAAGCCCCAAGATCTGATGACATAATATCCCAGCTACTAGTGGAGGGAACGGAAGAGATTGCTGGAGACCTGAAAGAAAGTTTAAAATCCTCACTAGCCACAAGTGAGGTGCCAGATGACTGGAGGACAGCATATGCAGTACCTGAATTTAAGAAGGGCAGCAAGAATAAGCCAGGTAATTAGAGGTCTGTGTGTCTAACATCAGTGGTGGGGAAGTCATTAAAAAAAAATCTGAGAGAAAGAATTAGGGATAAGTGAAAGACTGGGAGTTTGATTACATTTTTTCAAGAGGTAACAAAGTGTACCAATGAGAGCAGTGCAGTTGATATAATCTACATGGACTTCAGTAAAGTCTTTGACATGGTCATACTAGGGTGACTGGTCCAAAGGTTAGAGCTCATGGGATAAAAGAAAAGTTGGTTTAGTGATCAGAGGTTGAGGCTGATAGTGGAGGATTTTTTTAGTTGGACTATTGGTGTACAATGGGGATTGATGCTGCGATCCTTACTGTTTGTTATGTAGATTAACAATTTGGATGTTAGCTGAGGAGATATAATTAGTAAATTTGCAGATAACATGAAAATTGGGAGTGTTGTTGAGAGTGAGGAGGATAATCTTAAACTACAAGACAATGCTGATCGGTTGGTAAGACTGGCAGAACAATGGCCGATGGAATTTAATCCTGACAAGTGTGAGGTGCTGCATTTTGGCAGGATTAATAAGGTTTGGACATCCAGAATCAATGGTAGAGCCCTAGGGCGTGTTAAGGAACACAAGAACCTTGGCAAAAAGTCCAAAGGTCCCTGAATGTGGCAACACAGGTGGAAAAGGCAGTGAAGAAGGCATATGAGATAGCTGGGATATAGAATATGAGAACAGTGAGGTTAAGGTACAACTTTAATAAACATTGGTTCAGCCACATCTGGAGGACTGTGTGCCAGTGTGGTCACCACACTATGGGAAGAAAGTGATTGCACTAGAGAGGACACAGAGAAGGATCATCAGGATCTAGGATGGAGTATTTCAGTTAAAAGGAGAGACTGAATAGGCTGCATGGAGGGGGACCCGATTGAGGTATACAAAATTAAGGGGACAGATAGAGTGATAGTAAGAAACCTCTCCCTGTGGCAGAGGTAGGTGAAGCAGAGAGCAAAGGTTTGACGTTAGGAGTAAGAGGCTCGGGGGGGATCTGATGAAGAATCTTGGGTAGTTTGAATCTGGAACCACTAGCTGAGGGGGTGGTGGAGGCAGAGACTCACAATATTTAAAAAGTATCTAGATGACTACATGAATCACTAATAGCATGGAAGGCTTTGGACCAAATGCTGGAAATGGGATTGGTATAAAATAGGTATCAGTAGTCAGCATGGACATAGTGGGCTGAAGGAACAGTCTCTGTGCTGTATGATTCCATATCAGGGATTGATAGATTTTTAGATATTAAGGAAATCAAGGGAATTGGGTAGGTGTAGGGATGTGGTGCTGAGGCAGTAGATTAACCATAGTGTTATTGCATGGTGGAGTATGCCCAACTTTTGCTTCTGTTGGTTAGGTTCTTATCTACTATTGGTCAAAGTCAATTCAGCGATAGTCAAGATGACAATTTACCTTCCAGAGAGAAATTGGAGCAGAATCAGCAGTAGCCAGAGAGCAAGCACTAATATAATTCATTACTATCTCCACCTATATTATATTCACTTATTTTGTTGAATGATTCAATCTTTCAAGTGGTGAATTCTGCAGATTTTAACCAAAAGCACATGCCTTTTACTGAAACCAAATACTACAAAGCAAAACCAGATTTAGCATCAAAATTCAGATGCTATTGTGCTCATTCATTCGGGGTTAGAGAGAAGAAATATTAAGATATATGAATATGCTATAACTGGGTTTGGGGAGGCCAATGCATTAAATAAGAAATGTTGCAATTAGAAAATAGTCATTTATCTTCAAACAACAGTTTTAAATTGAACATTCTTTAATATCCCCAAATGAATGCTTCAAGCATCAGATCTGTTATTGAACCAAATTACTTTATATTTTTGTATTGTAAAGGGAATTAGTAATTAAGTTAGATGACAGTGATAACCAGAAACATAGTCAAGAGTTTTCAATGGGCTGCCTAATTGAGCTGCAAGTCTCAGTGAGTTCTGGGCTTCCACTCTTATGCACTGCAACATGGAAGTATTGAATGAGCTGGAAGTCAGATGCCAGTGCGTTTGACCTCCCACTGCACCACTGGGTCCAGGAGTGGGGTCCTACGTTGTCTTGAGCTGAGGATCCAGATGAACTTTGTGTATGGTGTATCAGCTTTACAACACTTAATGCTGCCGCATCTAATATGTCTCCTTTAATCTGAATGAGGGCACCTACCTTTGGTAACAAGGTAAGTGAAGCTAAATAGTTGCTTTCCTTTTCCTTTATATTTATGTTAATGTTAAGGCTTTTAAATAATTTACAAAAATTAAATGTTTAAGTTTTTTAAATGTAATTTATTCAAATATGTCCAATGATCAGAGATATTTCTGGACAGTGCATGAGCTGCCAAAGAACTATCATGATGGTCCATTGGTGGAGCCCCATGTTCCACTTCCTGAGGCCGAGCCGTCCTTCAAAGCCCACTCCAGTTCATGAAGCGGCTTTGGAAACTGCACAGAGAACATACTCAAGACTTAGGCTGTCTTAAGTACAATATGGGTCTATATTTCTTTGAAAATTGATCAAATGCTAATGAAAAAAATGACAACTTCTGATTACTTTTTCCTTTCTTCACACAGGCAATGTTAAAGAAGAGCTGCTTCACTCTTACACTGATCCCAATGACAGACTTATTTTGCTAATTCGTTTGGCTGTAATTGTAGCAGTAATACTGACTGTGCCTGTCCTTCTGTTCACTGTGAGTATCGCGATTAATCTTGAGTCCGTTAGTCAATTTGTTTTACACGTTTGCTGCAAAATCAATAGAATATACACCATTGCATATCCTCCAATCCAATAGTTTTGCCCCTGCATTTTAACAGAAATCTGTTTCATGAGATGAGTTTAGACTGAGGTAGTTCAGTTCATTAAATGGCACCACTTCATGCATTTTCACAGTTGGTAAATTTACCACCTCCATTGCAACAGAGTGGAGACAAAAGAGAGTGAAGATTCTGGTATCTGGTTTTCTATGTTTTCTATAATAATTTCATGTTCGGCACAGCTTTGTGGGCCGAAGGGCCTGAATTGTGCTGTAGGTTTTCTATGTTTTCTAAAAGATAGAACACCGGAAGCATTGACACACTGAGTTTTTCCAGCATTCCATTTGTTGCTGTGGATATTGATAGCCGACAGGTCTGCTCTTGGAAGAGGGGACAATCCAGGGCAAAGTCAGGCCAGGCCACTTTTCCAGCTCTTAGCAGCCAGTAAATGCATGGCCAGATGTTAGTAATTTACGTAGCACTCCTTGAGAAGGCACACTAGATTTTCTGCTGTACAGATCTAAGTGCCAGCAGTTATCTGGTTCCTTGTGTTTTGTGTACTTGTCTGTTATGACATTCTCTATTGGAATGTAATAAGAAAGTAAGCATCTACATTTAATGGAGTTTGTTTTAAAGTAGTAATTGGATAAAAGGAACATTTAATTCCAATAAAGAGAATATGTCCATGTTCTGTTTAGATCCAAGTTATCTGCTTCTGTAATTGTCAAACTCAAGATATTGTCTGACAAATATAATAGTGAAGGTTTCACCTCCATTTAATGGTGTTAGTTTAAAAGTAGCAATGTGATAAAAGGCAGTCCTAATGAAGAAACTATATGTGCGCTCTATTTAGATTTTCTATCTTACATATTTATTCAAGTCATTCTAGTTTTGAGCTTGGGAATAAAAGCACTTTTTAAAATTATTGTAGGTTAATTATCAGCATTGTATAAACATGCTGAATATGTTTATACAACGAGTACAACACACTGAGCTTGTATTTCTCTTGTCCAACTCGGTTTTGCACTAACTCTGCACTAAATTTGTATTTTGTATATACTGTTTTTTGCACTATTTGTACTTGCACTATTTTTTTTTGATTTTTTGCTTTTTTGTTGTGTTTATTGTATGTCTTCTGTTCTATGTACGTCCTCTGTTGTGTGAGTCTGGGGGAATCGACATTTCGTTCCGCCATATGTTTTTATAGCATGGATGAATGACAATAAAGTAACTTGAACTTGAAGGTAGCTTGGTGGAGGAAATTGGTTATTAGGTTTGCCATTTGCTTATGCCTTTCTCATTGGGTACCTCTATATATTAGACAGAGCCATCAGGGCTGAGTAATTACTTGGTGCTGGAAAGGCGAGCTCAATTGGCAGTGCACAGCAAGCCAATGATTGATTTTCACAGGAGCCCACCACAGCAAAATTCTGTAGCAAACAGGGTCCAAGATATTGTGCACTATAGAAAATCCTTGAAGTATAAATCTGGTGCAAGCTTTTCCCGACTCCTTCTGCTACTGTGGGGCCTGTGAAGGGAAACAAATAGATCATGGATCTGATTTGCCCCTGGATGGAGCCGTATTGGGGTAGCAGCCATGGGAGGGGAGTGAGTGAATGGGATGGTGGTGGGGATTTCAAGGATTGAGTGGGGCACTGGGAGTTCCTATGATTAGATGCCTGTGAGAGAGTTGAGGTAGAGATACGGAGTCATAGAGTCGTACAGCATGGAAACAGGCTCTTCGGCCCAACTCATCCATGTCAACTGTATCGCCTAGCGAGCTAGTCCCATCTGCCCATGTTTGACCCATAGCCCTCTAAACCTCTCCTGTCCATGTACTTATCTAGATGGCTTTTAAATGTTGCTAATGTGCCCTCCACAACCACTATTTCTAGCAGTTCATTCCAAATATGCACCACATGAAGAAGCTGCCCCTGATGTCCCTTTTAAATCTCCCGCCTCTGATCTTAAACCTATGCTCCCTTGTTTTTAGCACCCCCTCCCTGGGAAAAAGACTATGTGCTTCCACCCTGTCTATGCCCCTCATGATCTTGTATACATCTATCAGGTCACCCCTCAATCTCCTATGTTCCAGGGAATAAAGTCCTAGTCTACGCAACCGCTCCCTGTAACTCAGGCCCCCAAGTCCAGGCAACATCCTGGTAAATCTTTGCTGTGTCGGGGGGGGGGGGGGGGGGAGCAAAGTCCTGAGGACTACCGTAAGTTTTTTTTTAATATATACTTCATATATTAAATTTATAGTAATATAATACAGTAACCTCCGTTCCTGTAACAAGAAATTTAATCCATTTCCTTATAATATGTTGATATCACTGATGTTTCATTCCCAAATTATGCATCAATGAAACATTTGAGAGGCTATTCCACAGGCCTCATCACTCACGTCCGCTGCCACCAGGCTCTAGACTGTAGTCTTTCCCCTATAGTTTTTGCGGTGGCTGCATCAGATTTCAGTTCCTCTCTCAGAACATGTTCATCTTAACGTTAGTTGGTTTATTATTGTCACATGTACCAAGATACAGTGAAAAACTTTGTTTAGCATGCCATCCATACAGATCCTTTCAAAACAATCAGTATATCGAGGTAGTACAAAGGGAAAAGCAATAACAGAATGCAGAATATAGTGTTACAGTTACAGATAAAATGCAGTGCAGGCAGACAGATAAGGTACAAGGACCATGATGAGGTAGACTGGGGAATCAAGAGTCCATCTTTATTGTACAAGAGGTCCGTTCAAGAGTCTTATAACAGTGGGATAAAAGTTGTCCCAACAATGTGTGTTTTCAAGCTTTTGTATCTTCTTCCCCATGGAAGGGGGGGAGAAGAGAGAATGTCTGGGTAGGAGGGGATCTTTGATTATGTTGGCTGCTTTCCCAAGGCAGCAGGAAGCGTTGACAGAGTCCATGGACGGGAGCTGGTTTTTGTGATAGACTGAGCTGAGGATACCCTTTAGATGGGTTTCCAAAGCTGGGCACGGCCACATACAGTAAGCCCCCTTAACTAACAGTGGAAGCAAACCTTCTTGTGGACTGTGCATTTGTCAAGAAGAAAAGGATGCAGTGATCCTTGTCGAGGTTCATCCAGATCAGCTGCATAACAGAGGACTCCGGGATCTTTGGCTGTTCCCAAGGATGCACATTAAGGCAAACAAGTTGCTAGAAGATCATCAACTGTGTGAAAGACACATTTTGATCTGCCCAAAACTTGTTGGTCTTCCAGTGTGAGGAGATATCCACAAACGACTGACAAGTTCCAAGGTGCAAGAGCATGTGCTGAGGGACGCACTGAGCTCAGTGTAGCCACTGCAAAGGCTCTGTTGGGAAGGAAAACAGTCTAGGGTCCTGCTACCAGTGGACACTGAGGGGCTGGATCCTGTGTAACACTCTCAAGCACTTCATGGGTGCATTATTTAAGGAGAAAACGTGAGCTGGGCTGATGCATGATAAGGGAATGCTATGAATTGATGGTCAACTGAATATAGAGAAAGACGTGTACCAATAGTACTTCTGTATATATTATGAATAAAATATATTTTTGAAATAACAAAGGATGCAACACATAAGTACTGTGAAAGCTTTCTGCCGCTTTATCAGCTCCCACTGTCCATGGGATACTCAAGCAGGGACAACAATCATGTAAAACACTGGCACAGATGCAATGGGCTGAGGTGAATTATTGGTATAGGATCTTTTCCAAGGAGACAAATGAGCATAAAGGAAAAGTATCAAGAAGGGTTTATATCGCATTTGATGATAACCAGTCATTCACAGACAAGTTATTATCCCCAGGTAGATTAGGAAGGCCAATGATCCGGTGGCCTTTTTTATGACACAATTTCAGTGCAGGTGTAAAATGTCTTAATGCAGTTCTACAGGGCCTTGGTGAGACTGCAGATGGAACAGTGTGTACAGTTTTGGTCGCCTTACCTTAAAAAGTAAATACTTGCTATAGAGGGAATGCAGTGAAGATTCACTAGACTGGTTCCAGGGATGGCAGGTTTACTGTATGTGGAAAGATTGAGTAGACTAGGCCTATATTAACTAGAGTTTAGAAGAATAAGACATGATGTCACTGAAATTTACAAAAATCATACAAGACTCAACAGGGTGAATGCAGAGAGATGTTTCCTGAGCAGTCTGGAAACAAAAGCCACAGTCTCAAAATATGAGGTAGGTGACTTTGAAAGGAAATAAGAGTAATTTCTTCACATAATGGGTGGGATTCCCTACCCTGGAAGCTCAGTCATTGAAGTTATTCAAAGCAGACATCAATCGATTCAGGATTTAAAGGAATCAAGGAATATGGGGATAGTCCAGGAAATCAGCACTGAGGTAGCAGATCAGCCATGACCTAAGTGAATGGAGGAGCAGACTCGAAAAGCCAGATGGCCCACCTCTTATTCAATTTCTTATGTTCTTGCATCCAATGGAACTGAATTTCAGAAGCACAATAGGCTGATGTGGTTACATAATGCAGTTAACACTGTCAATCAGGGATGCATTTTTAGGCATTAATGGGAACAATTTTTTTAAATCAAAAATTAATTTTATTTATTTGAACTTCTAAGGAAGATCTTTTGTACATCTGGTCTTTCTTGAAGTTGTGTGTGTATGTGTATGTGTTTGTGAACTTGTCATATTTGTATAATTGCCTGAACTATTCACATTGAAAATTATTATGAAATATGCACTCTAAGGTAGATTTGTGTGTAGTTATAGTGTGGTGGTGATTAACAACTGTAAGATTTGTTAAATACATGTTTGTGACTTTTATTTGTATAGGTCCGCTCTTCAATTGTCTTGTTGTTGTTCAAGGCACAATTCAGCTGGATTCAACACATTATAGTCACAGGCAGTCTGCTGTTTGTTGCTAATCTTTTGGTAATATACATCCCAACGATAAAGGATGTATTTGCTGTCATCGGTAGGTTGCAGTATTATTTCTGTTAAATATTTGTTACAATATCCTTTCCATTTAATTTTTGTTGTGCTGTGATCAGCATCAATTTCAACTGTGTATACCTCTGTGTTACAGGCTCCACTTCTGCTAATATGCTGATCTTCATTCTTCCTGCCTTATTATACTTAAAGCTCGTAAAGAATGAGTCTCAAGGAAAATGGCAAAAAATAGGCGTAGGTACCTTTTTATTACATCTAATCAATGTTATTAATTCTGAATGTGAACTTTAAAATCTAGTTTTGTGTTGAAGGATAACACATTTTTATGACTTAAAAAAAATTCTTTTCTGTGTGTCCTATGCAAAAATTGATAATAATCGACAAAGACTGTTCCAAAGCTGGAAATTATGCAAGACTGGGCAATTTATTCAGAACTACATATCTTGTTTATATGTCCTTGACCCAGCTTGTTTATCTTCTTCGTGCATTACGTCAGAATGATGCACTGACCAGCAGGCCTGTTTATTATGCCTTTCAAACAAGGTAGTTGCATAGGGAAAAGAAGTGCTCAAAGAGTAAAATGAAACACCAAATTTATGTGAATTGATTGGTGGAATTCTTCTCTGAGTTAGAAGGTTGTAGGGTTCATATGTCAGTTCAGACATTTAAACACAAAAATATAAATTGACATATTAGGGCTTTAAGGACAACAATCCCATTTTTCAAGCCATTTTTGCTATACTTCTGACAGCATGCTACTAAATCTGCAATGTGTCATTATTGTTTGAAATCTTTGAAGTGAACTGCAGATAGTAACTGTGGATTTAGGAAGATTTGATATAAATTCATCATTATTTCAGAAAGTTTTATTTTGCATTTCTCGACATAAAAGCCCTGTATTTCATGAGATCTTTATCAATGCCTTTGACCATTTGCAATTGTATTTCTAATGTCCTGTGAAACTGAATCCCTGAATCAATCTGCTCTCCTACATCACTCATTCAGAAAATAATTATTACTAATATTAACCAAAATGCTCTGCTGTGATCCTTTACTGTTAACATTTACTCTGATCCTTTTATCCACATTCCACTGAATATCGCTTTTTCCTTGTAGCATCATTTAGCATTCAGAATTATTTATTGGACTTCCTATTTTAGTTTTGCCTTGAAATTTGTCTACTGCTGCTTCTGACCAAATAATTGAATATATTTCTGTTGTATGGTCTGAGCAACAGAGGTACCTGCACAGTGCTCCACTCTTCACTTCATAAATATCTTTGCCATGTCCGTTCATCACAGTCTCACCTTTATATGTGGGTTCAAGGCTAGAGTCTTGATCACAAAATCTCAGTCGAAACTTCCACGCTAGCACTAAGAGAGGTCCATCATTCAGGTGAGATATTAAACCAAGGCCTTATTTGGTCTCCCATGATCTCATGGCACTACTTTGAAGAAGATTTAGGGAATTATCCCGACTATCTGGACCAATATTCAGCCCTCAAGTCCGTTTCAGAAGCAGATTGCAACATAATATTTTTGAAAGCTTGGTGGGTGAAAGTGTCTGCTTCATTTCCCAATCTCCAGTCAAATGCTTTGGAATATCCTGAGGTTGGGAAAAGCAATACGTATTGCAATATTTTTAGAAAATATTTCCACACTTGGTGCAATAAACACTGTTATATAATTAGTGATAACTTATATTGTCTTTTTCACATGTTTCCAGTACTCAGGAAACTTGTTGTTTAGGCCAAGATATGTAAAAGTTGCAATTTTTAGCATTTTGAAACAACTGAGTGTTTTGTCTTTGTCTCTATCAATAGAGGTGCCTAGAAATTCACCTGTGGCCAGCAGCGCTGTAGACAATATCAACATGTTGTATATTGCTTCCAAGCTTCATTCCATTGACTTCAATGGACTGAACTTTGGAGGCAGAGAATTAACTTACTTATTACGACACAGGAGACTATTCGCCCAATTTGGTCCATGTCGTCCGCAAGCAGAGCAATCCTAGCAGTCTTATGCACCTCTCCTTAATTCCCTGTACCACTACAACTTATTTTCTCTCATGCCCCTTTGATTCAATTTGCCAGTTACCTACACTAAATGTTAATTTACAGTGGCCAATTACCAGCACATCTTTGGAATGTAGGAGGAAACCAGGGCACCCAGTGGAAGCCCTCACAATCACAGGGAGCATATGCAAACTACATAGACAGCACTCAAGATCAAGATCAAACCCTGGTTCTTGCAGCAGTGAGGCACCAGTGTTAACTACTGAGCCACGCTACAATGAACCACTGCTACTATTGAGCACTTTTAGCCCTATTGATCAGGGATAAATTTCTAGGCATCTCTTTACAAAAATATCTGTCAAATCCCACCAAACTGAAATCACCTGTAGTTTTCACTTATTCTACTAACAGAGGGGTAACTCATCTTCTAATTTATTTTTTTCAGGCTGTAGCATTTCTCATTGTTGGGATAATGTTTATAATGTTTACTGTACCACTGATCTTTGTTGAATGGAATGAAAGACGTGGCAATTACACAATCATGAAAAGCTGCTCAGAATGATGGTGACACTGGTAACAGTCTGAAGAAAATGACAAGGTTTGTTTGCCAGTCCAGAGTGTTCAGTGAAGCATTATTCAGTCAGAAATTTGTCTCGTTAACCAAGAAGTGTCGCACCTGGTAGCTTACCTGCTACAATTTTTATGATAATACAAACAGACCGCTTTGGACCACAATGAAGCTGCAACCTTAACGGATGTATAATCATAACTAGATTGTTTTAAAATTTTCTCTATTTTAAACAAAACTAGTAACTATTTGTCCATAATTACTGATAGATAAAAATTTCTGGCAATTTTTTGGTACTGAAATTCTAGCTTTTGATTACTTAAAGCATTTTTCATCCATTTTGCAAATTATTCCATTTTAATTATTTAAAAGACAATTACGTTCCATAAACCACTCCATACCTTATAATCTTTTCCCCAATCTTCTTTGAAACCTATTGTAAAATGGCATATTGTCATCCATCAAGGTAATTACTTCTACCTCAATTATCAAAGGTCTCAGTTATAAAATTTAATATGAACAGGGTTTGAAATATCGTCATGCAATGCAAACAAATGAGCACTTAATGTATTCCTTTTACTCGTTTCAATGTTGATAAATATAAGTAGTGCAGGAATGACCTTGTTGCTATATTATACAGGTAAAAATGTGTATCAAAAGTATGTAATTTGAGATTGTTATTTGATTATTATGTATATACCCCAATGTTCCAAGGCCCACTACCTCACTTAAAACAAGTATTATAGTGCAGACACAGCCACAAAATGTTATCTCTAAGGTTACATGATATTTTAATATAGTTGTACCTTGCTACAAATAGTCCAGGCTGATGGTTCATGGCAGCACTTGAGGCATGCTACATTCTCAAAGATGCTTAATCAAAGTCTTCCTATTTGATTATAAGTGATGTTATGCACTTGTGTGTAGATTTTGTGAGCTTGTTATGAGCTATAGGACTTTGAGCATGGAATGCAGAGGATCCTGTAATAGTGAGCTCTTTGCCCAAATTTCAATGATATCTTCTCCTTGTCAAACATTTTTAAAATGGAGGACGCAATGGGGCTATCTTTGACTTTTTGTACAATATAAAATGAGCAACTGCAGATCCAATGGTCGGTTTTACATCTGTTCCAAACTCCATTTCTTTTGGAGGATGGAAAACAATCTGTTCATTTGCTATCAACAAAAACAACTTGTATTTATATAGCACTTTTCGTGTGACAAAGCATCCCAAGGCATTTCCCAGGTATATTGCCAAACAACATGTGGCATCATAGCATCTCACAGTAGAAAAGAGATATGTGGAGATTGAGGAAGGGAGTTCCAGAAATTGGACCCTTGACTGCTGAAGGCACAACTGCAATGGAGAACTACAAAGATCTTGGATGGTTGTAATGGGGAGAAGATTACAAAGATAAAATGGGGGAAGACAATGAAAGGATTTTAAATCAAGGGTGAGAATTTGAAAGTCAAACTACTGCTTAACCAGGATCCAACATAGGTCAGCAAGGACAAGGAAGATGAGTGAATGGGACTTAGTGCAAATTAGGACTTGAGCAGCATGGTTTGGATGACCTCAAATGTATGGAAGTTTGAATAAGTGGTTGGCAAGGAATGCATTAGGATGATAAATTGTACTGATAACAAAGGGACAAAGGTAGGTTTCAGCAAGAGATGAGGTGATGGAGAGACAGAATTTAATAAGTACCCTTCCAACTCACCAGGGCCTCATGTCCCATGCTCCTTCCACTCACCGCAGCCCCATTTGCTGCCTTCCCTTTAAACTCACCAGATTCACATTATAACCCAATGTAACATCTAAAACAAATGAATTAAATATGTGTTGGTGTATTAATGTACATAACATCCAATAGTCTGGAAAAGCTGCTAGTCCAGCACCCACCAAAGTCCCAAGCATGCCAAATTATCATAGCTTTACAGTCCTAATCTTGCACTTTCTTGCTGGTAGATTTTTTTTCAAAAAATTACGCAAAATGGCTCCGGTATAGCAAGAAAATACTTTGTTTTTGAGAGTAGGCAAGCTTTCTGCAAATGATTTAATGAGATACAATTTGAATGAATTTCTATTGGTAGCAGATTTGTAACTGAAACCAGTACATCCCGCAGTTTTCAATCTGTACGTATCTTACAATAGGAAATAGAATTTTGATCTCTTTTAATGGTATATAAATTTGCTTCTGTGAAATGCTTTCATTTATTTTAGTTTGGATTACTGCTTTGTAAGTCTGAATGCTTTCTTTTAATAAAGTTGGAATGTTGTCATATACTTGCAATTCAGGAAACAATTGCACTGATTATAGACAAAAATTCTGGAATTTTGCATCCACAATCATGTTAAAAAATTTGCTTTGCTGTTAAAAATACCGTTTCCATTATCTATGGAAAGGAAAATGTACTGCACATATCAACTACACTAATTTTAATATTTGAACTTTTTGGACATATATCAGAATCAGATCTATTATCACTGACACATGTCGTAAAATTTGTTGTTCTGTGGCACCAGTACAGTGCAAGACATAAAGACATAAAATTACTTTAAGTTACAGAAATAAATAAATAGTGCAAAAGAGGAATAATGAGGTAATGTTCATAGGTTCATAGACTGTTCAGAAATCTGATGGTGGAGGGGAAGAATCTGTTCCTGAAACATTATGTGTGGGTCTTCAGGCTCCTGTACCTCCTCCCCGATAGTAGTAACGTGAAGAGGGCATGTCCCGGGTGGTGAGGGTCCTTAATGTTGGATGCTACCTTCTTGAGGCACCACCCCTTGAAGATGTCCTCAAAGGCGAGGGGGTGTTGTGCCCATGATGGAGCTGGCTGAGTCTACAACTCTCTGCAGCATCTTTTGATCCTGCACATTGGAGCCACCATACCAGGTGGTGATGCAACCAGTCAGAATTCTCCCCACTGTACATCTGTAGAAATTTACAAGAGTCTTTGGTGACATACCAAATCTCCTCAAACTCCTAATGAAGTAGAGCCACTGGTGTGCCTTCTTCATGACGGCATCAATGTATTGGGCCCAAGATAGATCCAAGAGATGTTGACGCCCAGGACCTTGAAGCTGCTCACCCTTTCCACCACTGACCCCTCAATGAAGACTGGTATGTGTTCTCCCAACCTCCCCTTTCTGAAGTCCACAATCATTTTCTTGGTCTTGCTGGTGTCGAGTACAAGGTTGTTGTTGTGACACCACCCAACCAGCCGATCTATCTCACTCCCGTACACATCCTCATTGCCATCTGAGATTCTACCAACAACAGTGGTGTCATCGGTGAATTTATAGATGACGTTTGAGCTGTGCTAAGCCACACAGTCATGAATGTAGAGAGAGTAAAGCAGTGGGCTAAGCATGCATCCTTAAGGTGTGCCTGTGTTGATTGTCAGCGAGAAGGAGATGTTATTACCAATCTACACTGATTGTGGTCTCCCCGATAAGGAAGTCGAGGATCCAGTTGCAGAGGGAGGTACAGAGGTTCAGATTTTGAAGCTTGTTAATTAGTACTGAGGGGATGATGGTGTTGAACACCGAGCTGTAATCAATAAACAGCAGCCTGACATATATTTTGCTGTTGTCTAGGTGCTCTAAAGCCGAGTGGAGAGCCAGTGAGATTGTGTCCGCTGTAGGTTTGTTGTGGCGGTAGGCAAATTGCCGTGGGCCCAGGTCCTTGCTCAGGCAGGAGCCATGACCAACCTCTCAAAGCACTTCATCACAGTAGATGTGAGTGCTACTGGGTGATAGTTGTTGAGGCAGCTCACCCTGCTCTTCTTGGGCACCAGTATGATTGATGCCCTTTTGAAGCAAGTGGGAACCTCTGACTGCAGCAGTGAGAGGTTGAAGATGTCCTTGAACACTCCAGCCAGTTGGTCAGCACAGATTTTCAGTACCCTGCCAGGTACACCGTCGGGGCCTGATGCCTTACGAGGGTTCACCCTCTTGAAGGACATTCTGACGTCAGCCTCCGAGACAGACATCACAGGGTCATGAGATGTTGTGGGGATTTGCACAGGTGTGTTATTCTCCCTTTCAAAGGAGATGGGCAGCACGGTAGTGTAGCAGTTAGCATAACGCTATTACTACGCCAGCGACCCGGGTTCGATTCCGACCACTGTCTGTTGGGAGTTTGTACGTTCTCCCCATGTCTCCGTGGGTTTCCTCCCGCATTCCAAAGACATACATGTTAAGAGTTGTGGGCATGCTATATTGGCACCAGAAGTGTGGCGACTCTTGCAGGCTGCCCCCAGAACATTCAACGCAAAGATGTACATGTGACTAATTAAGAAATCTTATCTTATACATGCATGTACAATAAAGAAATATTGTGTATTTCAATTGTATAAAGATCTTTTTTTTCTCGTAATAAAATTGCCTTACTGTTGTCTTGCTGTGTTCTTAGACACATTTCTGTCATGTGATGGGTTACCTTGATGGTGGGCCGAAGGGCCTGTTTTGTGCTGTATGGTTCTGTGGTTGACTGTTTATCTTTGAATTTTTGATGAAGCTACTTATATTTTTTCATGTCCCCCCTTTGGGTTCACAAAGCTATCTCAAGGTGATTGAGAGGGCAGTCAGATTAATGATCTTGTTTCTACATCACTAAAAGTGGAAACACTGCAAGGTACTGAAATAGCACTGTCATGTTTTAGTGCAGTAAGTGATCCAGCTTCAATGAAATGTAATTGAAAATTGGAGATTTCATGCAGGTTGTATAAAGTACTCATCCTCCGTGTCCTCCATGTATCTGACACACTAAAGCATTTCCATAATTTTCTGGTACACATATGTGGCCACTGCTGTCTATAGAACACTTGTGAAGAAGCAAACATCCATGCAACCTTGAAGCTTCCCTCAGTGTGATTTAAAGGGGATCTGCCTGACTAGGTCCTAGGCTGGCCCTATTCAAGTAAAACTCCTTCCAGGTAGCCGCTTACTGGTTCTTCTCTGGGCTACCTGTCAACTCCTGCCCATGGGGCAGCCAACATCACCTCACCAGATTTGCTATGCTTCGGGGAAAGAGGTCAAATAATAATGTGGTGCTATTTTATGGAAGCGGGGTTGCAGTTCATGTCCCAGTCATACCTTTCTCTTAGACAGTCCCACCGGATCAAGGATGTCTATCTTCCACTTGAGGTTCGTGGATTCTGACGTGACTGATGAGCCCAATGTAGGAACAGCAGACTCTTTCACAGATAGATCAAGAGGTGTAAGGCCTATCCCCTCATATGCTTCAGTGAGAGAGTCAGCACTGGAGCTAGGTCTCTGAGCATGTGGACACAGGCATCATCTACATACTGCAGCTCAATGACTGGGGTTCAGGTGACCTTGACACTAGGGAGTAGTTACTGTCGGTTGAAAAGTTTCCCATTATTTCTGAAGATTAGCTACACTGCTGTGGGAAGTTTATTGGAGATGTGGTGCAACATTATTGCAAGAAAGACTGAGATTAGTGTCAGGACATTGACGCAGCCCTTTTTGATGCCAGCCTTTATTGAGATTGGCTTTGTTGTAAACCCATTAGTTGTGATCATCACTTGTGTGAACCAAATGGAAGATAGAGATGAACTTCTATGGGCAGCCAAACTCAAAGAGGGTGCACCATAATGTCTCCCAGCAGATAGAATCAAAGGCTTTAGTATGGTCGGAAAATAGATAGTGGTTAGGGCTACTTACTACATTTCTCTTGTCATGTTGTGATGATTTTTGATGCACATCTAGAGGAATGGAGTCAGAATATAGTCCATACCATGATTGCAGGAACAATGCTTCAGCCACTAGGGAAAGGCAGCTAAAGTGGACCTAATAATGGCAGATGACAGGGAGACCCCTCTACAGACTTGTCTTCTTTTTAGAAGATGGTTATGACTTCAGTACCTCTGAAGTTCCCCTGTATATCCTCCTCTTCCCAGATGTGAAGGTTAAGATTGTGGATTCTTGGCTGAAGAATCCACAAGAAGTGCTGATGTTTTTTCAAGAGTGACTTCAGCGAAGAGGATGAGCAGTGGTAAGGTAAGATAAAGTAAGATCTTTTACTTGTTTGTGGAAGTTGAGCTCCAAATCTTCATCAACTCAGTCACTAAAGTGAACAAGGCAACAGACCATGCACTTAACATTTATAAAATAAGGGCCACTTACCAACCTGCCTTATTGTACAACTGATTCTGGCTTCTGCCCTCTTCCTTTCCATTCTGATGAAGGGTCTCAACTCAAAATATCGACTGTTTATTTCCCTCCATAGATGCTGCCTGACAGTAGGTCAGCAAAATGCTGAGTTCCTCCAGCATTTTGTGTGTGTTGCTCCAGATTCCAGCATCTGCAGAATCTCTTGTGTCTCCATTTAATTGTACAACTCTATCCTCCAACTATTAAAGTCCATAATAAGACTGGAAAACATGGACCATATCCCAGACATCAGCAGTGCTTAGTGAAGACAGACACCAATAATGAAATCTATCAGAGGACCAACATAGCCTTTGGCCACTTGAAGAAAAGAACATTTGAAGATCAAGACCTCAAACCTGGCACAAAGCTCATGGTCTTTCCGATATTTACAATCTGCCTTCATGCTTCTGATACAAGGCATCTCAAAGCAATGGGTAGATACCAGCACCTCTGCCTCTGTAAATTCCTTCAAATCCATGGGCAGAGTAAGCTAACAAACATCACCATCATCTCCCAGGCCAACATCCCTAACACGAAAGTCCTAATTACCCTCAATTGACTCCATTGGCCAGTCTGCATTTTTGCCCAACACCAGATTCCCAAAACATATATTCTATTCCAAGGTCAGTAAAAGCAAAAGGTTATTAGGTAGACAGAGGAAAAGATTCGAAGATCTCCTCAAAACCTCCATGAAAAAATGCAGCATTCCCACAAATCCACAGGAATCCCTGTCACATGACTGCTCAAAATGGAGAAGGACCATTTGGGTTATTACTGAGAACCACAAGACCACAGGTTGGGAGCATACAGAAGCCCATTGTAAATGGAGCGCATGGCCTCCCAAACTTAGCACCCACCTCTCCCATCAACTACTCCTACACCACATGTGGTTGGACTTACACATCTCATAGGCACCTCAGAGCCCACAGAGCTGGAGTGGAAGCAAGTCCTCCTCAATCCTGAGGGACTGTCTGAGAAGAAGAAATAATTGCACTCAACTGAGGAGGTTTGGGTTCATTTGTTAGCAGCTGCACAAACTCATTGTCAAAGTTCACATTAAATAGCTGCCAGTTGTTCAAGGTAGTAGCAAGTGACTGGCTTTTGTGGAATTATTACCCAGCAAGTAGGTACCCCTTTCAAGTCAAGACACTGCTATGACTATTCGCCTGTCTTATATGGAGCACAAACCATTCTCCAGCCTACTCTATGCTCAGTTTGCTTTGTTGACCCTGGTCTAGACCAATCTGATGTACCACTAGCTGCAGTGGTTTGTATTGGAGGCAATCTTTCAGGCTCACAGGAAGCACATCCACTCTTTGACAAGCCGTGTCTCCAGTCCTGCTGGATGCCCATATATTAACCTAACCCAGCCAGCCCAGCTAGGGGCATTGGTTTAGTTACTGGCAACCCTACCATGTAGTAGACTTACTGGTTTACATGGAGCCACATACCAGACCAAGAGAGGCCTGGCCTGAAACCTTTCCCTTCTGGGACAAAGATGCAGTCTGAGAAACTAAAATGTGAAATACAATTATCATCAACCTACATTTGACTTGGATGAAATGCCCACAAAAAATAGTGCAGTCTGTAGTAAGAATTTATGTACTGCGACAGGCCAGAACAATATGAAATTAATGGGTCAACAAGCATGATTGTTTCTTACAATCTAATGAAGGTAATTTGCAAACCTTTCACTTACACTATCTCAACCACTCCCTTAGACTGCAAAACCTTATAAAACACTGCGATTGTCAAATAGGTTTCTGAGCATTCGTTGCAGGCAATGTTAAAATATCAGTGCTGTATTAAATATTCAGTTATCTATCCAAAGCAATCTTACCTTCATTCATCCTAAGGGTATTTTTTTTTTAATCATTGATCAATGGTTACAACAGCACAGCCACAACCCAACTGTTCATCTCTCCTGGTCAAGTACAATGACAGACATGGGAGTCTCCCCATCTTTCCCAAAGCAAATGTTGCCTAGGAAACAGAAATAGATATTGGGTAAGTGAAAAAAAATGGTGGAGTCGATTGTTTTAAGTAGTAGGGATGTTGGAGAGTAAGGAGTACATTTTAAGGAAGACTCTGTTTATCAATTGATGGATTCTTTTCCAGGGCCATCAGTTTTTTTACTGCAAATCCATCAGATCCTAGAAAAACAACCAGCTGGACTAACAAGGAGCAGTCAATATCTTAGTTCTTCCTGTCTCAGTCTCAAAAAACCTTGCTAAAGTCTGAAGGTCTCATGACCCTTTAAGTGGCATCTTGGGGCCCAAGTCCCTAGCTCTCTGAAAGTGGCCAGACAGGTAGATAGGATGGTAAAGAAGGCATATGGCATGATTGCCTTTATTGGCAGGGGCATTGAGAATAAGAGTAAGGAAGTCATGTTACATTTTGGTTAGGCCACATCTGGAGTATTGTGTCCAATTCTGGTCCATGTACTGTGTGCCCCATTACAGGAAGGATGTGGAGGCTTTGGAAAGGGGGCAGAAGGATGCTACCTGGATTAGAGGGTATGAGCTATAAGGAGATGTTGGACAAACTCAGGTTGTTTTCTCTGGAGTATTGGAGACTGAGGGGAGAGCTGACAGAAGTTTAGAGTCATAGATAGGGTAGACAGTCAGAATGTTTTTCCCAGGGTAGAAATATGAAGTACTAGAGGACATGCATTTAAGATGAGATGGGGAAAGATTAAGGGAGATGTATGGGGCAAGTATTTTATAAAGATAGTGGTAGGTGCCTGGAATTGTCTGCCTGTAGTAGTGGTGGAAGCAAATATGATAGTGGCATTTAAAAGGCTTTTAGATAGACACATGAATATACAGGGAATGGAGAGATATAGACCATGTGTAGGCGGGAGACGAGGTTTAAATTGGCATCATGTTCGGCACAGACATCATGAGCTGAAGGGCCTGTTCCTGTGCTGTACTGTTCTATGTTCTAGGTTCTATGTAAGTAGCTCCCTCCTGTTCTGTAGCACTCCTGGGATTTCCTTGGTTGGAGTCATCCATTTACTTCTTTGGCACCAGTTCTTCCAAGGTGAACCACCCATTGAATTTAGGACAAACCATTTGAAAAGATTTACTACAATTGTTACTATTGATGTGCTACTGAAGATTTTGTTTAGTCTAGATTTCATGAGACATGTTTGTGTGATTCCTCGTTTTCCAGTGAAAGCGGCTGAACATCATGACATCTCACTGGGAATGTGGTGGCACACTGGTGCTGCAGGTCATGCTTCTCCACAGCTCCAGGGATCTGAGTTTGATCCTGACTTACAGTGCTCTCTGTGTGGAGTTTGTTCATTTTCCCTGTGACCATTTGCGCTTCCCCCATGTGCTCTGGTTTCTCTCCACATCCCAAAATCATTCTGATGAGGAAGTTAGAATCATTAAACCATAGAAAACTACAGCACAGAAAAACAGGCCATTCGGCCCTTCTAGTCTGTGCCGAAACATTATTCTGCTAGTCCTATTTACCTGCCCGCAGCCCATATCCCTGCAGACCTGCATGTATCTATCCAATTTACTCTTAAAAGTTAAGCGCGATCCTGCATTTACCACATCAGATGGCAGTCCATTCCACATTCCCATCACTCTTTGAGTGAAGAAGTTCCCTCTAATGTTCCCCCTAAACCTTTCCCCTTTCACCCTAAAGCCATGTCCTCTCATACTTATCTCTCCTAATCTAAGTGGAAAGAGCCTACTTGCATTAACTCTGTATATGCACCTCATCATTTTGTAAACCTCTATCATATCTCCCCTCATTCTTCTCCGCTCCAAGGAATAAAGTCCTAACGTGCTCAATCTTTCCCTGTAACTCAACTCCTGAAGACCCAGCAACATTCTAGTAAATCTCCTCTGCACTCTTTCAATCTTACTGACATCCTTCCTGTAGTTCGACGACCAGAACTGCACACAATATTCCAAATTTGGTCTCACCAATGACTTATACAACCTCATCAAAACATTCCAACTCCTATACTCAATACTTTGATTTATAAATGCCAGGATGCCAAAAGCCTTCTTTACAACCCTGTCTACCTGTGACTCTACTTTCAGGGAATTATGTATCTGAACTCCCAGATCTATTTGTTCCTCCACACTCCTCAGTGCCCTACCATTTACTGTGTATGTCCTCCCTTGATTTGTCCTTCCAAGTTAATTGCCCACTGTAAAATACCCCTAGTGTAGGTGAGCGGTAGGGAATTAGGGGAGTTGTTGGGCATGTGGGAGAGAATAGGTTACAGGGAAATAAGTGAGGGAATGAGATCAATGGGATTGCTCCGAGAACCAACCTAAACTTGATGGGCCAAGTGGCCTGCTTCTATGTTGTTACGAACTATGATCTGTTAAAACTAGGTCAGCACTGCCAGGTACCTCAAAGTAACAAAACAACAGAGCTGAGGTTCTCCGACATGAAAGGTCTGATGTTTCTCATCAGCACATGTTGTCTAACAGCTGGATCAGTTAGAAGATGAAAGGTTCAGGCCAGGACATACGGGGAATGATAATTGCTGCAGTAGAATGGTATCATAGAACAGGGAGATAAAATGCATAAAACAGGGAGATAAGAGTCAATTGCATGCTTGCAAAGTCTCCTCAATCTTTTGCCTCAGTGTCTCTGGTTTCCCTTTGGGGTGTGGATAGTCCTAGCAGGCTGCAGCTATCACTTAAACCAACATCGACGAATGGCTCTTTTCAAAAGAGCCTTGCAGAATTAGGAAGTGACAAAGGTAAAAATAAACCAGTTGGACAGCATGACTAAAATAAGGTGCTCTATTTAACTGTATTAGAAATTTTCTGATTCTGTAAAATGTAGTTTCTTAAAATAAGTGTCTGCACAGAATAAGTGTCAATAAAAGTGCAATGTTGTCATATCAAGAGCCGTTAAAGATTCAAAACTTACAATGGCATAAGGCTTTTTTATATCAGAAGGTATGATTTAAGTTCATACTTTCTAGCAAACATCAATAATACTGTGAACACAAGGGAACTGAATGGTGGTTGCAACTTTTCAATCATTTGAAATAGACTTAAAGTTTACAGCTCATAACGGTTTTTAGCTGTACAGAGGTATGTGATATCTGTGGTAGGATAT
This sequence comes from Pristis pectinata, assembly GCF_009764475.1. Taxonomy (NCBI): domain Eukaryota; kingdom Metazoa; phylum Chordata; class Chondrichthyes; order Rhinopristiformes; family Pristidae; genus Pristis; species Pristis pectinata. Next base: position 37,676,187 of record NC_067419.1, on the reverse strand, counting down.
GCAGGAAGTTTGACATGTGAGGGTTGACAAGCTTTAACCAGTTGGGTTCCTAGTAAAACCATTGATTTCAAAGAAGTGACAAATATTCCTCTAAACGCAAATCTTGTTTTCCAGCCAAAATACGGAGGTACCTTTTTTTTATTCTGAGAATTAAAAGGCTGAGGGGAAAAGTGTTAGCCTCATGATACTGCTAAGCCACTGAAATGCATAATAGGTGATCCATATTCCAAATCTGTTTGCCTCCCTTTGCTCTTTATGCACTGTTCCTGACGGATAGCCAACAGTTTTGAAGGCAACCATTGCTGTCAACCATTCACACTTCAGGAGATCTTGTAATTCCAGAGCTACGCAGTCAAACACGGGAGTCCAGGACATGCTGAAGGTCAGACACTGATGCAGATGTCTGTTGAGTTGTTTAACTCACCATTGAGCCCAGGGCCAGAGCAGTGACATGCTGAGGCAAGGCTCCAGATGGGCTTTGCAGCCACCTCTCAGCCTCTTATCAAAAAGAGCTGATGAATGAATAGAGACTTCATTCATTTGAATGGGGTCATGACTGTGTTCAAAAAGGTAAGCATGGCTAAACGCTTTACTTATTTTGTTTTAATATAAATGTTTTTAATTATGCAATAGTGCATTTTAATAATAGTTTTTAATCATTTAAATCTACTTGAATTATATTTCAATGCCTCCAATCATTGGAGACATTGAACTACTGTTATAAAGCCAGTGACAGCTATCAAAGTCTGTCCTGTTGTTCTGGGGCAGGGCCTCAAGGTATTTCATCTGAGGCCAACTCACCATTCCACCCCATTTTGTCACACATGCTGCCTCCTGAGTGTGAGGATTCAGCTCAAAAGGTCTTCTGTGTCCAGATGAAGTAAGTGACACGTAGGATCTGCAGGCTCCAAGTTTGAATCCACGATGAACTGGTACATTAATTACAATTTTAACTTGCTCTGCCTGCAGCCGCTTTTTTGAAGGAGATAGTTTCAGATTTCCATTGCCCTTTATGTGATGATGCTTGCTGATATCACACCAGTGAACAAGCCTAATTTGACAATAATATCCCTTTCTTCTGGAAACACCTCCATGAGCTTCTTTACCTATCAAATCCTTTAACCATTTTGAACTCCAGCTGTGGCCAGACCAGGGTTTTGTGGAGTTGTACCATGGCCTCCCTGCTCTTACTATGCCCCAAAGGCTCTTTCAGATTGAGTCATCAAAGGCTGGTAAGAAAAGATTCACAAATATGTTGCCTAGACTGGAGGGCTTGAGTTATAATGAGAGAGTGGATAGGCTGGGAATATTTTCCCTGGAATGAAGGAAGCTGAGGAGCGACCTTATAGAGGTTTATAAAATTACGAGGGCCATAGATAGGGTAGATGGTCATAGCCTTTTTTCCCCAGGGTAGGGGAGTCTAAAACTAGAGGGCATAGGTTTAAGGGAGAAATTTAAAGGAGATCTGAAGGGGTAAACCTTTCTCACAGAGGGCAGTGTATATATGGAACAAGCTGCCAGAGGAAGTGGTAGAGGCAGGTACAATTACAGTGTTTGGACAGATACATGGATAGGAAAGGTTTAGACGGATATGGGCCAAACACAGGCAAATGGGATTAGCGTTGATGGACATCTTGGTCAGCATGGACGAGTTGGGCCGAAGGGCCTGTTTCAATGATGTATAACTCTAAGAGTCTATAACTCATTTAGATCACTCTATAATCTGCTCTATTCCAACACATACAACCCCTGTCAACACATCCTATTCTAATCATACAGCCCTGGCATGCTTCTAGCTGATCTGCACTTCCTCTGAAACCAGTATTTCCTTTAATTCTGCATGGTACCTAGAATTGAAAACAGTACTTTGGTCACAGTCTTTTATTACATCAATCATGTAAATTTAACCCATTTGCATTCCAGTGCACTTGATTTAAAACTAAGAATTAATTTGTAAATTGCTTTTTTAATGACTATTCACCAGTTTTTGGTGGTTTCTGTACATGGGCCCTCAAAACTCTTTGCTCTGCCACAGACCCTAGCTTCTTATCTTAAGAAAATACATTGACCTCTTCTTAGGTGCAGAATGATTGATCTCACACTTCCCCACATTGAAAACCAACTCTGCTAGAATTCCCCACATGCTTAATCAGATACGGTCTCTTTGTAATTTTAGTCTCCACTCTATACTACCAATTCAGCTTCAACAATAAACTTGGTTCTAAGGTCCTCCATTCCTTCACCTCTGTTATTGAAAAACTGAAGGTCTGCTGCCAATTTCTGGAAGGCACCACTGCCTAGAAACTGGATTGCTCCTGTTTTTGGTGGACTACAACATGTTTACAATGTGTAATGCAATGCAATGAAAAGAAAATCACTAAATTAACCAATATACATAGAACATAGAACAGTACAGCACAGGAACGGGCCCTTTAGCCCACGATGTCTGTGCTAAGCATGATGTCAAATTGAACTAATCTCTTCTGCCTGCACATGATCCATATCCCTCCATTCCCTGTGTATTCATGTGCCTATCCAAAAGCCTCTTGAATGCCACTATTGCATGCAGTGTTAGGATGGTGTACACCCAGAAACAGCCTGTGCAATTTCTGATGGGACCTCATTCATCTCCAACAGTTAACTACACAGTATCTAAAGAAGGGTGTCAGCCCTTAAAGGCACACTCCCTCCAGTAGTCACACAGCAGCAACATGCGTTTTGGTTGCTATGGAATAATGAGAGCCCACAGGAAAAACGCGGACAGCTCCCACATTTACTTAAAGGACTATGCAAGTTGTAGTCAACAAGGTATGTGTCACAAGGAGGGTCCTGTGTGCCAGAGGAGCCAGGAAACCCACTAGGCCTACCATAAGAAGAGCCTGACCAGAGATGGCTACAATGGTCTCTTCTAGGAGGTTCCCACACCATGGAAAGAAACCTCATGATTTCACAAAGTATGACAAAGTGATTTGTACACCACTATTTACACCAGCACAGTGACACAGCGAGTAGACCTGCTACCTCAGAGACCGGAGTTCACACCTGTTGTCTGCGTGGAATTTACATGTTCTCTGTGACCGCCTAGGTTTTCTCTAGTTGCTCTGGTTTTCTCCCACATCACAGAGACATAAGGTTGGTAAGTTAATTGACCACTATAAATTGCCCCTATTGAGTAGGTGAGTGGTAGAAACTGGAGGGGAGTTAATGAGAATTTAGGAAGAATAAAAAATGGGATTAATGTAGGATTGGTGTAAATGTATGGTTTATGGTTGGCATGGACTCAGTGGGCTGAAGGGCCTGTTTCCATGCTGTAACTGTCTATGATTCTCTGCCTATGACCTTCAGAATGGATATTCTCACAGAAGATGTATTTTATACAGCAGTCTGAATTCTTTAAGCGAGAGGCTACTTATCAGGAAATACAGAGATGTAGTAACATATCATTTAAGTAATTGGAGCAAGGATTCATTCAGTGATTCAAGTGTTATATTCAGTACAGGTAGACCTCCATAGAAGGATGTCAAGGAGTTTTATCCATTATCTGACCACTCTCAGCTGACTATTGGTATACTGCATCAGTGTTAAAGTTTGAAGAAGAGAAAACAATCATTTTGTTCACACTGAGGAATTTTAGTTTGCTATCTCATTATGAAAATTGTCCCTTATATTCCATGAGGCCAAGATCTGCCTTCTCAGCTGGGAATAGGAATTTGTTGCTGAGCATGAGACACCCTTAGATGTATTCATAGAACATAGAACATACAACAGAGGAAGCGGTCCTTCTTCCCACGATGTCTGTGCCAACCATCAGGACAATTTTAACTGGGCATCTGCCTCACATGGTCTATATCCATCAGTTCCCCACCTGTTCATGTGCCTGTCTGAATGCCTCTTAAACATGGCTTTCGTATCTGCTTCCACACCTCCTGTGGCAGCCTGTTCTAGTCACCTACCACTCTCTGCCTTAAAAACTTGCCTCGAAAATCTCTTTTAAACCTACTTCCTCTCACCTTAAAGCAATGTCTTCTAGTATTTGACATTTCAACCCTATCTGCCCGATCTATGCCTCTCATAATTTGATAAACCTCAGCCTCCGACGCTCCAGAGAAAACAACCCAAGTTTGTCCATCCTCTCCTTATAGTTAATACCCTCTAATCTTCTTGCTCCTGCTTTTCAAGCTCCATCTCATGGCCCTCAGACTCCAGGTCTTCCCACTGCTCTTCCTCCAGCAGTGGCTGCTGTCTTTAGTTAGCAAGATGGGTGCAACCTACTGCAGAAGAGAATAAAGTCTCCACATCTCCAGGGCATGTACTGCAAGGCATCCCCAGACTGATGCGAGCATTGAAATCTCATCTTCAAGAAATCTCATCCGTCTGCTATAACAGCCAAGATCTCCCGGTGGCCAGCCATTTTAATTCCACTTCCCATTCCCACACTGACATGTCTGTCCACGGCCTCCTCTACTGCCAAGTTGAGTCTAGATGCAGATTAGAGGAACCACACCTCATATTCCACCTTGGTAGCCTCCAACCTGACAGCATCAACATCGATTTCTATAACTTCCAGTAACCACTCTCTTCTGCCCCCCCCACTTTGTTTTCCCGTATCCCTCTGGCCCCATTACCCCTTCTCTTTCCCCTCTCCAGTCCTCATGAGCTGTCCATCACCCACACCTTCGTCCCTCTAGTTCCCCACCTTCCCTTTATTCCATGGTCTATTGTCCTCTCCTATCAGATTCCACTTTCTTCAGCCCTTTGCCTCTTCTACTTATCACCTCCCGGATTCTCACATCATTCCCACTTACCCTCTCCCCCACCTACCTATCTTCCCCTTCTCACCTGGATTCACCTATTACCCACCAGCTCGTGCTCCTCCCCACCCCCCATCCTTTTATTCTGGATTCTGCCTTCTTGCTTTCCAGTCCTGATGAAGTGTCTCGTCCTGAAACGTCAAATGTTCATTTGCCTTCAGAGACGCTGAATTCCTCCAGCATTTTTTTTGTGTGTTGCATTTTTCCTGTAGTCTTTCTTGTGTCTTCAAGAGATCTATGAAGTTTTCCACTACTGTCCTGGTACATCAGTGCCTCTCCTTGTAATTGTACTGGTTGCAGAGAACATTAGTGTGAGGAGCCAGGAAACCCTTCCAGGCAGTTCCAGCCACTGAAAATGTCTGGTAGTGTGGACTCCCTCGGGAGTTCCTCAGTTCCGAAGGTGTCTTGTCTCCCAATGTCAGCAGAATGTCCCTTTAAATGGCACGCAGGAGCAACAAACTAGCACTTGGATGATGGTCATGGTGCTCCAACATCTGTTAGTAGGATGAAAATATTTTGACGTAAACAGAGGATATCAGTCGCCAGGGTTCCCCAACACAATCTATTCCAGGCAGTACACAATCCAGTTTGTATGCTCACAAGTCACATATTGTTAATTGGATTGCCTACCCATTATCTTGGTCAAATACTTTCTAACTCTTAACCAATTTCCTAATCACATCAATAAATTGACTCCAGTTTCATTCACTTCAACTGTTTTCTAATAGCTCCTCCTATATGACATCTGTAGTTTTCCTCCCAAATAATATCTGTTGACACTACCTTATCTGCTGCATTAGCTAACTTGGCAAGGTTAGTTCAACATGACTTTCTCATTGCTAATCCCTGTTGGCTCTTCCAGATCAGTTCCTATTTGTCCAGTGTTCAGTCACCCTGTCAGATTGAATCTTCGTTCTGTATTCTTCTGTTGCTTAGCAATAATAATGTAAAGTCAATCAGTTCCACATGTGTTATGGAAATCACAAGTTTATTTTGAAAGGTGTTAAATGATTGGGGCAGGCATTTCTGTTCCAGTGCCTGAGACTTTTGAAATTCATTGAAGTGGCAAATGTAGGTAAATCATAGAGGAACACAAGCCCATGAGAAGACTTGCTATTGTTTTAGATTTCTGTGGAGGTAAACCAGGTTATTTCTATAGAGTGTTTTTTCCAGAATGATTTTTCCTGTATTGATTATACAAAAGCAATTAAATAATTCAGGGAAAATCAACATGGTAATTCAGGTAATCCCTTTGCAACTGCTCTCTCCATACCACCTTTAGCCTTCATTATCATGTGATTTCTACCCATCGCCACCCTGTGCCACCCCGCCTCCCCTCTTCTGTCCACCTATCACTGCTCTGCTTTTCCCTCCTATTTATTGAGCTTCCCCTTTTCCTATCTTCAGTCCTGAAGAAGGGTCCTGACCCGAAACATTGACCGCCTGCTTTTCTCCACGGATGCTGCCTGGCCTGCTGAGTTCCTCCAGCATCATCGTGTTTTTCATTGTCACTGAGTTTGTTGGCGCCTGTTCATCCTTTCCACATCTTTTCTGCCCTAACCCAAGCCAAGTTCCCTGGTTATCTGTGCCCCAGGTAACAGTGAAGTTGCACCTTCTTCTTGTTCCTCTCCTGTTTTATCGCTTGCCACTCCTCAGTCTATTTGTTCATGACATCCACATTCTGCTCCCCGTCCTTTTACCCACTAACTCATGAGTGTTGCTGGCAAGGCCAGCATTTATTGCCCCTCCCTAATTTCCCTTGAGAAGATGATAGTGATCAGCCTCTTTCAAAGGCTGCACTGTATTCTCACACCATAGTTGGCGAGGGAGTTTCCAGGATTTGTTGATACTTAAGGTGCTGTGACAGGATCGATGCAGAGTTGATCCTTCCTTTGGCGGGGTGTCCAGAATCTGAAGTCACAGTCTTAAAATGAGGGATCAAAATTGAGATCTGAGTTGGGGGGAGGGGGTGGCGAGGAAGCGGCAGCAACAGGTAGTGCCACTGCCGTACAGCTCCAGTGACCCAGGTTTGATCTTGACCATGTGGAGTTTGCACATTCTCCCTGAGACCAAAGAGGTGCTCTGATATCTACCCACATCCCAATGAGGTATTGGTAGGTTAACTGGCTACTGTGAGTTGCCGCTATAGTAAGGAGGATGGCAAGAAAATTAGGGAAGAGTTGATGGGCATGTGAGAGGTTATCGGGAAATAAGTGGGAGAATGGGGCTGACGGGATTGCTTTGAGAGCCAGAATGATCCTGAGGAGCTGAATGTCCTCCTTCCATGTCATAAGAAAAGATGAGGTGGGAAGAAGTTTCATTGCTCAGAAGGTAATGGATCTTTGGACATCTTCACCCAAGAGACTCAGTTACATCAGTGATCGAGATTGATTAATCCTTGGATATTAAGGGAATTGAGTGCTACAGGGTTAGAGCAGAAAAGTTGCACTGAGGTAAAAGATCATTCATGATCTTATTTAGTAGTGGAACAGGCACAAGGGACCTCATTATTTCTTGTGTTTCCACGTCTCACTACTAACTTACGTGAACGTGAGCACATCCAGAATTCTGCTGCTGAAATCCAACTTGCCCAAAATTCCGTCAGACTGTCTCTCTTGCTGCCCCTGATCTACAGTGTCTCCCAATCTATTATTGTGACGGTTATAAAATCCTGATCATCATTTTAACCAACCCCACCAGAATGTTCTGCAAACACTCAGTGATATCCAGGGCCCTAACACCAGGGAATTAAACTATCAGTCACATCTTTAATCACAGAAACCTCAGCCTGCTCCCCTTACAAAAGAATCCCCCATAGCCATTACTCTCTTGACCTCAGTCCTCCCTCTATGTATAGCTGAACTATTCATGGTGATATGGTTTTTGGTTTGGCTGCACTCCTCAGGAATGCCCTCTCTCTCATTAGCATTTAGATCCAAGTACTAGTTATAAAGCAAGAGGCCCTCAGTGGTTTCCTGAACTACCCACTTGTCCTTTTTCTGCACATCTGGAAGTCACCCAGGTCCTCTTTTCCCCCAGTGCTATCAGATGCAAGGAGAAAGTTTCAGCCTTGCAGTTGGATTGCACTAATGTTAGCTGTTGCTCGAACTCCAAACCCAAAGCTTATGCTCCTCTGTCTGAAGACTTTGCACTTGTGGTTGTCAAGAACATAGGAAGTATCCTGGAGTTTCTACATGCACAAGATTCCACCACTCTGAGGTTCCCTGCCAATTCTCTATTTATTGGGTTAATTCACTTGGCAGAAACAAAAGGAATTTACAAAATAAAAGCACTCTCAAACAGCCCACCAGTCATCTCCTTCCCCTATGCCATCCTTGAAGCCCATAACCACAAGGATGGATCTTGAAGTTAATTTGCCCTGAATGATCAAACTGAGAGTGTTTAAGAGGCTCTTAGATAGGCACATGAATATGCAGAAAAACCAGAAGGGATTAGTTGTCATTAGCTTAATTAGTTTGGCACAACATCGTGGGCCGAAGGGCCCGTTCCTGTGCTGTATGTTCTATGTTCTATGGTCTGACTATCCAAAGGTATGTTCAGGAGATATAAGCAAAGGGGTGAAATCTGATTTGGGAGCTGCATTCCCCCAGTGTGCACTGCACCCTCCCACCTGTAACTGAACCCTGAGAGAGTGGATGAAATTAATATAATAACTTGTGTGAGAATTTAGCAGTTCGTAACAACCATGTATGGGTATTGATGTGACATGAGACAGCTTTCTCTCCGCTGCAGAAGGAAGGGCAGTCATCTGTTTACAAACCTGCACCTGCTAGTACTGAGACAGTGAGAAACTTTAATGTTGTAAGCTACTGCTAAAGCCATTCTGATGGACTTTAATTGCAGTAAAGCCATTGTAACTATATTGACACAGCTAACCATCCCAAATAACATTCTCTCTTCTCTCCTCTTCCATCAGGTAGAAGATACAGAAGCCTGAGGGCACGTACCACCAGACTCAAGGACAGCTTCTACCCCACTGTGATAAGACTACTGAACGGTTCCCTAATACAATGAGATGGACTATGACCTCGCGATCTACCTTGTTGTGACCTTGCACCTTATTGCACTGCACTTTCCCTGTAGCTGTGACACTTTACTCTGTACTGTTATTGTTTTTACCTGTACTACCTCAATGCACTCTGTACTAACTCAATGTAACTGCACTGTGTAATGAATTGACCTGTATGATCGGTTTGTAAGACAAGTTTTTCACTGTACCTCAGTACAAGTGACAATAATAAACCAATACCAACAGATAAATCCTTACTCTCTGTTTTCTGTCTTGTAACCATTTTGCTCTCTGTCCCACTTCTTGTCCTTAACTCTGTGTGTTCAGAGCTTACTTGTGAATGTACTGTACAATTCCGAGTTGAACGTCTTTTAAAAATCCAAACACATTACATCCACTGTATAACAGTCTATTGTCTATCCAAACTTCTCTTCTGAAATCCATGTTATCTCCTTAATATTATAATTTCATCTTCCTTATCTATGAAATTCAGCTAATTGGTCCGTGATTCCCCAGACGTTTTTCACTTCCCTTTTTAAAGATACAAATCACATTAGCTCTTCTTTTAATTCCTTAATTATTTGGTTCATGTAAAATTGTGCTTCTGCTATGTCTCATCATCTTCAAAATTCACAGATGTTATGCAGTTGGATTGGGATTTCTCACATCTCTCCATGTAGTTCGCTCATAGAACATAGAACATAGAACACTACAGCACAGTACAGGCCCTTCAGCCCACGATGTTGTGCCGACATTTTATCCTGCTCTAAGGTCTATCTAACCCTTCCCTCCCACATAGCCCTCCATTTCTTCATCATTCATGTGGCTACCTAAGAGTCTCTTAAATGTCCCCAATGTATCTACCCCCACAACCTCTGCCGGCAGTGCATTCCATGCACCCACCACTCTCTGCGTAAAAAACTTACCTCTGACATCCCCCTTCCTCCAATCACTTTAAAATTATGTACCCTTGTGTTAGCCATTTTCACCCTGGGAAAAAGTCTCTGTCCACTCGATCTATGCCTCTTATCATCTTGTGGACCTCTATCACGTGACCTCTCATCCTCCTCCTTTCCAAAGAGAAAAGCCCTCGCTCATTCAACAATCTCTAGTTAAAGTTAGTTAAACTCCTCTGCATCTTCTCCAAGGCTTCAATCCCTCTGAAGCATGTTGCTTAGAACTGGAGATGATACTGCAACCAAAACCCAAACGGTCAGTGATTTACATATTGGTAATGCCTTTGCATTGACTTTAAAATGACTTCACATTAACCTGAGCACAGCAATGTTATTACATTGCATTAGTTTGGCGGTGCCAAAGGCAAAAATAATTTTGCTTGCACACTGTTTCCTCATTTTGCACATATGAACGGAATTTTAAAAGTAATTTAAATCAAGATAATAACTACCATATTGTAAAAGCTAGGTTAGATTTTGATTTTCACAGCTGATGTATGCATTGTTTCCCATTTTTTAAGATATCAATATTTTATGAAAGCATTTAAGTTAATTCAACATTGGATAACATATACACAATAAAAATATAATTATATAAAATGAATCATCATAAAGTAATATCACCAATGCTAATGACCAATATACTGTATTTACACAAATTGAAACAGAAAGACTTGAAGAGTTGTCAGGATATGGTGGAGAAAAGGGTTTAACCCTTGTCACAATTCAGTACATACTCTCAACAGATCCTATTTTCATTGCACGGTAGTGTAGCGGTTAGCGCGACGTTATTACAGCGCCAGCGATCGGGGTTCGACTCCTGTCATTGCCTGACACGTTCTCCCCGTGTCTGCGTGGCTTTCCTCTGGGTGCTCCGGTTTCCTCCCACATTGCAAAGACGTACGGGTAGGTTAATTTGGGTTTAAAACAGGCGGCGCGGACTCTTTGGGCGGAGGGGCCTGTTACCATGCTGTAAATAATTTTTTTTTAATTTAAATTTTCCAGAGAGAGTCTGGGATATAAACAAATTAATGAGGTTTGTCAACACTGCCAAATCTCATCAAAGCACTTGCCTTTCTAAAGTTTTTGCCATTTCAAGGACACTTTGATCAATTGCTCCATTTTGCCATATGAAAGACCCTATTCTGAACTATTGTTTTGTTCTGTAGGTTTCACCATGAGCTTCAATAACTTTAAAAGTTGCTCAGTTTTGCAGAATATCTGGTTACAATTAATTTAATTAATATAATTAATATGCCTTATGGAACTGTAGATTGACTTGCACTTAAATGGTTTGATATTTAATGAAGCTTTTACATTGGGTTAAAATTTGCACAAACTAAATGGCATCACTTTTGGTGTCTACATTTTAACAGTTATAACAATTCCTCCCTCGAATTGCAGCTAATTTCCAAACATAAACTTTTTTTCTGATATTGCTATGGACGTTAGCATTGAGGCTGTTTGAAGTTGTTACGTTGATGTTAATGTTCAATTGTGTACCTGCAAGTAAGTTGACATTTGTTTGATGTTTTCATTTGTCTGGACAAAATTATTCTGCTGAAACAGGACAATATTACAAGAGTAAATTGAAACAGAATTTCCTTTTTAACTCTTACTGATGGATGATTAGGAAATGGAGGGTAGCATTGTTAACTGTACAATTATCATTTCTGGTCTTGCCATCAAATTAATACTCTAAACAAATTTGGAAGCAAGCTCTGTTCTGATTTTTGTGGCTATGGCGGGAAAAAGAGACATAAAATGACTGGCTATCCCTGGGTAATGAACAGTTTCCATTGTTGCAGGCATCCATAAGTCAATTTTGTCCATAAGTCGGAAAGTACACAAAAATCGCTCGATACAGTAACCGTACCTCAACAGTGTTGTAATGAATGGCTTCAAAAGCATATAGGGCTGATAAGAAAGAACAATTACTAGACTAGAGAGAGGAAACTTATTCTGCTGTTCGTAGGAAAGAAGGTGTATGCACGTACCACAAAGACACAAGAGACTGCAGATGCTGGAATCTGGAGCAACAGGCAAGACGCTGGAGGAACTCAGTGGGTCGAGCAGCATCTGTGAAGGGAACCGGACAGCCGACGTTTCGGGTCGAGACCCTTCATCTGGACTGAAGGATAGAGGGGAGATAGCCAGTATAAAGAGGTAAAGGGAAGGGTGGAGCAAGAGCTGGGAAGTGATAAGTGGATCTACATGAGGAGAGGTGATAGGCACATGGAGGAGGGGAGAGTGGAAATAGCGGCAGAGGCTGGGAGGAGATAGCTGAGGGCAACAGAGGGCTGCAGATGATGGAATCCGATAGGGAAGGAAGGTGGAGCATGGAACCAAATAAGAGAGGTGGGGAGGGCAGATGGGACCCAGTGGGTGGAATATGTGGGTGATGGGAAGATGGTGTGGGTGGGGGAGGGGAAAGACATGTTTGTCCATCAGACTTTTGAATTTCATAATATTATGGGAGCTCATTCATACCGACAGGTGTCCATATGTTGGACATTGGCAACCCAGGCAGAGCTTTTAATGTAAACCAAGCTTCAGAGTAGCAGAAGTGTAGGTTCTAAATGTGGCAAATTAAAATTGATGCTTTGGTAAGTTGGTGTATTATTGTCACATGTACCGAGGTACAGTGAAAACTTTGTTTTGCATGCCATTCATACAGAGCATTTCATCACATCAGTACATTGAAGTAGTACAAGGGAAAAGCAATAACAGAATGCAGAATATAGTGTTACAGTTACAGAGAAAGTGCAGTGCTGGTAGACATTAAGGTGCAAGGCCATAACGAGGTAGATTGTGAAGTCAGGAATCCATTTTATCGTACTAGGGGGCTGTTCAATAGTCTTATACATTGGGATAGAAGCTGTCCTTGAGCCTGGTGATACATGCTTACAGGCTTTTGCATCTTCTACCCAATGGGAGGGGGGAGAAGAGAGAATGTCCGGGGTGGGAGGGGTCTTTGATTATGTTGGTTGCTTTACCGAGGCAGCGAGACGTGTAGACAGAGTCCATGGAAGGGAGTCTGGTTTTTGTGATGTGCTGAACTGTGTCCACAACTCTCTGCAGTTTCTTGCCGTCTTGGTTAATGTTGGGTTGATAAGGAAGATATATTTGGAGCTCTCAGGAATGTGTGGCAAAAAAAAGATTTTCCACAGCCTCTGTGGGAAAAAAACCCAAAAATAAATGTTTTCAAATGATGACTGTTTGGCTGACTCAAACATTGTTTTTGGGAGTAGATTCTAATGATAAGATGGGTATCCAACTTCTGAAAGCAGGTATTAATCTGTCCTCAAGATCATGCCCACAGCACAGTAGCTCATCAGTTTGGAAGGAAAGCAACATATATAGTAACCCAAAAATCCTGGTCACACACTGCCATTATGATTATTGCACCATAATTTCAGATGCAATTCTGATGCTTAGAAAACATATTTAGAAACAAATGACACTTAATTGATGCCTCCAGAAAGCTCAGAATTTGAGGTCATAAGTAATTCAACAAGAATTCACAGTATCAGTAATAGAATGAAACACTTTTGTTATTTGTAATCCACACAGAATCACAAAGCTGTTTGGAACAATTTATAGTCTCAAATGTTCTTGCTGCTATAATGCAAGAGAAGGCAACAACCAAGTTTCCTGGATTAGCAAATGAAATTTAGGAGAACTTTTCTTTATAGAGTGAACTGAAGTGCTTGAACTCAAGGCTGAGTCTCAAGGGCAGTTGCTGATTGGGCTGAGGACTGTTTTGACTTGAGTTAAAATGGACTTAACATCATCTGGTCTCTGTCGTTGTATCTGAGACTCCCAACTTCTTCCAGGTCGGTCCTCTTCCAAGTGGTTTCCTCAGATGATTTTGCTAAAATCCCTCAACTTCACAACAGGTCATCAGAATGCGGAGTGAGCACTGTACACTGTGTGATGGACCACTGGAGTGAACACATAGTCTGGGCTGTAGACTACCAGAGTGAATGCTTAGTCTCATAATGAACCACTAGAACAAATACACAGGTTGTGCAATGGACCACCAATGGACAGCCATTGCAATGGAACAAACATACTGACTTCACTGTGGACTGCCAGGATGAATGCATAGTCATGAGGGTCGACCAGAATGAATACACATTTCATGCTATGGAACAACAAAGTGAACAAATCATTGTGTCCAGATGAAGGATTTCAACCTGAAATGTTGACTGTCCATTTCACTTGACAGTTGCTGCCTGACCCACTGAGTTCCTCCAGCAGATTGTTTGCCACTCCAGACTGTAGCACCTGCAGCCCCGTGTGTCTTCATTAACATAATTGATTGTCAGAATGAGCACATAGTCTGTGTAATGGCCACCAGAGCAAACTGACTGCTCCACAATGGCCAGCCAACACAAACACATCGACTGCACAACAGACATTGTGGAGACTGCAGAATGCAGACTACAAAACACGTGCATAGTCTGTGCAATGAAATGCCAGTGTGAAAGCAGAGGCAGTGTGATGGACCACCAGAGCAAATGCTTACACCTTCAGAGTAAATGCAATGTCTGTGCAATAGATTACCAGAGTTAATGAATAACCAGCACGACGGCCATCAGTTTGAACACGTCCGACTGGTGTAGTGAGTGCACACTTGGTGGAATGGACCTCCAGAGGAAGTTCATTGCCTGTAAAATCGGCTGCCAGAGAGAAGGCATAGACGAGGTGAGGGATCACCAGAGTCAACGCCATGGACCACCAAAGCAAATACATATCCTATGTGACAGCCCACCAGGGCAGGTGACTGACCACCAGTCCCCATTATGGATTGCCAACGTGAATGCAAAGTCTGCACTGAGGACAGCCAGAATGAACCATAGGCCAGAGGATGGACAATGAATGGTTGGTGCAATGGGCCACCTACACTAATACAAGTGGACAACCAGAGCAGGGCAATGTCTGGACGATGTACTGCCAGAGCAAACTCATCTTCAGCATGACTTATTGTTGGAGTAAATGCTTACTCCATGTGATGGACCAGCAGTGTGAACGTGTGGTCCACACAATGCACCATCAGAGCAAATGCATAGACCTTCGATGGCTCGCCAACTCAAACACATTGTCAACATGACGAACCACCATTGTTTACATGGTTGATCACCAAGGCGAGTGCAATAGCTGGCATGAAGGGCAGCTAGAGCAAACCTATGGTCTGCTGGAAGTTCTGCCAGAGTGAATGCATGGTCCAGAGGATAGATTGTCACTGAATGTGTCGCCCACAGAATAGACCACCTGAGAGAGTGCCTAATCCACGTGATGAGCTATCAGAGTGAATGCACAATCTGTGGGGCAGAACGATAGTGAAATCATAGCTGGCACAGCAGACTGTCGATGTGTACTCATTGGCTCTGCGCTGAACCATGAGAGAGAATAGAATGTTTGCTTGATTGAATTTGTGAATTGCCGTATCCTGGCTGGTTGCATCATGGTCTGGGATGGCAATTCGAATGTGCAGGAACATAAGAAGCTGCAGAGAGTAGTGGACTCAGCCCAATACATCATGGGCACCTCCCTCCCCACCATCGGTAGTATCTACAGGAGGCGCTGCCTCAAGAAGGCAACATCCATCACCAAAGATCCCCACCATCTGGGCCACGCCATCTTCTCGCAGCTACCATCGGGCAGGAGGTACAGAAGCCTGAAGTCCCACACCCCCAGGCTCAAGAACAGCTACTTCCCTTCAACCATTCGATTCTTGAACCAACCGGCACAACCCTAGTCACTGCCTCAGTACAGCAACATTATGACCACTTTGATCACTTTGCACTACAATGGACTTTTTTGTTTGTTCTAATTGTGTTCTTTCTTGTAAAATTTGTGTATAATTTATGTTTTTTCTTGCAAATGCTGCTCATGTGATACCATGTGCCTGTGATACTGCTGCAAGTAAATTTTTCATTGTACCTGTGATACATGTACTTGTACATGTGACAATAAACATGACTAAGACTTTAGATGGACCTTTATAGTGAACACACACCTTGGTAAGCACAGACGATTTGGGTCGATGGGCCTATTTCCGTGCTGTATAACTCTTTGACTGTATGACACCTTTGGGTGCGGTCAGTGTGAACACATTATTCTAGTGATTGACTAGCAGTGTGAATGGATAGTCAACATGATGGACTGCCAGAGTGAATACAGAGTCTGTGTGATGCAGCACCAGACCAAACACAATACCTGCTTGATAGACCACCAGAGGAAATGCACCGTCTATATGATGAACCAACAGAACAAATGCATAGCCTGTGCTACAGACTGACAGAGTGGGCACATCATCAGCACATTGCAGCAGCAGCAGCATCAATGCAGAGTCAAGGCAACCAACCAGCAAACCAAGAATCTACTCTGCATGATGGAATCCGAGAGTGAATGCACCATTAGAGCAAAGGACTACAGGTAAAATGCATTGTCCATGTGATGGATCAGCAGATTGCTTGCATGGTGCATGTGTTGGGTTGTCAGAGGGAATGCATAGTCCATGTAGTGGACAGCCTAACCAGCTCAGTGCAGCAGCTCTGCTCGGTCCCCCTCAACCCAGGTAGTAATGCGTCAGCAGCCCCAGGCAGGCTTGCAGTTATCTAATGCGCAAGTGCGGTTACCTGTGCATGCAGTACTTCCAAGGCCCCAACCAAGTACATGCACCACATCTAGAGACTGCAGCTGGAGGTCAGACATTCTGGCCCACTTTCTTTGTCTGACACAGTTCCCTTTCAGACTTTTGTGCTGAGTTGTTTAAAAAGGATTTCTTAAAATCAGCAGCTTGGGAGGATGAATTTCAATGCCATTGTGTCATTTTCAATTGGTTTTGTTTCTTTGCCAGCTTTCCTCAGGGATTCTTTGCATGTAGGCACAGTAGCATAGTAGTTAGCATAATGCTTTACAGTGCCAGTGAACAGGGTTCAAATCCGGCCACTGTCTGTAAGGAGTTTGTATGTTCTCCCCATGTCTGTGTGGGTTTCCTCCGGGTTCTCCGGTTTCCTCCCACATTCCACAAGATGTACAGGTTAGGAAGTTGTGGGCATGCTATGTTGCCGCTGGAAGCGTGGCGACACTTGCGGGCTGCCCCCCAAATCACTACACAGAAAGATGTATTTCACTGTGTTTCGATGTACATGTGACTAATAAAGAAATCTTACATAGAAATCTTATGTTTGCTGGTGTTTGGCACCATCTGGTGGTCATTTAAATTAATTACAGAATTTACAATACCTCAAGTTGGTTGCTTGAATCGTGTTTCAGATCATAGAACATAGAACGTAGAACAGTACAGCACAGAACAGGCCCTTCGGCCCACAATGTTGTGCTGACATAGCTAATCCCTCCTACCTACAGAATGCCCATATCCCTCCATTTTCCTCTCATTCATGGGCCCATCTAAGCCCCTCTTAAAAGCCCCCAATGAATTTGCCTCCACCACCCTATCAGGCAACACATTCCAGGTCTCCACCACTTTCTCAGTAAAAAACTTACCCCTCATGTCTGTTCTGAACCTAACCCCTCTCACCTTAAATGCATACCCTCTGGTACTGGATCGCTCAATAATACGTTATCAAGAACCAACTAAGATGGAGCGGTCATGTTGTTCGCATGAAAGACAAACGTCTGCCGAAACAAATCTTCTACTCCCAGCTTAAAGTAGGCAAACATAAAAGAAGTGGACAACAGAAGAGATTCAAAGACGTCTTAAAAGCCAACATGAAGAAATGTAACATCGTCATCAACAATTGGGAAACCAATGCCAAGGACAGGAAGCTCTGGCAAACTGTCATCCGAGAAGGAACAGCAACTTTCGAAGCCGACAGATGTGCAGAATTAGAAGAAAAGAGAAGAAAATGGAAAGAGGCAGCAACAACCAGAGCCCGATCTGCCATCTGGAACTACCTGTCCTGAATGCGGAAGAACTTTCAGAGCCAAGGTTGGACTCATAAGCCACATGAGAGCCCATAAATAGATCAACGGAACAAAGACCATCATCCTCGACCTCGAGAGATAGCCACCACGAATGGGAAAAAGATATTGCTTGTCCACCCTATCTATGCCCCTCGTAATTTTATACATTTCCAACAGATCACCCCTCAGCTTCCGCCGCTCCAGGGAAAAGAGCCCAAGTTTGTCCAGCCTCTCCTGATAGCACATGCCCTCTAATCATATCTGCTTTTTGGCATTCCCTCAGGATCAAGGATAATTTGCCTGCACTCCATTTCTGTGGGTTTTGAGGTGACTTAATGGAGACCTGCAGACTCTGCCAGAGATGAAGTGTTTGACAGCTAGTTAGTGCCTCTGTTTTCCCTGGGTGTCTGTCTGCTCCCAACACATGGACTCAAGTTTCTCAATACTATCTCAAATGTTCCTTCCCCATTTGAAGTGGTCATGGGCCCAAGGTTTCCATGATTCAGTGAGGGTGTTAAACTTTTTCAAGCAAGCTTTGAGGACATCCTTGGATCTTTTCCCCCCAACAGTCTTCATCTTGGAATACTGTAGCTGCTTTGGGAGTCTGGTGTCAGGTGGGTGAATGACTCAGGCTACCCATCAGAAACAACTCAATATAATTTGGGTCTCAGTTGACCTGGGAGTAGACACTCACCTTGGTTCGCTTGTCCTGCCAGTGGATTTGAAGGAGTTTGCACAGACAGTGCTGGTGGTACCTCTCTGGCACTTTGAGAGACGCGCTGTAGGTAGTCCATAGTTTACAACCACGCAGGAGGGCAGGGATCACTGCTACCCAAGAGCCTTTGCTGAGAAGTAGTACCCAACACATGGGCACTGCTCTGTGTTTCATCGTGGACCTTTATTGTCATTGAGCACAGTTGCCCTGCAGGAGCAGGTTGCGTTGAGGTTAGCGTAATGCTATTACAGTGCCAGTGACCCGGGTTCAATTCCGGCCACTGTCTGTAAGGAGTTTGTACGTCCTCCCCGTGTGTGCGTGGGTTTCCTCCGGGTGCTCCGGTTTCCTCCCACATTCCTAAGACGTACAGGTTAGGAAGTTGTGGGCATGCTACGTTGGTGCCGGAAGCGTGGCGACACTTGCAGGCTGCCCCCAGAAATCTCTACGCAACAAGGTGCATTTCACTGTGTGTTTTGATCTGCATGGGACTAATAAAGATATCTTTGTTTTGCAGATGTTAAGTGTGAGGCCATCCTCTCGTATGCTTCAGTGAACAGCTTGGAGCTCAGCCTCTGAACATGTGCACCCACAAATAGTATCTCTGTAATCCATCTTTATGGCTGGGGTTGTACTTACTCTGGTTCTGGAACAGAGGTGACAAAGGTTGGATAGTTTCCCATTACTCCAGTGGGAAACTTGTTTTGGGTGAAGTGCAGCATTGCCCTAAGGGAGACTGAGAAAAATATTGATGATATCATGTATGCTTGCTTGATCCCATTCTGCACTGTGGTTGGGAAGGCTGTGGATCTGTTGGTTAAGACCATGGCTTCCACACCATCAGGTAGCAGAAGTAAGATGGGATTAAATGATGCTCCACAAACCCTCGCAGTTAATGTTTTCAAAGTCTTTTGAAAGGTTGGAAATGACCAGGTACAGCATTTGAGGTCACTCACGACAATTCTCTCGGAGTGGTCACACAGTGAAGGTCGTGTCCACTGAACCTCCAGGTGGATGGAATTCGCACTGCAATTTGGAAAGCTGCTCGTCTGCCAGTGGGAGGAGGTGGTTGAAAGGAACTCTGGAAATGACGTTCCCCATGACTGACAACAGGGAGGCCCCTCTGTGGTTCCTGAGGCGGGAATTGTCTCCTTTCTTGAAGCCATCGCAATAATGTTGTCTCTGAGGTACCTTGGCATGTCCTCCTCTCTTCTGATATGGGACAAATAGTTGCGAGATTGTGAGTGAAGCTCCGCTCTGCCAAAGTTTAGAATTTCTGCAGGGGTTCCATCTGCTTCAGGGGCCTTCAGCTGGTTTGTGGCCTTTTTGACTGCTAGCTGGACAAGGGTGGTGGTGAGGCTGGACTGGATACTTTGGTGTGGGATGAAGTTAAGGACACTTGTGTCAAGGACAGAGTCACAGTTGAAGAGATTGCGGGCACTGACTGCCTGTTTTGTCCTTGATGAGTTTGCCTCTGTAGTTGGCTCACAGTGGGGTGGGTTTAACAGCACTGAAGGCTCCACCCAAGTGGTGGTTACCAGCAGTCTACAGGACCTCCTGCCCTCTCTCTGCCCATCACCTGTTCTTTAGGCAATGGATCTCCATTGGTGTGGTCAGGGAGGGTGGGTAAGAGTGAGGCTGGGAGCAGGGAGGGGAGGGAGACCGGAAATGGGAGCTGGAGGTGGGGGGGGGGGGGGGTGGGGGGTGGTGCAAGGGGCAAGAGTGGGCCTTGAGGTATGACGGGTGGAAGCCAGGGCAGGAGATCAGCTGGGGGCAGGGGCAGCAGACCATTCGGGGTGGGAACAGAATTGCGG
Source organism: Pristis pectinata (assembly GCF_009764475.1). Classification (NCBI taxonomy): domain Eukaryota; kingdom Metazoa; phylum Chordata; class Chondrichthyes; order Rhinopristiformes; family Pristidae; genus Pristis; species Pristis pectinata. The sequence goes on along the minus strand of NC_067419.1, from coordinate 37,655,926 downwards.
TCGGGAGCAAGGGGACAGAGAGTGATTGGATTGAGGGCAGATACATGGCAGGGAGGCAGGGTCAAGAGAGCAGACAGGAGGGAATCAGGATGGCAGCCGGGAACACACTGATTTGTTCGCTGATCCAAGGTCACTGCCAATTGTGGGCCTGGTGCAATGTCACTCAGCAACAGCAGGCAGTGGGGGGGGGGGGGAGGGGTACAGCGGAGGGGGGTGGACAGTGAGGTGGAAAATGTTTCCTTTTGCTCCACTTCAAATTCACAATGAGAACAAATAAAATCCAGCAATAAATCAGAAAATACTTAGCAGATCAGGTGGCATTGTGCAGAGGGAGACCGAGATAATGACCTTTCATCTGCCTTTGAAACAAAACTCAATAGATTCCCTTTACATTCAGTAATTCAATATATCTAAAAGATTAAAACATTGCAAATAACTCGATTTACCATAACACAGTTGTTGTTTCATCAGTATGGATGAATTTAGCAATGCCAGTGCCTTTTATAAGTCCTTCCAGAGCAGTAAGAATTCCTTACATTCTGGAGGAAAATTAATGTGATGTTAAAATTGCCGGCAAATGAAATAGGCTGCATTGTTTTGTACTTTTCTCCCCAGTTTTAACATATCTACCAATTTCTGTGAACTTCTGCCTGCAGTATTTTGCTTTACATTGGCTGCCTGAATGATCTCCCTTCTTTCTACTGTGCTTCAGAGTTCATAAACTCACAAATAGCAACATTCTTCAAATGGCATCATAGGTTAATTAGTAATCGGGGCACTGAGTCATACAGAGATGCATAGACAGCCCACCTTTAACCACCCAGTTACGCTAATCCTGTAATAATCCTTTTTTTTATTCTCCGCACTTTCTCATCAGCCCCCCCCCCCCCCCAGATTCTACCACTCACTTACACGCCGGGGTCAATTTACAGTGGACAATTAACCTACCCACGTGTTTTTGGGATGTGGGAGGAAACCAGAGCACCCGGAGGAACCCCACGCGGTCACAGGGAGAACGTGAAAACTCCACACAGAGAGCACTGGAGCTCAGGATTGAACCCGGGTCCCTGGCGCTGGGAGACAGTAACTCTGTGAGATACACTGCTTGACCTAAACCAGGAATACTGCATCCAGAGAAAAAAATCTGCAGGGGCTAGAAATCCAAAACAAAACCAGGAAATGCTTGAAGCATTGGGTCAAACTGCATCCATGCTGAGATAGACTGAGTTGAAGTTTCAGGTCAGTGACTCTGTTTCTCCCTCTACAGACATTGCCTGATGTGGAATACTGCACACAGCTTGGTTCCCCTACTTAAGGCAGGAAGAAGTACAAAATAAAGGTTAATTAGATTAGTTCCAGTGATGAAAGGTTTGTCTTAGATTGCTTAGATTGAACCTTCTGTCTCGATCTTCAAGATTCAATCTTCATTCTCCTACAACACAGGAGACTCAAGGTTAAGTCTCCTGAGCCCTGAGTTCAAGACTCCTGAACTCTCCGTGGGGCCTCTAATTGTTATATCTGAGCCCTATGATTTTGTGGCTGAGCTTGCTATGTGTGCTGATTGTGTCTGCACTCCCTGTGTGCTTTTGACGGCAAGGTGTATAATTTTAATAGCTGAGCTCATTGTGTCCGGTGATTGTGACTGAGCTTGGTACAGAAATAGAACATAGAACAGTACGGTACAGGGACAGGCCCTTTGGCCCATCATGTCTGTGCTGACCATGATGCCAATCGAACTAATCTCATTTGCCTGTACACGGTCCTCACTGCGCTTTCTCTGTAGCTGTTACACTTTACTCTGCATTCTGTATTGTTTTACATTGTACAACCTCAATGCACTGTGTAATGAATTGATCTGTATGAACGGGATGCAAGACAAGTTTTTCACTGTTCCTCGGTACAAGTGACAATAATAAACAAATTCAATTCAATGGTCCATATCCCTCTGTTCCCTGCCTGTTTATGCACCTAAGTACTTCTTAAACGTTGCTATCGTGTCCAGTTCCACCGATTTCCCCTGGCAGTGAGTTCCGGGCACTCCCTATGTAAAAGATGTGGGTGAATTGGACTGTACCATCCACCTGTCCTCCAGCGCTTTCAAATATCTCTTGCCAGTGGGGAAATTTTACACCAGGCCCACATTTGATTAGCGAGCAAATCAGAGTGTTTCCGGCTGCAATCCTGATTCCCTCCTGTCTGGTCTCCTGACCATGCCTCCCTGCCATGTGTCTGCCCTCAATCCAATCGCTCTCCGGCCCCTTGCTCCCATCCGCAATTCTGTTCCCACCCCGAATGGTCTGCTGCCCCTTCCGCCCAGTTGATCTCCTACCCTGGCTTCCAGCCACACATTCATCACACCTCAAGGCCCACTCTTGCCCCCCGCCCCCACCCCCCCAGCTCCCATTTGGGTGGGAAAGTTGTACTGAAATCATGTTTGGAACAGTGCTGACCTTGGTACAGCTGTGTGCTCCTCTGTATCTGTGCTGGCTGCCTCTAGTTGGAGCGATGCAGTGATAGTCACATCTGGCCCTACACCGCTTTAAGATAAGGTATTCGGTGGCTGCATTTGGTACATTCCACATTGAATCCTTGATCCAGTGGGAAGGAAAACCAAGACAGCTGGAGACGGGACAGTGTTGTATGGTTACTTATGCTCACACACAGCATAGATACATATCCTAGGACTGGTTCGCTTATGTTCACAACAGGCCAGGAATTGAATCGAGACACAAGAGACTGCAAACGCTGGAATCTGGAGCAACAAACAATCTGCTGGAGGAATTCAGTGGGTCGAGCAGCATCTGTGGGGGGGAATGGACAGCCGGTGTTCGGGTCAAGAATTTTCATCCAGACTGCTGAATTTGAAAGTACCGTCACCTGTCCACAAGTCCCGGGTTGGAATTTTCGGTAAACGTCAAACATTCTGGGGTGAGATCCCTTTACTTGAGGTTTAGAGATTACGGTTACGTTAATGCAATGGCTGACAGCAGGATACTCTTCCTGCCTTCTCTACCCTTCCTTATGATGAGCTAAACCCTGCATTTACTCTCCATGTTGTCCACAGGCTCACTCTCTCAATGATCCAAATGGGCTACAACTTCCACAGGATAGCCAGTTCACTCTTCCTGCTCAGTAACTCTTGAAAAGTCTTACTTTTAAGATAAACTCTACCTCATTATTCCTCTTTTGCACTATTTTATTTCTTTATTTTTTGTAACATAGTAATTTTTATGTCTTGCACTGTACAACAAATTTCATGGTGTATGTCAGTGATAATAAACCTGATTCTGATTCTGAAATCTGTTTCCACTCCCCTTCTCTCCCACTTACCTGAATAAACAGTATGTCAACTATTTACCACTCTGGTATCTGTGTCAGCAAGCTTTTAAATGTTAAAATGTCATTATTCCTCAACTGGTGGTTAAAGACAAACTCTGCAGTTACAATGTGGTAAACTACTTCAATATTATTGCGGGTGTGAAGACGATTCAGTAGAATTGCACGTTCATAATGAGCTGCATTTTAGGTGGGAGTACTATACACTGTACTATTCTGTTGTTTTTACAACCAATGCTGTATTTATTGCTGTATTTATTATTACCACGCATATCGTTTACTCTGTGAGCTTCACACGAGCAAGGAATTTCGTTGCATCCTGGTGTATATGTCAATAAACTAATCTGATATGATATAAAATCTTTAAACTTCCCAGTACCTGCTTTCTACAAGACCATTTATAAATAGGTAAGTCCTACAGGTCAAAATTTCTGAAAGCTTCTGAGGACAAAACTCAGCGGTAAAACCTCACATTTGCAGCAGTGTTGTGAGTGTTACACCTCAAAGGATAATGAAGGGGATCAGACCCATGTCCCTCCCTGGCTCTTGTTTGTACACCCACTGAGATAATAAACTGTTGGTCAGTTTCTGAAACTGTGGGCACAAACTTTCTCTTGTGATTCAGCACCTGTCACTCGAGCCAGTTAACACACGCACAGTTGGCCACTCTTCCTGAAGGCATCGCTGCAGCGCACAATCTCACACAAGTACGTGTGTACGCAAACACACACACACACACATGCACACACACACGCGCGCACACACACACACATGCACACACATAAACACATGCGCACATACACAAGCAAACACACATGCACACACACACACAAACACACACATGCAAATACACACACACGCACACACATGCAAACACACAAGCAAATGCACACACGTGCACACACACACACACACATGCCTCAGGCACAGGTGCATTCACCCTCTGTCTTCACTCCTCACTCTCCGACCTTCCCCTCGACTGTTTTCACCCTCAATCCTCTCATCTCCTTGGGTGTCAACCCCCAATTTCTGACCTCCTTCCACCCTCCCTCAGATGCTCTCCATCCATGCCCTCCACCACCTTCCCACCCAAAATCTTATTGAAGTTGAGTGCTCCCCATGTTAACTGCAGAATGTTCTGACAAATTCACTGATAAAGGTTCTTTGACCTGAAGCATTAACTCTGTTTCACCTAATGAGCACTCTTAGCATTTTCTGTTTTTTTTCCAGCAGGGAATTGATTTTAACACGTGGTTCTTCGCTTCTCGAGGTCTGATGAAGGGTCATTGACCTGGAAAGCAGCTTCTCTCCTGCAGAAAGCTGTCTGACCAAGTGAACATTTCCAACACTTTTTTATTATCACGTTGTTCTCCTGGGAGAGTTGCTATGTGCAGGCTAGCTGCTGAGTTTACCATCTTACAATTATGACTGCATTTCAATAGGACCTCAGTGATGTAAACCTCTTTGTAAAGTTCTTCTTAAAGGGATGTGATAGGTGATACAAAATAGCAGATGTTTGTTTTTCTATATCTGCAGCAGACTTCCTACATTTCCAGTCAAGCATTGTATCAATTAAAATCAGCTAGAGTTTTCAAAAATGTTTGTTACATAGGGACGATGACATATTGGTGCATTGCAATTAAGTTCCCATTCTTTACATTAAAAATGTTACATTTGTCTACCAATCCAAATAGTTAGCAGACAAATCAACCACCACCTCTGTGTACAGTTTGCCAATTACATATGATCATTGATCAATTGAACTTCATTTTAATAAACAACTCTGTCATCCTCAAGGTGACAATTACTGTAGCTGTGATTTTTGATTGTTCTGCTGCTGTACTTTCCTACTTTATCCTCAAGTTTCAGATAAAAGCATAACAATTATATAAATGCAGTTTATGATAAGAAAAAATGTTTACAGAGCTCCATTTTCTTTAATGGGAAAATGTCAATATTTCCATTAAAGGAGTTGTATACTGTGTAAATTGTACAGCAGATATTCACTACATTTTGATCAGTAAAATATTTAATTAGTAATTTTAAAACTTCAAGGCCATACTCCACTGAAGGACTGCATTGTTGGAAGTGCCATTTTCGGATGAGACCGTAAAACTGGGCATTAAACATGACGCTGTTCAAACAGAAGGGGAGTTTTCACCAGCAATTTTAAGTAAGCATTACAATGAAAGGTTTAAACAGTGGGCTCAGACTCGATTTACGTTAATTGATAAGATTAACAGAGATACATTAACTTTGGGATGTTTTGATGACATGCTTAACAAGGCAAATGCAGTTTCCACAAGAATCTATATCACAGGATTTCTATCAAAGGATGAAAGAGGGAATCCAATTCGTAGCCATAGAGTGAATTGCAATATATTGAATATCATGGAATGTATTGGAAGCTCCAACCTAAGTACTAATGATGGTTTGTGTTCTCTTGTGGTATATCTCTAATATCAATGGTTTTCTAATCATTCAATTGCAATCATGCCCAGTTTCCCTACTCCAGTGTGCAGAGTGTGCACTTTAATTCGGTGCCAGTCTTGCACAGGGCCAATACAACATTGCACCGTGGAACCGGCAGGAGTTGCAGGCTGAATGAAGCGCCGCCCTGCGACTGGCCGGGAACTTCAGGGTGACGGCGGCACCACCGGGCGGTCGGTGTCGAGCTGCAGGACGAAGACAGCGCTGCCCAGCGGCCGGTCCGGAACTGCAGGCCGGGCGGGAGGACCGCAGGGTGACGGCAGCGCTGCCCAGCGGCCGGTCCGGAACTGCAGGCCGGGGAGGGGACCGCAGGGTGACGGCAGCGCTGCCCAGCGGCCGGGCTGGAACTGCAGGCCGGGCGGGAGGACCGCAGGGTGACGGCAGCGCCGCTGTGTGGCCGGTCTGGAACTGCAGGCCGGGGAGGGGACCGCAGGGTGACGGCAGCGCCGCACGGCGGCCGGGCTGGAACTGCAGGCCGGGCGGGAGGACCGCAGGGTGACGGCAGCGCCGCTGTGTGGCCGGTCCGGAACTGCAGGCCGGGGAGGGGACCGCAGGGTGACGGCAGCGCCGCTGTGTGGCGGGCCCGGAGCCGCCGCTCCGCTCCCCTCCCCTCCCCCACCCCACCCACAGCGACATGTGGACGTGAGGCTCGGGCCCGGCGCTTCCGCAGTCAGAGTGTGGCTTTGCCGGGCGTTCGGCTGGTGACGGGCTTCAACTCAGAGCCGAGTCGGCGGCGAGGATGATCACATGAGCCCGGGGCCTGTGCTGAAGCGGAGAGAGCGCGGCCCGGACCGAGGTGGGTGAGAGCGGGCGGGCGGGAGGGAGGGAGGCCTCGGCGTTTACAAAAGTGCGTGAGCGGCCGCCTTCGGGCCTGCGGCCTCGGCGAGCTGTGGCCCGCGGGCTCGGAGCCTGCTGCCCCACCGCCCCGGGGTTTGCCGGTGTCGCCGACGGCAGGAGGCTCCCGTTTGTCCTGGTTCCGCCCAGGGCGAAGGAGGGCGGGGATCGGACGGCGGGCCGGGGACTGGGCCCGGGCCTGGGCCCGGGCCTGGGCCTGGGCGGGAGGAAACCCCGGGGTCCCTGGGAGGGGGCAGGGCCGAGGCCGGGGGCTGTGGAAACTGGGGGTTGAGGCCGAATAAAGACGCTGAGAGCAATAATCTACCCCGGGGAGTGAGCAATAATGAGTATTGTGCACAGTGCCGGGCAACACACTGCAGGAAGTGTTTGGTAACACTTGGCTGGTTGTTACCAGGACTGGGGGATTATAACTACTTATGTGCAAAGTGCTTCTTAACTGGGGTTGTGTCCTTTAGGGAGGAAAAAAAAAGATTGAAGGGAGTTTTAATTCAAGTGTTTTGAAAATAATGCAAGGCCTGGACTAGGTGGACGACTGTGACCTATTTTTCTTGGTGATGTCAGTCACTGGAGGGCACAGATTTAATTGGTAAAAGGATTGCAAGGGTGTTGGGTTAAAATATTTCATTCTATGACTGGTGGAGGCTGAAATCCTCATTGGGTTTTTAAATAAAGTACGTGGATGAACACTTTGAAGAGTTGTAACCGGCTGTGAGGAGTTGAGGAATGGGATTAACCTGGTCTGTTTTGGCCACTGTGTGGTGCCATCTGTTTTTTTTTATGATTGTATAATAATAAAGATAGAGAAAGTAACGATCATACTGGTGGGGACGAATGTTCTCTGCAAGACTGAGGAGAAATTGACACAGTTTCAGAGTATCAATTGATGAGGCGGCTGAGTGTATGTAGGCCCAAACTTGCTTAATTTCTCCTTGTAGGGTAAAACCAGCTATCCAAGAAAGCAATCTGGCAAACCATTCTGCAGTTCCTCTATCACCAGTATACCCCTCCTTGGATTGGTGGACCATTCCTGTACATGATATTGAATTTGCAGTCCAAGGAGAGCCTTATATAATAGCAATAAGTTTATACTCTTGCATTTAAATCTTTATGCAATAAAGACCAACACACACTTTTTTCCCGAATTCCTGCTACAATCTTTGTGTGAGGATACTTCAGTCTCTCTGAACTCACTTTTCTACCTTTCACTGTTTTAAAACTACTCTGCTTTTCTATTTTTTCCTACCAAAATGGATGGTTTTATATTTCTCCACCTTTCCATCTACTCATTTATTCACTTAACTTGCCTATATTCCCTTGAAGGCTCCTTGCACATCTTCACAAGTAGGGTTGCCATCTATCTTTGTATCATGAGCAAATTTGGATATATTAGTCTTGCTTCCCTGGGTCCCAGTTTTTTCTTACAATACCTGCTATATCCCACCATTCCCCAGTAGTGGGGAAAATGTTAGAATCTATTATTAAGCCACTTGCTTAATAATAGATTCTAACATTTTCCCCACTACTGATATCAGGCTAAAAGGTTTATAAGTTCCCTATTTTCTTTCTGGCGCTTCTTAAATCCTATATTTGACACCTTCCATTCTATGGGAATTGTTCTATAATCAGTGGAAATTTGGAAAATGACACTTGTGTATCCACAACTATTTCAAAACTTTGGGATGCAGTTATCTGGTCCTGCAAAGTACTGTCTTTCAGTCCTATTAATTTGTCCATATCTATCTTTTCCATTAACCATAAATTCTTTCAGCTCCTCAGTGTCTCCAGGTATGTTCTCCACTATTTCAGGAATGTTTTCTATATCTTTTGTCATCTCGCACAATCTTTCCTTATTTCCAAGTATAATTTCTCCTGTCTCAGTTTATAAGGGACCCACATTAACTGTTGCTTTTTTTTTCATAACTGTAGAAACTTTTATGTGCTTTTCATGTTGCTCACCAGATCAATTTCATAGTCTGCTTCTCCTTATCAATTTTTTTAGTGTTGAATTCTGGTATTTTCCCAATCCTCGCTTACTGCTCTCTCACTATTATGTCTTTTCCTTTGACCGAATACTCTTTAACTTGTCCTATTCACAATGGTTGTACCAGCACCACTTCCAGCTCAGTTTTTGCAAAGTTACAGGGTCACTGTTCTGGGGACAGTCCCACCTTTTAGAATAAGCAGTCCGGAGTTGGTCAGTCAGAAGGGATAGGAGAGTGTGACTATCAGTGAGGCTATATGGGGATCCAGAAAGACCTTCAGCCCTTGCAGTTGTTCACCAGGTACAAAATTCTTGTAGCCTGTGTGTATAAGAGCGGAATGCAGGAAGAATGAGTATACTGAGCATGGCATTGTCACATGAGGGCCACTCACAGTGTAGTTAATGGGGGGAGGGGTGGTGGTAAGATATTATGCTATGAATATGAGTCCATAGGGTTGAGCCTGCCTAGTGCCACCATTTAGGACATCTCGTTGGGGTTGGAGAGTAATATGGAGTGGGAGGGGGAAGTGGGGACCAACGATGTACCTTTGAGTTTTGAGAAATTTTGGATTGAACTAATCACTTTTAGTCTTAATGTAAAATAATTACCATACTCTTCTACTAATAATTACCATTACCATCACTCTTCTCTTAAGATCACTTAACCAAAAGATTATTAGTTCCATTCAACATATGGATCTAGAAAACCAACTTGTATGCATTCTATAAATTTGTCCTCCACACTATTAATGCACATTTTGTTTTCCCAATCAAAGTTACCCATGGATACTGTGTTGCTATTGTCATGTTTGTTTCTAATTTGTTGTTTTAACTACTACCTTACATTATCGCTACTGTTTGGGTCCTTCAGAGAGCTCCCACAAATGCTTTTTGCTGTTATCGTTTCTTAACTCTGCCCAAACTGATCTCACTTCTTGTTTTTGCAAGCTAAAATCTTTTCTCTGTACTGCTTCTATCCCTGCCCTCTGTTCCACTTCTTAAAAATTAAGTATTCTGCAATATTTAGATCCCAATCTTGGGCCACTTTGCAACCATGGCTATTAGATTGTATCCATTTATTTGTATTGGTGTCATCAGTTTGTCTTTCCTGCAGTGAATGCTGTGTGTAATCAGAGAAGTTTAATCTTGTCTTTTTATCATTATTCCCTGTTCTGACTGTAATTGTAGGTATGGTCTTATGTTTGTATCTTCTGTCCCTTCCTGAAACCTTTGGGTTAGTATTACTTATTTCCCTACCCAGTATTACTACCATACTGTTTCTCTAACTTTTTAAATTTCCCCTTACCTGAGCCTCCCCTACATTGATTAGTTTAATATCTTATTTACACCCCTAGTTATTTGACTTGCTAGGGCACTTGTGCTAGCAGAAGTCAGTACTGGTGGAATAGCTCCCTTCTTCACCAGCATTGGTGTCAGTATCCCATGAATTGAAACGCATATCCCCCATACCAACCTTTGAGCCATGTATTCAACTCTCTGATGTTACTGACCTTGTATCGGTTTAGAGGTGGCTCAGGTAACAATTCAGAGATGATTACCTTTGTGGTTCTACTTCTTTGAATCCTACCAGCTCATACACCTTCAGCCGAACCTGCTCAGCCTTTGTCTCGCCAACACTGCCCTCTTGCTTACAGCATTAGAAGGAGGTCATTCAACCCATCAGGTACATGCTGGCTCCCAACAGAGCAATTCCATCAATCCAGTTTCCCCCCCCTCTCATTTCCCTGCATCTCTTCTGCATGCCCTTTTTACTCTTTTGGCACTTACCTACACCTAAGGGTAATTTACAGGACCCAGCTAACCTTGAAACACATCTTTTGGTTTGGGACAAAACTGAAGCACCCATTGGGAATTTGCACGGTTATGGCGATAACGTTCCAACTTCACACAGGCGGCACCTGAGGTCATGTAAATTTCTGGGTCCCTGGAACTGTGAGGTAACAGAACTCACTGCTGCATTGCCATGCAGCCACTCAGTGCAATAGCAATCAGAGATTAATAGTTGACCTGAAGACTGAAAGAAATGATTGACCTGGGATTGAGTAATAATAATCCCAGAGACTGAAAATAGTAAACAGCCTGGTGACTGATGAATAACCGACCTGAAGACGGAAGGTGATAAGTGGCCAGCAGACCTGGGTGTAAGAAGGGGACCGGGGATGTTGAGCAATAGAAGACTAGTTGTTAACCTCTGGTTTGAGTAATAGTCAGTGGGGAGCCTGAGTAATAATTATCAGGGAAACTGGGTATAGTAATTGTATTCTTCTTGGTGGTAGAATTTCCATGGGTCTATTGAAAAAAAATCAAACTGTTGTGTTTGTTGTAACTTACTGTAAATTGTAAAGGGATATTTGCCAAAGGAAACATTTGAAAGGGCAGATTAATGATCTGAGTGAAGAGCTCTGCCATTTAACTAGCATAGACGTAATGTACTGAGTGTTGTCTTTCTATATTCCCAATTGCTGGGCCACGTTGCATCATTGATTCCTTGATATACCAAAGGGTTGTGTTCCTAGAAAATATTTTAAGTGAAAATACATAAATCAAAAAGGCTTTTCCTATTAGTATAAATTGAGAATTTCTTATTGCATTCCAGGGGTCAACAATTTTGGTCAAAATTTAAATCTACATCAATACAAGAATCAAAACTAATAAAATACAGTTTTATTAATAATTAAATTTTAAATTAAGATAATAGAAACATACAAGGTCCTGAGCGGATGGACGGGGGGGATAGGAACAGAATGTGTCCTCTTGTGGGAACATCTCGAACTCAGAGTCACTGAGATGAGGTGCAACTTTTTCTCCAAGGATCATGAGTCTTTAGAATTCTGTTCCTCAAAGGCTGGTAGAGACATGTTCTTTGGATATTTTAAGGCAGAAGTAGGTAGTTTTCTTGATAAGCAAATGGATAAAAAGTTATCATAGGTAGGAATGTGCAGTTGAGGTTGCAATCACATCAGCCATGATCTTGCAGCATAGTGAAAGACCCTCAGTAGCTAGGGGGTTTATTCCTATTTCTATTTGTTGTCTATCTGTAAGTGGTAGCAGTGGCTTTGTAGGTCAAATTGGTGATGGGTAAGGTGAAAGGCTGAGTTATTACTGGTGTTTGGATGATGGTAGCAATGAACTGAGCTTGATGGAGTTTGCAAAGTTGATGGCTTAGGGTTTCTTTTGGTGACTGTTACTGGGTGGCCGATGAATCATTAGAAATCCGGAGCGCACTCATAACAAAGCATGATATTTTCTATCGTGTGGCCACATCAACTGCTGCACTTTGTATTGGGATTGTCACATTTAAAGTTGACTATTGCTTGCTTAGTGTACAAGAACGCCAAAAGCCTTTTAGTAGTAGTCAGTTTTGGTGGCAGTGGTGTTGAGGGCTTTTTATTCCTTTTACAACCTTCATTGCTCAAGTTCAAACAGATGCTTGTTTCTAAGCTCTTCACCATGACATTGCAATTACTCTTTCATGTCATCCTAGTCTACTTCATCAAACTCAGCTTAATTTGCCAACTTAACAATGTCTCTTTTGAGTTTTTTCAGCTTTATACATTTGATTAGGAGAGAACCCACCTTCCTAGATGATTTATTTTAGCTGCTTGGGTAAATATTTTGCAACCACAGGATCTGTACTTGCTGCCTTCCCAGAGTATAGATAGCTGTTAGGTAATTGAATTGCCATTCATGAATCAGGGTGCTGGAAATGCACAGCTGGCGAGTTGGCATCTGAATAGAAAAAAGGCAAGTTGGGGTTTGATTATTCAGAATTAAGAGATGGACGTTCATCAATTAATGGGGCTTGGAGAGGAGTCACCATGAGGAATATGAATGAAGAGCTGTTGTATTGGCTTACAATTTGCTTCCCTTATTCTATTGTCCTGATGTAACCTTCAAGGAGACAGTACATCATCAAGCACCCTGCTCTGTCTAGTAGTTCTCTGCGGTGTCAAGCTATCTTAACAGAGGATTTCAGTGAACTGGCTGTTTTGATGCGTGTGCAGCAGAAAATATCCATCAGATCATGCTTTACCATTTGACATAATGAAATTGTGCTGCTTGTTAAATTGTTCCATTCAATTAGACTGGCCTTTTCCCTGGGGTTTTTCTTTAATGATGGGCAGGGTACTTGTTTGACTTCCCTGACAGCTGGTTGTATGTGCTTGAATGTTATAAAAATGTGCCCATAAGGAAGGTATGACTGGGCTGGAGACAAAGTAATGCTTTTTTTTTCCAATATCATTAGGGTACAGTAGTGACCATTTATAATATCATTAGACTGTCAGAAGTACTGATTGATTGTCTAGACCACCTGAATAGAACCTAGTTCCTCCTGTGTACTTTTGTTTACAATGAGTAAGGATTTCGGTACTTCAGTATTCTGTTTCTGAAAGCAGCTATAATTATGGAGGATAAGTGTGAAATACTGGCTGGGATAAACATTTTAAAAGGCTTACTATTAAGGGGTTCAGCATCTTCCAGTTCTGCTTGCCATATTGCAGGAAAAATGTGATTTCTCTGCAGAAATTACACAAATTTATGAGCTTGTTGGCAGGGCTGGAAGAGGACAGCTGAAAAAAATTGAATAAGCAAAGGATAGTTTCTTTGGAAAAGGAGGCTGAGGAGAGACTTAATTGAGATGTATAAAATGATGAAGGGCCTAAATAGAGTAAATGAGAAAGATCTATGTCCCTAGGAGAGGGATCAAAAACCTGGGGGGGGTGGGGGGGCATAATAGGATCAGAGGGGAGATGAGGAAAATGTTTCAGCCAGAGGATGGTAGCAGTTTGAAAGGGTGACAGGAAGGGCCAATTGGAGGCCCAGTATAGAACATGCATAAAAAGATATTACACAGCTCTTGACCTTTTGATATCTACTATTGCTTATTAACTTTATTTTTCTTTAACTTCCTCATCTTTGTTTGGCATCCTTTAGTTACAAGGTGGTGCTCTACATCTATGCTTAAATACCTTTCTTGGACAGATAAACTGTCTGACTGTTTTTATTGGGATCTGAAATTCCCAATGCAGGTACATTGCAGCCTCAGGAATGTGTTTGTGTTCTTTCTGTAGCTCTATAACGTGGAGGTGATTCTTTGAGAATACTTAACTATCATGTATATAATGTTTTGATCTGTGAGCTCATTTAAGTTTTGTTTCATTCACAGTTTTGTACTGTCAACTAAATGTAAAAGATGGGAGGCAGGAAATTAAGAGAAGCTACGTCATTTTCAGATAATGAAGAAGATTTTGAAGGTAAACTTCATGTTTTCACATTTCGTTCAGTATTAACTATGAAAACATTTGATTGCTAGAAAGCAATAGTTTTAGTAATATCAAATTTACAGTTTATTAGCAATTAAAAGGAGTAGAAATTTGACTCTGACCACGTGCTGTATGTATGATATTGCTGTAAATGCATGCTGAAATTTGGCATGGTAATTAATAATTAGTTTATTATTGTCACATGTACAGTGAAAAGCTCTTTTTTTGGTTTCATCTTCCCATCTTGTTACCATACTCCTGAGCTAGTTAGTACTTTTGTTCAATGCTTGGGCCTCAAGATACAGATGGTAGAGGACTCTGAAGTGGAAAATTGGCTGATCAACTGATTTGGTTGTCTCATCTTCTTGGCAAGATAATGTTTGCAGAAAATGGTCATGGCGGGTGAAAGATTAGCTGACCAGTAAGCTGCATACAGTAATTTGGGCTTCCTCTCCTTTATCATGAATAATCACAATTCTGCCCAAGACCAGGGAATGGTTAGATCGCTTGTTCTTTTCTTCAAAGGTGCAGCAGAAGTTGATTTGACAGTGGAGTTTATGAAAAGACTTTATGCTCTCGGTCAAATTTACTTTTTGTTGGAAGCAAATATTTGATTGTGAACTTTTGTAGAGTCATAGAATCATATAGCACAGATAAAGATCCTTTGTTCCACCATGTTTACATTGACTATTATGTACATATTCTAGACTAATCTCATTTGGCAGCACCTGGTCCTTAGCCTTCTGTGCCTTGGTGATTCACGTATCTATGCAGAGGTTGCTTAAATGTTGTGAGAGTGCCTGCCTCCACCACTTTGGGGCAATGTATTCCAGATTGTGATCAATTCTGGGTGAAAAAAGTTCTTCTCAGATTCCCAAATATTCTTCCTCTCTACCCCACCCCCACTCCTTCCCCCTCCTTATATTTCTTGTGACATCTTTTTCATAATGAACAGTTGCATCTAAGGACATCTTAGGATGTGTGTGATGCCCATCCCTTATCACCTGGAGATGGCACTTCTCAGCCCTTTTGAAGCACCAGTGTGTTGGTACTCCCATGATAGGTTGAGCTGAAGCCACTGATGTGGAATTAAGATGATATGGTTAGCAGCTTAACTTTCATGTTTAGAGGGTTTTCAGACAAATTAAGGAGATTAAAAAATAAAGGGGGTGGCAACATTAGTTCAAGAATGAATTACAGTTGTGAAGAGGGATGATGTATTAGAAGGATCATTAAGCTGTTTATTCACAGAGTGTGGGTGCCTCTGGCAATACTAGCATTTATTGCCTGTCCCTAATTGCCCATGCATAAAAGAAGCACTTAAGAGTTGATCATATTGGTGGATCCTTAGTCTCGTATTTGGCCAGAACCTTCCCTGGAGGATATTAGTAAACCAGATGAGTTTTTACGGCAATCTGGTAGATTCAGGGTTATTGTTACTGATACCAGCTTTTCATTTGGATGCTTGAATTTAAATTCTTCGATTGTCATGCTGGGATTTGAACTTGTTTTTCCAGATCACTGGTGCAGGTCTTTGGATTCTCGTCCAGTAATTACAGCACATTACTGTACCCACAATAGCATGAAAGTAAGGCAATGTAAGTCGAAGAGCAAAAGGATAGCACTAAAAAGGAAGTGGACTATGGATTCCAAATAGTCTGGGGGAAATTGAAAAGAAAGTTTGTTGGTGTATTTCAGACAGGTGAGGAAATGCTAGGGCAGTAATAATTGGGCATTTTAATTAACGAAGTATTTACTGAGATACAGCCAAGCGAAGGTTGCAGAGGATATAGAATTCCTAAATTGCATACACAGCAATTGAACCAGTGTGTAGCACTTCCAATGAGGTACATTGGGGGTGGGGGGCGGGTGCGTGGGGGGAGCGGGGGGCGGGTGCGTGGGGGGAGCAGGGGGCACGGTTCTGGATTTAATTTTTATAGAAGGAAGTTGCATTAGGGTTAGGAGAGCACTTTTTTGATTGCGATCATAATTCAGTCAGATTAAGCATGATTATTTAAAAGGACAAAGGTAAGATAGGATTAAAAGTTGTACATTTTGGATAGACTAATTTTACTAGAATGAGATAATATTAGAAATAGAATGGAAATTCCTACTTGGGCTTAAATCATTTTCAGAGCAATGGGAGGCAACCAAGAAGGAGATTCAGTACGGCTTGAGGTAAACATGCCTGCAAGGAAAAAGAAAGTTAGGGTCAAAATTGTTACCCTCTGGATGATAAAGCCTTTGGAGGGGAAGATAAGACAATACAGGAATGGTTATGTTGGAAAGCAAGAACAATACTACGGAAAGCAAGAACAATACTACAGAAAGCCTAGGAGACTATAGAAAGTACAGAAGTGAAATTAAAAGAGAGGGTAAGGATAAAAAGAGAGGACAAGGAAAGTTGCTGGCAAGTAAAATCAGGAAAAATCCAAAGATGTTATATAATGAGCAAGAGAATTACTAAGGCCTATTAGGGACCAAAACGTAACCTACATGTTGAATATTTTGCAGCCATCTTCATGAAAAAGGGAGACGATGCTGATATAGTTAAAGAGGGCATATATGAAATAATGGAAAGAATAAAGGAGTCAAAGAGGAAGCATTACGGGGTTTATCATCTTTGAAAGAGGTTAAATTGACAGGTCTGGATGAAATCTATCTGAGGCAATTAAAAGAAGCACTGGAGGAAATTACAGGAACTCTCCTCGCCATTAGGACCTGCATGATTGGAGTACACCTTGGGTACATTTGCATTATGGGACAATCTCACCAGTCTCACGTGACAGGGTTAGTGGAGAACCTGCACATTCTCCACCATCCCTATCATGTGGTAGGATTACCACCCCCATCCTACCACATGCAGTCCAGATTGACAATTAGACAACAGGTGAGCTTTCACTAAATGCTGTCACTTGTGTTTCGTGGAACTACATCCTTGAGATTCACTGACAGCATCGTGACTACAGTTTGCCATTGACATTCTTGGTATTCTTGGTTGAGTGACTTCCTGAACCCTAAAAACTTGTGACATTGACAAGGCTCAGTTAACTTGTATGAATGATTACACCATTTATACCACTTTGATTGAACTGCTGCAACAGCACTAATGAGGTTTATCACCCAAAAGGCAGCATTGTGCTTAATCAACATCCCTATAACTGGACTCTATTTGCATCCTTCTACTGTGGCTGCAGGAAATATTAACATTGTAGAAACTCAGCAAGCTTACTTTGGCAGTATCTATATAGCTCCATAGTCAAAGACAAAAGCAGTTAGATCACAATAAATATCATGTGCAAAGTCACTTCCAACTTATAACCTATCCTAATTCATCGACCAAATATAGAATCATAAGACATTCTGACAAGGCCATTCAGTCCATGTGTCGATTCCAGTTGAAAAAGAGCTACCCAACTTAATCCCATGTTCCAGCATTTGATCCATAGCCCTGTAGACTACAGCTTTTCAGGTACACAGCTTTAAAAATATAGTGAGGGTTTCAGCCTCTACCACCTTTTCGGGCAGTGGGTTCCTTACACCAACCGTCCACTGGGTGAAGTATTTTCCTCATATCCCCAATAACACTCTTAAGTCCATTTCCCTGGTTTTTCATCACTTAGTTAAGGAAATTAGGTATTTTTCTGTTTACTACTTCTGGGTCCTTCATAATTTCATACACTTCAGTTAAGTCTCCCCGCACCCTACTCTGCTCCAAAGAAAACCGTGACTTATCCAATCTTTCTTCATAGATACAATTTTCCAGTACTGGCAACACCATGTGAATTTCCTCTGCACTTCCTCCAGTACAATCACGTCTTTCCTGTTAAGTAATAACTAGAACTGGACACAGTGTTCAAGCTGTGGTCTAATAA
Organism: Pristis pectinata; assembly: GCF_009764475.1. Classification (NCBI taxonomy): domain Eukaryota; kingdom Metazoa; phylum Chordata; class Chondrichthyes; order Rhinopristiformes; family Pristidae; genus Pristis; species Pristis pectinata. The sequence continues at coordinate 37,638,104 of NC_067419.1, read as the reverse complement.
GCATTCTATACAGTTCTAGCTTAATCTTTCTGTTCTATTCTCTGTTCCTCAGCTAACAAAATAAAGCATCCTACATTCCTTTTTAACCATCTTATCTACCTCTCCTATCTTCAAGGACCCATGGACATGCATCAAGGCCCCTTTGTTTCTCCTCACTTCTCAATATCCTCCTAATTTTCATTCCCTTAATTTGTTGTATTTTCTTAAATACATGTATCCTTGGATTAAATTCCATAGCTTTTCTTCTCAACTGACAAGACCATCTTCTTGAAGTCAAAAGTGTTCCTCCTGCCTGTCAACTGCACAACAATTTGTATATGATCTGCAAATTTCTTTACCATACTCTCTATACTTGTGTCTAAATCATTAATACTGTATAAACAACTAAAAGCAAGGGACTGAGTATGGAGCCTTTTGGAACCCATTGGTAACATGGGGACATAATAAATAAAAGCAAGAGTAGGCTATTCTCCTGTTCATGCCTGCACCATCATTCAATAGGATCAAGACTGATCTTTTATCTCAGCATCACTTGCCTGCACTATCCCCATATCTGATGATTTCAATAATATCTAAAGATCTATCAATCTCCTGATAACAGCCAACATCATCCTTTACTTCCTTAGACAATTTAAAGTCCAATTTGCCACTTTCTCTCTTTCTCTCTGAGCCCAGGCATGAAAATCCATGCAGACTACATCAACTACACTGCTCTCATTAACCCATCTTATTATCTTCTCAAAAAATCTTAACCAAGTTAGTCAGATATTTTCCCTTAACAAATCCATGGCAATTTGTTTTTTATTAATTTGTGTCTTTCTTTGTTAAGAATATACTGTCCTCAGAATTAATTGCAATGAATTGTTCACTGCTACTCCACTAGTTACATCCTTCCGCTCTGTGGCACACCTGCATTCAGCCCGTAGGGGCAACCCTGAGCTTCCCGTTGCCTGCCACTTTAATTCTCTATCCTGCTTCCATTCTGACCTCCTAGTCTGTGGTATCTGTATTGTTACAAGGAGACCCAATGTAAGCTTGAGGGACAGCACCTGGTCTTCCACATGGGCAAGTTGCAGCCTTCTGAACTCAATATTGAATTCTGCAACTTCAGGTAACTTCATGTCTCTGTCTGTATGAGTCACTCATCTGTGATATTAGCTCAGCTTGTTTGTTTCTCCCTCTGGAAGTGGAGGGCATGTCCAGCCTGATCTGCTGAGCATGTCTTCCTGCTCTGCATTTTGCAACTCCTACATTATTTTGTCTACGTTCTCGCGCTCGAACTGCTTCCATTCATTCATTGTCCAGATAAACTTGTTTACAGCTTATCCCCATGGTCACCTTGGTTTTAACCCATGAGTAACATGCTCCCTCCCACCTTCCCTGCAGCTTAACAAACTTCTTTTGTCTCCATCCCAGTTCTGACAAGGCGTCTTCAACCTGAAACATTAACTCTGTTTTGCTTCCCGCAGATGCAGCCTGACCTGCATTTTCTGTCTTTATTTTACATCCTTCTGGCCTGAAAAGGACACATTTATTCCAAATATTTTCTACGTGACAGCCAGTTTTCAATCCATGCTAATGCACTTCCTCCAATACCTTGAGCTCTTAATTTGTGCACCAGCGTTTTATGTGGCACCTTGTCAAATGCCTTTTGGAAATCTAAATACACTACTTCTATGGGTTCTCTTTTTTATCAACTCTATTACATCCTCAAAAAATTTGAGTAAATTTGTCGAGCATTAATTTCCCTTTCACGTTGACTAGATACAATGTATTCAGTTTTTCCAGATGATTAGTTATTTCCTCTTTGATTATTGACTCTAGCATCTTGCCAACAATAGCTGTTAAACTAACTGGCCTATGATATCCCACTTTTTGTTTTCCTCCCTTTTTGAACTCGGGAGTCACATTCACTGTTTTCTAATCTTCTAGTATCGTCCTGGAATTTAGCGAGTTTTGAAAATTTCAGCCAATGGATCCTCCTTTAAAATCCTTGGGTACAGGCCTTCGGGTCCCAGCGATTTTGTCCACCTTTAGCCTCGTGGTTTTTTTCTAATCCCTTATTCCTTGTGAGTAGAATTTTTACAATTTCCTCCCTCTTGTTTAAAATTTCCACATTGTTATCTGAGGGATATTTGTAATGTTATCCACAGTAAAGACTGATACAAAAAAAATTGATTCAATATATCTGCTGTTCCTTTGTTTCCAGTTATTAGTTCACCAGCCTCATTCTTAATGTCTCACACTTGCCTTAGCTTCCTCCTTCCTATTTATGCATTCATGGAAACTATTTTTGTACTACATGCAAGTTTTCTCTCAAAATTAATTTTGTCTCCTTTTTGTGAGCTTTTTAGTCTTTTGCTGCTGGATCCTAAAAAGTTCCCAGTCCTTTAGCCTACTACCAGCCCTTGCCCTACTTTCAATTTAACATTATTCTTGACCTCCTTTGTTAACCACAGATTGTGCCTCTTTCTCATAGACTATCTTTCTCTAACTGATAAATTTCTACTGAGCATTATGGACCAGCTGTTTGGACGTCTGCCACTCTTCAGCTACTGACCTGTCTCTTGGCATAGATTCACAGTCCACCTTAGACAATTTCACATTCATAGCCATTATAATTGCCCTTATTTAAGTTGAAGGTATTAGTTTAGGTCCTCAGGTGTTCATCCTCAAACTGCATCTGAAATTCTATCATATTGTAGCCACTTCCTCCTAGGGAATCTTTAACCATGAGATCTCTTACTAATCCTTCCTCATTACATGTGACCAAATCTAAACTAGCCTTGTTCCTGGGTAGGTTTTTGTATGGAACAGTACAGAATAGAACAGGCCCCTTGGCCCATGATGTCTGTGCCGACCAGATGGCAATCCAAACTAATTCCATCTTGCCTGCACGTGGCCTATATTACTCCATTCCTTGAGTGTTCCATAACATACTGCTCTAGGAAGCAATCCCTGACATACTTCTCAAATTCTTCCTTATCGGTTTGCTTTGTCCAATCAATATGTACAAACTAAAATCTCCTATGGCACATGTAGTTCCCTTCAAACATGCTCTAGATATTTCTCCATTTATCTAGAGGTCACATTGTGGGGGCTTATAGACTACTGCCATCCATGTGGTGTTTCCCCTCCTATTCATGATTTCAACCCAAACTGATTCTACGTTACTATTCCCTACCTTCATATCACGACTCAACAGTGCTCTGATACCTTTCTTGATTAACAATGTTTCCCCAACTCCTTTCCCCTTTGACCTTTTCTTTTGGAACATTGTATAATCTCGAATATTGAGCCCCCAGTCCTGGTCACCTTGCAACCATGTTATTAAATCATACTTGCACGTTGCTTTCTGTGCAGTCAGCTCATCTACCTTATTGGAAATGCTGTGTGGATTCATATAAAGATGCATAAGCTTTGATTTTTTTTTTGCAAGTTTTTATTAATTCTGAATTTGCTTTATGCTGCATACTTCAGTTTACATTTTCTGCCTCAGCCTGTCATACTTCGCTTGTCAATTTCCCCCTCACTGTCCTGTGCAACTGCTCTTTTATTTCCTCTTGATATATTAAGCATCCTGTTCTTAGTGCCCTCCTTCCTCCTGTTTAATTTGAAACCCTGTTTATTCCATCCCTCCTGACTTGTGCCTTGCAGGTGGTGGACACACTTTGGGATGCCAGGAGGTGACTCATGCCATTAGAATAGCCAGCCTCTGACCCATTCTTGTAGCCACAATGTTTATGTGGCTGGACTACTGAGTGTTTCTGGTCATCGCTGACCACCCCAGGATGTTGATAGCAGGGGACTCGGCAATAGTGGTGCCATTGAGTATCAAGGGTAGGTAATTAGACTCTCTCTTGTTGGAGATGGTCACTTATGTGGCACAAACATTACTTGCCACTTACCAGCCCATGTCTGAATGTTGTCTAGGTCTTGCTGCATGCAGACGTGGACTACTTCATTTGCTGAGGAGTTGCAAATAGAATTGGACATAATGCAATCATCAGCGAACTTCCCCACTTCTAACCTTGTGATGGAAGAAAAGGTCATTGAAGCAACTGAAGATGGTTGGGCCTAAGACACTACTTTGAGGAACTCCTGCAGGGATATCCTGGGGCTGGGATGATTGATTGACCTGCAACTACACAGTCATCCTCCTTTGTGCAAGGTACGATTCCAGCCATTGGAGTGTATTCCCCTTGATACCTATTGACTACTGTTTTACAATTAGTCAATTGTTGCTTTGATGTCAAGGGCAGTTATTCTCGCCTAACTTCTGGAATTTAGCTCTTTGGTCTTCGTTTGGACCAAGGCAGTGAGGTCTGAACAGCATTAGTTGGACTGGATATTCCACACTGACAGGTAGAAGTCAGCATTATAACTCAGTGGGATAGCTTGGCCAGAAATGCAGAATATTTCTGGAGTACAGGTCTTCAGTACCATAACAAGGTGGTTGTCTGGTCCCACAGCCTTTGTTGTATCCAGTGGCCTCAGCGATTTCTTGAAATCAGGTGAAGTGAATTCAACTGGCTGATGGCTGGCTTCTGCGATAGTGCGGGTTCTTGGACAGAAGTTAAAATAGATCATCCATTTGAGATTTCTGTGATATTTGGTTGAGGTGTTGTGTGTAGTGCTAAGCAGAGGCTTTTCTTGATTTTATTTAGCATGACCTTGTGACTCTTCATGGGGTTGGGAAAATTTCCAGAGACCTTTACCAGAGTGAATATTCCTGTGTCCATCATGGATCTATTTTGTGATGAATATAACAAAACTGCTCCTAACTATATTAAAGCTCCCATGATCATAGTGACTTTTGATGACATCTCGGATAGTGAGGAATTTCCAAAATGGTGGGTTGCTATTGTTTATTGTATAATTGAGTAGCTTTCTGGACTGCTTCATAGAGTTATTTTAGTATGGGAGGTGTGGTGGGAACATAAAAATTCTGAGTGGTATCATCGTTAGAACCTACTCCTCAATTAACTTGCATTAGAAACTTAACCTGGACTGATCAAACTTAGATTGGTAGCTACTTGAGTTTGGTTTGTCATCTCTTTGGAAAATAGTTTGATTATTTCCAACATCCCAGAATCTAGTAAGTTTTTCATTGACAGTCGGTGTGTCTAATTTCTGCATTCTAGGGATTTGTTGTGTATCCTCCCTAATGTATAGTTGAAGGAAGTAGTAATAGTTTATATATTAGCTAAATTGTACTTATTCTCATCTTCTGTTTTGTACACATTTCATTTTTTGGACTCCCATTTTTTTTCTCTGATCTCTTAAACTTTTAACATTATTTATTACTACTTTTGTCTCCATTTTTCTGCTCTGTCTCAATCCTTTTGCCCTGTGAAAGTGTTGGTTCTGCTGCTGTTTTCTAATTGTTAATGGCATATTCTTATAAATCTTGGATGTGCATTTAAAACCTACTGGGATCTACTTTAAAAGGGCCTACTTGATCACTGCTGAAATGTTGTTAATCAAATGTCCCAAGAGCTGGGGTCTTACCAACATAGTATAACTGGTATAGTTTTACAGAAGATAAATACAGCATATAGATAATCTGGAACGCACTGCCTGAGGAGGCAGGTACTCTCACAACATTTAAAAAGTATCTGGATGAATTCTTGAATTGCCATGGCATAGGTAACCAAGGGCCATGTACAGGTAAATGGGCTTAGTACAGCTGGATGCTTGATGGTTGGCATGAACATGGTGGACTGAAGGGCCTGTTTCTGTGGTGCATAACTCAATATATGAAACAAAAATGCACAGATTGTTGAAATATACATTAAAATATATTTGTATCCTGTTTTATTGTCTTCAAAGCCCAGATTTTGAACATTTCCTGAATATTATTGAAGTGACTTATTACCAGATCAATGTGCTATAGTTTCACTGACATAGCGTGTAATGACGGCCATCTGCTATTTTTATCAGCCTGCACAAGGAACTACGTGGTAGCCAAATGAATACCTTGCATTCTGATAGTCTGTTTTGTAGATTCTTTGTGGAATTTGAACAATTTGCTATGTACAAGAAAATATTAAAACTAGTTGCTTCCAATAATGTATTTTGCGCATGTTTCTCATGCTGCTAGAAATCTGAATATTAATGCATAATTTTTTAAGATAAGATTTCTTTATCAATCACATGTACATGGAAACACACAGTGAAATATATCTTTTTGCGTAATGTTCTGGGGGCAGCCTGCAAGTGTTGCCACGCTTCTGGCGCCAACATAGAATGCCCACAACTTCCTAACAACTTCCTAACCTGTACGTCTTTGGAATGTGGGAGGAAACTGGAGCACCCGGAGGAAACCCACGCAGACACGGGGAGAATGTACAGACTTCTTACAGACAGTAGCCAGATTTGAACCCGGGTCACTGGCGCTGTAAAGCGTTACGCTAACCACTACACTACCATGCCTGCCCAGTAGTGTACCGTGTACAAGATATTGCTGTGTTTGCTCATAGAACAGAAGTAATAAAATACCTATTTTGACTTGTGTTTTACTGCAATTCAAAAATAGTTCTAAAGGCTTCAAATGGTTCAGAGATTAAATTTGGATGTATTAAAATTATTGCTGAAAATACAAACGTCATAAAAGCTCATTTGAAAGATACTGTACAAAACTTTTTTGTTCAGAATATCATGCAAGATTTATGGTTGTCTCTGGATGTGCCTGTGCTTCTGATGTTGAGATCATCATGTAATGAACCAAAACACTCCAGAACAAATGAACCTTTAACCCTGTGAAGTATGTGCATTTGGGCTATATATTCTGTTGTAATAATCAACCAAAAATAAAAACGAGCTAATGTTGAAAAGATTTCCCAATAGGAAAGAATATTTTAACTTTAAATCAGTTAGTAGCTGTAACAATTAAACAGTCAGCTGCAGTATGATAGAAATGTCGTCTTTTGACACATTGATGTGTCTTTTGAAATGTGATATGCACGGTTGATGTAAGACAATGTGGAAAATCTACGTTCATTACTGGAATTGTCAATCATACTAAAGTATCCATTATTTTCCACTGATCTGCATTATTCTCTGTGTCAAAGTATTCATAAATTTGCTGTAATTTGTAAAATATTGAAATTGGTATATTATTTAGGGTAAACTCACTGAATAGAAAAGCTTCTATAGTTGATGCACTTAGTAGGTACCTGCTGTGCTGATCTGTTATGGCAGGGAAACTGACTTACTATTATAAAATGCAGCTAACCTATATGAGGAGAGGTGTAGAGAAAGCATCTTGTTTCATTTTGAAAAGTTACTTTATAAACATTGCTTGTAAACTTGCTAGAATGAAACTAAATGCTTTAATGAATCAGAATAGGGAAACATTTCACAGATTGTATTCCTTGCCCCTTTGTTGGACTCTTATCGTTCAAACATTGTAAACTGATTTCTAGTTACTGCAACGTGAAGGTGACTGAATACTGAATCTGCAAAGTGAAGATGGCCGAATACTGATTCTGCACTACGCAAGACTTTCATTTGAAACACTGAACACAAATGGCCTAAAATCCTTTTAACATGGAATCGGCAACATGACTGAACTGTCATCTGGGGCCATATGTGTTCTGATGTCATTATGAATGCTTCTGTTAGAGAGCTGCCTTAAGCTACTCTAGTCAGCACACACTGAGTTTGAAACAAGGTCTTTCTAGTGTGGGATAGCCTTTTAAGTGTTTCCATACATTAAGGAACTTTGTTTCCCAGGGTTTCTAAATAAAAACAATTTTAAGACAGCAAATCTGGGATTATTTACTTTGCATTTGTTTCTATAGAAAACATTGTGAATTTGCTGTGAGCTACGAATTGATGGTCCTCACCACTGATCTCAAAGAAAATGACCAACAAAGATCATGATCCCTGTGGTTTGGAATCCTCCTTACTTGCTGTACATATGTGGTTAGGTGTCAGTTTAAGGGAAACCCCTGGTGTCCACCAATAGTGATATCACCAAACTGGCCGAGCAGCCCAAAATCCTCACCGATGTCAAACTAAAAAGTGAAAGGCATAATTGTTAGCTAATATTTCCAAACATTTTCCAGTGATGAACAATGATTGAAACATGAGATTAAGATAGAAGCTGAAATACAAACCTTTGCTACTTTGTTTTTAAAAATGGAATACACTATCCCTTGAAATGTTTATCTGGAAGATTTATAACCTACACATGCAAAATTGATTATTTAGACTTTGTGTTTTAAGGATAATAATGTTTTCAAGTGGTTGATAGTTGGCATGGACACTTGAAAATTTGCAACAGGCTGTTTTTTTTTAACTTTTTGGCATCATCCTCTTCATTAAAGGAATGTAACTGATCACAATTTTACAACAGGGTGAACGCAAGCCTTTTTTGAATCCACATGAAAAGTTAAAACTGTACAAATTGGTATTTGATTTCTGAGTTTCATTATTTTGTTCTGGAGCTGAGACTTGTTTGTTAATTTTTTATTTTTTTTCTTGGGACATGGACAATTTTGACAAAACCCTAGGGAGTTTTGTCCCACGGGGAGATGGTCCTCGTGGTTGTGGTCCTACTCTTGTGTTTATTAACAAATTCCATGGTATTAGTTTGTTTTTATTCCAATGATATTGCTCTTTAGGCTATGGTCAGAACCAGCAATACACTTTAAAGTAAGCTTGGGGAATTGTTACAGTTCATCGTGGATTAATGTACATATGGTTACTATAGTGTGCCTGTAGTTGAGTGGTAATAACCAAATAACTACTTTGGTCTGGGTATTGTAGAGCTTCTGAATTATTACATATGCACTTATTTAGTCTTTTGAAACTTCAGCCTCACTCATAAAATGAATCTGGTAAAGAATTGAGATTTTGAGGAGTCCCACAGTAGCCCACATGTCCCACATTATTGGGAACAGCCTTTCTGCATATAGTCCACAAGAGATTTTGTAAAGTTCAATGAGTTCCTATCTCATTCTTCTAAACCGTAGCAAATACTAGTCCAGTTGCCCTAATTGCTCTTCATTTGTCCTTCTTGCCAACCCAGGAATTGGTCTGGTGAACCTTTGTTGCACTCCCTCAATAGAAAGAACATCCTTCCTTGGATAAGGAGACAAAATTGCATGTGTGGTATCACCAAGGCACTGTACAATTGTTCGATGATTTCTTTGTTCCTTTACTCTAATCCTGTCACTGTGAAGGCTAACAGACCATTCAGCTTTTTAACCACCTGCTGTACCTCCATGCTTGTTGCATGTGGACACCGAAGTCTCGTATCTCCCCCTTTGCTAATCTATTGTTATTCAGATAATCTGCCTTCCTGCTTTTGCCACCAAAGTGGATTACCTCACATTTATCCTCTTTGGACTGAATTTGTATTGCATTTACTCACTTGCTCCACCTGTCCAAATTACACTGGGGACACTCTGCTCCCTCTTCACAGTTCCCTGAAAGTAGTGTCACAGGTAGACTGGGTGGTGAAGAAGGTGCTTGGCATGCTGGCCTTCATCAGTTAGGACATTGAGTATGGGAATTGGGACATTATCTTGCAGTGGTACAAGACCTTGGTGAGGCCGCACCTGGAGTATTGTGTACAGTTTTGGTTACCCTGTTTATAGGAAAGATGTCATTAAGCTGGAAGGGTGCAAAGAAGATTTGAGTATGTGGCCAGGACTCAAGGGCCTGAGTTATAGGGAGAGATTGGCCTAGAACTAGGACTTTATCCCTTGGAGCGTAGGAGACTGAGGAGAGACTATTTAGAGGTATATAAAATCATGAGGGACATAGATAGTGTGAATGTACCTAGACTTTTTCCCAGGGACAAGAAATCAAAAAGTAGAGGGCATAGGTCTAAGGTTCTTCAATTCCTCCCTCTACTAGGCCCTAGGTTCTCTAATGTTTTTGGAAGGTGATTTGTGTCCTCCATGCAGAAAGAAGCAAAGTTTTGGTTCAATTGGTCTGTCATTTCTTTAGTTTCTCACTATAAATTTTGGGTGTACAGGACCTCCATTTGTTTTCATTAATCATATTCCCTCCAAATATCTATGGAAGATTTTACAGTAATTACTTTGGTTTACTCCAAACTCTCATATTCTATTTTTCCCCTCAGAATTAGCCCTTGGTCCTGCTTTGCTCAGTTCTAAACTCTGCCCAGTCCTCGGGTTTGCTGATTTTTTTCACGCAAATTTATGTCTTCTTGGATCTAATACTGTCACAAATATCTATTGTTAGCCATCCTTCCAATTGTGCCAAATAGGAGCGAACAATTGTAATTCATTTATGCACTATTTAAATGTTTGCCATTGCCACTCCACCACCAATCCCAGATGTAATATTGCTCATTTAAAGCCAGCTTTCGCCTCATACCACTATAGTTGTTCTATTTGCATTCAGGGCATTAGTCTTAGAATCAAATACGTCACAATCCATATGAAGAATTCCATTATGTTATAGTCGCTCCAAGGGGCATAGCACGACAAGGTTTCTAATTAATCCTTTTTCATTACACATGATTCATTCTAAGATGGCCTGCTCTCTAGTTGGTCCCTTGATGTACTGGTCCAATAAACCATCCTGTATGCACTCCAGGAATTCCTCCTCCACAGTATTGTTATTAATTTGATGTACATGTAGATTAGAGTCATCCATGATTATATTTGTTTCTTTATTGGATGAGCTTCTAATTTCCTGTTTTATGCCATCCCCAACATCATCACTACTGTTTGAAAATAGTGGCCCCACTGCTGTCCTCTTGAAGTTGCTTTGTCAATGCATCAATGATATCGAAGCCTAAAATAATTGTATTTATATGAGAGGTGTTATTGTGGTTAAGGTAAGAGTTCTTATTGAATCAATTTTTATTATAAATTCCTTGTCTTTTCTATGATTATTTATAGCCTACCAACAAGTTTGTACACTTGGAGTCAACCACTTTTCTGATTTTGTTAACAGGTGAAGAAAATGAACAAGAACAAGCTGATAATGGGCTGTTTGTTCCAACAAATCAAATTGACTGGTGCCCTATCTGCCTGAATATCTTTGTGGAACAAGAAGTGGCTGTTCCTGAGAGCTGTTCCCACATTTTTTGTCTGAGGTGCATTCTTGCATGGGCTGAAGTAAGCAAATTGTTAATTGAACAGTTTTATAAATAATTTTATTGGGGAGAGAAAAACTGGTTATATTTGGAAATGAGTTGGAAATAGAATAATGAATTAATGTTTATGTAACTTAGTCATGCAAGGCAAAACAGTAGATATAACTGAAGCAGTTAAGAAGTGTCAAAAGATTTACTTAGCAAGACTGGGGGGAAAATACAAGCAATAGACTTATTCACCAAATTTAAAGTGTGACAGTTTAATTGAATGCTCTTACTCTACACTGGAGGAGTTTAGCAATTCAAGCACTGTATATGCTAAGTCTGCTTGTTATTCATGATGGACAGGGACATAGACTTCCTGTGGAATGTCTGTAAGGCCACTGGCAATGACACCAAAGCTTCAGTATGTGTGTTTCAGTATGCCAAAACAAGTATGGTTTGCTTTAGATTTACTGCAACTACTCCCCAGCACCACCACCACCACCCGCACCCCCCCCCCTCCCCCGTCTTACTTATTAGTTGAAATCTCAGTATGAAGGTACAGTTGGCTGCTTCAGCAGGACACTGGTCTCATCCCATACAAGAGGTGTGCTTCTGCTTGTCCTATGTATCAAATAGCCTTTGAAACACAATGAATGTTGGCATCATTAGCAAGACTGGCATTTGCTGTCCATGCCTGGTTGCTCTTGAGAAGATAATGTGAGCCACTACAGTCCATCTACTATCCTGAAGAGTGTTTCAGAATTTTGACCTGCTAAGGAGTAGAAGTATACAACTGTCAGATGCTATGTGACCTAGAAGTGTGCTCTCATGATCACTTTGTCTATGTCCTTCTGGATAGTCTCGGTTTGGGAGATGGTGCTGAAAAGCATTGATGTGTTGCCACAGTGATCTTTTATGCAGTGTACACTGCAGCCACAGAGGTGGAAGGCATCATTATTTATAATAATGAAATACCAAACAAGCAGCTGCTTTATTTTGGATGGTCTTATAATTCTTTTGCATTGTAACTCCACTCATCCAAGCAGGCAGAAAATATTTTACCTCATTCCTGACTTGAGCCATGTTGATATTCTCTTGGAGCACAAGGCATGAGTCATATCCTGCAGAAAACTCTACCTGACCTCTGTTAGCCACAGTATTTATGCTGTTTGCTCCAATTATGTTCCTGGTGATTGGTTTGATGGTGGGAGATATGACAATGATAATCATGGTTACTATGCCATATGAAGGATGTGGTTGTTGACTAGGATGGGGCATTACAGTTAGGAGGAGAAACAGTGGACTGGGTTTGTTTTCCTTCGAGCAAAAGAGGCTGAAGTGGGTCTTAATAGAGATGCACAAAATTATGGGGAGCATTAATAGAGTAGATAGGAGCAAACTAGAGAGTGGTGGTTTTGGGTAATGGTTTAGAGGGGATCTGAGAAAGAAGTTTTTCACCCAGAAGCTAGTTGCAATCTGAAGTACACTGCCTGAATGGGTGGTGGAACCTGCTTCCACCACAGTTAGTGAGAGTAACTAAATCGCCATGGCATAGAAGGCTACAGACCAAGTGTTGGTAAATTGGATTAGTATGGATAGGTTGGTTGGCATGAATATGATTCTGAATGATTCTATGACTAATCTAGCAACTTGTCTGAGAATAATTTGGGAAAAAGTACTGCAGCTGAAATTAGAAAACTGTTGGCCATTCCCCACTATCCATTCTGTGATGAAATTTGTAATGACAGTTTTCCAGTTAATTTGGTTTCATTGCTTGAATGTTCCATAGAAACTGATCATGCCATTAGAAAGTAGAAGTGTGGCTTAAACTTACATTTGTAATTTTTGTAATGTTTTACAGAAACTCAGTTCCTGCCCAATAGATAGAAAGCCTTTCAGTGTGGTTTATAAACAAGACAATATAAAGAGTAACACAAAGGTATGGTATATAATTTTTGATAATTGGTAAATACAGATATGTTGAATATTGAAAATAAAATGAACCCAAGCAGTTAAATATTATTGAAGTAAGGTACAAGAATGCCCATTCATAGTTTTGCCAAAACTTGTATTGTCTGCCTTCACTCTGTGAAATAGAAAACAAATCGTATTTTAAATTCAATTTCTGTTTTTTTCCTCCATATTTCAGATTCCAGTGAAGACATGCTTCAGTAAAAAGTCAGGAGAACAGAAGGATGGCAGCAGTGGACATTATATTGGTGTCACAAGGTTTGTAGTGACAAAGTCCTCTGAGGTTATCCAAATGTATCTTTTGCAGTAATTGGTTGTCGTTCACAATACTCTCTGCTTGCGGAAGACTTTCATTAATGGGTCTGGAACATTTGACTTTCTGGCTTCATACCTTACAGAATGCACCACTTTGGCATTCCTGCAGAACTCCTAACCAAGTTCACAAGAAATGAGGAGCAGAAGTAGGCCTGTCCAAGCTTGCCCTGCCATTCAATATGATCATGGTTGATCTGCTCCAGGCCTCAACTCCTCCACGTTACCCTCAATTCTGCGATCTTTCAAAATTATTTCTAACTCCTCTTTAAGTACCTTGTGATCTAACCTCCATAACCCTTTAGTTTGCAAAATTCTAGCAATGTACCACCATCAGTTACGAGATTGGGGCAGAGTAATTTCTTTTCATAATGTCCTTTCATTTGAGACTCTCCCACTTGTGGAAACATCTCAACATTTATCCTGTTATATCCTGTATGTTATAATAAGATCCCTCCCTTCTTCCAACCCCCCCCCCCCCCCCAACGCCTGTACCCCTGTCCCATTCCACTAAACGTTAAAGAATGCAGATCTAACTTCTTTAGCTGTTCATGGTAAGACAGCAAACCATCCCACCAGTAATCAGTGATTCCTGTGGGGTGCACATGTTCAGCAATGCAGGTTCAAAACTTACTGAACGTTTAGCTCCTGAGAGTTGGTGGTTCTAAGCTGAATCTTCAGTCCAGCAAGTTTCATCCCATTTGTATTTCTGTACAGCCAGACAATGTTTCCAAAGAGTTGAATTGAAGGCATGCTACACACCATGGCATAATGAATTCATTGTATTTTCTTGTGTTATTGGAGCTAAAAATAGTAACTTAATTTCACTAGCACAAGGGAACTTGCCATTACTAACATGCATATCCACAAGTCAGTAATTTTTGAAAATATAATTAAACTAATGTTTGCATTTCCCCCTGGACTTTGTAAAAGATTGTGTTGTTGCTTACTGTAATTAGAGGGTTAATATGCTCTGCATCATTTTTGAGTAATCTTGGAACTGTGTGAACAAGGAAAGCAATCATGTGTCTCCTTAACCAATCAATTTGATGAATTATTAATAATCCAGAGATTCTGAATCAGGAAGTATTAGCTAGGCTACTGAATTCAATACCTAACTGGGTACAGAATGTAAAATGAGAAGGAAAGAACTATGGGATCAAAGAAGTGCCTGAAAGTTTAATGACAAAGAAAAGTAAACACAAAATTGTTTAGTTTTTAAAATCTAGGAAAATGAAGTTCCATACTTGTTCGAAGTTGGTTTTCATCATCAAAGAGGTGGTCGAGCCCTGGTTAGGACCCATTGTGCTGTTAAAGAAAATGCTTACACTGGAAATATCCCAAGTTTATCCAGTAGAATTTAGTGGACATAAATTCCAAAGGTACGGCAAATCCATGCCATTGCATTTATTTCAATGCTAACTCTCTTAGTGAAACAATAAAGGGCCATGCCAACTTGTACAGCACCTTCCACTGAAGGAACATTGCAACTTGTATGGCATTTTCCTGATCACCATATTTAAACACAGTCCTCAAATGCTTCTGTCCGATTTATGCTTCAGTAACAGTGCAGTTAGACTCTGTTAATTCTACAGTACCATCTAGCTAACTATCTGTTTAGATAATGAGGATTTTATGAAAATGTCTCAAAAAAACCTTATTTGTCTATTTCTTCTGAAAATTTCAGAGAATGTAATATTTTGAATGATGGAGTATGCACGTGCTTAAAGGGAAAATGCAAAAGTAAGTAAAAAAAAAAATTATCTTTATTTTGATGTTATAAGCTAGAAGAAAGACAACATTTTTAAATAGTATAGTTATTTTTGTCTTCTCTGGAAAGGTTCTTTATTTTTGTTTAAGGGTTATTCGAGATGCATAAAACTCAGCATCCATGTACCATCATTCTATCATTTCACAACTTCTCACTCTTGCTGTTTGTCAAATGTGAGAGTGGTGTTATAGATAGTCATATGTGGGGGGTGGGGAGAAACAATATCTGTATGAAACGTTTGCTTCCTGTGATGGAGAGGACTGGGTCTGAGATGATATGCAGCATTAAAAATGTTTTTGACAGGGCACTATGATGATTGGCAACAAACTGAATTTTGTGAAACTCAAAGCAGACCGATCATTGCTTACAACAAAAGGAGCAGGAGTTCCAAGAAGACTACAAATAAGGTTAGTTTAAATGTTGTGTAAAATTTTACAAATCTACAAAGTTTTGGAAAGCTGTTTTGTTAGCGTAGGCATTAACCATCTTTTGGGGGATTTGTTATAAAGCAAAACCTTTGTAAAACATCACTTTGTTTTGAACAACCACATATCTGTGCAGTCTTGATATATAATATTTAATATACATATATAGTGCTTTAACTTAACAAGAATCTTGACTTTTTATGCAATGGCAAATTAAGCACTTCAGTTCTCTCAGTAGCCACCTACCAAGATACCAGTAAATAAAGCATACTGCAGTTGCATGTTCCTGACTACCTCCCAGCATTTCCTAATGAATGTTTCATACAATCACATGAATGGTAGTAACTGGAGGGGTAAGGTTCTGCAATATCAGGTTACAACAATATATACATGAATATGTTTGTAAAATTCCTGTGGCATACATTTTAATGTCTCCTCTTTGGTTTTTCTCAGTACTGGGATGCACACCGCACAGTTTTGTGAGGATAAGTGCATTTATGATTGTCTATCAAATAGTAAAAAGTGGTGATGGGTAGTCACAAATGCTAGTTCTGAAATATACAAGAAATATTTTGAGCAGAGTGTTCAGTAGTGTGTAGCACATTCTCAAATGCTATATCTTAACATCTTTGATGGTTTTTTGTATACTGTATATTCAGTCATGGGATGTTGCCCTGAAAAAGTGGGTTTGGACTGTTTCTTGAGCTACCAACAGAAATGATTTGATTCAACACGAACTAATCCATCCAGCTGTTAAGTGTCAAGAGTGGCTCAGTGGTATAGTCGATAGAACTAGTGCCTCGTAGCTTCATTGACCTGTGTTCAATCCTGAGCTGTGATGCTATCTGTGTAGCTTGCACACTCTCCCTATGACTGCGTGGTTTCGCCAGCACGTTCCTTGCTTCTACATCCAAAAGACGTGTGGGTTGTTAGGTTAATTGGTCACTCTAAATTCCCCCATTATGTGTAGGTGAGTGGTAGAATCTGGTGGGAATTAATGAGAATGTGAGGGGAATGGGATTGCTCTGTGGGCCGGCATAGAGTCAATGGGACAAAATAGCCTCCTTTGTCATAAGGAAATAGGAGCTATGCTTTTGTAGGACTGGTATCATGTATAAGCCTGACCAGGTAAGAAAAACTGATTTGCTTTTCTAAAATTAATGTACTAGTTTTGTTTAATATCAATCTGAGAGCAAAATGACAACAAACCTATTTTGCTGGTCTATGTCATTTTAATTTGAAAACATATATTGCTGCCATAAAGCAAGTTGCTATTTAACCTCATTGACCCACTGTTTCCTTTTGTGTTTTTGAACTGAGTGTTTGATTTTTCTATCAACATGGTTATTTCAAGTCTTGAAAATTTCTTTATTTACCCATTCATTGGTACTAATGTTCCAGTGTGATCCACTATTATTTATGGGCACTTTAGAAGGAATAGGTACCAGAAAAATAAGCATCTTATTTTGCTGTATTGCCACAATTTTTGATAGGAAGGTAACACATTTCAGATGACAAGTGACAACTGGTTTGACACAGATTCAGCTTTTCTTCCTGTAACATCCACCAACACCCCCCCCCCCCCCCCCCCAATGTCCTAGCAGAAAGTTGAGAGTTCATACTTGCCAACAATTGTTCATGTTGTGCACTGGCAGCAGAGTTTTTGTGCTGTACATGTATGATGTTTCAGAGTGTGTACACCATAGGCAAGTTTGTGCTTTCAGATGTAGTTCCGGCAACTGCTAGAGGAGAAGCTGAGAAAGTGCCTTCGCCCTATTTGAGTCTGTACTCACCCTTAGTTTTACCTTTCCAAAAGAATGAAATAAAACTGATTTGTCTATTTGCACTTTTCATTTTACATGAAACAGTAAAGTACTTTTTTATTTTCATAAAGTTATTCTTTTATTTTAATAGGTCAACAGAAAAAAATGTCATCAGCCATGCGTGAGGAATGATCCGAACAGTTTCTCTCCACATTATGGGAAATTGGAAATGTCTGTTTCCCAGGCTGAAAACTGGTAAATCTCAGTACTTAAGTTTATGCAGCCCAATAATATTTCAGAACTATTGAATGAAAGAAAATGGCCTTGTTGAGCATTCCATAGGTCATTTTAAGTTGTGTTAATGGTGCAGAACTTTTTTGGTGTTAAGTTTGCTCGAACTCTAATTTGCGCCATTTGTATGTTAGAAAGTAATGATCAGAGCAACCATGCAACGTGTGGACCTGGAGCTACATGAAGATCCAAATAACTTTGCATAAAAGCATGAAAGCTGGCAATTATTAAGTGAAGTGTAACATTTATGATTAGTGTCTTTTAACATTTTAAAGTCTTAATGGAATAAAAATCATTTTTATGTTGCTTTCCTAAGGGAAACTATAAAGATCAATCTCCTGTTTAGATTCAGGGCGTGGTTATTGGAACATTATATGTACCCGATTGGTATTGGTTTATTATTGTCACTTGTACTGAGGTACAGTGAAAAGCTTGTCTTACAAACCAATCATACAGGTCAATTCATTACACACAAGTTTGTCTTTGTAACATCTGTAAATTACTGAAACCACTTTCTACAGGAATAACACTAGAGTATGTAAAAAAAAAAAGATGAAAATTAAGTGCAATTGTGTAGTTAGGTTATATGTAAATGAAATTAAGGAGGAGTGTATCAATATCACTTGCATGTGTATACAAACTGTTCATTAACAAAACATCTGAAGGTGCTTTGGAGGAGCAAATTTCATAAAAGAATGGTCCTCAATATCTATCAGATTGGTAGATGTTAAAGAATAACTTGTGTATTGAGTTGTAAGTAAAATATGTTAAGGTGGAATTTATCGTCTCCATTTAATGTAATAAAGTACCACATATGCTTTACGGTAGCACATTTGACATCGGGCCAAAAGGGTGGTGATTAATGGTCAGTTTGGTAGATATTTAAAAACAAAATTATGAAAGAGGACAGGATCGAAGGGAGGTAAGGTTCAGGATGGGAACCCAAGATCAGAGACTAGGTAGTTGAAGGCATTGCTGCAAATATGGTGCATAGGAAAGTGGGGATGCCCATGAAGCCAAAACTGGAGGAGAACATGGTTGAGGCAAGTCCTGGAGGGTTTGAACACAAGGAAGGGAATTGTATATCAAAGCATTTCAAGTCATCTTCCATGGACTAAAATGGAACACTTGCATTAAGGAATAAATTATGATGTGGTCATTTTTAGCAGGGAAGCTTATGTTGGCAACTATTTCTATAAAAGTTTGCAAAATCTGACTGTATAATGGTGAACACGTATTTTGTCATTGCCATTCAGAAAGTTCTTTTTTTTTTGTAGCACTGAGTTTGTTGACGTGTGTGAAATTGCACCACTAATCAGACAGAAGAGAAGAGGACCTGAGTCATTTAGATTGCCATGGCGAAATGCTCTCACTGCCCTTACAACAGAAATGTTGAGGTACTGACTCAGGATGAAGTTAAAGCTTAAATTTGTGCATTAGATGTTTTAAAATGTGCGGAGCAACATCACTTTAAAGACCAATATTGATAAGCTAACACCAATGACTTTGCTTGTTGGGTGCAACCTTGCTGGCATCAGATAAAACGTAATGGGCAGAATATTTTAATGTTTTAGATTCAATAAAAAATTGTGTTTGTATTATGTTTTTACTATGTTTGTAATCAATTCTCCAAAATATGTTTCACTTTTTTAATGCATCTAAATTGACTTTTGTCCAGGCAGACTGCCCCTTGCAAGACTTTTAACCTCTTGATCTGTTGTTAATGTAGCAGTTTTCATGTCTCCTATCCATTTTTTCTAAAAGACGAATCATAGTGCAGTACAAACACAGTTATAAGTTCTCTCATTATCAATTTTCTGGATTGTCCATAAGATTTTATACAGAAAATAAGAAATTGGAGGGCCTCAGGGGTATCAGCTCACTTCCTTATTCACCTGTGGACATAGTTGCTGCTTTGTCAGCCAATTTTCCCTGAAACAGTATCACTAAAAGGTATTATTGGATTAGTCATCTAGCTAATAATTCAATTTGCTAAATAACTTTGGTTCTAAAACTTTTGAGCTAAAAAGCCTTGAATTATGCAAATTAAATATTTTATGAAAGCCATAATGTGTAACACCCAGCAATCCTAGTGATTTTGTTTAACTTACCATTGTTAACTGTATCTTTGAATAATTTTTTTGTCTTTACCTATGCTTGATACTAAAATAGATCATTTGCCTCATGAAAATTGAATAATTTACATCTCTTTATATAAGTGGAGTGTAATTCAACTATATCAAATGTAGTACTTCAGTTTTTCATGCAGTATATCCTGTTTTCCTTGCTCAAAATAGAACAAGAAAGCAGAATGTTTTGATGAGATCTTTATTCTTTTACAGGCACGAAATAGACTTAATTTCTGTTGGAAATGATGAAGCAGCAACTGCTTTACCCCTGCGAGATCTGACGTCAGGAACTCCTTTTCTATCGAACCCACGCGGATTGGGGCGTTCTGGTGAGATAATTATTTCCAACTCAAAGACAGCCTCCATCTAGGTACTTTCTGATTTTAAAACCTTTATGGTTTGCAATGTTCAGCATTTTTGCTGCTTAATTATACACCCAAAGTTGTGAGGATTTGTTTAAACATTTAAAATAAATTTTCCAGTTTTTGTTCTTTAGCCAATTATTTTGCTTAAAATTCCTTAGGATATTTTTATTCACAACCTTGTTTTAAAAAATATTGTAAAAGGTCGCATGTTGAATAGATGTTTTTTTCATTTCCTTTGCTCCTTGTCGGCATCAATTTTAGAAAATCTGTTCATTACAGTAGAAAGAAAAAACAGTGGAAAAATCCCATTTTTGTTCACCAAGTTTAAAAATTACCTTTAAGTCAATGCTATTGTTTTACTTGTGTTAACAACTGGGCTGGTACTGTGAACACTGGATGTACTGTATGCATTGCTTCTCACCAAATGGAGCAATTGAAGCAATATTACAAGTACACTAACCACAGCTTGCTAGAGTAAAGGATGATCTTCACCCAGCTAAAGCTTCAAACATTGAGTCAGGTTTACTGATGTTATCTTGAAAGCGATAGAAATATTGATGCTATTTAAATATAGCAGACTACCTGTTAAAACTGTTTTCAGTGAAATTGTAGAGTGGTGCAGTAAGCGATGTATAACAAGTACTTTTTGAATTTCTAGATAACGCACATTTAGTATCCAATGACAAAAGTATTTTTACATTAACCCCATTGGTAAAAGGACCTAGTGTATTTATACAGCACTTTATCACATCTTCTAGTTTAACAAAAATGTTTTCCATACTATGCATTTTTTGAACTGGTGCTTTTAACATAGACAAATAAGACAGCTGTTTAGGGTCATGCACTACAAAATTCCACCTATAGGAACAAGGAAATCTGCCAAAGATGATTAAAGGGCAGATGGAGGCCAGGATACAGAAAACTCCATGATCCTTTACAAATTAGCACCATGTTATCCTAATCCTTCACTTGAAAGGTACTCTGGACTTCAATTTGGCATATCTGATGGGTGCAGGACACGCTCTGTATCAGAGTGGCACCCTAGGTTATACTAAAGTATTATTTTGATATTTAAATCTGCATCCTTGCTACCTAGAGAAATGAATTCAATTCTAAATGAATGCAATCGTATTTAGAGGCAAACTTAAAAAAAAGAAGATAAATAAGTATTTCTTTTATTAGTAATTGTTTTAGGGTATGATGTGGTGCATTAAGTCAGCAAGTAAGGATATTTTACCTTAAGACATGGACCCTCTTACTCAGTTTAGATTGAGAGTTTCCTATTTGTTAGATGTATTTCTCCAAGGTGAATGTTTGATAGTTCCTCATGTTTTTGTTCTTGCAGTGAGCATGTTGTTCTGCCATTGTTTAAAATCTTCTGGATTTAAAATGAACCGATAGAGATCCTTACCATTATGCATTATATAATCTGGAGAATTTAAAGTAAACTGTTTATCTCTTAGCATTGAAGCACCATGCTCCATTAACTGTGAACGCCTGCACCCTAGTTATCTGAAGCTCTCCTTAGTGTGGAAAAAGGAAGAGAACTTCAGGAAACTATTTATGAAACTAATTGAAAAGTTTACTTAAAAAGATAAAGAATTAGATGTATAGCAGATGGTACTTTGTTAAAATATCTTTCAGTGAAGTGGTAATATTATGTTTTGCAATGTTCCCATCAGATCATTATTGATTAAATATTATTATATTTATCCAGTTAATTTTCCTGGCAAGAAGTGTGCACTTGCAGGCACCAGAGGAGGTGGAGAGAAAAAAAATAAGTCTGGCGCATCAGGTAGTACTAATGCAAGCACCTCTGAAACTTCACAAGGCAGAAGAAGATCGATGCGCATCAGCAAAGCAGAAAACTTGGACAAATCTGCCAGCTCATCTCAGAGGGCTCAGTCAAGCTCGGGTGCATCCATTTCAAAAGTATCTATGGAATGTGCACAAACTCCACCTAAAAAGGCAGGAAAGCAAAAGACCAAGAGGAAATTAGAGAATGAACAAAGTAAAATTCCTTCTGATAAAAAGAAAACCAGAGTTACCCGTAGTTCCTACAAGAAATCTGATTCTAGCAGTTCCGACCCAAATGATAGTCCATTTGTCAGTGAAACTGAGCCTCAACCTCCTACACCTCTCTCCAATGAAAAGCAGTTGACAAATTTAGATAATAGTAGTCCAAGCCATTTATCAGCTAATGGCTGTAGTGAAACCGTTATTTCAATAGAAAAAGATAAAGAGGAAGAAGTTATTGAAAAAGAGCATAGTCATGTTGAGAATACAAACCCATCTGTTGAGGAAGAGGACTGTAAACCAATTACTGACCCAATTAATAGTGAAGACTCAGGAAATTCAAATCTTCCTCCATCTACTGAAGATGAAAATTTTATGGAACTTAACTCAGGAAATGCAACAGGACATGCTGACAAAGAAATGGTTAAAATGGAACAGCATCATTTGAAAGATGAAATGTATTCTCTCAGTGCAGATGTGCCCTGTGCCAGTCTATCTAATAGTGATCAAGCTATTGGTCCCACAAGATATCCTGAAAGTCCCTCAAATAAAGGTTGTGACGAGGTAGAAAATAAGGCACCAGCAGAAGATCAATATTCTGAGCAATATAAAGAGGCAGAATTTACAGAGAACATGGGAAGTCCTGAACAAGTACCTTCATGTTGGGGTGTTACTGAAAAGCAATCAACTGCTGAAAGTACAGGAATACATGATGATGATACCCTCTCTGAGAGAAAAATGTCATTGGATAGTATTGATGCTGAGTATCCTAATAGAGCCGAACCTGCAGAGGTTAAGGAAATTCCAGGTGAGGGAGACCGTACATCAGGCTATAAAAGTGATATTAGTAAAGAGTTATCAGTTGAAGTTCCTGGAAGAATTGCAGTAAATAGTGGCCTGATGAATGAAATGTCTTTGGAGAATATCAAACCAGAGCAGCTGAAAAACATGGAAACTCCGGAAATTTTAGGTGCTGAGAAGGAATCTGATTGTAGAAGTATTAGCCAGCAGTATGCTGAGGCACCTGGAACATACATGGAAGAGGACAGCCTGAAGCATGAATTGACCTCAGAGCATCTAAAGCTGGAGCAGTTTGACATGGGTTCAATGAAAGCTTTAAATGCATCGGAACACATGTCTGATAGTAAAATAGGTATTGGTCAGCAGTTATCAATCGAAAACCATAAAGAGATTATGGAGAATATTAGCTCTAAGTCCGAACTGGGCCCCGGGAGTATTGGACCTCAAGATGAGATGGAGCTGGGTGGAGTTTTAAACAATCTTAATCAAGCATCTGATCCTAAAAGTGGCTTTGATCAGCAGTCATCTGATGAAAGTCCTGGAAAAGCAGTGGAGAGTGAATGTCTAAAAATCGAAACCTCTTCAGAAATACTGAGCTATGTTCAAATAACTACGGAGGCACATGAAGATAAAGCTAAAACTGAATTGTTTATTGATAGGACCTGCAGTAGTGGTCCTGAGGACTTTAATGTGGATAACAATGAGGTAGTGGCTATGGAATGTGATTCACCTATCAATGACCACCAAATGCCTGAAACCGAACCAGAATCTGAAAAAAAACTCAAAAGAAAGTGAAGTAAATTCTTCTTTATCCCTCGGTTCAAGTTATGAGCAACTGCTGCCAAATTCTTCTGTTGAAACTATCAATAAGGAAGGACCTCCTGAGAATGAACGTGAGAAAAAGTCGGAACAGAAAGAAAAAGACGTTCCACGTCGCAAATCTAGATTCCACGCAGCATCCACAACTTGGTCTCCAGAAAGGGAAAGAAAACGTGAACCTAAGAGATCTAGATCAAAGTCACAGGGAAGATCCATGCCCGCAGCTCAAGGAAGGTCCATGCCCATGCCTGAAGGAAGATCTGGGTCACGGGGGAGATCTGGCTCCAAGTCGAGGGCAAGGTCCCGGTCACGCTCCAGGTCACGGGGAAGGTCACGCTCCCGGTCGCGGGGACGGTCTCGGTCCCGGGGACGGTCTCGGTCCCGATCACGGGGAAGATCAAGATCTAGGTCTAGAACGCAGGGAAGATCCAGGTCACGGTCACTGGGAAGGTCCAGATCCAGGGGTAGGTCCAGGTCCCGGTCATGGGGGAAAGACCATCATAGTCACTCGGACAGACCTGCACATGAACGAATTCGTTCATGGGGGGATGATGGTGACCGAAACATCCAGACATCTCCATCTTGCAGGAAAAGATCCAGGTCTCTAAGTAAAGAGAGAGGCAAGGAAGAACCTCCAAGTGAAAGTGGGAAGAGGGAAGCTGAAGCAGACAGGGGAAGAAAAGGTAGGCAGCGTTCTAGATCGAGGTCTAGGTCCAGAAAGAGGTATTATTCTGGAGACAAAGAGGATAAGCCCGGTTTTTCTCCAGGCAGAAGAGACAGAAATGTGGATGACAGCTGGAGAAGTGCTCGAGGAAAGGATAGATTCAGAATGAATGATTGGGATAGACCGAGGGGGTTTGACAGATTCAGAAAAGATAATAGGAATAGGGAATTTCAGCAAATGTCCAGATACCCAAATGAGCAGTTAGCTGGGGATACAAATGAGTATTTAGATGACAGGAACCCTGAATGGATAATGGAACAAATGCAGCCATCATCTGATGTTCGTATGAGAGAAAATGAATACAGGAATGATGCCAAGTGGGAAGAAAATAGATATGAAAGGGATGATTCTTGGACGAATAGGAACTTTGTCCCTGGCTGGAAGCGTGGTCGTGGACGTTTTCGGGGAGGACCATTTCGTGGTGACCAAAGTGAAATTCCATGGCAAAACCGAAGGTCAAATTTCTCAGGCGAGCAGAATAATTCGGGAAAATACCAAGGGACTGGACCGCGCAGGTATAATGACCATCAACCCAACAGATGGAGAGGTGACTCAAATCCATCTTCTGATGTCCGTGACCGTTCTGGATGGTCTTCTTTCTCTAGTTGGAATGCGAGGAAAACTCTGCCAGCAGATGTCCAAAATTATTATGCAAATAGGGGAAGGCAGGCTTCAGGCACACAGTCAAGCTGGCAGGGTTCAGAGGAGGAACAGTACCAGAGTTCATCAGAGCAAGGTTTGTATTTTTGCTCTCACTTCCTTTCATAAAAATGTTTTAGAGGACTTTTTTATGAAAACCTATGTGATAATGCTTGATGTTGTAATGGGTGAATGGTCATTGAAGGATATTCTTAAAAATGTAAATGCTAGAAATATTCAGTCCATATTTCCAGAGTGTTGTGTTTTATTTAGGATTTCCAGCATTTGTTTACAACTATGCCTAAGTAAAAATACTCTATATGACATTTTGGGAATACTAACCTGCTGAATATTTCCAGCACTTTTTTAATTACAAGGAGAAAAAGAGAATTGAAATCCAGTAATTTGCTTTTGTAAACAGCAATAGCTTTTTATTAGATGGTGGATTGCCTATTTTTAATTCCTGACTCTGAATTACTAGTGAAATTGAAATATGCAAGCCATTCAATCAAGGAATGGATTCCAAGTTTATAAAACCCTCACTAGCAAAACAGAAGATTGCTAACCTTAGTAGCTAAATACCACCTGAATTACTTTAAAGAAAGGAATGCCTGTCTCATGATCACTAAAATGGCTTAATTTCATGGATTCCATTCCTTTTGGGCTGTCAAAGAGCTACAGATCAAAATTCAAATTAAAATATCATAAAATCTTGAAGTGCCTAGACAAAGTAGATAAAGAGAAACTGTTTCTGTTGCTCACGGATTAAGAACCAGGAAACATAAATGAACCAAAACTGACGTGAGGGAAAACTTGTAAACATCAGGTGATGTGGGTTGGGAATGCACTGCCACAGGATTAGTGGAAGCAAATTCAACTGTAGCATTCAGAATGGAACAGGATGAGTATTTGAAAGAACAGAAATAGCAAGGCTATGGGAAGGGAGTGAGGACTAGCCAGATTGCTCATACCCAAAAAAACTAAATGCTCTTCACCCATGTTGTAACCTTTGATTTTGTAATCATTAAGTTATACAAAGGCAGAGCTATTTCCAGAGTGTAATTTCTGAATTTTATAATTTGTTTGGGGTAGTTTTTCTTTCCAAGGCCAGTCATACTGTTGATTTTGGGGCTGCAATGGATCTGTCATGCCTGGGACAACACACGCTAGATGGGCCAAATGGCCTCCTGTTCTGTGATTGTGTGAAAACGTCATTCACTCCGTACTCACCAAGCATGAAGGGAGCCAATACAAAAATAATTAGCTGATAATACATTAGAACATTTAGGGTTTGAATTAAAAAGGTGCCCAGATTGATCGGATGATAGTTATAGAAAGAGCAATTGAGCAACAACTTGAATATATATGACATTTTATCATATTAAAGATGTCACAAGGCACTATACACCTGTACATCCAATGGTGCTATGTTGTAAATTTTTACCAGAGGCATTCTGATCAATTCCTTTGTTGTGATAAATGAGGCATTTGCTTTAATATACAAAGTCTACTAGCACTTTCAAGTACATTGCATAAACCCTGGGACAGCGTGAACTGCAATCCTCACTCTTAAATCACTAGATGATTTTCCTGTGTTTCCTTCCAAGATTCAAAACCTCTGTGGAACTCCAGGTGTTAATATAACGCACCACCCTGTGTGCCAGGTCATCTAGTTTCAGACAGTCTCTGAGTGAGAGTTTTGAGATGGGAAGCCTTTAGTTGACTTGAGGGCTCGGCTGTTTCATTTATCTCTACTGCAGTTGTATGGTCTGCATTTTCTGTCTTAATGTTTCATACTTGCAATAGCCAGGATTTCACTTTTCTTTTGATTGCAAATAATCCAAAATGTAGATGTGCACATCTTTAACATAGGATATTGTTAGTGTACTAAGTTACTGCAGAATGTGTTAAGAGTATCAGACCAAAGTTCTCGGATTAAACTTATCAATAAAATTTTATGGAATTCCTCAAAGCTCATATCAGGAAATGTTTACGCCTGTATCTCTACCTCTTTTTTTTGTCATTTAGCAGATTCATCGCAAGGGACATCAGCCTTCAGTGACCAGGCAAATCAACAAATGAATGGCTCTCAGCAACCTGTTAATATGCTGCATCAGCCTGTTTTACCACAACCACTGAATCCGCCACCCCAACCAATGAATGTCTTTCCCTATCCAATGAATGTCCATCCTCCTCTAATGCATTTCCACAATCCATATATCCACCCTCCTCCTCCATTGAATGTGCATGCAGGAATGTCAGCCGTGCCACCAACTGCTGCTGGAAATCTGCCTAACAGCCCACCCCCACCACCACCTCCACCTCCACCATCCCAGTCAGTGAACTACGCAGTCCAACAGCTTGACCTGACACAACCTCAGGTAAGTTCTTGGCCAGAAAGAATATGAAAATCATGTTGCTGTGTTTGTGTTTAGCAGGGAAATGGGAAGGAAGTTCATTCTGTGCTTCCAGGAACTCTCCTGGTTGGTCATCTGAAGACTAGGTTAAATGCTCACACTGATTACAACACATTTGTTTGCACAGTTACAAAATTTTTTTCTCTGGGAAATTGGTTATTTTTCTTATGAACATATCTCCCAGGATAACTTATTCTTTTTGATATATTTTATTTCTCTACACTTAATCCAGGCTTCTGCTGTGTTCAAGGGCATTATTCTAACTTCGCAGTGCTGTTTAAGCCATCTCATTTTGTCTGGCGTCCTGTATCATAGTACCTGACTAAAATTCAAAAGTTGTTAAGGTGTAGCTGAAGCTATTTGTAGCATAGTGTTGCTGTTTGGAATAGTCCAGTCAGTGGACTAGTAACACATGGTTGGGTTAACTTCCACTGTTACAACTTTTAAATCAGGTAATTAAGATGCCCATGATGGAAAAAAAACTTTTTCAATACTGCCCTTAAAACAAGACCACTTTGTTTAGAAGATGCATAACTTATTTTACTATGTGGTTAATTCTTTATTCTATCTAAAGCAATCTATCAATGAATCTCACTTTACAGCATCTAATGGGAAATAAATATGGCCTTAACAGTGTCATCCATATCCAGAGAATTTTTTAAAAAGGTTATATTTGCCTCTAACTGGATATGAAAATTAGAAACTCTACTTCAGTTCAAGCATAGAACTTAGAACAATACAGGAACAGGCCCTTCAGTCCACGATGTCTGTGCTGACCATGATGCCAAATTAAACGAAACCTATCTACCTGCGCATTATCCGTATCCCTCCATTCCTTGCCTGTTCATGTGTCTGTCTAATTGTCTCTTAGATGTTGCTATCCTATCTGCTTCTACCACCACCCCTGGCAGCACATTCCAGGTACCCACCACGCTCTTTGTGAAAATAAAACTTGCCACGAAAATCTCTTGTAACTTTCACCCTGTCACCTAGTATTTGACATTTCCACCCTGGAGACTGTCATCAAACCCTATATAATCCTCTCATAATTTTATATACTTCTATCAGGTTGCCCCTCAGCCTCTGACTCTCCAGGGGGAAAAAATCCAGGTTTGTTCAATCTCTCCTACAGCTAACTTCAATCCATTTACTGTATATTTCCCCCTTGCATTTGACCTCCCAAAATTCATCACCTCACACTTGTGCAGATTAAACTCCATCTGCCATTTCTCTGCCCAAACTTCCAGTTTATCTATATCATGCTCTATCCTTTGACAACCTTCCTCGCAACCCACAACTCCACTGATTTTTATATCATCTGCAGACTTAAACAGAGAACTGAGCATTGATCCTTGCGAAACACCAGTGGTCACAGACCTTCAGTGAGGAAATCAAAAACCTCCGTCACTACCCTTTGTCTTTCGTGACCAAGCCAATTTTGTATTGAACTTACCACCTCACTGTGGATTCCGTGTGACTTGATCTTCTGTACCAGTCTACCAGGAGGGACCCTGTCAGATACTTCGATCTTTCGATATTAATACTTTATAGTATTTGGGATAAATAAACCATTACACTGTTTGTATTTGATTTGCAATACACTCGTAACAAGATTTTGTCTACGTGTATTCTTTAGCCATTAGTATGGGTGAAAGGCTGGCCTACAGTAAGTCTGTTGTGAAAATGAATAACTGATTTGTGGCAAAAGCTGAATTCCAGATATTAACTTACTTGTGGAATTAGTGGTACAAAATCCTTTGACTCTCGGGTACAAAAATATTTCTCACTTAAGGCATGATATGAAGTGATTTCTGAATCAGTTGCACAGTATTTTATTTTTAATTGTCATCTTCAAAGCCAGAAAGGTCCATCAGTGTTGATTAAACATTTGAGTCGTATTTAAGACTGAAGTTTAAGCTCTGTTCATCACTCAACATTGCATGCTATCTTTAAATACCGACTTCCTCCTTATCTAATAGTTCTCTGTTGCTTTGCATACTTCTGTGGTTTGTAGAGTATAACTTGCCATAAAACCAGCCAGTTCATATTTGGTCATTTTCATAATAGGAAGACAAACGTTCACCTTCTAGCAGTGCTGTTGTTATATTTCTGATGATGACATTGGCTCTACTATTTTGAGCACCTGTGATAGACCTGACAAGCTATTGAAGAATGTCCAGACTTGCTATTTTGTCAAACGTTTTCCAGAAGATAGAATCTACGCTAACTTTTGGGTGGTCACACGAACAACAGATGAATAGGCGGCTCACGTTATGTCATTTCAGATTGGATAACTTTTAACAAAAAATGGTGTCAACCAGCTGTGTACTCAGGTCTTGTGAGGATCTCTGTTCCAGAACTGATGTGTAATACATTTAACTGCATTATCAGAAGAAACCAGATATGTGGAATGCAGCTGGTGACACTAAATCACACCTGATTTAACTGCATAGTTATATTATGGGCAGCCCTAAAATGTTGGAATGAAAGTTGGCTGTGGTATATTTCTTGAGCTTTTGGCAGCTATTAAGCGACCACCAACTTGTGTTTTTCTAAAATTTATTTGCGGAAGTAAATGTTTCATTAAATACTGTAATTTTGCTTAAATGTTTGGTTTTATGGATAACTATAAATACTTCATATTTTGCTTCACTTTTATTTTAGATCATACCTCCTCCCTGTAATGCTCCTGAGGTGGATTTGCAGACCAGTGCTGCTAGTGTACCCATTCCAGCTGGAGGTTCAGGCAAGGCAGTGCCTGTTTCACTTCCTGTAGATGTTTCTTCTTCTGCCTTTCAGTCTGTCCAACAGGTCTTTGCAACTCTTTCAACTCCAAAGACTACAGTAGAAAAAGAGAGCCTGAAGGAAGAATTTGAAATGGAAAAGCCCAAAAAGGACAAGGCAAGTCAAGAAGAATCAGTGAATTAATTACATTTATTGAATTACGTATCTTCACATCAGAAATCAGGAGGAGGCAATTCAGCCTGTCACGTCTATCCATCTAATCTTAGGTTTTAATCATTTTAAAGCTTTTGAACCTGTGGATTAAATAATGGTGCATATGGTTATGTAAGGCAATTTTATTGTTCCTTGATCCACATTAGTTTAATGCTGCCAACCGTTGTTGATTTTGTTAATGTTTTTAAGCCTTGTTCTGGGTTTGGGGTGATACCTTGATTGAAGCTGGTTAATACAGAACATACAACATTTTTTTTCCAATACATAGAAATGTACTATTCAGGAAAGAGCCGTAGAAGAGGTAAAACTAGCCATCAAGCCTTATTACCAGAAGAAGGACATTACCAAGGACGAATACAAAGAAATTGTCCGCAAGGCAGTGGATAAGGTAAAATTTTGAAGTGCATTTTAACTGTACTGTGATTATTTATGGTGGCTGAAGAAAAATCAGAACAGAATACTTTGCAGAGTACTGTGCACCTTGGATTTCCACATTTGGTTACTTTTGTTTAATTATCAGGTTTTTTTTTAGGTTGCTAGTCAGTAAGCCAGAGAGGAATAAGTAAGTGTAAATTATCAATCACATATAAAATTGTCCTTCCATTAGATTATATTAGTTCTTGGTATTTGGCCTAAAATTACATCAATATTAGGGCAATTTCTAAAGAGTATAATAATTGTACTATTGAGATTAAAAATATTGATTAAAACAAGGACTGTCACAAGTAAAGACTGCAACATGTTGGGATATACAGAAGGAATTTATTGTTATATATTTGATAAAAGGTCTAGATAAGAGCTTTAAAGTGTTACAGAAATTGGCATTGTACCTTCAGTAGAGGCTGGTGGATGGAAAACAGAACATTTAATGGACTTAAATTCACAAAATGTCAATTGTTGCATGTGCTGAGAAGTGTTGTAAATAGTCAAATATGTTTCCATAAGACATAAGAGAATTAGGCCATTTGGCACACATTATCTGCTCCGCCATTCGATCATGGCTGATTTATTTTTCCCTCTCGATCCCATTCTCCTGCCTTCACCCCGTAACCTCTGACGCCCTTACTAATCAAGAACCTATCAACCTTTGCTTTAAATATACCCAATGACTTGGCCTCCACAGCCATCTGTGGCAATGAATTCCACAGACTCACCACCCTCTGGCTAAAGAAATTCCTCCTCTTCTCTGTTCTAAAGGGACGTCCATTTATTCTGAGGCTGTGCCCTCTGGTCCTAGACTCTCCCACTACTGGAAACATCCTCTCCACATCCACTCTATCCAGGCCTTTCAATACTCAGTAGGTTTCAATGAGATTTCCTCCCCGTTCTTCTAAACTCCAGTGAGTACAGGCCCAGAGCCATCAAATGGTCCTCGTACATTAACCCTTTTGTCGCTGGGATCATTCTTGTAAACCACCTTTGGACCCTCTCCAATGCCAGCACATCCATCCTTAGATATGGGGCACAAAACTGCTCACAATACTACAAATGTGGTCTGACCAATACCTTATATAGCCACAGCATTGAATCCGTGCTTTTATATTCTAGTCCTCTCGAAATGAATGCTAACATTGCATTTGCCTTCCTTGCTATTGACTCAATCTGCAAGTTAACCGTTAGGAATCCTGCAGTAGAACTGCCAAGTCCCTTTGCACCTCCAATTTCTGAATTTTCTCCCCATTTAGAAAATAGTCTGTCTTTTATTCCTTCTACCAAAGTGCGTGACCATACGTTTTCCTATGCTGTATTCCATCAGCCACTTCTTTGCCTAAGTCCTTCTGCAGACTTCCTGCTTCCTCAACACCACTTGCCCCTCCACCTATCTTTGTATCATCTGCAAATTTGGCCACAAAGCCATCATTTCCATCATCCAGATCTTTAACATATAATGAGAAAAGTAGTGGACTCAACACCGACCCCTGAGGAACACCACTAGTCGCCGGCAGCCAACCAGAAAAGGCCCCCTTTATTCCCACTCTTTACCTTCTACCAGTCAGCCAATCTTCTATCCGTGCTAGTATCTTTCCTGTAATACCATGGGCTCCTATCTTGTTTAGCAGCCTCACGTGCGGCACCCTAAAGGCCTTCTGAAAATCCAAGTTAACAACATCCACAGACTTTCCTTTGTCTATCCTGCATTTACTTCCTCAGAATTCCAACAGATTTGTCAGGCAAGTGCTCTCCTTAAGGAAACCATGCTGACTTCAGCCTATTTTATGTGCTTCCAAGTACCCCGAAACCTCATCCTTAATAATGGACTCCAACATCTTACCAACCACTGAAGTCAGGCTAACTGGCCTATAATTTCCTGCCTCATTCCTCCCTCCCTTCTTAAAGAGTGGAGTGATGTTTATGATTTTTCCAATCTCTAGAACTATTCCTGAATCTAGTGAT
This sequence comes from Pristis pectinata, assembly GCF_009764475.1. Classification (NCBI taxonomy): domain Eukaryota; kingdom Metazoa; phylum Chordata; class Chondrichthyes; order Rhinopristiformes; family Pristidae; genus Pristis; species Pristis pectinata. The sequence continues at coordinate 37,605,241 of NC_067419.1, read as the reverse complement.
TCTTGAAAGATCACTACTAATGCCACCAGAGCCCTGCGGTATAGTTTATCCGGTCCAGGTGACTTATCCACCTTCAAACCTTTCAGCTTCCCAAGCACCTTCTCCTTAGTTATAGCAACTACACTCACTTTTGCCACCTGACTCTCTTGAATTTCTGGCATGTTTTTGGTGTCTTCCACAGTGAAAACTGACGCAAAATACTTATTCAGTTCATCTGCCATTTCTTTGTTCCCCATCACTACTTCTCCAGCATCATTTTCCAGTAGTCTGATGTCCACTCTTGCCTCTCTTATACCCTTTATATATCCGAATAAACTTCTTGTATCCTCTTTTATCTTATTGGCTAGCTTACATTTATATTTCATCTTTTCTCCCCTTATTGCTTTTTTGTCTTCTGTTGGTTTTTAAAAGCTTCCCACTAATTTTTGCAATATTGTATGCCCTCGCTTTTGCTTTTATGCTGTCTTTGACTTCCCTTGTCAGCCACTGTTGCCTCATCCTCCCTTTAGAATGTTTCTTCGTCTTTGGGATGGAATGATCCTGTGTCTTCTGAATTACTCCCAGAAACTCCTGCCATTGCTGTACCACCGTCATCCCTGCTAGGGTCCCCTTCCAATCAACTTTGGCCAGCTCCTCTCTCATGTCTCTGTAGTTACCTTTACTCAACTGTAATACCAATACATTCTCTTCTAGTTTCTCCCTCTCAAACTGCAGGGCGAATTCTATCTTATTAGCTCTTAAGAGTTCCCTTACCTTAAGCTCCCTAATCAGATCTGGTTCATTGCACAACACCAAATCCAGAATTGCCTTTTCCCTGGTGGGCTCAACTACAAGCTGCTCTTAAAAAGCCATTTTGTAGGCATTCTACAAATTCCTTCTCTTGGAATCCGGTGCTATCCTGATTTTCCCAGTTTACTTGCATATTGAAGTCCCCCATGACCACTGTAACATTGCCTCTCTTGCATGCCTTTTCTATCTCCTGTTGTACCCCTCATCCTGGCTACTATTTGGAGGCCTGTATACAGTTCCCATCAGGGTCTTTTTACCCTTGCAGTTTCTTAACTCTACCCGCAAGGATTCTACATCTTCTGATCCAATGTCACTTCTTGCTAAGGATTTCATTTCATATTTTACCAACAGAGCCACCCCAACGCCTCTGCCCACCTGCCTGTCTTTTCGATAGGATGTGTATCCTTGGATGTTTAGCTTCCAGCTGTGATCTTCTTCCAGCCATGACTCTGTGATGCCCACAATGTCGAACCAGCTAATTTCTAACTGCGCTATAAGCTCATCTACCTTATTTCATATACTGTGTGCATTCAAATATAACAGCTTCAGTCCTGTATTCACCACCCTTCTCAAATTTGTCTCCATGTTGCCTGAAGTTAAATTCTTATCCCTTTCTAAATCTTCTGTCTTATTCTTTATTCTGGAGACTTCAGTAACCTCTCCTGCGCTCTCCTTCCCTTTTGATTTATCCATACTTTTCCAATCTGTTGAACCCACCCCCCTACTATTTAGTGCTTTGGACAATGCTTTTGACAGGATTTGGTTCAGGATAAATAGTAAAATTTGTAGAACTCGGGTTATGTGGCACTGCAGAACTTGCAGAGCATTGCAGGAAACGTGCAGGAGGACATCAATGGGTTAGGAACCATGCTTTTGTATTAAAAGTATACTAAAGATGAATGTGGATCTGCACAATTGATAAAAGAAAGTGGAGATATCTCATAACCAGCATAGTGATGACATTACTGGACAAGTAGTCCAGGGGCTTGAATTAATGAAGTGGATTCAAGTTTAAATCCACCAAAACATCTGGAGAATTTAAATTTAATAATTAACTAAATAAATCTGGAATGGTAATGATGAAATTATTGGAATACTTACCAAAAAAAGTTTGATTTCCTAATGCTTCTTAGGGAGTGAAGTGGTTATCCTTATTTGGTATTCAGACCCACTAATGCGGTTAACTTTTAACTGCATTCTGAAATGGCTTTGAAAACCTTGCAATTCAAATGGAGCTTGGAACAAGTGCTTGCTATTAGCACTGATACATAGAAATGAATGAAAGATGATATTCCAATCTATTTGCTACTCTCAGCAGATGAACCAGTCTGTCCCTTGTCTGATCAATGGCAAGTAACATGTGTGCCACAGAAGTCTAAGCAACAATTATCTCCAGCTAGAGATATTTGATGGGATTTCTATCACTGAGCCTCCCACCATTAACATCCTTCAGGGGAGAGCAGCTCAGAGGCTGGGCATCCTGCAGCGAATGACTTGCCTCCTGACACCCCGCCATCGACAAGCGACAAATGAAGTGCGTTATGGAATGCTTTCCACTTGCCTGGACAAATGCAGCTCTAACAACTCTGAAGAAGCTTGACATCATTCCAGAAAAAAGCAACCTGTTTGATTGGTACCCCATCCGCCACCCTAAACATTTGTTGCGTATGCCACCCGTGCACAGTACAGTGACTAACCTAGTTTACTCCAACAGCATCTCCCAAACCCATGACCTTTAACACCAAGAATGTCTAGGGTTTCAGACACGTGGAAACACTGTCAAATTGAAAATTGACATTTCCATTGCTGAATCTGAATCCTGGAACAAACTTCGTAACAACACTGTGGCAGTAACTTCACGTATGGACTACATGAATTCAAAAAGGTGGCTCACGGCAATGGGCAATAAATACTGAACTCTCCACTGCCACCAGGGTCCCAAGCATGAATTAATAAGATTTCAGCTTCATGAGCAACAGGTCATGGCTGAGCCATGGTAGTTAAGTAAAATCATCCATAGTTTTAGTATGAAATTTCTGGTTTTGCCCAGGTCCTTTAAAATGAAAAATAATTTTACTTTGAACAATTGAACAGGAAACTGTATAGCACAGATTTAGGATATTTACTAAAAGCATACAGGAGGTTAAAATTATTTTCATGCAAATACGGAGTATGTGACAATCTATTTTCATGTCAGTATTAAGGGAGAAGGTTAAACAACAGGAAAAATAGTAAAAGATGCCAGAATGAACAGGAAATGGTAGTGGGGAGATGGTTGGTTTGCCCTCTATTCATGAAATAAATGCAGCAAGGTATCTCAGATTCAAATATTACAAAACAGATTGGAAACAGTTAGCCACCACCTGACATGAGATAACAAGGCAAAGAACATTTTGAATGAAGCCTCAAATGAATAAAGGAACTGGATGGGAAGAAAATATCAATAAAAATAAATGATTTCATCTGATTTCAGCCTCCAAAGAAGAAGAGCTAGTGGCAAACACTGTAAAGGAAATTCTGCAACTCATTTACACAAACTCATCAAACAGAAGTGTTTCCACACTTTCCCCCCCCCCCCCCATATTGTGTGTTGTGTGGATAATTGTTTGTGACCTTCATTTTTACTCCATCCTGCCCTCCTTATTCTCCACCCCCACCTAACTGCCCCCTGGCCTCGCACACACCCACAACAAATTTTTGGATTCTCCCATCTTTGTGAAATATTTGATACCACAGGTTTTTTTAGGTTGGTGATAGGTAGGCAGCAATTGTTTGGTACTGAAGGAAATTTTGCATTAAATGGGGAGTACAGAAAGTCCCAAATCTGTGCCCTACTCTTTCCCCAACTTCATTGTTTCAGACTCAAATTGGGGAGGGAATTGTGATCCCTCAGTGAGGGGTGGGTTTCAACTTGTACTTCCTTCCACATTGATCACCTGTTCATGCTGAAAACTTGTTGATCCTTGCTGACCTAAATTTCCCTACCTCAATATTCTTTTTAACCTAGTGTCTAATTTTTGTAGGTGTGCGCTAACTTTATCAGGCAGAGACCTAGTCACGTGAAGTTCGTGTCCCTTTTCTCCTACCCCTCAACTGCCTCATTTCTCCCTCCGCACATTTAGTCCCCCTCAACCTTCTTTACCTTCCCTTCACCTGGCCCACCATCTGACCATCTCACCCCAAACCAGTCACCCTTCCCTCCCCCTCGCCTCCCAGCTCCTTGCTCTCGACACCCTTTAGCTACCTTCTGATTCCATCTGTTTCCTTGCCTGACTCCCTCTACTGCTTCCAACTTCAGTCTTTTATTTATTTTAATGTTCATGATCTTTTATATAATCATCCTTTACCTTTAAATTTTGCTTTACAAGTAGAAATTCTAACCCGAAAATTACTCATCAAATCAGATGGTATTTTTGAGAGTTTTATTGGTCTTTTTATATTGCATTCATCAAACTGAATAAACTATTTCAGATTTTAAACTGTCCAACTTAAAAGCAAAATTATGGTACAGCTTCTACCTTTCATACTTGCACTTCATAACTGCACATTTATTACATTGATCCACTGAAATATGTCTGTTTATTTCTAAGGTTTGCCATAGCAAGAGTGGTGAAGTAATCCCAGGAAAAGTAGCGAACTTGGTAAAAGCATACGTAGAGAAATATAAACATGCAAGGAAAGGGAACCCAAAGCAAAATCCTGAAGAATGCAGTATCATTGGGAACAAATCTTTTTAAATGATATAAAGATATAGCAGATTAATTACCAGTGTTAAAATGAACCCAAAATAGAATGATGAGTAGGAAATTTGTTTTCCATTGGTTCATATAATTTTTTCCTACAGAGATTGTTTTTTTTTTAAATGGAAGCATTTGGGACACCACAATAACATGAAATGAAAAGCATGCTGTTGTTAGTTATATGGAGTTGCAAAGATAATATGATCTGTCCTGGCCCCTCCTGCGGGCTGTCAGTAGATCAGCTGTATAAATGTGATATTTGTTTAGATGATTTCCTAATGTATCAAATTATCTCTTACTGATTTTTTTTGTTAACTCTAGTTAGTGTTTTTGTAAACAGTTTGTATGCTGTACAAATGCCTCCAGGTTTAACTGGAAGGATCTGGATCATGTAGTTGCACTAAAGACTGGCAACTGAGGCTGATCAGCTATTTTAGTGCATTTAGGATCTCAACAAAAATGATTGCTTAATTCTGCTAGGACTGTTGCTCAGTGGGAAAATGTTTGATAAAAGATTTGATTCTATAGTTTCATTTTTGAAAAAAGCAGAAAAGAATGGTTCAGAATGTGATAGGAGTATTCTGTAATACTTAACCTACACACCGAAATAAATTTTCTGCTGCTTGTCAAAACAGTTTCTGGGTCTTGATGAACATGTATATGGGTTTACGTTTGTTGAAGATCAGATGAGAAATTTGTATTTCTACTCCAAAAGTGGAATCCTTTGTAAAAGTATTTTTGTTTGATGTCCTGGTGATGGCATTATAGTAGTACATTCCATTAGGTGCTGACGTTGTTCTGTTATCTTTAAACACAATAAATTAGTATGGCAATAGATAATTTAAATACCAGGGAGGATCTTGTAAATGCCTATATAACTTAAATATCGAATGAAGCTCAATTTTTTTGGTATTATCAAAGGCTTGAGTTCTGTATTTCTAACAGCTTCCAAAACACTATTGCCAGCAGTGCTTCGTCATATTTTTTATATTATCGCTAACAATCATATCACCTGCCTGCTAGTTATTATTTAATGGAATTTTGTAATAGAACATCAAACCAAGTTGTTGCCGCCCTTCTCTTTTCCAGTCATTGGGTTTTTGAATGTTCCTGCAGTGGGATTTCCTCTTAATCCATTTGGTTATATTGCAAAGAACCTTGACGCTTTTAACGATGGAACATACTTTCATTTTTGAGAAGAAGGCTAGCACATTTTATGTTGGAAATAAATCCAGTTTACTGAAAAGACTCATACTTAGAGCAAAAATGTACTAATGAAAGGAATAAGTGTGAGAAATTCATTAATTCCAGGAAGATAAGGTTAATAAATTTTAATGTGGTTCAATAATATTGAAAGTGCCATATTAACATGTACTTAAACAGTGGAATAATCCTGAAAGTTAAATGTGTACATCCAAAGTTGCTTACCATTTTAACTATCGCATGTTCTTCATTAATATTCATAGGCTATCTATACAGGGCAGAAAAACATTTGAACAGATTCTTAGAAAATAAGTGTTTGGACTCCAAATACAACTGACGCTCCTCAAGTCTCCAAACTTCCAGTGTTGCTTTTGTAAAAATCCCTTAACAAAACTGTTTATTCTCAGTGGGCTTTGAATATATTTATATTTCTTGTGACCCTGGTATTGGTCTCTTTAGCTGAATGATTCAATAAGAGATGGGGCCTTTTAATTTTCCTTGAATGGAAGAGAAACAAGGCCTCTTGTATTGAGGAGACTGTTGGTCGTAATTTAAAATTACAGAACACTGTGGTTCGTTGTCCTATTGGATGAGGGCCAGCTTTGCATCCAGTTCTCAAAGCATGCGTCCTTAATCTACATATCTAAAATGTATCTCTCTGGCAAGAAAATTAAATCAATTACTGAACCCTAATGTGTATTACATCTTGGGACTAATGGACAATCATCATTCCAGGATGCTTATTCTCCTCTCTGGTGCCCAGCAAATGGTCAAAATATACTTCAATAATGGGAGTAGGGTAATGGATAGGGCAGGGCAAGTGTAATTTTGCCACTAAGTACATTTTGGCATAGTATTTGACCATTGGATCCTGTTCTTATGCAAAATTTCCAACAGGGTTATCAGATAAGAATCATGTATTCTTTCCCCGTGCCCCCCCCCCCCCCAAAACCCCTGCCTGTGTAATTAAGGTGTGCTAGGACCAGTTGTTCACTTTGCTGCCATTGTAATTGAGATCAGATTGTCAACAATAGCCAGAAATTAATCTGGGCCCTCTGGTTTGGCGGCTCAACCTCACACCTTTTACTAACTGGTCCACTAGGGAAGGATGCCAGTTCCCACGTTAAGCAGGATTAGCATTTGCAAGTCATTGGCACAGTTCACCTCTGTAGGATTCAGTATTATTAATTATCTGCAAGTGATTGTTGTGCATTTTGGAATCTCAAAATGTAATTGCCTGGTACCAAAGGATGCTTGAGTTTACCTTTGTAGCTAGTTTAGAGAAAGAAGTGGTTTCTTGTGAACCTGTTGTTAAATTATGTTTATTGAGCCAGAATTTTAAATTAGACTAATCAGGATAAATCTTTAAATGTATTTCAGTGTCTCAATAGGCAAGACAGTTTTGTAACTATAAAATCAGAAATATTGATGACATTTGCCATCGCTGATCCAAGTCATTTTGTACAATTCTTTCAGCTGGATCTAAATGGCTCTCTAGACATAACACCTTTGTACCAACAGGTGGAATCCACTGACGTGGCTTATTATTGTCTCACTGATACACAGATGATCCATTTTTGTCACTGCTAATCAAAATACATTGGTCATGCATTTACATGCATTGTGGTTTATTAGAAGTTGAATTTGCAGTCACAAGGCTGGTAATGCATTTCACGTGGGTACATCCAGGATGTTATCAAAGGCCAAGCATCTGCTTAATATTTTGAAAACTAAGTACCAGATTTTCTCAGCAGTGTATTTTTAACCTGATGGATATTGGTACTGATCAAGCTTTAGCCCCTTAGCACATCCTAATCAGATACTCCTTCATTTTTAAGTACCCTCTTTTCATACTATATGGAGTAAAATAAATTTTTCAAAAGCTTACATTGATTTAGCTGTGAACAAAGATTTGTTGACTCTGGCATGGTGATTTGAGTTTCTTTTCAGTATGGTAGATTGGTGCAGGTATTTCAGTCTCCTGGATTGCTCAAATTAATGTATTTTACCTATTTTGTAAAATAGTTCTGTTGTGTGATGTACATAGTTTAAACTAATAAAACCCTTTTGGTTTGCGTTGTAAATAATTCATTTACAAATGTTTTACTGATCCCTTCAATCTTAAGGCATTGGATTAAACAGACTAATTTCTAACCAAATGCTAAACTCCCCATACAATTGGTGAGGGTGGATAAGAGAATTATCTTTGCAGGCTTTGGCAGGTACAGTTATCTACACCACCTGTTACATATTTTGTTTTCTTAAGTTTACTATGAACTGTATTGTATTTATTTCCAAACTGAGAAGAATCTTTAAGTACCTTAACCACTGTAGTATTTGCCAGAATAGTACAGAAAAACAAGATGCTAATAGGGGAACCTCTGTGTTCATACAACAAAGCATTAGATAGTTTAGCAAACAACATAGAATGACATTGTCCAATATTAGGTACAGTAATACATTGCTGAAACATCAGCTTCACACAATGGGTCAAAATACCAACAGGCAAAACTAGAATTTTCACTAGTGTAGAAGGAATCAAGGATAATATTTAGCAAAATTGCAGATCAGTGTGTCGGTATTTGGATCTTCAGGCAGTTCCATGGGGTCAAGATGACTTGATTCCACTTGAATTCTGTGGGTGCTGAGGTGACAGATGACTCAGCCAGGATAGTGTGATGCCCTCATTTTGTTTTTTATGCTATGCTTCTGTGCTTTCCCAATGCATGAACTCTCAGTTCTTAATGCCATCCCAAGTGATCCTCTGTTTTGAGTGGGGATGTTAATTCAAAGGTTCCTTTTTCCATTTCCTGCTATAACAGAGCTTTAAGTGTTTGTTTCAGGGGCCTCATGTCTGGCATGCAGCTATGTGGCCTGCTCATCAGGGCTGATTACGTCTCACCGATTAGGGTCTTAATGCTGGTGATGTTGGTCTGGGAGAGGACATTGAATTGTTCATCTTGCCAGTGGATTGGAGAATTTTGCAGCCTTAGGTGGAGCTCTGCAGTGATTTGAGTTGTGTGCTATGGTTAGTCCTTACCTCACGTGCAAAAGCTGGATTAGAGTTTGTATTTGAACCAGACAAGTGCAATAACTGGTAGGAAAACATTAAAAAGAAACTGAAGCACACAGTTGGTTGACAAGATAATTTATCTATTTCCCTTGACGTAGTATAGGGAGCAGATTCATTAATAAAAAAACAAAAAATGATGTATTCATGACTGAGCCTTATTTGATTGTACAAGTTCAAATAGAAGGCAAAATATTTAGGAAGGATACTTATTACTTGAAAGGGAAGTCTAAATGTGAACAAAATGATTTCAGCATACAAATATACCAATAACAAAGTTGACCCAGATTAATAAGGCCTTACTCTAGTGCTTGGGTTGCTTTTTTTTTCCCCCAAGAGGTATAGAATTGGATAGTGAAGTCATACTAAACTTGTCTCAAAGCTTATTACGGTCCTGTGTACAGTTCTGGCCATTTGAAACAGGCACTGGACTGGGTATGGAGTTTGTTTACAAGGTTAATACTAAAAATGCAAGGGATTATGTTATTGAGAAAGCATGAAAAAAGTATATTCTTTCAGGGCAATCCAATTGAAGTCTCTACATAATTTAAGCTTTGATTGAATGTATAGACAGTCTATCCAAAAGCCATCAATATAATGGGTTGCAGAGTAGTAGGGAATAAGAAACTTTAGTCAACATTTGCTGAGATTATGAAACTTGCTATCTTAGTGTTTGAAGCAAATATATAAATGCAAAATATGGGTATTTATGTAATGGCATCAGTGTCCCATTTATTGACTCAGGTATACTTAATTAGGAAAAATTGAATTCTGTGTCAACACTTGGGTTTAGTTGGAATTTAGTGGAGTCCTGAGCTCCAGCCTAGAATGCAGTAAATTGTTTGCAGACCCACATTATGAGCCATGTGTGACATTGTCATGCCTAATGCATAGCTACACATGCAAATCTAGTTAAATAGGGAAAAGTGTTTTGATATATTTACAAAAAAGTAAACTGTCAAGGCACATTCTTTGGGATAATCACTTCTATTGGGGGATGATACAAACAGCAATAGCTGATTGATGGTTAAGCGCTTTGGAACTTTGAAGAGTTCAAAACTGCAGGACAAGCAGAAAGATCATTAATACATCCAATAAAGAAGCAGCTTTTTTACTCAAAAGATTGGCAAGAATATGCTAGTAAGACCAACAAATAACTGGAAACTTCATATCCCAAGCAGCATTGTGGATAAGGAGTGTGGATGTGCAGGGGACCTGGTCCTCTTAGTGAATGTTACATGTCAGATGATTGGCCTGATACCAAGTTATATGTCACTTGGCAATAAAATATCCTAAAACAGGATACCAGAAGAGCATAGGAGCTTCTTTTATCAGAAGCATTATTCTAGTTTTTTCCATCAGTTAAAACATTCCAAGGTAGGGTAAATCATCTCCTTTAGTTAAACGTATCATTATACTCGTCATCGGTTCCAATAATTAACTCTTTTAGACAGCTTCCAGTGCCAATTAAAATAATTCAAGCAGCAACTATATATCAGTCATAATTATGATTTTTTTTCTGGTTTCACACTTCCTATAGACTACTTGAAATAAATAAGTGAAAACATAAATGAAAGTGTCCAGTCTTTTATTTAAAACTATAAACAGTCAAAGTAATTAAAGTTATCTAATGTAAAACTGTTGTATGTCTTTACTGCACATTCTACAGACACAGCAGGAAATGGGAAAATGTTCCCTCCTTTGGATGCTAATACACCAGGCAAGAGGCAGTTATGAAAATCACATAACACACCATTCAGGACACAACCATGAACAGGTTCTGAATAGGAATGTGATATGGTACAATATTGAAGATGGAAGAACAAACACTAAAATACTGCACTATAATTGGATTGGGGGAAAAAATCATTATGAATAGTGGAGAAAATACCATGCCTGCACCTAAGGTAAATATAATACATGGAGAAAAACCTGTATAAAATTCCTTGTATTTAAATCAATTTACAAATACAAAAAATCCTGTACAAGCACCGAGCTTGTACAAAGTGATATCTTTCAGTGGGTCCAAGTTAGGGTAAACCAAAAATACCTTCAATAGTTTTTTTTTCTACAAAATGACATGAGATATATTATTCCATACTCTTTCAACCAGCAAATGAGTTCTACAAGGTGTATAATACAAAAAAATCAGTTCCACAAAACTGCTCTTGACTTTACAGCATTGGTACCATTACAGAATTATTTACAAAGAATTAAAGAACATTCATCCACTGCAGACAATATATCACAATTACTTACAATTGGCAGGAAACACAAAGTCCTATAACCTAACAATAATGCTATTATGACACCACATTGTGTTTCCAGTGATTGCAGTGGCATGAAAGTTGGTTAATTTTATTCACAAATATTTACAATTGATCATATGATAATAAATAAGTGAAAATATATTGGCTCAAGTATGAAAAAACAAGCTACTGATTTCTAAACAAGAAAGCACATCACTAGAAATAAACTGCAACCTCTCGGATGGCAGGGATTACATCCAGTGTGTCAATTTCTGTTCTATTAAACCCAGCTTAGTCACTAATTCCGAAATATAAAAATGTGCTCATAGGGGGTGCAGGGTAAAAATATTTAATGCTATTATTCTGTGTTGCTACTCTTTCAGAATTTACTATTTCCAACTTTTAAAAAAAAAATTGGTAGTGGATTCTGATCACGCAGTTGGTACTCCTATTAAAAGCTTGTCAACACTTGACTCCATTTGTGATCAATATGTTAAGCTTCATGGAAAAAAAGGATTTTTAAAAAAACTGTCCACAATGGTCATTTCTCATTAAGACTTCTTGCTTGCTTCAGAACCCTGTAAACGATATTTCAGAATACATAATATTTCAATTCACCCTTTCAGAGTTTATTTTCTGGTTGTTGTAATTGCTCTAGATGGACAAGTTCGAAAAGGCATTTGGCAAGAGTGCTGGAAGCTTCCATGTTACTAAGGGCTAGTACAGACAATTGGTTTTCATGTCTTTTTAGTAGTCTGCAGAAGAAACAAAACACAAATCAAGAGATTTTAAATATTTATATTTTGGCTAGGCTTACTCAAATATATGCAAAGTTGTTGTGCTGATCAAAAAGTGTATAATTATGCCTGCCAGAAATCCTGAATTAAACTGAACAATCATGTTGTTCTCACAGCCTTATAATTTTATTAAGCATCTCTAGGAAAAGTATCCACTGGTAAGATCCCCGTTCTAATAACAGTCAACACTCAGTTATCTGGGGGAATGAGTCCAAGGATAATGCAAAATGTTAAAACTTCAGTCTTATTGTTCATTAAAATACATAATCATGTTTCTTTTGAGAATTCTTTTACCCAGCTTCTCAAGCATTCCAATTCTTTTTTATGGTCAACACCAATTTCCATTTACCTGGCTGGATAAATATTCACAATGTGGTATGACACTCTGGGATACAGTACCGATATGTAAATAAGCTTGAAGGGTTTAATCACTGTGTTATTGCAGTTAACACATTGCTGTGTAGAAAGGCTTCTTAAACATGTTGCAGGCCTTTGAAACCTCACACGATTAGCTGCTTGTTAATCGCTCGTCCCCTGCTTTTGCAAGGAGCCATTTTCTGTCCATCCTTGCATTCATATATTGAAAATTACTGATGTAGCCTACCTACTCCATCCACAAAATTATCCAGCTTTGAAATTGGGCTGATTATACAACAATCATATTGTTCACTTTTTCAGGCTACCTGTTAATGCAAGGGGAATTAAAAAGGTGCTCAAGTGCTCTCTCATGTTGTAAATAGCCTCCCTTAAATCAGAATGTAATGAATAGATGAATGGAAAGACTAGCACAAAATCGAACGTCAGAATACTGATCTTTGTACAAAGTAGAACATATTAAATGCTGCTTTTCTTGGCCTATCCACAAACTCTAAACTACAGAGAAATAAACTGCCAGCAGCATGTTCTGCCTGGTATCCATCCTGATTGATCGTGCTTCCCAGTAACCAAATGCACACTCGTTGTACTTTACAAAGTCTCCATGGAGTTGCATCATCTTAATTAGGAAATTCATTCAATAATGTGTCCCAGATAGTCCTCAAGCTCCAGTCTTTTTTCTACTTCAAGATACCCTCCCCAGATTAATACTTTAAGGTTTTATTCTACTTCTGCTGAGTACATTTTCTCACATATGAACAGCACCATACAAATTCAATTTGTAAGAATGGTAACTTCATACTAATTTATGAAGCCAAATAGCTGGACTTCTTGCCTGCCTTACTGACTCGCTTATCTTGATATTGTCTAGCATGCAAATAAAAAAAAATTCTTACCTGCGACCATATTCTGAATACTTAGCAACATTTTTTAAGATTAAGGCAGCTGTTAGCCGGATGTGTTTTGTAATTGGGCCTTCTTTTTCATCCTGGAAACAAGAATTGAAAAAATTAAATTGGTTTTGGCAAAGAAAATATGCTAACTTGTAGGAAGCAAATTATATTAAATGCTTAACTAATACTTTTTTATTTTGCTCACCATATAGTCTCTAAATGCAAGGTTCCTTGATCCTCTCCTCAGTGCCACTAGAGCAGCACTGGGATGATTCACAATAGTCTTCTGTGCTTTAGGAGTGGAAGTCACCCCAGCAGGTGTCTGCCTGTGGAAATAATGAAAGATTAATGAAGCAAATTCAAAAGATGTTAAACATTTGCATTCCCTCACTCAGATTCTATTATGTTTGTGGAAAACTTAGGCAAATTACTCCTTTAAAACCTGACTAGCACAACTTGCATTTATATAGCATCTTTTGCAGATAAATACCCCAACGTTCTTCACAGTGGTGTAAACAAAAAAAGCCCAGTTACAATGTGTGGTAGGCAGGAAAGTAAGACCAGCGTTCAACAATTTAGTGAAACTGGGTCAGGAAAAGTGATGGGAGAGGGCACAAGGAGAGAGAGAGAAAAGAAACAGGGGAAAAAAAAAAGTGGTTTCACATGGATGGTGGGGAGCAGCAGCACAAGATGCATACGTAGGTCTTAAGCCACTCAGCTACAGCTGGACTAAATGAATAAATATGAAGTTGCATAAGTTGGTTAATTTAACATCTCAACTGACTTTAGTAGCATTGTAGAAGCAAATCAAACAATTTTTCCATATTTAAATATTAGTGCCTTCTTACTTGTTAGAAGATTGGTGGTTTCCATTGTGTGGTTGCTCTTCAAGCTTCTTCAGTCCTGCGAGGAGTGCTTCTTTTGTGCAATGTTTATCCTATATAAACATATAGGAAATTGGACGATGTCAGATACAGCATTAAAACCAAAAACAAAAAAAAAACACTTAACAAATTTCTGCCATTATCTACCTGTAAGTGAGTAATGAAGGAAAATCTTTGCCGTGGGAATTGTTCACAGGCTTCCCACATACATGCCCCAGGATACACATCCTTCCCTCCATGCTCAGTTGCTGCATGGTAGTACACCTGGGATGGAGAATCAAACCATCTAAAATTGTAAAGAAAAACATTTAGTTTCCCCAACCTCAAATGCAATGTTTCTATTTGCTCTCAGCATTCAGAAGCTAGAGAACTGATCGTATCCCAGCAAAGCTCTTCCAAAAGTCTCTGCCCAAAGCACCACCATTCTGAGCATTACATTATTTTATCTGTTTCTATCTACTGCCTGGATGTATACTGCTTATTTTTTGTTTCGTCTATTTGAGGGGAACGTTAAGGTGCAATACCTTCATCCATCAATAAGCATGAATTGTTTTGGTAAAATAAAAGGACAGACAATCAGAAAAACTATTATAATGAAGAACAACTATGAATAAGTGTTAAAAAAAAATTACAAGTCACTAATTTGAAGAGGATATGATTTCAATGATTATATTTTATGCTGTCCCCGAGAATCTAGAGGGTTTTTGTTTTCTCAATAGTCCTAGTCAGAGAATCTACTACAATGGCTTTGCTTCCCAGTCCCACAGGAGTTATCTCTGGTATGTCCTTGAGGTCTACCTCAATATTTAATCTACATCTACCCCTCAATGGCATTGTCCAAAGTCAAGGCCCATGTGTGCTTTTGATGATCTCAAACTTCATCTATCACTCAATCCCACTGCATTGCTCATCTATTGTACAGTACTCTATAAGCACAATTTTCTTTAATATTCAAAAGTCTAGTCCATTGCTTTGGTACTCTTAACATTCCATTTCCTTCCACAGTCACTCCCAGAGGCTGAACTAGAGCATTCATAGCCTATCCTATTTGGACCAGAATCAAGCTTCCATCTACAAATATATGCAATCACCCAGACCAACTATTTGACAACTTCTATAGCATTGCTCACCTCTGTTCCAGAAACACTCAACTATTCCTTTATATAGTCAGTTCTAGGAAAACAAACTTCTACCTGTTCTTCCACTTTCCAGCCTCTATAAATTGGAACATAAATCAAAAATCTGCTGCCTATACCCAAACTCGTTTTGTTATTTGTCAATAAATTCGGTGCACTTAAACCCATACTGGTTCTTCACCAACCTACATTAACATCCCAATCTGGCTATGCTTTTATTTTAATATGCTTATCCTTATCTACAAATGGTATCATGACTCATTCTTCCCTAGCTCTCTAATCCTCAGATCGCTACACTCCTCCAATGCTGATCTCTTCATCTTCAATTTTGGTGATCTATTACCAAGAGCCATGTCTTCAGTTGTCAAAGATGTTATTTCAATACAAGTCATCTTGCTCCTTTCTGACAGATATTTTCAATGCTTAAAACATAATGGCATAGAAATTCATTAATGCCAAATGAATGCAACTTTCCAGGCAATGCCTAGTCACCCAAGGTGTATTTTGTAAGCCTAACAGTGGAAATTCTATGATGCATAAAGCACAGCCAAAAACAGCTAAGTAAAGGGTCTGGTTTGCGGGATGCAAGGGAGAGAGACCTGACTGATGGAGACAGAGAATGCAACCAGAGTGTCAGGTAGGGGCAGCTGTATTTGCTGAGCTGGGGCAGAAGGGTGATGGTGGTTAGGTGATGGGTGATGGTGGTGGTGTACATCATGGCATTGGTGGGGAGGAGGTGCAGGGATTGCAACTGAGAAATTAACACGAAGTGACCCAATACCTTACCACAATAGTACTTCAAAATTATGTGGTCATTCAAGTTATCCAGAAAGGAGCAAAATCAGATAGTGGACTGCCTAAGATTACTGGTTATAAAACCTTGCCTTCTAACGGGCATCTAACAGAGTGGCTCAAAAGTTTCTCCAAACAGAAAATACAAGAGCAACACTGCACACCTCTTGATAATCTGTCATTAATAAATGTGCAACTTTTATAGAATCAATTTCAGAATCAGAATCAATTTTATAGAATCAAAAAAAGTGGATCACCTCCTGCATGCTTGCCACAAGCACATGAAATTCTGTCCTGGTTTTCGTGTTAGCTCTCCATTTTGTTGCAGTGATGGAATTTGAGGCTGGAGGGACTGGGAACTGTTTTGCTGGATTGCTGCTGGTGGTGTTGATGATACTGCTAAAGGAGAAGACTAAAGGAACATTCATAATTTGTAAATCATTACAAATAATGTAGGCACATTACTACTACTGAAATATACAGTAAGAGTTCAATTAAGATTAGCATAGTTTAGAATGTAGTGCTCAAACAGATAACTTCTGCACCATAATGATACAGGATTAAAATGTGCCAAGAATTTGAGAACATCAGGCCAGACTTTGCTGGAGTAGGATGTTTTGTAGTACACCAAGTTTAGACATTCAATTATTGCACAATGTTCCCTGAAAGTGTTGAAGTAGCTTACTTAATCATCGATATATTTTGTTCTTTATACCTTTTCCGATCTTACATACCAGCTACAAAATAATACCATTTCACTAAAACCATTTATCTCAACAGTAAGGACTTTGAAACTGCAAGTTTGAACAAAGCAGTATGAAATTAGGTTCAAAGTTGTATTTAACCTAAACATTACTATTATACCTAAATTTCATAAAACATTGTCATGCTTACTTGATTCATTTGAGAACAATATGAAAAGTCAGCCACAGTACAGTAGTAAATTCAAATTCACACCAATTTAAACATTTCATTTATTCAAATAAGATGAAACACAAAAGGCTAAACTGTAAAAGGTACAGGTCACTGATGCAGCAAGGTACTTAAGTGATTAGCTGAGTAATACACCACACCCCAGTATTTGCTGAGTTAGCTGGAGTCAGCAGTGGTAATGGCAGGGATGTTGAATTGATTTCCACGCTCCTCAATCATAGAGTGAAAAATTGACCAGATACCTCATTCCTTATAATTCTTCAGCAATTCCCATTGCATGTATAATGACAGATTCTGATATTGAAGATGCTAAGGACCATTACTGATGACAGTGTTAAAGGAGTCCACTGCAGAAACCTTTGTCATATAAGTGTCATATTGGATGACCTTTGCTGAGCACGTTTTCCTGAGCACGTTTTCCTTGTACCCAGTCTAACAAATTTAAAAATGGATCTTGCCTTCACTCCAACTTTTTCAACTCTATTGATTACACACCAATTTAGACAGATTGTCCTCATTAGCTGGCCCTCAATTCCTGGTACCATTCTGGTAAACCTATAATAGAGCTCCTCCTACACGTCTTTACTACTGCGCCCAAAACTTAATGTAATACTCTGGACAGAATCTGACCAAGATGCTATATAACAAGTACAGCTGACTCACTTTGCATTACAGCCACTCTGATATAAAGGAAAGTATTCGATTATCTTTTTGATTGCTGGTATATTGACTTTTGGGTGTTTATACACATAATACCAAAATCCCTTTGCTCTTCCACACCTCCACCATCTAGAAAATATTCCAATTCGGCTTTCTTGGATCCAATTAGACGACCTTGCCCTTCTCCACACCAAATTTACCAGTTTAGCCAACATTTACTCTGTTCTAACTGGTGGCATCTTTCAATAAAACTTGGTACTTTGTTTAATAACTAATGCAAACTTAAAAATGCAGCTCTCTAGTTCTTTATTCAATCATTAATATCTCTAATGATAAGCAGAGAACCCAGTACTGAATCCCAGAAAAAACCTTTTGTTTTAAATCCCTGTTCTGACTCCAACCAAATACCAATCCATATCCCCAAATTCCACCCAATCTAATTTTTGCTAATTATCTACTGTCAAAATGTTGTCTTATCAAATGTCTTAGGGAAATCCATATAGATGTCATCCATAGACATTTCCCTGTCCATTATGTTACTGGCCTCCTCAAAAATTCATCTAAATTAGTCAGACATGACCTACCTTTCACAAATCCATGCAAATCTTTGATCAGCTCAGACTTGTTCAAGTGCTCAGTCACTCTGTCCCTGGTGATAGATTCCAGTAATAACTATACTTCAACTGACATTAAATATCAGTGCTTTCATTAATTAATGAGAAAGCATCACAATTCCTAGACATTGACTCACACAAGATTTGGAGCTTTCTAAAAAGACATTGGAAATCCCGAAAGTTGAAGTGGCTGATGCAAACAGGTGTTATTTACAATATCTGTTAAGCAGCTAGAAAATTCAATGTGAACAATCCACTAATCTAAAAACAACCATGTGCATCCCTAACCAAAAGAATACATGTCACTATTGCCATTGTGGAGCAGCTGATAGAAAGTACAATTATACAGCAGTGGATGCCTGATCCACTTGTCAAGCAGTTCATATGGTATAATTTATCACTGCAATTACTGAAAACATCATACTCCATATTTAATCAAACATGGAAGGGTGATCTTTAAGCTTAACCATCTCCCAGTAGATTCTTAGTCAGGCAACTGAATAAGCTATGTATTGAAATGGAACTTTAAAATCTACTTTTCATAAAAAATATCATGTAAATAAGACCACAACTCGCCTTGTATATCAGTATTATAAATGATGAGGAAAAAAAAATAATTGCCAGGCCAAACAGCAGCAAAGAAAGCAGCAGCAAGTGGCCCAAAAAGGCAGGCCTGGACAGGACTAATCAAAACCCACACCAAATACTTGAAGGTGGTCCTTCCTCACATTAGCAAATGTGAAAAATGCCATTTTATAATTGTTTAAAATGAAGTCTGACATGATGATCTGCACACAAATGGTTTCTGGTACGGCAATTACATAAGATGCAAAAATACCATTTAAAGCATATGAAACATAAAAAACAGCATCTAGTATATACTTAAAGTATCTTAGATTACAAAATTTGTATTTGTAACACAATCTTGGAATTGCTGCCAAATTGATATGCAGAACTTCAGATGTTGAACTACTTTCTAAGTTTCCTTCTAAATGAGTTCATTTTTTGGCCGATTGGTAGAAAATGAGTGAGAACATGGTAATTGGATCTAGTACTGAAAAGACAATGAAAATTAGATTAAGTGCCATTAGGTCAATTCAGTGGACATGTTGAAACTTTTAAGAACGTGGATCAGAAAGCTCTCGCTGATGTTATTTCCTGGGCATGCCACACTTGCTTTTGCTTGGAAGTTATTCAATGTTAAATTTTACAATTATCAGGAATCTTTATACCTACAAAGCTTAGTACAAGGCCCCATATTCTTTTTAACACCTTAGATATACGGGAATTTTGCATTTCTCCAGTAACAAATTCTGTAAAAGCAGTCAGAAAATTACAAAGGTCACAAAGTCTGATTCTGAAACAAAATGTCAGCTTATACTAAACAGGAATTGGACAATCCTCTACCAATTTAAATTTACAATTTTGTAACAATGATAAAGAAAGCACAAATGAACAGCAATTTTTGACACGTTGCTTACCTGATTAACTATAGCCTGTGTAAGAACAGGTGGATGCTGATTTTGCTGTGTTACACTGTCCATTGCTACTTTAGCTATACTATTGGAATCAGCTCCTACTGGCACAGCCACCATTGTTGAACTGCAGCCAGCATTGTTAGGGTCACTGATGGTAACAATCCTTACTCCCACTTTATTTGGAATTCCTGATATATTGTCTTTGCATTCAGCTGACCTTTTCACAGGTTGACATTCAGTTGAACCATTGGTTGTTGGAGTCTGATAAAGTTGGACTGAATGTACAGCTACAGGTCCAGTTTGGTGTGAAGCTGGAGAGTAATGCACCTGGGCAGAGTTAGAAACTGAAGACACAGCTGAACTTGGACATTGCTGAAGCTGAGGCACCACTGAATTTATGCCGGCTGTCACAGGTCCATTGGATAATCCTGAGTTTGTACCACTGATTTGCTGGTCGATAGAGTTTGAAACCACTGCACAGCTAGCGCTAGAATTTCCTACTGAAACAGGTCCATTATGTATTTTGGTCAGTTGAACACTTTTGGCAGAATTTTGCTGATTACTGTCCATATTGCCCCATTGCTCCTGTGCAACAATATCACCATTTTCCACGTGTTTGGAAGCTCTATGATTTGGAATGTTTTTGCTTAAGTGTGAACCATCCCCTTTGTCAAAGTCACAGATCCCATTTACCATGGGTAGCTTCAAAGGATCTTTTTTAATTTCCTGCACCCCTGCACAGTCTGTATTTAGCTTCCCATTGATAACATTTTGACTTGCTCCTGTCAGAGGTCCATTTGAAGCCAATGTACACTGCATGGGCTGAGAGTGAGCAATCCCTGAGTTAGGTGGAGGTAGACGTGAACTATCATGTTCTTTTCCATTTACAAGTTTTGCTGCCTGCATATCACTTTCCTTTAAGCCACCATTGGTTGTACCAGCAGCTCCCTCAGCACAAGATGGGTTCTCCATGATTTCTATTTTACGTTCATGTAGATGTAAATCTGTGGTATCTTTTGCTTCTTCCTCCTTCTGACAAATAATTTTATCCCCTGTGAATGCAGTTTCAGATTCTGAGCTTTTTCCCTGTCCACTCAATGGCGTCACAATAGGTGACGGTGTTTGCATTTGGAGGCCAACTCCTGCTTGTGACCCACTAACGGAAATTCCTGTAGGGGCCAGGATCTGCGTTCCACTGCAATGACTTCCAGCTGGAGAAGCAAAGGTGGTATTTGGCACAACAGTTATGGTTACCTGGTTGCCTGTTGATCCCTGGAGAAGAGCAGCAGTGTTACTAGCAGAGATCAACTGACCTGGTAAGATCTGCATATGAGGAATTGCGACTGTTTGCACTGACCCCTGTGAGTGGATGGGACTTTGAACAAGCTGCACGTTTTGCTGCCCAACTACTAATTGCTGACCTGGGGCTTGAACTCCAATACTTGTTGCCTGACTATGAGTCACTTGGTAGACTACCTGAGGACTAGGAGCTCTAGCAGGGGAAGGGGGAGGCATTTGAGGAGCAGGTAATATAAGTTTACCGCCTGGAGTTTGGGGGCCCCTTTTTGGAAGAAGTAACTGTTTTATTAAACTAGACTCTCCAGCGGGTGGTTGATTAGAACCAGTACCTGTTTGCTGAGACTGGAGCTGCACCTGGAACTGCTTTTGAGGATGTTGTTGCTGCTGTTGCTGCCGTTTCACAGACAGCATCTTACTCACAGTTTGAGGCCCCTGCACTTGAGGGGCGGAAGGCTGTGTAACCAACCCCATTTGTACCTGATTGCTGTTGACAGGTACAGGAGATGGCGAGGATGAAGGGGTCACATTTGCATTCCCAGCCAAATGAATAGCTTGGCCGGCTTGAACAGAAGCTGGATTTGTCAATAATATCTGATGAATCGCAGGTGCAAAATTCTGTCCCTGTGAAGCTGGCTGACTAACAATCATATGTACACTTTGCTGGGGTTGCTGCTGCATTAGAGTAGACTGAACATGCTGTGGTGCCATTCCTGTTGGTTTTGGTGCTATATTCTGGAAACTCATCCTGGGGACTGGAGAGCTTTGAACACCAGTAAATGCAACCACTTGACCTGTTGAGACTTGGAAATTTTGTACTGCAGCGCCAGATACAACAGCAGAACTGGGGGTGGTTGAATAGTGTTGAGGTGCTAACAGAACATTGTCTTGTTGGTTACTTGTTTTTGGCTGGTGACAGGATGTCTGTACAGGGTGGGTTGCTGTACCCGATAACAATTGTCCTTGTGAAACAATGACAGTGTTGGCTGATAAATTTGGAGCTCTGTCAATTGCTGAATGGCTGTGAGAGACAGCCTGCTGTATCACAGTAACAGTTGTTGTTGCAGAGGTATTCACCTGATTAGAAGATACAACTGGTATAGAGAGCTGGTGACCAGGAAGCTGCTGTTGAAAGAACTGTGGCTGGTGAAGCAATTGTTGAGAAGTTGTCATTGCAACTGATGACTGTGTCATTGTTGTTGTGGCTTGGTTTTGGATCAATGTTCCCTGGGGAATGTTGGTTCCTGTCAATGAATATGGTGCAGGAGCTGGGGTTTGAGTATTAAAGGTTGAAGATTGCACAAATGAACATCTTGCTGCTTCACTTGTAACTGCAGTTCTGCTTTGTATGACAGTCACAGTAGCATTTTGGTGTGGTTGTGCCAGACCAGTTTGGTCTTGTATTTTATTTGTAATATGTGGAGCTGGGACACTTTGTTGAAATGTATAGACCATTTGAGATCCTGGTTGAGCAGTAGAAAGGTTAGCTGCAGGGACCCGTTGTAAGTGGTTTACCATTGCCTGTGCTGAAAAGGTAAAAAGGTAAAATAAGTTCAATGGATACCACTGTTCTTTCCAAACTGTCAATTTTCAACAGAGCCTTTACAGATTAATACCCTCTTACAATTCATTTGAGTTTATTCAGAAACTAATACAGCTTATCTATCATCTTCAGAATAAACCAAACATCTAGTATTAGGAAGGCCAGCCTCACTGAAAGCAAGATCATCCTTTGTGTGAAAATCAAAAAAAACTATAGATGCTGGAAAACTGAAAATAAAACAAAATTCTATAAACACTCAGCAAGTCAGACAGCATCTGCAGAAAGAGAAACAAGGGTACTGACGAAGATTCCTTGGCCTGAAATGTGAATTGCTTCTCTTTCCACAGAAGCTGCCTGACCTATTGTTTGTCTCATGCTTTTATTTTGATTTTCTCATGTTACATATCAGCTGATCGTCCCTGCTAACCTACACTCTCATGTCTCTACCACCACCCCATAATGATTAGTTGCTAAATGAATAACAATTTATCCTTTTTAATGCTGTATTATGAAAGTGATGAAACTGCAGCCAAATAAATCTTTTGAAGAGATGACCAAGAGTCAATAATAACCCAATCAACCAGAGTAGCCAAAATTGTTACAGCCATAAATATTTTGTTAACAAGCGCAAGCAATGTGTAAATGATATTACATCTGTACATAGTAAAATGCCTCAAGGTGCAACACAGATGTTTTATTAACAAAATTTGACTCTGAACCAATTAAGAAAACATGAGGGAAGGTGTCCAAAAGAGCTAGTTCAAAGACATAGGTTTTAAACAGTTCTTTACAAACAGGTGAAAAGGTGTAGGGAGGGTTTTCAAAAAGTGGCCCTTCGTTGCCGATGGAAGCAATTCATAGTTGTTCAAGGAATTTGTAAAAATAAAACAACTGCTCAGCTTGTGTCCATAAGATTGTGAAATGTTGACATCAAAGACAGTGGAAGTATTCCTGAAGCAACACACACACAAAATGCTGGAGGAACTCAGCATGTCAGGCAGCATCTGTGAAGAGAAATGAATAGTCGACATTTCGGGCTGAGACCCTTCATCAGGACTGGAAAGAGGGCAGAAGCCAGAATAAAAGGATGGGGGGAGAAGCACGAGTTGGTGGGTGATAGATGAATCCAGGTGGGGGGGGGAAGGTAGGTTGGTGGGAGGGAGAAGGTAGGTTGGTGGGGGGGGGGGGGGGGGGGGGGGGGAGGGAGGGAAGTGGGAAAGATGCGAGAAGCTGGGAGGTGATAGGTGAA
Source organism: Pristis pectinata (assembly GCF_009764475.1). NCBI lineage: Eukaryota > Metazoa > Chordata > Chondrichthyes > Rhinopristiformes > Pristidae > Pristis > Pristis pectinata. The sequence continues at coordinate 37,581,540 of NC_067419.1, read as the reverse complement.
AGAGGCAAAGGACTGAACAAGATGGAATCTGATAGGAAAGGATAGTCGACCATGGAATAAAGGGAAGGTGGGGAACCAGGGGGATGAAGGTGTGGGTGAAAGGCAGGTTGTGAGGGTGGGGGTGGGGAAGATGAAGGGGCCAGAGGGATAAGGGAAAACCAAAGGGGTGGGGGGTGGGGGGGGAAGGAAACCGTGATTACCAGAAGTTAGAGAAATCGATGGTATTTCTATAAAGTATTTCTGATGATGAGAGGTATTGATAGGGTAGATAGTCAGAAGCTTTTCCCCAGGGCTGAATTGGTGGCCACAAGAGGACATAGGTTTAAGGTGCTGGGGAGCTGATATAGAGGAGATGTCAGGGGTAAGTTTTTTTTTACTCAGAGAGTGGTGAGTGCGTGGAATGGGCTACCGGAAATGGTGGTGGAGGCTGAAACGATAGGGTCTTTCAAGAGACTGTCAGATAGGTACACGGAGCTGAGTAAAATAGAGGGCTATGGGTAAGCCTAGTAATTTCTAGGGTAGGGACATGTTCGGCACAGCTTTGTGGGCCGAAGGGCCTGAATTGTGCTGTAATTGTTCGATGTTCTATCTTCAGTGAATTGAAATTCATGGTTAAGCCAGAAGGAAAAATGGAATGAATTATCATCCCTATTTGGGTCAAGAGCTTCAAGGGGCTGGTATCTGAAATTACATGAATATCACTATTGAGAGCTTTAGGAATCACTTGGAAGTTAACCGTAACAAGGAGACAGAGGAAAACTGTACAAATCAAACTCAGAAATCTGGTAATTTCTATTGAAAAAACACAAAAACCAACCAATTAACACTTCACGTCAGAATGACAAAGTTTCCGTTTATTGGCACTGAGAGAAAAATGATACATCCAAGGAGGGGAGGTATCTTACACAGTGCAAGAGAAACAAATCCTGTAGATCCACTCAATCTCCTCCATTCTGGTTTGCATTCATTTTTGCTGCACCCTTGTCTCAAGTGTTTAGGTTCAATTATTCTTCCATATTAAATCTGCTATAAACATGGAAGTCATTCTTGATGCGTGCCAAGCAATTCTCAACATACCAAAAGGTGTATATTTCAGGTTGCCAACACAACACAACCGAGTGAAGAAAAATTGTATGCTAGGTTTAGCATTAGGAACAGGCATGAACAGCAATATTCTCACTACTGGGGGCTGCATTCCATATATCGATTAATTTACCAACTGTACAATTAGAACATAGAACATAGAACAATTACAGCACAATTCAGGCCCTTCGGGCCACAAAGCTGTGCCGAACATGTCCCTACCCTAGAAATTACTAGGCTAATTATTTAAAGATTTGTCACAAAGCAAAACTTGTTGCTTACTCAACAGAAAAGATAAAGTTCAAATAATGTTAACCCTCAGAACATGTTACTATTAACATTTTTGACATTGTGAAGGAAGATAGATCAATGAAGCATAACTTTATCACTGAAATGCTTGTGGAAACATCTAATGGTACTAATTTTCATAAAGTTCTTTGTAACTGCTCAAATGAATAAGTAACTTCTTACCTGAAGGAGGTGGGCTTTGTGTTAGCTCTGGTGTGGCAGAGTGAACAGTTGGTGACTGCTGGTAGTGTGTCTGCATCGGAAGCGGTGTAGCCCTTCTCTGGATCCCTACTATGTGTATTTGCGCTTGCCCATTATTTTCTTCTATTCGTTTTATTGTGTGTGTTGGAAACAGAGTCCTTGCAAAGGAAAAAATGTCAAGTCTCATTAAGCACCCATGTTAGTCTTTAACCAAAGCTATTCAGACTGAAAAATGTAGCTGTTAAAGTTTAGCAAATGGATATTTTGGGATGTTTTAAAATCACTTCCTTTCGATACCCGTTTCCCTACAGATAAAAAATCAGCAAGGGGTAGGCAGGGATTTTAAGGCAAGCTCAGTGATGAGCAGACCAAATATCCCTATGTAAAAATAAAACAGAAATACCACAAAGGAAACTTCTCAAGTTGTACATTTGTTCTTTAGGAACTTATTTTATTTATTTTGGAATTGGTAAGATAGGAAAAAATTACAGAAAGCTACTGACAAGAGCACTGACTTTCAATTAGTAAATAAGAGGAACAAATCTTAATTTTTTTTTAAAAAGTTGTTCTTGGAATGTTTACCATCAAAGCTAACGCTTAAACTGGGTGCTCTTAAAAATAATATTGCACTATTTTATCAAATTGATTTAAAAACTTAGGCAAGGCAAACTATTCTATAAAGAAAACAAATTTACTCCCTTTTTGTTTTGACTTACCTGAGGCATTTGTTAAATCCTGTTGATGTTAGAATTCCACCCCGAGCCAATTTACTGCATACAGAAAGGTACTCCGAGTATAGGTCCATTCGTGAGATAGAGCCTTCTAAATAGCTCTCAAAATGTGTGCTTAACCTGTAAAAAGCAAAAGACAAGTTCACTGGTTTTATATACCAAACTTGGGTGGGTAAAAGACCAACGTTTATAATCTGGACAACATTGCCAGAAAAGGACGTCCTACCTATATAAACTCCAAACAAGAGGAAAAAATGTTTAAATTAGTTGACTTAAACAACTCAATGCCAAAACTGTGACATTTTATTCAGTTTTAGAAAGGCTATTTTTAAACTATTGGGTGCTGTGGGCCTTTTATTGATTGGGCAGCAATGTAGATGTATATTCAAAAATAAGTGATGGCATTTATGTATTAAACTACTGCCAACAAAAAGCCAAGATGAAAAAATTGTCAGCTGAAATGTTGAGTGGAAATAATTGTTTGTGGCCAACGGTGACCCTGCAGCACATCAATGGTACTCAGACAACTCAGCCAAATGTTAAAAAGGGATGCTTAGGCTTTCTGTTGCTGGTAATGATCACTGCATGCCATTTTTCTATCCTTCTGTGCAAAATTAGTTAAATCATTGTGCAAATAGCATATAGCTCACTGGATTGTAGAACACATTTTGCTCTGCCATAATAGATTGTCAAAGGGTAGTTTTGAAGACTTAACCTCACATTCCTGCAAAGCAGCTTGGATCTTAATCATGTTCCATTATATTACCTTACAGGTTGCTACATATACATATTAACATACTGTAAAGCATTTGAAATTAGTCATTAGGTTTGACAACTATCCAGAAACTTGCACTTTAGGCAGCTCTGTATTCTCAGCCTGTACTACAATGTCACTGTATCCATTTTCCTTCTGTAGTAGCTACCCATCTATAGACCATTGTCCAAACGACTCTGGTCCTTGTCTGAATGAGCTTCAGAAGTACTTTTATTGATGCAGTAACAGTGATAGCAATACATAATCAAGATTAATCTCAAGTCTGAGAGAAATTACTGCACGCTGACTTTGATGGCTTTGTAATTTTTCAGCTGAATAAAGTCAATGTATAAACATACATTAGTCAAATATCAGGATAGGCTTTATTGATGTACTAGTACCCTGATTAGCATTACCCTGCAGAGCGCTGAATCATTATACCATTCTCGGTCCTAGTATCCAAACATTCACACAATGCCTGTGTACTTTCAAAAAAAAAGAGACATGCGCTAAGAAACTGTGTGAATGGCTGTGTTCACAGCTGCTGTGCTGGGAACCTGGGTGGTGCAAATCACTGCCCTTTGCGGGACTTCTCCAGCAATGAATCACCGCACAACTCAGCACCAAGGACGAGGGGCTCAGGCGTGGAGAGTGTGTGCCACTACTGGGAACAGAGAGCACCTGCTCCATGTGTTAATGGATCTTGACGGAAAATGCTGTTTCCTTTTCTCTTCATTTGCCTGCACATCTCTCACCAGCCTGAAGACTTCTCTATGGCTACAGGATCAACAGCAGTCACTGGCTGAGCTCCTTACTACAGACAATTATGCAGCCAAATAAAGAGGGAGATAGCAGCTTCCGTCACATTCAACTGGTGGTGACGAGGAAGACCAGAGCAACCAGGCGGTCAGTCAACACGTGTAGCAGGTGCTGCCAGTGCCCGATAATGGACCCTACACTCACCGTGGTGGCCAGGGTGCAGCCATGAGCCCTACATCAGTGCTGAGCATCCACAGCACTCACCCCTGCCCGTCTAATACCACCGCACACAAGCAGCCTCTCCTTATCAAGCTGTGGGAGACTCAGTGTTGCTGGAGTGTCAGCGAAGGATTAGGTTTTGCACCAAGTTCCCAGCGCAACAGCACACAGCAAGAGGGCAGAGGTTCGTGCCAAGTTCTCGGTACAGCACTACGCAGCAGTGGAAACTACAGGAGTTTGCATCAGGATCCTAATAGTGTCAGTAATGCACCTCTGACAGCTTTTAGCACTGATTCCATTAGCACTCTCATTCCTGGGAATGCATCCTGCACGCTACTGTGACACAAGTGAAGAGTACTAAAAGTCCACACACCTGGAATAAATATGTAACCAAAAAATTAAAACATCAATTCAACTTCTCATCATCTATTTGACCCTCTCTTATTCCATCTGACATTTTATTTTGACTTTTACTGCATTGTCATTTTGAAGAGTGAAAAGATGCCTGTGCCAGATTTCTTTTGATGTGGAATGATCAGTGCACACCAGCTATCACACAAGAGTTGGTTCAAAGTGGTTGAAAAAGAGGCTGGAACACACAAAGGATATAAATGTCCACATCCATTCCTTGCTTAATGCAAATGCCCCTTCCCCTGAGCCCTGCTGATCCTCTCCTTCCTGCCCTGGTCCCACCATTCATATTCTGCTCGAGGACTGTTGTCTAGCACAAAGCCACACATCACCCAACGAATCTCTTAACAAAACTTCAGCCAGCTTCTCAATATCCACAGGCTATGGTCGAGCAAAGCACTGCATGTGGATTAGTGTGCCCCAATGTGTCCGACTGGTCAATTACGGTGAACTTATTCTGCAGCCATGGGAGTATCTTGCTTGACTGCTGCCATGATGGGGAGTGGTAAACCAAGTCTTTAATTGTACTTTTTAATCAAAAAAATCTAATTTCTGTGCATTACATTTACTAGAAAAAACAAATAAAACTTTGCCATGTTCTTCTGGCTCCATCCTTCCTTTCTGCAAATGGGAGCAATTTTTCAAAAAAATAATTTGGACTGCATGGGCTAAATAATGGCCCAAGACTAATTTTCCAGTCTATTATCAGCCAAAATATGTAAAAATATAAAGATACAAAGACCAGTCACTTGACCATTTCAATTACTGACACGCTATCATCCATCAAAAAGAATTATCAATCTAAAAATAACCTGCAATGTCCTAGACAGGAATAGCAAATCAAGATTAATAAAATTTTCTCAGACTAATACACAATGTCTCCATGTACCTCACTACTGCATGCACGTTTTATACACATTGTAACGCTAAAGAAACAATTTAAATTAGGCCAGCTTGTTTTCTGAAGAATAAATTTTGGTGGATCTGTGCATTCTGTCAAGGCTAACGATCTCAGCCAAAGAACATGAACACAAACACTTATACCATGACACTCCAAGATCAGTTAGCCACACAACCTTTATTTTTTTGTTAATAAGATTGGCAATTTGAATACAATTTACAGCACAGAAACTAGTGTTCACATAAGCCTCCTCCACTCTACTTACTGCATCTTTCACTATCAACCCATCCTTTCATTCATTTCTCACTAATGTACTACAGCTTAACTGCTGACTTAAGTCAACTCCAGGGCTAAATCTATGTTCAGTACATGAATTGCTTTGGTCTTAATGCCAGCTCATTTTCTAAAAACAGTAGTAAGTAGGCTAAAGGTTACAGAATCCAAATGCAGAACCTATAGATCTTAAGTGCTTTATCCGAACCATTGTGACAGAACTCAACTTTTATTTTAAAATATTAAATCACCATGGTTGTTAAGGCTATAGCACTTTAATCCAATATTTAGTTGCTTTATAAATCATATGCTCCAGCCAATGGGAAAACCAATAAGGAGAAAATTGCTGCTTAATATATATTTTAACATTATGTGGATCAACTGAAGTTTTGTGCTACAAATGCATCTTCTCATTTGCCCCTTGAAATTGCATTTCCTATATTCCTGGAGAGTATAAATATTTAGCTGTAACTGAGCAGTAGCAGTTATATAAAATATAGCATACATGCTTCAATGGCTACGGTTGAAATACACAATATTAATTAAACAGTATTTGTCACGAGAATTTACACTTACCACTGGCAGCAAAACTTTTCACTGTCAACTTCCATTCCTGCTGGGGTTACCACTGCAGGGCCAACTCTTGGTGCTGTGCAAGTGAGAAAAAAAGGATCAATAATGGAGGAGGCAAGGTGGTGGAATAACATAATATACAATGAAGCCATATGGGGCAGTTTGTTTAAAAGTAATTTGAACAACTGTTGATAAATAGCTATTTACCCTTTTATTTTATTCATATTCTTTCAAACTACAAAATAAAGGGAAATTACCCCTCATTGTAAGTTCTGTTCTCCAAACACAACTATGCATATAAACACTTGGGTTTACCTAACTGTATGCATGCTGGCAAAAGCTTATAAAAGTCACCACATGCTCTTATGTCACCATCTGCATAGTAAGTGGCACTGTTTCCTTGCAATGCTAGAAAAGAATCTGAAGTTGCTTACGGAGGTGACATGTTCTCAGCACCAGGAGGTGGTGCCACAGGGTAGCTTCTGAACTTCACTAGCCAATTTGAGAAGATGCAGGGACTAGAGGCAATTTAAAAAAAAGTCAGAAATGACTCTCTGCTTTCATTCAGTCCACTGCTACTTGGCCAATATGACACTGGGAAAACGCTGCTAAGAAGATGGCCATCACCATGCACTTAATGATGGCAAAAGCCCAGAGAGAATGAGGATCTCATGACTTCAGAAAAAAGTTATTTGCCTCAGAACACACAAAGTTATATTCTCATTTGGGAGGGGGGGGGGGGGTGGGGGGGAGGTAAATTACTATTGCCTGAAGATTAATGGTGAGATAAATAAATCACAATTCTAGGAGGTATTAAATGCACCTTCAGTAGCTTTTGGTGGTGAGGGTAAAGCTGAAACAAGCCACAAAATAAATCAGTAAGAAAGCAGAGGAAGAAACAAAGATTGGAGATGAAGGGATAGACAATGATGTTATCTGTAAATGGTCCAGTGCTTTTCTCTTCATCTTACCAAAGACAAAAACTTGCTCCATTATAGCTGGCGGCTGTTTCTTTTTTAGCTTAATCATCATTAAAGGAATTACCAATCCTTTTCCTTCACCACTGCCCCCATCCCACTCACCTATCCCTACCACCATGGCCGCATCAAGAAGTTTTGTCAAGAGAGGATTAACAGATTTTGTCAAAAACCATTCTTTGGAGAACAGAAATTACAGTGGGCAACTTCCATTTCTCCTTCAAAAGCAGACCTTCCATCCACGGAAGCTTCTAAAAGGTAGATTAACAGGGACAGAGATATGCATATCTAAAAAAAAAATCAAAGTATACAGCAACCACAGTGAACAAATCCCTACTGCCTACTTTAAGGCTACAATGCTTCTAAATTTTGTCATAAGTTTATATTTTCTCCCCTTACACTTTTTCAGGTCTCCCCACGCCACAGACCATTCTCCAAGTCACGAGGAAGTGCATGAACATGGCCCCGGGGAAAACATCCCTCCAAATTTTCCTTCCTCTCTTGTGAGAATATGCCTGGTCTCTGCTGTTAAACAAAGAAAGATGGCAGTCATTTTCCAGCAGCCGTACCATGTTCATGTTGGTTAGGAATAAAGGCCAAATGACTGGCCTAGCATGGAGCCAAATGATTTGTTGGAAGGTTAAAAATTCTGGAGGTGTAAAGGAAGTTGACAAGCAAGTTTAGAGAATATCTAGGGACTGAACTTTAATTAACCAGTTGCCCAAATGACATTTACTAGCTGCTACCCAAGATGGCCTGGTATCGACAGAGTTATTTTGTAAAAATTATTGTGGCCAAAAGCCATCAATTTTATGATGAAGTACTAATAATGCAAAGAAATGTGGAAATTCCTATTAGATAAATCTAGAGCAAGTAGCTTGTAACTGGATCGCTTTGATGTCTTTGCTATTATAGGTTATTTTAAATTTAGCTTCTCTGAGGCACCACGTTAATTTCCTCAGGCTGAACCAGCAGCAGACATATCCAGAACTTTACTATAGCCATCTGAAGATAAACTACCCTGCCAAGGACATGGAAGTTCCTGCTGTTTACTTGGTTTGTAACAAGTGAAATGATTAAATCTACTTGGAATCATTCACAGCACAAAGTTATGATCATAAAGGAAAAAAGTAGAGAAGGATGAAATGTTAGAAAGAAGAAAATGGGCAACGTGGGTTTAAAATCTAAGTCAATGGTGAGGTTAAAACCAATGCCATGCAGGGGGTCCTGTGGAGAAGACTGTGTAAACCATTCATCATTGTAATCATTGTACAATTACAGTTAGGGAGACCCAAGTGTTTGTATGTGGAAGATATAATCTGAAAAGAAAACCTTTAAATAAAAATAGCATGGAAACAAAATAGTTCACTCAAGATTTACGCACGTCACACAGGCAAATTCATGTTTTTTTTAAAAAGACACAGGGAAAGTACTTCCCAATTTAATATTTAAAAACAATTTCTATTCGTCTGGATGTTATAAATTCAGTTAAGATATTTTCCTTCTCAGTCGTGATTGTAGATCAACTGGATTCCAAGATGAATTACTGATGGGTTTTGGACAGAGTTCATAAATGGTAGATAAGTGGTAGAGAAGGAAACACTTTAAGGGCATGCTGTAAGTGTCAGATAAAATTAGACAGAGTGTGCAGTCTGTCAATTCTTGCTAAGCTAACAGCAGTTCAGTGGCATGGGCTTGCGGCCACAAGTAAGGGGTCATTTCAAAGCTTAATTCTTGCAAGGTCCATGTAGCCAAGAGAGGAAACACTATATCTGACTCTTCTCTCCACCATAACACTCAAATTAATTTCTCATATTTCTTTAGAAGGTGAAATAGTTTTAAAGATTCTATTTTCATCCTCATTGTGTAAAAGAATTCTCATTATTGAGATTTTTTTTAAATAGTCACAGCATTTTACATCCGAATAATAAGCTTCTGGCTTTTGATTTTCTTGGTAAAAGTCTTAACTGTTTGGAAGTTTCTGTTTAACAAGTAGTACTATCAGGAGTATTAACACAGATAATATTGCCGTCACAAAGCTTGAGTATGCTGAATTAACTTCAGTACACTCCTGTGGTTATGACCATTTGCTTAACATTCTTCTGTTCTATATTCCAAATATCATTAGCAGTTCATTTTAAACTCGCCCAAGTTTCTCCACTGCAGCACAGGTTCTACACATTTCTAGCATTTTCTGTTTATATCATATATCCTACAGATGCTCAAAGTCTGTAAGTGACCATTCACCACATACATTAAAAGATTATTAGGCTGTAATGAGACAACATAAAACCCGATAGTCCACTCAGCCAAAATCAGTTTTCCAGCATGCAAGCCAAAAGAGAAACCAAAAGTACTGCAGTACAAAATATTCAATTTAGGGTTTGATTTTTTCCAAAGAGTTCTGGATTTTAGATTTCCAACACTCGAAATGTATTTATTTTAAATCACTGCTGATCACATACCTGAAGCTGGTGCACTCTGGGTTGGTGCTTGTTGCAAGTGCTCCATTGCTTGTGGTCTGATCTCAGAGATTACTTGGTGGCTGGAACTTTGATATTCTATTAGTTTGACGGTAGTAGGTATATCAGACCCAAATGACTGGATATCCACTGACACAAGACACACCAATATATCTGATAAGAGAAAATAAATTGCTTATCGAAAATATCCAAAACTAAATTGGCATTTAACTATTAGCATATGATTTAACATTTTTTTCATTTAAATTTACAGGTTTTGAATTAAAGTATTTATTAATTTCATTTGTCAATGAAGTTGATGCTCTCTTGCCACATTAAACTGATATGAAAACAAAAGTGAAAATTTTCTTGGAAGTGTGAAACTCAATGACATTTATCACGAATATTGCCCAAAAGCATCATTCCAGGAATCTGTGATAGCTCATGTGTAAAGTGTGCAGCTGTGTTTGGATCTTCCATATCGGCAATGACGGCGAAAAAGGGTCTTAAAAGCCATTCTTTTCTTTAGTAACCATATCCTGCTGGATTTCCTTAACAGAATCCAACAATTCCTTTAACTATTACCCAAATACATATTTCTTGTGTATGGACAATTGGAATTATTGCTCATGTGATCTGTACAGCAGCAATGCTCAAATCAGTTCAAAGTAATACACAAAGATTCAGAACTTTATTCCCCACTCCTGCACTTGCTACTGAATAAATGCATTTAGTTAACCAGGAAAATAAAAGACCTGAAGATTGTCCAATTCATCTCGTCAACTAACGAAATTGAGCAAAAGAGGGGAGGTGTGCCATTCCAGCTACTTAAGACTCTTAGAAATAAATTTATCATCCAAATGGTAGCTATTCATTTAGAATGGGACCGGAAGCTCAAACTTTTTTTTTCCCCCACAGTGAATTTCATACATTAGGAAAAGAACTGAAATACAACCATTAAGCCTATTGTCTCAGGAAGGATCTACTGAGCATTTGTGGTCCTCTTGTTGTTGGTATATTATTGACATAGAACTTTTAGCTTATAAAATAACAATGCTATCACCTTTAGTGAAGCACTACCATGATTTTATCATAAAATTTGTAATATTCAGCACAATTTCTCCAAAACCAAAATGTTAACCATAATTGCATACTATGAGATACATACAGTGAAGAATGTATTGACTACCGTGTTTTAACTTGCAACATCAGATTTCATTGAAATATTTTACTCTATGGGTAAAATTTTAACTACTATTCAAGAGTTTGAATGAACGCTGTTGAACAATGAATTGGTTACATTTCTGACAGGACGCTTTCCCCTCTCATATTCGTTATCAGTCATGCCACAATGACAGAAAAGGCTTTATCGATTTAATAACCAATCATTAACAATTTGCTCTGCATCATCTAACCCAATGATTTTACAGAAGCAAACGTGAAGTCATTGAATTGTAAATAAATAATTACAAGCAAAACAGTTTCATGAGAATTTGAACCTTATGCAACAAAATAATTTCCATTCATATGCCACTGAACAAATTTCCAGTCTAGGAGAGTCAGAGTCATACTACACGGAAACAGGGCCTTCGGCCCAACTGGTCCATGCCGACCAAGATGCCCCATGCCATCTAGTCGCATTTGCTAGCATTTGGACCATAACTTCTAAACCTCTCCTATCCATGGACCTGTCCAACTGTCTGTTAAAAGTTGTTATTGTACCTGCCTCAATCACTTCCTCCTAGCAGCTCATTCCACAGAGATACCACCCTTTGTGTAACAAAAGAAGTTGCTTCTCAAGTTCCTATTAAATTTTTTCCCCCTCGCCTTAAACCTATGCCCTCTAGTTCTTGACTTCCCAAACCTGGGGGAAAAAAACTGAGTGCTTTCACCCTATCTATGCCTTCATGATTTTATACACCTCTAAGATCACCTCTCAGTCTCTTACGTTTAATGGCTATTCTTTATATATTAGAAATTTGCATGGGAAAAGAAAAAGTTACTTTCTCTTTTTCATCCATTGCTTATTCCAAACAGTCATCTTTTGAATCATCGGGGTGGATTCAATGTCATCCACTTAACAATCCATGATTTTCTTTGAAGCCCCAGAATACAGACTCTCAGACGTAACTGTGTGTGTAGTCTATTTTTATTAATACACATCATTTTCTTTCACAACTTGAATCTTCTTTCACAAGAATAAGGGTGATGAACTCAGAGCATGAATCACTACGTGGAATTAGGATGTTGTGACCAGTACAGAGACTTGGCTGTCGCATGGGCAGGATTGGCTGCTTAATGTTCAGGGGTTTAAGTGTTTCAAAAAGGATAGGGAAGGAGGTAAAAGAGGGGGGAGCTGCATTGCTAATCAAGGATAGTGTCACAGCTGCAGAAAGGGAGGACATCATGGAGGGATCATCTACTGAGTCAGTGTGGGTGAAAGTTAGAAACAGGGAGGGAGCAATCACTCTATAGGCCCCCCAACAGGCACCAGGACACTGAGGAGCAGATAAGTAGGCAGATTTTGGAGAGGTGCAAAAATAACAGGGTTGTTGTCATGGAAGAATTCAACTTCCCTAATATTGATTGGCACCTCCTTAGTTGAAAAGGTTTAGATGGGACAGAATTTGATAGGTGTTTCCAGGAAGGACTCCTGACACAGTATGTGGATTGGCCAACTACAGAGGCCATACTGGATCTAGCATTAGGCAATGAACCTGGTCAGGTGACAGACCCCTCAGTGGACAAGCATTTCCGGGATAGTGACAACTCCCTGACCTTTAGCATAGCCATGGACAGAGACGGGCAGACAATATGGGAAAGTATTTAATTGGGGGAAGGCTAATTACCACAATATTAGGCAGGATCTTGGGAAGGTAAATTGGGGACATATCTTCTCAGGGAAATGCACAAGAAATGTGGAGGCCGTTTAGGGAACACTTGCATGGGGTTCTGGATAGGTTTGTCCCACAGCAACAGGGAAAGGATGGTAGGGTAAAGGAACCATGGTTGACAAGAGAGGTGAAACATTTAGACAAGAGAAAGGAGAAAGCATACTTAAGCTTTAGGAAGCAAAAATCAGGCAGGGGTCTTGAGAATTATAAGATAGCCTAAGAAGGGACTTAGGAGAGCTAGAAGGGGACATGAGAAGGCCTTGGCGAGTAGAATTAAGGAAAACCCCAAGGTGTTCTATAAATATGCGAGGAACAGGAGGATGACTAGAATAAGGATAGGCCTGCTCAGGGATAAAGGGGGAAATGTGCCTTAAGGCAGAGAAGGTAGGGGAGATCCTTAATGGATTCTTTGCTTCAGTGTTCACTAGGGAGATGGACTTTGACGAATGTGAGGTCAGTGTAGAACAGGCTAATGTGCTGGAGCACGTTGAGGTTAAGAAAGTAGTAGTGTTGGAGCTTCTGAAACGCATTTGGATAGATAAGTCTCCGGGACAGGACACGAATTACCCCAGGTTACTACAGGAGGCTAGGGAAGAGATTGCTGGGATGTTGACAATGATATTTGCATCCTTCCTGGCCACAGGAGTGGTACCAGAGAATTGGAGGATGTCAAATGTTGTTCCCTTGTTCAAGAAAGATAATAGGGATAATCCTGGGAATTATAAACCAGTGAGTCTTATGTCAGTGGTGGGCAAACTATTGGGAGAGGATTCTTAGGGACAGGATTTGGGAGCATTTGGAAAAGCATTGTCTTATTAGGGATAGTCTTATTAGTCTTATCAGCATGGCTTTGTGAGGAGCTGGTCGTGCCTCATGAGCCTAATCGAGTTTGTCAAGGAGATGACAATACAGATATTTGAAGTTAGAGTGGTGGATGTGGTGTATATGGACTTTAGTAAGGCGTTTGACAAGATTCCCCATGGTAGGTTCATCCAGAAAGTCATGAGGCATGGGATCCATGGAGGTTTGGTTGTGTGGATTCGGAATTGGCTTGCCCACAGAAGGCAGAGGGTGCTAGTAGATGGAGAATATTCTGCCTGGAGGTCGGTGACTTGTGCTGTTCTGCAGGGATCTGTTCTGGAACCCCTACTCTTTGTGATTTTTATAAATGGTTTGGATGAGGAAGTGGAGGGATGGGTTAGTAAGTTTGCGAATGACACAAAGGATGGAGGGGTTGTGGATAGTGTAGAACGTTGTCGTAGGGCATAGAATGCAGAGTTGGGTGAAGAAGTGGCAGATGGAGTTCAATCCGAAAAAGTGCAAAATAATACATTTTGGAAGAAAGAACATGAAGGTGGAGTACAAGGTTAATGGCAGGATTCTGAGCAGTGTGCAGGAACAGAGGGATTTTGGGGTCCAAGTCCATAGATTCTTCAAAGTTGCCATGCAAGTTAATAGGCATATGGTGTTCTGGCTTCATTAGTCGGGAGGTTGAGTTCAAGAGCCATGAGGTAATACTGCAGCTCTATAAAAGTCTAGTTAGACCACACTTAGAGTATCGTGTTCAGTTCTGGTCACCTCATTATACGAAGGATGTGGAAGCTTTAGAGAGGGTGCAGAGGAGATTTACCAGGATGCTTGCTGCCTGGATTAGAAAACATGTCTTATGAGGAAAGGTTGAGTGAGCTAGGGCTTTTCTCTTTGGAGCGACACAGGATGAGAGGCGACTTAATAGAGGTGTATAAGATTATGAGGGATATAGATAGAGTGGACAGCCAGCACCTTTTCCCCAGGGCGGTAATAGCCAATACCAGAGGGCATCTGTTTAAGGTAAGAGGAGGAACGTTCAGGGGAGATGTCAGAGGTAGGTTCTTTACGCAGAGTGGTGGGTGCATGGAACGCACTGCTGGGGGTGGTTGTAGAGCCTGATACAATAGGGACATTTAAAAGGCTCTTAGATAGGCACTTGGATGTAAGAAAAATAGAGGGTTATGGGCTGTGCAGGAGGGAAGGGTTAGATTGATCATGCAGGAGGTGTTCATATAGTTCGGCACAACATTGTGGGCTGAAGGGCCCGTACTGTGCTGTTCTGTTCTATGTTCTAACTTGCTTCAAACAAACTTCCATATTTTCACAACATTACAAGCTGTCCAGTCTCTGACCATGCTTTGGATCACTTGCCTTAATCTCCTCAAAAGGACTGAAACTTATGACTATATGAAGCATTTGAAAATGTGTGTCCAAGTTAAAAGGCACCAAATAAATGTAAATTGCTGTAGATTCATTTATAATCAATCTGAATTTACCATCCAGGTATACTTTTAGACCTTCTACATTTCCTCACTGTAAAAGAACTCAATTAATCCGACACTACTATCATTTCCTGTCATCCTCATCCATTTTGCAGACTTACTTGTCTATTACGGCATGCAGAAAAGAAATCTTACAATTTTTATTGGGCCCTTCATGCTTTCATTGCCCCCCACCACTCTCCCAAAATTACTCTCCCCTCTAATCTAACTTTTCTCACTTCCCCAATGTACTCTCTAATACTTAAAATCTTCAAAGTAAGATAACTTTATAATGTACAAAATTAAAAGAGCAGCATGAATTGATTTCTTAAAGCAGCTTCAGTTTCTCAATAGTTCAAAAACATGGCTGAAACAACACAAAAAAGGGGAAATGTAGCCAATTTAAGTACATCTACAGTTTGTTGCCTCATTTGGGAATTCAAATTAACAAGCATTTCAAACAAAAGTACAGATGTTCCAAAATATATCAATTTCAGGTAAAGCATAATAAACCACCAATTAATAACTAAACTTAACTAAATAACTTGCCTAGCTTGTCTTTCTCCTATAGCTACTACAAAGCAGTGTTTTTTGTATGATGATTTTTTTTGTTCCCCCTTTTAATTGCTCTTTTAATTAATTAATACCCCTTTCATTTGAGAACAATGGCATCTTTATAATAGCTTATCTCCATTTTAAATCCAAGAAATATTTTTGATTTTTTAGCAATGTACATGTTGTTTTCATTGCTAAAGGCTAGGAGGCATATTAAAAGCTAATGTCCCACAAAACAGGGAACATCCAAAGCCTATTGAACCTGATTTCTATAAAGTCAGTGGAGCAAAACAAAAATGCTAGAAATCCAAAACAAAAAAAAATATCGAATGATGAAACCACTCCTTGGGCAGCACCAGTGGAGAGAGAAACAAAGTTGACATTTTGGGTCAATGGCCCTTCATCATAACTCGAAAAGTGAGAAAACAAACTTAGTCCTAAGATAGCAGGACAGTTTCATGAAGAGACTGGGTTGACTAGATTTGTGTTCACTAGAACTTAATAGAATAAAAGGGGATCTCATTAAAACACACCAAATTCCAACAGGGCTCGAGATTCAGGATGAGGGGAGGATATTTCCCCTGGACGGGGGTATGGAGTGTGAAATAAGGGTATTGATATGTTATTGTCATGTGGACCAAATTACAGTGAAAAGCTTTTGTGTTGCATGCTATCCAGACATATCATGCCTTGCATAATGACACTGAGGTGATTAAAAAAAAACAAAATGCAGAATATTGTGTTGTAGCTACAGAGAAAGTGTACTGCAGGTAGACAAAGAAAGTACAAGGGCCAAGATGAGGTAGATTGGAAGATCAAGAGTTGAAGAGGTTACTTTTTAGCATACGAGAGGTCCCTTCAAGAGTCTGGTAACAGTAGGATAGAAACTGTACATGCTCTCAAGCTTTTGTATCTTCTGCCCAATGGGAAAAGGGAGAAGAGAGAATGACTGGGGTGGGAGGGGTCCTTGATTTTGTTAGCTGCTTTTTCGAGGCAACACAATCTCAGGCCATAGGGCAAGTAATTGAGGACCGAGAAGAGAAATTTCTTCACTCAAAGGGTGCTAAATCTGTGGAGTTTTCTACCACAGAAGGCTTTTAAGATCGTCACCAAATACGTTTAAGGTGATAGATAGACAAAAAAAGGCAGCAAGGGGTATAGAGAGAGTAGGAATACAGTATTGAGATAGAGGATTGGCCATGCTCATTCTGAATGATGAAGCAGGCTCAAAGGGCCAAATGGCCTGCTCCTATTTTCAACGTTTTTATGTTAGGTTGCAGAGAGGAAAGGGGTAGAAAGAAGAAGAGAGAATGTCTGTGAAGGGGGCAGACCAAAATGGTCAAGATGACTACCCTAAAAAAAAATGGCAGCTGAAGACAGAAAACAAAAACGAACTGAACAAATAATACACTTGTGGACAGAGAGATACTGAAATTCTTTAATTCAATATTAAGTCTCAAGGGCTTCAATGTACCCAGATGGAAGATGAGGTGCCATTCTTCAAGCTTATACTGGGCATCATAGTCAGTCAAAGTGACAGTGTATGGAGAATTAAAGTGACAGATGGCCAGAAGTTTTCCAGACCAAAATTGTCAAAGTAGCAATTACTTTAAAATTTACATACTGATATTGTTTCAATTTTTCTTTTTTTCTTTTCTCTATCCAAATGCTGGTTCTTAAAGTAATTGTAACCTTGACAACTTTATTCTGTAAAGCTTCCAGGCACCTGTCACATTAATTCTCCACCTCACTCTAACCTCAACCGCTTACATTGGTCCAACAATACCCAAAATAAGCTTGAAGGCCTGAAGGCTCTCCGCCTCTTTCTTGATAACAGACCCAACCAGTTCCACTCCACCACCACCCTCCTCCATCTGGCAGAACTGGTACTCACCCATAACAACTTCTTTCAGCTCCTTCCACTTTCTGCAGACCAAAGGTGTAGCCACGGGCACTCGCATGGGCCCCAGCTATGCCTGCCTTTTTGTTGGCTATGTGGAACAATCCATGTTCCAAGCCTACATTGGTAACACTCACCAACTCTTTCTCTGCTGCAATGACAACTGCATTGATGCTGCTTTCTGCAGCCATGTGGAGCTCATCAATTTCATCAACTTTGTCACCAACTTCCACCCCGCCCTCAAATTCACTTGGTCCATCTCCTGGTGACCAGCCATTTTAATTCCACTTCCCATTCCCACAATGATGTGTCTGTCCACGGCCTCCTCTACTGCCAAGTTGAGGCTAGACACAGATTAGAGGAACAATTCAATCTTGGTAGTCTCCAACCTGACAGCATCAACATCGATTTCTCTAACTTCCAGTAACCATACCCCTCTGCTGCCTACCCCCCATTTTGTTTTCCCTTATTCCTCTGGCTCCCTTACTCCTCACTTGCCCTCAGACCTGCCCATCATCCACACCTTCCTCCCGCTGGTTCCCCATCTCTTTCCCTTTATTCCATGGTCAACTGTCCTCTCCTATCAGATTCCATCTTCTTAAGCCCTTTGCCTATTCCATCTATCACCTTCCAGCTTCTCACATCATTCCCACTTCTCCCCCCCCTCCACCCATCTATCTTTCCTCCTCACCTGATTCATTTATCACCTGCCAGCTCGTGCTCCTCCCCCTCTCCCCACCCCTTTATTCTGACTTCTGACCTTTTTCTTTCCAGTCCTGATGAAGGGTCTCGACCCAAAACTTCGACTGCTGATTTATCTCCTTAGATGCTGCCTGACCTGCTGAATTTCTCTCGCATTTTTTTGTGTTGCTCCAGATTTCCAGCATCTGCAGTCTTTCTCGTGTGTCTTGAAGAACAGCATCTCACCTTCCATTTGTGTATGCTGAAACCCTTGGGACTTAATACTGAACTTAATAATTTCAAGCAAGCACTCTGTTTTTGCCCTCCTCTACAATTGTGACTATCTCAAATTTGTTTCATTTTTCTTTTCCATCGCCAAGAGCCAGTTTATAAAAGTAATTGTTACCTTAATAACTTTAATCTACACCCTATCACAGACATCGCCTGTTCTCCCTACCCTCCCTCCTTTTATCATATTTATCACTTCTCCAGTTTTGCTGAATGGTCTTTGACCCAAAACATTGGCTTTTTCTCTCCATTGATGCTGCTTGGGCTGCTGGGTCTTTTCAGTGTTTTCAGGTGTTGTTCCATAAAATCATGATCTGTAATTTGCACGTGCACAGGATATTATAATCATCATTCTGTAATGTGATGCCTTGTCAGTTATTTTTCCCAGATAGATGAACATCACAGTGGCATAGCCGGTTGTGCAGATGCCTCACAGCTCTAGCCACCTACGTTCGATCCCAACCTCTGTTGCTGTCTGGAGTTTGCATGTTCTCCTTGGTGTAGGTGCATGTGTAGGTGTCCCCCGAGTGCTCCAGATTACTTCCACATCCCAAAGAGACATTATTTGATAGATTAATTGTTTACTTTAAATTACTTGCAATGTACATGGGTAGTAGTAAAATCATACTGAAATTAATAGGCACGTGATAGAAAATAGCTTGAGAAGGAAAAGTGTGATTGTTATGAGAGTCAGCATCAACCTGATGGGCTGAGTAGCCTCCTTTTTGTTGTAAGGCAATATGAAAAAGTGCCACAAAAACACAATTCTCTTCAAAAGTACATGCTTAATTCTCTTCAGAAGTAGAAGCTGCAATTTACTTTGCTTTACTCAAATCTATAGTGAAAAATCAAGTTCCAAGGATGCTTAAGTAATGAAATTCCTATTTTTACCTGAAGTTCTTTAAACTTACCTACACTTTTTTCCACACTAACTATCTTTGCACAGGGTACTTCTCCTAGTTCAGTGAGCATGTATAGCACTTCTAATGCAGAGATTACCAGCAGCATATCAGGTAACGTTAGATGGCATATGATCTCCTTATAGGACTCCTGATCCACATATTCACATATCAAGTCTGCATTATCTTCAGCTCTACACAGGTTTCCTAGTATTTCCATACCTAGAAATTTTTTATAAGAGATATCTTTATTAGTCACATGTACATCGAAACACACAGTGAAATGCATCTTTTGATTATAGGGTTCTGGGGGCAGCCCGCAAGTGTCGCCACGCTTCGGGCACCAACAAAGCATGCCCACAACTTCCTAACCCGTATGTCTTTGGAATGTGGGAGGAAACCGGAACACCCGGAGGAAGCCCACACAGACACGGGGAGAATGTACAAACTCCTTACAGACAGTGGCCAGAATTGAACCTGGGTCGCTGGTGCTGTAATAGCATATGCTAACCGCTACACTACCAATTACACAAAAAAACAATAGGTTTGAGGGTAATGTACAAAACTAAAAAAAAATTATGAAACTTTTATTGAAATTGTTTACCTCTTATCTTCAAACACTTGTCACAGGAAAAGAGACATTTTGTTACTGTATGAAAAATTAGATGTGTACTTTTAAAATCAATAGGATCCAACTGAAGCTGTAAGATTAAAAACAAAAAAGTCAAATTAATATGCTGTAATATTAATATGTAATCTTTTATCTATCTATTTCCAATTGTACATGTGATGTGGGTGTCACATGACTGATTGTAAATGCCATACTTAATTGCCGTTGGGCTTCAAACATTGTTAAGCAACAGCAAGAATAGAAAAAACATACCTCAAAAGTGAATCAGAACTTCGTCATCAAATTAAAGTTTAAAAGAAAAGTTATATTTGTTCTGGTGCTTGCCAGAATTAAACCACAGACAACACTGTTGTCTTCAATCACTTGCTGAAATCATCTGACACTGCTTTAAAAAAAATAACAATACTTAATGCAAGAGGCCAGACTACCATGAGCTGAGAAGAGTTCAGTGTAATGGGATGGATACTGCTGCAGTTAATAACACTCACCATTAATTATGTGGGAATGGGACAGCAAATGCAGCCAAGGAGCTCTGCATTTTAATGCCAACATCCAAAATGCCATCCAAGTTGTTTTTTTGCTTTGCAGAAAGGCCATTTCACTTCCTCGATTTATTGTAGCATTTGTTGGATGCATAAACTCACATAAATGACATCAAGACCCATTAACCATATGATCAATCCCAATCACTACAAGTGGAATTTCAATGATTAAGCAAATGGTTGGTATCATAACCATATTTGATGGTGTTGGATATTAAGTAAGCAGTCTTATTTGTTCACTGTGCTACCATTCACATTTACACCAACTTTCCAGGCAAAGAAAAGTTATAAACTAAACAATGAAGTACACACTTAACAATAAATGCTGTTAGATGCCCTGCTATTGCAAAATGTATATTGTTAGACTGTAACTTTTGATGTCACAATATATGATTCTATAATCAAACAAAACAAGATCAAGGACATTACTGCTAGAAGGCCATGTCATACTGCAGTGACGTAGACATCCTTGTCTGCAGTTTTTGGGATGCTAATAAATTAGAATTTTGCTGAAAGGCTCTTTTCCATTTGGTAATCACTCATTTAGATGGTGGCATTCAACCTTAAACTCGAGCTTCCAGTTCAACATCAGGATTTGTCGGAAAAGTCAAAATGTTCTTAAAGCACAACGCTATTGCTTGGTTCTTTTTCTCAGTTCCTTTAGCCCATCTTACTAACAATAAATGCAAGGAACCCATGGACTTGTCACCACAGCCAAAAGCACCTGTTCAGCTGGCATTACTTCCAATATCTTCATTTTCCAATCAAAACCACTTTTCCTGCCAGCCTTCACCTGGTTCCACTCGATCTAAATCATTCCTGTTGTGTGTTAGTTTCCCTCAATCTCAAAGCTGATGTAATCAATCATTCTCACCACCAAAACAACTCCTGTTCTGTCCTTGAAAGTGGCACATCTCATATTTCCACTTTTTTTTATTCAAAGCTTTTAGCATCTTGCTATTTCCCAAATGTCCCAATTTCCATCAACCCCATTCCACAAGTGCTAAAACTATGTGATCAAAACAGACCTAACCAAGGTCACAAATTACAGTATATTCCCTGTAAATGCAACAATGATACATTAGCACCACATATCAAAAATGGCAAAGAGGGTAAGAATAATCATGCCTGGAATTTTTTTTTCATATTAAAAACAATATACAAGTGTAAATAGTTTGTGTTGTATGCCCTTCGCTGTCAGGTACATTTTAATGTAAATAAAAGCAAGAAGAACACAACAAACTCCTACAATTATTGATATAGATGGCTTTATATTTATTCTAGCTCTCCACCTGACTGCTAGCCAAAACTGCATTTGGCTGGACAGCACAAGTTCCAGACTATAGGCTACAAAGGCATATGGGTGGATTAAGTGAGTGGGCAAAGATCTGACAAATGGAGTATAATTGGATAAAGACGAAATTATCTATATCAGCAAGAAAAATTTTTAAAAGAAGTTTTTTCTCTAAATGGTAACCATCAAGATGCAGAGAGATCTGGATGTCCTAGTGTAGAATTCGCTAAAGGCTGATATGCCAGTACACCAAGTAATTAGAAAAGTTAATGGATCATTTATTGAGAGAGGAATTCGATACAAAAGTACGGAGATTATGCTCAAGTTATACATGACATTCTTGAGAGCACATCTGGAGCACTTACTAAAGTACAGGGGGCCAATTCAAAGGTGGTTTATTTGATTGATACCTGGAACTGAAGGAATTGTCTCATTAGGAGAGGTTGGACTGGATAGGCAAATATCCACTGGAGTTGAGAAAGATGAGGCACAACTTAATAGAAACATACAAGAAACTGAGAGGCACAAGAGACTGCAGATGCTAGAATCTGAAGCAAAAATCAAAATGCTGGAATGAATAGCCAACATTTAGGATGGAGATCCTTCATCTGTACTGACGAAGGGTCTTCACCCAAAGCATCAACTGTCCATTTCCCTCCACAGATGCTGCCTGACCAACTGAGGTCCTGAGAGATCTTAACAGAGTGGATGTGGAGACTATGTTTCATATTGTGGGAGAACTTAGAAAGAGGGTCACAGTTTCAAATACAGGGTCACCCATTTGAGATAGTTTTTAATTCTCCGAGGGTTGAAAGTCTTTGAAATACTTTTCCTCAAAGGGTGCTGGAAAAAGCTTTTCAAAATATCTTAAAGCAGAGATAGATAGATTCCTGATAAGCAAGGGTCAGAGTCATAGAGCACTACAGCACAGACACAGGCCCTTTTGCCCACCTTGTCCATGACAGCCTGGTTTTCTGCCTAATCCCATCTACCTGCATCCAGACCATAGCCCTCCATACCCCTCTCATCCGTGCACCTATCCAAACTTCTCTTAAATGTTACAATTGAACCTGCATCCACCACTTCCACTGGCAGCTCATTCCACACTCACACCACCCTCTGAGTGAAGTAGTTCCCCTTTAGATTTCCCTTAAATATTTAATCTTTCACCTTAAACCTATGACCTCTAGTTCTAGGTTGAAAAGTTTTTCATGGTTAGGCAGGTATGCAGGCCTTAGGTTGTTCGACAGCAAGAGTCGAATTAATTTTATGCAAGCTACTAAAGGAGAAAGCAAAGGCATTGGCTGATTAGAGACATTTATGGCATGACAAGGGCAGGATCCAAGGTATTCAACTGTTGGTGAAGGTTTGAACAAATTCTTTAATGAAGCCTAAGTCACATGCTCATTAAGTAGAAATGAAGGAAGCCTGCTATTCTTTTTAAATAAAAACTACTTTTGCTCTGGGTTGACCATAAAAAGTGCAAAATGTTTTAAGGCAAGGAAATGTAAAACCTCCCATTATTGGCATCCGTTTTTATCTGAAAAATATTTTTAGCATTTTGCAATTTTAAATTACATTTTATAAGAGCAAAGAATGTATACAACCTTAATAACTGAAATATATTAGTCCAAATAAGTTCATACCTCAGCTGCAACGTTACCCAATGTGTCTAGCCCCAGTTGCTTGAGAGAAGCATACTGACAATGGGAACACAACAACAGAAAGCGGATGCACGTGCGGTGAGCTGCCAATAACTTCACATTTCCTTCTTCAAATGACAAATTGCGAAGGATTATTGCTATCTGAAGCACCCGTTGTCCCTCAACATCATTAATGCCAAGTTTATGAGAAGGGTGGAATAAAGACATCCCCACGTCCATTTCTATATCTGTACCTAAATTGGAAAAAAGTTCATAGATATTAATGACAAATCTGGTTACATAGCCAAAATGAAAACTTGTACCAAAAGAGAAACAATTTCTTGATGTTCCTTCAGTCTCTTTGGGAATAGTCATTGATTTGCTCAGCATTCCCCTCAATAATGCAACAGATTAGGAAATGAAAATGAAGGAAAGACATTTATAAGTGAATTGATTATTTCTTCCCGCACATCCATAAAAATATACAGCTGAATTGACTACTCACAATAAATAACATAATTTTTTCAGACAAACATTTGTTTCAGCTGTTGAGCCTTTAAAAATGGTTTCACTAACCTTGTGATCCATTGTTCCTAAAAATAATGAGCTCTCGTATTTCATTATCTTCAATATTGTCTTTCCAAAACTATGGAAGTCAAGACACAAGAGGGATTTTTAATTATACTTTTCTAAACAAATTTCTAATTAGAATTTAATTAAACTGTACACACAGTGAAAATGCATATAAGAGCTAAGCCACAAATTCATGAGTCTGCCTAAGAATTACATATCTTGCTCAGGTATTTAATTTGACATTTTGGAAGCTTTCCTTTTAAAAAGTATAGAAGGATCATCTAGCAATGCAGCTGCTTAATTCTGCATGACTGCCGATAGTTATCATTCCCCAGATTAAATCAATAATCTATGTTTACCTGTTGTAGTTTAGGGTTTTAAATGTATTATGTTAACAGAAGCATTTATGGTAAATTATTAAAAATTTCAGGAAGCCTAGAAACCCAGAACTCAATTAGATTCCTTCTAATTGGAACTACTAGAAGTGTGAAACATTGCTCATAGCATTGGCCAAATAAATACATTCATATCCCACCTAATCACCAGGGAAAAGTCTGCAGTGTTTAAAAAAAAACGGTCATTGTTGTAAAATCTAGCAAACAATATGTGCAACATTCCAGTGGAAATAGAGTTTTACTAAATTTTTTTTTAAACAAAACTCACTTCCATTAACGAGCAATGAATGTACAATGGCCTTACAAAGATCTTTTTGGACACTTTGGAATTGGAAAAGGCTTCCCTGTTGCACGCTGAAACAAAATAAATTCTTTTTCAAGAAAGAAATGGGGCCCTTCTCAATTAATTAGCATTGCAAAACATTAAATTGCCAAGGTACCCCAGCAAGATACAATTTTCAAATACTTTCAAATTTTCAAACTATGTAGCATAAATACCATGGCTCACAAAACAAAATTCACCATTACTATTAACTTTGGACTAATCAAGATTGTTCTCACTTGTACTTATTCTGAATTTTGCACTTGATTCAATTTGATAATTTAAATCCAGGAAAATCTATAAGGAAGGATAATTTCTAAAATAATTCAGAGAACAAAATATCCCAAATTGAAGGCCGCACTCAGTGACAAAATCTCAAGTCAGTTGATTGTTCCAGCAGAATGCAAGATATTGATCGCCAATTCCAGATCAAATATAATCTTGCATTTTCCCAATCTTGAATTGAACTGGTTGTTAATGCACATCCTAATAATCTCATTCATGCTCTGCCACAATTAACTGAGTTTAGTCATTTCTATTGAAAGGGAATTCAAAATGAGGTAAACAATACAAGAATGGCAACGAGGTTATGAAAAAATATTACGTTCTAATTTTATTATTTGCTTAACCTTTCTGTCTTTTCTAACATTTAATTCTAAACTAATAACTTTGTTTTATCACTACCATTTAATCAAGGTCTACATGTCAAATATTTCACCTGACATTAATTAGTCATGGAGTAATGAAAAACAAATTGTAGATATCTACTCTGAAATCTTAGCTCAATGCAAGACATTTGACAGAAAGTGTTAGGATTTGTTTTATATCTGTTTATGAGAAATCAAAATAAATCAGTAGCTCTTAAAGAAAAATACTATCCATATCCTGTCAAATAAAGTGAAACCTAACTTCTGCTTCAAACAATCAGAAGTTAAACAAGTCAATTGATAACATTTGACTGATGGGTCCTGAAACAGATTCAAATTTAGCTTAGTATTCATTTTAAAAAGGTCAGTATTTTATATATGCGTGTACATCATTATAAATGCATGGAAAGCTTTCCAAATTGCTTTTCAGGGACGAGTTTAAAAAAAAATGGAGGGTCATCAATCCTTCAATTAAATGTTTAAAAAAAAGGCACATCTACTGTGAAAGCAAAAGTGCAAAACTAATAAGGTAATGGAGAGCCAATATGAACAATGAAGAAATCAGGTATTTTCTGAATATTTAAAATTACTAAAGTGAGGCTTAAACCCTAGTTTCAAGTTTACACAAAATCTGCACCACCCAGAAACAATGCCCACCATGCAGGAATTTCTAAAACATCGGTACACATAAAACCCAGCTGGCGAATGCCGCTAACTGAAGAAAACTCGGTGGCAAGTTCAAAATTATGGGGAATTACTTGAAATGCACAAATCAAATATAATTCCATTACACTGCATTTAAGTTTGTCAAAGTTAGCTAACAAAACTCGCAGGTAAAGATGTGCCAAACACATTAAATATTAAAACCATATACATTGGTTGGAACCAGCTGAGCTCAAAATTTTGTTACAGAAGTTCAAAATACATTACTTTTGCACATGTACCATTCCAAATAAAATCTTGTGTTTTATATTTAATAAAAAAGCTTAAGAGCAAGAAATCCTGCTGGCAGGCAAACCTTCATAGATAGCACACGTTATTTAGAAGACATGATCTTTGGGAGACATTTTCAGTTCCCCCACCACCACCACCCACTTATGAAACAGGATGATGAATGTTATGCAAAACTTTGTTACTTATCTGCAATGAAAGTTAACAGAAAGTAGACAGCAAAATGAATGGAAACGTCAATCTTTTTTGCCCTTACCATAATTTAAATAAGTAGTATAATGTCTTAATAATTCTGTTGTTTTAAAGTTTATTCCATTGAAATTTATGAAAATTTTACTTGGAATGGGCAAGCAACAACATCAAATTAGGTATTTTGAATTCCTGTAAAAAAAAATTCTGTGCCTAACATGTTCAGGCAATTAATTTTAATTTTAAAGTGTTTGGTTGAGTGATTGAACACCTCATCTCTAGCTACATCATTTAGTTATTGAATAAAATAACACATTATGGAAAATTAAATCAGTCAACTTGTATTACTAATGAACTGATGCGAAATTAAATTGAAGACATTGTACACGGAATCTATTAATCAGGTCATACTAAAGTTTATATTCTACAAGAGCCACCACCTACTCATCCTCATTTAATACACCCTTTATTTAACATAACTTTTCAATTCTTTCTCAACCATTCTGTGTGACAGCA
This sequence comes from Pristis pectinata, assembly GCF_009764475.1. Taxonomy (NCBI): domain Eukaryota; kingdom Metazoa; phylum Chordata; class Chondrichthyes; order Rhinopristiformes; family Pristidae; genus Pristis; species Pristis pectinata. The sequence goes on along the minus strand of NC_067419.1, from coordinate 37,554,697 downwards.
AGTTTTACATATCAACTATACTCGGTGACAACAGCTTCTTCTAAAATTCCTCACCAAATTTCTCTCTTGCCTTTCCTAGAGAAAAAACTAGTTTGTTGAAACTTCCAATCAGAATAATCTATCAACTGCTCCATGATAAACACTTTCTGCATCTCTCTCATTCCTCCATACTGGTTTTTATAATATGGAGATCAAAAACGTTCACACAATGCCTTGTGTATGGCAGTTCAATACAAGTTGAACATTTTTTTTATTTCATGAAATAATGCCCTGTGCATTGAATGACTTGAAAAAAACATTAACTAGTAAGAGATGCAACTATATACTCAGACCTCCCTGCTCTTCAAGCTATCTAGGCACTTTCATAGCCTTGCCATACTTTTCTATAGTTCATTTGCCAATTATATGCCCTTTTCCCAAGTTCACAAATTTTATTTCATGTTATAAGCCGTTCACAATTTAAATTGTTCCTGTACAAATCTATTATTTTTTTTACCTTAGTAAAATTTCTGCCTGTTCTTTCTTTCCACTCTGTTCCAAATACAGAAGACAAGGTTCCCAAAGCTGTGAATATAGTAATATTAGGACAAGTAAGTACAAATTACAGTTAGTAGTTATAGTAGGTTAATGCTAAGCATCACTTTGTTGGGCATCAAATAGGCCTGTGTTGTTAGGTAAACTAATAAAACTTTGATTTTTTTTAATACAAATTTGCTATTTTTGCTAAATGAAAATTTATCAAGGCATTTGTTCAAAGAATCTGTCACAAATGTTAGCCAGAGAAAACTACCACAAGTTATGCACAATGCTAAAACATAGCTAAAATATTTAAACTAATCGAAGTGTGCAAATCCTTAAACACCATATTGCTGAGTTGCATTTCTCATGGTATAATATTTCTTTAAAGTAATTGGATTCTTTTTGTTATTTAAATAATTGGGCTGTAAGAGTCAAAGATAATCCTCAAAACAAAACAATGGAAATTGCTTCTAAATGTTCTTCATGTATAAAAAGTAATTAAATTACCTGAAAGCAATTTGAATTTCTAAATCAAATCTGTAGCAAGTCTAAAGCAGTAACAATTAAAGTAGTAACCACAATCTAAGCAGAAAATGCTGGAAGTTGAAGGAAAAGTAAAATCCAAAATGATTTCTTCCTTTATTCCAATTTGTCGTCTTCATTTAGCTTCTGTCAATGTAATTTTTAAAAATTTTATATTAATTCCACTACTTTCCTCCAAAGCTTTGAGTTATGGATTTTTCAAAATCAATTTCAGACAGGCTTCTACCGAAACCACATAATTAGTAGTAAATTGAAAGGCAATAGATAAATCCAGATGCCTTTTGTTTTTAAATTCCACTACAATAATCAAAACTAAAAATACATTATTTATCATTCATGATGTCGAGACAACCCAAAATGCTTTTCAGCCAACTAAGTATTTGCAAAGGTTGGCCACAATTGTAATGCTGGAAATATAGGAACCACTTTACACACAGCAAACTCCTAGGAGCACAAATTTGATGGATTTATTTTGGTTTATCAATAAATACCAGCCACTACACCATGGAGAATATCACTTCCGAAATATAAACAAATTGCAGGAAATAAGTCATACTGCATCTATGGAATTAAAATCTTGGGTCTTCATCAGAATATGATAATACAAGTAATTACCACATATATTTATTACATTTATTGATCAGTTTAAAACATTAGCCTTCAAAGTCAACAAAATTAATCTAGAAGGGTCTTTGACCTGAAACATTATCCATTTCTCTTGCCATATATGCTGCCTGACCTGCTGAGCATTTCTAGCATCTTTTCTTTCACATTTCCAGCCTCAGCTGTTTTTCCTGCCTTTCAGAATATCCCTTCCTATTATTTGACACACAATAAAGTGACTAATATTGATCAATCTAACAATGAAATGTTTAATAAATGGTATAACCAGTGTTATCACCAATTTGGCAGGGTGAGGAGAATTCAATTCAATATTTATCCCAGTGTGTAAAAAAACAGTTGTATAGCAAATGAGAAGAAGGAAAGGTCCCACAAACAATGAGAAATGTGGTCAGTAAGAACCCAAGACAGAAATGTTAGACTGGATTGAAAGAGATCTCACCTGCCCTTCAAATAAAAAAAGATCTGTTTTAATAGATGATAAATAGCCACCTCCTGTGCAGTGCTGTGATTCTTTTTTTAAAATGCATTTCAAATGCAGACTGATAAAGGATTACACATTACTGTATGATTCAGGTAAAATATTCTCAATTCTAGGAAGTTAATTTTCTCCTTGAACTTCTAACTTAACATGTATGCATGTGGAGCATTTAATGACCGAATAAAATTTTTAGCATTTGTTGCTTATCTCAAACACTTACTCTTTAATAAAACAGTCATCTGTAGATCAAAGAGGTGAGATAACAAAACTAAGGGACTTCAGGGTTCAAATAGCACAAATCAAAGGAATTGGGAAACAAAGTACAGCAAAGGCAAAAAGAATCATGGAATGTTTACAGCATAAGAGGCCAGTCAGCCCATCGTGTTCATGCCAGTTCTCTACCAGGGCAAATCTCCACACTGCCCAGCCACTTCTCCACAGCCTTATAAATTTCTCACCATATGTTTATCCATTTCTTTTTTTTTGAAGGCCACAACAGAACCTGCTTCCACTGTACCTACATGCAGTGCATTCCAGATTCCAAACATACAATGCAAGAAAGCTTTCCTTTATTTCACGTCTAATTCTTTTCCCCTTTACTATAACTGTCTCTAGTTTGCAACCCTGCTGCCAATGGGAACAACCTTCCACTATCCACTTTGCCCAACACAAGATTTTATACACTTCTGTTAGATCTCCCCTCACCTCTTTTATCCCCCCCCCCAAAAGAAAACAGTCCCAGCCTCTCCAATCCATATTTCTAGCCATCATCCCTCATCCCAGAAATCATTCTTTTCTCTCTCCTCTGGGACCTGTCCACTGCCTTGACATCCTTCCTATTATGAGGTGACCAGAAGTGAACAAAATATAACAGACAAGGCCACACCAGTGTTTTCCAAAATTAAAATTAGAGTCATACAACACGGAAATAGGCCTTTCAGCCCAACTGGTCCATGTCAACCGAGATTCCAATCTAAGCTAGTCCCATATCCTCTGAACCCTTCCAATCCATGTACCTGTCAAAGTACCTTTCAAATGCTGTTAATGTACCTGCCTCAACCACTTTCTCTGGCAGCTTATTCCATATACCGACCGCTCTCTGGGGGCGGGGGGGGGGGGACATTGCCCCTCAGGTTCCTGTTAAGCCTCTCACCTTAAATCTATGCCCTCTAGTTCTTCATTCCCCAACCCTGGGAAAAAGACTATGCGCATTTACCCTATCTATGCCCCTCATAATTTTATACACCTCAATTAGATCACCCCTCATTCTCTTATGCTCCAATGAAAAAAGTCCCAACCTGCTTAACCTCTCTTCATAACTCAGTTTCTCGAGTCCTGGCAACATCCTTGTAAATCTCTTCTCCATTTTTTCCAGCTTAATGGCACATTTCCTACAGCAGGGTGGCCAAAACTGAGTACGATAATTCCAAATGCGTTTTATAAAGTTTCAACATGACTTGCCTCTTTCTATTCTCTATGCCTTGATTGAAAAAGCCCAGAATTATCTGTGCCTTATGAACTGCTTTCTCAATCTGTCTGCTACTTTCAATGATTTGTGTGCCCATACCACCAGGTCTCTCTGCTCCTGTGCCCTATTAATAACTGTATTCTTTATCCTACATTACCTCTCCTCGCTCATCCTACCAAACTTTATCTTCCATACATTTGCCCATTCTACCAGCCTGTTGATATCCTGCTGCAAAAAGATTATCAACACTAATTTTTTTAACAAATAATTAGAAAGAAGAGTAGTCAAATATCAAATAGGCTCTGAAAAGAACAGGGTCGATATTTTGAAAGGAAAGTAAGAAAAAGGAAGACCTTTTATATTAATTACATTGCAACAAACTTCACTACAGAGTGTTGAGGAAAATATTCCAGACACTGACAATAAGCTAGAATAAAGTAATTACAGAAAACAAAAACTCACAAAAAAAGACTGATACATTTCCTGAACCTAATAGATTTATACACAAGGTTTTATGAACTGTTAAAACTGAAGATGCTTTAACTTTAACCTTTTTCAGGAATTGTCCAATTAGATTGGAAATTTGTAACCTGCTACAAGGAAGTTACTTAAATCTAAAACTACGGATACAGTGAACAAGCACTTATTCAAAATTGGATTGATTAGGGAAAGCCAATATGTATTAGTAAGTGGCAAATCAAGTCCATTGAACCCAACCTGAATGAATAGATTTATGTCTGTAACATCAAGATTTATTTTAGCATCATCCGAAAACTGTCTCCATTTAAAAATGAAATAAAAATAACAAGTTTCCTGATTCCAAGTCTCATCATTATATTCAATTCACTTTACACACAAGAACATTGACGAAAATAGTAGAAAGAGAAAACAGGCTAATAGGCACCTTCAAAAAGTTAACTCTAAAATCCTATTAAAGACTGAATTCTTGCACGATTAGTACAGAAATAGTAAAATCATGTAGATCTGTTGCCTTGATGTTATCAGCATCTGCATAAAAATGAATACATTAATCACTAAAATAGGGAAAGAAGAAAGAAAGCAACAGTTGGATAAGAAAGTTTACACTTTACTGGCCATTTATCTTAAGGTAAGAAGGCAAAGAAGAATAATCTATGGAATTTATTAATAATTTGAACAGTTACAACACTTTTGAACAAAATTACCACACAAGTGAGTACAGGCAACACTCAACATACACAGAGATACTTTTCTTTAAAAAAATACACATAATACCACAGCAGACCATTATAATTAATTCCCAAGACAAGGGCATGATTAGCGATACCAGTATTTATTTCCCCTCCCATAATTCCGAGAAGGCTTTAGTACTCTTAAAAAAAATTACTAATAGATTTAACAAACAAAATTTTGAAAAAAATCCATCAGGCTCTTAATGAAGCAAATAGCATAGGCTCTCACCATCATTTACTAGTGTTCCTTGGTAGGTCTGTCCTGGAAGACAGGAAGATGGCTCATTTGGTATTAATGGTTTAAAGAAAAAGGGATAAAGGGAAAAGAAGCATCTACATGCCAGTCAGCCTAATTATTTGAAAAAAAAATCTGGAAGGACAGCATAAAATCTACATTTAGAAATTCACCAAGGACGGTCATCATTAAGGAGAAACAGCAGGACTTCTAGAAATTCACAAAACCATCAAGCAGAGTCATTGTGGTTTTATGAAAGAGAAATCATGTTTGACAAATATGTAGAGCTCTTTGAGGATGTAACATGGTGGATAAAATGGAACCAGAGGTGCAACTGGATTTCCAGAAGGTATTTGATAAAGTGCAACATAAAAGTTTACTACACAAGAGCACGTAGGAATGGGGATTGGGTCATTTTCCAATTACTAATCAGTAACTAGTGGGGTGCTGCAAGGATAAATTCAGGGGTCTCAACTATTTACAAATCTTTATTAAAGACTTGGACAAATGGACTGAGTGTACTGTAGTCAAGTATGTTGACAGTACTAAATAGAAGCATTAGCAAGTTGTGAGGAGGACCCTTAGAGGCTGAAAGGGGATATAGATAAGGCCAGTGATGGGGCAAGAGGTTGGCAGATGGAATATAATGTGGGAAAATGAGGTCATCTACTTTGGAAGGAAGAATGAAGGAAAACAATTTCAAAAGAGTGAAATTACAAAATGTGTTACAAAGGGATCTGGGAATTCCAGTGCATGAAACATAAAGGGTACGCATGCAGGTACAGCAACTAACTAGGGTGACAATTGGAACATTGGTCTTTATGGCAAGGGGTATGAAATAAAAGAGCAGAGAAGCTTTGATACAAGTTTACAGGGCACTGGAGAGATTGCAACCCACAAGATTCTGTAAGGATTTCCACTCTAATAGGGGTATCTAGAACTGTGGGACAGAGTTTCAAAGTAAAGGATGTTGATTGAAGAATGAGACGAAAAGGAATTTCTTCTCGCAGAGGGTCATGATTCTTTGGCATTCTCTATCCCAGCGAGCTGCAGGGGCTGAGTCATTAAATATATTCAAGGCAGAGATTGACAAATAATGAAATGACAAGGAAGTCAAGTATGGGGGATAAAAATAAAACGGAAAAGTGTTGAGACCAAGATTGGATTATGCAGAGCATCTACATTCAGTCCAAAGGAGCAACCAGAGCTCCCTGTACCAGCCACTTTAATTCTCCATTCCCACCCTGACCCTATCCAATGTGTCTATGCCCTCCTGTTCCATTATAATGAAACACAACATAGGCTTAAGAAACAGCACACGTCTTCCATCTAGGCACTTTGCAGCCTTCTAGACTCTATATCAAATTCCACATTTTCAGGTAACTCACTCTCCATCTACATCAGTATCATCTGTATCATCGGCTCACCTTTCCTCTCTCAAAAGCAGAGCCTGACTCATTGGGCTTATTCTACAGCCCTGCGTTTGCAACTTTTATGTTCCTTTGTGTTCTCATTCTCCTATCTAACCTCATTTCAGCACTTTTATGTTCCTTTGTTCAAGTTTCCCCTTTCTAACTACCCACATTAAACCCATCATCCTTGTTTACAGTGTATCCCTATGACAGCACAGACCTCTCCTTAGAGATATTCCCTTTGTCCTATTCATCCCTCCCTAATCCTCTCTGCCATTTAAAACCAAATTTGTTTTCCCTTTTCCAGTTGTGACAAGACTCTTTAAGCTGAAACACCAACTCCATTTCTCTTTACACAGTTATTGCCTGACTTAGTGAGTGTTTCCAATATTTTCTGTTTTGATTACATTAGCCAAGTATTTTCTCAAAGGATAATCATTTTCCCCAAGTCAGAAAGCAGCACATTTCCTCACTGTTCAACATCAAGTATCATTTTATCTTTTAACAACACTGGTTTTATCTAGGAAACTATCGTTTTTTTAATCTTCGTGGCTTGACAGAGATTTTCAAATCTTCATAGCCACAGATGAGATGCCAGATGACTGGAGGACAACAAATATGGTATCTTTATTCAAGAAGGACAGCAAGATGAACAAAGTAATTATAGACTTGAGTCTAATATTAGTGGTAGGGAAAAATTATTGGAAAATTTCTGAGGGACAGGGTTTATCTAAACTTGGAAAGGCAGGGATTAATCAGAGATAGATTGTTTTGTTAGGAGAAGAATCGAGCTGAACAATTTGACTGACTTTTTCAAAGAGCTAACAAAATGTATTGATGAGGACAGCGTGATTGATGTAGTCTACATGGATTTCAGTGAGCGCTTTGACAACTACGTACATGGAACACTGGTCTAGAAGGTTTGAGTCAATGGGATCCAAAATTGGCTTGGTAATAGGAAAGGGTGAAGATGGAAGTTTGTTTTTGTGATTACATTCCTGTGACTAGTGGTGCACCACAGGGATTGGTGCTGGGACCCTGCTGTTTGTTATGTACATTAATGATTTGAATATAAATGCAAGAAGTTTGCAGACAACATGAAAATTGATGGTGTTATTGAATTTGAGAATTGCTATAGGTGACAGAATGTTGGTAAGAGCAGTGGCAGAATGAAATTTAACTCTGGGAAGACAAACTAATGGTAGGTCAAACACAATGAATGGTAGGGCCTTAAGAACTATTGAGGAACCTTGGTATACCGATCCAAGGCACAGGCTGATAAGGCGGCATATAGAATATATTCTCTGCCAATGTAGTGAAGTATGAGCAAAGAGGTTATAGTACAACTTTATATAATATTGGTTACAGCAAAGCTGGAAGTAATGAATGCAGTTTTGATTGCCACGCTGTAAGATGGATGTAATTGCACTGGAGATTCACTGGGAATGTTCCTGGGATGGAGCACTTCAGTTTTAAGGAAAGAGGTTTTAAAAGCTGGGTTTGTTTTCCTTGGAGCAGGGGATACCAAGGTGGAAATCCAAAATAAGTATACAACATTATGAAGGGCACAGATAAGGTAAATAGTAGGAAACATTTCCCTATAGCAGATATATTTAAAACTAGAGGGGAAATTTTTAGGGGCAAGAAGTTTGGAGGGGATCTGAAGAAGAATTTCTTTCAACCAAAGGTTGTTTGAAATCCAGAACATACTCGTGAGGGAATGGTGGAGGAAGGTATTCTCACAACATTCAAGTATCTACACAAGCACTTAAATCACCAAGGCATAGAAGGCTACGGACTAAGTGCTGGGTAATGGCCTACTTCTGTTCTATAAATATCCATTGCTCTACAGATATAAATTAGCATTAAATACTGCTTTAACTTGGTGGCTTTGAATGGTTTTCCTATTGTTCTAAAAATAACAGGAAATCTTGCTGATAAAAAGAAAGAAATGATCAACTATTCCAGAACAACACCTATATACTCTTCAGGGAAGAAGTGTGCAAGAACACCTCATGCATAATGTATCACATTTTGCTTCAAACTTTAAAAATACAGAAATGCAGAATATAAACTAGTACATTTATAAAAAAACTCATTTAACTCACATCTCCTAATGTTTACAATCCCATATTTGAATTAAAATTAGCAACACCAACCATTTTTCAGTATTAAATAAAATAACTTACTGTCATCAAAAACTCCAGCATGTGCAAGTAGTATGGTGGTGATTCTGGGGTCCTTTTCAAGTTGCATTATGTGCTTACTCTCATTTGAGAGAAGAGTGCAAACATTAATTGCAAAATCTACTTCATTAGGGAGTCCAGACATAAGGGAAAGCACCACTTTATTGTAGACACTAACTGTGACAAACTCTGTATTAAGTCCATAGCTTTGCCGAATATAATCTAAGAGAAAAAGAAACAAAAACAATAATAGTGTAAACACATCAAAGCAAAATACAGAATGAGTAAATTTTACAAGTTCAATATAATTGTCTCAATTCAAATGAATTGATATGTTAAACAGCTGAAATACATTCCTTCCATGCATTTTAAACTGAACGAGGGGGGAGAAATTCAATTCAAATTTCTTTTAAACCCGAGGTAATGATTTTACAAAATAATTACTGGCAACATCTTCAAATAGTTACATACATTGGTTGAATATCACTACAACTACTACCATATGTATAAGCCCGCCCTACTATGCACCACTATTTCAGAACCTCAACAGAGCTTTAAAATAAGAGAGATCAGAAAAAAGCCAAACCAAAAGAATAGGCTGACTTTGGCAATTACTACTTTTCAATTTTAAAACTGTTATTGGAAACAGTTATCCATGATATTTATAAAATATACATAAATATTCCAAATTTCCTGTGTGGAAACACATTACTTCTTTCATTTGTCAAGTTACTTTCTAATTTTTTTTGTCAGCTTGAAATAATTTCCTAATGTAATAGGCATGTCTCAGTATATGAAAATATATCTTCATAGTGCCAAAACTGGCAGGAAAGAGCATGATCATGAGATTGTAATTCCAGCTACTGTCAAATGAAAACAGCAAAAGCACAACCACATGTTGAACCAGCAAACCTACATTCAGGCTACTCCTACATATTTATTGGCAAACCACAGACTGAAATTTACTTTGCATTTCAAGATTGCAAACTTAAAATTGAAGGTTAGATCCATAAACTGACATGACAGCCTGCAGAGAAACTCATATTGATTGGTGGATGGACAAGAACAATCAGTTCCACATCCATCCATCTATTACAATGTATTACACAGATAAGACCCACTGTATTTTCAAACTGAAAAGCAAAAAAGGTCCAAGTTATTTTGTTTCTGCTGTCAGTAAAATGATACTGCCCTCCAAAGGCCAAATAAATTAATTCACCCACAACAAAAGTAGAGCAAGTTAGGTAGGAATTTAATTTTGTCACACCCATCTGTCAGAATGCTTTCCACTGTACATCTGACAACTTTCTATAGATGTACAGTGGAAAGCATTCTGACTGGTTGCATCACAGCCTGGTAATGAAAACTCCAATGCACAGGAATGCAAAAGGTGACAGAAAGTGGTGAACTTGGCCAGTTCCATCATAGGTACAGCTCTTTCCACCAAGAGGCACTGTCTCAGGAAGGCAGCATGCATCATCAAGGATCCCCACCATCTGGGCCATGCCTTCTTCTCATTGCTGCCTTCAGCAAGAGGTACAGGAACCTGAAAACCCACAACTCAAGGTTCAACAACAGCTTCTTCCTCACTGCCATCAGGTTCATGAACTGACCTGAAAAACCCTAACATTACCTCAGACTATACATTTTTTTCTCTCTCAATTTTGCACTGGTGGTGTTATGTTTATTTTACACACATGCAAATTATGTATAATTTATATTAATTTAAGTTTGTGAACTTATGTTTGTCTTCATCTTGAAATGTACTGTGCTGCTGCTGCAGAAAGCGAATTTTCATGGCATTTATACCCTGGGTATGTACCCATGAAATGAACTTGAAATTTGAACTTGAACCCACCTTAGAGGTGTACAAGGAGCAACTACAACCAATTTTGCAGAACAAATGTCTGCATCTAATCTGCTTAGGTTTCAACTTAACGCCAAACTGGTTTGAGCTTTTCTTTACACAACTAGATATGATGCAAAACCTCACTGCAATATTAAAATGAAAGCACAATAATCATTACCAACGTGGATTTGCAATTTAGTCTGTCTTATTCATAAATTTCTTAATGTCCAATAGCCTACTCTTGCTGCCCTTATGATTCATCTTCTCCATCCCTCCAATTACAACTCCACCTTAGCACCCAGTGTGTCAAAGTCAAAATTGAGTTTATTGTCATATGCACAAGTACACATATGTACAGGCGGAATGAGAAACTTACTTGCAGCAGCATCACAGGCACAAAGTATCATTCACAAGAAAAACATAAATTGAACATATATTGAACATAATTTGTTTTATATAAAAGAACACAATTAGAAAAAAAAAGTCCATTTTAGTGCAAAGTGATCATAGTGTTGCTAAATTGTAGTGATTAGGGTTGTGCCGATTGGTTCAAGAACCAAACTGCTGAAGGGAAGTAGCTGTTCTTGAATTTGGTGGTGTGGGGCTTCAGGCTTCTGTACCTCCTGCCCGATGGTAGCTGTAGGAAGATGGCATGGCCCAAATGGTGGGGATCTTTGATGATGGATGTTGCCTTCTTGAGGCAGCGCCTCCTCCAAATATTACCGATACTGGGGAGGGATGTACCAGTGACGTATTGGGCTGGGTCCACTATTCTCCTCAGTTTCTTACGTTCCCGTGCATTCGAATTGCCTTACCAGACCATGATGCAATCCGTCAACATCTGTAGAAGTTTGTTAAAAGTGTTCAGTGACAAGCTGAACCTCCATAACCTCCTAAGAAAGTAAAGACGCTGGCGCACCTTCCTTGTGATTGCATCTATGTACTGTACCCAGGACAGGTCATTCGATATGTTAATGCCCAGGAATTTAAAGCTGTTGACTCTCTCCACTGTCGATCCCCCAATGTGGAATGGCGCATGTTTTCCCTCCTTCGCCCCTCCCCACCCTGAAGTCAAAAATCAAGCTCTTTAGTTTTACTGACTTTGAGCAAGAAGTTGTTGTTGTGGCACCACTCAACCAGGTGTCGCATCTCACTCCTGTACTATATAGTCTAGTCACAAAATACAAAGCTATTCAGCACAGGAGACACCAATCAGCCTATCATGTCTGAGCTGGCCAAAAAACAGGTTTCTAGGGTAATCCTAATTTCCAGATCTTGGTCCATAACCTTGTACACTTTGCAAATATTTCCTAAAGGCAGCAAGGTTTCCTGCCTCCATTGCCCATTCAGGCAGAGTGTCCCAAGACGGGGAGGGGAAAACAAATTCTCCTCAGGTTTCCTGAAATCCTTCATCCATTTGTTCATCGTTTACCCCAGCTTGTAGAAGAATCATCCTGTCAGACTTTTCTCTCTAAGTTCCAATCCAATTCCCTTTTAAAGCCACTGACTGATTTTGTATCCACCACCCTGAGGCAGTGAATTTTAGTTGTCCCAGTTACTATTGCTTACATAGGAAAAAGATTGGTTTCATCTGTTCTAAAGCCCATAATCTTATTCTCTTAAGTTTTCTTTCATCCTCCTCCATTCCCAAAAGAACACACTGCAGCCTATCTACTTCTTTCCTAAAACTAATGTTTTAGACATTTCTAGCACGACCTGTCTGATATATTGTATATCCTAATTAAAAGGGAAGTAACCACATTTGTGCATGTATCCAGTGACTTCAGAGATTGGTGGACATCCATTCCGTCCCTCAACAATTCTATCCTACCACTTCTCATAATTCTTCACCTTGTTTGCAATCCCCATCCCAGTAACTGCATTATCTCTTTCTTGAATTGAATTTCAATTGCCATTTTCCTATCTGACCAGTCCAATATTTTCTTGCAGCTGCAGGCTTTTTCAAAATCAACCTCATTTTTGTACTTATTCCTGGGTGTATTGGTAAAGGTCAAAATAACCAGTACCCTGTTGGATAAATTATATTGAGAGCATCTAATTGGGTACCTGCAGTGATTTATTCTGCTGAAACTAAAGAAAAAATTTGATCTGGGAGCCTGCCCATTCCAGGACACTATTACAGTCCACCTTGCAGTTACATCTGGTTTGGCAGCATAAGGAATTCATGATCCTACAAATTTTTTTTCCAAGGTACACTAAAGGAAACTGTAAGAGATTTCCCACAAAATGTTGTGCGCTCAATTCCAAAGCAAAATAAAGAGTCAGGAGTCTAGAAATGAGATTTCGTCACATTTTGGTGCATTAAAACATCATATAATTTAGTGCTAACACCAAAGTGTTATCCTTGAAAAACAAAATGTTGGCCAAGAAGACTTAAAACCGCACAGGGTGGTTTACAACCTGAAAGGTGTGCTAAAAATTAATTCTATTGTAGGTTACAGTTCTACTACTGTTCATCCTGACGGTAACACACTCAGTTTACTGCAGCAGTGACAGAGGACATCATTGTGTGTTGTTGGTGCCGGACTGTTAAAGGCACACTACCCATGACAGTCAGGCACCAGCAACACGTACAATGGCTGCATGGAGGAAACAGAGGCTACGAAGGAGAGAATTCCCAGGCAGCTGGGGTAGTGACAGCTACCACTGAGACTGTTCAAAATACAAAGAATTGTCAGAAAGTTTTTTGAAGAGCTTTCCAGATCGACAACACCCAGACATACACCACATAAAGACAGTGCCTTCCTTGATAAAGGAGACCACAATGTACCTAATGGGCAGAGGGGCCACCAAGAATAAACTATCACAAAAGTGCGAAACACAATTTCAAGGTATCTGTTAACCATCATTACCTACCATGCTGCTGCATCATTGTAAAGCTATTTCAGCCCCAGCTTACAAGTCTAACTAATTTTCCTCTTTTGCACTATTAAAATATTTTTGTAACTTAGAGTAATTTTTAGGTCTTTGTCTTGTACTGTACTGCTGCCACAAAACAACAAATTTCACAACATATTTCAGTGATAATAAACCTGATTCTGATTTCAGGACTGGTTATCCATTTCCCTCTGCTGAGAAGAGGCAAACACAAAATAGGATGGAGGAGGCATGATCATGACAATAGACAACAATATACTGTGCCCAACAGCCCCTAAACCACCTCAGTCTGACTTTGTAGGGGATAACCAAATTAGATCAGGGGGGTTACATCTTACAGGCACTATCCAATCGCAATCTGGCAACAAGTGTAGGGAATCTCGTGCAGGGCCTCGCCAGTGGGAAGGTGTACTGCCCGGAAGACTTGGATGAGAGTCGCAATTGGGATGTTTTCATGACAAAGCTGAAGCAGATGCACAGCAAGATGCAGTGAAATATTGTCAGGCCTACCTGGCCAAATGCACAAGATAACAAGTACGAAGGAGTCCATCTCTATACTCTAACAGGAGGTGTGCGGAACCAGGAGACCATGATCTATTCCTGAAGGCCATTCATACTTCTTTGCAAGGCTCAGTACAAATTCCACCACACAGCACTTACTGGTACAGGTGACATCTGCGGTATAAAATGCACAGATGATTGCCACACCATATTTTTCAGCCTCTGTGCAGTGTCCCCATGATCTAGCTAGATGTCTGATCTCTGCCACAGGGGAGCAGTTTGAAGCTCTGAAGGGAACACTGATTTGCTACCAGGGAGCAGCTTCTTGTCATTACTGAACATGGAGACACCACCCAGGAATAGATAGCCATACTCAATGCACAGCAAAATTTCATTCATAAGCAGATTGGGTGCTCTCACTGGACTCAGGTTGCAAACAAGGAGCAGCTTGCAGCCGTCCAAGAGCAAAGGTATACTGCTTGTTAGTAGCGAGCTGGTCTACAAGAACAAAGGCCCTGTAATCCTATGAAAAATGAGTCTCTTGTGGGAGCAGAAACTCACCTGCAGGAGCAGCAACATTCTTTCCCTCTTTCTCCATCTCCACACCTAACACAGCTCTTCATACGAGCAGAGAGCTAACTCAAAGAGCAAAAACAACAAGATCTTTCAACTAGATCAGTTCCAGGTATGGAAATAATGATCTTGCAATCTGAATGTACCTTCAGGACACTGATGCTCCCCCTCACAAGGGCACTTCATCTCCTACCATGATTTCTCAGACACCAATCCCAGACTACCTGGGCAGCAGTCCAAAACTAGGGCAAGTAGTCCTCTGAGTCATCACAGACATCTGTGCAGACTCAGAAGTGGGCCAATCTTCCAGCAGCCATACAGGGGTCCCTGTGAAAGTCCTAGTCATTGAAACCCAAGCATGCACCTCAACTAGTATATTTATGCTCCACCCTCTCCTGATCTAACTATCAGTAAAACTGTATTTCCTTAGAACCATAGAACCATACAGCACAAAACAGGCCCTTCGGCCCACCGTGTCATTAATGTCCTCACCCAGCTTTCCTTTCAATGCATCACTACTGTACAGGCTAATTCCCGAGATGAGAGGATTGTCCTCGTAAGAAAGGCGAAGCAGTTTAGCTCTGTATCCCCTGAAGTTTAGAAGAATGAGGGGTGACATTATCAAACATATAAAATCCTAAGGGGGCTTGACAGAATAGATGTTGAGATGTTTTCACTAATGAGAGAATCACAAAAAAGGGAACAAAGTTACAAAATAAGGGGCTGATCACTTAAAACTAAGGTGCACAGAAATTAATTCCCTCGGAAGATAGTGAATCACTGGAATTCTCTGCCCCAAAGGATGGTCGAGGCCCGATCATTAGATATATTTATATTGTAGATATATAAATACCTGAAAGATTGGGGGATTGAATGAGGGAGTAGGTTTGAAGAGCCTGGTGGCCTACTCTTGCTCCCATTTTCTTGTGTTTGCTTGTAGTAACAAGTTTTGTATTATCAATGACAAATAGAAAAAGATGTTTCCTCCAAATTCCTAATTTGATTTCTTAGCCATTATCACTTAATGATGTCTCTAATTTTGCTCTCCCCCTCAATGGAAACACAGTGTCTATTAAAACCTTCATAATTTTAAAGAACACTATTAACTCACTTCTCACCTTTTCCTAATAAATTGCAAAACAACAAAATGTTACACATCTGTAAATCCTTTCTTGTACTTCTCCACTATTTTTTGTAATGAGAATACTCAGTGCTCTACTACAGGTTTGATCCTAACTTTATCCCGCTAGAGAAAAAGAGCATGTATGAATTACCAAAGACAAGGTATTTGCGATCCTAGAGTACATTAAAGGTGATAAATCCCCACGGCCTGACCAAGTGCATCCTTTTGGGAAGCTTAGGATGAAATTGTGGAGGCCCTTACATCATCTTTAGCCACAGGTGAAGTTCCAGAAGACTGGAGGGTAGCTAATGATGTACCATTATTTAAGAAGGGAAGCAAAGAGATGCCAGGGAGCTACAGGCCAGTGGGCGTGACATCAGTCGTGGGGTATGTTACTGGAGGGGATTCTGAGGTAACAGGATTTACCAACATTTGAATAGACACAGATGAATTAGGGATAGTCAGCATGGCTTTGTGTGTGGGAAATTCTCTCACAAATCTGTCAGACTTTTTTTTTGAAGAGGTAATCAAGAGGGTTGATTAGGGCAGGACAATGGACATTGCCTATATGGACTTCAGCAAGGCCTGTGACAAAGTCCTGTATGGAAGGCAATATCACATTGAACCCAGGGAGAGCTAGCCAAGTGGATACATAAATGGCTTGATGGCAGGAAGCTGAGGAAGATGGTAGAAGGCTGTTTTTCATACTGGAGGCCTGTGACTAGTGGTCTGCCACAGGGATCAGTGCTGGGCCCATTGCTGTTTGCCAATTACATAAATGATTTGGATGAAAATGTACAAGGCATGCTTACTAAGTTTGCAGATTGCACTAAAGTAGGTGGTATCATAGACAGTGAAGAACGTTATCAAAAATTACAAGGGGGATCTTGATCAGCTAGGTAAGTGGGCCAAGGAATGCCAAATGGTGTTCAATCAGATAAGTACGAAATATTGCCTTTTGGGAAATCAACCCAGGGACCTAGGAGTACAAGTACAAAGATCCCTGAAAGTGGTATCACAGGCAGACAGGGTGTTGAAGAAGGTGTCTGGCATGCTGGCCTTCATCAGTCAGGGCAATGAGCGTAGGAGTTGGGACATTATGTTGCAGTTGTACAGGATGCTGGTGAGGCCGCACCTGGAGTAGTGTGCAGTTTTGGTTACCCTGTTATAGGAAGGATATCATTAAGCTGGAAAGAGTGCAAAGAAAATTTATGAGAATGTTGCCAGGTCTTGAGGCCTTGAGTTACAGGGAGAGGTTTTATAGGTTAGGACTTTAATCATCAAGAGCGTCGGAGACTGAGGGGTGACCTTACAGAGCTGTATAAAATCATGAGGGACATAGATAGGGTGAATGCACACAGACTTTATCCCAGAGAAAGGGAATCAAGAACTAGAGGGCATTTGTTCAAGGTGAGAGGGGAAAGATTTAAAAGGACCCGAGGAGCAACTTCTTCACAGAGAGGGTGGTGCACATATAGAATGAGCTGCCAGAGGAAGTGTAGAGACAGGTACAATAATAACATTTAAAAGACACGTGGACAAGTATATGGATAGGAAAGGTTTAGAGGGATATTGGCCAAACATGGGCAAATGGGACTAGCGTAGATGGGCATCTTGATAGGCATGGATCTGTTGGGCCTGTTTACCTGCAGTATGACTCTGAAAAGTAAACCCAATAGGCATTAAAGCATTACACTGCATCACTACTTTCAATAATGCAATTTTATATTTGCAGATCCTTTTGATCTCCTACACAATATTTATGTTATTCTATAGGCAATATTTGATTTCTACAGTGCATAGCAAAATACAGCAGCTCATATTTATTACTGGAGGCACATCAGCAGTAGTAGTTTCTATCCATGCTACAGTGCAAGGATTGTTTGAAAGGAGATACAAGTTAACTAGATTGCAAAGTCAAATGATGACTTTGATACTACCATCCTCTCTTGCACTTCAGTTTGAATCTGATCAGCATAGTTTAAGTAAAAAATCTTAACTGAGATCTGAATATATTTGATATAATCCCTCAATTGGTCCATGTAATTTCCAAAGTAAATGCCTACAGTAAGGTGGCTTGCACCATAACCATCTAGGTTGCAATCCTTGTGTAATATTGCAATCCATTTAACATTCAAGAGGTTCTTCCAGTCTTGGTTCTTGAATTCCTATCTGGCAACAATCCTGCTGTTTTCTATGCAATCTTCTATTTAATAACGTTTTTCAATCTCTGTTCAGCACATCGCAGTGATTTCTGAACTGTTTGAATGAATTTTCCAGGTTTCACACAATAAATCAATGGAAAGGAAAAAAATAAACTATTTGTTAAACCTCTCATAAGCTGTGATTACATTCTTCAAACAAGTTTAAAGCCAAAAATTCAGCTCCAAATTGATTTTGATCATTATTACAATTAACATGTTCATATTAGCTAGACTTAAACTGGACTAAATAATACTATGCTTTGTTATACTATGAGGAAAGACAAGCAAAAATCAATGCCTTAAGCCACAGTCTGTGGTTCAATTGGGATTGTGGTCATTTAGCCTCAAGAGAACTATACTTTTTTCCTGCATGGACATTCTCCTAATTACAAGATGATTAATTTAATCCCACGTGGAATGATCTTGAAATTTTCAGCTACAACACTAATCAAGAATGAACAACTGACAATAAGCTACAATGCAGAGTATTGCTTAAAACTCTTTATTGTTCTGAGCAATTCAATACAACTGTGTGGCACTTCATTCTCATGTGGTTAACCTCTGTCTTCTTTTCACCCATAGAAGACAGAGGGTGGTAGTAAATGGAGAATATTCTGCCTGGAGGTCGGTGACCAGTGGTGTTCTGGGACCCCTGCTCTTTGTGATTTTTATAAATGACTTGGAGGAGGATGTGGAAGGGTGGGTTATTAAGTTTGCAGATGACATGAAGGTTGGTGGTGTTGTGGAGAGTGTAGAAGATTGCTGTAGGTTACAACAGGACACTGATAGAATGCAGAGCTGGGCTGAGAAGTGGCAGATGGAGTTCAGCCCAGAAAAGTGTAAAGTGGTACACTTTGGAAGATCGAATTTGAAGGCAGAATACAAGGTTAATGGCAGGACTCTTAGCAGTGTGGAGCAACAGAGGGATCTTGGGGTCCAAGTCCATAGATCCCTCAAGGTTGCCACTCAGGTTGATAGGGTTGTTAAGGCGACGTGTGGTGTGTTGGCTTTCATTAGTCAGGGTATTGAGTTGAAGAGCCACCAGGCAATGTTGCAGCTCTATAAAACTCTGGTTAGACCACACTTGGAATATTGTGTTCAGTTCTGGTTGCCTCATTATAGGAAGGATGTGGAAGCTTTAGAGAGGATGCAGAGGAGATTTACCAGGAAGTTGTCTGGATTGGAGAGCATGTCTTATGAGGATAGGTTGAGTGAGCTAGGGATTTTCTCTTTGGAGTGAAGGAGGATGAGAGGTGACTTGATAGAGGTGTACAAGATGATAAGAGGCATAGATCGAGTGGACAGTCAGTGGCATTTTCCCCAGGGTGAAAATGGCTAACACAAGGGGGCATAATTTTAAGGTGATTGGAGGAAGGTATGGGGGGGGATGTCAGAGGCAAGCTTTTTTTTTAAACAAAGTGTGGAACGCACTGCCGGCAGAGCTGGAGGAGGCAGATACATTGGGGACTTTTAAGAAACTCTTAGATAGGCACACGAATGATAGAAAAATGGAGGGCTATGTGGGAGAGAACCCTGAAGGGCCTGTACTGTATTGTAATGTTCTATGTTAACTTGATAGATTTGAAGACACAACTGAAGCATCAGATAAGGTGGACTAGTTTGGGGGGAGGGGAATTAACATACATCACCAGAACAGTAAAAGAAATTTATGTATCTCAACCAAAAAAAAGCATTTGGAAATAATTTATAAAGTACTATAGAAAATAGTGGCAGGGAAATCTAAATTTTAGAACTTCAGAGGAGCCACAACAATAAGCTCACCACATGAAGCTTCCAAATTCATGCTGAACAGACACAAGGCCTACAAGAATTATACACTCTTTATTAGAAATGTAGCTGAAACTTCAGGAGTGATTTATCAACAACTGATGAGACTAAATGACTTCAAATTAGAGATTAACCAGTATTTGTAAACTAAGTGAAATTGCACATCATGCTGGTAAATCAAGGTTGAGCAGTAAATTAAAGATGATGTTGAATTTCAACTGAATTTAAAAAATGGTGGCACTGAAGAAATAATGAAATAATTCACTTTTCCAAATATGTTCCTCAAAATTAAACACACTTGCCAACTCCCTAACTATGAAGGCCTTCTTACATAAATTGTAATACCTAAATGTACGTGACTATATAGATGGAGATATGGTTGGAAAAATACAAATGAATTTAAGTTCACCACATTCAAATCATTTTTTTGATTATGTACCAGGCTAAAGGCACCACAAACTAAATTTCTGGAGATGGAATTCACAAGCTCTTTACTGACATCAAGAAGTTCTAGCCATTTCTTCATCTTGTAAATTCAAATTCCTCTCTAAAAACTGTTAAGGGTATTGCTAGGCAATTCTCCAGCAAATTTCCTGTAAGATCATTGGCGAGGGTGTTCTCCAAGTTTGCCACAATAATTAAACATATTTGTTATTATTTCTAAACTGCCAAAATAAAATTCAAGACATTTTAGTTGTTTTTTATATATATAAAGAAAGCATTATGGCAGGCAAACAATTTATTCAAAATTAAGAAGCCCTACACCATGCACAAGAAAGTTGCAGCCCTACCTAATTCAGCAATATATCTGCTGATTATATATCCATGAAGTACTTGTTACCTACATAACAAAACAACTGAGACACGCAAAGAATACTGGTTTAAAGCAAAAGCAGTGGATTACAAAGGATAATGCACAAATTAATTATGCAATTAAAAACATTTGTTCCATTTCCAGATAACAGATAAACATGGGTTCATAAAGGCATTTTATTATTTACAATTTATTACTATTATCTTTGAACCCCACTAAAGGGCAAATTAATCAGAAACTGACATCTGTAATATTGCAAATGACTTAAAGCCTATAAACCCCCATCTTTTTACCAGCTGAAAATAATGTTCTGAAGATTCCAGTGACTGGTGTTAAGCAATGAAATTAGATATTTCATAAAATATGTAAGGTTGTTATACTTCTACCTTTGGTGCAGCAGCACTAAACCAGTAATACGATTTAATAATCATTTACCTGACAAGATATGCTGCTGGTAACTGTATGATGAAGGTACCCCACCAACAGGAACCGGTCCCCGTTGACCGCCTGAACTAAGCTCGTCATCGTCTTCCCCGAAGTGATGTACCTTTTCATAAGCTTCAAGGTAACTGCAATAAATCAAAATATTATCAATGCACAGCACCAAATATCATGATTATCAGCAACTAAGGATATTGATTTTAGAACTTAAAACCAAGCAACACATTTGCCAGTTTCAAAATCAATGTTCTCCTTTGCTGTCAAGATTGTACCTTTAAATTAATTTGAATAATAAACAGGGAATAAATACCTCATTATTTACTACAAATTCTCCTTTGGTGTTAAACCAACAGAATAAATTTACAAACTTTGTAATTAACATGCACTTAAAATACAACTATCATCGGAATCGGCACAGTCCATTATTTTACAATTTCACCAACGCCAGAGGATAACTGCATTATAGAAATCTCAGAAATACTATTATTGTGGATATTTAGCTTTCACAATGGTTCCCAAAAAGCCATCAGACCATAACATTTAATAGACAATGAATTGCACTTGGAGTATACTAAGAAAATTTATATTTCTTTTAAGCCATAACCGACACACATGGAGGAAGGGAGAGGAAATGTAATCAGTTCTATTTATATTTTTAAATTTCAAATTCAATTCAATGATCTTTAAAAAAAACATTTCTGTAAGTGGTTAATGATTGGTGATAGAGGGTGACAGGAGACAGAATTTGTTCTTTTGCAGCCACAACCAAGATGAAGAATAGAAATTGCTGAACACACCAAACAATTTCATATACTACGGTTCTATTGTAAATCAATTACAATGGTATGTCATGTTAGGATGATTCCATATAGAATTTATTCCATTCATCTCCCATAAATATGGCAAGATTTTAATCATGTCCTGGCTAAATGGTTAAAATTTTAATTGAAAATATGCTTCATGTTGAAAGCCAAGACATTTAAGGGATTACATGATCAACAAAATCACTGTGGTTATCAAACTTAACAACAAATTAAATACAGCCAATAGACTATGAGAAATTCAAAGCCTAATCAATCATGTTATTTAATAGCTGAAAGAAATCTCTCACCAACTTGGAAAACTCTTCCCCCCCCCCCCCCCCCCCCGGCCAAAAAAAATGAAGAGAAACTCTAGCCATTATGTCGAAATTGGGGTTCGGAATAGATCAACCTTTACCCCCAACGATCTGTTGTATTAAGCAAATTACAGAACACCAAGGGAGAGTGCAGAAGAAATTCACTAGGTTGTTGCCTGGGATGGAATATTTCAGTTAGGAGGAGAGACTGAATAGGCTAGGTTTGCTTTCCTTGGAACAGGAGACTAACAGGGTCCTGATAGAGGCAAACAAAATTATGAGACATAGATTGGGTGAATAGTAAGATACATTTCCCCATGGCAGTGGGATCCAAGGCCAGAAGGCACAGGTTTAAGATGAGGTTTAGAGGGGATCTAGTAAAGAAATTTTTCACCCAGAAGGTGGTTGAAATATGGATGCACTGCCCTAGAAGGTGGTGGAGGCAGATATTCTCACATTTAAGCAGCATCTGGAAGAATACTTGAATCACCAAGATATTGCAGGCTACCCACCAAATACTGGTAAGCTCAGCGGATCATGGCTCTTCAAGTACACATCCAAGTACTGTTTAAGGTTTCTCCATCCCTCAGGCAGAGTGCTCCAGACTCCCTCTACTCTCTGGGTGAAAACATTTCTTCCTCACCTCCCCCTAATCCTTCTATCAGTTACTTTAAACTTATGACCCCCTGGGCTTTAACCCCTCTGCCAAGTGTAATAGATCCTTCCTATTTGCTCTTTCTACATACCTAAACTATTTAATCTCATGCTTCTTCATGTTTCAGTTTTTCCCTGTTATGGTCATTTTGTAGAGAAGCAAAAAAAATGAAGCATTAATGATCATTTTGTGAATGAGGCTTTCACTTAGCATACTTCTGCATAAATTTCTTTAACTAACCAAGCAGCAAGCAGCCATCAGGATCAATTTACTAAGACATCAATTCTTTTTAGTTGCAGCTGCTATGCCATTTAATGATAAAGCTTACAATGCTGAATGTAGATGTTTATATTCTAAGACAACTAGTCACCAAGCTAAAACTTACCACACTCTTAATGAAAAATTTACTGGTTCAATATTGAAGTTTATCCAAGATTTGAAAGACACTTTAAAATCTTTAAATCTGCCAAAGTATTTTTTTAAAAGAGCTAATGGGGTCTAAACCTCATTTTTCATAAACTCATATCTGGCCTATTTACAGCATGGTGACTTTAATCCCATGATTGACTGATTATTGAAATCAGATTTTGTTTAACCTACATTTATTCATTTCATACCCAGAGGTTTCTGCCCAAAAATCACAATTTCTCCAGAAAGTTACAAACACAAACGCACCTGGAGAAAGTTGATGTTTACTTTACAATTAATGTAAAAATCATAAAGTGAATGAGAGGAATAAGATCAATTAAATTTTCAAAGTGCGAACTGTCTGCATGTGTGACAAAAATTGTTATTTATGATGCCATTCCATTGACTGCACTAAATTAAGGAGACTCAGGATACCACTTTAAATATTCTCAATAAATACAAGAATATGGGTTCCATGCATCTTTTTAAAATTTGCATAATTAGTTTTAAAATCTTGTGTCTGATGAAAATGCTGACCTTTTATTCAGGCTTATCTAAGATAGATTCATAGAGAAATGGAGCAAGGAAACAGGCCCTTTGGCTCACTGGGTCCACACTGACCATCAACTACCCATTTAATGACCTCTTTTCAACAAATTGGAGAGAAGTTTTCCATTCATGAAAAATACCATGATAGTGCATTAAATGTCCCACAATGCCACTCAAAGTCCTGCAGTGAAATCATCCTTCTATGATAATTTTTGCTCATCATTTCTCATAACTAACTGACTGCATGATTATTTGCTGCAAAAGCTGCTTATGCTACTCTTGGCAGCAAAAGTAACTGCAAGTACAGACTGTACAGAAGAAACATTCCAGTGCTTGAAATTTAAGATCCCAAGATTGATGATACAAATAGAAAGTAGATTTACAAATATCTCTAAGAAGATGTAGAGAATAATACCCAAAATTGTACTTACAGACACTGGAGCTACCCAATTTTCTTATGATTTGAGTTTGGGGTGGGGAAAACAGGAGAGCAAAAGTGAAGCAACAACTTTTAAATTTTTTTTTTAATTTTATTTACAGCGTGGTAACAGGCCCTTCAGGCCCAACGAGTCCACGCCGCCCATTTTAAACCCAAATTAACCTTCCCGTACGTCTTTGGAATATGGAAGGAAACCGAAGCACCCGGAGGAAACCCACACAGACACGGGAGAACGTACAAACTCCTTACAGACAGCATGAAACATAACTTACAGCTGCAAACTTTAGACTACCAGATAAGGGTCATAGTTACTTGAAACTTCTTGTGACCTTTTACTAAAACATTCCCATTTTAATTCTTAAGCTTGCTTAACTAGCATTTCTTATGTTGCACACAGATACACACATCTGCATTTTAGTCAAAAGAAAAGTTTGGCAACATGTGTGTAAATGTCAACAAAAGCACAAGTTGTTTGAAATAATACAGATATACACCAATAGAATAGCTACTACATGAAAGTATAAATTTCACTGTTTTAGTTTTTTGTAATACAACTAAAGAGCATACTGGTAATAACAGTAGAAAAATATATACATGGAAATGAGCAAGTAAGAAAATTCATTTTCTTCAGCAAAAATCTACTATTTTACATACACTTCTGAATATCTGCTTAAATTACATCACTTAAATTCATTGGTATTGGTTTATTATTGTCACTTGTACCGGGGTACAGTGAAAAACTTGTCTTGCATACCGATCGTACAGGTCAATTCACTACACAGTGCAGTTTCATTGAGTTAGTCCAGAGTCCACTGATGTAGTACAGAGTAAAGTGTCACAGCTACAGAGAAAGTGCAGTGCAATAAGGTGCAAACTGGTGTTTAACTGCTGTTACCCATATTCAAAATTATTTTATACTGTGTGTGCAATTTGTGTCTTATTTAGTAACATCTATTTCAAACAGTTCTTCATCCATACACTGCATTATCCAGGGCTTCCATGTAGGCACTGCATAAGGATATGCAAATATACTAAACAATTTGAACAAGTTGATCATTCTGCCGCATTTTTTGAAAATTCCACATCTCTATATACTTATCACTGAGGTTTTCCAATAATTTAGCATGTTGAAGTCAGATTCCTTTTGTACCTGCAACATCCACATACTAGTCATGAAAGGAATGAACAGTTAGGATTTAATTGCAGAAGCTGACTGATCTTTCCCATAATCTGTATGTGTAACATTCAGACCTTACAAACTGCAATTCTGCATCTCCGATATCAAACATATAATCTGACATCAGCCACCATATACCTACATTTTTCTTAAATCAAATCAAATCCAACAACAGCATCTACTATTCACAAAACTGAAAAAGGAAATGAATCCCTTCTGTACATGATAACAGAACAATCCTCACTTTGGGATATTCTTTTTAATTTTTACTGGATCCTGGGAGATTGAAGACAAGAGAGGAGAAGCATTGGCCCAATTTTTAGAGTAATAATAGCCTCACTTCTATCAGCATTCGCCATTATTATGAGGCAAATCAATCAACTATCTCGAGTCTTGTGCAATAGTTAAACACACAAATCTGGAACCTGCTGTCAAGTAGTACCTGGCTCCTCCAAAAGGTACAATGAATGTAATAGCTGAATTTGCTCACTAGCCCTGCATGAACAGAAGCCATGAAAGTTAGGATTAGTGCATTCAGGATTAAGTGAGAGTTTAAAATGGCACAATACAATGTTAAACTATTGATAAACCTGCCTGGCCTAGACACTTAATTTTCCCAAGTGTGGAATTTCAAGTACTCAAAAAAATAAATTACAGGTAAAGGCTTTTTAATTTTTTTTAAACTTTCCCATCTGTCCGATTTTTCTCTCAATCTCATTTGTAATTTCCCACAGGTTTCAGTGTTTTCACAAGTTAAATTTCATATTTGTTTTAACTTCCCAATTTGAACTCTGTGTATCTTAGAAAGGATTCTTAAATCTGATTGGCTGAAGAGCTTTGCTGTTCTGCACACTGCTCAGAAACAGCACAAGTACTGTGCAGGGTGTCCCATTCTGGAGTATCTGCAGAGAAAGTCTGCACCCCAATATCAGTCATACCCTTGGGCAGCAGTCAGCAATATAAACAGCAAGTACAGTTCCTTCATAGTAGAACTAGTCTGAACTTTATTTTTCCTTTTAATGCTATGTTTACATAAAGAGAAAAGGAAAACTATACTATAATTAATAGCAGATACACTTATTTTAAATCTGAAAACCTAGAACTCAACACACCAAGCACTGAATGAGGAATCAATGTGCAACAAAAAAACTGACAAAACAGTACAAGTTTCTGGTAAATTCTGACCATTAGTTTTAAGTTTACTACATCATAAAAGTACACCTCCCAGAGAAAATGATCTGACTTGGATGTAAACAAGATTTTTTTTTAACCACAACCCTTTTACCTAGATTAATTATTTTTTTAAAAAATGAGTAATAGCAGAATGGATAGTACTTGATATACAAGTTTTAAAAAACTACTAAAACACAAACTTTTCAAGTAAGTATCTCAATTTGGCAATCCTAACGGTATGCATAATAGAAAACCACTTTACTGTCTTTGCTACAGTTGTCAATTTATTAATTATAAATTATGTCATCATCCAGTGAAAACATTGCAATCTTTCTGTTGATTCAGAAAACAGGTAACTCAGAAAACTGATTTGTTCTTCCATCAAAAATGGCCAAATCATATGCAAATAAAAGGCATTTATTATAATGTGGTTGCTTTATCATGAATATAGTAGGGGCAACATCATACATCCATTCATATGGATGGATACACAAACAATGGTTATATAAAACACAAGACAAAGAACATAACTGATTTGGTGAGGGAGCCAGGGTGGAGTTGGGAGATGAAGAGTTATTTGGCTTCTACACATCTCCAAGTTAAAGCCTAAATGGATGGCAGGTAATGAAAGGAGAAAAACAGAAAAAAAAATCTTGAATGATTTTAATCATATTAAGACTCTCTCCTTTAACTCCACAATTTTACAGAAAGATATAGCAATCTTTACCACAAGGTGAGGAGAGGAACAAAATATTTTACTAGTTATCCAATTTCTCTTTGAAGATTATCAAGAACTTTGTCTTTTTTAAATCAGATAAATGAATTATAAAGGAAGATTTTCAGAAATTATTCAGGAATCTTTCTTCTGAATAGGATAAATGGCATTTGCAGATGTCTGGAAGTGGCAAGGGATGATACAGCAGCCTATCCTACAATATTAAAAGCAATTCCTCTTCTGAAAATGTGCCATTTAAGGCAATTGTATTAGAATGTAATGAACCCACACTGCTTTTTGTATATGTATGTCCAAGTCTTTTAGCACAATATATATCATTGTGAAATAGATAACATTGAGCTTATGAAATCATCCTGACTTTGCCAACCATTAAGGATTGTTTCTATATTTTATCCCGAGACAGACATCATTCCCCACGATACAAAAGCAAAAACTACCAACTGTGAAGTAGTACAGGCTGTCCCCCAAGTACCTGACTTATGGACACCTGTAAATACCAATGAGCTCCCATAATATTATTAAATTCAGAAGTCCGATGCATGTACATACATTCATTCTTATGAATGGCAGAACTAGTTTCCTCTTTCACTTTTAGTAATTGTGCTTTCTTAATAGTCATAAAAACAAGTGATTTTGATGCCATTCATTACAATAGTGTTGAGGTATGGTTACCACATCCAGTGATTTTTGTGTATTTTCCGACATGAACAAAATCAACAAAAGGATATCTGTAAAAATGGAACCAGTCTGTGACCTAGGGACAGCTGTATATTCACTATGTACCAGGAGGGAAGGTCATACATGAGCACAGAAGGCATGTATATCTGATGCTGAAAGACTTGAGTGCTGAGACAGAACAAAAGAAAAAAATGAATCTTTACATTTTCTGCTGCAATTGGTGAACTGAACAATTATTCATCAAAACGTGAGCTGTAGGCTTTTCCTCTGTAAAAGCTCCGAGTTCCACTAGTGCTGATTTACTTCACTGAGGGAATTTAAGAACTATGAAAGAATATAATTATGAATTTTACATATGGCTTGCTGAAAAAGCAAAAAAAAATCAAAAGCATTTTTTAACTAGTGAGATTTGGAGATAATATATTGAATTAGCTGAATGAAGTTAAAGAGTAAAATCTTGTTTCAAAGTATTCTTTAGTTCCTGCATCAAACCTATTCAGATAATACTGCAAAATATGAATCCAAGTAAATTATTTAATTTTCCAAAATATCTAAATTTCTCTGAAACATTAACCTAGATTTGTGAATGCCAAGTGGATACGAACATTTATCTATAAAACCTAAACAAGACAAATCAAAAATGCCTATTTCCTGGTACTTCAATTAAAATTTTATTTTTAGGTGTTGAAAATTCTTATGGCCCCAAAGTACAAATTATCTTAAGCAGCAAAATATTTCTACTACACAAACCTGATTTCATTAAAGCAGGAGAATCAGACTGAGTCCTTGACAAAAAGGTGTCAGGAACTCAATGGACTGAGTGGCCTCTTCCTGCACCATAATGATTCTATGGTTCCATTTGGTTCATGGGAAATTATATTGCAAACTCATAACCAATCATTTTTTCCTATTGTGGCATTCTGATAACCTGTATGGCTATGAACCAAGTGCTATAATTGGGAGAAAGTTGGAGAGAGGTATCAAATTATCTATGCACAAACAAGCTCAGCTGAATGGGCTCCTGTGTTTCTATGATTCTGATGTGAAATGGCCCCTAAAGAAGTTTGGGACCCTTCTCCTAGCCTCTATTCTTTATCTAATGCAACCAGCAGACCCAAGTGCTCAAGACTTTGTCCCCAAATCTTATCACACAACAGGATCAGTTTCTTTCAAAATTCCTTCCACAGTTTACTCATAATGTTTTCCTCATTACAAGACCACATTTTCAGTGTTTACTAATCCCATAATCCACCTCTGTTGCTCTCTAATGCACATCATGTCCCAGGATCAGTTCTGCATTAATTCCATATTCCGTCCAAATGTTCCTTGAATCTCTTTTCATTTTTGTGCTTTTAGAGCCTGGGGTAAAGCCTGCCAATAGTCCCAGAGGAACAGATTCACAACTAAAGCAATGCATGTTAATAAGGCCATAATATTGCAAAGCACTGCAGTTCATTTCTAGAGCAATAGAATCAAAACAAAATCAGGAAGTATGTTAATCCTATACAGAACTTTACTTAGATCACAATTCTCTCCACAGCTCTGATCTTCTCAAATGGAAATATAAGCTCTGCAAACAGGACTAAATGATTCTACCACGATGATGCCAAAATGACAGGGTTTAACCATTAGGGATGGCTGAGCAGGTACCCTCCACCTCTAGAAAGAATGCTGAAGTCAACTTAAAAGATTTAATAGAACACAGAACAGTACAGCACAGGAACAAGCCCTTCAGCCCCACAATGTTGTGCCAAACTAATTAAGCTAGTAATTAAATGCCTGACTAAACTAATCCCTTCTGCCATATCTATCCATTCTCTGCACATTCATGTGCCTATCTGAGAGCTTCTTAAACATCTCTATCATATTTGCCTCCACCACCACCCATGGCAGAGCATTCCAGGCACCCACCAATCTGTGTTTAAAAAAAATTAGCCCTTACATCTCTTTTGAACTTATCCCCTCTCACCTTAAATGCATGCCCTCTAGTATTAGACATTTCAACCCTGGGTAAAAGATACCAGCTGTCTATCTATGCCTTGCATAATCTCACGAACCTCTATCAGGTCTTCCCTCAGCCTCCGCCGCTCCAGAGAAAACCCAAGTTTGTCCAACCTCTCCTTAATAGCACATACTCTCTAATTCAGGCAACATCCTGGTAAACCTCTTCTGCATCTTCTCCAAAGCCTCCACATCCTTCTTCTAATGGGGCAACCAGAAGTGAATGCAATACTCCAGATGAGGCCTAACTATAGTTTTATAAAGCTGCAACATAACTTCCCGACTCTTGAACTCAATACCTTGACTAATAAAGGCAAGCATGCCATATGCCTTCTTTACCACCCTATCACCCTGTGCAGCCACTTTCAGGGAGCTAGGGACTTGGACTCCAAGATCCCTCTGTACATCAACACTGTTAAGTGTACTGTCCCTTTACATTTGATCTCCCAAAGTGCAACACCTTACATTTGGCTGGATTAAATTCCATCTGCCATTTCTCCACCCATATCTACAACTGATCTATATCCAGCTGTATCCTTTGGCATTCTCCTACACTATCCACAACACCAGCAATCTTTGTATCGTTTGTGAACTTACTAACCCTGGGCTTAGTGAAGTGGATATGGCAAAGATATTTCCAATTGCAGAGGACAGTCCCACATCAGGGTATAGATACATGGCAAACCTTAAAAAATTTACAACAAAATATTTGCAAACATTGTTTCCAGAAAATGGAAATCACTACCATACAGTATATTTGAAGCAAATGGGACAGATGTACTTAAAGGTGTAATTAAAGGTGTACGTAAACAAGGAGGAGGTAACCAAACGATGATGGGATTAGATGGGGTAGCCTGAATGATGGCTCATGTAGGCTACAAACACTATAAACCAGAGGCCAGTTGGACTGAATTGGTAAGATAGGCAAATGAAAAAAAAGATGTGGAAATTGATTAGGCATAAGCCTCAGCAGCTATTAACTTTTTCAAAAATTAACAAGTGACAACCAGACCACGTCAATATCACCCCCTCAATGTAATTCTCTGCAACTGACACAAAGTTTTACCACCCAACAAGTTACCTGCAGAATCTGCCCTGCTTTATCTTTATCATTAGGTTCTTTCTTAAGTTATGTCTTCCCCACCACACTGCCTTCCCCTGTGGCTTTTCACTGAGATTTCCAATTGGTCCTCAAGTTTCCTATAGGGTTGTAACCAACTAAACATCTTTCCATGCGATATTAAAAAGAACATTTTTAAATAACGAATGACCACTTGGTTCTTTGTCTTGTTGAGACTAATTATCAATACCGCAGCCCCAAATTGTCCCCTTCTGCTGAAACATGTATAAAATCTCTTGGCTTCTAACATGTCCACAAACATATCTGACATCCCTTTTTTTTTCCCCAATCCACACCCTCCAACATTTTTCACACCATTGCTCATACAATCTCCTACAACCCCTCAGCTGTCTTCCTTCGTGCACATTAGCTGACTTTCCCACCAAATTCCTGCCAACATGTATGGCAGGGCTAACCTTTCCCCACCTGCTTGACACCATCCTCCTCTTTTCCCAATTCACATCTTCTTCTCTCCAAATTTATAAAATTCTCCAATCCAGTTAGTCCCTGACACCATTTTTAAGTCTACTTGACCCAATAGTTCCCCAGGCCTCAACTCCAAATGGAACATCAATGGGCTAGATTTTGAAGTTAGTGGCAAAGCAACAGCATTCACCACTCTCCAAAGATGGCTGTTCTTGAAGCTCTATGTATTGACTTCCCCTTTTCCAAAGTTGGTTCCTGTCAAGCATCAGTTCCATAGAATCCCCATGGTCCAGCAATAAAGAGGTCATCAGGTTTTCTGAGCATCCAATTGCAATGAATTATTCATTAATCCAAGAACTAATGGGTACTACTTTTAACTACTATTTTAAACACTTCATACATAAAGCTAAAGCTGAAATAGCAAACTAACCTTTGAAAACAAAAACAGTAAAATTATTATATTGTTAAAATATTTCATTTAAAATTATCTCTGTCAGGACTAGAGTTTGCCAAAAAGTAATCGTGGTTTATTACACACATTAAAAAAAATCACATAACATTTCCAGGGCATTTCATAAAGACAATGCTTCAGAAATACCTGACTCTATTAGCTATTATTTTCACAGTGTAATGACAGTAAAGGTTAACTATTTCACCATCCTTGCCACCATAAAATCTAAGAGATAAGCTATGAAAAGACAAGACAAGCAAATGAATAAATGAAGCAGCACTGCAGTACCCCAACTTCTGCTACACAAAAACCGAAGAAAACTGAAATTTCAAACTGAAGTTATGGATAGAAATTATTATTAGTCCCACAAAAAAAATGTTTTAAAGACAAAGAAACCCATTAAGTGCCAAATTTTCACAATATGGTAACAGGAAACCACTTTCCTCGGTTGTCAGGAGATTGAATTGAATACAGTTTCTGCTCTCCAGTGACCCGATGCAAATAGCTTCAATTATCACACAACATAATGTGCTCTCAAGTCAACTGTAGATCCAGCACATCACATATTCAGGCTCAATTTATTGTCCTGATAATTACTGTAAACATTTTTGAACAAATGTAGTTCAATTTAAAATAATTTAATTAATTTATCAAAGAATAAACTTTGCAGGTTATTTTGAAATTTTCATCACAAACAATGTTGCATACATCACCATATGCCAACTATTTGATGTGGCAAATATTCTTTCCAGCAAACAACAATAACGGAATAAGACTTTTTTTATTTATGTCTTTCATAAAATTATAACGGTAGAAATCCTTCAAAAGTACTGTAATGGCTATAAAACAGTTTAGGATAACTCAGGGTTGTGAAAGGCACTGTATAAATGCAAGTCTTTTTCCCCCCAATTACATTTTTCTAAATGTTTTCCAAGACAAAAATTGATCACAGGTATAGTCAACTTCCAAAATATTTACTAGTAGAAAGGACACAACCATAAAAGAATATACAATATTTATAGTTTTAGGGTGCCATGGGGAAAGGACTACACAAACTAACAACGCAGTTCTTTATAGTTGTTGTCTTACAGAACAAAATGGTTTTTACATTTTTTTTATATATTAGTATTAGATGCAGGTCATTTTAGAAATGGAATACTGATGCTACAAGTTTAGTTCTGGAATTGCAATTGTCATCTCATTAGATTAGTCCAGAAGCAACTTTATTCTGCATTCAGTTGAACTGCAAGAGCTCAATGCTGGCACTGGGTACCCAAAATGGGAAGAGATGGCAGCTAAGATAACTCATCTTTTTCCCTTTTTCAGGTTTTACTTGAGGCAAAATGTCAATCAATCTCATCCCTAATGATTCAGCACCAAATAAGGATCAACAATTTTAATGACACTCTTCAATAATAGGTCAAAATAGTTTGCATTATTCTTTCTATTGATATTCATAGCACCATAAAATTTTTCAGCATGCAAAACTACAAATACTCATTAACTCTTTACTAAAATAACTCAACAATAATCCCACAATTCTCTCTATGGCCCTTTCTAGTACTTATCAAAACCTTCCTTAAAAGGATATAATAGCCTCTCCCACAACTACTTTCTTTGAAAAAACACACTTTAGCAAATGGGTGAAATAAATAAGAACTTTACCACACTGGAATTGGTTCATTATTGTGACTTGTACCGAGGCACAGTGGAAAAACTTGGTCTTCCATACCATTTATACAGATCAATTTTTCACACAGTGCACTGAGATAGTGCAAGGTAAAACAATACGGAATGCAGAGTAAATTGTAACACCTACAGAGAAAGTGCATGCAGGTGAACAATAAGGTGCCAGGTCATAACGAGGTAGATTGTGAGATCAAGAGTCCATCTTATTCTACTAGGGAACCATTCAATAGTCTTATAACAGTGGAATAGAAGCTATCCTCGAATCTCATAGGACGTGTTTTCAGGCTTTTGTATCTTCTGCTCGGGGGGGGGGGGGAAGAGAGAAGAGAGAATGTCCGGGGTGGGCGGGTCTTTGTCTATACTTTGCACTGCCTCATTAAAACAGCCAGCATAATCAGAGTCCATGGAGGGGAGGCTGATTTCCGTGATGTGCTGAGCCGAGTCTACAACTCTCTGCAGTTTCTTGCAGTCCTGGGCAGAGCAGTTGCCATACCAAGCCATCATGCATCCAGAAAGGATGCTTTCTATGATGCATCGATAAAAATTGATGAGTGTCAAAGGGGACATGCCAAATTTCTCTACCCTCCTGAGGAAGTAGAGGCACTAGTGAGCTTTCTTGGCCATGCATCTACATGGTTGGACCAGGACAGGCAATTGGTGATGCTCACTCCGAGGAACCTGAAGCTCTCAACCCTCTCGACCTCAGCACCATTAATGTAGACAGGAACATGTGCACTGCTCCCCCTTCCTGAAGTGAATGACCAGCTCTTTTGTTTTGCTGACATTGAGGGTAAAGTTGTTGTCATGACACCATATCACTAGGCGCTCTATCTCCTTCCTGTACTCTGACTCATCGTTATTTGAGATACGGCGCACTACAGTGGTATCATCTTCAAACTTATAGATGGAGTTAGAGCTGAATCTAACAACGCAGTCATGAGTGTATAGGGAGTAGAGTAGGGGGCCGAGGACACAGACTTGTGGGGCACCAGTGTGAGAATAGTCGTGCCGGAGGTGCTGCTGCCTTTCCTTACTGATTGGAGTCTGTTGGCCAGGAAGTAAAGGATCCTTTCGCAAAGGGAGGTGTTGAGTCCCAGGTCTCTGAGTTTGGTGATGAGTTTGCTTGGAATTATAGTTTTGAAGGCGGAGCTGTAGTCAATAAACAATAACCTAATGTAAGTGTCTTTACTGTCCAGATGCTCCAGAGATGAGTGTAGGGCCAGGGAGATGGTGTCCACTGTAGACCTGCTTCGGCGGTAGGCAAATTGCAGTGGGCCAAGCTTGTCTGGGAGGCTGGAGTTAATGCATGCCATGAACAGCCTCTCGAAACAATTCATGATGGTGGATGTCAGAGCCACCATGCAGTTGTCATTAAGGCACATTACCTTGCTTTTCTTAGGTACTGGGATGATTGTGGTCTTCTTAAAGCAGGCGAGAACCTCAGATTGAAACCGAGAGAGGTTAATAATATCCGCAAATACCCCCTGCAGGCTGATCTGCACAAGATCACAAGGACATGGCCAGGAGCACCATCTGAGCCAGATTCTTTCCACGGGTTCACTCTCCAGAAGACTGATCTTACGTCCTCAACGATGACCATAGGTTCAGATACATTGAAGGCTGTCAGGGTGGGTGGTGACATACTAATCCCCTTCTGTTCAAAATGTGCATAGAATGCATTAAGCTTATCAGGAAGGGATGCACTGTTGTTGGCGATGCTGCCCGACTTTGTTTTGTAACCTGTTATAGCATGCAAGCCCTGCCACAACTGACGGCTGGTCTGGGACTCAATTTTGAACTGGTATTGTATCCTGGCACGTCTGAGAGCTTTACAGAGGTTGTATTTCAATTTCTTGTATAGGTTAGGGTCACCTGATTTGAATGCTGCAGTCCTAAACTTCAGTAGGGAGTGAATCTCCTGGATCATCCATGGTTTTCAGTTTGGGAACACCCGGACTGTCTTCTTTGGTACAGTCCTCAACACACTTGCTGATAAAGTCCGTGATGGTGGTGACATACTCATCCAGCCTGGCAGCTGAGTCTCTGACATGGACCAGTCTACTGACTCAAAACAGCCACATATGAGCTCATCTATTTCCTCAGACTAGCACTGTATGATTTTCTGTACTGGATCCTCCTGTTTCAGCTTCTGTTTGTATTCAGGGAGAAGGAGCACAGCCTGGTGGTCTGACTTACCAAAGTGAAGGTGGGCTGGGGGTGGGGGGTGGGTGGTGGTGACTCGTTAGGCATTTTTGATGGTTGTATAGCAATGGTCAAGTGTATTTGAGGCCCTGGTGAGACAGGACATGCTGGTTGTATTTTGGTAACACACTCTCCAAGTTGGCCTGGTTGAAGTCACCGGCAATGATGAAGAGGGCCTCAGGGTATCCCATTTCAAGGCTGTTGACCAGAGAGTATAGTTCATTGAGTGCAGGCTTCATGTCCGTCTGGGGTGGGATGTAACTGCCGTCAGGATAGCTGAAGTGAACTCCCGTGACAGGTAGTATGGGTGACATTTCACTGTTAGATATTCCAAGTTGGGTGAGCAAGAACTTGCCAGGACCATCACACCTGAGCAGTGCAAGTTGTTGATTACATTTAACATTTTATTTTTATTTATATTTTACACTTAACAAGATTCTCAAACCATACTTTCAAGGATGATGTACAAGCAAGGGTCCCAATTTCAGAGGTCAGTGTTGTAATAGGAATTTGAGGCCCTGAACATTATTTGAAAGCAATAATTATATAAACTAAATACAATGATTTTAGTTGAGGCAAGTCACAAACAACATGACCACTAGAGATCCAGTGCACATGCGTGAACAAGAAATGTTTCCTCATACTAATTAGTGCCTTTTGGCAAACTTCATCTTGAAAAATTCTGAAATTAAATAGTAAGCAAGGTACAGCAATGGTTAAGCCCACTTATAAATAATCCAAGGAGTTCAAATTCTACCATGGTAGAGTGCAAAGTAAAATGTATTAAATTTACACTTGAAAAATAACTACAGAACCTGCCAGACTAATAAAAATCCACATTCATTAATTTACTGCAGAAAAGGGAACCAGTCACCCCTGGCTAATCAGGCCTACACACAACCCCATTTAAACATACAGTTAACTACTAATATCCTCTGAAGTTGCCAAGACCGTCAATCAGTTGTGAAAATAACCACAATGCCCACCTCCAACACATTCTCAGGATAAGGGGTGAACAATGAAAGTGGCATTACCAGTGTCACCTGTATCCTAAAAGTCATAAAAACATTCATGGTGATTTATGACATCATGTTATTCATTTCAGAATACTTCCACTCTACTGATGATACCTCATCTAACTTTGCACACACGACCACTGTCTGATGGAAGAAGATCCCAAAACAACTAGAACAAGGGAATTTGAAAGTTTACATTTCTAATTAGTACTCATTAGTCTTTGATGGCAATTAAAAAACTTAAAAAGCAACCCATATAGCAATAGGTTTTGCCTATATTGATCAGAGAAACAATATATATGTCCAATCAGTTTATTGCTCTAAACAGAAAAGAATATTATATATGAGCTGTTATCCCAACAACCAAATACTTACACTGCATAAAGTTTAACAGGATGTTATCAAACAAAATCTGATATCAAGTCATGCAAGGAGATATTAGAGCAGATGATCAAATACTTGGCATAACAGGCAGCTTAAGAATCATCTTAAAAGGAAGAGAAAGTCAGAGGTAAAGAGATTTAGGGTAAAATTCCAGAGCCCAATGCCTCTGCAGCTGAAGGCACAACTGCCAATGATGGCTCAATTAAAATGTGTAGGAGACTAGGTACTCTTGGAAAGCAACATTACCAGACAAAATTACTACAGTATCAAGAGGCAAGGCCATAAAGGAATTTTTAAAAAAAGAATCAAATTTTAAAATGGGGGCAATGTTTAAGCCAAACCTAATGTAAATATAGCGAGCACTAGGTGATGGGCAACAGGACTTTAGAAAGTTAAGACGCAGGCAAGGGATCTGTATGACTTGGGTGTGAGGAGTAGGAGGGGAGAAATAACCACACTTGCTCCAAGACCAGCACCTATGTTTAAAATATTCCTTAACCAAGGTGTTGCTGAAAGCACTTGCGGATTCTTACATTGATTATATTCAGATGGTTAGAGGATATTATTGAATGAAATGCCAATTATTCACTAGGAGATGGAATATAAGCTTGCTTTTAACTTGCATTTGAGTGAACTTTTATGCCCAGATGACAATAAAATTGATGATCAATTTCAAACTACACTTTCCTCTTTGTCCAACTAATTATCTCCACTAGCGAAAAAGGGAAGACAGAATAGAAAAGATGGAATGTGCTCCTTGGCAACTTCTGATTCTTGCTTAAGAGATATTCAGTTGCTCTTCTATCCCTGCTTATTTTTTGTCTAAATTGTCACCAAGTCACATAACTGAAGAACAAATCTCAACCTTTAGCTTCTATAAAACAAAAAAGACTTTCACTGACTCAAAATTTCTATTTTTACTTGCATTGTGTTTTAAAATTCTATATTTCCAAAATGCCACAGTATATTATATAGGTCAAACAAACAAACACAGTTTTGTTATTTATTAGAATACTTCTAAGTATACACGAAAAGCTAAGTGAAGCATTGGTTTCTTTCCTACTGCAGGCTACAACAAGCCTGTTCTCAGAAATATTTCAGCGGTTTGCCAACTTTGGACTTTGTAAAGATCATCATTGATTAAAAATATCCTCAAATGAAATGCAACTGCATATTTCTTTAGAACAGCTACATAATGTACCCTAAGCTTGAATGACGACCATTTACAAAAATGTGGTATAACAATAGTACTAAACAAAGGCAAAGCAATTTTATCTTTCAAACTACCTGATGCATTTTGAATAAAAACCCAAATATGTTACAGGTAATGAGAAACAAAACTGCAAATGTTGTAAACCAAGTCAGACAGCACTTGGAGAGAGAATTGGAATCAATGTTTTCGGTCAATGGACCTTCAACTAAAAATATTATCAACCTTAATATTATATACTACACTTATTAGCTAGACTAGAAACAATAGCTCTCAATGTCATATTTAAGTTTTCCCCACAAGGTAGAACCGTCACAGATATGAAACATATTTAATTTCTGACATATATTTAAACTTTAACCTTTATTTATACAGCACGGTAACAGGCCCTTCTGGCCCAACGAGCCCACACCGCCCAATTACACCCTTGTTAACCTACTAACCCGTACGTCTTTGGAATATGGGAGGAAACCGGAGCACCCGGAGGAAACCCACGCAGTCACGGAGAGAACATACAAACTCCTTACAGACAGCGACAGGAATTGAACCCTGATCGCTGACACTGTAATCCTAACAGATCTTATTTTTGTATGCAGAAGTGGAGGCCAATCTCCACTGCACTGGATTTCCCCTATTGTTCAAAATCCTCATCTTGAATATACTTAATGGCTCAGTAACCACAGCCCAATAGAGTAGAAAATTCCAAAGACGACCTATTCTGAGATCATGCCCAGATTTCTAGACTCATTCGGAGGCAACATCCTCATAGCATCTATGCCACTCAATGTGATCTTCTAAACTCTGCATCCAGGCCCATTCTATTCATTCCTTACTCGTGAGACAACTCCCTCATTCCAAGTCAATCCAGTGAACCTTTGCTGCACTTTAAAAGGCATAAATATAGAATAGTACAGCACAGAGCAGGCCCTTCAGCCCACAATGTTGTGCTGACATAGCTAATCCCTTCTTCCTACAGAATGCCCATATCCCTCCATTTTCCTCTCATTCATGTGCCCATCCAAGCTCCTCTTAAAAGCCCCCAATGAATTTGCCTCCACCACATTCCAGGCATCCACCACTCTCCGAATAAAAAACATACCCCTGACGTCTGTTCTGATCCTACCCCCCCCCCCCCAACTTAAATGCAAGCCCTTACAGTGGAAAATTGTACAGAGTACTCCAGATGTGGTCCTACTCCACCTCCTCTTCAATAAAGGCCAATGAATATTTGCCTAATTGCTTGTTTTAACTATATACGGTACAATAATCTAGCATACTTGGACTTGTGGTGACAGACTTTCATGTTTTCCAGAGTATTGGATGGCATTCCTATTAATCCCACCCCTATACACTTTTAATTCAAAGTTTTTGATAAAGATGTTGCACAGTATTATAATAAATTTCCCACTGAACCCAACAAGTTTAAAGATAGCACAGAAAAGTGGACTCCAACGAGTCACAAGGGAGTGTGGCAAACATCACGTGATGAGCTAGATGACAAACCATCAGGATTTTAATACAGTTAGAAAGAGGATTACCAGGGTTTTACGGTGCTGTGTTTTTCTTAAAAAGGACAATAGAAATTCTCTAACATCAACATTTAACAATCTCATATTTTTTACGTTTTACCTCTTCTTCCCAACAGTGTGGATAACCTCAGCATTTGCTCATACTGTTCTCCCACCCACCATCATGAATCTCACTTAGCCAGTTTACATCCCTTAGCAGACCCTAAACTCAGATTCCTTTCACCACCGTCTTGGTATTGTCAACAAACTGGATACACCACACTGAGTTCCTCCCTCCAAGTCAATCCAGAGTGCAAATAACCAAGGCCCCATTATTGACACCCCACTAGTTAAAGCTTGCTGGGCAGAAAAGTGACTTATTTATCCCAATTCTCAGCTTCCTGTCCAATTATCTCAATCCCATGAGCCCTAATCTCGTAAACTTTTGTATAATGCTTTAATCAAATGCCTCCTAGATATGCAAAAGTGGTTGGTGCATGGAATGCGCTACCTGGGGTGGTGGTGGAGGCTGATACATTGCGCAAGTTCAAGAGATTGTTAGATAAGCATATGGAGGAATTTAAGATAGAGGAATATGTGGGAGAAAGGGGTTAGATAGCCTTAGGGATGGTTTGAAGGTTGGCACAACATGGTGGGCCAAAGGGCCTGTATTGTTCTGTGGTATATCCAAATATATCATGCCCACTGGTTCCCCTTAGCTATATCCTAAATGCCAAATGCAATTTCCCTTTCACAAAACCCATGCTTATTCAGAAATAATAACGACTAGGCAAAGAGTCATTCAGAAATAATAACGACTAGGCAAAGAGTCTGTTGCTACCTTGTTACTTTCTTAACTAACAGAGATTCCAGCATTTTATCAATGAAAATGTAATTTCTTCTTTGAGCAAAACATTACAAATATTGTTTGCTTGAATGCTAACAAAACCAAACACAACCAAAGGCATGCACCGAGTCGGCAAGCCATTAGGTGCAAGTCTTTAGCTCCACTGGATTACCTAATAATTTTACCCTCCAGTGATAATGTTTTGTTACTCTCTGTTTGATGGTCATCCACTATTCTGGTATACTTGTAGTGTCTTCCTGTGAAGACAGATGCAAATATTTGTTAAATTCCCTTTCCTCTTTCTTCCATCACCCCCCCCCCCCCCACAATTATCAATTCCCATTTCAGTTTCTAAAGGGAACAACATTTATGTTTGCTGCTCTCTTATTATACAGTAGCTGTGACAGATCTTATAATCTGCATAAAAAAATAAAAGAGTAAAGTAGCAAAACAGAAATGTACCCTTTCTTATTTTTGCTAGCTTGCTATATTTAATGTTTCTCCCCACTTTTTTTTTCAAAAAAACATTTTTACTGGTCCCTAAAATTAACCCAATTCTTCGGGCCTATAACTTTTCTACACAACTATGTACTTTCAATCTAATACCAGCTTTAACCTTAGTTAGCAAAACATGGATTATTTTTTAGCCAGTAGTTCTTTATTTCCCAATACATGCTTAATAAGAATTATTGGTATTGGTTTATTATTGTCACTTGTACCAAGGTACAGTGAAAAATTTGTACACCGATCGTACAGGTCAATTCATTACACAGTGCAGTTACATCAAGTTAGTACAGAGTGCATTGATGTAGTACAGGTAAAAACAATAACAGCACAGAGTAAAGTGTCACAGCTACAGAGAAAGTGCAGTGCAATAAGGTGCAAGGTCACAACAAGGTAGATTGTGAGGTCAGAGTCCATCTCATTGTACAAGGGAACTGTTCAATAGTCTTATCACAGTGGGGTAGAAGCTGTCCTTAAGTCTGGTGGTACGTGCCCTCAGGCTCCTGCATCTTCTACCTGACGGAAGAGAGAATAGAGAATGACCCGGGTGGGTGGCGTCTTTGACTATGCTGGCTGCTTCACCAAGGCAGCGAGAGGTAAAGACAGAGTCCAAGGAGGGGAGGCTGGTGTCCATGATGCGCTGGGCTGTGTCCACAATTCTCTGCAGTTTCTTGATGTCCTGGACAGAGCAGATGCCATACCAAGCCGTGATACATCCAGATACGATGCTTTCTATGGTGCATTGGTAAAAGTTGGTGAGAATCAAAGGGGACAAACCGAATTTCTTTAGCCTCCTGAGGAAGTAGAGGCACTGGTGAGCTTTCTTGGCCGTGGCATCTACGTGATTTGACCAGGACAGGCTGTTGGTGATGTTCACTCCCAGGAACTTGAAGCTCTCAACCTCAGCACCATTGATGTAGACAGTTGGATGTACACCGCCCCCTTTCCTAAAGTCAATGACCAGCTCTTTTGTTTTGTTGATATTGAGGGAAAGGTTGTCGTCACGACACCATTCCACTAAGCTCTCTATCTCCTTCCTGTACTCCGACTCATCGCTGTTTGAGATACAGCCTACAACAGTGGTATCATCTGTAAACTTGTAGATGGAGTTAGAGCAGAATCTGGCCACACAGTCATGAGTGCATAGGGAGCAGAGGGTTGAGGATGCAGCCTTGTGGGGCACCAGCGTTGAGAATAATCGTGCCGTAGGTATTGCTGCCTATCCTCACTGATTGCGGTCTGTTGGTTAGAAAGTCAAGGATCCAGTTACAGAGGGAGGTGTTGAGTCCTAGGTCTCGGAGTTTGGTGACAAGCTTGCTTGGGATTATTGTACCGAAGGCAGAGCTGTAGTCAATAAACAATAGTCTAACGTAGGTGTCTTTACTGTCCAGACGCTCCAGAGCTGAGTGTAGGGCCAGGGAGATGGAAATTTATTTGAATGTCTGTCATGTTTATCTACCACCATAGTTTTTAATGTGAATTTCCTTGATCTACCTCAGCCAACTTGTCTCTTACATCTATGGATTTTCTTCAAGCACAAGATTCTAGATTCAGACTTAGAATTTCACATTCAGCAAAAAGCGACAACCCCGTCATCTTTCCATCATTCTTCCCCAGAGGATTCTTTAAATATGAGATTGCTAATGAAACATGTGTCGTTGCACATACCCAGATCCAAAACATCCTGTTCACTAGTTGGATCTACTAGTATTTTCCAAGAGAGTTGTCTTGAATGCATTCCAGAAACTATTCTTTAAAACTACTTTGGAAAATTGATTTGCTAGGTCTGCGTGAAGCCTAAAATCACTCACAATCGTCTTTGACATATGCACCCATTATTCTTCTTCAATTGATACTCTGCACAAAAGTATTGTTAGCGTTTTGTGACCTATAGATCTTACAATTCAAACTGTTCCTACTTTCCAATCTGTGCAAAGGCCCTTTCTCAGTTGTACTCCAACACTATCTTTCATTAAAAAAGCTAATCACTATTTCCTCTAACTCCATCACCTCCTCAATTTGTCTCCCTATCCAAAATGCCAAGTACCCTGAAAATAGCCAGTTTCTGGCCTGGGTCATCTTCCAACCACTATTCTTTTGTATTATACTAATAATTCATTCACCTTATTACAAACTATGTGCATTCAGATAAAGTACCTTAATTTTGACTTTATACCATTTTTCCTGACTTTGCCCTTATTCGTTGCTGTGTCCCTTCATACCACCCTTGCACAATTTCCCTTTACAAGAGTGCTTGGGATCCAGAAAGAGCTAGCTAACTGGTTGCACAATTGGCTTTATGGTAAGAAGCAAAAGGCAATGGTGGAAGGTTGCTTTTTTTGGACTGGATGCCTATGACTAGTGGTATTCCCCAGGGGTCAGTAGGCCCATTGCTATTTGTCATCTATCTCAATGATTTGGATGAGAATGTACAAGGCACGGTTAGCAAGTTTGCAGATGACACTAAAATAGCTGGTGTCATTGACAGTGAAGATGATTATCAGGATTTACAGAGGGATTTTGATCAACTGGGTAAGTGGGTCAAAGAATGGCAACTGGAGTTTAATTCGGATAAGTGCAAAGTGTTACATTTTGGGAAGACAACTGAGGGTAGAACTTTCAAAGTGAACGGCAGTGTCCTGGGGAGTGTTATAAGAACAGAAGGACCTTGGAGTACAAGTACATGATTCCCTGAAAGTGGCACAGGTAGACAGGGTGGTGAAGGCAGCTTTTGGCACATTGACCTTCAAGGCATTGAGTACTG
Organism: Pristis pectinata; assembly: GCF_009764475.1. NCBI lineage: Eukaryota > Metazoa > Chordata > Chondrichthyes > Rhinopristiformes > Pristidae > Pristis > Pristis pectinata. The sequence continues at coordinate 37,510,776 of NC_067419.1, read as the reverse complement.
AAGTTGGGAGATCATGGTGCATGTGTACAAGACAGTGATGAGGCCATATTTGGAATATTATGTTCAGTTTTGGTCATCCTGCTACAGGAAAGACGCCATTAAGCTAGAAAGAGTGCAAAGGAGATTTACAAGGATGTTGCCAGTACTCGAAGGACTGAGTTAAGGATGAGGTTGAGCAGGTTGGGACATTTTTCCATTGGCACAATGAAAGTTGATCTTATGGAGGTGTATAAAAACATGAGGGGGCATAGATGGGGCGAATGCACATAATCTTTCTCCCCAGGGTTAGGGAATCAAGGACTAGAGGGCATAGTTTTAAGGTGAGAGGGGAGAGATTTAATAGGAACCTGAGGGACAACTTTTTCACCCAGAGGGTGGTCAGTATATGGAATGAGCTGCCAGAGGAAGTGGTTGAGGCAGGTACATTAACAACTTCTAAAATGTAATTGCACAAATACACGATTAGGAAAGGTTTAGAGGAATAAGAGCCAAACACAGGCAAATGGGACTACCTTAGATGGGAATCTTGGTCGGCAGGGACCAGTTGGGCTAAAGGGTCTGTTTCTCTATTGTGTGACTCTACAACTCTAACCCAAATTCAGCATCAGAAGTAAAACACAATGAAAACTGCAATGCTCTCATAAACATCAATCCTTTATTTTATTTAAATTGTCTTGAACATCTAGATAACTATAGGCATAGAGCCTTATAAAAACCTTGAGCCTTGTAGATCAGCCACAACTGATCCTTGAAGCAGCCTCAAGGGTCTAAATGCTCTATGTCTGTTCCTAAATATGTCAAGTTTACATGGAGTTTTGAACCAAAGTTATTCATTGTATACTTTTAAAAGTACATAATTCCCTGAAACTAGCAAAACAAGTGGACAACGTGGTGAAGGCAGCATATGGTACATTCACCTACATCAGTCAGGGCACCGAGTACAAGAGTTGGGACATCATATTACAGCTGTACAAGACATGGGTGAGACTGTACCTGGAATATTGTGTGCAATCTGGTCACCATACTATAGGAAGCTAGAGAGGGTGCAAAAAAGATTCACAAAAATGTTGCCAGGCCTGGAGGACTAGAATTATAAAGGAGAGACTGGATAGGTTAGGACTGTTTTCCCTGGAACGAAGGAGGCTAAGAGGTAATCTTAGAGGTTTATAAGATCATGAGAGGCATGGATAAGATGGATTGTCAGTCTTTTTCCCCCAGGGTGGGGGAGTCTAGAACTAGAGGGCCTAGGGTTAAGCTGAGAGGGGATTTAAAGGGGACCTGAGAGGCAAGATTTTCCCACACAGAGGGTGGTGGGTATATGGAACAAACTGCCAGAAGTGGTAGAGGTGCGATTAATTACATTTAAAAGACATTTGGACAGGTACATGGATAGCAAAGGTTTAGAGGAATATGGGCCAAATGCAGACAAATGGGAGTAGCTCAGGAAGACACTATGGTCATCAGGGATGAGTTCGGCCAAAATGCCAGTTTCCTTGCTGTATAACTCTATGATTATTCAAAATTATAAACAGCAAAAGTCAATACCAATTACACAAGTACTCACTCAGCACTTACTCAGCCCATCATTTACCTAACTACCATCTACTGCTTTTGACCCATCAGTTAAATTGCAATCCTTTTCCAGGTTTCATCTTAAATTCTTATCACTTTAAACCCAAGTATTTGACTTTAATTGGGCACCTTTGCCAAAAGGATCTATTACATGTTTTACGGAATGCAGGAAATATAGCAAACACTCACAAATAGTAACATAGTTATGCCCAGATTACCTATTATAGAAGAAAAGTTGAAGTATAATGCGGACAGGATACCAGGAAAGAAAGTCCATTGTTTCCTTCAAGTCATCCAGAGGTCTCTTATGTCTACCTGAGAATCCAAACATGGCTTCTGTTCAACATCTCCCCCAAATGTCAATTCCAACAATAGCAGTATTGTACTGGAATATCAATCTAGATTTTAATGCTAATTTTTGGTGAGGGATTTCTGAGAGATGCAAGACTGCCAAAGTTCATCTTTTGAAATGAAATGAAAGGTCAGTAGAAATTTCAAATCCAACTTACTCTGATCAGTTTCAGAATCTACTATCCAGTTTCATGTTCTTGTATCTATTTGGTTTTCTTTGTTTCTCCCTTCAAGGGGGATAAATCTAGCCTCCCCGCGCCCCCATGCAATGGCTTAGCTCAAATTTTCCAATATCTAGAAAAGTGTTTCGGCTGAAGAATTTGTTGAGGACACTGTTGAGCTTAAATGATCAAGTGCTTGATTTTAATTAAGGTTGTTGTCAGAACAAAACTCTTGTCAACTGACAAGTTACTTTTAACACTAAATCAATTACTAAACTAAGTAGTGAAGTGACACAGAATGAAAATTCAGAAAACATTCTGAAGAAACGTATTCAACAAGAGACTGAATGCCAGGTTCGAAATTTGCAAATCAATAAGTCACTCCCTTACAGAGCATTTGATCGGTAAGATTTATTATTCTAATATACTGTTTAAACTTACTGGTTTAGTTCAAATGAATGACATAATTGAGAACTACCATGTACAGCAGAATTTCTTTTAAATGTAGATTTTATATTAAAGTAACAATCCGCTGCTGCCTGTCACATGTGGTTGAAATATCAAAGATGCGATGAGTAGTATAAATTGTCAACAAAAAAAGCTGCAAACATTCATCAGGTCAAGCAGCATCTATCCAGGAAAAAAAAAATTTCACATTGATGACTTTTCATTAGAATATGGATCTGAAATATTAACTGTGTGATCTGCTGAATATTTCCAGCATTTTCTGTTTTTATTTTGATTTACTGCATCTGCTGTTCCTTGCTTTCTGACCACAAGTTGACAGATAACCTTATTAAAATATACAAAATCATAATTGGCTATTTATAACATTTTAATCTGAATATGCCTTTGGGATACCGAAGTGTACCTAAGAATACAAGTACCTCAACTGCTCTGCTAACTACAAACAATGAGGAACTTAACCTGACCAAAGCAACCAGGTAATTTTCTGCTTATAACCTCATTTATATATTCCAAGAAACAGTCTTAACATCAATGAAGGAATGATCCGTCAAACGTTATTCACCAGTTTCAATTAACAGTTTGGATTTTGCAATATTCTCCAGTTTCAAACATTGTACAAAAAGGTGAGTTCCACAAGATACTTGGAATTGCAGAAGATTTGGATTCATTATTTCAAAGTCCATTTTCGGAATCTGGGCATCGCTGGCAATGTTAGCATTATTAACACCACTAATTCCCCTTGAGAAGATGTTAATAAACTGCCTTCTTGAACTGCTGCAGTCTTTCTGATAGGGGACTCAGTGATGGTCATACCATTGAATGGCAAGGATAGGAGGTCAGAATCTCTCTCACTGGAAATAGTTATTGCCTTGCAATTTTGTGGTGCTAAGTTATTTGCCACTTATCAGCCCATGCCCGAATGTTGTCTGGGTCTTGCTGCATGCAGATACACACTACTTCATTTGCTAAGCGGCTGCAAATTACTTGCAATGATAAACTAATAGTTATCATAAGATATTAAGCAGTATGTAATAGACAAAGAAAGATTAAAATATCACATATTTGAATTGTTGCAAGTTTTTTCTGAAGAAGTGTTTCATGGCATACTTCTTATTCTCAGTCCAGTTAATTAGCTAATGACTATAACCAATACCCTCAGTCAGGACATCAAAAATACTATCATATCCTTTCAATTTTGTTAGGTACTGCGCTTGTAATATGATTTTTTTAATACCTTGGTCTATATTTAAGAAAGCTCTAATGACAGAAGTGTTGCAGCTAACTCACAATATACAAACTCATTGAAAATATTGTTTTGTGCTACTTTCTTCAGTTATTACCAACTGACAATGTAACCAAATTGTACTCACAAATTCAATTAAGGATCATAATTATGTAAACATATACAAGATGGAATTACAGATGACAATTTTTCTGTATATAGATAGCTGAATGATCTGATAAGCCAAAAGTAAATAACCAGAGACTGAAATATATGACCTTATGGGAGATAGGGTCATATGCTGTTTCACATTATGCAATTCTACTTTATAAACCATACTTTATCTTTGATTAAGTAACTTTCATACTGTCTTTTCTGCATTATACAAGTCTAAGTAAAAGGAGACAGATCTTTTACAGAAAAATTCATAATTATAGTGATAATTATATAACTCTCTGCACAAAATTGGATGCTATGATCTATAAACCCCTTTATAATGGAGCACAGTTTTGCAAAAGAAAATTAAGTACTTGTAGCATATATCCAAAAATATTGTGCTGACTTCATGTCCACTTGACTTTAGAACTCCAAAATATATTAGGGACCTAGTGTTGCAGCTTGGCCCACATGGTTTATGAAAAATGTGGATACGATACTGCATTAGGTTAGGATGAACATCCACCTGAGTAGCCGTCCATGAGATATCTCACACATCTGTCTTAGGACAGGTTGATTGACTGTCAATGTAAAAAGCTGCTGTTAATGCAACACATCAATTGTGCAATAAAATTTCCTAGAAAGACCAATCGTGCAAAATCCTTCATCATTTACGAAGGTAGTGTAATTATAAAATGTGCAGACACAATTTGGATTTGCCACGTTTTTACCGGCTTTAAACTGTTGAGATAACACATCAAAATCACAAGCGTGACAGTTCGAACCAAGCATACACTATGCAAATCAAATGTACGAAGTGTATAGCCATTGATTCAAGCTCAAAGTCATCAACAGAAATTAGTTTAAAATTTTGCCATCTTTATGTTGATTTTTGCAATGCTGCTTTGAATGATGAAACAAATTAAGCACACATCCTTTTCTCAAAGGCTAAACTCAATGTAAAGTTTAGTCTGAAACAGCAGCAATTCAGCATTCCTCTTTAAGAATAAAATTACTATACAAAAAACACTTTGCAAAGTCCATTACCTCGAACCAGGAGGCATAAGCAAGTACATTGCTAGGGCCCTTTCGAGTCTGGTAATTACAATACTGGTCAGGTCAAAAAATCCATCCTGCTGTTTTAAAATAAACAGCAAACAAAAATACTTTAAAGATTCTTCTCAATACTGTAAATATGGCTATCATATGAAAATTCACCAAAGTGCTTCAATATTGCATCGTGGTGTTAAGCAGATTTACTGCTGATCATGACTGTTTGCATTTCATGAAAAAAAGTGCATTCTAATTTTTGCTTGCATTTTTTCCCTCTTTTTTTAAGCCACACTCATTCAGCTGAAAATTAAAGGGTTAGTACTACAATAATAACATACAAATTTCTATTTGCACCTCATAAACGTGTAATTGATATTCATTTTGGAACCTTCCAAAGAAGCTTTGATGAAATATTACAATTATAAATGACTGCTTAATCCATAAACTATTAGTGTTTTTCAGGCACTCTTAAATGAATGTCCATAGGGAACATTTAACCACTTTTACAAATTAAAATTTGTTAACACATGAAAACATACATGTCATATGGCCTGTCAAAAAGATTGGGAGAAAAATATTTGGTTTTATGTTTCTACAATAGCTTGAAAATGTGGAAATATATTAATTGATCAAATCCTATAATTTTAATAACAAAACTATTACAAAAACTAGTACAGCAAAAAGTGATGTATCCAATTTAACAAATTCTTCCTAAATCATCCAGGGATAGTATCATAGCAAAGGTAAACCACAGGGAATAAGTCTTAAAACACAGCTTGTATGCAAGAACATCGTAGTTCTAATGTTTTGCACATGAAATTGAATATTCATTGAAATACATGGCAATTTGATAAATGAGGTGATTTCATCATTGCTAATGCTCCCAACTTAATTTGAGTGATTGTTTGTGCAGTACTACTCAATTACTGGACACAAGTTACTGACGGAAACCAGTCAGAAGTTTAATGTCTTGAATTCAACAGCTACACCTATGGCATAAGTTTAGTTCATATCTTATAAAATGATTAAAATAATTTTAACTTGAACCTTAGCCAGCAGATTTCAATACCCTAACATGCACAATCAAAACAGTTTTTTGCACAGCTTGCTTTAAAAATCTCAATATTATATTTTCTTTAAAGCCAGGGTACACTACACTATTGTCCGGAACTAATGCTTAAATGACAGTTACCCAATAGCGTACATACCTGACTACTTGAAAATCTGAGTATTCCTAAAGTACAATTCCATCTTTTGACCTTTAAACAGAAATTGCCTCCTTCCCACCATAGCTCCCCCATCACCATTCAATTGGCCAATGGAAATTTTTCAAAGCCATGAAACTGATTTGCTCAGTGACTATTGTTGAATTGTTCCATATGTTTGAAAGGTAGAACAATCAACATCATTTTCCCCCCATCGTGGGACATGCCATAAGTGGCCTAGCATGTCATAATAGTCTAAAATATGGACATTTACACAGAACTTGCTACAATACCAACTGAAAGCCTTAAAAATGTTATAGTACCAAAAATATACCATATACCACAACAAGCATTAATATGGAATTAGAGATTTCTACTAAAATGTGAATGTTTATCCAGATTTTTTTAAAAAATTAAGATATGGTGTCACAGGAATTCTTGGTTCAGCTTTGTCAACAAAATTCACTAACAGGCAGCACCTGCAATTTTTCGTTAGCATAATCAGGGTATCTACGTCCTTCTAGGTAGTTTATATACTAGCTGTAAATATACAGAATTGCACAACTGCAAACTGTTACCATAAAAGTGGGTCACACACCTGTACAGTATTTGTACAGCACGTTCAACAAGTTTGCTCAACTCTTCAAAATACACTTGAACGAAACACAGAGTGAACCACAAATCAGACATCAAAATCCTTAACGTTTTTGCATTTTGGAAATGACCATTTTACAAAAGTCCTTGCACTTTCAAAAAGAACAAAATGAGGAAAAAGCATATAATTGTTGAGGACATTTCAAATATCGAAATCACTTACCCTAATTTAATAGAAATAACGAATATTAAACATAACGAATACACAATAATAATCTTACCGTAAGTAATATTGCTTTAAGGCAAACGCTGCATTTGGACAACCTTTAGGAAAATTTAACTCCTCTGTTATTTGTGACCATTTGTTCTTATCGGTTACCTGCACCAAAAACAATAATCCTGATTAATATGCGCACACATATTATCAGATATCACTATACACCATATGTTCCTTTACCCGTTTAAATAACGCGACCGGCACTATTTTACAACCACCGAGCTCCTAAACCTAAATAATCTTGTCTACTTTGCTTGTTTCATGGGACTACAAAACGATAAAGATATTACATTTTCTCCGTCCTAATCATCCTATGGGCCTAATATGAGGCCTACAATTTTCCCTTGAACCACGAAGCCTGACACGACGAAGAAATACGAAGGTCCATTTCACCCGATCCGTCCAGGATAAAGGCAAACAAATGGTGCGAGCCGGTCCCCTGAAGAGTATTTCCTACCCCAGGCACACTCACGATTATCGATGTTAAACATGCCCGCTAATTTTGACTTCGCGAAGTGCGCTCCGAGAAGCAGCAGCTCAGCCCCCACGCACCAGGCCAGGCAGGCAGCCTTACATGCAACAAATGCCATTTACATCGCTCTGCCACACAACCTTTATTCTTTGCCAACAGAAACTAATTAAAAATATAAATCAATGCAGATCCTTCACCAAGGAGAAAGAAAATAAAATTACATCCCACTAAATATGATCACCTTGGCGAATCCACCTAGACTGGTGACTCTGGTATAGAGAGCGTGAAGATCCAGCTCCTTGCCACCCACTATTGGGATCTTTTTAAAAGGCGTCCTGTAAAAAGGCAGAGGATAATAGCCAAGTGTTTACCATTTCAAAAAAGTTTTATGCTCCCCCCCAGCCAGGTATAAAATGCCTCTGTAGTATTTCTTACCCTCTGTTATGGTGAAATTGCCGCAGCTCCTCCAAGAACGCCAGTCTTTTTCTCCGTGGCTCTGAAGGCTGCAATTTCCCCCGTCGGATTTGCCATCTTTTTCATTGTTATTGTTGTTGTTATTGTGTATGTGTGTGTGTGGCGTATGTGCAAAAACAAACGAAAAAAAAATAAACCTCTTAAACAAACTTCCTTCAATATCTAAACGAGAGAGCCATTCCACTGCCGCTCAGTCATTGATGGTGGAGCGAGTGCGAAAGTTTTAAGAAGGAATGAAAAAAAGAGAAAAAAAAGGAGTAAACGACCCGGTTCGGGACTCTTTCGATCGCCAGATGAAGAATAAAAGAGATACAGAAAAGGAAAACTTACATCTTGTTCTCTATTGTGTGATACTGTTGTGGTTTGTGTGTGTATGTGTGTGTGTGTTTTGCTGCTGCTTTTTGACGCTGTTACACGGGCTGCGGTGTTGTAAGCGGCTCCATGCAGTCACTCGACTCAACACTCTCGCACAGAAAAAGGAGGGGGGGGGGGAGGGAAAAAAGCGCACACACACACACACACGAAAGAGAGGGAGACAGAAAGACACACAGAGGGATAAAACCACCCCGGCGGCGCTATGTGCTGGCGGCGGCGGCAGCCAAGGCACCGAACAACAGCGGCCCGAGCCTCCCTCCGAGAAGCGAGACAATAGCGCCTCGTCTCAAGCAAACCGGCCACCACAGCCTGGGCCCCGGGAGGGGGTGCCCCTATTCAACCATTACACGACACCCCTCCCCCCTCCCCTCGCACACCGGCCGAGCCTCGCCTCGCACAAAATGGCGGCTGCTCGCATCCTGCTGCTCGGGGAGAGGGGGGCGGGGGAATCCATGCTGGTGTGTTTTTTTTAAATATATACGTATTATCGTTTTCGATTTATATTCTTTACGAAGCAGCAACATGGCCGGCGAACGGTCGAGTTCGACCTGGGATTTGTATTTTGTCAGTAACGTCGCAGATTGCGCCCGAGGAGCAGCGTCGTGACTCTGGTTTGTTTTAGGAAACAAACATGGTGGCCGCGGTGGAAGAGAGACTCCCCCATTTGTGTGTGAGAGGAGTGTTTCTTTCCTTCGGGGAGTTCAGGGAAACAGGGTGAAACAGACATTAAATGAGAAAACTGGTAGTTAACGGGCACTTGCTGATGAATGTTATGTTCGCTGCGTGCAGTTACTAAACTTGAAGGCATCCCAAGCTGTTGTCATCACTAGTCAATGCTGCTCGCTCGCCAACGGGTATCCCAGCTCCTGAACACTTCTAACTGTATAAGTCGTTTGTTAAATTATAAAATTTGCACAATTAAGCAAAATAATTAATTATTGCTTTTTAAACAGTTTAACACACTACCATTGTTTAGGGCTTGGTGATGCTCCCATTTTAAATGTCATATAAAACTGTTTTATTTCCCTAATTAGCGTCCAGAAATGTTACTTAGTATTGGTGGATGTATTAACAATCATTTAAGAGCGGTTTTGAATCCTCACAATGATATTGAGATAGATTTTTAGCAGTGTCAGTAACTTGCATTTGTATAGCATCTTTCATGTTATATAAATGGGAGTTGTGGTTTAACCAGAGATTATCAAATAATATTTGACACAGCCCTCAGAAATGTATTTAAAGGTGTGATAATGGGCAAAGATTAATATTTCAACTGTAAATTGGCATAGATAGGGTAGATAGTCTTTTTTCCAGGGTAGAAATGTCAAATACTAGAGGGTATAGTTTCAAGGTGAGAGGAAAAAGTTTGAAGGAGATATGAGGTGTGTATTTTTACACAGATGTGATTAGGGTTACACGTGTACCTGGAAATGTGCTGTCTGGTGGGGTGGTGGAAGTAGACATGAAAAGTGACATTTAAGAGGCAGGGAATGGAGGGATATGGAATTAGTTTATTTTGGCATCATGGTCTGCACAGATCTTGTGGGCTAAAGGGCCTGTTCCTGTGCTATGCTGTTTCTATGTTTTTAAACTTTAAGATAATGGTGTTTTTAATAATTTTTAGAGCTATTTCCTGTGAAGTCATAACCCAATTTGCTAAAATTATGCACTTGTTTACCTTGCACAGCATGGCAGAAGATTTGGTGAAATGTAATGAGATGAAAATTAAAGTTGGAATATTTTAAGTCATACACATGATTATAACTTCCCTGAATCCACTAAAAGTTTAAGGTATGTCAAAGCCTTGAAGCAGAGGAAACTTAAATGCATTTTCTCACAGGTATAATTCTAGTATGTGCAGAAACAAGAAGGTGCAGTTGTTTTCCATTGAGCAGAGAAAGTGAAGGGAAGATTTGATAAGAGTTTAAGATTATAAAGGATTTTGATTAAATGCTTTCACTGATGAGAAGGATGATGGCTAATTTAAGGTAGTTGTTACCTGAAAGAGTGGTGGAATCAGATTTATTAGAAATCATTAAAAAAAATATTGGAATGAAAGTATTTGTTGAACTGTGGAGAAAAAGGAGTGAAATGAACCTAATAGGCATGCTCTTTCAAATAGCCAGCACAAACACAATGGGCGAAAATGCCTCCTCCTATGCCATTTTTCTAGCCTGCTAATTTGTAATTTAATAAAAAATCCAAAGATGCATAATAGTAGTATCAGACAATGGACAAATGGGAAGGAGATATCAAAAGTATGATCAAAGGGCTGAGTTTTACAAGTAGGCCTTAAAGTTGAAAATGAAGGGTGAATGAATCTCATGTCGCAGCTGAGGCATTGCCACCAAAGAGAAAAAGTGAATGCATGAAAACCTAGACAAAAGAAAGGAGATTTTGGCTGGTGGTGTAGCATTGTCAGCAGTAGGTTACAGAGATAATGGGTACCAAGGCAGTGAAGTGATTTAAGCACAAGGATAAGCATTTTCAAGAGATTGTGGTGCGCAGAGCCAATACAGACAAGTAATGTGTGAGTGAACGGAACATGGTGCAGGACAGGATACAAGAAGCAGAGTTTTGGGTGAACTAGTTTTAGAGCAGGGATCTTAATGTTCCATGTGCATTGAAATAGCTTAACTGGTGGATGCAGACAGTCTTTGTGATGTTGAAAGAGGGTCAGAATTACGAAGAACACTGATATTGTGAACAGTCTGATTCAGCCTGCAACAGTAGTTGGGACAATGAATGGAGTGAGTAACCAACAATAGTTTGTGGCAAAAATTTAAGATGTACTGTAAGTCTACCCACGTTTTAATTTGAAGGAAACTGCATCTCATCTAAGAGTGGATGCTGCCTGAGGGGACTTGTGTAGGGTTGAGGGTAAGTCAAGAAAAATGGTAGAGAAGTAGTAAGATAAGATACGATCTCTTTATTAGTCACATGTACATCACAGTGGGCATCTGAAAGCCAGTCCATGTCCTTGGATGATGTTGTTAATAGGTATTGTGTAAATTAGAAATCAAAGTGCTGTAAGGATAGATCCTTGGGGGAACTTGATGATCACTGCTGAGCTGAAAAGAGAAGTCATTGTTGGAGGTGCTGTGAGTTTAGTTGAATAAAAGGAAATTAAACCAAGCTGAGGCAGTTACTGAGAGAGATATTCAGGGAGACTGGTGTGGTCATGTATGCCAAAGGTTGCAGCAAAGGTGAGGAGGGAAAAATACATTAAAGTTGCCTTCCAAAGCGGGTATCATTTGTGACATAGAATTGGATTATTTAGTAATCAAAGAGATCAAGCAGGGACTTGCAAGAAAAATGGCTTTTGATTTGAGTGATTCAAGTATTGGAGAAGAAATGGCAGTTTGTGATGAATAGTAATTTGCAAGGAAATTGGAACCTGGGTGGGTTGTTCAGATGAGGATGATTGTTTACCCGTTCTAAGTCACCCACAATATTCTACAAAAGTGAGTAAATTACATTAAATTCATTTGTTTTTGTAACTTGTGAACTGCACATATTGGTTCTTGAAACCATGTTTGATGGCTACATTTACACAGCTTAGGTTTATGTAACACGGTTTCCACACCTGTGCAGTGTTTTTCCAACTGGCCAGTTCAGAACAATAAGTAGCGGAATCCCCCAGCCAATTATCCAGTGGTTAACTAAGCCATGGATCATATTGGTCATAGGCCCAATCTTCATTCGACTTTGAGGTAACTGACAGTAGTTATGGTGTGAGTCAGAAATGTTACATTTGGGTTTAGCAGCCATTTTTAAGCAGAAAAAAATCAGAGTTCCCATTCTTAATTCCAGTCTAGTGACCAATGCTGGAAGTGTTTTTGTAAGCTTTGGTGTTTGCTGTAAAAGCAGCATTTACTGTGAATACACAAATAATGTGTATTTGAATAAGTACTGAAGGATGTTAGTGGAACAGTAAGGAATCAACATCTTCTGGGATTAAAGGAAGGAAATTTGCAGTTGGAATAAAAAGCTATCAAGATTTTAAATTTAGGGCTTTTCTTTATCCATAATAGTTTATTTTCACCTGAGTAGAGGCCCAGTGAATTAATTTACCATGATGCTTCTTTTGCATGTGTCATTCAGAACAGAAGCACATGGAATGCCAGTTGTTAAGTTCCTTTCCCATGAGAGAGTGGGAAATTAGTAGATAAATCAGCTCGTGGGTACTCTTATGTCATTTCCAGCAGCTGGCTTAGAAGTAATGTTGGCAGTTGTCAGCCTGCCTTTTCAACAAGAGACTAATCCCCCAAACTACATTTTAAACATTTCACCCTTTTAATCAATTTTCATGTTTACTCTGATTTAGTTTGGAGTGTGAGGAGACTATTCTGTGGTAAGGTTATCAAAACTGAGGCTTATCTTTTTTTCCCATTTTGCCTGCTTATTTTAGTACCTTCAAGGATTACTTTATTGCAAAGTGAAACAGGAAACCCTATGTATAGGTTCCTTTGCCACCCTGAGGTGGTGGACTTGTTCCAATGATCTATCTGGATTCTGTGTGTCAAGTTAATGGTCCAGTGACCATGTGACAGACTAACATAACTACTTGAGTCAATGGGTTAGCCTTTTAAAATGGTTTGCATAATACCTGGGGATGCCTTCTAAGTTGGGGATGGCCATAAAGATGACGTTGGTATGTTATGGACCAAATTGTTCTGCGCTCATTGTCTTAATTCAACATATAGTCCTGTTTTAAAAAAAACACTCCTTCCAATCAGCTGGGCACATGGCAAATTACAATCTCTTTAATTTTCAAGGGAGCTAATAATTAACACTAGTACACACTGTTTGAACACAGCTTGACCACTTTATATAGTTCTGGTCACCACAGTACATGGAAAATGTGATTGCGCTGGAGACGATGAAGAGGAAACTTCCAAGGATGTTTCCAGGACTACAAAATTGTAGCCAAGTGGAACGATTGGATGAGCTAGGTTTGTTTTCTTTGGAACAGAGGCTGAGGTGAGGGGAAACTTAATTAAGATGTAGAAAATTATGAGGGGCCTAACTAGGAAGGATTTATTTCTCTTAGAGGGTTCAAAACCAGGGGGCATGGATTTAAAATAATTGATAGAAGGATTAGAGGGGAGATGAGGAAAATTATTTTTATCCAGAGGGTGGTGGAATCTGGAACTGACTGCATAATAGGGCGGTAGAGGCAGAAGCCCTCATTACACTTTAAAATGTACTTGGATGTGTAATTGAATAGCCTTGATTTCTGGAGCTATGGACCTAATGCTGGATGGTGGGATTATGTTGGCCAACCTTATCAACAGGTAAAAATGAGCCAAATGACTTTTTGTGTCATTAATTTTCTGTGATTCTAAATGAGTCCCTTTTTTTAAAAAAAATGTTAAGAAGTGACTCACATAAAGCTGTTCATAATTTAGAGATAACCGCTGTGATTCATATTCCATGACATCAACTACCTTCTGTTGCTTGCGAATTGTTTGGCTACTCTAGTACATTGGTCATCTCAATTGTAGTTTTTAAAAAAAATGATTTTAAGATTATATAAAAATGTCCATGGCATGCAAAAGGTTGGCATTTATTGCATTGCCATCCAATTATCTAGAAAATGTTTACTCTATCAAGAATTCCATTGCAGAATCTGTTGATATTTTGAGTAGATTCCAATGTACAATGAGATTTTTTTTAATTTATTAATTCACAGAGTGTGGACATCCCCGGGTTGGCCAACATTGACTGTTAATCTCTAATTGCCCCCCTGCTGGCCATTTTAAAGCTATGAGTCAACCATATTGGGGGTCTGGATTTTTGTACCTCAGAGTGTTGAAGGGTGGCAGATTTTTTTTTAACCTCAGTCTGATTTCATAGCTGCATAACAAATGAGAGCTTTTTCAAATTCCAGTCTTATTTAGTTAATTGCATTTTAACATTTTCTTAAATAAAGAGAACCAATTGTTCTGATGGAGTTTGAACTTTTATCTGGTCTAGTTACTTATGCCTACATGGAGGATGGTAGCATAATGTTTGTGTTACGTTTCTTGTTACAGTTCCAATTCAATATTTGTGCTATCAGCAAATTTCCATAATTTGCCCATTGTACCCTTAAAAAAAAGACAGAAATTCTATATTGGGAATAGTAATGGTTCTAATACTGAGCTCTAGAGAACACTACCATTTATATCATTGCATTCTAAAAGTATTCATTAATCATGTACATTTTTTGTTCTTTAGCCAACCATCTCTGACACAATTTGTTCATTCAAGGATATTTGAAAGATTATGAAAGTAACTACTATATGTACATCCATTTCTCTAAGCATTGTTAGGTGCTTGGTATCAGCCTGGTACTCCTGGAAGTTGCATTAGCTTTTCAAGTATCTTATCTGTAGTTAGTCTAATTACCCCATTACTTGCACAGTTGTCCACAACCTCAGACTTCCATGAAAACTGAGAGATGTGCCATCTTTCTTCCTCCTTGGTACATGTCCATTCTTTGCTCAGTTTATCAGTTTAATCTGTGCCCTTGGAGTGAGAAATGTAATGTAAATCATGGTTAAACAGCACAGTTTTGCACAGATTACAGCAATTCTATATCTTTGAAAATATAAAAATTAATCATTATGGTCATAATGAATTTATATATTCTACAGTCTTATCAGCTTGGCATAGTTTTGGATAAATTCACATTTATAACCCTTGTGTCTAAGATGAATTTATAATACTTAAAGTATCCAAAATACCAGAGAGAAAGAGATATGGCCTCCTTTGACCCAGAGTAAATGGCAATACATAGGTATCCCAATTTATAGCATCTAACTTCAGACTAATGTAGTTACAGTATTTGCCCTTGTAAACTTAAAGGAAAGTTAGATTAAACAGGGATTCACTGCAGCAATGAAATTATATAATATATTTTAGATGGTATGTTTTATCATAAAGCATTGCATGAGCAGATCTACTAAGAGCAATGATACATCATAGCCAATGAAAATATCTTTCATTAAATATTCAAAATGATCTGCTGAATTTTCACTTGGGGTGGGATGGTTTGAAAGCACATGACTTTACTTGATTGGTTTGCCTTAAGATTGGCTCTAATCAAGTAAAGAGGGTAATTTTACACAAGGCCACTCTCCTTTCAAGATTCTATGAAGAATTGTTGAAGTAACTCTCCTATTTATTGACAACCATCTAGAATTTTGTACCTGCAGGTTAGCAAGTTGACTTCTTTCAAGCCTTGGTACTTGAGTGCAATCTTTTGCATGTTCCTGGAATGATCAGTTATATGAAATCAACCTCATGAGATTGTCCAGAAATGTAGATGATTATGAATAGTTGCAATAAAAGTAACCAATACCACCTTGTAGGTTTTGTCTGTTTCTTAGTAGGTATATTTATGCTGTAATCAAAAAGTGAAAAGAAACTAAATGCTGGAAATCTGCAAAAGAAAGTACAAAATGCTGGAGTTATTCAGCAGGTTGTGTCTCATTTGTAGAGAAAGAAACAGTTAACATTTGAGGTTGATGACTTTGATGAAATAAAGGTCATCAACCTCAAATGTTAACTTTTTCTCTCCCTCTACAGATGTTCCCTGACCTGTTGAGTGTCTCCAACATTTTCTGCCTTTTTGTTCCATTTTGTTTCACCAAGAGTTCTCCTAAGGTACTTCACGGAGACCAAAGTGACAATACCCTACAAATTATATGTTGATATTTGTATTTGATAATGTTTGGCAACATTACACAAAACACAGAATCAGTTTCCACATGTGTACTGATGGCAACCAGTTCTATCTGCTCGCCACCTCTCATGACCTCTACCACTTGTTCTAAATTGTTGAAATTGCCTTTCTGAATGGTTCTGGAGCAGAAAAAAATAATCCTCCCAAGTGTTAAGCAGGCTGTAATTATTGTCTTTAATCATCAACTCTATTACTTAAGAACTAACACTACCCCTCCACCTGGTGTTTTAATCCCAAAAACACTATATTTAATCTTGATGTTACATATAACCCAAGATGACAATTTTTGAACCACATCATAATCCCATCACGAAGACTGCATATTTCCACATCTCAGCTCACCTGCTACTCAAGCTTTCACCCATGCCTTAGTTACTCTAGATATTCCAACTTGCTCCATGCTAGCCTATTTCATTGTACCCTCTATAAACTTGAGATTATCCAAAATTTGATGTTCTTAGTGTAACTGGAATCCTGTTCACTCATAATCCATTTAAATGCTGATCTACCTTGGCCTCCAGTTAAACAGTTTTAAATTTCTCTTCAATTTCACCATTCCCTATCTCACTTCTCTCCTCCCAACTCCACCAAGACATCTACAATCCTTCAATTTGTGGATCCACAATTGTCTGTTGTGTTTTCAGCTGCTTAGGCCTTAGCTCTGGAATACCTTTTCTGAATGACTTCACCACTTTTCTTCCTAATCTGTGATGCTCCTTCAATCTACCTCTTTGGAATTGAGGCTAATAAACTTGTGTGGATTGAAAATTGGTTGACAGGCAGGGAACAGAATTAGAATAAATGCATCTTTTTCAAGGTGGCGGGTGGTGACTAGTGGGGTTCCATGGCAATCAGTGCTTGGGTCCCAGTTAGTCACAATATCAATGAATTGAACAAGGAGACAGAATGTAAAATTTCTAAGATTTCCAACAGCACTAAACATGGTAGAATTGTGAGTTGTTAAAGTGATGAGGCTTCAATGTGATATAGACACTTTGAGTAAGTGGGCAGATATATGATGGATACAGTACAATGTGCATAAATTTGAAGTTATCCACTTCGGTAGGAAAATAAAAAGGCATAGAATAGTATTAAAATGGTGAGAGATTGGGAAATCCTGATGTAGGAAGGACCTGGGTGGTCTAGTACACCTGTAACTGACAACAAATATACGGGTGCAACAATCAGTTGAGAAGGCATAGGGTTCCTTGGCCTAGATTACAAGACGTTTTGAGTACAGGAACAAAGATGTTATACTACTGTTATAGAGGTCCTTTGTGAGAACGCACCTGGAGTTGTGTGCAGTTTTGTTGGTCTTACCCAAGATATAGTTGCCACAAAGGGTGTAAGTTAAAGGTTCACCTGACTGATTTCTAGAATGGCACAACTGATTGGGTTGACAGGGCCTGTGTTCACTAGAGTTTTGAAGAATAAGTGAGGATCTCATTGAAACATACAAAATTCTGACAGGTCTGGACAGATTGGATGCAGGGAGGATGTTCCCTGCTGAAGCAACACACACAAAGTGCTGGAGGGACTCAGCAGGTCAGGCAGCATCTGTGGAGGGATATAAACACTCAATGTTTTGGATCGAGACCCTTCGACAGGACTGGAAAGGAAGAGGGCAGAAACCAGAATAAGAAGGTCAGGGGAGGGAGATGAGCACAGGCTGGCAGGTGATAGGTGAGTCCTGGTGAGAGGAGGGTGGGTGGGGGAGGGGGAGAAGTGAGAAGCTGAGAGATGATAGGTAGAAGAGGCAAAGGGCCGAAGAAGGAGGAATCTGGTAGGAGGGGGCAGTGGACCATGGAATAAAGGGAAGGTGGGGAATAGAGGGGCAGGTCATGAGGGTGGGGGAAGGGGAAAGAAGAGGGGTGAGGGGGCCACGGGAATGAGGAAAGACAAAGGAGGGAAGAAGAGGGGAGGGGTTACAGGAAGTTAGAGAAATTGTTGAGGCTGTCAGGTTGGAGACTACCAAGGTGGAATATGAGGCATTCCCTACTGAGGTCTCTAGAACAAGGCATCAGCCTCTGGACACAGCTAAAGCATTTCCTCACTCAGTGGTGAACTTGTGGAGTTCTCTACTATAGAAGGTGGTGGAGGCCAAGTTGCTAAATATATTTGAGAAGAAGATAGATTGATTTTTGAACACAAAAGGTGTTGGTGGATATTGAGAAAGATCAGCAATATGCTAGTAATATGGAGGATAAGCTATGATAATATTGAATAATGATTAGGCTAGAAGGGCTGATTGACCTTTATCTCTTTTTGTGTTTCTTTGACCAAGCTTTTGATCATTTGGCCTAATGTCTCCTAATGTCAAACTTTGTTGAAAACCTTGGGTCCTATTGCTATGGTAAATGTAGCAGAGAAATGTGCTGTTGCACAAAAAATAGTTTTAAGATAAAATCTGAACTTCAGAAATCAATATTTGCACCATCACAATGCCCACAATTATGTCTCCTATTCCTAAATGTAAATTTAAAAAAAAATTGAATCAATGTTTGGCTAATGCCTCCAATTCATGTGTGTGGTAAAGATAAGAAAGCTAAATTTCTTTTCAGTAGCTTGAAACATTTTGTTTTTGCACCTTGTTTCAAAATGTTTTGCTTCTCAGTGAAAAATGAAAATATTAAGATTTGAATTTATTCCATTCTTTTTCACTAAGTACCTGCCTAACTTTATCATGTTGGATGTAATGTGAATTAAAAGTCCTTGTATTTTGCATTTATTGTCAAAAGTAAATATTCTTACTGCACTATTTTCCATAGTGAACATGGTTTTGATTAAATTGACATTATTTATGTTTGCTCATACTGTAAATACTTGAGAAGCAGGTTGAAATTACCCAAGTGTCTTCTGTCACTTAGAGGTGGCATGGAGAACAGATGCCACTACTGAAACTGAACTTGAGTACTGAAGGTAAACATAATTGAATCCATGCATTACTCAGTTTTCATCGCATATTCTTTGAAGTTTGTCATGTTGTTATTTTGCTTCAAAGAAAATTAGGTATTTTTTTATATGGGGCTTGTTTTAATATAGACAAGATTTTTTAAATCTCTATTTGGACGATAAATTTCTAAATTTGTTCTTTTCCAATTATACTGGTAGTCACCTCAAATGGAAATAAACTAAAATAAACCTTTAGAATCTGCAAATATGACATAAATGACTTAATGTCAATAGAGTTAACAGAAGATTACATTTGACAGATGCTCTGTGATGAAATATAAAAAATCTGCAGCAACAAATTCAAATTGGTGAAGCTTAAAATTAAAGAAATTTTTAAAACTTTTTTTCATTGCCTGATTGAATGCAGAGGGTTAAAATTAGATAATACTTGATTTTTCAAGCTATAAAAATATAATGGTAGCATATGCTATTTCCTCTCCTGTTAAAAATGCAGAGCTAAAAGCTTATTATATCCAGCAGTGTTCTGATAACTGTGTTAATTTCCTGTGGTCATGGGTTGAGCTAATTAATACAGAAGATCTATGATGTATTGGAATGTGGTCAATCCATTCTATTCAAATATTCTATGTGATTGCAATCCTAGGGATATTTTCAAGGTAGTAGATTTGAGTGAAGTAAGATCCTGTTAGAGGTTTTCTGTCAGGACCCTTTGTATTCTTTGAAAGATCTGTACCTTTAGTGCTACAGATTTTGGGAGATATATATCTGACTCCATTTACTCAATGTGTTGGTTTATATGGACCTAACCAAGTTACAGGGCTGGTCAGAGGACTTAACTGCCTTCTACTACACAAGAAGAAGCATTTCTCAAAGTTCATCTGATGCTCCATCCAAAAGCTGGAAGAACATTAATGTTTTGACAAAGAGTAAACACTCCAAATATTTTGTATAGTGTTTTTTTTATGTTTTTATTAACAGTGAATTTTTCTAAAAATCAGTGGACAACAGTCATATAGTTATATGCTTCCATCTATTGAAATTAAAGAAATTGTCCAAAATCACATAATATATCCAGTAAACAGGAATACATCAATAACCTCCCTTTTGCCTCTAGGTCTCGTTAGGTTTACCTAGAAATTGTATGTACAAAGGTACATCAATTCACCGAGGAAGTGTATTGTTCTGACAATGATGCTGAATATAAGGAGAACTGAGTTTAGATGATCCTTTTTTTTTGTCAGAGACCAATTGCATTGACTTCATTACCTAAGCAAGCATGCTTTCTGGGAATTAAGCCAAGAAATCAGGCAGGATATATGAGAAGTAGAGTGTTTATCAGCCTGGAATGGCAAGCTCCAGAAAGAATCCTTTAACCATTTTTGATCTGTGCCAGGGACCTACAAAATTCACACCAATGTTGTTGACCTCACTTTTTTCAACATTATATTCTATCTGCTAGGTTCTTGACTATTTGTTCAACCTGTCTATATCCTCCTGTTGCCTCTCTATATCATCTTCCCCATAATGTCACACAGTTTTATCATCAGAAAATTTGGATATATTACATATGATCACCTCATCCAAATTATTGATAGAGATTATGAACATCTAGAGCACAAATTCCAGCACTGCTCTGCTTGTCACTGCCTCCTAACCTGAAACTGACCCATTTATTCCTACAAATTTTTTTGACCGTGAACCAGTCTTCAATATAGGCCAATATGTTACCCCCAATGCCATACACTGTAATTTTGTTTAATAAGCTCTTGTGTGGCACCTTAGTGAAGACCTTCTGAAAGTCCAAATACATCACACTAACTGGTTTTGCTCTTACCTGTTGTGATGATTAAAATCGCAAAATAAATTATTACACACTTGTAAAACATGATTTCCCTGTCATAAATCTATGTGCACGGCCTGATCCTTTTATTATCTTGTAAGTGCCCTGTTACCACTTCCTTAATAACATTCCAAGATTTTCCCTACTACTGCTGTCAGGCTAAATGGGGATCTACAGTTCTGTTTTTCTTTTGCTCTACTTAATTAGTGGAGTTCAAATTGCTGGTATCCAATCTGCCCCCATCAATCTGGAATCTATAGAATTTTGGAAGATGAAAACCAGTGAATTTGACATTTCCATAGCAGATCTTTAAAACCCTAGGATGTAGGCCATCAGGTCCCATTGACTGTAGACCCATGGCTCTGCAATATTCACAAGAAGTTTTGTGTCACCTTCCATAAAGAGACAATTGTTTAATATAGTATCTCTTTTTTCCCTTTCATTGTCTTGTATAGTTTACGTTCTGTGTGTTTGAATCTACGTGCCTGTGATGCTGCTGCAAGTTTTTCATTGTACCTGTACCTCACCGTACTTGTGATTATGATGATAAACTCAACTTGTCTTAGTTGAAATGGATACACATTAACCTTAGCTATCCTATTATTATACATATCTATAAGTTTGTAAAGATTTTTTTCTTGTTTTTTTCCTAACCTATTCTTTCCTTTTGCTTATCAATGCCTTAGTCTGCCTTCGCTGAATTCTGAAATTTTCCTGGTCCTATTTATGTTTGGAAGCATTATATGCATTTCCTTTAATCTATTGGGATATTTAACTTCTCTTGAATCCCACGGCTACTGTATTCACCTTAAAGAGATGTATATTACTTATTAACTATTATTAGATGTTAGTTATCACTTATTTACTGTTTTACTATTTGAGTTTCCTAATCTACATAGCAAACTCATGCCTCCATTTGTTGCTTTATTCAGATTTAAGATCCATTTTTAAGATTCAATTGAATCACTTTCAACCTTTATGTAAAACTCTTAAAACTGTTCGCTAAAGGCCCCTTAATTACCAGATCATCAATTAACCATTTCTCATGACACAATCCTAGATCTAAAATAACCTGTTCCTACCTCAGTTGCTCAAGTACTTACCTATCACTAATTTATCATTTTTTATCACTATATTGATTTTATCCAAATTTATCACTATACACCATTTTGACCCAGAGGACAATGAAGGAAAGGCAATATATTTCCAAGTCAGGATGGGGTTTAGCTTTGAGAAACTTGGAAGGGGGGGGGGGGGGGGTAGTGGTTTTCCCATGAATCTACTGCCCAGGTCTTTCGTGACAATCCAGGTCATAAAGTTTGGACTGCTGTTGAAGCAACATTTGTAAGTTGCTCCAGTGCATTTTGCAGCTGGTATCATTAGCCATGATACACTTCTGGTGGTGGAGTGAATGTTTCTTGGTGCTGAGCTTTGAATGTTTGAAAGGCATTGGCAGAGTCAGAGGATGAATCACTGCAGAATGGAGAGTTCCTGACGTACTGTTTTAGTATACTGATTCACACAGGACACTGACATGAGAATGTTTCCAATTGTAGTATTCTATGTCAGAGAGGTGAGTGGGGATGGTAGCCTTGTCTAGTATATGGTTTTTGCCCTGATCTTGTTGCAAAAAGGCATGAATGACATAACGAGATTCTGAATGGAACTGAATATTGTGCACTTTTGTACCCAGTGATGGAAGGAAAGTTATTGAGGCAACTGAAAATGCTCAGGTTTAACACTGTTGTGGAGCTGCTGTGCCAGTGTCCTGAGGCTGAAATGATTGGCTTCCTGCATCATAACTATCTTCCTTTGTGCAAGGTAGGCTTCAACTGATGACTTCAAAGTTTTTAAATCAGACTGGATTGCTCAAAATTTTTCACACCTCCACTTGCATGTGCCAAATGTGAAACATTATAGGAACTCAACAAAATGTAGGGCATAAACACACTTTTAAATAAGTTTACTTTCACGGTGTTCATTTTTTTTTCAGAGATATTCTTTCTTTATAATGTCTCAACATTATATGTCGTCATATTCATTGTAAAACATCAAATAATGTAGCATAGATTTTAACAGGACACACTATTCCGTTAGATATAAAATGTTCATTTCTCAGCCCTTCAATTATGGTAGATCACTGAATTCCAAGCAGCTAAAAGTAGATCAATCATACCCAAGGTTTTGTATGGATTTATGTGACGTGTTCAAGAGCTCGAACCTGATTGTACAGCTTCTAAAATAAGCTATTCTTTAAATATTAAAATAGATATATTTTAATGTCTTATTGAATGCTCCACATTAATAAACAATTCAATTTTACCAATGAGCAATCCTGTTGTATCCTATTTTCTCTTTTTAACCATAATTAGATATGATGGGAAAACTTAGATTGACTCCTGCACTCAGATATCACAAGATCCTTTACCAAAAATGTAATTTTCTTCCTTGTTTTTGTTAAAAATGCATAAGCTATTTGGATAGATCTTTGTAGGAAGTAAACCAAATTTCTTATTAATGTGTTAGTTATAAAATAAAATCTTTGCACAGGAGTGGAGAAATATATATAGGCCTGAAAGGTCTGTGAAAGTTTGTTTTTCTCTCTCCACGAATGTGGCCTGACTTACTGAGTATTTCCAGCATTTTCTATTTTAATTTTAGATGTCCAACATCTGGTATATTTGTTTGTATTTTCTTTAATACTGCTTAACCACCCCTGCATCAGATCATTGGCTGTTGAGACCCCCATAAGTGATTATTGTTCCCACCAGATATGACTTTTTCCATGCTCTCCTGGTGAGCCATCCACCTTAAACTCGAATTGAAAAGCAACAACCTGCAAATACTGGCTATTAGAAACAAAAACAGAAAATAGTGGAAATATTCAGGCAATCTGGCAGCATCTGTGTAGAGAGAAACAAAATTAATGTTCCCATTGTTCTCACCTTCCACCCTACTAGCCTCAAAATTCAATGGATGATACTCCATAATTTCATCAGACACAACTTGCATTCCTGTCTTCTTTCAGCATTCTGGAGATGATTTCCCTCAGCAACTCCCTTGTTCGTTCTTCCATCTCTATCAATATCCAGTCCTTTCCTGCAGCACCTGGCTTTTATCTCTACCGTGTCCAGTGAACCAAACACTCTTCCAGGTGAAGCTTTGATTAAAGCACTTCTTGTTGGGCAGTGCAGCTTGCAGGGTGGCTGCCTCAGAGCTCCATGGAGCTGGGTTCAATCATGACATCTGGTGGTGTCGGTATGGAGTTTGCACATTCTCCCTGTGACTATCTGGGTTTCCTCCGATACTCTGGTTTCTTATTGCATCCCAAAAATGTACAAGTTGTGGGTTAAGTAGGCCACTGTACCAAAAAAAATAAATTGCTGGAGGATCTCAGCAGGTTGGGCAACCTCTGGAGGCAAAGGGATTATCAACATTTCAGGTCAAGACCCTGCATCAGAATTGAGAGTGTAAAGGGGAGGTAGCCAGTATAGAGAAATGAGGGCAGGAGCTGGCAAGTGATGGTGGATCCAGGTGAGGAGAGGTTGATGGGCAGATGGAGCCATGTGGGAAGGGAAGGGTGGTGATAGTGACAGAGGCTGGGAGGTAAGTGGAGACAACAAAGGGCTGCAGATTATGGAATCTGATTTTATATTTAAAAAAAGGAAGGTGATGAGTGGAACTGGATAAAGGAGGGATGGTGGGCAGATGGCAACAGTAGGGGGAGGGAATGGGGGATCCAGTGGGTTGAGTGTGTCAGTGATAGGCATATGCAATCAAGTGGGGAGGGGAAAGAGACTCACTAACTTGGGGGAGGGGGTAGGGGGAGATCTTGGAAAGAAGGTAGAGTGTGAAAGGGCCTGGGTGGATCAGGAGAGAGGAGCAGAAGGGGTGCGGGTTACCTGAAATCAGAGAATTCAATGTTCATGCTGTTGTAGACTACCCAGGTGGAATATAAGGTGCTGTTGTACCCACACCGCTTCTGTTCCTTTCTCCTTCTGATACACACAGGCTTTCTCACATGCACGCTTCTTTCCAAAACCACCCCACCATCCCTCTATGTGGTTCTACTCACCACATTACTTTCTTACCAGATTCCATAATCTTGTTGTCTCCACTTATCACCTCCCAGCCTCTGTCACTATCTCCAACCTTCCCTCCCTCACATGGCTCCATTTGCCCATCAATGCCTCATCACCTGGATCTACCTATCACTTGCCTGCTCCTGCCTCATCCCTTCACCTCTTTTGCTGGCTATCTCCCCTTTATACTCTCAGTCCTGATGCAAGGCCTTGACAGATGTTACCTGACCTGCTGAGTTCCTCCAGCAGCCTATTTTTGCTCCAGTTTCTATCATCTGCTGTCTTTTGTGTCTCTAATTGGCCACTGTAAATTGCCCCTTGTGGGTAGATAAGTGGTAGAATCTGAGAGTTAATGGAAATGTGGGGAGAATAAAATGGTTTGGGGAGGATTAATATAGGAGTGTGTGCTTGAATGTAGAGAATACCATGAGCACGGAATGTAGTACACTGAATTGGAAGAAGCCTTGAAGAGTTATAGACAGATACAGTGTGTATTCAGTGGGTCAAAGTGTTTCCACGCTGTATCTCCTTAATCTTGAGCTCATCCAAAACTCTGCTGTCCATATTCAAATATCACATCTGTATTGGATCATATATCTCCAACATATCAATTTTAAAATCTATTACTTCGCCCTAACTCTACAATATCTTCCTGGTTTGTAACTGTCATCTTGTATGCCTCTTACTCTCATCTTTTTGGCCATGCAGCCTTCTGCTATATGGACCCCAGCCTCCTTGAAACCTATTGTTCAAACTAAGCTTTTGTCACCTGAGTTAATATCTCTGCTTCAATGTTAAATTTTACGCCCAAGTACACTTCTGTTGACATTCACAGTTGGGCATTCAAAATGTTAAGCACCCCCTAATGGATAGTTATGGAATACCATTGAAAGAAGTACTCAGTCAAGAAATAGTAGGCAAGAGAAAATGTTTAAAGAGCAGATGGATTTATAGATGAACCAGAAACCATATTTTGTTTTTTTAACTAGAAAGTAAATGATATTTAAGTTTACACTAGTATTTCCCTGTCATTTTGTATAATAAACACAAGAGATCCGTTTTACCTTTACAGACTTTGTAAAACATGGTTTTTATTATGTTTTTTCTTGTGTCCTTTGAAGGTTTGATAACAAAGAAAAAAAATTAGTCATAGAAATATGAAAAAATTACAAAATAGCTAAAGACTGTTCAATCAATCAGGTCTACACTAGTCAAAAAAAAAGTCACCAGTCTAATACCTGCTTCCTGATCTGCAAGTCACACCTCCAAATACACATCCAAGTACTTTTCAGATGATGAGCTTTTCAGCTTCCATTACCCTTTCAGGCAATGCATCGCAGACCACCAATACCCTCTGGTCAAAAAATCTTTAAAAACCCTGGTTAAATAATAAGGTTGAGGGGAGACAGAATTGATCATTTACAATTTTTTTTATTTTCATTTTCCTTCAGCGTTCTCTGTTCCTTAGAAAATAACACCGCTTATCCAATCTTAAAACTGACATTTTCCAGTCCTGGCAACATTCTTGTAAATCCCTGCACCTTCTCCAAAGCAATCATCTTTTCTGTGATATGCTGACTAGAACTGTACACTGTGATCTAAGTGGTGTGTACAGCTCTTGCTCTTGTATGCCTCAGTTAATAATGGGATTTTACCCACTTTTTTGACCACCTACTAAGGATCTGTGAGTATACATTCCAATGTATCTCTGTTTCTCCATATTTCTCAGTGTCCTCCTGTTTATTGTGTATTCACTTGTCTCATTGCCCCTCCTCAAATGTACTACCTCGCAGTTCCCTGATTTAAATACCATTTGCCAGAGAAGTGGCACTTCATCTGGCAAATGATCAGACCATCTCTATCTTTCTGCAATTATAAAGCTTTCCTCATCACTGTCAATCACATCAAAATTTTTGCTGTAAGCTTTTACCATGCCTCCTATATTTATGATTATTAGTATACATTACAAAAGGCAAAGAACTGAGAATGGAACACTTTTTTTGACCAGCCTGCCACACAGGACGTTAGCAAAAGCCTCACTAAAATCAATGTAGACTACATCAAACACATTGCACTCGTGGACTCTCCTTGTTAGCTACTTCAAAATTTCAGTGTTCTTTCACTTCCCTTGTGTAGTGATGCACATACATACACATGTACACCATTTACACAGGTACACACTGCTATCCCGCTAGACAATTATGCAAAGCAAGTCTAGGGTCTGTCCAGTAAGTAGACATACCCCAACCACTACCATGCTAATGAACTTCCTAAGTCTCCACATGCCTTGTTACATAGGGATACATACTCTGCTGTAAGTATCCTGCTAAACATGTATTCACTTCACGCCTGGGGTCCTGTCCAAGTATACAACCTCCAACCAGTATTCCTGATGTTTCTATGTTACCTGGTGTCTTTAGCAACAAACCCTTATACAGTCTACACACAATTACCTGTTATATCTATCTCTTGTTCTTTGTTCCGTTGTTATTGATCTGTCAGGAAACCATGGCCACAGACCCAAAAAAGACCTGACTAAATTTAGTCTGTTTGGGTCCATGATCAGTAAATTAAGTCTACTCGCCCCTTTTGGTTCCTGACTGGATTTTGGATTGTTGTGGATTAGACAGAAACCTTAGGAGCATCGATTTACAGAGAGACCTTGGGGTGCAAGTCCATAGCTCTCCGAAAGTGGTGACACAGGTGGATAGGGAGTGATAAAGGCATTTGGTATGCTTGCCTTTGTAGGCCAAGGCATTGAGTATAAGAGTTGGGACATTGTGCTGCAGTGGTACAAAACATTGGTTAGACTGCACTTAAAGTATTCTGTATAGTTCTGGTTACCTCAATACAGGAAGGATGTGTTAGCAATAGAGAGAGTGCAGAAGTAATTTGCCAGGATCACAAGACAAGGAAGCAGAAGTAGGCCATTCAGCCCATCGAGTCTGCTCCAAAGAAAATGGGACCAAGAAAAGAGAAGTGTGGGGGGAGTCTGCTCCATGAGCAAACAAAAACTATTCTAACTCCAGTTTCTGGCCTTATCCCCATATCCCTTGATACCTTGACTAATTAGATATCTATCTATCTCCTCCTTAAACACCTCCAATGAGCTAGCCTCCACTACTGTATGTGGCAAGGACTTCCATAAATTCACTACCCTCTGGCTAAAGAAATTTCTCCTCATCTCTGTTTTAAACCTGTACCCTCTAATTCTAAGATTGTGCCCTCTGGTCCTGGACTCACCCACCAAGGGAAACAGCTTGGCCACATCTGCTCTGTCCAGTCCTTTCAACAGTTTAAATGTTTCTATGAGGTCCCCTCTCATTCTTCTGTACTCCAGTGAGTACAGTCCAAGAGCCGACAAATGCTCGTCATATGTAAGCCCTTTCATTCCGGGAATCATCCTCGTAAATCTCTGAACCCTCTCCAACATCAGCACGTCCTTCCTAAGATATGGGGCCCAAAACTGTACACAGTATTCCAAATGAGGCCTCACTAGTACCCCGTAGAGCCTCATCAACACTTCCTTACTTTTATACACTATACCTCTCGAAATGAATGCCAACATAGCATTCGCTTTCCTTACCACCGATCCGACCTGGTGGTTAACCTTCAGGGTATCCTGCACGAGTACCCCCAAGTCCCTTTGTACTTCTGTACTTTGAATTTTATCCCCTTCTAGATAATAATCTGCCTGTTTATTTGTGTTTCCAAAGTGTACAACTGCACATTTCTCAACATTGAATTTCATCTGCCATTTCCTTGCCCATTCTCCTAAACTATCTAGGTCTCTCTGCAACCTTCCTATCTCCTCAATACTCTCTACTCCTCCACCTATCTTGGTGTCATCTGCAAACTTAGCCACCAAACCATTTACTCCATCATCCAAATCGTTAATATACAGGGTAAAAAGTGTCTGCCAACTTCCTTTTATAATTCATCTTTTCTTTCCTAATGACCCTCTTAGTTTCTTTCTGCATCTTTTTTAAAAGTTTCCCAGTCTTCTGTTTTCCCACTAATTTTTGCTTCCTTCTATGCCCTCCCTTTTGCTTTTATTTTAGCCTTCACCTCTCTCATTATCCACATTTGTACCTTTTTTTCCATTCAAAACCTTTTTTTCTTGGAATATATCTATCCTGCATTTTCCTTATTTCTTGTAGAAATTCCATCCATTTCTGCTCCGCTGTCCCTCCAGCTAGCTTAATCTTCCAATCAATTTGGGCCAGCTCCTCTCTCATGCCACTGTAATTTCCTTTGTTCTACTTAAATATTGATACACCAGTTATCAGCTTCTCCTTCTCAAATTTGAAACTGAACTCAATCATATTGTGATCGCTGGTTCCCAATGGTTCCCTTACCTTTAGTTCCCTAATCAC
The DNA here is from genome assembly GCF_009764475.1 of Pristis pectinata. Taxonomy (NCBI): domain Eukaryota; kingdom Metazoa; phylum Chordata; class Chondrichthyes; order Rhinopristiformes; family Pristidae; genus Pristis; species Pristis pectinata. The sequence continues at coordinate 37,481,453 of NC_067419.1, read as the reverse complement.
CTCCGGTTTGTTACACAGCACCCAATCCAAAACAGCCGATGCCCTGGTGGGGTCATCAACAAGTTGCTCCAAAAAGCCGTCCCGTAGACATTCCACAAACTCACTCTCCTGAGACCTACTGCCTTGCTGGATTTCCCAGTCCACCTTCATGTTAAAATCCCCCATAATTATCTTAACGTTGTCACTCTGACACGCTTTTTCTATTTCTAACTACAACTTATAGTCCACTTCCTGACGGCTATTATGGGGCCTATATATAGCTGCTACTATTGTCCTTTTACCCTTGCTATTTCTTAGCTCCACCCATAAGGATTCCACCTCTTCTGACCCAATGTCCTTCCTTTCTATTGATTTTATATCATTACTAACCATCATGATCACACCACCCACTCTGCCTACCCGCCTATCCTTCCTATACACTGTGTGCTCCTGGACATTTAGTTCCCAATCACATCCGTCATAAAGTCATGACTCAGTGATTGCCACAATGTCATATTTATTAATCTGTAGGTCATCTACTTTATTCCTAATGCTATGTGCATTTAAATATAGTACACTTAGTCCAGTATCTGCTATTAATTTTGTTGTACTTCTATTGTTCAGCAAATTATCCTGACTTTTCACCTGCCTGTCCTTCTTACCATCCTCACTACACACTATCATGGACTTGTTTCTATATACCTCATCCTCTATCCTAACATCTTGAGATGTGTCTATTTTAACGCAAGGAGTGTTGTGAACAAGGCGGATGAGCTTAGAACTTGGATTGATACTTGGAGCTATGATGTGGTGGCCATTACAGAGACTTGGATGGCTCCGGGGCTGGAATGGTTGATTCAAGTGCCGGGTTTTAGATGTTTCAGGAAGGACAGGGAGGGAGGCAAGAGAGGTGGGGGAGTGGCACTGTTGATCAGAGATAGTATCATGGCTGCGGAAAAGCTGGACGTTGTGGAGGGATATTCTACGGCGTCTCTGTGGGTGGAGGTTAGGAACAGGAAGGGGTCGATAACTGTGCTGGGCGTTTTTTATAGGCCACCCAACAGTGACAGGGTTATTGAGGAGCAGATAGGGAAGCAGATCCTAGAAAGGTGTGAGAATAACAGATAGGGTCTTTCAAGAGACTGTTAGGTTGGTACATGGAGCTGAGCAAAATAGAGGGCTATGGGTAAGCCTAGTAATTTCTAGGGTAGGGACATGTTCGGCACAGCTTTGTGGGCTGAAGAGCCTGAATTATGCTGTAGTTTTTCTATGTTCTATCCTGTATCCTAACATCCTGGTTTGGTGTACTTCTATTGTTCAGCAAATTATCCTGACTTTTCACCTGCCTGTCCTCCTTGTTGCCTGGAATGGAAGTGGGTTTATTCTCCCTGGAACATAGGAGACTGAGAGGTGACCTTATAAAGGTTAACAAAATTATGAGAGGCATAGATGGAATCTTTCTCCCAGCATGTGTGTGTGTGGGGGGGGGAGGTCTAGAACTAGAGGGCACAGGTTTAAGGTGAGAAGGATGAAATTTAAAGAAGATCTGAAGGGTGAGTTTTTCAGCAGAGGGTGGAGAATATTTGGAATTAGCTGCCAGAGGAGATATGGAGGCAGATACCATTACAATGTTTAATAGGCATTTGGGAAGGTAGTTGATAGGAAAGGAGTAGAGAAATAAGGGCCTAATGTGACCAAATGTGATTAGCTTAGATAGGTATTGTGGTTGGCATGAACCAAGTGGGCCGTAAAGGCCTGTTTCTGTGTTGTACATTTCTATGCTTCTGTTATAAGAAACCACACAGAGTTCAGAGATGTATATTTTAAGGTGAGAGAGGAGAAATTGAAAGGAGTTCTGAGGAGCAAGTTTTTCCACACAGAAGGTAGTGGTTATATGGATCGAGCTGCCAGAGGAAGTGGTAGATTACAATTACAACATTTAAAAGGCATTGGGACAGGTACTTGGATTGGAAAGAAGTAGAGGGATATGGCATTAATGTAGATAGGCATGGATGAGTTGGACTGAAGGGGCTGTTTCTGTGCTGTACAGCTCTAACTCTATGTAGATGCAACAAACCTTTACACAATTGATACAAGCACGCAGGGGATGCATTGACAAGAATCCCCCTGAGAGTTAGAATTCTATACACTAAAAAAACAAAGATAATGATTGACAATTGGTCAGATACAGATATGGCCATTTGTGGTACTAGGAGTGGAAAGGTCACCATTTGGCCCATCCCATTGCCTTGAGACAGCTCCCTCTATTCTCTCCCCTGTCACCCATCCCCTAAGTTATCTTGATGTCTCAACAGTACCAGACGTCCCCATTTTCACATGCATTGTGATTATGCTACCCAATCCCTCCACCTAGTCACAGCCCATCCACCTATTGCCCCTCATCTTTATCTGTGATCCTGGTCTTCAAGTCTCTGATGCAGATTACCACAATTATGTTGACTGCCACCTTGAATTCTCTCACAAATGAGGTGCTGATCCCTCTGTCTCAGACAGGGCTGATGTTTCTTATTTTTGGTCATATCCCATTATGTGCAATTTTTATGTCACATTCATCGTGTATTTTGATGCAAAGTATTTAAAATAGATTTTAAATATCAATAAGTACAATTCGCAGTAATCACAGAAAAGATTGGAGGCTGGTGTTTTACAATTGATATGTTTCTTATGCCAACACCATTAAACTATATCTATAACCTGTGTTTGCCCCGAACATCTTCTCTTAGTGGACTTGGCTGAAAAAATTCTCCTGAATGTAGTTTAGGAATTCTGTGGCCCCTAAACTTTTTACGCCCTCTACATCCCTGGTAATGTTAGGATAATTGAAATCCCCCACTTTTACTACCCGTGTTTTTGGTTTTTTTGCATACAGATTTGCCCTTCGATTGTCTGGAGGTGCTTAGCACCTTCACAACAGTGTGACTGCCCCTGTTTTGTTCTCTAGTTGAACCCATATAGTATCTTAAAGAGGCGGTGCCTCAAGAAGGTGGCATCCATCATTAAGGAACCTCACCACCTGGAAATTGCCCTCTTCATGTTACTACCATTGGGGAGGAGGTACAGGAGCCTGAAGACCCACCCTCAACATTCCAGGAAAAGATCTTTCCCCTCCACCATCAGATTTCTGAATGGTCCATGAACCCATAAACACTACCTCGATATTCCTTTTTTGCACTGTTTATTTATTTTTGTAACCTAGAGTAATTTTTATGTCTTCATGTCTTATACTGTACTGCTGCCGCAAAACAACAAATTTCACAACATATGTCAGTGATAATAAAACTGATTCTGATTCTTTTAATGATGCTTCTAACACCATCATTTCTCACACCTCTGATTGTTTCTTTACCAATATTGTCACTTTTTTTTTAAATCTCCCTCTCTATTTAGTGCCCACATCCTATAACCAGGAACATTAGCTCTCATCCTGCCTCTATTTAAGTCATTGCTGAAAGATCATACTTCCACCTGTCTATCTGTACCTCGGCTTAATTGCCTTAGAAACTATCCTCCTTGTGTTTTAGGTATTTCACATCTCAGAACAGCCAAACTACTTTTTTGTGTGTTTTCCAGCCTTTGTTTCCTCTGCTTCCCAAACTCTTTCATTCATTTTCTGTCTTTCATTTTCAATTCTGCTTTTCTCCTTCTGAGTCTGTGTTCAGATTCCCAATATCCTGGCCAAAATTCTTCTCAACAGCACAAGGAAACCTTACAGTGAGTATGTGGTCACAGCCCTGTTGAGGTGCAATGTGTCTGATCTGAATGGCTCCCATCTTCTCCAGAACCCATCCCAAAGCCCCAGGGATCTAAAACTACTTTGTCTGGCAATATTATATGACTTCTCTTTATCATTTTATTTTTTATTATCATCTTTATCTTTTATTATCCATGAATGGGTTGTTTTTTTCCTTCTGTATTTTTACTCCAGGCTGGAATGTTTAACTGCTGTAGTTCCGGCATTTGTTCCTCAGATGTTATCTATTGCCAATCCAATGAGGTTCCCTATCTACCACAGCCAACTCAATTCAATTTCCTTTATTTAGATTTAGGACCCTAGTTTTAGATTGAACTATTTCACATTCCATCTTAATGAAGATTTCTAAAATGTTATAGTCACTCTTCCCTAATAGACCCTACATGACAAGATTATTAACTAATCCTTTCTCATTACACAGTACCCAGTCTAGGATAGCCTTTTCATCCATTGGCTGCTCTACATACTGGTCCAGATCTTACACTAGACTGATTTTAAATAAAATTAAACGCATTCTTCAGTCTATATAAAACCAATAAAGGATGTAATAGACATAATCCCCTAACATGCAGTAAGTAATGTCAGTGCTACTATATAATTAAATCCTCCAAGCCCAGCTTTATTCATCTATCCAGAGAAATATGCACATCCTTTTAATTTGTCAGTTCTATCCAGCTCTTGTTCATTTTTGTTATAAAACTCAAGAACATAGGGGCAATACTGCACATTGTTAGGAAGAGATATAGAGGTGCTAATGCAAGAGATGTATCAGAGAATGATAATCTTCTTTGAATATAACACCACCTTCCAGTGAAACCAATGGTACAAACCTCAGGGATGGAGATAGTGAAAGAGGATGACTGAAATCTCACAGATGAAGAGTTACAATTGATTCATAAGTAGCAATGTTTATGTGCCTTCACATATGTGTTAATATGGGAATAGATATGTGATCATAAACCAAAATTATAAATTGCAGCAGTAATAAGGGACTTGGCATTAAAAACAATTAAAGCTCACATCCACTTCAAGCAATTTAAATATAGGAAGATTGCCTTTGGTTTATTTACCTCTAATTTTATGTAAAAATGGGTACCTTTGTTTTTCTCAATTTATCCTTAGCCACCCACTTTCGGCATAATACGCTTGATATTCGGGATGATAATATTTCTCTTTTCCAAGGTATTCTGTCTTAAAATTATTGTTCTTTCTTCCACCTGCAAACTTCACATGGTGGGGCAGAACCTGCATGTATAGTCAGCAACAGAGCATTACAGAATCTCAACTAGCCATAGTATGGTTGCAGATTTAAGCATCTCAAGAACATTTAGGGTCACAGAGCACAGAAACAGGCTCTTCAGCTCACTGAAACCACAACCATGAAAAACCCATTTACACTGATCCCTCTCTAATCCCATTTTACTCTCCATCAACTCCCCCCATCCCCCTGAACTATACCCTAGGGGTAACTTACAGTGGCCAATTAACCTAACAACCCACAAATCTTTGGGATGTGGGAGAAAATGGGAGTGGACTGAGCAAACATGCGAACTCAACACAGCACTGGAGGTCAGGAATAAACCTGAGTTGCTGGAGTTGTGAGGCAGCAGGTCTACTAGCTGCCACTTTATATAGTAAATTTGAAGAAGAACAGTAGGTAAGCATTAGTTCCAGTCATTTCGAGTAAGTAAATGTGACTTGGGAGGAAAAGCAAGCAGCTACCCAGGACTCCACCCTTGAAAGTGCTCAAACAGCTTGCAAAATAAATTGGTAGATTCCCAAATGGGAGTTGGGGGAGCGGCTAATTGATGATTGATGAGCAAGAGCAAAATGTTTTTGTGAACATCTTCCTCCAGAGTTATCTTACTTGCACCACTGAACTTCTCAAAATGTAGTGAGCGTACAAGGGAGCAAGTGGCATTTATTCAGAATCCAAAAGAAGGACATGAATAGTTTTATTTCTAAACACTATAACCAGAGCTGTCCAGAAATCGGATTTCAAAGATGTCCATCACTGTTCAAGAAAGTTTTGTTGAGTTTCCCATTCTTCACAAATGGTCTGTTGAAAACATCATGTAACTTACTTAGCATACAGCTATAGTATGAGAAGGAATAGCTGATGCAACTTGCTGCCTTTGATGTCTGTGCCCTGACCAAATTACCTGTTATCTTCTGCACTTATCACTGCACTAATTTAGTTTTCATCAGGGACTGAGCTTTTTCTGGTCAGATGTATACAACCAGCCTGGTAATCAATTGTATGTGCATAAAGCATTAGTCTGCTCTATTTTCCTCAGTGAAATCACTTATCATTTCAGGATATTACTGGAAAGCAATCATAGGCTTATCAACAGCATGTAGCTTCCTTAAGTTCTCCCCATTCCCTCCACAATCATCTCTAATTCAAAACTATTTAGTGTTAGCATAAAGCGTTTTTCAGATAGCTAAATCTATTTACAGAATGCAAAATAAAAGCTCTGAAGAAACACCTGAGAATCACCTCTCAGCCTAAAAGGACAAGCCCCAGATGTAAACTGGCGGAGTAGATTTGCTCTTTAAGTAGTGCTTCTGCAGGATCTGTGCACATTGTTGCACCTTGCTTTGGTGGGTTTATTTGTGATTGGTTGGTGGTTGGATCAGACAAATTTGACAAGGGTTGAAAAGACCGTGGTATGTGCTTTTGCATTCCATCCGTTTAAAAAAAACTTGACGTTTCGGATTGGAAACGTAAAGCTATAGCATATTGGACATGAACAATGGGTAGAAAAACAATATCTATATTTGGTGAGGGGGGCATGAAATATAGAATATAGAACAGCACAGGAACAGGCCCTTTGGCCCACCATGTCTGTGCTGATGATGATGTTGATCTAACTAATCCCATTTGTCTGCACATGATCCCTATTCCTCTATTCCCTGCCTGTTCATGTTTAACTGTGCTGATGAAAATAAAACTTAGTTGTCCTTCTTTAATTAGCTCAGATAGATATTGCTAATGTGATTCATGCCGGGGTACAGACACAGCAATCAAATCATAAAAAAAGTGTTTCTGATTTTGACTGTCTGCATTCTCTCCTCGGCCACCTTTGCATCTGACTGTTACATTTCATTTTGGTATCATTGGCCTTCATTGCAATTTTAATGTTTTTCCTGGTGTTTTTGCAGCCTAAATCACTACCATCTGTTTCACATCTTGACCACCTGCATGGACTGACCCAAGTATGTGGTCCATTCCTATTAGTTTTGAGTCTTAGTGCATTACCTGGCTCTAGCTTATGAGTTCCAGCACTTTTGTTAGCAACCATTCAAGAATTAGCAAGTCAAGGTGAGAGGGAACCAAATAACAACTGTTTAAAAAAAAATTAAGAAAGAAGTTCAAACTCAGAGTTCAAGTAGCTTATTGTAAATTACCACAGGTTTGGCCTTTGAGTTAATAATGTCATCTGAGCTCATCAATTAAATTACCAACTGTGTGGTTAAATGGAGCACAGTTTAGTGTTGTCATCTACTTGCTATCTGATTGTATTTCATTGCAGTATGAATTTGACAAATGCAATGTTTGCTGTCTAAGTGCCCTGTGACTGATCTGGTCTAAGTGACCGGGTTATCATGCAACAGACCAACATGAAAATATCTCTTGAAACATGAAAGAACACACTCCTTTAAATGAATGCATTGTGCATTTCTAGCCTATTACGTTCACGACAGAATCTTCACAAATATGATTGTCAACAAAATTGTTGTTTATTTTGATAATGCATTTTCTCACAGTCATCCTACTTCTGCAAGTAGATGAAAGTATCTTCTGTACTTGTTTTTCATAGTTACTGCAGACACCAAAGCACTATAATACCTTCTGTAACCAGAGTGTGGAGCTGATGCACTGGGCAAAAGCACAACTGAGTAATTGGGCTCATTTAACCACCTTTCTGGTTTCTACATGCACCCCCTAGAGTTCAAACAGGCACCTGCTGTTCATACACACATTTTGTGAGGTAAATCATACTGGATGCCGTTATAAATGATGGGTTCAGTATAGTGCAGTAAACATCCAGCAGATGTACACAGTACTTGACAGTCAGTAAAAACTGACTTGTCAACGGCACTACCATTTTGGAGCTCAGTGGTTCAGCTAAAGCCCTCTTTTCTTCTCTTAACTGATGAATTAGCAGTAGAAAGGAAAACCTCACCTACCATCATTGCTATGTAAAGGCATTGCCTATTCATGGGCTTATAGATCAGTTGCTGATTGTTCTGCTTACTTAGTACAATATTACAAGTGTCAGGTGCTTTATGCAGTTGTTTCAAGTTATAGAAGTCCAGAGGGAGTGATGTACTAGATGCTGAAACACTCTTTGGTGACATGCGCACAACCAGTTGCTTCCAGTTATAGGTGTTCCCTTTGGTATATATCATTATGGAAGAATGAGCAGGGGGAATGGAGAGGAGGGGAAGCTGTTGAAAAAGGAAAACTGGGAGAAGGGGAAAGAAGGCTCTCATAAAGATTAGCACCACTGTTTTACCAGATGTCTTTCCCTACTAATAAAACATTTTCTTTAAAGTACAATTAGTCCATCAGGACATTTACAGCTACAAAGCAACTGAAGTAAAACTGTTCATTTTTAATGAAGCAAGTGTTTTCAAAAAAAAGACAAATAAAAAAATGTAAATATTTTATTCCTAATTATTGATGTTCTTTGGTGAATGATGAAGTATGTTCAATAATTGTACATATAATACTAGAACAAAATAGATTCTATCTATGGCTTCATGACAAGATTTAAAAGAGAAATTACTTATCAAGATATGTTAATCATTCTTAACAAAATTAACATGCTTCAGCTATATATTTGTTCAGCCATACATTGAATTCTAACTCATTCAACTAAAATCATAGCCACTTGACAACTTTATCGGTATATCATTTTGCTTAAACAATAAATACGTTCTCTTAAAAGTTGGATGCAAACTCATAAAACTAAAAAATGATATAGTTACTCATCAGAGTTTAACGCACATGAATATTAGATTAAAATTATGCACAAATGAATCGATTGCTCTCCCAATAACACAAATATATTGTGGAGTTTCCCTTTCAATCAATGCTTTTATGGTGAGAAAGAGTTAGCTGTAAAAATAACTAGTTTATGCATTAACAATCCACAATTTCTTCCCATCTTTTAATCTATAGTTGTAACAGATGTGGTCCAAAAAGAATTTGATATTGTTTCAATTTTGAACCAGAAGTTATGTCACAGCCAAGGATGATATTTTCTTCTTATCATATTCTAGGGATTTTCATAAAATATCTGCATTGTGCAATTCCAGCTTTGTGTAAAATTGCACATTTCAATGAGAGCACAATATAAGGTTAATAGTTGTGTACGACTCCTATATCAGTCAGTCTTCTGACTTCAAAGGATAAATATGAAAAGAAATCTGCATTTGTGTTATGTTTTGCAGCCACTGAGTACTTTATGGCCAATTAAGTACCTTTCAAATATTAGAACTGTTGTAATACAGGAAACGTGATGGCCAATTTAAATCATGAGCTCCCACAAACAGCATTGTGATATTGACTGGAAAATCCACTTTGGCAATGCTGAGTGAGGGGTAAATATTGACCTGGAAACCAGGGATAACTCCCATGCATTTGTACAGAATAGTGTCATGATAGGCCTTGGGTTTAATGTTTCATCCAAAAGACAAAATGAAAAATGCATTCTATTTTGATAAATGTGTAATACAAATTGATTACAGGAATGAAGATAAAGTCAACCAATCAGAAGTCATCACTGGGCCAAATTCTGCAGTTAATGGTGAACAATGTCACTTATTACATTTTGCCTTTCCCAAGACTTTATAATCAAAGTTCCTATTAGTCAACTATCCAAAATGGCACAGTGCCCCCTGCGTAGGATCTGAAACTTGTGTAAACAATGCAACATATTGCACACCTCCATAACCAATTAAACTGAAGAGCTGTTAATGAATATTGCATAGGCTGAACCAGGAAGTATAAAAGTATTGAATTCTATGTCATCAGATACAGAAATGAGAAGGAAAGTAAGATTGGCTCAAGAAGAAAAAGATAGAAATAAAAAATACGTTAAGATTCCATTAATTAAAATCAGAAGTAATGAGACTCCACACTTGTTGGATTTTAATTTTAGTACCAGAGTGATTATTTGGCAGCAACTAAGATGAAACATTATTAAAAGAGTACTCACTCTTTCAATAGTGAATGGACAAACCTAAACTTTTCTAGTGATTTTGGCATGCATGCATTTGGTGAGTTTGAAGTGTATGCTTCTGTTAAGTAAAGCTACTTCTTGTCAATCCATTTATTTGAATGATGAATCTCTTGGCAGCACTGGATTTATCCACTTATCTGTGAATGTGTGGTAGCTGGAAGTTGCTGTCCAATTTACATAATCATAATGGTGAGCTCAGTACTAAGGTCTCATTAGGATTTTTATCATAAAATCTGGTGCAGCAATTATATCTCTTCATGCTGCTAAATTGGCACTTAAAAACAGAACTGACAAAAAAATCTTTAATCCAGCTATTGTAAGGTATAATTGCACCTAATAGATTACAAAATGCAAAAATGCCAATTTACCTACAAGTTGCAGCGTTCATAAGGGAGGACTCAGAACTAAAGAGATGACCACTTCTGAACTATGTTCTTCAAATGTCGCACTTATAAACAACAGAAACCCCCATGGACTCAGGTTTGAATAGTTAATTCTACTAAACATTTATATGAGTTATGTTATGAACTTGCTTTTAAATAATTTAATGGTAAGTGGAATTCTTGAGCTGATACAAAAGAAGTGCTCTGAAGAATTGATAACCATTGATCATTTAAAGGGACAATCAGATACTATTTCTGTTGAATTAAAACTGGATTGAACCTATTTTTAGAATGTTAATATATCTTTAAATATGAAACAGTACACTTTACAGTAGCTTATTAGTGAAAGATTATCCTGTGCTTCACACTCATCAATGACATTCATAAAGTATGTTTCAGAGACCAATAGAATATAAGACCCCCTTGTGTTCAAACCACCCATTTAGTATTTTACAAAATTCTGCTCCCCCAATCCATTTGATGGTAACAACAATAAATTTGGCCTCTGAAAGATTCTCCTTAATAGATAGAAAATTATTAGTTTTAATTAACATATAAAATTATAAAAATACAAATTATAATGTTGTTGTTGCCTAACAGTAATATCAATGATGGCATATATACCTGTATCTATGCCATTACATGTTTAATGATGTAGGCAGTACATCTGTAGTGATTTGCCTTTATTAACTTTTATTTATTTAAGAACATGATTTTATAATGACAACGGAAATGTGTTATTTTGCAGTCTATGTAAAATGTTTTAAGTTGGAGAAATTTACAGATGTTATTTCATTATGATATAAAAGTTATGTACAAAGGGCATACAGTGCACAGATAAGGTTATATATTCTGACATTCAAAGCAAAAGCATGTGCTGAAAATTATTCACAGATAACTTCCTTTCTGGTAAATATTTCATAGGATGATTTCTCAGTTTTTTTGAACAGATGTGTGATTGTACCCATTACAATTAACATTAACCATGATTAAAGAGAGTGAACTGATTAACTTCCTGAGTGAAGTTTGGTTGTCCCCAAGCAACCAAGGAATAGTAGCCTTTTATAAAATGGGTGTGTTGGAAGTGATGTATTGAAAGTGATGCGTTGAAACTTCCATTGTCTTGAATAGTATCCAGTCATCTGACAGGAAGTGCACATATTTCCTTGGAGTCACTTTTTGTTTTGGATGGAATCTCTGTTTTGTTCTGGAAGCCATTAATTATATTTCTCTATTGTCCCATAATCAGCTTCATGTCAAATGGCTTTTTGTTAGCGTTATACAGTGGCTCTGAGATATTTATTGATCATCTATCATCATGGTTATCAATCCTTAATCAACGCACATAGCACAAAGATAACATGGTCAGTGAAACACAGCCACCACTATTGGTAGTATAATATTGCAAAGCTCTTCAAATTCTCCTTTGAAGGAATAGTACTGAAGATTACTTTCCCTCGAGCTTATCATGCATAATTTGCTCAAGCATAATTTTGGCAAATTATCTGCAGAAACCCTGAAAAAAACATCTGTAAACTTTCTGCCAAGTTATGACAGACAAGCTAAAGCATCTACAGAAATCCATTCCCATTGCTCTGATCACTTCTTTGATTAGGTTCTTTTAAAATTATTTGCTCTGAAGTAATTATTACAGTCCAATCTAGTACTTCAACATGTTAAAATTGAAGTCAATAGGAATTGGGGGGTAGGGATAAACTCTCCAGTCACTGTTCATACCTTTTCTGCAGGAGTTCCACTATACCACATTCCAGGTCTTATCATCTTCAACTGGTTTGTCAATGGCCATTATATTGTCAGGAGTGGATACCTTCACTCCATTTGTAAGTACAGGAGTGGGAATGTTTATTGATGATTGTACAGCATTCAGTTCCATTTGTCACTCTTCAGAAAATGATGCAGTTTGTACCTGCATGCAGCAAACCTGGACAACATTCAGATTTGTCCTGATACTGTAAGTGTAAATAGCATTCATACCTTACACAATGCAATCAATAATACTCCAAGAGCGAACCAGCCTTTTTTTCCTGGAATTAAAGGGCATTCCCATTGTGATATCTGGGAATCACCACTGATCAGAACCTTGACAGGATCAGATACATAAAAGACTGACTCCAAGAACAGGTCACAGCTTGGGTGATGTATGGTAAGTGACTCATCTCCTGAGTCTCAAAGCCTTTCCACCATTTGTAAGACACAAGTCAGGAGTGTGGTGGAGCATTTCCCCCTTTGCCCAAATAAGCACAGCTGTAACATATTAAGGCAGTTCAACCATACAGGGCAAAGCAACCCCTTGATCAGTACCCAATCCAGCACATTAAGCATTTGCTTATTTTGCTACTGGGGTATCATGACTGCAGAATGTAACATCTGCAAGACAAGCTGCAGAATCTCACCTAACCTTTAACAGCATCTCCAAAATCTGTGATCTGTACTATCTAGAAGAACAAGAGAAAATGGTGCATTGGAGTATTGCTATCTGCAGATTCCCCTCCCAACTTATCTACCATCCTGACTATTTCTTCATTATCGATGGGTCCAACAACCTACCAAACAGCATCTTTGCCACAAGTACTGCAACATTTCAAAAGGATGGCTCACTATTGCCTTCTCAAGGGTAAATGGTGACTTTGTTGATGAGTACCAGATGAATGAATAAAACAAAACTAACTACCAGCAAACAAAAAAATACATCATTCCTTGCTTATGTCTCCATCCACCACCCAATTTTATAAGGTTTCCTCATGATTTTAAAATGTTTAAACATCTTTTAATGGACATATTTTACTCCTGTTTTTCACAAACATATTTTTACATTAGGAGCAGGACATGGTATATAAAAATGCTTTCATATTGTTTTGCTTTCTCCTTAGGCTTTTCACATAAAGGACAATATGGCTTTTATTTAGTTTACATTGTTAATTAAAAATTTTAAAAAAACACATCAGGCATATACTGAACTCCCTTTGTTGCTGGACTGTCAGGACCAGCAGACAAAACTAAAAAGTCTATTGATCCCTGCCAAGTCATCAGTACACAGAATGATGCACAGACCATCATAATGGGAGGACATTATTATAAAAATGATATATTGTGTATATATAATATTTATATACATATGAAAAGAACAGTTATTAGCAAGAGGACTTCAGAATGCAAAGTATTACCCTCCAGAATACTGTGCTGCTTTAATATCATTGCAACACCACCAGACTTATCACTGCTGGTCACTGAAAGTTTAAATCCCATCACATCCAAATAGATTTAGATAATAGCCTATATCTTACAACCATAGACACCACAGCTAGGAGCATGGACTCAGAATAAGGGGACAACCACTTGGAAAAGAAATGAGAAGGAATTCCTTTACTCAGAGGATTGTAACTATATTGAATTCTCTATCCTATAGGTTGGTGGATAATCAGTCACTGAGTATATTCAAGACTCAAACTGATAGATCTTTAGACACTTAAGGTAAATCAAGGAACATGAGGATTCAATCTGAAAGTGAAGCTGAGGTAGAATTTCAGCCATGATTTCATTGAATAATAGAGGTGGTTTAAGAAGTTCCTGCTCCTATTCCTAATGCCTTGTAGTTTGGACATAAACTTGACTGAAAGTTTTAATAAAAGCCCCAACCTGATCTATAGTACACTGATCCAACTTTCAGGGGTAACCCATTGAACTCTTGGTGCTGTTTGGCATGACTGGAAATCAAATGTTGACTCCAGAGTGGCTTAAAAGTGCAACCATTGTGGTTTAAAACTCTTTAGGGTCTCACAATTCCCTAGGCAAATGGCACGAATAGAATGGTAATAATCTTAAATGCCATGACCATATTGTTAACTAGATTCTGAATGACCAAATGGTCAAAATAGGAGAAACCACTTATATCATCCATTCAGTTAGCATATCAAATATCTGGAATTATACTTTACTCATGCACTCAGTAATTTCTACATATGACAGGATTGCTGGTAGAGTGCAGACTTCAAAAAATATCATCAGTCTTCTCCCAGAACTGTTCCTTCACTTAGAAAATCCTCCTATATCTGCTGGGACACATTATCCTACCAGCTGTGGAACATCTGGCAACATGGCAATGTCATTCATTTTTTCCCAATTTTCAGTTGAAAATTATCAGAAAATATGGAACTACTTTCCATATTTGTTCACAGCCTTCTTATTTGTACAAGAATTTCCCCGATTATAAAAGAGTTCTAAAATTCTGTTTTCCATTAAGTGCAATAATAGTAAAATAACTTTTCTATGGACTACTGAAACAGCTTGAACAATTGTATAGTCTAAATGTAACAAGATAAAATTCAGTGGAACAAATAGAAAACGAACCATAAGGTATTTACAGATAACTAAAAAAGATTCTCTCTTAGGAATCAAACAGATTAGAATTTAAAGAAATTCCCAGTTAAAAAAATGTACATTAAAGAAAACAATTTTGCGCAACAGTTATTTATACGTCCATGTCTTGGCCTTTCAGGCTTATTGAACCTTTTATTAAGTTTCTGGTTGCATCTGTCATTTTGTTGTGCCAAGCTGTAAGGTGAGATTCATGCAGAATCTTCTGTGTTAAATACTTCTCACGCTTAATTTTCTCTTTAATATGTTCTGGAACATCAGGAATCCAGTACGACACAAGGAATTTCACCCCAAATACAATGTGCTGAAAAATAGTAAAAACGAATCACGATTAAAAACTGTTTCTTGCTTTGTAATAATGTAGCAAAGCTGCCTGCAACATAAACTGCTTCATACATGGAACCTTATGATCATGTATTTACTCAACATTGTTTTTTTCCACGTACTACTTTTTAAATTTTGTCCTGATGTTTTCACACCAAATATTCCTCCTCCCAAATAGTTAGTCCAAGATCCACATAGGCATTATATCCTGTCAAACCTAAATGAAATTTTGCCTTGAAAATAGCCCAATAGGAAGATCTATAGGGCTTCTCTGCTCTCTCAACTCACTCCTTCCCTCTCTCTAACCAACAAAGGAAAGGAAGAGCAAGAATGCTGACAGATAAATTCAAATCTATACAAAAGCCTTAAAAATAGGCCCCAGTTCCACCATGAACCATTAGCATTATCTATGTAATGGCAAGCATATCTAGGAGTTTAACATACATACACCTGAATGAAAGAATTCCCAAATTTCCTCATGAATCTTTGTCACCTTGCTCTGCACAGAGTCCAGGAGAAGTGAATGAACTTGAGTTACCTAGGATTTGAGCCGGGGAAAATGGCTCGTGGATCCTAAACCTGTTTAAAGCATGTGAATGGAGATTTTATAATTGCAAGGAAGAATAAGTAATATAGAACATAAAACAGTACTGCACAGGAACAGGCCCTTTGGCCCATGATGATGTGACAAACTAATTAAGCTAACAACATCTAATCCCTTCTGCCTAAACATGGTCCATCTCCCTCCATTTTCTGCACATTCATGTGCTTGTCTAAGATACTCTTAAATGCCTCTATTGTATCTGTCTCCACCACCACCCCTGGCAGTGCATTCCAGTCGCCCACCACTCTGTGTAAAAAAAAATTGCTCTACACATCCCCTTTGAACTTTCCCCCTCTCATCTTAAATGCATGGTCTCTAGTATCTGACATTTTGACCCTGGGAAAAAGATACCGCCTGTCTCCTCATCTATTGCCTCTCTATCAGGTCTCCCCTTAGCCTCTGCCGCTCCAGAGAAAACAACCCTAGATTATCCAACCTCTCCTTATAGGACGTGCCCTCTAATCCAGGCGGCATCCAGGTAAACCTCTTCTGCACCTTCTCCAAAGCCTCCACATCCTTCCTATAATGGGCAACCAGAACTGAATGCAATACTCCAGATGTGGCCTAACCAGAGTTTTATAAAGTTGCAGTTTTATTAATTATTTGTGTTTGCAGTAATGCTTTCAATGGTTTAAAAGTGTTTTCAGGTGGGTTTATTTTTTACTTGTTTATTTCACTTTTAATGCTTTTTGAATGTTTCTGAATGTCACATATTCAGAAGCACTGAACAAAACCATTGCTTTGACAGGTGGGAGAGCTGGGGTGTGACTTGGCTGTCAAAAGGTTCCTCAGCAGTTCTTTCAACAGTGCTTGCTGTGGCCTGCCATTGTCACCTGATTATGCCGCATAAGGTCCTGGCACCTTATGCTGTTCTTTGCAAACAACACATTTAGGTGCAGGACTATTGTGTATCTCAGCAGCAAGTGTGGATGGTGATCTTTGGTCCAGAAAGAAGACAACAAAAGAATAAGTGAAAGAGGGATATAAAGTGTTGCAGCATGTGTGAGAAGGACTTTTAGAGATATATTCAGAGATGACGAGGAAGTGTGGTAATTTTCCAATTAATCCTCCCATCAGTCACTATTTGGAGGGTGTGCAGTTATCATTCCTCACTCAACTTGGCAGGCAGTGTGGAAAAACTTATAACAGTGCATGATACTATGCATTCTGAAAGAGCTAACAAGAACTGACAGCTTCCCTTTTTATCCCCCCGCTTCTTCCCTTTGCTTTCTCTACCTCTTTCCCTTCTATCACTTGCTCCTTTCGTGTTTTCTGATTTTTCTCTCAACATTCTGTTCCTTTGTGTCGTCTTGCACTTCCTTTTCTTTCACCGTCATATTTATTTTCTGCCACTGTCCTTTCACTCTCACTCCTGCAGCATATTTCTTTGATTTCAATGAAATGAATTTTTATCTCTCACATTAGTTTTTTTTCTTATCTTTCTCACTCTTGGTTAGCTTTATTTGGAGAGAAATTTGTCACTGAAGCAAGCAAAGACACAAAAACTGGAGGGACCAGATGACAAAATAAAAATGGACATTGCCGCCAACAACTGAATGTGCGTAAGAGGCAGGAGCTGACAAAGTCAAAATCTATGCATGTCCAGAATAGCTCCCACGAAGTAAGATGATATGGTTTAGAAACCATGAGATGCTCTTAAGTCATTGCTGCACTTTCCAGTGGATAGCATTACAAATTACATACCAGTCAGGTCCTTAAGCAACTGAAACTCAGATCTGAATATCAAATAGGCTAATTTGCTTCAGGGAAAATAACGTGGGTGTATCACTCTCTCTTAAGATCTCTAATGCCAGTTGCATGTCACATGTATTTCAACATTCAATATTTTCTCCAAATAATACACAAACAGCAATTCAATAAGTTGGCAAACTTTGAACAAGAATTCAGATGAATGCTTGGCGATTTGAATATAAAAGTAGGGAGATTATACTTCAGTAATATGAAGCATTAGTGTGAGATCACATCTGGAGTACTGTGCAGAGTACTGGTCTTTTTGAAGGAAGGATATTAACACGGTTCAGAGAAGGTTTACTCAACTAATATCTTGAATGGGTCTTACAATCATAAATCTCACCAAAATGCTTTGAGAGAAGGTTAAGCTAAACCCTGGTGCTGAACCAGCTGTTATAGCTGTCACACAACTTGAATTTAAATACATTCAAGAACTACTAAAAATTAAATACATTTAAATTGAAAATTAAATAAGTTAAACAAGTAAATACTTAAGCAATTTAAAATAACTCAATTAAATGAGTGAGCAAATGGGAGTAGCTCTGATGGGAATCATGGTCAGCAGGGCCTGTTTCTGTTCTGTACGATTCTATGACTCTAAATACAATAGACATACAAGATCCTGGGGACTTGATTGACAGGGTGTATGTGAAGAGGATGTTTCCTCTTGTGGGAGAATCTACAGCTAGGGGTCACTGTTTAAAAATAAGTAATCACACACTTAAGACAGATAAAGCAAATCTTTTTCTCTCAGAAGTTCATGATCCTTTGGAACTCTCCCTCCAAGGGTGAGTCTTTGAATCTTCTTAAGGCAGAGCTAGACAGGTTCATGATAAACAAGGGGGTGTAAGGTTACCTTGCAAAGACTGGAATGTTGAGTTGAAGTAGCTATCAGATCAGCCATGAAGTTTTAATATTGGCGCAGCCTCAAGAGGCTCGTGATCCACTCCTGCTCCTAATTCATACATTCATAATTACTTTGGGAAAATCAGGATGTGCACCATCAGGATCATTGACCCTGATCCTGATCGTGCGCATCTCCTAGCATGGGTTATTAAGAAAAGCTTGAATAACCCATCAATGCATTTTTCCATAAAATGTCCATTTCACCTCTATTCAAATAAAAACATATGCTTTCTATGCTATACTTAAGCATACCATATTGAAATAATATTTTATTGTGATGAATCAAATTATATTTATTTCCACAATGCACATCCAGTCTTCATGAATCACCACTCATTTAGGGCTGATGGTGACCGTGCAAATCTGTTAAAAAATTTGCATGTCAAAGATTATAATTCAAATGTAAAATAATATTTATTGCTCAAAAAAGGAATAATTTATTCCAGAACTTAATCATTATATATTCCAGAACTTAGTCATGATGCAACCAAGAGGACAAGAATACTCTTGTCATGACAGGCAGACACAAGTATTCCTTCCTGTATATGAAAGGTTCTTACTTGCAACAGTATTCCACTTATTGACACTGGAGCAACATCATCCATTAAACTACATTCATTACACTTGTAAATATAAGCCAAAATAATCCTCACCTCTGTAACAATAATAAATGCTAGCTTGGCAGCCATTATATGCCAGAAATAAAGGCTATGGTGATACTCCAGAGGATGTCCGGGAGGATATCTGAGGTCACGGTACCTGCCAGAGAATGAAAACCACTGGGTCAGTTGAAACGCTTTCAAAATGTTACACATATAAACCTCTTTCCATCTGAAAACTGCATAATATCAAAGATTGTTAATAATACAATTATGGTTAAAGCCATTGAGGTGTCTGCCCAATCAAACTGTTATGGGAAACAAAATCCAAACTCCCTCCAATTTTGCTTGCAGCATCTATACGTTTTTTTTGGTTTAGATTTGCGGTAATGTGCATTGTAAGTTTGTTTGCTATTGTGGCTGCCAAAAAGCACGAAAATAATGACATGAAATTTCTGCAAATTTCCTTACTGCCCACAGTCACCAGTTGACTACCTGCTACATCCAATCTTAGCCGGAGGAGGTTCTCTGCCATGAACACCTGGACAGAAGCCAGCTCCCCATTTGATCAATAAGACCCGACAAATATCCATCCTATCAAAATGCTTTGAGAGATTTAAACACACCCCCAGGTTGAACTTGATGTAAAGACTATCAAACAGTTTGAATACAAACACATTTAACATATTAAAAATTAAATATTTTAAAATTAATAAAAAAACATTTAAAATTAAATTCAAACAATTGGAGAGGGTGCAGAAGAGGTTTACCAGGATGTTGCCTGGATGAAAGAGTATTAGCTATAAGGAGAGGTTAGACATACTTGAATTGTTTTCTCTGGAGCATTGGAAGCTGCAGTGAGACTTGATCTAAGTTTATAAAATTATGAAAGGCATAGATAGGGTAGATAGTCAAAGTCTCTTTCCTAGGGTAGAAATGTCAAAGACTTGAGGGCATAGCTTTAGTGAGAGAGGGGGAACGTTTAAGGGAGATGTGTGGGGCAAGTTTTGTTTTTACCCAGAGAGTGATGGGTGCCTGGAATGGGCTGCCAGGAGTGGTGGTGGAAGCAGACAAGATAGTGGTACTTAAGAGGCATTTAGACAGACACAAAAACATGAAGGGAATGGAGGGATATTTATTTATGTACAGGCAGATAGGATTAGTTTCATTTGACATCATGGTTGACACAGATATCATGGGCTGAAGGGCCTGTTCCTGTGCTGCACTGTTCAATTAAAACAGTTAAATAAATACAAATTGTCTGCAAGTTTGAATCTCACTCACTGAAATGGAGTCACTGAACCTGTACAATATCAAGTCCAGTGTCAGAGCACAGTGGGTGTGACAGCAGCACCCAGCTGGGCAGAAGCTTGGGACTTTTGCTCCCATGCATATGTGGGTGGGAGTCCCAAACTGCAGGCTGTTCAACAGAAATTTTAGGACATTGTTTTGATAGCAATACTGTAAAGCATTTTTGAACATGTCAAAATTTGACCTCTTCTGACTTATGTGACTCAATGTTACAGTAATGTAACAATCTGATTATCCTACAGGACTCATTCTATCACCTGGCTTTCCTGAAGTAGAGCCTTCCATAAGAATTCCCAATATGCCTTCCTGTTATCTGGAGGTCAGCAAGTGTCTCAGGATCACTTGCCTACAATGAAAGTCGAATCAAGCTGACAGAATCTCAGATCTATTCTTCTGTCACCTAGAAGTATTCTCTTTGCTGTTACTTCATAACATTTACACGTGTATTCTGAGCACAGGTTGCTTGGATAAAAGAGAGTCCACCACATTGCAACTTCATTAGTACCTGAATACTTAACCATTTTAATTATTCCACTTATTAAATAGTAAATTGACGTAGTAAGCTTCAGACATTCAATATTCAACCTCAACCTTGAAAATTGACTAGTTGATGTTAGCACCTCTTGTGGCATGAGTTGCAATCACTGGAAGAGGAAGAGCAATTTGCTAGAGATTTAGAGGTGAAAATCAAAGGGATAAGAAATCACCTTTCTTGATTGCACAACTGCATTACAACGGCTTTAATTTTCACACAGGTCAAGTACATAGCTATCTGTTTAAAAACAGTAGTTTAGTTTTGAATATTTTGGAGGGAGGCCAGCTGAGTGTCTGACACACTAGGAAACCTAACACCATGATCAGGAAGTACCTTAGAGCAGTCTGCTATGTAACTTTATTAGAAGTGTAGTGGTAGCCCCATTTAGGTGTGCTTGCTTTGATATTTTAGTGGTCTAATGGTGTTGAGAAATTGCTATTGATCAGAAAGAATAAGGCATCCTTTGAATCTTACCTTCTTAACTTTTACTAACAAAGAAGGAGGCCATTCAGCCCAATAGGTCCATTCCAGCTCATGAGGAGCAGTCCCAAATAAGTTGCAGGAGTACATAGAAGTAAGAAGGGGAGTGGTTCACTTCATTAGTACCTGAATACTTAACCATTTTAATTATTTTCAACATTCAAATGAATGTTGTTGGTTTAATGAGAGGTCAAAGTGATAAAAAATCTGAAATAGGAATCTATCTAATTCAAAGGAGGCAGAATTGAGGCCAATGGACTAATTGGGGTAGGTCAGGCATTGAAATCTTTGAAAGGATCTGTGAGCTTCTATTTTTTTTAAAAGTGTTTCTATTTTTTTTAAAAGTGTTTCTATTTTAACCCATGTTGTCCAGATTCTTGGGCCTTGGGAAACCCAGTAAGTAAAAGGAGATAAAAAAGCTAAATCTATCAGGCAAATGAAAAACCATCATGGGACTCAGGAAATGCTTCCTCTAGGTTAAAGAAGCTTACCTGGAAACATCCCAACCCCTCCATGATCTTCCTTCAACCCCAGTGCCCCCATCACTGACACAGAACATCTGACCCACCACTAACATATGTCAGTGATAATAAACCTGATTCTGATTTACCTCTGAACTACACTGTGATCACTCCTAATTCTTCAAAGCATGTTCCATCCCCTACAACCCTGTTACCTCATTCAATCTCCGTCTCCCACAACCACGAAACTCAGTTTCTCTTGAGCTGGTTCCTTCATTGCCAGAGGAGATCAGTCCTGGGGCAGATCAGTTGAGGAGCCAAATGGCCTACTCCTGTTTATATTTTCTTATGTTCTTGTGCCAGCGAAGTTGTCAATATGGCTGGCCTCCAGACAGGGAAACTTGCATGTGCAGTTTTACAGCCTTAACCCCTCTCCCCTATTCTGAAACCTCAACTTAATGAATATCAGGGTCCAAACTTCCATCAAAAGAGATATAAACTTGGAGCCATCTCAACCCTGGAAAATTTCAATGGTTCATGTGATAGATGATTTGACCTGATGTGCAGGGGATCACAGACATTTCAAAGTCATCATCACATCATTACCAATTCACTTTTCAGCAAAAGTAAAGCTGGCCAGAGATTTAGACAATTCACAGTGTGTACTGTGAGATGTGCTCCTGCAATTTGTGGGGGATTTGTTTATTATAGTAATAGGAGTACTAACCTGCAGGTGGTATCGTTTTCAGGGTCAAACCATGAAGGTAAGTTGATGGGTTTGCTGATATTACTGAAGTCAGCGATTCTGAAAACAGAGAGAGTACTATTGATGTAACCACGCATCGTTGGGCTGCTATACTCGCCATAGGGCTGTACTGATAGTGTCCAGTAGTAAACAAGCCTGGGTATCATATCAGAAGTAAATGCAATGATCAATGCCTATAAACAAAAAAAAACTATGTATCACTTTAAATGATCAACTACAAAACAAATCAATGCAAAACATAAATGGCTTACCTATATTCTTCTTCTATAAAACTTGCTTAGCTCTTATTAAATATAAAGCAATGAATACCTCAAAGAGAGTCACATTTTAGTTATAATCCCTAGTCTCAATTGCATCTGTAAGGAAACTTTACAGTTTTGTGCAGTGTAGTTAACAATGTTTCGTTTTCCTACAATTTTATTTCCTTTTCTCCTAAACATAGAAACATATGCTGGGGTTCTGAAAACAACAGCCGCCCTTCAGAATCTTGCCCAAGTACTGATGTGGAATTTACATGCTCCCTTTCCAGAAAATATCACAAGAATAGGATGGGCCATTTTTAGAATCATGGAAATATACAGAAAAGAAACGAACCCTTAGAGCCCACCTCGTCCATGTCGACTGTGATGCTGTCTACCCTAATCCCACTTGCCCACATTAAACCCATATCCCTCTACTCCTTTCCTATCCAAGTACCTGTTATAATAGTATCTGCCTTCACTACCTCCTCTGGCAGCTCGTTCAAAATATTCACCACCTTCTGTGTGAAAAAACCTATCCCTCAGATCTTCTTTAAATTTCTCCCATCTTGTCTTAAACCTTTGCCCTCTAGTTCTAGACTCCCCTACCCTGGGAAAAAGATTCTAATTATATATCCCCCTATTTATGGCCCCCATAATTTTATAAATCTCTCTTAAGGTCATCCTTCCTACATTCTAGTGAGAATACACCCACCTATCCAATCTTTCCTTATAACTACAGCCCTCCATCCTGGTGAATGTCTTCTACATTCTCCCTACTGCTACCATATCCTCTCTATATCGTAACAACCAGAACTGTACACGATACTCCAAGTGCAGTCTAACTAATGTTTTGAACAGCTGCAATATGACATCCCAACTCTCTTCTACAATGCTTCAGCCTATGAAGGCAAGCATACCAAATGCCTTTTTCACTACCCTATCCACCTGTGTTGCCACTTTCAGGGAGTTATGGACTTGCAACCTAACGTCTCTCTCTGTACATCAATGCTCATGTCCCTGCCATTTACTGTTCTGTACCTATCAATGATATTTTAATGATCTGTGGACATGGACCTCAAGTAGCTTTGGTTCTACACACCACACCCAGGGGAGATATTATCCCTGCCTCCACCTCTTGAGCTCTGAAAGAAGCTTGCATGTTTCAATGAGATCACCAATCATTTATCTAAACCCCAGAAAGTATAAACTCAGTCTGTTTAATCTTCTCTCATAGAACAATCCCTCCCATCCTGGGGATTTAGTCCACTATTTTCTTCATTACAATCATTTTGCTTGCATTAAATGTTGGTAAGTTCCCATCACAGATTCAGTATTAATTTTCTGAAGGAATCTGCCATGCTATCCTCTTCCACTAAGACAAATAAGACAAAATAATTGTTCAACATATCCACCATTTCCTCATCCTGACTCAAAGACTCCACTCACATTTGTCACAGCAGCAAAAATAGCCACTCCGTTTAGGATTGGCAGCCAGGCTCCAATGTCTTGTGCTTTGACTGGGAGAATGCGTCGAAACTGAGTGGTTATTTTCCATGCATCTACTCGAATTTCAATGATGTTATTGATCAGTGCCAGCAGGGGTGCCAGGGGAAATGATGCCACAAAGATTGTGGCAAATCCAAACTGTATCACTGTAAAAGGAACAAAAATCTAAAGTGAATTCTTACTGCCCAAACAAATGTTTGCAGTTTTCTTATATCTCTGTTTGGTAGAGAATGCCAGGAAATGTTCTGATAGTCCAGAACCAAAATAACAGATTCATGGCACATGACTGTCTTGCATTTAAATCCTATTCTTGGTTAATCTGGACAGTCCTGGAATTAAACGTGTATAGGGAGTTCCCCACTCTGCTGTGCAAGGCTGGATTTGGGATCATTTAGAAAAATAGTAAAACAGTACTTCTATAGCCCACAGATTTTGCAGAGCTAATAGATTCTGTCTATTTAATCTTTTGAAAATGTTAGTTATAGGTGGAATTTTATCTATATCCAAAATATTCTATATAAAAATTCAACAACTTGACCTGAGAAATTATATTTGAAAAGACTGTCCATAATTCACCAACATTCCACTTTAAAATCAACTGCACACTTCAAAGAACTTATGGCATTATGGGTACAGTTGTACAGTGGAATTTTACTAGATTGGTAATCCAGAGGCTTGGACTAACAATCCCAAGAGTTCAAATCTCATCCTTTAACAATTGGAGAATTTTAAATTTAGATAACTAAATGAAAATTATAATGTAATATCAGTTAAGGTAACAATGAATCTGTCAATTTGCTATATAAAAGCATCTGCCCACACCCTTCATATACAACCCCCACTCCATGTGCCATGCTTATTTTTATGGAAACAAATTGTAAAAGTGGAATTCACAACATTTTTCAAAATTATCAGTAGTAAAATGTTACTGAGAGTGTGACAATGCTCAGAAACAATTCTAGCACAATGTGCGGAGAGAGCAGCATGCACAATAAGAATGCAAACCCTCACACAGTTAAATGAAATTGGGAAGAGCTCCTACTTAGACTATTCTTGCTATTTAAAACAAAATATAATCTGCAAAACTTGTAACTATCATTTTGCAGTTGTTACATATTTTCTATGTTTCTTATTTTATAAAGTTGTTTGGAAATTTAATATGTTAAGGCAAGGCAAGTATATTTAAAAGATTAATAAAATAAGCTTCGTGTGATTTCAATTTTTTTCACCATGAAAACCAATCTCTACAGGCTTACAGAAAAATTTAATAGGGCATTTAAAATTTAAGGTTGCATTTCTTTTACCTTTTACATGGACATGCAAGATAAAACATCTTGTACCTCCCAGTGCTGCAAATTGGGAGGTATGTTCTGTATATTCATTGATAGCATGGTAGTGCTGTTGATAGTGAGGAGGGTGGAATTTGCTAAAGAATGATATTGATCAGTTGGTAAGATGGGCAGAGACATGGCAGATGGAGTTTAATCCTGAAGAAAGCAGAGTGATAGATTTTGGGAGGACAAATAAAGCTAAGATAAACACAAGGATCCTAGGAATGTGTAGGGTTTGCATGTTCTCCCTGTGGCCATGTGGGTTTCCCATAGGTGCTTTGGTTTTCTTCTGCATCCTAAGAATGTGTAGATTGGTGCATTGAATGGCTGCTGTGGATTGTCCCTGGTGTGTGTGGGTGGTAGAATCTGGGGTGATCTGATAGGAAAATGGGGAGAAAAAAATAGGATTGGTGTACTTGATGGTCAGCATGTTCTCAGTGGGCCAAAGGATTCCTGAAGACAACAATACAAATAGATAAGGTGGTTAAGAAGGCATACAAGATATACAGGTATATCTTCATATACAAACACCTTCATTAGGCAGGGCACAGAATATAAGAGCAGGAGGTTATGGTACAATTAGATAAATCATTAGTTAGGTCACAGCTGAAGTACTGTGTGCAGTTCTGGTCACTGTGTTATAAAAGGATAGGATTGAACCGAAGGTGAAGAAGAGAGGATACACCAGGATGTTGACTGGGATGGAGCATTTCAGCTATGAGGAGAGGCTGAGAGGTGGGGTCTGTTTTCTATGAAGTGCAGAAGTGAGAGGATGTGCTGAGGTAAAGATATTTGGAGTCTGTAACACAATATAGACAAGTGTTGCAGAATTTAGTAAATGGAGTCTAATGTAGAAAAGAGTGAGGTCATGCACTTTGGTGGGGAAAATCAAAAGGCAGTTATTATCCAAATAGAGAGAGGGACCACTAATGAGTGGAGTTCAGATGGATCTAGATTCTGGTGCATGAAAAACAAAAAAGTTAGCATACAATTGCAGCAAGTATTTAAGAAGACAAATTGCATCTTGCCCTTTATTGCTATGTGTTTAGAGTTTAAAAGTAGAATAAACTACAGTTTTGGTCCCTTTGTTTAAGAAAGACCATACTAATATTGGAGGCAGTCCAGAAGTGATTCACTTGGCTAACTCCTAGGGTGAGAGAGTTATCCTATCACAAACGGATAAAAACAGATCTATAATTTTTGGCATTTACAAGAACTAGGAGTAATATTATTAAAATATATGAGGTCCAAAGGAGGGTAAAACAAAGTAGATGTTGAGATGTTCCTCCTAATGGGAGATTCTTGAACAAGGGAGCATAGGTACAAAGGTGCAGTCATTTAAAACTGAGGTGTGCAGCAATTTATTCTCACACAGGATGGTGAATCTCTGGAATTCTCTTCCCCACCGGGCTGTGGAGGCCAGATCATTGGGGTTATTTAAAGGGAAGGTGGCTAAATTTTTGAGAGATTGGGGAATTGAGGGCTATGTGGAACTGGCACTGAAGGGGAGTTGAGGCCTGGGTCAGATCAGCCTTGATCAAAGTGAACAATGGTGCCATCTTAAGGAGCAAGTGTCTACACCCGTTTCTCCTTTCTTGTGAGAAGGCTGAAGGTTGACCTGATTGAGGAATACAAAATGATGAGGGGCATGGATAGGGTAGGGAGAAACTTTTCCCTTTAGCGACATGTCTACGAGTAGACGGTAAGTTTTAAGGTAAGAGTAGGAGATTTAGAGGGGATTTGAGGAAATATCTGTTTCACTTGGATGGTGGTTGAAAACTGGAATGCATTACTTGAGGGGGTGGTGTACACTCTCACATTTAAGAATCATTTAGATGAGCATTTAAAATTCCAAGAATTATAGAAGGCTACAGGCCAAGTGCTGGAAAATGGGATTAATATAGATAGGTACTTGATGACCAGTAAGGACATGGTGGGCCATGTTTCTGTGCTGTATAACTCAAGGACTCCAACTGTTAATGGAACAGCTTTGAAAATTATTATACTTAGATCAATGTTGTCATCTGCTGGCAGAAACATGGCACTACACTAATCATTAAAATAAGTCAATGGAGGCCAAAAGTTCTCTGCATGGTCTTCCTTTGATAAATGTCAGTATTTTTGTTCATGATATAATAATTATAAGAGACATCGTCTACCTGAATGTTTCTATCAGATATCAAAGAAACACATGGAGGAATTGTTCACACCCAGCCCTGGGTTGCCTATCATTAAAGTTAATGCGTGAGACATCATGGATTGGAAGCGTTTAGATTTCAACATCACTTCCAGATACATGGGGAATGTAGAAGCATAAAACTTACTCGGATTTGAGAGACTTGTGAAATGGAAGAATTACCTGAGCATTATTAAGTAAAATGCACAAGCAGATTAAATTCTTTTAAGAGAACAATCCATTTGAATATTCCTTGTGGGTTTCCATATAATTGCTTTCATCTGACTCACAGGTAGAGGAGCTGACTTGGACAAGTGTTCCCTATGGTTATTCAATCTCATCTCCTACACACCAATATATGATATTTGATCTCAGGTTCAAATGGTGGAACCTATCAATGACGCTTAATGTAAATGAACCAGCTCTAAGCGTTATGCATTATCTTTAATTACCCCAAAGCAGCAATAAGTGGGAATAATTCAAATGGAAGTTGTTATTATTGTAACTCACTCTTGAAGGTGAAACAATTCAATGAAAAAAAGGCTTAAAGTAACGGAAGAAGTATTTCAGTTGATGCCAATTAAATATGAAGCTTTTTAGTAATTATGACATTTATAAAAACGCACCCATTTCAAGGTATTCGTAAAACAAGCCCAACTTCGATATGGGCTGCAGCTGATAGTCTTGTTCCCATCTGGGGATTACATTTTCAGAACTTTTTGTCTGGCAACGACTTATAAGATTCTTTAACCACCTGTACAAAGAACAATAAGGAGTTGGTAACTAGTTAAAGTTTTCAGACGAATAAATTGGTAAATTGGTATATTATTGTCACATGTACCCAGGTACAGTGAAAAACTTGTCTTGCATACTGTCTATACAGATCATTTCATTACAACAATGCATTGAGGTAGTACAAAATAAAATAACAGAATGCAGAATAGTGTTACAGTTACAGAGAAAGTCCAGTGCAGGCAGACAATAAGGTGTAAGGCCATAACGAGGTAGATTGTGAGGTCAAGAGTCCATTTTATCATACTAGAAGACTGTTCAATAGTCTTATAACAGTGGGATAGGAGCTGTCCTTGAGCCTGGTGGTACATGCTTTCAGGCTTTTCTGCCCAATGAGGGCAGAGAAGAGAGAATGTCCAGGGTGGGTGGGGTCTTTGATTATGTTGGCTGCTTTACCAAGGCAGCAAGATGTGCAGACAGAGTCCATGGAGTCCATGAGCTGTGTCCACAAATCTCTGCAGTTTCTAGTGGTCATGGGCAGAGCAGTTGCCATACCAAGCCATGAAGCATCTGAATAAGATGCTTTCTATGGTGCATTGATAAAAATTGGTGAGGGTCATAGGGGACATGCCAAATTTCTTTAGCCTCCTGAGGAAGTAGAGGCACCAATGAGCTTTCTTGGCTCTGGTATCTATGTGGTTGGACTAGGACAGGCTATTAGTGATGTTCACTCCTAGGAACTTGAAGTTGTCAACCCAGGTTTAATTAGTATAGATTTAAAACAGGAAGCCATAGGGGTTTAGGTAGCAAAATCATTGTTTTCAGTAATGCCAAAGGCCTGTTCCAGTACATTTCAGTTAGTTGCTGACCACTATGACCAATATGACAGCATGCACCACAAATGCGTGAAGGTTTTTGGATCTGAAACTGCAACAACAATGTTCAAAAAAATGTGTATCGCTGTGACAAATTTCACAGCATATGATTCAAACCAGGAAGCTTCCTATTCTGGAATTCATTTGTTATTCATTACACAGGTTTGATAATGCACAGGGAAGACCCACATAACTAAATTTTACTTCTGAATTTAGGAATAAAAAATGGTCATAAGTACCCACACTATAAGAAACTTCAGTTAAAAATACTTGGATGAGGACTTTGGTCCGTACACAAAACCTCTGTCCAGCAGTCATTTACATGCAGAAAAGGGGAAATTTGATTTTATACAATCTGACTGATCTGTGCAGTATTAACACACTGGGCTTTGATGACCAGAAACCAGAGTGTGTGGAGCAATGATGGACAAGACAGAATAGACAAGAGAATAGTACTGGATCTACAAGAGATTAATGGTTTCCAGAAGGAGGTGAGGTACATGCAAAGTGATTTCCCCATACTTCCAACACAAAAACGGTCGTCAAGCTTCTCAAATATGCGTATTTACAGACACTAAGGATTTTTGAAACCAGAGTAAAGGGAATTAAAGCAGATTTTTGTTTCATTGAAATATTTTGTTCAGTTGGAAATGTCAATCACTTTTTGAAGCTAATAATTCATTGACTTACGGAATGAGAACTTCTTGAATGTTGTTCCATATTGCTTTTCCTCCCATCACTATCAGCAGCTGGGTTGATAGTTCTATGAGGCAGCCACCAGGATCACACTGTAAATTTAGCAAAGCAAGAGTTAACTCTCTCCTTGCTGAGCAGCTTTCAGAAATAGCATAATAACATAAATATATACGTCATCAGGAAAAATACTTTCAACTTCTGCAGCTGACAGAAAATGAATAGCCCCTTTATGCAGTTTATAGATGTTTCAAAATATCTTACCAACAAAAAAAAGACAGTGATAAAGGAATGAAGTGGAATATCAGCAAAGAGGATAGGAGACAAAGCGTCAGGATCAAAAGAAATTTCCCTGGACAGAGATTGTGGTGGTTGATGCTTCAATGGTATCTTGGATTGGTGTATTACTGTAATTAAATAGTTTAAACAGAAATTGAGGATATGTTAGCAAACTCTGCTGAAGAATTAAGCAGTGTGGCATAAGGTGGCAATTCAAGAACTTCAGAATGACAGTTCAGCTGGCAAAATGGCTATTTGAAGACAAATATAATTTAATGAGGAAAAATGTAAAATAATTAAATTAAGACAAGTAAAGGAAATGCGATTTTAAAGGAGAATGAAACCAATTTGCTCAAACACAAAGGCTTTTAAAAAAGATGGTAGGAGCAATGCTTATTCTTCATGGATTTTGCCTCTCTCTTTCTGAGTCTTTTATTTATAGAATCAGGTGTTTCCACATCAAAGGGCAGCCTTAGACATCACCTGACATATCAGAAGGTGGTTTCCTAGATTCCAAAACTCCAATTGAAAATCCTGGGACAAATACAATCAAA
This sequence comes from Pristis pectinata, assembly GCF_009764475.1. Classification (NCBI taxonomy): domain Eukaryota; kingdom Metazoa; phylum Chordata; class Chondrichthyes; order Rhinopristiformes; family Pristidae; genus Pristis; species Pristis pectinata. The sequence continues at coordinate 37,450,544 of NC_067419.1, read as the reverse complement.
ATACCTAGTCCTATCAGATAGCAGAGCATGTTAATTACAAATGAATTATGGTAATGGATTGTAGAACATTGATTCAACTTAAGTAGTCCATATATAGCATATCCTTAATTGTGTTTATGCTGTTAATTGAAGACTTCAGTTCCATCATGGTGCATTTCCCCAGACAGAAAAATTGGCAGCTGAGACATTGTAAAGAGATTTTCACACACTCCTGTGATTGGCACAACAACCCTGTTACAAAAGTCTATTTTGGTGTATATCATATTTTCATTTGGATGCCTTATGGTTAGAAACACAATATTCTGGGAGCCAAGTGGGTGAGAAGAATTGGTGTGCTATCACAAATCTAAGAGCATCAATACAGTGTGTTAAGATTTTCATTCCTTTCCCTGCCAGGTTTATCCCATCTGTTGGTAAGCAAGTTTACAGAATTATCTGGAGCAGAAAGAAATTCACCCTTCCAGGTCCCATTAATGAACCAATGATCAACTATTCTGAGATAGAGCTGACTCACTAATTGGATAATATTGATATCATTCAGATACAAAACAATGCTTTGTTTTAAAATTATTTATCATTATCAATATGTGAATAATCACTTATGATACAGTGGAACATGCGATTTTGCAATTCACTTCCTCAATGTGGGTGCTGCTGGCGAGGACAGCATTTGTTTCAAATCCCTGATTGCCAAGGTGGACCCTCTTCTCGAACCAGTGAGAGTTTGATATAACACAGTAGCTTTCTGGCTCACTACTGAGGAATTAAGAGTCAATCACATTGGCATAGACTCAAGTATAGTCCAAACCAGGCAAATCTTCAGCATTTCTACTCCGAGGTCATTTGTGAACCAAAAGGGTATTTATAAACAGCTTCATAATCAATTTTATAACTATTGACTTTTATTTCTTTCTATATATTTAAAAATGAATTCATATTTGTAAACTTTCAAACCTCCATGGTGGACTATTCATTGATAATCCATGGAATACAAGAACAGTAACATAACTAATGCACTTCCATATCCTAAATACAAAATGAATAGTAATAACAAACACATGTTTTGATATACAAGCTAAGACAGTTGATTAAGCACTTTGTTGTGTGAAAATTATTACCTCTTCATTTCTGAATCGCCCCAACCAATAAACTGGATCTCCAGGATAACCTACAACTTTGCCTTTAAAGAAAGCTATGTAGAAGCAGGAGGAATAGTAGTTGACAAATTGGAAGAGAAACATCTTCAAGGTCAAACTGTTTTCATAATCTGTTTGTGTTCTTGGAAGCTCTGAATTAAAAATGAGAAATAATTCAACAATTACTAAAATTTTGATTATCTGCAATTTGATTCCATCCTTCCAAAATATGAAACCTACCATCTTCCCACTGCAACTTTACCATACAACTACATAGGCAGCTTTGACATCAGTATTGCATGACTGTGTCAGGCTACCTTGTGTATGGAAATTCTGCTAAACTTATTGAAGCCACACTCTACTGATCCAGTCACTGAATGATACTAAGGCAGAACAGCAGTCAATAAAGCACACATTTAAGTATCAACACAATAACTATGCAGAATTGCTGGTTTGTATTGTTAAACATGAAAAGTTACAATGAAAACGTACAGTGTTTCAGCTAATGGCTCCGTATAGCCGGTGACTACCGCACTTGTACAATAATCATGGTGGTATGTTGATGATTAAATGCAGCAGTTATGCAAAAAAACATTTAAAGCAGCTGACTTTGCCAATTAAAAAGACCGATTTAGCCTATATTTTAATAAGTTTTTGTTTTGATTCATTGTTATGGGTATCTAGAAATTAACTTACCAAAATCTGTAATCATTATTGCTACTCTTTCATAGATTATGTTCAAAATCATAATGAACACAAAATTAATGAGAGAAGCTGTGACAGAAGTGGCCATCTGAGGAGTTAAATAGTCTTTGAGAGGCTCCAGGTCATCATCAATTGCTTTAGGGAGGTTGACAGAAAACTCAAAGAAGACAGCCAGCCGATAGACAATGATGGCAACTACTGAGGCAATAATCAGAGAAATCTGGAAGAGCATAGATAGAAAACATTTAGGTATATTTAAATCTTAAGAAACGTAATCATGAGAATCACTCATAGGTCTTGATACAACACCAGCATCTATCTGACAATGTGGAAAATTGGCTTGGTATGTCCTATTCACAAAAAGCAAGGCAAATTCAATCTGGATAATTACCACCCACTATGATCTCAATAATCAGCAATGTGGTGGAAGGTGTGGTTCACAGTACTAGCAAGTAGCAATTACTCAGTGACCAATGGCCACTTTGGGTGTTGACAGAACTACTTGGTTTCAGACCACATCTCAACCATTGTCCAAATATGGACCAAAGAGCTAAATGTGAGGGGTGCCCTCCACTCTATCACAGATATTCCCTTTGTTCTCTCCACCCCTCACCATCCCTGCACTTTAAATACATTCATTTTCTCACTTATCCAATTCTGATAAAAGGTTATCTTTATTTCTGTTTCTCTCCCTGCAGATGTTGACTGGCCTGCTGAGTATCCCCCACAGTTTCTGCTTTTATCTCAGATTTCTATCAACTGCAGTTTTTTTGCCTTTCAAGTATTGGGAAGGAACTTTTCCACAGTTGCCTGATGTGGCAGGAACTTCATTATCTTAAACAACAGGATATATTTTAAAAGAAGTAAAAAAAAACAAAATATACAAGAATGAACTGGAAAATAGCATTAGGGTATTCCTGTTGAAAAATGAGCACAGTAATGATGAGGTGTATGGCTTTCTTCTCCATAATTAACTCTGATTTTATGGTTTGTTATCTTTGCTTTTCCTGCCTCTGATTTTGTATGATTGATGTAATAAATATATTTGACCTTTAGGAGGCTAGTTTTTCCTAATAAAATGTCATGAGTGTTATGGCTACATTTACCAGCTTTTTCCAAGAGGTACTTTAAAAACAATTATCTTCTTTACAGGATAATCATGGGATAGATTTGCTGAGCTTCATGTTCTTAAATACTTTTGGCTCCTTGTCATCAATGAAAATGAGTAAACAACCAGTTGTAAAAGAGAACCACAGCCATCTCACCCAGAAAAGGACTGTACTTCCACCACAAAATAATCGCATACATTTTCCACAGGCCGAGTAAGGAACCAACTCCTCTTCCTGTAAATAAATAAATCATAGGATTATGCATAATCCTATTTAATTCTCTTACATTTAAAAGTTTTACTTATAGCATGCTATTTGCCAGATAGATCATAACCTAGATTTGAAACCTCAGCATTATTTTCTAATGACCATTCTCAGTTAACTTAATCAGGCTTGATAAAATGTCTTCTATTGCCTAGCTTTGCTTAGTAGACTGGCAAGCTGAAAGTTTTCTTCTTGCAAGTTACCATATGTCAAAAAGAAAATGAAATCTAAATATTTCTACTTGAGAGTTTGCATTGACATGTTTTTAAGAATGCAAGCACTGAAATTGCCTGGATTCTTTGGTGACGGTTCTTTTTCTTATTACATCAATCTTGGGTAGAGCAAAAGGTAGTAAATTTCTTTTTGTAGGAATATTGACAATGTCTGTGGGAGTTACCTTGTTTTTCAAGGCCTGACGGGCCTACCGAACTGATTCATTTACCTGTGTGACTGGATTCTTCTTCGGAATTGTGCACTTTGCTTCATATTCTGGCCGGCGAGGCTCTTCCTGCTCTAATTCCACAGTGTCCCACTCATACTCCAGTTCCGCCTGACGGCGTTTCCAGAATTCCAAAAAGACAGTCACTGTAAGGCATCATTTATTGTTACAATAGCTGCCAAAACATCAGTGAATATGCATTAGCACAATTTTCAAAAGGTGACCAATTCAAGCAGCAGGGTTCAAATCAATCAGCAATGTTAAGACTGGAGAGTCGTATGCTTCATGATCTTAAAATGACTGTTATTGTATGAAGATGCATACTAGAAGCAGCTATCACTGCTACAATACAAAAATATTTTACATAAGTACACTACAGTACAACTCTGATAATCCACTATCTGACCATTTGGAAATCCCAATGGTTTGACATCTGGCCCACCATATGATGTTTATCATCCTCCATTCACACTTACTGAGGCCTTTACTCACGCACCAGAGCTCTGGTTCCCGCACTCTCGTCTCGCTCACTCGGTTCCTGGTTCTCACTCTTCCCATCCACACACCAGGATCCTATTGCCATGCTCCCTTTCAACTCACCGGGTCCCAGTTCCTGCACTCCCTTTTCTTTCACTGAGGCTATGGTCCAGTGTTCCCATTAATTTTACCTGGTTCACTACAAGACTTATAACATTTATGATAATTGAATTTAAGGTTTGTTGGGGTATTAATAAAAATAACATCCAATAGTCCAGAAAATATGCCAGTTTGGTACCAGCAAAGTCCCTGAGGGTGCCAGATTATCGGAGTTTTACTAACACTGCAGTAAAATAAGGAAGGTTGTTTTTTGATCAAGATCCTTCTCTGTCAGCAAAATTCATGATTACGGCAAATGGATTATGGCAAAGATAAAAAAAATCTGCCACATGAGATACATTATGTGGGAAAACAATGGACACATGGCAGTGATAAGGCTGTATAGGCAAAGCTATAACATGTATATTAAAAAAAATAACCAATTTTTTGAAAGGTGGATCATTGTGGCCTGATTATAATAGTTAGAAATTGGTTTGTATAGTCCAGCTAATTAGGGAAGGGAAAGGAATCTGTTAGTGTGCAAGTGCATGAAGTTATAGGCTATACAGACAGAAATCCAGGAGTAAGTACCATTAAGCACAAAATAAGATGCATCATACTTAGCAGACACAAAGTCTAAAGTAAGTCTTGTGTAGAACTGTAGTTTTTCATGGGGAGGGATTTTGAGGTTCTAAGAAGGAGTGACAAATGAAAGCTAACCATTGGGTTCTAAATTAGTAGGATAGGCTCTATAAGTTTGTATTATCGACTTTAGAGCGATAAAAGGTAAAGGGAATATGACTTAAAATAATGACAGGTTACATTCAGTCTGGTTGAATAGTTTAATTAAAGGGACCAGAAGGCACACATGTAATGCCTTAGATACCCACTTCCACAAAGTGTCTTGGAACAAAAACATTGGTCAACATGCCTTTGTTGCAGTCTTTGAAAGGACCCTAAAAGTACTCAAAAAATGAGGACATTTCCACCATAGAAGCAAAGTTGTTGTTTGGATGAAATAGTGTAAAATGGAATATTGTATAATTGCCTTGTGAAGGCAGGTGGGAGATAGAGTAACGCGGAAATATTTCGCTTTTCCTCCTCTCCCGCAGGTATCAGTTATGATATGCGACAGACAGTCTTTAATAGCATTTGCTTATCTTTCTCATAACTACTTGTATTATTATGACAAGCAACGAGTCATTAAAGCTTTCTTTTGTATTTTGTTATAGCAACTGATACCTAAAACACATTTGAATCTTGTCTTAAATTCTAAGCCACCATTTACTTTCTCTTCAAACATCTGATTATACAGAAATCATGATTAGAAAGAATTTAACCAACATTATTTCTACTGCAAAGTAACAACTGCAATCCACTTACCCCAAATTGCCATAAATACTGCATATGCTAGTGTTCCATAGTTGTCAAATATGGATAATTTCTGTGGATTATATATAAAAATGCAATAAACCTGTGCACAATGGTATACTAAATGTAAACAGAGCTTGAAACATTATTCACTGTGACATTCTAATAGAATATTCTTCTTTCATGCATAATTTCTGATGCTATATTCCATTTCATTTCTGAAATTCTATTAACACAGATGTTACCTATGCCTTTTGTGGAATTATATCTAATCATAACGTGTGTCATGGGGTCTGACAAAAGCTGCAGCAACTGACAAAAATTATAATCTCACATTTCTTAAAAGGGCAGAAAATGGAGATGAATATCTGAGACAGAGAATTTGAAGGAAAATGTAATTATGCTTTATTCTAATTCTAACTACCACGTTTGAAATTGAAATAAGCTGTTTTAATTTTGCATTTCCTGTAAAAATATAAATCTTAAAAAGGTGTCTCAATCTATAAAGGTCCTTCTATTGCTTTCATGGGTAATTATACTCTACTGAAATATTGAAAATATCAATGGCAACAGAACTCTTTCACTCCTAGATCTGACAGGGAAACTTTTCTGAAGTGTTTCATGAAATTACTGATATCATATTGATCATCTCACACGCTAAAGTTATACCATGAATCCATCTGCAAGGTTTGATCCTACTAAAATAGTTCATAAGCTAAAAATCTTATGTTTAGTTAAATTTAGATACATTATCTTGTTTTTACTGTCTTTACAGCTGAACCTAAATAGGCAGCAATAACTTAAGATAAGATTTCTTTATTAGTCACATGTACATCGAAACACACAGTGAAATGCATCTTTGCGTGTTCTGGGGGCAACCCGCAAGTGTCGCCACGCTTCCGGCGCCAACATAGCATGCCCACAACTTCCTAACCTGTATGTCTTTGGAATGTGGGAGGAAACCGGAGCACCCAGAGGAAACCCACGCAGTCACGGGAGAACGTACAGACTCCTTACAGACAGCGGCCGGAATTGAACCTGGATCACTGGTGCTGTAATAGCGTCATGCTAGCCGCTACACTACTGTGCCTGACATAACTTGTGTGAACTTAATAGTTCCTTACTCACTGGGGCTTTAGTAGGACTAATCAAAAAGTTATTTGTCTTAAACTGTATTTCAATTCTGTAATTCATAAATACACTAAGAAAAAATCTGCCATTTAGGACTGAACAATTAATATATATCTCTCTTGTTAAATTCAGGCAAGTAAGGCCATCAGAGATAAATTCCAATTTTCACTATATTTAGATCATTGATTATTTTAACAATACTGCAGGAGTATCACAATATTTATATAGACATATATGATGCAAGATGTTATGAGTGTACATACCCTTGAAGACTGACAAGTAATATTGAGTCTCCAATATAGACAATCTCTGTCACACTGGGGACACATGATAATACGACCACCAATCTCAGGATCACACACTTCTTGACTTTAGGACAGAAACAGGGCAAAAATAAAAAATCCAATTGTTATAATGTAGCACAGCACTTTATACATGTTTAGGTTGCTAAAATACGAAGTATTATTTAAACTACATCCAACTACAAACTATAATAAAAAAGCAATAGTTAAGGTAGTGCACTACATAACTAATAATGATATTACTGGTAATGAATAACTGTCTGCTGTAAAACTCTAAGACATCAATAAATAGCCCACATTTTATGCTCTGAATTAGAAACATACATGGCCTATTGCTGGATTAATGTAAATGGGGATGATTTTTATCCTGTCTCAAAACAGACATCAAGAAAAATTGCAACACTTATCCAATGCCATGGTCAGTGACCTAGAATCATAGAAGTATTATGACGAAAGAGGAGACCACTTGCTCCTTGAGTGCAATCCACCACATTTTCCCCATACCTAAAAACTTATTTTACCTTTTGAAGCTCCAATCGACTTTGTATCCTCTACTCTTAAGTTCCAGATCATTACCACACTCTTGTGTTAAAAGTTTGGAAAGGGGCAACTTCTGCACAGAACTAAGTGGTATGCAGGAACTGTTGGGTGTGTGGTAGAGAATGCATGGTTTTGAGTTATTCCCGAAGAAGATAATAAGTGGGTCCACAACTCAGAATTTTTTTCATGAGAGAGCATGAATATTTTAAAAGTTCAAAAGTTTAACTGAATAGAACAGCTTAGAGATGTCCCTTTAAAAGCTGCTGGTTTAGGCCTCAAATCCACCCAGGACAAAGCAGTCTACCTGGCTGACGACCCATCCACCCGTTGCCAGCACACAATGCTGCAACATGTACCGTCTACAAAATGCACAGCAATTACTCACACAGGCTACTCTGTCAGTACCTCCTAAACCTATGAACTCTACCATGAAGGAGAACAAGGGCAGCAGGTGCAAGAGAACACCACCATCTGCAGGTTCCCCTCCACATTACACATCAATCCCGACTTGGAAATATATTGCTGGTCCTTCATTGTCGCTGGGTCTAAGTGCTGGAACTCCTTACCCAGATCGCAAAGATGAATAAAAATAAAACTTTGACTAAGGCGTTGGCTCTAGCCAGTTGATGAAAATTGATAGGAAGATTTGGAAGCAGTATGTCAAAGACAGCATTCTCGGCATTATTCCCTGTAGGAGAACAGCACAGATGAATGCGTGGCTCAGGAAATGGTGCAGGAGGAAGGGTTTCAGATTCCTAGTGGACTAGCAAGTATTTCAAGTGGATAAATGAAAAAAAAAGCACTAACCTAACCTCACCAAATTAAATGGCTTTCAATATGTAGTTCTGTATCACTTAACAAGCTAATTTTCTTTATTTTGATATCTGACAATGATACAAAAGAGAGAGGGGAATACACAGCTGATCCACAGCTGAGAGATCACTGTCAACTAAACTCTTAAACAAAGCAGCTGTAACAATATTTGCCAGTGGGAAGTACATGCTGTAGGCTTGAAGCAGTTTGACTGCCATCAATTCACTGCATCATAATGGTCCACAAATAAAACTTGAATTATTGTTTCTACTTTTTGCTTACCTGAGTGGGAGAGGTTTGTCTTTTTCACTCTCTTTCAAATTTGGCCATTTTTGATTATTAAAAATGCTTTGCTCGAATACATCAACTATATATTACAACTAGGTCGGTCGTGACAATAATACCTGCACATTCAAAGCTGCTCTAAAGCCTGCCATGTAACCACTGTTCCAGGCTTTTGCTCACCAACTTAATCAGTCCAAAACCCTGAATAAAATTTCCTATTATGTATCCATAATCAAATATGATTGGCCAGTTCTTTGTTCATGATATCTCCATTTTAAAATTCAAATTGTTAAAGAAAAATGTAATATTGGCAATACTTAAAATATATTGCCTTTACTTAATTTTTATTGGTTGTGGAAAAAAAGAACAAAACAAATTTTCTGGCCTGGAGTTTGCTGTGTTGGAGCCACAATGCAAACTCACCAATCAGATATCCAATTGTTCCATAGACACCAGGTTCAGATCACAAATCAGGAGCATCTTGAGACCAATCAGCAAAGCCTAGAGTGACACCTGGCCCACAAGTCCCATAATCAGGTCACATGGATGGGCTACAGTAAGCCCTGCCCAAAGAACTGACAGATAGCAAAGCTATCCTCACCACCCTGCTACCAGTCAGAAGCATTTAAAAACTATTGACAATGAAATAAAAAAACAAAAAATATTTTTAAACCATTATTGTCACCTAAAAGCAGTTACATGATTATCAAAATTACAACAAACACAAAATGTTAAAAAAATGTAAATTCCTTTCTTCTTCCATTCCTTCCTCTCAGCTGTAAAATCTCTCCTGAACTGAATGGGTTTCTGGATCCTGCACCCTTCAAACCTAGCTCAGGACCTGATAGCAAAAAAAGTTTGTGCTCTGCCACTGGACTCCATGTATGGAGGAGTGTACTGATGGTTTCCAGCCGGTGAACCTGTCAGCCTGTTTGAGGCTGGGACTTCTGCTTTAGAAAGTCCTGACATGCTCACACTGCCAGGGGTAAACTCTGTCAGTTCACCACAGAACTGCTGGCATTTTCCAACAACATTTAGCCTTCTACAATGGTGTTCAGGAGGGCTTCTTCAGTTTTTATTGTTTAAAACTGAAAAATTTAAACCCAATTATTTAAGACACAACTGTAAAACAAAATAATACATAAAATGTTTTACCATTTTGTCAGGAAATAGCTTCCTGAGCCACTTGAGTGAATCATTCAGTGGGATAAAGGGAAACTAAAATCTGTAGATATTTTCATAAATGCTCCTAAAAGTTCCAGCATATTTTCACAAACATTCCATAGATATAGAACTGCCATCAGAAAACTGTACAACATCAATTAACAGCAACTGTCAGTATATAGCACACCTCAAAGTTTCACCAAATTAGTTTGGCACACTGAAATTCAAACATTTTGGCAATTTCCATCTTATTTATTCAGACAAACTTCTTCACTTGCCTCCAAGTACTGTCATCCATTGTTAGTATTCCAAAAATAAAGCACAGGAGACCAGCAAACCCAGCAATGGCCAGCATGCCTGTATAGAAACCAAGCCAAGCAAAATATATTCCAATCTTCTCTCCATAATACTTCCTGCAATAAAGAATTAAAAAAGGAATTGGCAAGGAGTACAATCTTCCAGTTAACTAAAGCAATTTCAAGTGTACAATGAAAGAGCAGAACTAGCATAGAAAGAACAGAAATTGCAAGTTTCTGATCGCAGTATGGAGAAGTGCTATGGTAGAAAGTTGAGGCTGAAGATTTGCACTCAGTTTCCCGTTCATTAAAATTAACGTCCAGTAGACTAAACACGAGGTGCAGTTAATGAGGTGCATTACATTATTCATTTAATGGGACGTAGACATTGCCGGCAAGGCCAACATTTATTCCAGATCGCCAGTTGCCCTCAAGAAGGTGGTGCTTTGAAGTGTTTCGGTCTTTCTGGTGAATATACAACCACATTGTTGGGTTAAATCACTATGGTTATTCATTTAGTTTTTTTATTTGAAAGGTCAGAAATATTTTATGATATTAATTTCTGATGTTTGAATATTCTCTCGAACAATCTGGATTTAGATTATATTTTGTGGAATAGAGCTTCCATATACTTACCACTGTTACAAATGACGATGCCCTATCAACTGTTGATACTGAGCATCACTGCATTTTTACTTTATGTTTCATTCATTTCCATAACTTTTAAAGCAGCAGCACACACAACCTAAAATCTTGGATTAGGATCTACCAGAGCAGGTAGTCATTCACATCCAAAGCACACATTACTACTGAACAAGAGGCAAAATAAGTGTTTTGCTTATGACAGACAAATTATAATTTTTTAAATTCATTTTTGGGATCTGGCATTGCCGGCAAGATCAGCATTTATTGCCCATTCCAAACAGGTGATGATTAGCTGCCTCCCTCCCACTTCAACATCAAAGGTAAATGTGTAACAAACAACTGGTTAAAATGTACAGGTTGAAATAAGGAAAAAAATGCATTTATCAGCAGCAGTGAAAACAAGGGTGCGACTTTTCATCTTATGAAAGAGTCACTTTTAAGTTGCGTTTTCAAGTCCTGTTCTGTACAAGTCACGCACACATGCACAATGACATTGATTAATATATCAGTATAATCAACGGTAGCATAGTGGTTAGCATAACGCTATAAACGCAAATTCATTGGGGGCTTTTAAGAACGGCTTGGATAGGCACATGAATGAGAGGAAAATGGAGGAATATGGGCATTCTGTAGGCATATGTCGGCACAACAGTGTGGGCCGTAGGGCCTGTTATGTGCTGTACTGTTCTATGTACTATGTTCTACAGCATCAGTGATCGGGGTTTAATTCCCGCCGCTGTCTGTAAGGAATTTGTACCTTCTCCCCCTGACTGTGGGGTTTCCTCCCACATTCCAAAGACATATGGGTTAGTAGGTTAACTTGGGTGTAATTGGGTAGTGCAGGCTCGTTGGGCTGGAAGGGCCTGTTACAGTGCTGTATAAGTAATGTTTTAGACAAGAGATGATGCCTTATATTCCCCCTTTCCTCTCATATAGATACAGAAAGAGAGAAGTACTTAATTTATTTCCAATCAATTTCCTTTTCAGCTGAGCTCGGAGTATTTTTCTGCATTAACTCAGTAAATGTAAAAGGATTTTATGGCAAAAATTTGCCTCCATGCTGTAACATGTGTAAAAGCATAATACCATAAGCTCATTAATATCAACATGAGATTCACTCCCTGAAGGTCTTACACCAAACTGCACACAATATAAATTTATTCATTCATAAGTAAATCTGCTGGAACCAATTGGCTAAATAGCATTGGAAATCTAATTGAAAAAGCAGATAAAAATTATAAATGGTAATACATTTAAACAAGGTGCTGTTCTATATCTCCTCTGCACAGCTTAACTATAATGTATAGATGTGGAAGCAAAGATATTCGTAAAGTGAAAATTTACAGATATAAATGGATTGTTCTGATATTCTTAGTATTAAGCTTAAGCTGATTAATTCAAACATTTGCATAATTAATTTATGGAACGTCGGCACTACCAGCAAGTGCAGCATTTATTGCCTATTCCTATTTTCCTTTGAAAAAGCGATGGTTAGCCATCTTTTTGAATTGCTGCAGGTTGATAAGTGCATGTATTGGCAGAGTGTGATTAAGAGTTGGTTCTATGACTCTAGCTCAGTGACAATGAGGAAGAATATTATCACAAGATCACAAGACAAGGGAGCAGAAGCAGGCCATTTGGCCCATCGAGTCTGCTCCAAGGAAAAAGGGAAAAAAGAAATGAGAAATGGGGAATGGGGGGGGGGGGGGGGGGGGGGAACCTATTCTAATCCCAATTTCTGGCCTTATCCCCGTATCCCTTGATACCCTGACTATTTAGATATCTATCTATCTCCTCCTTGAATGCCCCCACTGATCTGGCCTCCACTACTGTACGTGGCAAGGAGTTCCACAAATTCACCACCCTCTGGCTAAAGAAATTTCTCCTCATCTCTGTTTTGAAACTGTACCCTCTAATTCTAAGATTGTGCCCTCTGGTCCTGGACTCACCCACTAAGGGAAACAGCCTAGCCACATCTACTCTGTCCTTTCCTATCAACATTTTAAATGTCGCTATGAGGTCCCCTCTCATTCTTCTGTACTCCAGTGAGTACAGTCCAAGAGCCGACAAACGCTCATCATACGTAAGCCCTTTCATTCCTGGAATCATCCTCATAAATCTCCTCTGAACCCTCTCCAACGTCAGCACATCCTTCCTAAGATGTGGGGCCCAAAACTGTGCACAGTATTCCAAATGACGCCTCACTAGTGCCCCGTAGAGCCTCATCAACACTTCCTTACTTTACACTATACCTCTCAAAATGAATGCCAACATAGCATTCGCTTTCTTTACCACCGATCCGACCTGGTGGTTAACCTTTAAGGTATCCTGCACGAATACCCCCAAGTCCCTTTGTACTTCCGTACTTTGAATTTTATCCCCTTCTAGATAATAATCTGCCCGCTTATTTCTGTTTCCAAAGTGTACAACTGCACATTTCTCAACATTGAATCTCATCTGCCATTTCCTTGCCCATTCTCTTAAACTGTCTAGGTCTCTCTGCAACCTTCCTATCTCCTCAATACTCCCTACTTCTCCACCTATCTTGGTGTCATCCGCAAACTTAGCCACAAAACCATTTACTCCATCATCCAAATCGTTAATGTACAAGGTAAAAAGGAGCGGTCCCATCACCGACCCCTGCGGCACACCACTAGTAACCGGTAGCCAACCAGAACTAGATCCTTTTATTTCCACCCTTTGCTTCCTGCCAACCAGCCAATGCTCCACCCATTCTGTTATCCTACCCATAATTCCATGACCTCTCATCTTATTAATCAGTCTCTTATGAGGAACCTTATCGAAGGCCTTTTGAAAGTCTAAATACACAACATCTACCGCCTCTCCCTTATCCACCCTACCTGTGATTTCTTCAAAAAACTCCAATAGGTTGGTCAGGCAGGATCTTCCCTTCGCAAAACCGTGTTGGCTAGGACCTATCTTGCCTTGCGCCTCTAGGTATTCCGTAACCCCATTCTTGAGGATAGATTCCAATAACTTTCCCACCACTGACGTCAGATTAATAGGTCTGTAATTTCCTTTATGCTGCCTCCCTCCTTTCTTATACAGCGGAACTACATTTGCGACCCTCCAGTCCTCCGGAACCATGCCGAAATCTATCGATTCCTGGAAAATTATCACCAATGCCTCCGCTATCTCTAAAGCCACCACCTTCAGAACCCAGGGATGCACCTCATCCGATCCCGGAGACTTATCAGTCTTTAGCCCATTTAGTTTCCCTAGCACCTTCTCCCTAGTAATCTTAACTGAACTCGGTTCCATTTTGTGAGACTCCTGACTAACTGGCACATTGCTGATGTCCTCCACGGTGAAGACCGATGCAAAATATTCATTCAATTCCTCTGCCATCTCTCTATCGTCCATTATAATATCTCCTGCACTGTTATCAATTGGTCCTCTCTCAACCCGTGTCTCTCTTTTACTCCTTATATATTTAAAAAAACTCTTAGTATCCTTTCGAATGTTATCCGCCAACTTCCTTTCATAATTCATCTTTTCTTTCCTAATGATCTTCTTAGTTTCTCTCTGCAGGTTTTTAAAAGCTTCCCAGTCTTCTGTTTTCCCACTAATTTTTGCTTCTTTGTACGCCGCCCCTTTTGCTTTTATTTTAGCCTTCACCTCTCTCGTTATCCACATTTGTGCCTTTTTTCCATTCAAAACCTTTTTTCTTGGAAAGCAACACAAAAAGTGCTGGAGTAACTCAATGGGTCAGGCTGCATCTATGGAGGGAAATGCACAGTTGACGTTTCAAGTTGAGACCGTTCATCTGTCCATTTCCCTCTATAGATGCTGCTCGATCTGCTGAGTCCCTCCAGCTCTTTTTATGTTGCTCCAGATTTCCAGCATCTGCAGTCTCTATTATATGCCCAAAATCAGGATAGTGTGCATCTTGGGAGAACCAGTACTTTTATGTGCCCAGTATCCTTCATTCCCTAAGTGGTAGAATGCACACTCAGAAGCCGAAAATGTGACTTGAATAAAAGCAAGTAGTTATCTCGAATGCACTATGAGGGATAAATTTGGAGGCAGACGCATTGTAGCATTCAAAATGGAACCAGCTAAATGTCTAATAGGAAAGAATTTGCAGGGAAATAGGGAGTGGGTAGGGGAGTGGAACCAGCTGGATGTCCCTTTTCTTTGTTCAAACTCTGTTCTTTCTTGTAAAAATTGTGTTTAATTTATGTTTTTCTTGTGAATGCTGCTTATCTGATGCAATGTGCCTGTGTTGCTGCTGCAGGTAGGTTTTTCATTGCACCTGCATACACATATACTTGTGCATATTACAATAAACTCGACTTTGACTTTATACAGGCCAATTTTGACTCAACAGGGAAAGTGACCTTATTCCCTCCTGTAAATATTGTGATCTTGTGAAATGAGCCATGATGAAAGAAGTGGACATTTAAGGTCAAGCTGGTTGTTTTATCTTAGACGCTACTGAGTGTCTTAATTGTTTTTAGAGCTGCAGTCATCCAGAGAAGTGGTGGGCATTTCAGAACACTCCTGACTTTTGCCTTTCACTGGAAAATGTTGGGGAAATCAGGAGCTGAGTTACATGCTGCAGAGTATCAGTTTCAAATCAGTTTCATGCTCAGGATATTGATGTGGGGGGAGTTTTACAATGGTAATGCCATTGCATGGCAAGGGAATGTGGTTAGAAATGCTTTTGTTGAAGCTGATTGTTGCTTGGCACCTTAAGAGCACAAATATTGCTAATTACCTATCTGTGCAAGCCTGTATACTATAGAGTTGTTGTATGCACATCATCTCAGCCCCAAACCTTAGAATGACTTGAGCTCCATGTAGGCAGATATTGCAACACTCTCTGAGGAGTTATTAATGGAACTGAATCTTGTGCAATCATCAGCAAACTACTTCAATAAATAAAGTAATTGAAGTTGGCTGGGCTTAGTAAACTACCCTGAAGAACTCGAAAACAATGCGTAGAGCTGAAATGATTGGCCTCAAAAAGCAACATCTAACTTCCTCTATGCTAAGCATGATACCAGCCATTTTATTGGAATTGGTTTATTATTGTCACATGTACTGAGGTATAGTGAAAAACATGTGTTGCATACTGTTCATACAGATCAATTCGTTACACAGTGCATTGAGGTAGCACAAGGTCAAACATTAATAGAAGGCAGAATAAAGTGTAACAGTTACAGAGAAAGTGCAGTGCAGGTAGACAATAAGGTGCAAGGGCCATGACAAGGTAGATTGTGAGGTCAAGAGTCCATCTTATCATATTGGGGAACTGTTCAATAGTTTTATAACAGCAGAATAGAAGCCGTCCTTGAGCCTGGTGGTACGTGCTTTCAGGCTTTTGTATAATCTACCCGATGGGAAAGGGGAGAAGAGAGAATGTGTGGGATGGGTGGGGTCTTTGATTATGCCGGCTGCTTTACCGAGGCAGCGAGAAGTAAAGACAGAGTTCATGAAGAGGAGGCTGGTCTCCATGATGTGCTGAGCTGTGTCTACAACTTTCTACAATTTCTTGCAATATGGCAGAGCAGTTGCCATACCAAGCCATGATGCATCCAGATAGGATGCTTTCTTTGATGCATTAATAAAAATTGGTGAGCTTTCTTGGTCATGGCGTCTATGTGGTGGGACCAGGACAGGCTGTTGGTGATGTTCACTCCTTAGAACTTGAGTCTCTCAACCCTCTCGACCTCAGCTCCGTGGATGCAGACAGTGCTACCCCCTTCCTAAAGTCAATGACCAACTCTTTTGTTTTGCTGACATTGAGGGAAAGGTTGTTGTCATGACACCATATCACTAGGCTCTCTATCTCCTTCCTGTACTCTGACTCATCATTAATGAGTGTTCATCATTAATGAACACACTCAATTGTGTTCATTTCTGGTCGTCTCATTATAGGAAGGATGTGGAAGCTTTAGAGAGGGTGCAGAGGAGATTTACCAGGATGTTGCCCGGATTGGAGAGCAAGTCTTATGAGGATAGGTTGAGCGAGCTAGGGCTTTTCTCTTTGGAGAGAAGGAGAATGAGAGGTGACTTGATAGAGGTGTACAAGATGATAAGAGGCATAGATTGAGTGGACTGTCAGAGACTTTTTCCCCAGTGCGACAATGGCTAACACGAGGGAACATAATTTTAAGATGATTGGAGGAAGGTATAAGGGGGGTGTCAGGGGTAAGTTTTTTTTACACAGAGGGTGGTGGGTGCGTGGAACACACTGCCTGCAGAGATTGTGGGGGCAGATACATTAGGGACATTTAAGAGACTCTTAGATAGACACATGAATGATAAAAAAATAGGGGGCTATGTGGGAGGGAAGGGTTAGATAGATCTTACAGTAGGATAAAATGTCGGCACAACACTGTGGGTTGTATGGCCTTTACTGTGCTGTATAATGTTCGATGTTCTATTACTTGAGATACAGCCCACTATGATGGTATCATCTACCAACTTGTAGATGGAGTTAGAGCAGAATCTGGCCAGGCATTCATGAGTGTGTAGGGAGTAGAGTAGAAGGCTGAGGATGCAGCCTTGTGGGCACCAGTGTGAGAGGTGTTGCTGCCTATCCTCACTGATTGCGGTCTGATTGAGCTCCTTCACCTCCCTCCTGCTCCCTACTTCCCACCGACTTCAATTTTACCAAAGCTCTTTAATGCCAGATTAAGCCAAATGTTATCCAGATGTCAAGCACAATCAAACACTTCAAATCTGGAATTCAGCTCTCTTGACCTTGTTCAGATCAAAACTGTAATAAGGTCAGAAACCATATGTGTATCTTGTGGAACTCAAACTCAACATTAATAAACAGATGATCTATTGCTCATCTCTTGATGCACTGTTGAATGCCCTTCCAATACTTTGTACAGAGCTTAACAACAAACATAATGGTTTCCTCACCCTTATGGCATTGGTACTGAAAGATTGCCTAATTTTTAGATTTTATTATATTCATATTATAAATTATTTTTACAGTAGGTATACTCCTGGATCAGAATAATTTTATTATTATTTATCAAAATATTTTTTTACAAACAAAAACAAGATTGAATGAGATCATGAGCAAGAATTAACCTGTATTTATCAAAAGTATTAAGTCGAGCAATTCTGGGAAGGCTGAGGTCCTGCTGAATTTGGAAATTCAGGGCAAACCTGCAGTTCAAAGTAACAGCAATCAGAAAATATTGTGGGCTAATAGTTGTGGGTTGGGGGGGAAGGCATGTTGAAGTAGCAATCAGAAGGGAGGGAAGGATTGTTGACTGAAGGGGAGGGGAAGTGCATCATGGGGCAAACATGGACCGAAGGCTTGGGATCATCAAGTTTGGATAGGACTTGGGGGTAAGGTTGGCCAACAGCAGCACAAGGAGAGGACATGATTAGTTGAAGGTTCACTGCATTGGGTGCATTGTTGGGGAGATGGGGAAGCATCCTGTTCCTCCTGTCACACAATCAGTGTTGGTGGAGTACATTAACTACTAGATCCATCTGCTCCTTTCTCTTTTCAGTTGCTGGGATCCTGAGGAGTGGAAAAACCTGGCTGGTCAGAGTTAAGATTAAGATATATTTATCAGTCACATATATTTATCGAAACACACAGTGAAATGCATCTTTGCATAGTGTTATGGGGGTAGCCCGCAAATGTCGCCACGCTTCCAGCGCCAATATAGCACGCCCACAGCACCTAACCCGTATGTCCTTGGTATGTGGAAGGAAACCGGAGCACCTGGAGGAAACCCACGCAGACACAGGGACAACATACAAATCCTTTATAGACAGTGGCCGGAATTGAACATGGGTTGCTGGTGCTGCAATAGTGTCATACTAACCTCTATACCACTGTGCCTGGGAGGTCAACTCCCAGCTGCATAGCTTT
The DNA here is from genome assembly GCF_009764475.1 of Pristis pectinata. Classification (NCBI taxonomy): domain Eukaryota; kingdom Metazoa; phylum Chordata; class Chondrichthyes; order Rhinopristiformes; family Pristidae; genus Pristis; species Pristis pectinata. The sequence continues at coordinate 37,431,895 of NC_067419.1, read as the reverse complement.
AAATGTTATTTTTAAAAAATTTTCTGTCAATTTAAAGTTGCTCAGGAATAGCCACCTTTGCTGTAAAAATAGTATCTGGCATTTTAAATGGGGATTGAAGTTGAACTTTTTCTTTTAAATCTTTGATAGTCTCCTGCTCTTTGTTGGTTGCTTGAAATGATCCCAAATGAAACAGGACAAACAGGTTATTTTCTACTACAAAGGTGGGGTTTAACATGTTAGTACAATAACTCTCAATGATCTGGCAGAAGATTAGGCTGCTCTGAGTTCCACTGAATTCATTTGCTGCCTGAGTCATGGGAAGAGCACTGTGCTGAGCAGAGGCCATGGCACCTACATGCTGAAAGCAGGGAAAATTACAATAATGAACTCAGTGAAGGAGCTCCTGGTGACTTCCAGAGGTGAGTTCCAAGGAGCATGGAGATGAACTGGGTAAGTCTGTCAGCTGAAAGGCACTAGCTGCATAAAGACAGTGGGTATAAACAATTAAAAATTATACAAATCACAATTTTCCTATATCCTTAAATATTAATATTTGTGGGAATTAACTGTACTGAATTTCTGTTGAATCCTGACAGCTTTTTGTGAAATTAAAATGATTAGTTATTCCTTCAAAGGCATAATTATTCAATTCTTGATCACGGTCAAAATATTCCCCAGCTCAACACAAATCTTTCACTTTATGTCCTTGCAATTCTTAAAACATGCCTTCCCACTTATGAGTGAACTCTGGTGCAAATCAGATGATAGTCCTAACTTTTCTCCCCCCTCATTCTTACCATGTTAAATCTCAATGGTCATCTAACAAAGTAAGACTGAAGGAGAAAAAAAGTTAAGAATATCATCTGATTTTCGCTAGAATTCATTTATAAGTGGAAAGGCATCATGTTTTAAGACAGCATTTCATTTTTCTCTCCAGCCTCAACTTCCCCTGAGATCTTCACTGAACTTAACAAATAATAATGGGAACCCCATCAAATCAAAAGATGTGGTTGCATTATTGGAAGAAGAAGCCAGTCTTGAAAATGCATTAGTACCCCCACTTATTGCACTGAAATCATACACAGCAGATGGATGATTCACAAGAGACTGCAGATGCTGGAATATGGAGCAAAGAACAAACTGGTAGAAGAATTCAGCAGGTTGAGCATCATTTGTGGGGCGGAAAGGAATTATTAATATTTTGGGTTGAGTTTCTGCATCAGGATTGAGAGTAGAGAGAGAAGATAGCCAGTGTAAAGGGGACGGGGATGGGTTAGACAGGGGGCAGTAGGTGAAAGGTGGACTGAGGAGGGGTGAAGGATGACAAGCAGATGGGGCAAGGTGGAGGGAGGGGAAGGGGTGGAGTTGGAAGACAGAGGCAGGTGGATGATTGGTGAAAGCAGGCAAGTAAAACAAAAAGGCAGGTGGTGGTAGGTGGGGGAAGTGGAGGAGAGGGGGAAGGTGGAGACAGCTGCTGGAGAGTGTTGAGTGGGAACCCAAAGGCTACAAAGTGCTGGAATCTGATAAATAAGGAAGGTGATAATGGGAATCATTAAGGGAGAGATGAAGGGCCAATGGAATCAGGTGGGGAATGGGACCTGGAGGGTGAAATGTGTGGGTGGATGGAACCAGGAGGGGGAGGGGATGAAAATGGGTGATGGGGGTCTGGAAGTGGTGCGAGGACCAGAGGTAGATCAGAAGGGGACAGAGAGAGGGAGACAGAGAGAAGGAGACAGAGACAGACAGACAGAGACAGAGAGACAGAAGGTAAGGTTTACCTGAAATTGGAAAAATCGATGTTCGTACCATTGGGATATAGACTATGCAAGTGAAATATGAGATGTTGTTCTTCCAGCTTGCACTGGGCCTCACCCTGGCAGTGGAAAAGGCCGAGGATGAACAGGTCAGTGTGGAAACGGGAAGGGAAATTAAAATGGCATACAACCAGGAGCTCAGGATGGCCATTGCGGACAGGTGATTTGCAAATTGGTCGCCTAGTCTGAACTTGGTCTCCCCAGTGTAGAGGAGGCCACATCAGGAGCACCAAATGCAGTAGATGAAGTTGGAGGAGGTGCACCTGAATCTTCCTCCTAGTGAGTCCCTTGGGAATGAAGATGACTTGCCTCCACTCTAGTTTTGTGGGTTCTGAGGTGACTAATAAGGTTAATGTTGGAAGGGCACACTCTTGCACAGATGGGGCAGGAGGTGACTCATGGGACAGGTGGGTGCAGAGTTTGTGTGGTGCTCTGCTTCTTCTGCTACTTACTCAGTGTTGACACAAAGGAATGCAGATGCTGGGATCTTGAGCAACAAACGATTTGCTGGAGGAACTCAACGGGTCATGCAGCACCCGTGGGAGGCAAGGAATTGTCAATGTTTTGGGACAAAACCCTGCCTCAGGACTGAGGCGGGGTTTTGACCCAAAATGTTAACAACTCATGTCCTCCCAGAGGTGCTGCATGACTCACTGAATCCCTCCAGCAGACTGCTTGTCGCTCCTTATTCAGTGTTTCTGCGTGCTCTCATGTATGGCAACAAGGTTTTCAATACCATCCTGAATGCTCATTCTCCATTTTGAGCACTCATGGGCAAAGGTTTGTAGGAATGCAAGGGGGCTGCAGAGAGTAGTGGACACAGTCCGATCCATTATGGGCACAGTCCTCCCCACCATTAACAGTACCTACAGGAGGCACTGCCTCAAGAAGGTGGCATCCATCATCAAGGATCCCCACCATCCGGGCCGTGCCCTCTTCTCACTGCTACCGTCAGACAGGAGGTACAGAAGCCTGAAATCCCACACCACCAGGTTCAGGAACAGATACTTTCCTACAACCATCAATTTCTTGAACCGACCTGCACAACCCTAACCCTACCTCAGCTATGGAACACTATGGACCACCTCTTGCACCAACATCGACTTGCCACTGATTGTATTTTGTACTCATGTCTTGTTTTGCATAGTCTTTACTTTTTCTCTTCACTGCCTTGATAGTTTATGTACAATTTATATTCTGCGAGTTGTCTGTATCTATGTGCCTGTCATGCTGCTTAAGTAAGTTTTGCATTGCACCTGTACCTCACTGCACTTGACAATAAACTTGACTTGAATCAGTGGTGATGTTGCACCACTTCAGGAAAGTTCTGAGCACATCCTTGAATATTTTTCTCTGTCCAGCTGGCAATCTCCACCCACAACAAAGTTTAGAATAGAGGGTCTCCTTCAGGATACACGTTGTTAAAAAAAACTAATATTTGAGCTGACTGACAAGCACTGTATCTTTTCATTGTTGGGTCTCAGTGTTATCCAAAGACACTCTGGACAGCCTTGAAATGGTTGCTGGTGGGTACGGATGTAATACTCTTAAGTGTAGTGCTTTAAGTTACAGATGAAGGAATGAGTACCTGATAAGATCCAAAGGCTGCAGTTTGTAAAAGTTCTTGGGATGAGCCCATTCCTGGTAAAGAAGGTATCTTTCATTGGGGCACGCAGGGTCCGATGATTTCTGGTTGAATTTACACTGGAAGAAGTAAGTATGTACCAATCTTTATTCACAAACTTGAATATAAGGTTTAGTTGTGTTTGTTGACACGCTCTTCTGAAATATCTTTTAGTATATAACAACAGGACTAAAACAGAATATACTGCTAAATTGTTTACTTATACTTTAGAATAGATTTTAATTGACAGGGAATTGGGCAGGCTCTGTCTTGGGCTGGTAAACTTTATAGTCTGACTTTCCTTTTTAGAAAGAAAAAAATTGTTCCTACTGCTTCACACTCCAATACAAGATACCGTCCAATTATACATACAATGCTTTACAAACAGTGTATATAAACAACTTTCTATGTCAATATAATCAGACAAGTTCTGTCCAATGTACAAATATCTAAGAATATGAAGTTCTTTTCTATGTATTCATTCAAATAATAATCAGCTGACAAGTGTTGAGAAACAATTAACCATCTAAAATTACTTACATCATGGAGTGTATAAGCTGCCTTGTATGTATTTGAGCCCAGAAGTTTAGCGATACCAAACTTGTTGGGTTTTCCTTTTTTATATTCACAACGATTCAAAATATAATTGACCTGCAAAATAAGGTGAAAATTGATTACTTGATACTTAGTTTGAGAACGGTCAAATTGTTCATTTAAAACCAAAACCAGAAACGCTGATAATCCCCTTTTGTTCACAATTAAAATGAGTTATTCGCCGAAAGGATAAAATATCTTCACTGAACGTGGAATTCTGTCATGCATGTGCAGATATTAGCACGTATTTGTTAATACAAACAGAGCCTGAGGGATGGTGGTCAATGACTTACTATTCTGCTTCGAGTTGCTGGTGTGAAGAAGGCATCGCGATCTTCAGTGTGGAAACTTTTAATACGGTCCATCTCAAATGGTGCAGTGAAAAATTCATCCTCTGGTGGAATTTTGTCTTCAGACACTGAAAAAAGCTTAGTGATGCAATTAAATGTGGAGGTCTTCTGTTTTAAATCATTGCTTTGTAGAGGTAGTTTTATGTGAAGGACTTCAGCATAACGACAGAGAACTTCCCAGGGTGCATGGAGCTTCAGGAAAATTGTCTTGAAATCTAAAACCTAAGATGGCAGACAGAACAACATGAAATACTGAGCAAAACATACACTTATTTCACAGTTCAGTTAACTAATTTGAAAGCACAAATAAATGAAGTATAATGAAATAGATATCAATCCAGGATATATAGACAAACATATATAGAGTCAAATAGAAATTATGACATATAAACAGGCCCTTTGATTCACCTTGAAAGTGGCCATCACAGGTAGATAGGGTCTAAGAGAGCTTTGGCACATTGGCCTTCATAATCAGAGCATTGAGTACAGGAGTCGGGAGTTATTATTGAAGTTGTATAAGATGTTGGTTGAGGCCAAATTTAGAGTATGTGTGCAGTTCTGGTCACCTACCTACAGGAAGATATCAATAAGCTTGAAAGAGTGCAGAGAAAATTTATATGGATGTTGCCGGGATTGAGGGCGTGAGTTACAGGGATAGATTGAATAGGTTGGGACTTTATTCCCTGGAGTGCATGAGAATGAGGGGAGATCTTATAGAGGTATCGAAAATTATGAGGGGTATAGATAGCGTGATGCATGCAGGCTTTTTCCTCTCAGGTTGGGTGACACTAGAACTAGAGGTCATAGGTTTAGGGTGAAGCTGAAATATTTAAGGGGAATCTGAGGGAGAAACTACTTCACTCAGAGGGTGTTGCAAGGTGGAATGAGCTGCCAGCGGAAGTGGCGGACGTAGGTTCAATTGTAATACTTAGAGAAGTTTGGATAGGTACATGAATGAGAGAGGTATGGAGGGCTATTGTCCGTATGCAGGTAGATGGCATGGACTAGATGGGCGAAGGGCCTTGTTTCTGAAGCTGTTGTGCTCTATGACTCTATCAAAACCAACCATCAAATACCCATTTATAAACTAATCCCACACTAACCTATTTTATTCTTCCCACATTCCCATCAATTCCCATCAGATTCTACCACTAATCTGTACAGTAGGGGCAATTTACAGCTGCCAATTAACCTACCAATCTGCCCATTCTTGGGATGTGGGAGGAAACTGGAGCACCCAGAAGAAACACATGTAGTCACAGGGAGAACATGCAAACTGTACACAGATAGCACTGGAGGCCAGGATTGGACCTGGGTTGTTGGATGTGAAGCAGCAGCTCTCCTAGCTGTGCCACTGTGCCGCCTGATACATTTCCACTCTTAACCTCAAACGAGTTTGAAATCTATTGAAAACATTCTTAATACTGAAAAATAGGAGATAACTTGGCTTCCAAAATATTCACCTGTATTTACCTATAACTAAGGGTGAACCACGCAAGTGAAAATAGAAATGTGAAGGTTTTAGATCTGGAAGTTATGATCTGGTCAACTACCTAAAGGGATGATAGAAGATTTTATGGAAGCTTTCAAACTGGAAATGTGTAAGTAATTGAGTTAAAAAATGAACAGTTGTAGGAAAGAAGTCAGGAAATGGGGTTAAGTATTTCTGCTGTTACACATAGCTGGCATAAATTTGATGGGCTAATTCACCTCCTCTGTTCTGCAACAAGCTCCCAAGGTACTGTTCACAATGAGTCAAAGGACATCCACTTTTACAAGGCAGTTGTTTTTAACAAAGTGTGTGTGTGTGTGTGTCTAAAATTGTATAGGAAATAGACGTGTGAATGAAAGGTATTTAATAAATGATACACCAGAGTGTATAATTGGATAATGGATACATTACTGTCTCATATACAGTATATTGGCAGTAATAACATTTTATTCCATTTTATGTTCCACTCCTTACCTTTTATTCCAGTTTGCTAGTTTCCACCGATATTGCTGCTGGCCCTACCTATTACCTAACTTGATGTCTGTGCAGCAATTATGCTTCTTTGTTCATGCCTATGTTAATTTGTTCCACCTGAAACTCCTGCAATTCCCATGCACATCTTATTCTGTTTATCTTTACTGTTGCCTTTTACATTCTCTCATTGCTAATGCTAATATCTTACTAACTTTTACTTGCCCCCCTCCCCACACTCTACCCCTCCCTTCCCTTGTCTTCTGTTCACCTACATCACCATTTGGACTTTTTTTGTGAAATTCTCCCCACCTTCCAAAATCATTGTTTCTCTTTAAGCAAGTTAACCTCAAAAACACAAGCAATTCCGTGCTGTTCTATGCTACCCCTTGATCTTGCGCTACACTTTCCCTTCATGCTCTCTTCAAATCTTTTTTTCCATTTTGGCTCATGTTAACATTAACTTCATTGAAAGAAACTTGCTCCAAAGCCCTATGCACTTCCCACCAGTGGGAAAACAAGCTGTTACAATTTAAATCCCTGCATGTCAGCAGATACATTATAAAAATGAGCACCTTAAACTTAAAAAATCATGTTTGAAGCATAGGATAATCACGTTTGTAACACAGAAAGCCAGCATTTGGCCCACCTTCTTCATGCCAGCCAGAAAAAGGAGTTATTTATGTCATTCCCATTTTACAATTCTCAGTCTGTAGCTTTGTAGATTACAGCTCTTTAAATGCGCATTCACCTTCTGAATTTGATGAGACTTTCTGCCACCCACCAGGCATCTAGTTCCGGACTCCTAGTACTTTCTAGGTGAAAAGATTTTTCCTCAGCTCCTTGGTAAGTTCTTAAATCTTTTCTCCAGTTGCAGCAGAGGGGAGGAGACAGCAGCTTTTTTTTAAAAGTTGTCTGATTGGCTAAGTATATGGCAACTTAGCCAATAAAAGGAAGGTAGGGTAAAGTGGACTGGCCATTTTGAGAGTGGACCAGTGTAGGTGTGAGAATCTGAGGCTTTGGCAAGGAGGCATAGGTGAGCAGACGGTAAGGTTTTCATAGTAGTTAAATAAAAAGGCACCAAATTACAAATTAGATAAAGTATGGATGCAGGATCAGGTGATGAGTTGTAGCTACATGATGTGGGACCCCATTGTGGTTTCTGGTGACCACATCTGCAGCAAGTGTTGGTTGCTTGAGGAACTCTGGCTCAAAGTTGATGACCTGGAATTGGCACTTCAAACACTGATTTATCAGGGAGGGGGAGAGTTACCTGGATGCTGTGTTTAGCCACACCCATTAGAGTAACTACTTCAGATTTGATCTGTAGTCAGAGACAAGTGGGTATGACTGTGAGTGAAGCTGGTAGGGGGATCTAAGAGGTAGTGCTGGAGGAGCCTCAGCCCTTGAGCTTGGCCAACAGGTCTGAGATTCTTGTTCCCTGTGTGGATGAGGGGGGGGGGGGGGGGGGCTGTAGGAAGGAAGAGCAACTGAACTGTGGCACTGTGGTTCAGGGAGCCATTCAAGAGGGGGCAGAGAAGTGTAGTTGCAGTTGGGGATAGTGTAGCCAGGGGAATAGACACAATTCTCTGTCGCAAAGATTGAGAGTTCTGAAGGCTGTGTTGCCTGCCTGGGTTTGGGACATCTCATCTGACCTGCAGAGGAATTTGGACTAGGAGGGGAAAGATCCAGTTATCATGGTCCATGTAGGTACCAATAATGCAGGTAGAGCAAGGAAAGAGGTTCTGCTAACAGAATTTGAGCAGCTAGGGACTAAATTAGAAAGCAGAACCAAAAAGATAATAATTTCTGGACTGCTACCTGAGCCATGTGCAAATTGGCACTGGGTCAATAAGATCAGAGAGTTAAATTTATGGCTCAAAGATTGGTGTAAATTTGTGGGACATTGGCACCAGTGTTGGGGAAGGGGGGGAAGCTGTTCTGATGTGATGGGCTCCACCTGAACCATGCTGGGACCAGGGTCCTGGCGAATCGTATAAATAGGGCTGCAGAGGGCTTTAAACTAAATTGTAGGGGGATGGGTTTAACAGACTGGAAAAGTATAGATAACGTAAAAGGGAAGGAGAGTGCAGGAGAGATTACTGAAGTCTCCAATATAGAGAATAAGACAAAATTTAGAAAAGGATAAGAAATTAACTTCAGGGAACATGGAGAGAAATTTGAGAAGAAGAGTGGTGAATACAGGACTGAAGGTGTTATATTTGAATACACACAGTATACCAAATAAGGTAGATGACCTTGTAGCGCAGTTAGAAATTGGCAGGTATGACATTGTGGGCATCAGAGTTGTGGCTAAAAGAAGATCACAGCTGGAAGCTAAACATCCAAGGATACACATCCTATTGAAAAGACAGGCAGGTGGGCAGAGGAGTGTGGTGGCTCTATTAGTAAAAAATGAAATCTAATCCTTAACAATAAGTGACGTGATCAGAAGATGTAGAATCCTTGTGGGTAGAGTTAAGAAATTGTCAGGATAAAAACTCCCTGTTGGGAGTTATATACAGGCCTTCGAATAGTAGCCAGGATGTGGGGTAAAAATTACAACAGGAGATAGAAAAGGTATGTAAGAGAGACAATGTTACGGTGGTCATGGGGGACTTCAATATGCAGGTAGATTGGGGAAAATTGGGTTGGCACCAGATCCTAAGAGAAGGAATTTGTACAATGCCTATGAGACGGCTTTTCAGAGCAGCTTGTGGTTGAGCCCACTAGGGAAAAGGCAATTCTGGATTTGGCGTTGTGCAATGAACCATACTTGATTAGGGACCTTAAGGTAAAGGAACCCTTAGGAGGCAGTGATCATAATATGATAGAATTCATCCTGCAGTTTGAGAGGGAGAAGCTAAAATTGGATGTATTGGTATTACAATTGAGGAAAGGTAACTACAGAGGCATGAGAGAGGAGCTGGCCAAAGTTGATTGGAAGGGGACCCTAGCAGGGATGACAGTAGAGCAGCAATGGCAGGAATTTCTGGGAGTAATCAGAAGACACAGGATCACTTCATCCCAAAGAAGATGCAGCATTCTAAAGGGAGGATGAGGAAACTGGCTGACAAGTGAAGTCAAAGAGGGCATAAAATATTGCAAAAATTATTGGGAAGCTTTTAAAAACCAACTGAAGGCAACTTAAAAAAAAAACAATAAGGGGAGAAAAGATGAAATTGTGTAGGGAAGTTAGCCAATAATATAGAGGATACCAAAAGTTTCTTCAGATATATAAAGAGTAAAAGAGGCAAGAATTGACATTGGACTGCTGGAGAAGTAGTAATGAGCAACAAAAATGGTGGATGAACTGAATAAGTATTTTGCATCAATCTTCACTTTACATCAGTCTTCACCCACCAGCAATGTGCCAGAAATTCAAGAGTGTTGGGGGCAGAAGTGAGTGTAGTCACTATTACTAAGGAGAAGGTGCTTGGGAAGCTGAAGGGTCTGAAAGTGGATAAGTCACCTGGACAGGATGGACTACACCCCAGGGCTCTGAAAGAGGAAACTGAAGAGATTGTGGAGGCATTAGTAGTGATCTTTCAAGAATCACTGGATTCAGGAATGGTTCCAAAGAACTGGAAAATTGTATATGTCACTCCACTCTTTAAGAAGGGAGGGAGGCAAAAGACAGGAAATTGTAGGCCAGTTAGCCTGACTTCAGTGGTTGGTAAGTTGTTAGTCTGTTATTAAGGGTGAGGTTTCAGGGTATTTGGAAGCACATGATAAAATAGGCCAAAGTCAGCATAGTTTCCTTAAGGAGAGATTTTGCCTGATAAATCTGTTGGAATTCTTTGAGGAAGTAACAGGCAGGATAGACAAAGGAGAGTCAGTGGATGTTGTTTACTTGGACTTTCAGAAGGCCTTTGATAAAGTGCTGCTCATGAGGCTGCTAAACAAGATGGGAGCCCGTTGTATTACAGGAAAGGTACTAGCATGGATAGCAGATTGGCTGACTAGCAGAAGGCAAAGTGTGGGAATAAAGGGGGCCTTTTCTGGTTGGCTGCCAGTGACTAGTGGTGTTCTGCAGGGGTTGGTGTTTAGTCTGCTACTTTACATGTTATATGTTAATGATCTGGATGATGGAATTGATGGCTTTGTGGCCAAGCTTGTGGATGATACAAAGGTAGGTGGAGGGGCAGGTGGTGTTGAGGAAACAGGGAGTCTGCAGAAGGACTTGGACAGGTTGGGAGAGTGTGCAAAGTGGCAGATGGAATACAGTGTAGGGAAGAGTACAGTCATGCACTTTGGTGGAAGGAATAAAAGCATAGACTATTTTCTAGACAGGGAGTGAATTCAGAAATTGGAGGTGCAAAGGGGCTTGGGAATCCTAGTGCAGGATTCCCTGAAGGTCAACTTGCAGGTTAAGTCAGTAGTAAGGAAGGCAAATGCAATTTTAGCATTCATTTCAGGAGAACTAGAATATAAAAGCAAAGATGTAATGCTGAGGCTTTATAAAGTGTTGGTCAGACCACATTTGGAGTATTGTGGGCAGTTTTGCACCCCATATCTAAGGATGTGCTGGCATTGGAGAGGGTCCAGAGGAGGTTTATGAGAATGATCCCAGGGATGAAAGGGTTAACACGAGAAGCATTTGATGGCTCTGGGCTGGAGTTTAGCAGAATGAGGGGGGATCTCATTGAAACCTACCAAATATTGAAAGGCCTGGATAGAGTGGACGTGGAGAGGATGTTTCCAGTAGTGGGAGAGTCTACGACCAGAGAGCACAGCCTCAGAATAAAAGGACGTCACTTTAGAACTGAGATGAGGAGGAATTTCTTTAGCCAGAATGGTGGTGAATCTGGAATTCATTGCCACTGATGGCTGTGGAGGCCAAGTCATTGGGTATATTTAAAGTGGAGGTTGATGCATTCTTGATTAGTAAGGGTGTCAAAGGTTATAGGGAGAAGGCAGGAGAATAGGGTTGAGGGGGGGGAAAAATCAGCCATGATTGAATGGCAGAGCAGACTCAATGGGCTGAATGGCCTAATTCTGCTCCTACATCTAATGGTCTAGTGTTTCCTAGTTATCAACTGCTTTGTTAAAGGAAAATTGCTTCTTCCTGTTCACCCTATCTAGGTCTCTAATAATCTTGTACATATCATATAAACCTTCCTCCCACCCTAATCCCTGGTTTCCTTTGAGCACACACACCGGTGGCATTATTGTGATCATCCCATTCACCCTTTGTAGTGCTACCACATTGTTCCTCTGGTGTGGTGACTAGAGCTGCATACAATATCTCTTGGTGACTTTATCCACTATTACCTGCAGTTTTACACAGTTCTAGCATTACCTTACTATGTTTAAATTCTATGCCTTGGCTGATAAAGGCAAGTGTCCCAGTTCAATGTAGAAGGCAGCAAAAGATATTGGGAACAGAGGCTGGCCAGAAAGCGGGAACAGGGATATAAAACCAAAGAAACAGAAGTACAAGGCTGGTGGCACATGAGACAACATTGGGTTGGAATAACGTGCAAGTTGGGACTGGAAGTTAAGTGTCAAGTCCGTGAGGAAAGATACAGGCAGGGGACTGGTGTCAAGAATCAGATCACTTAGCAGGTAGAAAAGCAACACCCTACTTCTAATAACCTTGAACCTCTAATGTTGCTCCAGTCACCATTAAAACCAGTGCTCCCACTACTGATTGGTGTTAAGTGACTCTTGCTAAAAAATGTGTCAACATAGATTACAAATTTAGAATCTTCCAATAGAATAACTCACCAACATTTGTTATTCATGTGAGGAACAATAATTTGTTACTGAAGGATAACCATTCCCATGAAAATGTACTACAAAAGCAATGTCTTCAGCTGAAGAAAGAGCAAGAATAAACTGACAGAAAAAGGCAACAGTTTAAAAACTCGTGTTAATCAATGCTTCCTGTAAACCTAGGTGCCTTCTAGAGATACAATGAAACTTTCAGCTGAATTTTTTGTCAACACCCTTTCAGCAAAGAGTATAACATTTGAATGAGTACTCACTGATCTTGTAGCTTCAATCTCCAGCCCAGCTTCCTTTAAGTTTTCTTGAAAGAAAGCTCTTTTCCTCTGCACATAAAACACAGAAAATATCAAGAGGCTCCCCTGATTTCACAGTCAGGGTCAGTTTAAAAATATCCATGCTCCCATCCCACTGATTCAACAAGATAGGAACAGAGAATCTTTTGTCCTAGAGCTGAACTTTCAAATGCTTATAACATAGTCATCTCTAATATTGTAGTCCACAGTCGAGTAAAATCTGCAGGGAAATTGATTCCAAGTCATGTATATTTGCTCCTTACTTCAAGTAGATTCATTTTACTTCTGCATAACCACAGAGTTGTTGTTATGCACAAGAACATTTTGGAATTTAGCCCAATTCTAACTTATGAATACGTTGACAGACCTGTATAACCTCACCCATTGACACCCAGAGCATTTAACACGAGCATGAGTGATAATTCATACTTGATGCAAAATTACATGTTACCAACAGATAGCCCATTACATCCTGGAGGAGACTTTTTAAATGCACCCTTTTAATGTTATGAGAATCCAAAGACTGCTGCCTTTGCTCTTATAAGGTTAAAGATCAACCACTCGGGGAGCAAAGTTCTATGTTTGCATTCACTCACACATATACAGTGCTTCTTTCAAGATGATCTCAGTGTGACTTGAAATCAGAAGGTTTAAACTTGATCCACAGAGAAGCTGGAGTAAGATAGGTTACTGGTTAATAACCAGAGTGAAATTCAAAGCAGGCCATGGAACAATAGGGTCATTAAAGCATTTTGATGGACATGGTGTTGCAAGTGGGGGAAAAAAAGCAACAGAAGGTTTACTATAAATAAGAAGTCTCATTATAATTTTCAGTCTGCAAATACACAACTGTAAATGTGTCATTCCAGCCATTACAGATCTTTACAACAGAAGGGAAACAATTTAAGATTTCCATTTAAAATATTACGCAAAGTGTATTTTCATTTAGGAATTGGTACTAAGCAAAGGCTGACAAAGTCCCCAAGTCCTGATGGACCTCATCCTCGGGTTTTAAAGAAGTGGCTAGTGGGATAGTTCATGCATTGGTTTTAATTTTCTCAAATTCCCTAGATTCAAGGGGAGGTTCCCTTAGACTGGAAAACAACAAATGTATATGTATTTATCAAGATCATTGGAAAGTGTACATTTAAGACCAACAAATTCCAAATGTATCTCCTTTATTCAGAGAGGAAGACAGAAAGCAGGAAACCATAAGCCAGTTAGCTTCACATCAGTCAAAGGGAAAACATTAGGAGGTATTATTAAAGATATTATGACAGAAAACTTCAAAAAATTCAAGGCAGTGAGGCAAAACCATCATGGTTGTTTTCACACTGGAAAAGTACAATGGAATCTGTTTGTCTTAATGTACATTTTTGCAATGATCTTGATAAATTTAGATTCCACTAATAAGTATTAAAAATACAAATGATTTTTAACAAACTATGTATCGCAATTAAATAAACAAATTATGCAATCATTTAGAATTAACAAACTCCAAGGATGTACACTTCCAGGTGCAGTTTGATTCAGTCGAAAAAGGAAAATGCATACAGAAATAAGGAAGGGGATATCAAGGGAATTTCAGCAGTGTCTGAAAATTATGGCTTTGGTCTTTCTGGTGTCCAGCATGATTTTATCAGGCACTAATGTGGTCATGATTTGGGAGATATGACGGGGAGTTGGAACTGGGTATTGTCTGCATGTGTGCAGAAGCTAAATCTATGAACGTTCTCCACTTGAAACCTGAGCATATTTCTTCTCTTTGCATACGCAGTTTCCACCAGCTGTCAGCATTATCTGTTTTTATTCCAGGTTTTTTTTTTACCTCTTGCAGTTTCTCTATTTTATCACATTAATCGCTGTCATTTACTGCTATGCACCACTTCTGGCAAAACCATAAGCTGTAAAACTTTGTTAACCTGGCATGCTCAGGACTTTGGTGTCGGAAGAGCCCATTTTCCAGAATATCCGATGTTATTCTATTAATACCCTCTATCATACTTTTAAAGGTCAATTTTTAAAAGGTTACATATTAGAATAATAAAATTTCCATTGAAGCCAGTCAGTTTAAAGGGATTATAGGAAACAAGATCCCAGTAAGTTTCAAGGAAATGTGGGAAACAGAACCAGGTGATTTTAAAGAGAGTGCATGAACCGGGAATTCAATAAGTGAAAGGGACTGCAGGAACTAAGGCCTCAGTGAGTGAAAGGGAGCATGGAACTGGGCCCAAGTGAGTGGAAAAGAGCACAGGAATCAGCACCCAGTAAGCCAGATGCCAAACCATTGGGATTTCTGAATGATCAGAAAACGGATTATCGGCTTAACTGAACAGGCTTTTAAAAAATTAGTTAATAAAGTGGGTAATCTTCCTAGCAATGTGAACTATTTCGGTCCAAATAAAAAATTCTTCTTTAAATCATATTATAACATGTATCCACCGAAAGATAATATAACCTAGAAAGCAAGCAAAAGAATACACAGGCTTCAAATGTAGCACTTTCAAAATTAATCACTTTCATTGGAAAATAGCATTAGTTAATTTACTCTAGTCAAATACATGTTTAATTGTTTTCTCTAAACCAATGTATAGAAAGTGCTGTGGTTGCTCTAATAACCAGAACATCATCTATTCTAATGACAACATCAGATTTTTGAGCTACCACAACTCCCTGTTATGATAGTCATTTAAAATTAAGGTTTATTTTAATGGATTTTCAGGGACAAAGTGTGACACAACCATGATTTCTCCTGATGAATGCCTAGCAGACGAGACTCCTGCTACTGACATAATATTGGAAAATCACTTTCCAAATTTTCCACTGAGTGGTTTTTGTAGCACTCTCCAATCCTCCGAGAGACAGCAATCATCTTACCATGTTGGCTTCAAAACACAAACACCACAACTTCAAAACAAAACACAAACTCTATGCATCAATGACTCTATACACTAAGAGAATTTTCACTTGAAGCTAAACTGCTGAGTTCAGAAGAACACAAGAAAGGAGTAGGCCACTCGCTCCCTCAAGTCTGCCCTGCCATTCAATTTGATTATGGCTGATTGATGCTGGCCTCAACTCCTCTTCTGCGCCAGTTCCCCTTAACCCTTAATTCCCCGATCTTTCAAATATTTATCTGTCTTCACCTTAAGTACATCTAATGATCTGGTCTCCACCACTTTCAGAAGCAGAGAATTCCAAAGATTCACTACCCTCTGAGAGAAGAAGTTTCTACATAGCTCAGTTTTAAATGATCAGTCCATTATTTTGTAGCCATGTCCCCTTATTGGTGACTTGCCCACTAGTGGAAAGAACTCAGCATCTCACAGGGTGCAGTGTTGGTGAATAATATCTGCCTCAAAGATGAGGAAATTGGCTTCAAGAGATAAGGGATAAGGAACAGGAACCGAACCATGTGCATCCTACCAGTATGAACATTATGGTATGAGAATGGAATCAAATATTTAAGGAACTGTGGTTCACCCACTCAAGTGGCTGCCTATTTTTATGCACGTCATTCTCAGAGAATGAGGAAGGACACGCCTACAACTGATAATCTAAAAATAATGTGGACAGTTTCAAAGATGCAACCATTATATATATCCAGAAACATAACTTCAGCATATGGAAAATAGGAGCAGGAGAACCCTTTCAGCCTGCTCTGCCATTCAATATGATCCTGGCTGACCATTCAAATTCAGTATCCTGTTTCGCCTTTCTCCCCATATCCCTTGATCCCTCTGGTCCCAAGAAACATATCCAGCTCCTTCTTAACCACATTTAATGATTATATTTTTATATGAAAGTGCTAATTTGAAATGGTTGTTACTGTATATTAATAATACCAAAGGGCTGGACAAACATCAGTAGACAAGAGTTCAAATGCCATCAAATTGGCAAGGAAATTCAGTTAATTCATTAATTACAGGAAAAGGGCCAGTTTTAGAAGTGTTGGCAATGCTAATCATAAAACTATTCGATTATCTTATAAATCCACCTGGCCCACTCATGGCTGTTAGAGAAGGAAAGCTATTCTTCTGACCGGAATATGATTGCAGACCCACAAAAAGTGGTTGAATCTTAAATGTCTTCCAAAAAGATTTTATAAACAAACCACATATCCATCTATGGAAAACTTAAGGAATAATGAAACTGGATGTACTCATTGACATCAACCCAGGCACCAGGTATGGCATAGGCTCTTGAAAGTCCTTCTCATGAGTACCTGGTGATGTGCCTAAACCGGGAGAGCCTTGTGCAGGCTAGTTCAGCAATCACCCAACATAACTGTGCTTACAGAATGTTCCAGAGTACATCACAAACCCTGCTGGCAGCACAACAGTGTGCAGTTAAGAAAGAGTGGCTTTAGCAGTCCTCAGCATCGACTTCAGACCCCATGAGGTCTCATGGCTTCAGGTCAAGCATAGAATACTACAGCACAGTACAGGCCCTTCGGCCCACAACGTTGTGCCGACATTTTATCCTGCTCTAAGATCTATCTAACCCTTCCCTCCCACATAAGCCCCTATTTTTCTATCATTCATGTGTCCAGGGGTGGCATGGTAGTGTAGTGGTTAGCATAATGCTATTACAGCACCAGCGACCCGGGTTCAATTCCCACTGCTGTCTGCAAGGAGTTTGTACATTCTCCCTGTGTCTGCGTGGGTTTCCTTCAGGTGCTCCAGTTTCCTCCCACATTCCAAAGGCGTACGAGTTAGGAAGTTGTGGGCATGCTATGTTGGTGCCAGAAGCATGGCGACACTTGTGGGCTGCCCCCAGAACACTCTGTGCAAAAAGATGCATTTCACTGTGTGTTTCGATGTACATGTGACTAATAAATAAATATCATCAATATCATCATCATCATCATCATCAATCTAAGAGTCTCTTAAATGTCCCTAATGTATCTGCCCCCACAACCTCTGCAGGCAGTGCATTCCACGCACCCACCACTCTCTGTGTAAAAAATTTACCCCTGACAATCCCCTTATACCTTCCTCCAATCACCTTAAAATTATGTCCCCTTGTGTTAGCCATTGTCACATTGGGAAAAAGTCTCTGACTGTCCACTTGATCTATGCCTCTTATCATCTTGTACACCTCTATCAAGTCACCTCTCATCCTCCATCACTCCAAAGAGAAAAGCCCTAGCTTAATCAACCTATCCTCATAAGACATGCTCTCCAATCCAGGCAACATCCTGGTAAATCTCCTCTGCACCCTCTCTAAAGCTTCCACATCCCTCCTATAATGAGGCGACCAGAACTGAACACAATACTCCAAGTGTGGTCTGACCAGAGTTCTATAGATCTGCAACATCATCTCACGGCTCTTGAACTCAATACCCCGACTAATGAAGGCCAACACACCATATGCCCTCTTAACAACCCTATCGACTTGCGTGGCAACCTTGAGGGATCTATGGATGTGAACCCCAAGATCCCTCTGTTCCTCCACACTGCTAAGAGTCCTGCCATTAACCTTGTATTCTGCCTTCAAATTTGATCTCCCAAAGTGTATCACTTCACACTTATCAGGGTTGAACAAGGAAACTTTGTACTGATTATCACCTAATACCCTTCTTTAGTTGAGAAATCACTGCTCCTCCCTAAATTGAACATGAGTTAGAAGAACCACCAGAGGCAAAGAATGTATTCCAGGTAAGAGGTTGCAGCAACACCAGCACAGATGTAGCTGTTGATGCATAAAAGCCCCAGCTACCAGATTGAGCCTGCTGCAGGTGATTAGACAATCAATGGATCTTCCAAACAGGCTTGCACTCGTGACAATCCTGACATCCATGACTGACCATTTTCATGGAGATGAAGTCCCATTCACACATGGAGTGGAAATTGGATTGATTCTGAACAGATTTAGCAGGTCAATACTGCATGTCTACTGTCTGAAAATGGGCACAGAGGTATAATTCCAGATTTGGGTTAGAGAGCAACTGGTGGTATCCATTTCAGCATGACATCAACAAGCTATAGAAACATTGAAGCCAATAGGGAGGAGGGAAACTTGGCTCTGGTTGGTATCATAGTTAGCACAAAGAAAATGTTGTTTGTAGTTGTTGCTCACCAATCATCTCGACTGCACTAAAGTAACATTCCAGGCTTCAATACTATTGGTGTTTGAGACAGTTTCTACAGAGGTTTTGTATTGCTCAGAACCCAAACATTTTGAAGTACTGTAGTGAAGAACTCATGAAATGCACATTACCACAAATAATGAAATTATAATGTTCAACTAACATTCTATTCAAACTCTATTTCAATACATTTCGTATTACACAATTGATCCTAGAGGTCATGTTGTTGAATCTCAGGCTTCTGTTTCCATTGAATTCAGTCTATTATTCATCAATTTAAATTTGAAAACCTTTAATTATCATCAGTGCCACCATACGTAGCAGGGATTATACAAGACAATGGATTCAAGAAATTTCTACCTTTTTTGCAAACTATCGAATGTGTTAAGTTATTCATGGTTGTTGGATCTAAGGATTTTCAAAAGGTGCACAAAACTGTACATGTGCAAAAGCAATTTCTGCCATCTGTTTCTTTTAAATGGAAAAATACATTCTCATTTCTTGATTACAATTAAAGATGCTCTGAACAAGTAGCCTGGAAAGATATTACGGATGAGAGAAAGCCACAGGTCCGCAGGGAAAATTCAATGAAAATGCACCCAGGTGTGAAGAAGGGGAAGTAACAATTAAGCTGTGGTGAAGAGAACGCAACACACTTCTTCAATGATAGTCATTTTAGTTCTGTACTGGATCGGAGCAAAAAAAACTAGCTTGCAACCTAGGAGTGCAAGTACATAGTTCACTGAAAGTGGCATCACAAGTAGATAGGGTGATGAAGAAGGCATTTGACACACTGGCCTTCATCAGTCAGGGCACTTGAGTACAGGAGTGGGAAGTAATGTTACAGTTATATAAGACGTTGGTGAGGCCGCACTTGGAGTATTGTGCACAGTTTTGATCACCCTGTTATAGGAAAGATGCTATTAAACTAGAAAGTGCAGAGAAGTCCAGATGTTGCCTGGACTTGGGGGCCTGAGATACAAGGAAAAGTTGTGTAGACTAGGACTTTATTCCCTGGAATGTAGGAGATTGAGGGATGACCTGATAGAGGTGCATAAGATCATGAGGGGCATAGACAGGGTGAAAGCACATAGTCTTTTTCCCAGGGAGGGGGTGCTAAAAACAAGAGGACATAGGTTTAAGATCTGAGACACGGGATTTAAAAGAGACATCAGGGGCAGCTTCTTCATGCAAAGGGTGGTGAGTATTTGGAATGAGCTGCCAGAAATAGTGGTTGAGGCAGGCACATTAGCAACATTTAAAAGCCATCTAGATAAGTACGTGGTTAGGAGAGGTTCAGAGGGCTATGGGCCAAATGCAGGCAGATGGGTCTAGTTTGTTGGGCAACACAGTCAGCATGGATGAGTTGGGCCAAAGGGCCTGTCTTCATGCTGTACGAGTCTGTGAATCTGTGAGTCTATAACTTAACTGTGAAGGAAAATCTATTGAAGTATCAGCAGAGATAGCAGGTCATACCTTTTTGCTTAGAATTGATCGCATTCTCTTTTGATCTCCTTGTTTCCTCGGCTCTTCTTCGTAAACCAATATAAAGTCAATTCGACGTTGACCATCAGCAAAAAACACAGAGTCTTCATTACCATCAAAGTCAACCTGTATTGAGCAAACCACAGCATATTTCATTTCAAAGCATGTGACAGAAACAATGAGAGGGTTACAATCCGAACTCACCACAATCAAGTATGTGCACAATAGCCGGAGTTTGATAGAATCAATGACCGGGAAACAAGGGCAATAAGTGACTAAACAACAAGACTGTTTGCTCAGGTATAAAAGATATCATTTCTGGTTTCCACGTGCCAGAGAAATTACTAATACAATCAAGGTCCACCTACACTAAATGGTAAACACCCAAGAAGTCTATTTGGTTAATAGAAAAATTATCTAAGCCAAATAATTACATAGGAAAGGACTTGCAGCATACACACCTTGATTGATCAAAACTCCCAAGTGTGTATTCATACAATATTGTGTGGAAAGTCAACGTTACAAATGATTCTTTGTCACCTTCTTATGAAGAATGGCAGCAGGTGATAGCGCGAGCTGAAATATTTCCAATTGTTTAAAGCATTTTCTCTCCCATTTATTACTTTATTACTTACCTTTAGGAAAGAATGCATCTTTCTGAGCTATGTTTCATTGATTTTTTTTTCCATTTTACTAGTTTCCACTTTTCTCATGATCTATCTGGTGCTATGGAACTACATGGCTGGATTCTGTACAGGTGAGTAATTTACAACTGTTACAGCATAATGTAACAGTACATAATTTTGAGTCACAGGTTATGTTTAATGCTTGTGTAAAGTATAAACCAAAAGTAGCTACGGGGACTGAAAATAATTGCTTTGCAGAACTAAGTTATGATTTTTGTGAAAATTGTGGATCGGGCTAAGTGTTCGGGTGCACCTCTCCCAACTGGGTGTAAGAGAGAGGAAGGCCACCAAACTGACAAACCGATCCTCACTGAAGAATGCTGATTGACAGCTAAAGAGTCAACAGACTACATCATTATTAGGAGGTACCATTTTTTAAATAAGTGTTCATGTGGTTTAAACCTACCAGAAAATAATTATCAAGCGGAAGCAGTACTGTGCATGTGAAACTGCTCCCGCTGTTTAACATGCTCTCTGTAGAGGTCCATATCTTTGAACGATAGAGGAGAGACGTTAGAACCACTACACAGGATGGTGCATTTGGCACTGGTTGGGGAATTTTGTCCAGCAATGGCCATTTTTCTATATTACAACCATTACAATAATTTAGAAATTTATGAAGTCATGAGGGGTACAGATAGGGTAGATAGTCACAGTATTTTTACCAGGGGAGGGGAGTCTAAAACTAGATGTCATAGATTTAAGGCGAGAGGGGGAAAGATTTAAAGCGGTTTTGAGGGGAAGGTTTAACACACCAAGGAGGGTGAATATATGAAACAAGCTGCCAGAGGAAGTGGTAGAAGCAGGTACAATTATAATATCTAAAAGACATTTGGACAGGTGCTGGGATAGGAAAGGTTTAGAGGGTTAGGGGTCAAATGCAGGCAAATGGGACTAGCTTTAGAAATGGTAACTTTATCAGCATGAATGAGTTGCGGCTGAAGGGCCTGTTCCCATGCTGTATAATTCTATGACAATATCACTCTGTGAAATACTTCAATAATGTGAAATGTTTACGGATGTCATGAAATTTGCTACTTAAATGTACCTTCTTCAGTGCAATACACTCTTATCTAAACTGTTTATTAGCTGACACATATGAGATAAATTATCTTGCACTTGTTGGCCAAGCCTGAATGCTAATCAAGTAGTTTAGTGGTCTGGCTGAGCTGTTTAGCAACAGAGAAGTTGAGAAAGGAGTTTTATCACCAGAACTGTCAGTGAGCAGCCTGACTCCTGACTTTTGTGATGCACGGTAGGTCACTGATGAATCAGTTGCAGTTGACTGGATCATGAATAATTCTGAGGCTTAGGGTGGTTAGATCCTTTAAAAAATTGTCACAAGATTTTTCTTCTATAACCTAGCACACTCACTACATCACTATAAGCCCTTCTGCTGTAATGACTGACGATACTTTCATCCTTCAGGGGAAACCATAGCAACAAAGCTAAATCATTTTACATAAGTAAACCACCAGCTGGTTATATAATGAAAGAAGGGGCAACATCTGATTTCCAACAACAGTCCACTCAATTACTGGCTATTCTGTCAGAAATAAGTGTGGGTGTCTCACATTTCTGTGTCCCAAAATGCTGCAACACAGAATCAGTCAACGCTCCACCTGTGTCCCTCCCCCCACCCCCAAAATTGAGCCTTGGTTCCCGGCAGCAGACTTCCAAAATCAAAAATATGCAAAGTCCACTTAATTTATCCAAATTTACAGCAGGGTGGGGTGGTTTGGAAGGAGGAAAACCCATGATCAAAGTAATCACTAGTCCCAGTTCAACACCAATCAAGTGCATACAATTAGATGCAATAGGATACTTAAGTAAATATGGTTTGACACATTGTGGCTTGGGCTAATAGAAGACTAATTAAAGATGCACATGTTGAAACCAACATAGGTTTCCTAACTCTTTGATTTAGTACAGTTCACTTCTGAATTTAAATATTAAAGATGTCACTTTGAAAACACAGTTCCTATTCTTAGCATAAGAGGAAGTATGAGATGCATGATTACTGCTGAACAGAGGTACACTTATGCAATGCAAAGCATGTGATAGAGAGACCACTCCCATCCCACTTTATTGCATGTTACTTCATCTCTCTGATCTCTACTTCACAACTGACTTTGTATGAAATACCTTTCTTTAAGTGACAGATTGCGTCTTTAGAGATATACTGCACCAATGTGTCATTTCCCAATTATGTCTTAAAACTTTGGCAAGCAATTGAAGTACAAAACTGTTAGAAGTTTTATGATATGGTTGTGGATTTAAAGGTGGCCATACTGTATAGTTATTTTGTTCACTGTTGTCACTAGTATTTTAAGTTGAATGAATATTAAATCATTCATTTTTAATTTCTTATTAATGTTAACTTTTTACAAGAAAAGTAATATTGTGAATATTGAAAGAATATTATCTTTCAAAAATATTAATCTTTTTGGCAGCTGATACTGTTACATATTTCATCCAATAATGTAATCTTACATGTATAACCCAAAGACAAATGTTTCTCCTGGATCAAAGTCACATACAGCGACCTGCTGTGGACACGGTAAAGACAGCTTGACAAACTATGGTCAGGGCAACAAAAGATATAAACTCCAGAGAAACAAAGGACTGCAGGTGCTGGAATCTAGATGAAAAACACTATGATGCTGGAGGAACTCAGCAGGCCAGGCAGCATCCGTGGAGAAGAGCAGGCGGTCAACGTTTTGGGTCAGGACCCTTCTTCAGGACTGAAGATAGAAAAAGGGTAAGCCCAATATATAGGAGGGAAAAGCAGAGGAGTGATAGGTGGACAAAACAGGGGAGGCAGGGTAGGGACAAGTGGTGATAGGTAGACGCAGATAAAAGCCAGTGATAGGCAGGTGCGGGGGAGGAGGGGAGAGCAGATCCACCCGGGAATCGGTCAAAGGTAAAGAGAGAAAAAAAAGGGGATAGAAAAAATAGAGATGGGCTAGGAAAGGGAAGAGAGAAGAAGCATGTTGGGGGGGGGGTGGTTGTGGGGAGGGGGGTGGGGATTACTTAAAATGGGAGAATTCAATGTTCATGCCAGACCTAGAAGCCACGTGGAACAAGATGGCGGTGCAGACACAGAGCGAGGAAGGTCACATGGCTGTGGAACAAGATGGCGGACACAGAGCGAGGAAGGTCACACGGCTGTGGAACCAAGTCTGAGCGAGCACGTGGTTGAGGAGCCGAAAAGCAGAAGAGATCACAGAGGAGGAGCAGTGAGAGGGGGACTCACGAAGCTCCCGTCAAAGAGAGGAAAACTTCTTCAAAGTGGGCATCCTTGAAGAGACTTCGCAGTGGAGCAGTAATACTAAAAAAACAAAGGACTGCAGATGCTGGAATCTAGAGGAAAAACACGATGATGCTGGAGGAAGTCAGCAGGCCAGGCAGCATCCGTGGCTAGTGCAAGACAAACTCCAGGCTTGTTAACAAAATAAAAAGTAAGCTGAAATATATTCCAGCTTTTCCTGGGAGATAAATTGTTTATCTTTCAAAAACAGCCACAGGGATCACAATGCACAATTAACGTTTGCCCATTCACTGTGATGCAGACAGCACATTAGATTTGTGTAACTCGCTGTTTGAACGGGTGCTGCCAGCACTAGACTTTAGCTGCTACCATCAGCAGTGGGCTTCAATACCATATGCTCTGTAGTATCTAATGGCTACACAGACTCTTAAAAAGTAAGTGTAGAGTGGCTGTGATAAGTGCCAGGAGTCATTTTGGAAGTAGATCTCTGAAAGAGGGAAGAATGGATGGCTGTGGTAGACAACATACAGGCTTTCTGATAATATGCTGAAGATCTTGAAGAGGTGGAGAGATGTTCCATATCTCTAAGGACTGAGGAGGTCCAATGGCATAGGGTTGGGGGTGGGGGGTTGGTGGGCGATAGTGCAGAAGTCTTCTGGACACATATTCAGGAGGCAACAGGAAGAGAGAGTGGAAGGCTTCACATCAGCAGTGCTGCTCCTCAAACATGGACACTGGAAGAAGTTTAATGATCCATCAAGAGTATGTTCACCTGGCATATCCAAGCAACTCCTCACCTACTTCATCCACTTCCCAGTTCACTTCCACCTTACCACACTCCTAAGAATCATCTGGGACTTGTATCACACATTTACAAACTTTATAAATTCCTCGTAAACTCAGCATTGCTCTAAGTTTCTCAGGGTCAGTTCACAGTTTGTAAACAATATCAGCTATTCAATCACGATGCCCACATCACACTCATCAGTCAATTACTCACGTGGGTGCATGGAGCAGGAAAGAACCAGAGAAGGACAAGTGTGCCTGCGTGGCTTAACCACTTTGAAGACAGTGGGCAGTATGGTGGTACAGCTAGCAGAGCTGCTGTCTTACAGCTCCAGCAATCTGTGTTCAATCCTGACCTCTGATGCTGTCTGTGTGGAGTTTGCACATTCTCACATTCTCCCTGTGATTGTGTGGCTCTCCTCCCTCATCCTAAAGATATGCAGGCTGGTAGGTCACTTGGCCACTATAAATTACTCCTAGTGTGTATATGACTGGTAGAATCTGGGGGGTGGGGTTGATGGAAATGTGGGGGAAAAAATGTAAAAAAAAATCAAAGTAATGGGTGCTTGATGGTTACCCTGGACCTGGTGGGCTGCAGAGCTTGTTTCCAAGCTGTATGACTATTACTGTTCTAGCTATCATGGGGAAGAACAATGTTGAGGATGTGGGCACTTGCAGTGATGATGCAATTCGTGATGCAATTCATGATGCATAGATCTCTGTCATCTAAGCTAATCCTCTTTTATTATTCCTCATTCTCTTCTGAGTGAGCAGCAGAAGTGGGTGTAAGGCAGGTATAGTTTACTTTCTTCCATCCCTTCACAACAATCCAATCTTTGACTCCATTTCAGTGGAACCTGCCCAATCACTGGAGGAATTGTCAGGAGAAAGTAAAGAGACAACTGCTTAATCTCACAAGTCAGCTCAGTTAAATGACATGCCACATAGTTTGGGAACAGTAGAAAAGGGATCTGTATGTGGTAATAGATCAGGGAGACACAAGAGACTGCAGATGCTGGAATCTTTGGAGCAAAGAGCAAACTGCTGTAGGAACTCAGTGGGCCAGGGTGCATCTGTGGAGGGAAATGGACAGTTGACGCTTTGGGTTGAGACCCTTCATCTGGACTGATAAACATATCTGGACTGGTGATTCATCGGGGACAAGATAAACCAAGTTATGGAAGGAACATTATAGGTGCCATCTTATTATTGTTGGACTTTGCAGACTAATTATACTGCAGGGGATTTGGATGCAAACTTTGAAGAGCCAGGCTGCTGGAGTTTGATGGGATTTAGTGAGACTATTCTTGCTTGTCCTATTCCAGAAACCTGTCCTGCACTCTATGGTCTGAATTCATTCTCCCAGCCATGCAGTTCCATGAACATCTACAAGGGAATCCATGTCTGGAAGTAACTTGCTCTTTTCCACTTCTTTCTTGCCCTGTGCACCCACTTGTATGCCTTAAGGAGAGATCGGTAATATGTTTGGGTGATGTAGCGTCATAGCTGAACAGCTGGTATTGTTTACAGGCTGTGAATTGTACATGAGAAAATTGCAACAAGTGCCAAGTTTTTGAGGGTGTGGTGAAGCTTACGGATACAAGGTACAAGTTCTGGATACAACCTGTTCCAGCACAAGCTTTTAAATCGGATGAGGTTGGGGTGTCCTTCATACTGCTTTACATTCTGTTCAGAAATACAGGTTTAAGCCAGGGCACAAGTGGCTTGATATTCAGAAGAGATGATGGTGAAACAAATAATGATGTATCTATCTGTATCCTAATCCTTACTAATCAGACAGCCTATATTTTCCAAATCATTTATATATATTCCAACAACAAATATCCCAGCATTGATCCCTGCAGTACACCACTTCTTACAGATTTCCAGTCAGAAAAACATCTTTCCACTACTATCCTCTGCCTCCTATCAACCAGCCAAATTTGGATCCAGTTTGCCAATATCCCTTGTGCTTTAACCTTCTGGACCAGCCTACCATGCAGAACTTTGTCAAAAGCCTGACTGAAGTCCATGTAAACCACTTCTACTGTACTACCTTACCTTCTCAAAATACTCAATCAGATTTGAAAGTCATGATCTCCCCTGCACAAACCATGCTGATTCCTCCTAATCAGTCCCTGCCTTTCCAATTGAACATAGATCCTGTTCCTCTGAATCTTCTCCAACAACTTTCCTACCTGTGATGTATGGCTCACTGGCCTGTAGTTTCCAGGCTGTTCCCTATTGCCCCTTTTGAATAAGAGGACATCCATGGCTAATGGGGATGCAAAAATCTCTGTCAGAGCCCCAGCATTCTTCTCCCTTGCTTCCCTTAGCAAACTGGGATAGATCCCATCAGGCCCTGGGGACCTATCCACCCTAATGTGCTCCAGTATTTCTACCTCTTCTTTCTTCCTTATACAGACATAGTCCAGAATATTACCATACCATCCCCTTCCTGCTGTAATTGGTCAGGGCATTGAATATAAGAGTGAGGAAGTTGTTTCAGCTACATAACTTTGATTAGGCTGCAGTTGGAGTATTGTGTGCAATTCTGGTCGCCACATTACAGGAAGAATATGAAGGCTTTGGAAAAGGTGTATAAGAGGTTTACCAGAATGCTGCCCGGATTAGAGCATATGAGCTATCAGGAGAGGTTTGAGAAACTTGGATTGTTTTCTCTGGAGCGTCGGAGGCTGAGGGAGACCTGATAGAAGTTTATAAGATTACGAGAGGCATAGTTAGGGCAGACAGTCAGAATCTTTTCTCAGGGTAGAAATAAGTACTATAGGAGATGCATTTAAGATGAAGGGGGAAAGTTTAAAGGAGACGTATGGGGCAAGTTATTTTTCACACAGAGAGTGGGGGTGCCTGGAATGGACTGCCCGGGATAGTGGTGGAAGCCGATATGATAGTGGTGGAAGCCGATATGGTAGTGGTGTTTAAGAGGCTGTTAGACAGACAGATGACTATGCAGGGAATGGAGGGATATGGATCATGTACAATCTGAAGAGATTTAGTTTAATTTGGCATTATGTTCGGCACAAACACTGGGGGCGAAGAACTTGTTGTGCTGTACTGTTCTATGTTAACCTTTCAGCCTCCACATCCTCCCCCCAGTGAACACATGAAAAATATTAATCTAGGACCTCACTCATTTCCCCTGGCTCCTCATATAGATTACCCATTTGAGTTTTGAGGAGACCTACTCTTTCCTTAGCTAACCTCTCGCTTCCAATATACTTATAGAAGATTTTGGGATTCTCCTTAATCTTACTTGTCAAGGTCATTTCACAACTGCTGCTTGCCCACCTAA
This sequence comes from Pristis pectinata, assembly GCF_009764475.1. NCBI lineage: Eukaryota > Metazoa > Chordata > Chondrichthyes > Rhinopristiformes > Pristidae > Pristis > Pristis pectinata. The sequence goes on along the minus strand of NC_067419.1, from coordinate 37,403,907 downwards.
TTTCATTTTTCTCTCCGTTATCCCCTATAAACCTCAGAAGACATGTTGGTGATGGGGAATCCTTCATGCTGTTTCACAGTGTTCAAAAATGCAAGACTGGGGCAGTGCACAAATGGGAGCATAATATTCAGAAATGGCAGAGTCAGTGTAAAAATCCCTGCTTGGTAAAATTATCTACCTGCTTAGCATGCTGACCAGTGATCACAAGACCCTTTCCAAGATGTCGCTGGCACACTTTCTTTATGAGGTGAACTCAATTTTCTCAGATGACTTTTGAACGTTCAATAAATTTTCTCTTAAAATCAAGGCATTCAAAGTCCAATTTCCCTCCTATGCATTTAAGGTAAAACACTTGCTCTGCTATCTTATATATTACAATTCCTTGATTATATTATAATTTAATAAAATATTCCCAACCAATTGTTAATCTCTGTAAAGAACACTACTGATTACATAATTAATGTAAACATTGGCAATAGATACGTACATGGGAGCAGGGTTTGTTTTAAACTCGAGAAACAAAGGACTGCAGATGCTGGAATCTAGACGAAAAACACGATGATGCTGGAGGAACTCAGCAGGCCAGGCAGCATCTGTGGGGAAAAGCAGGCGGTCAACATTTCGGGTCGTTGACCGCCTGCTTTTCCCCACAGATGCTGCCTGGCCTGCTGAGTTCCTCCAGCATCATCGTGTTTTTCATTTGTTTTAAACTCACGTGATTAAGAATGTTTGCACTCTTTTCACTTATAAGCTGCTTACATAGTCTTGCACTGTAGCTGCAAAGAATTATACTGTTGCTCATTGTCAGAATGTTTCAGGGTATGAATGATATAAAGCAAGAAAAGGCCTTAACAGCTACGAGTCTTTTATTAATGAGGATTATTAAATAATGGGCCCATGGTCTCCCAGATAATAGAGCAGCTTGTATTACAAACAATCAGCATGATTAACAAATTAGTTAAGAAGACTGAGAAATAATTTCTATCATGCCATGATAAATCATCAAATTTACAAGGGTGGCTGTTTGTAACGACAGCCATTTAAAAAAAATTAAGCTTTCTTTCACATTCACAGAAAGATAAAAAACACAGCAACATTAGTTACTCTTGAGCAAATCATGAGCAGATGATATTGTTTATTGTTTATTTATTCTAAATATATAGGCCCTTTGTCAAGGCTGGTTTGAATTCAGTACAGATATCTGTAACCAAGATTGGCATTAAATTTATAAACCTTACCAAGTATCTACAATGTCAGAACCTAACAAATATTAACGTGACAGAGTATATACCAAATGAGCTAAAGCTACCCATAAGGAGAGGAAACAATGCTGACAGACAGATGGTGTTGATTCCATTATTACAAGGTACCGCAGCACCTATTAAGGAAGCTCATCAAAAGAAACCAAGTGACAAAGCCAGAACCAGCATTATTGGTGACCATAATGGCCAAAAGAGATGTCCTCTAAATGACCCACATAGTGTGTCTGGTTAAAGAAAAGAAATGTTATACTAAAAGCAAGAAAAATCTTGATTAAGAAGCAAGAAAAATGGAAAGAAATGGGCTGGCCAAAGTATTACGTACAAAGGAGAATATAATGAAATCCCTCTCTTGAAGAGATGAGGGCTTTTAGAAGATCTTGCCAAAGGATAGTGAAAAGCCACTTAAGAACTGCAAAATATTGTATGGACTATGTGATTGAGAGTTCTTGATAGAGACAGTGTAGAAACAGTTCAGGTACACAGTTCACTTCTGTGTGAAAGGTGTGACAAAGGGAAGGTTACAAATGATAGAATTCCTAGGAGTAAAAGAGTACATAGGGCAGGAAAAAGTCCTGCTGGAACACTATGGCCCAGAGCTGGTCCGGTGTTGAAATTTGCTCTGGAGATTTTAAGTAGAGAGATCTTATCCGAGGATACAAAGTTAAATAGCAGAGTTAATAATAGGCATTCCACACCAAACATATTTACATCTTCTTTGGTTTTTATTTAGGGAAGTTTTGTTTACATTCTCTAAATGTATGCATAATGTTTGAAAGTTGTTGCAGGCTAGATGACCTTGAATACTAAGTGAGATTATGGGATAATAATCTGTTTAGCAGAAGCTGCTGCTGTTTTTTGTCTGACTTTTGATCTGAAGTAATTGACAGTTTGAGTGTCTAATTACTATCAAACTATTGTCCGTGTTGACCATTTGAGAGCGAGTATTGTAAATTGTATAAAAGGTCCCTTGCTATGCACTAGAATTTGTGTGTTATGTCACAAGAAGTTATCAGGATTTGATTGCTCACACTCATCACACATCTCACTAGTTTGTTAGATAATAGCAATCTGTTATTATTAATGGGTTAAGGTTAAAGATGAGAAATTTATATCTAAAATTTTGAGATATAAGAAACCAGTGCAGGTGAAGATGGTGGACATGGGAATTGGACTAGGTGTGGTTCTAGATACAACTGCTGAGCTTTGGTAAATTGTTGGAATTTATGGAGTATGTAAAATATATGGATTGCAATAGACTGGTGAAAATGAACCTGGGGTAACAAAGAATATATTAGATACAGAGACTGAGGTGAGGGACACTGCATCTTGATATAGGAAATTTGGAAAGGACACCTAATTTCACATAGCAAAGTATTATATTTAAATCCTGAATGGATGAAATAAGGGTGAACACACAGACCATGACACAACAACACTTAATCTTCACCTATAGAAGAACAGAAACATGCAGCATTACTTCCTTTAGTCGCTAGTTTACTTTAACATTTTAAACCTTTGTAATTCTGCAATTTTTCAGATGTTGAGCTCTTCCTTCTCATCTTAAAATGGGCAGGAAGTTGTCCTCTATTTCTTCTGGTTAAAACTAAGGTGTGACCATAATGAAGTGCAAGCAGCAACACGTCTCACCAGCTCACCTCCCTGCTCAAAATGCAAATTAGTTTCTAGCACATACACAAAACATCCACCTTGCTACAGAGATGTAGGTGTTAATTGCTTTGAAGGGAATTGTCATTGCTGCTGCTACTCAGAATCTGATGTTGATGCTTAAAATTGATTTAAGCTTTAAGGTTTCTATTTTCCTCAGACACTAATAATGAGAAATAATAAGTTATTACACACAGTACTGTGTAAGAAGATCTATTTAAAGTACACTATTTGTGTAGGGTTCCCACACCCCAATGAGTTAGCCTCACATTCCAATCTGAAACCCAACTCTTGTGTCCTTTTCTAAAGGTCAATGATGAATTTCTACCACTGTGCCAGGGAGATTGACTGGATGAATTGGTGCTTATCTTATTTTGAGGCAATTATCAAACTGACAAATATGGTGGCTGAAGAATGACAAGATATAACTAGCATATCTAAACAGATTATGTAAGATATTCTGTTTATTGTTTACATGTAACATTGAAATGGTGTTTTCTGTAAAATGAAGCCAGGAAGATGCAAGGAACAGATCCTCATTTTTATACCTTCCACAATACTTATCCCCATGCTACTCACATAAGCTAGAGAGTTATTTAATAAAAAACAATCTGATATAATTATATGAACACAATACTGGAGACACTGGGAATACTAAACAAAAATATAAAATGCTGAAACACTCAGCAAGTCGGTACCTGTGGTCGGAGAAACTGAGTTAATGTGTCAGTCAATAGTTTTTCATCAGAACCACAAAAGGTTACATGTTACAAGTTCCAAGCAACTGGAGTTAGCTGAAGAGTGGAAATGACAGAAATGAAAAGAAGTGAGGGGGGGGGGGGGGGCGAGGCAGCGGCTGGCAGATGATAGGTGGAACCAGATGAGGAGGGGGATGATGGGCAGATGAAGGCAGGTCGGGAGGGAGGGAGGGGGGTAGAATTGGGAGACAGCGACTGGTGGGTGACAAGCAGAGACAGGTAAGGAGAGAGAATAAAAAGCAGGGAGAGATGGGGGCAGATGGGGGAAGATGATGGTGGTGGTGGTAGAGGCAAAGGCTGGAAGGTGATAAATTGAACCGGTTGGGGGAGTGGAATGAAACTGGGTGACAGGGTCAGGATGCTGGGAGAAGCCACGTGGATCCGAATAAGATTGAAAGGAGCACAGGGAGTGTGTGCTACCTGAAAATGGAAAATTCAATGTTCATATCATTGGATTGTAGACTACCCAGGTAGAATATGAGGTGTTGTTCTAGCTTCTCCATTTTACTACTACCTGTGTTATTGTGGCACCCTAAATGACAGGCAAGCAGAAACTAAGAAGGTCATGCTCAAGAAATGAGTGGAGGTGTTCCACAAATTTAGTCACTTAGTCTGTATTAGTAGAGGTAACTGCACCCTGGGTAGCAATTATAATCTGTTAAAGGCAAATAAATTGGTGTTTAACCTGGAAGGAGTGTTTGGAGTCCCAGTTATGGACAGCCAGGAAGTAAAAGGGAAGGTGATACATTTCCTCCGTTCTCTGAGGAAGTTGCTGCTGGAAGAAGTGGAACAGAGGTGACATCAGCTTTACTTATAATTTCTGCCCTTCTCCTGTCATCAGATCTCCATCTCGTTCTTTTCTTTCCTTTGGGGATAGAAGATTATCCTATTACCGACTACAACTCAGCTCCCTTGACTGCTGTTCTTCCCAATCCTATAGGAACATCATTCCATTCTCCTAATACCTTCACCCCATCTATTCCATCACTGTCACTTTCCAATAGAAGCAGCTCAACCGAGGATTCCCCTCCGCTACTGGATCCCTCAACCGTTTCCGTCCAATCTCCCAAACTTGTGCACTCAAACTTTCCCTTCACCCCTGAAGCATGACAAGGTCCTCATCTTCCATCCCACCAGCTTCCACATGCAATGGGTCAACCGGTGCCATTTCCATGCCCTCCATGGTGAAACCAGCGCCAAATACATCTGCACAAGTGTGACTCTCAATTTGCCAACTGAGTTTTTCTGCCACGCACCCAGTCTGGTCTCTCCATCCTTGCCTTTTCACGTTGTTACAAAGGAGCTCACTGGAAGGTCATCATACTTGTAGGAACTTTATAGCCCTTGGACTCAGTTCAAGAATTTCACATCATAACAATGCTCTTATTTTCCCAGACACTAGCTGTGGATAATGATTCTGCTTTTTCCATGTAGGCCTCCTCTAGACCTACCATTTTGTTTCTGGTTACCTTCCCATTCTAGTTTTCTTAACATTTTCTAATTCTAATGATATGACAGCAGCCTGACACATTAATGCTGTTTCTCTCCACACACTTATTGTTTAATCTCATGAGTATCTCCAGCATTTTCTATTTTCATTTCTGTCATTAGTATGACCGGTTAGAACAAAAAGGAGAACCTGTAATTGTACGAAGGCTTCTGGAATCGTAGGTTGTCCAAGCTTTAAAGAGATAAAACATTCCAGAAAGAAAAATATTCTGAAATAATAGGAGTACTCTGATTTGATTCTTCATGTTACATAATAAACTAGCATTGGCAATCTTCCACATATCACTTCCTGGAATTTTAGAACCAAAGTGTGAAGATTACTTGGAGGCACAAGAGACTGCAAATGCTGGAATCTGGAGCAAAAAATGAGCTGCTGGAGAAACTCAGTGGGTCAGGCAGCATCCGTAGAGGGAAACAGACATTTAACGCTTTGAGTTGAGACCCCTCCTCAACTAGGTACACCTATTGCTTGCCAGTTCGTGCCCCACACCCCACCCCTCCACTTCTTTATACTGGCTATCTCCCCTCTTCTCTTTCAGTCCAGATGAAGAGTCTCAACCCCAACCCAAAATATTGACTGTCCATTTCCCTCTACAGATGCTGCCTGACCCGCTGAGCCAGTTCCCCCAGCAGCTCGTTTTTTGCTGCATGAGATTACTCATTTTTACAAAGATTAACATTGGTAATAAATGGGAAATGTGTTTGTGGACATGCGTTTAACAACTAGCTTGAAGAAGCATTACTCTAATCTCACTGTCAGCAGATTCCATTAACTGAGAACAAAAGACATATTTATACAGAGCCTTCAACATAGCAAAATGTCCAATGGCATTTCACAGATGTATGTAGCAAACAATAAAATCTAACACCAAGCCACATATTAGGGGAGATAACCAAAAGGTTGTTCAGGATGTCTTAAAGAAGGAATAACGTAGCGAGCTGGAGAGGTATAGGGGTGGAATTCCATCGCTTAGGGCCTTGACATCAGAAAGTATTGCTGCCAAAGATGATCTGGAGGCCAGTTTTCGAAGCAGCACAGTTGTAAAGAATGGAGAGATGGAGGACTCTGCAGATTCAAGTAAGAAAGAGGGAGGTCAGGGAGGGATTTGAAAACAATGATGGGAATTTCAAAACTGCAGCTTTGCTTAACTGGCAGCCACAACAGGTAGAGTAGTGATGTTCGGAATGGACTGTGCAAGTTAGATCATGTCCAGCAGAATGCTGGATGATCTTAACTTTACAGCATGCAACAAAGGGAGGTTAGCCTCGAGCGGCTTGGAACAGTCAAATATAAAGTTAACAATGCTGAAGATGAGGGATTTAACAGAAATGAGCTGGGATGGACTGGATAATGGAGAAGGAAAAGAGCTGGCTTTGCCATTTCTCTTAACACATATACACAAAGCCAACATTTCTAAATGAAATTTCCATTAGCAAATAGAGAGAAGCAAAGCTAAGTTCCATGGTTAATATGATAGGTTCTTTTTCATATTTCCTTATGATATAAAAGGAGGAATTTTGACCCATCGAGTCTATGCCAGCTAACTCAGCAATCCTATTCCCCAATAATTTTTTTAAATGTAACCTATTTTCCTTAACTCCCCTCAGATTCTACCACTCAGCTACACTAGAGGAAATTTACAAGAACCCACATACCTGTGTATGTGGGAGGAAATTTGCATGATCACAGGAAGAACACGCAAGCTCCCCACAGACAGCACTGGAAGTCAGGATTGAAATTGGGTCACTGGAGCTCTGAGGCAGCAGCTCTACTAGCTGTGCCACTATGCTGCCCACAAGTAGTTGGTTTTGCTTAAAGCAATTCTACATTTGTAATTACTGCAAGATACTCAAACCAGGCTCTTAAATACACATCCTCATTAAACTGATTGAAGAAAAAATTAAAATACTTGGGTTTGAACACCCAAAATTAATAAAAAGTTCCACAATTCTTTATTTAATCAGTTCTTCAAATGCAACAGTAATGGGCGTAGGAAATGTCAGTAAATAGTTGCACAGATTTGACAAATTAATTTATAAGAAGATGTAATTTGTTAATTTATAAGAATGTTATAATTTAACTTGAGGATTTTTTTCTTTAATTAAAGCAGAACTTCAAAATATAATTTTCTTCCAAATACCTATGAAAGCAATTTAGAACATAGACCATTACAGCACCGCACAGGCCCTTTGGCTCACGATGTTGTACCAACCTTTTAGCCTACTCTAAGATCAATCAAACCATTCCCTCCCATATACTCCTCCATTTTTCTATCATGCGTATGCCTTTCTGAGAGTCTCTTAAATGTCCTCAATGTATCTGCCTCTACCAGCACCCCTGGCAGCACGTTCCATGTACCCACCACTCTCTGTGTAAAAAACTTACCTCTGATATCCCCCCTGTACTTTCCTCCAATAAAATTATGCCCCCTCGTGTTAGCCATTTCCGTCCTGGGGAAAAGTCTCTGGCTGTCCACTCGAGCACTAGATTTGAGCACTAAAAAGCCCATTGATTAATGAACAGTTTAATGCCAATAAAAGCTTTGAAAAAGATATTTAAAGGAAGTAGTAGTTTGATTTCTCAGTGTAAAAATGTAAGTTTGCCCCTGTGCTTTTTCATTTAAACCATTTGTATCTGATAAAGGCTTAGCAGAAGAGGAATTCTCCATTGGAAGAGCAGAAACTGCAGTTTAAGTTCATCCACTAAGTTCATTTATCTTCATGAAAGAGCTTGTTGAAACTTAATAACTACTTGTCCTTGAGGTAGAATTCTTCACCACTCACCCTCATTCACAGTACATTCACCCCACTTCATTCACTTGCTAACTACAAAGTATGGATTACAGCCAATCAGATATAAAAAGACTAGAAAATCATATATGTCTACCTGTATTAACGAGAGACAATTATAATATTGGGTATGTCACCAATATTGGATATTGTCTGTAAGCCTGACAGCTCTGGATTACCACCACTTATCTTGCTGGAGAAAATCAAAGATTAGATGCTGCCATCAGATAAGTCATTGAAAGGGACTGGGAAGTAAGATGATGGTCAGAAGTAGATCATTAAGAATGATTTGAGAAAAGTGAGTAGTGATCAATGGTACTCAGAAGTAAAGAGGTCAGGATCGGGAGTGTACAGAGGGCATTCAGGTGATGGAAACAGTGGTAGATTGTAGCTCACTGTTTGAACATGGAGGCATAGAGTCATGCAGCACAGAAACAGGCCCTTTGGCCCACCAAGTCCACACCAACCATCAAGCACCCATTAAATTAATCCCATGCTAATCCCATTTTATTCTCCCACATTCACATCCACTCCCCCCAATTCTATCACGCACCTACACATTAGCGGTTATTGACAGTCAATTAACCTACTAACTTGCACATCTTTGGGATATGAGAAGAAAACAGAGCACCCAGAGGAACATCACACAGTCACAGGGAGAATGGACAAGCTCTACACATTGGAGCATAGAAGAATGAGGGGTGACCTTATAGAGGTGTATGAAATAATGAGGGGCATAGATAAGGTAAATGAACACAGCCTTTTTCCCCAGTGTTGGGGAATCAAGAACTAGAGGGCATAGGTTTAAGGTGAAAGGGGAAGGATTTAATAAGAACCCGAGAGGCAACTTTTTCACCCAGAGAGTGGTCCATATGTAGAATGAGCTGCCAGAGGAAGTGGTTGAGGCAGGTACATTAAAAACATTAAAAGACACTTGGATAGGTATATGGATAGGAAAGCTTTAGAGGGATATGGGCCAAACATGGGCAAATGGAACTAGCCTAGACAGGTGTCTTTGTCAGCATGGACCAGTTGGGCCAAAGGGCCTACTTCTGTGCTGTATTACTCTGTGACTCTATAACAGCACCAGAAGGTTAGGATTGAACCCGGATCACTGGAGCTGTGAGGCAGCAGCTCCACTCACTGTGGCACTGTTCTGGCTCAAAATCAAAAGTGCAGCCCTGCCTCTCTCAATACTTCAATGACTTGTTGAATGCAGCCTTCAGCAATCCCTTTAAGGACAGGGTGCTAACTCACATTTGGTCTTGGTTTTCCTAAAGGCAGCCAGCCCAGTGCAGAATTTGTTAATAGTAACTCAGTATTGCAGAGAAAGTTAATAAGCATTAAGTCCTTATTTCAATATGCAAAAAAACTTATGTCTGTTTGCAGGGTGTACTCTGGAAGCCTTTTTTTTTGCCTACATTAACATTGTGGGTAGATCAGTCACAGCTGGTAGTCACCAGATGCTTCCTGTCTGTGACATTGTGGGTTTAGGATGTTATTTAGTGACTGAAAATGGGTTATTGTGACAGGGAACTGAAAGAATAAAATAATTTTCAAATAATGTGGCTGAAAAACACTATGAGTGAAGTATTACCTTTTCTATGAGAAAGTCACAGCCAACTAGATAGTAAATTGTACATTTACTTAGATAATGACCAAATGCTTTTAAATTTCTTCAAAAGCAAATAGCTTTAAACAAAAAGAAACATGAGAGGTTCAACTAACGCATTAAGCAAACAAAAATGCAAAATGTAAGAAGGCATCCTGGCAGAAAGCAGCATACCATGCACTTGCTCATGAGTCCAGCACCATTCGCAGTGAGTAGCTGTGGGATAGTTAGAAATAGATTAATTGACAGCATGAAACAAAAATAAAACGATTCCATCACTGGGCGGGAGTATTGCAGTTTTAGGACCAGCAACATCCATATTTTGAAAACAACTTCTCTTAGCAATATTTAAACAGGCAAGAATTTCTGATTTTGATGATCTTATGCTACACCTAATCAATAAACAACGAACCAGATATAATTAATTATGTGCATTCATATTAGATATAATACATTAGCATTCATGGTATCAAAACATTGCTCACAAATACAAACTTAATTACATTTGTTTCCAGCATTTTCATGAAATAATGTACAATTCATAAAGTGGTATTTTCATTTTGCTATAATCTTATTGATTAAGTAAAATTGATTGACAATATTTAATAATCCAATGTATGAAAGATTCAATCAGACTGTAAAATATATTATTAGTACCGATCATAAGAAATGGGATAAGGCCAGATCTTACAAGGTTCCAATTCTTCTGCTTTAATTAGTTTGTCTGCATTCTTTCTAAATCAGGAATGCCCAAATCCTTGGGCTTGGTGGCCCATTTTTAGGTGGGGCAGCATGGGCTAGTATGATTGCTTGGGGCCCAGTGCTTAGAACACGCTAGCATGCTCAGTGACATCAAACTAGACACATGGCTCATTTGTGCAAAGTTTAATTGCAGGAAGAAAAATGAAGCAGATCCTAACTAGTTAAGGGGTATGACCTATCTTGGGCAGCTTCTGGAGAGTCCAAGGCATCCATCTTCTTCCAGGTCGGTGCTTTCTTTAACTGTTCATCATTACTGAATGACTTAAAACCAACCAACTCATAGCCAATGTCCCCGTAGACCCTGATCATCACAACTGCCCCGGTTGATTCACACAACACCTCTGCCTCTCTCGTTCTGATCATTATTCGCAATCTGATCCTGCCCCCCCTCACCCATCCAAATATCTGCCTAATCTGTCCCAATATTATCTGCTCAGTTCTCTCTTTGACTATCCCCATCCTTGCCATGATCTCCAAATGCAAGGAGTTGGGAGATCAGAGAAGAATGGCCCATTCTACTGTTCAGCATTCCTGATTCTTGTTTCTGGTAGAATCTCCCTTTTAGAGCTGCTCCCCTTTAGTGGGAGAAGCCAAGAATTGCCACAGGAGGCCATACATTGGCCAACCCTCCCCTAAATCCACAGTAGTACACAATGAAAACAAGTCAGTCATAATGACTGTCATTAAAGCATTACTTTTAGTTGTTAATTAGGAAAAACAATGGTTGCCATGTAAAATAAACATGAACGCTTTGCATGCTCTTAGCCGAGGGCATTCTATTTCAACTCACCTTCTATTCCACGCAATTTTATAGAGACAACAGACTAATTTTATCTGGCCTTATCTGAATATGAGTAATAATGACTTTGTGATGTTAGTTTGCATGTAGTTTGTGACCACTTCACCAATTTATTGTTGTTATAATATTTTGATATTTTGCTGCAATAATAATGAAACAAATGCTACACAGTACAATCAATAAGTATAACCGGTCTTTGTGTACATATTTTTAGACTCACATGTTTGCATTGAACCTGCTTGAAATTTAAAATTTGTTTACTTAATTAAATTAATCATCAGACCTCCTTTAAATAGCTTGCTGAAGTATAAATCCAGTTTTCTAATGGTGGTAACTGTGGGGAACCTTGAATGATGAACTAATATGAGCCAGGTAGTCTTTTCTATCTGTGATCTTGTGATTTATCATCATGACTTCAAGGTTGATATTCACAGCAGCTTGATTGTAAGTCAAAATTTATTAACTACACATAGTGTGCTTCGAGGGGAGGAGAAACTGAGGCTGGAGTAACAACCTCAGTTACTGAACAAAATTTGAACACAGTTGCTGTGAAGCACTCTTGATATTTTTAATTAATTCTTTATACTTGAGTTATTATTGGTGTTATTCAGATTCACAGATAGGGGCAAGTTATTAGCATTGTCTGCTGTCAACATTCTGTAACACTGCTTTCAATTTAACATTTGGATTCCTTCACTTATTTAAGGATATTCTAGATCAACATTTTTGATCAAATATCAACAGACTTAAATGAATCACTTTGTTTACTGCTCCACTGTATAGAAGCATACATATGGGACTAATATCTGATGATGTGAAATGTATGGTGCAGGGGGAATCTGTTTTGTTAATAGCAGCAAGGCTAAATTTAATCCCAATTATTGAGCAATGGAAAGATTTATGGATCTGTGAGAGAACTTGTCGCATAGACACCAATAATGAATGTCAGTTATGAGCATTCTGAATCCTTTTGTGTGTTGTAGTGATGGAAATTTTAACTAAGTTTCCTGCAAAAGTTTTAACTGCTATGTATCAACAACAATGGTAAGCCTTCCTTCTCTTTCTTTAACTGGGATTCATCATAAGACAAGAGAACTCCCACTTGCCTCAGATCCACCAATGAATTTTCAATCCTTCTGTAATTTACACATGGGAAATGAACTACCCAAGTTAAGTGAGCTGGTATGGTGCCAGAAAATTGCTGTGATTAAAAAAAGAATATTAAGTTGCCTTAACAGAAAAGCTGGTCTTAAATTAGGCCTTTGCAAAGGTAGGTGATAGGCCTAATTGCTTATTCCTCAGGCACCTCTCTCAACAACATTCTTTAAATGCTAGTTGCCAGGACAACATTCCTTTCATTCCCAAATCTTTAGCATGCATCTGAATGCACAAAAACAAAGTGTAGTTACCTCTTTGGAAAAGGGAAATTGAAAGGAGTTTGCATGCTATATGCATAGACATATAGTGTACTGTGTGTCTGTGTATGTGAACAAACAATGATCCTGTTGCACAGGGGAATCATATGGTATGCCTGCTTTGTAAAACTGTAGCATTCCTCCTGGTAGATCTTTAAGGATTCAGAATGTGTAAGTATTTTGCTTTGCAAATGAACCACCAGCTGTTAATTGTATGTAAATTATGCTGTAATCCTTGTGGAAAAGACTTTACAAATTGGAGATAAAGATGAGATCATAGACAGTTTTTCTTCAGCATTTTTGAAGGACATTGATGACTCTCAAAGGGCAAATTCTAGGTGAGATCATGGCACCTTAGGTAAATTCGTAGCATTTTTCTGTAAAATACGTGGATGCAATCTTGTCCAAGACTTCTTCATGTCTCAGAAGGATACATAACTCAACAATCCATAGTGGCAAGGAACAGAGGTGTTGAGTTATCACTGGACTGCTGCACCAAGGAGGTTTATCAGTGTCATTGTTGGATAGGAGTAGGATAATATGGTTGCCCTGACTGGCCACATCTGGAGCCTCAGCAATGTATGACTGAACTTGAGATCCATTCAGTGCATAGATTGAATGAATAGACATGTTCTTTAAAGCAAACAATATTGTGGAGGTTGAATAAGACAATATTATGAGAGCATAATATCATGTGATATGCGAGTGTACAACTCTCCATCCAAATCCTTTGGCACGCTGACCAATCTTCCTGGGGCACACAAGGCACAAGACATCTTCTTCAAGGAATTAGAAGATTAATTCAAATGATTAGAAGTAACTGAAAAGTATAAACTTGAGACAAAAACCCAGAAGTCAGGTGAGATGACTTTTACATTAAAGAACATATCCTCATGTTGCAATTCTGATGATCTTAAGCTTGTACCTTACACAATAGATTTGTGTGTGGGCTGGCAGAAGAATGGATTCAGTCCAGGGCACATTCCAAAACCGTGAAACCTAGTCTAATGCATGAGACCATATCAATCAGTTGCTATCAGTTCAAGGCCATCATTCACCTCAGTCTTGTCTGTTTAGGATAGCCAAGTGCCTCAGTCACCAAAAGAAAGGTCACTTTTTGACAGCTTGCAGATCCAAGGCCAGGACAACCAAGAAAAGCAGTTTCAGTGGTAATTTGAAACAACAGTAGAAAGGAGACGTTCATTCAGTCAATGAGGAACTGGGATTGTGCAATATCTATTCCACAAGCATTGTTAGCAGGGATACTCTTTTACAATGAAGTTGCTGACCAACAACCAGTGCATTAGCATGTGAATTGGTACTGCCACAGACTGATACTGAGTCAAACTTCAAGCAGATACCATGGTGCAACTGGAAACCTGTCCTGATAAAGCTTTACAGATACTAGGGCAAAAGGAGAGTGTAACACAACAGACCAGCACATACAGCTATCCAATTCATGAAAACAGGGCAACTTTAATGGGGTAGTACTAGTTAGGACAACTTTTCTAAATTGGAGGAATATTTTCAGCCTTCAGAGTTACAATTTGACCTTGACCTTTCAGGAAAGCTATGACAATATGGCTGAAGACAAGCTACTCAGTTGCAACAGGGCCCAGTCCATACTTTTTCATTAGATCAGGGCTACTATCATCTGGTAAACTATCCGTGATATGAGTGTATTTAATTTTTCTATTGTTTGGGCCTAGGATGATACATTAAACAAACCCTTGTAGTATATTAGGTTAGTAAAATTATTATTCCTGCAAGCCAAGACCAGTCCTGTAAGTTTTAAAGCATCATTGAGAAGGAACTGGAAAATCTGTAATAAAATGGTGTGCTTGTCAAACACAACCAAATTGAGCAGGCCACATCAAAACTGTTTGTGCGTAAAGCAGGTTACCTAACCAACAGATGTGCTGAGCGTTCACACCCTACGTATAGGCTGATTGTTTGAATTATTGTTGCAAAGCAGGGAAATTACATTTTTCTCCTGACCAATAGGATCACAATATGTCTCCAAAAGTAGATTACAATAACAATATGCCCGTTTACATAGACGCACATCAGGTGTGAAGATGATGCAGTTATTTCCCACCTCTACCTTCTTTCATACAGTAAACCTATCCGGGGAGTCGATGTTTACAAGGTAGATGAAGACACAAATAATGCATCAGCAGACAATCCTTATGATAACTGATCTACAATATTCCAAACATTAACTGAGTACCAATGTGCTGTTCAAACTTGCCTTAATGTTGATGCACAGGAAATTGATGCTCTTTTGGTTATGTCTGTAGAAAAGCATTCAAACAGTTTTCATTACTTCCTGTAAAATTCAAACCATGGGCATTTCTGGATATGAGCTCAGCATTCACTTGCATTGAGAAAGAAAGAACATCACACCATATTGTGGTATAGTTCTTATAGTAAGGCTAGAAACTGCGCTTCAATTACAACTGTAATCACCCCAGGGATACAATTGAAAGCATAATGAAGATCACAACTTCGGTAGATGATAAGGAATAACTTGTATATTGTCAAGAAGGCAAATGAACTAATGTTTTCTCAAGTGCTGCAAGTCGATATCAAAAACATTCTTCAGCCCTTTAAAGGATCCTCTCTTCAAAAGAAAGGATTGGCAAGGCTCCTGTTCTTAGTCATTGGGGCTGTGGGTCACAGAAAACTTGTTCCTTCTTGCCAGATAAATGGATTAGTAGTACAATAGATTTTAAAATATATAATTTATGAGGGGGCATATTCCCTAATACATTTTCTTTAAGGCACTGAAGTGTTGCCATTTTTCTGCTTTTAAATAGTCACAAAGGAATAATAATTTTGCTAATCTTTCATACTACAGTGGTTTGTTTAATGAATCATCCTAAGGCCAAACAATAGAAAATTTAAATGCACTTGCTAGTCACAGATAGTTTACCAGATGATAGTGAAAACTGTACAGTTTGCATACAGTTTACTTCAGCACTTTTTCTTTTATTTTCACTTGACATTTACTTCAGAACTTTTTTATTTTCACTCGACTTTTTTATAATGATGTGGGAGCATTGAGCTAGAAGTGGACTAAAAAATAATATGCCAATGGATTTTAGTGTATATTTTCTCAAAATCAGGCCTATATTTCTTCATGAATGCTCATGCATTAACAAACATCAAATCAGATACTTGTGACTTTACATGATTATGTGTATTATGCTGTGCTACTGTCTAAAGTCATAATGTTATATTGTGCTGATGATTCAGAAATTTCTGGGATGTATTGCAAGTTCCTTAGTAAATTGGTGAAGTGGTCATCTCATGCATGCACTTAAAAAAATTAAACCTTAATGTAATTTTCATTTATTTCATCATTTGTAAAGGTTTAGCACATTAATTTTTAAAGATGTTCCAGATGAGTCCCACAGCAATTGCCAAACACATAAAAACTGAATTTAAAATTGTTCCTGGCGATGAAGTTAAACACAAATTGTAATCAAAGAGTAAAATTACTTTAGGTTTGTACTAAATAAAGCTTAATTAGTATACCCAAGCTCTGTATGACATGTGCTCATTTCACAAAAGGTTTTGAAAAAGACCTGTGAAGACTTTCAAGCAAGCTTATCTTATTTTCCAGCATTTTAGACATCCAACATTTGTAGCTCTACTTTTTTTTAATCTATAGCTTGTTGTGGTAGGGAAACTGGTGTTTTAAAAAATAAACTGGAAAAAATATTCCAGCGATATAGCCATAGGAACTAGGTAGATTTTTAACATCTGGCAATTACAAGTATTTAATCATAAACATTTGGAGTATGCAAGAGATCAAAATTTAGGATTCCTGTGTTGAAGGATTTTAAGGAGTATAATTTTTGGCATAAGGCCCAAATTAATATTCCTTTCTCTGTCAATTGAGAGTTTCTGATCAAGCTTGAAGTAATTTGTTCAATATAATAATATTGTTATAAAAGGCTAGGGAAAAAAAAATTGAAGGATTCAGAACTTACTACAGAATGATCAAACAGGTTGGCCATTTTGGGTTTCTCTGCACTTGGATACTTAAGAGTTTAATCTGATCCTTTCAAAATAAATATGAGTTTACTATGTGTAGTTATGAATCTAATTTAACTTCTGGAAGAACAAACAAATCTCTAAACCTATTTTTTCTTTCTTTAACTTAGTCCACTGAAGTGACTAATGTTGAAATAAAGCTTCACTGGCTGGAGTAGATTATTGATACCTCACAAAAGCCACTGCTTCTCATACATCATGTATGCCAGTGTCAATGAACTGTCCTGCAATGAGATTTGTTACAATTGTGCACAATCCCATCCACTGTTTTTGCCCACTTAAGTGCAATTCCAACAGGAATGAATGGATCTCAAACCAGGTCAGAAATTTGTTATTCTTCTGCTCTGCAGGCTGATGAGCCAGGATTAATCCTGATACATGCTTCGCCCAGTTTGCCCAAGACTGTTCAATTTAACTAGACCAGCGGCTTAACTTGCATGCTGTGTCCACAGTTTTTTTCTTGACAAAATATCCAAGTATAAGGTTTAAATTCAGAAGAATTCCTTTTTGCACTGATCGTAGGTTTAAAATGCCACTTCAAATGCAGCAAAATCTTATCAATCTGATCTGGGACCTTCCAGTAACAGGTGTCCATCTATTTCTGTAGGGTGGAAATATTGAATACACAGACAGAATAAGTTTGCTTAATTGTTTTGTCCCACAATTTCAGTGCTATGAAACTGATATCAATTTTGTCTATACAACTCTGCTGCAAAAATTTAGATCTTCAGCATTTTGGTATACAAAATTGCTGCTATTAGACATCCAATTAAAACATATTCACAAACACACTTTAACTTTTGTTGCTATCATGAAACATTAACAATAATGATTGCATGAGTTTTGTGAATATAGAAGGAAAAGATATTATGGTCGTTTTTCCGATGAGAAGGAATGTAATAACTGCTTGAATATACAAAAACTTGGAAAATGAAAGATTTGCACTTTACACAGAGGGCATAGAGTATCAGGGAGCCAAAATGTTGTTGATGGAAAAACTTCCATGGCCAACATTTGAGAGTAAAAACCTTTAACAGGTAGGTGAATTCTCCTCAAGTTTTTGAGAACAAGATAGATGGATAAGAATAATCTCCTTCAGACCTACTTTTTCCTAAGCTATGCAATATTTTTCAGCATGACTTTCGCCAATTTCAAGAAGGCAGTCTGTACTGTACAAATATTGTAACATCATAAGATAGAATTATTTAGATTTTTGAACTGAAAAAGTGTTGCAAACTTACAGAAAGTAATATTCACAGTTTTCCATCAGACCTAATGCAAAATAAAGACTGACCAGAGCAAGGATTTTCAGTAAGTTCAGTGTTTAATGTTGTTTGGCAACTACTTAATGTACAAGTATTCATCTTACAATCTAAGAACCGAGAATTCCATTTCCCAGAAACTTCCACCGGAAGACATGTGCGCATGCAGTACTACCTTACCCCATATTTGGTACCAACTAAGCAAGTTGACTCTTTATGAAATGGACCCTGTTAATGGTATGGGGGAAAGGGTTACATATATTCAACATTACAAATAATTTATATGCTGCTTATTAAGAAGTGACATTGGTAATCTGCTGGATTTGTGCACATTTTTATTTGATAAACACGTGTACTGTAGAATTCTTTTAATATCACCTTTGGTTAAGTTCAGAACCTGCTTCAGAAAAGCATTATGATAAATTGAGGTTAAGAACTGTTAATGCCATCACTGGTTATATTCAACAATATTCAATATGTGATTATATTATTTAAAGTCAGTTTAATAAACAATGGTCTTTTTAAAGCCAGGCTTTGAGCAATATGTACCATTTCTTGACAACTAGATTCTATGGCTATGGTTGAGAGAGCGAGAGAGAGAGCGAGAGAGAGAGCGAGAGAGAGAGGGAGAGAGCGAGGGAGAGAGCGAGGGAGAGAGAGAGGGAGAGAGAGAGGGAGCGAGAGAGAGAGGGAGAGAGAGAGAGCGAGAGAGGGAGAGAGAGAGAGAGCGAGAGAGAGAGCGAGAGAGAGAGGGAGAGAGAGAGGGAGAGAGCGAGGGAGAGAGAGGGAGAGAGAGAGGGAGCGAGAGAGAGAGAGGGAGAGAGAGAGAGCGAGAGAGGGAGAGAGAGAGCGAGAGAGAGAGCGAGAGAGAGAGCGAGAGAGCGAGGGAGAGAGAGAGGGACAAAAGTAATGTTAACTTCCATCTGCTTTCATTTCCTCTTGTGTTAATATCAGGAGGAAATACAAGATATCATTCTATCTAGTTTCACCAGTCACGGGAAATAGTGAAAGACTGTCAACAGTTGATCTTCTGTAGAAACGAAAAAGAGAAAAGTACTGTCTGCATCATCACACTCTGCAGAAGTATTAAAAATTGTGGTTTTCACATCAAACTTTGCTGTGATCCTCACAGTTACCAGAGGCACATAGTGGAATATAGTACCAAGCAAGTGATCGATGTGGTATACAATAACCATGCTATTTGTTAGAAATCAATAAATATTTTGGATAATACACATTTTATTCCATATCCTACAACTACTCTCCAAAGAGGTCACTGGAAAATAAAGACTCTCCTAGCTATTCTCTACTGCTTTTCCCAGGGTTCCCAAGTTGCCTTACCAGATCAGATGCATGTTGCTCTTGTTCATACATCGTTCCATAGTTGGGAGTGTATCTTTGTACACAAAGCTCCTCATCTCCTAAAGCAAAAACAAAGACACAATATTTATGATATGCTCAACACTGGTAAATTAATAAAAAACACTGCTGAATTTGCATGCAGCCGTAAAGAATGAGAGAAGTTTTGTGTTTACTTAGTATGTGTTTTCATGTAAAACAATTTTTAAAACCACCATGGATTTATGTCTGAAGATACCTAAATAGCAATATGTACAACATTTAACCAATGCACAAAGCCGATCCCTATAAATGTTGTGCAACATTTTGGTTTGCAAGAAATTTGACAGCACAAAGGTGCTTAATAGTTCTTTTTGTTTTAAACATCCTTGTGCACATTGATAAAATGATTAACTGAAGTGAACTAGAACAGAGGCTAAGCAATGAATTAATAATCCAATTGTGCATTCCAAGTGTAATTTTGCCTGCTTTTCCAACCTGATCCAGTTCTTCAATGAAATAAAGGAAACTTAGGTAACAGTAGTTGATATGTACACGCATAATAAAAAGATGTTTGATAACATAATACTGTATAATAAATCTATTGGCAGGATGGAAGACCAAAAGATTAGGGAATAATGATAGTGTCGATTCAAAATTGGCTAAAAGTGGTTGAATTTTGTGTTCAGTGACAGTTCTTGCTGCTACCTTGAAGTGGGCAGCACCATGAACTTGTGCTCTTTCTGGAGCAAGCTTTCATTGCTGTGTAGCAGCAGTCCAAAGGACCCTAGACATCCAGCAATGTTACGTTCGCAAGATAGCTGAGCAGCCATTCAAAGGGTGTGTACAATTATTATGTACAATTATTAGCTGATATTTCAATCATTTTATAGAATGATAGATAAAAGTTGGAACATTCACATGTGGTTAAAGGATAGGAGCTGAAATATCAGAAGCTAAAACAAAACAAATTACTATTTTAAAATCTAGTTAGCATTCTGGAAGAAAATCTTTTCTCTAATAATTACATTTTGTGTCGATTTCACCAGAAGCAATTGCAAGAATATATGTGGTAGGGTGCCTGATTGTAATAAACTTGTCAAGGACAGCAAGCTACTAAGATTTGCTGATAAATAATTCTTGACATTTGGATAGTATTTATATTCCTTTAGTTAACCTCATGGGGCCAGTGCCTGGTGGAAGCTTATCTCTTAAAATTGAAAAGATTCTGAAGTGCATTCATGCCACCAAAAGACATCATTGTTCATGTGATTACAACATAATATTAACAGATTCTGAAGTTGTTAGGGAGACAGATTCTGAAGTTGCCAGAGAGACTATAATTTTTACATTACATAGAGTGTCTGTGGAGAGATAAACAGAATCAACTTTTCATTTGTTGGCAGTTCATCAGGTGAATGTTTCTGACATAAAGATCTTTGGCCTAAAATACTGCCTGTTTCTCTTCCCACAGATGCTGCATGACATATTGAGCATTTTCAGTGTTTTCTGTTTTTATTTCAGATTTCTAGCATCTGCAGTTTTTTTTGCTTTTCTATGATGTTTACATTGGTGGAAGCTATAAATGGCAATGCGAAAGCTATCAGAAACTGAAATAAAAACAGAAAATGCTGAAAATACTCAGTAGGCCAGGCAGCATCTATGAAGAGAGAAACTGTTAACGTTTCAAGTCTGAGACCCTTTGACAGAACTGTTATTTTCTTTCTTTACACAAGTAACATGCATATGTGCACATCTCTAAAATACTTGATTAGTGTAGTGTAGTTAACCATGCTTCTGCACATGCCCCTTTATGGCTTTAGTTAATTTGTAGTGCACTAATGATAAATGTTGTGATGTTTCTTTTAAAGAGATATTGACTTTGACATAAGTCCTTAAATGTTAAACTGTGTAGAAATAGGTACCAGCAGTAATGAGCAACGCACAAAGTATGAAATAACTCAACAGGTCAGGCAGCATCTATGGAGGGAAATGGACAGTTGGCATTTTGGGTCGAGACCCTTCGTCTAGACCAGAGTCCAGACAAAGGGTCTCGACCCAAAATGTCTACTGTTCATTTCCCTCTGTAGATGCTGCCTGGCCTGCTGAGTTATCCAACACTTTACGTGTTGCTCCAGATTCCAGCATCTGGAGTCTCTTTTTTGTCACCAGCATTAATGATTGATTAATGGTTTCAGAGCTTTGGTCCCTCATTATTATTGCTGTTATTTATTATGAACAGAAAAATATGATAAAGGGAAGGTTGAAATGTGCCAAAAGGCTTACAGGATGAAACAAATAAAAAGGTAAAAGATATAGATGATTACAAAAATGGAATTGACAACAAGCAAAAAAAAACAGAATAAACAAATTGAAAGTAAGTACAAAGAATCAACCTAGGTGGTTCCTAAAATTCAATTCAATGGTCTGGAATACAGCCTGACAATCCAATCCAAGCCCGAGAGAACCTGATTACACATCTCTGATTTAATTCAAGTCAAGTGTATATCCTGATAACATCCACATATATTGTGCTTTACGGTCCCGACTCAGCACACAATAAAGTGCAGTCTAACCAGTGCTTCACCATTCTATCCATCTATGTTGCTTGATCAAAGAATTGTAATTATCTAGTTGAAAGTGACAAGTGGGTTCAAGACAAGACTTTAAAGAAGAGCTTCATAGTAAAAAGAAACCTAACAAAACTCAAATCCAAATTATGGTAAAATGCTTGTTAATGTGGCTTGAAAATTATATAGTTTGGCTACTCTGGTCAAAATAATTTCTGCTCTACTGTTAACCCAGCAATCATTGCAAAACCTATGGAATTCTTATGTGCAGATGTGAAATTGGAACACCAATACTAAAATAAAAATCTTTTCACAATTTCATTTAGTCTTGTGCAATTGTGATCATATTATTATTCACTTTTGGCATATAGGCATTGAGCAAAAGGCTCGCATTTATTGTCCATCCTTAATTTCCCTTCAGATGTTGGTGGTGGGCCATGATTTTGATACAGTCCTTCTGGTGCCCCCAGTGCTGTAGGGGTGAATTGTTCCAGGATTCAGGCCCATCAACTTTGAAGGAATGTCTATATAGTTACGAGTCAAGATGGTTTGTGATTATGAAGGGAAACGGTAGGTGGTGGTGATCTTGTGAACCTGCTGCCCTTGTCTTTCTTGGATCAAAGTCACAGGTTTGAGAGGTGCTGATAGAGTAGTCTTGATGAGTAACTATGGTGCATTTAGTAAATGGAACACAGAGAAGCCACGATACATAGATGTATGAAGGAATAAATGTTTGGGGAATCAAGCGGGTCTGGATGGCATCAAGCTTCTTGAGTGTTGTGGAGCTGCACTCATGCATGTAAGTGGACTATGTCCCACTGCAAGCCTTTCCCACCATACCTACATCCAACAAAATGGAAAATAAAATAAAACACAATTGCACAAGGCTAAATGAAATTGTAAAAGAAGATCTTTGTTCAAATAAAATCTCAGTGTTCCAAATTCCCATCAGTATATTAGAATTAGATAAGTTTTGCAATAATACCTTGTAAATAATGGAAAGGTTTTGGTGCATCAGGAGGTGATCCATGAACCTTAGGGTTCTCGCCTTTAACTTGTTTCCGAGCCACAACATTTATGAAGCTGGTCCATTGATTTCTGCTCAATGGTGACTCCCAAGAAGTTGATGGTAGAGGACCTGCTGATGGTAATTATCCTAAATTTCAAGACAAGTGGTTTACATAACACACTTAACTCAGTGGTTCATTCCGTCTTACAAACCTGAAACAGGCCTTAACATATTGGCCTGCATTTTGCATTGAGAATATCAGTGCTAACCATTGTAGAGTACATTACATATCTGGATAGCATGTCCGCAACAATTTTTTAAAAATTTTTTACATTTTATTTACAGTGTGGTAACAGGCACTTCTGGCCCAACGAGTCCGCGCCGCCCATTTTAAACCCAAATTAACCTACCCATACGTCTTTGGAATGTGGGAGGAAACCGGAGCACCCGGAGGAAACCCACGCAGACACGGGAGAACGTACAAACTCCTTACAGACAGCGATGGGAATCGAACCCCGATCGCTGGCGCTGTAATAGCATCGCACTAACTGCTACGCTACCGTACAAAAATCCTTCTAGTCCACTCCCACCACCAGCTTTCCCCAATTACAAAAGCTCCAATTAACACCTGGGTCTGTCCATCTTCAATTTGATTGTCTGAGGCACTTTAGTGTACCGGTTAGCATAATGCTATTACAGTGCCAGCGATCCAGGTTCAATTCCAGCAGCTGTCTGTAAGGAGTTCATGTGTTCTCCCCGTGTCTGTACGAATTTCCTCCGGGTGATCTGGTTTCCTCCCACACTCCAAAGGCGTACGGGTTAGGAAGTTGTAGGCATGCTATGTTGGTGGCAGAAGCATGGCGACACTTGTGGGCTGCCCCCAGAACACTCTACGCAAAAGGTGCATTTCTCTGTGTGTTTCGATGTACATGTGACTAATAAAGATATCTTATCTTATCTATTACTGCCCAATTCACGATCTCACAGACCTTGGTTTCTAGGATCTGTGAGTTAGGAAATTAACTTCTTCGCCAGTCCCTCAGGATTGAGGATGACTTGCTTCTATTCCAGTTTGAGTAGTAGAAGATGCGTGTGCAGGACTATTTAAACATGGGATGGCTGTTTCACACCAGCTACCACACAGACTTGTTGGAGTGAGGTCTTGGTCCAAAGGCAAGGGGATTCAAGACAACTGGAGACCAAGCTTTGCTGCAGAGACTTGGCACATGTACAAACACATGTATTTTCACACACATTGACTAAGCATACACTGACTGTGCACATTCACCCAAAAATACATAAACATAAATGTTCTTTCCCCACAACCTTTCCCTTTGAATCCCTCCCTCACCCTATCTCCCCCTACCCTGATCCCGCCTTCTTCATTACCTCCTCCTTCAGTCTCCCTACTTGCTGTCCTCAGTGTCCTCCCACCCCGAGAACCCACCTTCTCAACAACTTCTCCCTTCACTAACCTTCTTCCCTCAAAGTTCCTTCCCCTTTTAATAAATGAGATGCAACTCACTCTGTGGATGGAACAATTTTGACTTTTTTTGATAGATTCTCCTTTTGGGGAGTGCCGTTCTAATAGACGTTTTAGGTCTTGAAATTTGGGTGGTGCACAAATAGTCCCATTGTTCTTTAACTGGGATCATTCCAAGCTTGCAGTTGAGAAACAAGCAGCATGAGATCGTCAGACAGTAATTGAAATCAGATGTCCTTGAGCCAATGCACTTTCCACCCTCACTTGCATAACACTGGGTTATTATAACATTATTCCTACTAAAAGGCAGTTTTTTTCAGTTATAATATTTTGGAATTCCACATAGCCACATTAACAACAACAAAAATCCTTGGCTTTCAATGTCCATAAATTTCATAGCCTGGAAGAAAAAATATTTTATCTTGATTGTTTTTATTTTTGGAAGGGCAGGAAGAGAACAGAAAGAAGTTGAATTGAATTGAAATGTGATCACCTTCACTAATCTCCCACAACAACTATTAATTAGAAAGGCATTAGCTGAGCAACCTGTGAACAGGTTATCTTATCCTCTTCTCAGCCAGCTAATAACTGTGATTTCCACAGCAGGATATACCCTCAGAGATGTGAGAGAGAAAGGTTGTAAATGAGAAATAAAACATTAAATCCAAGAGGCCAAAACTGTGAGTTGAACAAGAGTGAGAGAACTGACTAAAACCTTTGGGGCTAGGATTCTGCTACTTTGTATAGAAACACAGAAATTAGGAGCAGGAGTAGGCCATTTGGCCCATCAAACCTGCTGCAACATTCAATATGATCATGGCTGATTGCCTATCTCAATACCAGTTTCCTGCTCTCTCCCCATACCCTTCATGTATTTTACATCAAGGAATTTATCTTTCTCCGACTCGGCATCTACAGCTTTCCGTGGTAGAGAATTCCACCAAATTTCTCCTCATCTTGGTCCTAAATCTCTTGCCCTGTAACATGCATCTATGAGAGGAAACATCCTCCTGTATCCAAATCTGTCTAGTCCCATCAGAATTTTGGAAGTTTCAATTAGATTCCCACTCATTCTTCTAAACCTTAGTGAATCTAATACCATTTAGATAATATGCCACCTTTCCATTTTTCCTACCCAAGTGCATAACTTGACATTTATTCATATTATATCAGAATCAGATTTATTATCACTGACTTATATGATGTGAAATTTGTTGTTTTGTTGCAACAGTATAGTGCAAAGACATAAAATTACTATAAATTACAAAAATAAATAGATAGTTCCAAAAATAATGGAATAACAAGGTAGTGTTCATGACCATTCAGCAATCTGATGGCAGAGGGGAAGAAGCTGTTTCTGAATCATTGAGTGTGGGTCTTCAGGCTCCTGTACCTCCTCCTGGATGGTAGTAACGAGAAGAGGGCATGTCCCAGATGGTGAAGGTCCTTAGTGATGGATGCCACCTTCCTGAGGCACCGCCTCTTGAAGATGTCCTTGATGGCGGGAAGTGTTATGTCTGTGATGGAGCTGGCCTCTGCAGCCTCTTGTGATCCTGTGCATTGGAATCTCCATACCAGGCACCTGCCATGCTTTTGCCCAAGCTTGAAGCCTCTTTGCATGCTCCTCACAATTTAATGTCATCAAAAAATTTTGAAATATTACATTTGGGTCCCTCATCAAGTCATTAATACATATTATGATTGCCTGAGGCCCAAGCACTTATCCCTGCAGTACCCCACAAGATAAAAAGATCAATTTATTCCTACCCTCTGGCTTCTGCCTGTTGACTAATTTTCAAACTGTGCTAATACATTATCCCAATATCAAGCAATTTAGTTTTAATACACCATATCCACTGATCTTCGCTCATCTATTCTATCAGTTACCTCCTCAACAAGCTCTAGTAAGTTTCTCTTCCAGAGATCTGTGGTGACTTTGGCTAATCTCATTGATATTTTCTTAGTTCTTTTCTGTTATCCCCTCCTTTATAATAGCCTCCAGAATTTTCCCCCACTATTGATCATAAAAGACTTTGTATAAGGTTTTATTCAGCAAAATCTAGAACAGAATATGCTTTTGATTTCATTAGATATATGATTTTCAACCTACTACTCAGGCATTGATACAAGTACTAAGATTATCTGTTTATCAGAAAAAGGATGACAGATTTTTTTATATGGTATTTTGTCACAACCTGAGGGTAACTCAAATTATTAAATGACTTAGAAGAAAATGGAAATAGGAGGAGGTGAGTATAGAGAGAAATGAAGTGCTATGTCTTTACCATGATATCATAACTTAGCTTTGAACAGGGTGCATGGTAACTGCTAGCATGCATGAGGTAAATTGAATCCAACTTAGATCCAAATAAACTTATAATCAGGAGGTTTTTTTCCATTAAAAATAGGAAGTTTTTCGACAAATGATTCTTCAGTTCCTCTAAGTGCCACAATAGACATTGAATTTGATAGATTAGGTTTCTACAATTAATGTGCTTACATAAGTTTGCTTCTGCATTAGTCAAATACTGAATAAACCTGCAGGCAAGATTATTCTCAATTGGTAACATGTCTTCTATTCATTGGGGTAGACTCTTAGCTCTATATCCGAGGATAAATCTACCAATGCAAATCATCCACCCAATAGAGAATATGATCAATTTTCAGTCTCATTAATTTTAATGAACTGAAAATTTATTATTATACACAGCAACCAGGGAAATGTTACTTGTGTGCCTGTCCAAAAGGTTGAGAGAATCCTTAAGGTATTACTTAAAATTATATCAGCTCATCAACTCACTACCTACCATTGAATGTTATGGATAAAGTTTAATGTGCAGTATACCAATCAGAAAATCTGGCATCTTATTATAATGCCTCAATATCTAGCAAGGCAATCCAGATTTGTATAAAGAAAGAAAATATAGTCTGGCCAAATTTAGATAATGATTTGTCAATTCCAACAGCCTATAATCTTAGTCAAATGCGGCAAATCAAAAGATGAATTACCAATTTATACTTCAGAAGCTATTGAATATAATATTTCATTCCCCAATACTTGAATGAATCATAATGGAGTTCCAGAGAATTGATCCAGGGAGCTTCAGCTAAGTGTGATAATTAATTTTTTGCTGTCTCTTCTTATGATGTAGGAGTATTTAGTCAAGTTATTCTGCAGACCATTGCAACCTTTCATTGAGGGCTAGACTAAACTCTAATAGTTGTGAGGTTACTGTTGCAATTAACTGTTGAATGCTTATCAAGGATGACAGGGATATTCTGCTTAAGTACAACGTTGAACTGTGTAGTTACATTCACAAATTCTGTAATTCCTCTCTGCAAATTTCTGCAGAGCAGTTCTTGACATAATTTTCTAAACACATTCATCACATTAGCTAAAAAAACATAATTCTGTTAAACTAACACTGAAGGTGTCTCTGGGTTCTCAAAATTTCATATTTGCAACTGGTGACAATACTTCTTTGAAACTAAAATTTAGGCTTTAAAAAAAGTTAGTGGCAAGAATAAAGGATAATGTCATGGTTGCATATTTGTTTAGATGGGATCATCTTCAGTTTTTCAATGTCTTTTTGGATTGGGAAAAAAAATTTAAAGATAACAAAAATGCAAACATGACATTATCCTCAATCACAGCAAGAGTGAGGCCATGTTCTTTAGTAACTGGTCCAACCGATCCTCTAGTCCCTTCACTGTTATGTCTGACTCTTTGAAGGTGCTGGGAATCTGGTTTAGGAGAGCCAAGGCGTGTGACATTAATTGGCTACAGCTATAGTGAAACAGAAATTGGGGCTGTGGGAGTTGTGCTCTCTTTTGATAGTGGGCAAGAATATGGTCATTAGCTGCAAGATGCTCTTGGTGTTGCTGTTCCTGCACCATGGCAATCACCTGAGCTACCTCCAGGATGGATCGTGTCCGTTGGGTCATGGTGTACAGACCTCTAGAGAAAGGGGGAGAGGAAATGTACTCAACATATCCCTCATCCTGATGGCCACCTTTGTGTGTGGCTGCATCAAGCTATGCCTAGAACCAAAGTATGCAAAGACCAAGTGTCACTAACAGCTGAGGTTCCAGTTGTCAAGCAAAACATCAAAGTCATTTGGAAGAATGCCTCATCGCTGGAACTCACAAACAAGTACTGTCCTCACTTGGCTGGCAGTGAGTGTCTCTCCCCATCATATCCTTCCTGCACAGATGAAGTCTTACTCTTGCTGCACGCTGCCCTTGAGGTCGCTGTAGTGCAGATGAGTTGCTCGTCCATCTCCTTGTTGACTGTGCATTTGCCAAGATTTGGTAAACGATGCAATGGTCCTTGTCACAGTTCACCTCAAGCAGTGGCATAACAGAGGTCTCAGTGATCTACAGACTGTTCTCTGGTTTGCACACCGAGACAAATATCAACTGCTCCTGGAAAATCATCAACTTGGTGAAAGACCCACTTTGGTCTGCCTGAAACCTGTTGGTCTTCCAATGTGAGGAGATGTCTGCAAATGAATGCCTCTGACTAGCATATTCCAAGGTGCATGAGTACATGCCGAGGGATGCACTGAAGCTCGATGCAGCCGCCACAAAGGCTTTGTGGGAAAGGACCACAGTCTAGAGTCCTGCTTCTACTAGACACTGAGGGACGGGGTCCAGGCTAACAGCCTCTCAAAGGCCTCAAGGGTGCATCCTTTAAAGAATAAATGCGAGCTGTATCGGTGTATTGCAAGAGAATGTATTGCATTGCTGACACAAAGAATACAGAGAAAGACGTATCGATTATATTCACTCTTCATACATTATGAACAAAGTATATTTTTTTAAATATAAAAAATCCAAATTTACTTAGGGAGACTTTGTTAAACGTTTTCATTTTCTGATTTTAACTTTTATTTGATCTATTTGCAAATTGTTCTTGCATTCTGGAATGCTCTTGTAAAAAAAAATCAAAGCAATGATTAAACAGGAAACTGTAATAGAGGTCGACATTTTCTGCTGAGAAGTCTGTCTCAGATATCTGGAGTGCTGCCAATGAAAAGTTAACCCTTCATCATGCAGCTGTTTAAAGCAAAGTAGTAGAATTCAATACTGTTCATGCAATTAAAGAAAGAGTTATTTTAAATAATTCAGACCCATGTGTGAATTGTGGGCGTAGATTCTGAAGATGGGATGATGTTAGCAGCTTCCTGAGCTAGGCTCTTTGAGATAAGAACTCTCAATTTGAAGAACACTCCCATTCTGTCACTAGCAGAAAACAAAACTACTGGAGGAACTCAGCAAGACAAGCAGCAGATGTAGAAGTCAAGGGATGGTCAATGTTCCGTGTTGGAACCTCCATTAGGATCCTGATAAGGAGTCCCGACCTAATAACATTGACCATCCCTTGGCCTCCACAGATGCAGCCTCACTTATTGAGTTCCACCAGCAGTTTTTGCTCCATATTCCAGCATCTGCAGTGTTCTGTGTCCTCATTCTGTCACTGGTTTGCACAATGCATTTACGAGAACTTTCAATAGAGCAGAGAGAAAAACTATACCCTCTGGAGAGTGGGTGAATAACCAGAAATCAGATTTAAAATTATTGGCAAAATAGCTAGAGGGATGGGGAGGAGAAATATTTCCACTCAGAGGATCTGTTGGGATCTGGAACACTTTACCTAAAGTAGTGGAAGCCAGCTCCATGAATAGACTGCTCTGCCAACAGCTACTAAGCCTTATTTTATTGTACCATTGCAGACTTGAACTATTTTCCTAACCCAACCTGATACGTTGAAAGATCCTGTACCTGAAATGTTACCCATTTCTCTTTCCACAGATGTGGCCTGAGCTGCTGAGTGTTTCCAGCATTTTCTGGTTTTATTTCAGATATCTAGCATCTGCAGGTTTTTTGACTTTCAAAACCCTCAAGTTCAACTCCTCAGTCTTTCTCAACATATCTCCCAGTTCCTACAGAATCAGATTTATTACCATTGACCTATATGACATGAAACTTGTTGTTTTCTGGCAGCAGTGCAGTGCAGACATAAAATTACTATAAATTACAGAAATAAATAAATAGTGCAAAAAAAAAGGAATAACGAGATAGTCTTCATGCGTTCATGGATCATTCAGAAATCTGATTGTAGTGGGGAAGAAGCTGTTTCTGAATCATTGTGTGTGGGTCTTCAGGCTCCTGTACCTTCTCCCCAATGGTAGTAATGAGAAGAGGCATGTCCCGGATGGTGAGGGTCCTTAGTGATGGATACTGCCTCTTGAAGATGCCCTTGATGATGGGGAGAGTTGTGCCTGTGATGGAGCTGGCTGAGTCTACAACCCTCTGTAGCCTCTCGTGATCCTGTGCATTGGAGCCTCCATACCATAATGTGATGCAACCAGTCAGAACGCTCTCCACCGTACATCTGTAGAAATTTGTAAGACTCTTTGGTGACATACCGAATCTCCTCAAAGTCTTAACAACGTAGAGCCGCTGGTGTGCCTTCTTCATAACTGCATCAATGTGTTGGGCCCAGGATGGATCTTCCGAGATGTTGATGCACAGGAACTTGAAGCTGCTCATACTTTCCACCGCTGACCCCTCAATGAGGATTAGTTCTCCCGACTTCCCCTTCCTGAAGTCCACAATCAATTCCTTACACAATACATACATGGCTTCCAATTTGAAATGCCTTGGTAAAAGCATTAAATCAGAACTAGTTGGTACCAAGTTGCATTGAACCATGGGTTGTCCAGATAACTAAGGCGTATCCTGCCTCAGTTATGCTCAGAAGCCATTTTGTAGCAGCAGCCAGGACAGCTGGAACATGAGACCTGAGCCCAGACCCATACAAATGAAAGGAACTGAAAAATGACAGGAAGCAAGAAAGTAGAGCAAGGGAAAAGATGAGCAGGCTTGTTTTCATGATTTCACACCATCTTCGCTCCTAAAGGTTTTCTGGTGTTGGTTTTAAATAGCAGCCAGAAGAACTTGCAGGTACTAGTAGATTTAAGTCAGATCAGCTCTAGTCTGTGGGTCCGTGAAGTTGAGGATGCAAGACTGGGGGAGAAAAATGTGATCAGGTTTTCCGCCTAGCCTCAGCATTTGAGTACTTCTTGTCTTTGTTTGTGTCCAGTACATGAACAGCTGGAAAGATGCACAATATTATGCTCTGACATGTTGCTTCTTCTTTGGTAATAATGGCTTATGTACATAATCATCAAAAATACTTAGCACTTAAAATTGAAAAGACTGCTTCTTATTTACCTCACAGAAAAGCTGAACTTGGAAATAATAGGTCAGTAACTTGTCTTTATATTCTAAACAGTGGATTACATTCTATTATTTTGCAAAGAATGGATTTTTGGTGTAAAGAAATATGAAATATAAAATATAAAGCACAGACTTATCATTATTGATGGGGCGAACTCAAATAGTAGCGTTAAGGCAGTCAGTGTTGGTTACAATTGTCAAAGACCACCTTTTAACACTTTACAGTGCCAGCGACCCAGGTTCAATTCCCACCGCTGTCTGTAAGGAGTTTGTACGTTCTCCCCATGTCTGCGTGGGTTTCCTCTGGGTGCTCCAATTTCCTCCCACATTCTAACGACGTACAGGTTAGGAAGTTGTGGGCATGCTATGTTGGCGCCGGAAGCATGGCGACACTTGCGGGCTGCCCCCAGAACACTCTACGCGAAAGATGTATTTCACTGTGTGTTTCGATGTACATGTGACTAATAAAGATATCTTATCTTATCTGCATCTCCAGCAATAAGGAAACAGTTAAAACTTCATAAAGTCACATGTCTTGCAAAGCCAATGAGTCACATGAACAGTAGATTCAAACTTTCCACAGAAATAACCAGGGAATATGCAGCAGAAACTGATTTGGCTCCTGCAACAAAACTGTTAAAAGCAATACCTAATTCATTTGCCAGCATTACAGCTGCTTGAGGATTAGGGAATGTGATGGCTATGATGGGTAAACCATGCCAGCTGTGTAATCTGATGGGATTTCCAACTCTGATCATGGGTGGGGCATGGACTGTGAAACAATGCATCTGAATCACTAAACTTCCCTTAATATTAGGCACTTACCAAAACTACACTCCATAGAAATTAGGGCATTTTAACAACCTTTTAAAAAATCCATATTGATCAGAATATAAACTTCTTTTACTGAAGATATCAGAGAACATAATGACACACAGCAGAAATGATGCCCCCCCCCCCCCCCAAGTGCTGCAGAGACTGGTAGACTTGCAGAATGATGTATGTGTCACAAGTTTCTCAGAACTTATTGCACCATGAAATGGGGTTCAGCAAGCAATGGCAAGCTTGTCCTGAATTAAACTGCAGCACTTCAGAGAGAGGACACTGTTGCTAACAACAGTGCTTGGAAAAAATTCTACAGCCAGAGAATGTGGTGTGCAAAGTTTTGTAATATTCCAGAGGGACATCTTTTTTATATTGTTACAGAATGTTGAAGTGCAGCTGCAACCCTTGAACTTCCAAAGGCCAAACTTTTGTGAAGCTGCTCAGACCAGTTCTATCTTTCTAATGCAGCATAGAGTGCTTTTTTGTAGGTAATGTGGGTCTGCCTGGCTTCATATTTTACTGGGCCCACACACAAGTAGATTTCCTCTGCAGCAAAATATATAAAAATACAATAGTTTATTGCTTTGCATATTCAGACTTGGCGAAACAATGATAGCTCTGAAATGAAAACAGAAATATACTCAGAAGGTAATGCAGCATCTGTGGAGAAAGAAACAAAGTCAGTATTTCAAATTGATAAAAGTCCTCACTCAATCATCACCAAAACTGGCCATCTTGTTGTTTGTGGGATCTTGACTTTTCACGACACAACGACAATGCTTATTCCAAAACTAATTCACTATCTGCACCTAGCTATGCTTTGAATAGATTATTTGGATATTAGGTTCATCTTCACTCATCTTCATTGCGAATGTAAGTAAAGATTTTTATTAGCAATTCTTCTTAGCCAGTCCCTCAGGACTGACAATAATCAGCCATGATATTAGTAAAGGGAGACACAGGCCTGATGGGCAAGCCTTCCAGTAGTAATTTGCTTTATGATATGATGCATTAACTTTTCTCCACTACGACCAGCTCTGGGCCTCTCCCCATCTCTTTTCATTTCCAAAAACTTCTCAAATTTACATTACCTACATCTTCATATCTAAATTCCTCTTTTACGTACCATTTTCCCTCTTATCTTTTGTACTAAACAGGGTGCAAACTATTTGCTCCACCGTCCAGTGCGATCACAACTGAGCATAGAAACCAGGAGCATAAGGAGGAGCCTGTATCTGCTCTACCATTCAGTCACAATTAGCTGATCTGATCTCTGGTTCTTGTCATTGTCGTAGAGTCATGCAGCACGGAAACTGGCCCTTTGGCCCACTGAGTCTGCATCAAGCATGAAAATGAATACAATACCTCCAACAGCTCAATGACTTCATAAAAATGTCTGCGATCAGTGATCGTATCTTCAAATGCCATTTCCAACCAAACACAGCTGATTTTCAGTTGCAATTCACCATATTCCCATCACCCATCCACTAAAAACTGGAACCTGGAGCAAAATAAAACAAACTGCTGGAGGAACTCCGCAAGTCAGGAAGTATCTGTGGCACCATCAGGCCCTGATACATTGTCCCAGCCCAAAATGTTAACTATCCCCCGGCCTCCACAGATGCTGTCTGACCTGCTGAGTTCCTCCAGCAGTTTTGTTTTTTGCACTATAAACGCATGTCAATCAGGATCTGCACATAAAATCCAGATGCAACAATACCTCTTATATCACCAAACAAACTTCATGATATTTAGTGTTTCACTTCCTTTGTCTTGCAGGACAGGATGACACACACCCAGCTACAGTGAGAACTACCCAGAGGATGTTTCCATATCCTAAATGCAACGAAGGAGACTGTACTGGATGTTATTGGATTGGCCATTGTTGAATCCATGGCGAGTGCCCACTCAGAGGGCACAGCCTCAGAATAGAAGAACGTCTCTTTAGAACAGAGATGAGGAGGAATTTCTTTAGCCAGATGGTGGTGAATTTGTGGAATTCATTGTCACAGATGGCTGTGGAGGCCAAGTGATTGGATATATTTAAAGCGGAGGTTGATAGGTTCTTGATTAGCAAGGTTGTCAAAGGTTATGGGGAGAAGGCAGGAGAATGGGGTTGAGAGGGGAAAATAAATCAGCCATGATCGAATAGCGGAGCAGACTTGAAGGGCCGAATGGTCTAATTCTACTCCTATGTCTGATGGTCTTATGATTTTCAGATGCACACCTTACTTTCCCCCTTTCACTGCACCACTATCTAGCCCTTGTGTATTTTCCATGTAGATACGATCTGCAAAAACACCCAGGCTATAGCGGTTTCGGAAATAAAGACACACACTTTGAAAATATCTTTCACATTTGCAGCACATCTCAATGCACTTCACACCCACTTAAATACCTCAGACATATTGATTGTTGTCATGCACAAGGCAACCAATATGCCAAGGCAGTCACAAAAATCAATGTAGCAATGATCAAGTGAAGTGTTCTTTGGTATTCTATGAGAGATAAATTCAGATTGACAGCTTGTCTGGACCTCAGAGAGATGAGTATTTCTTCAATACTGCAGTGGAGAATCAGATGGGATCCTTATACTCAAAGTTCTGAAGTAGAATACAAGAGCACTAGAAAGTAGGAGGAGGAGTAGACCTATTTGGCCCCTCAAGGCTGCCCTGCATTCAATACAATCATGGCTGATCTGTCCCAGGTTTCAACTTCTCCTGTGCCTCTTCCATATAGCCCTCAATTCCTTAAAAATTCAACTACTTCCTTTCCAAATACCTCCAGTGATTTAACCTCCACAACCCTCTGGAATGAAGAATTCCAGAGATTCAACACCCCTTGAGAGAAGAAATTCCTAGGCATCTCATGACAGCCTCCACATCTTGTGACTATGTCCCTTCATTTGAGACCCTCTCCCACTCATGGAAACATCTCAGCATCGACCAATTGAACCAGTTGATTTGGCATGAAGACAGAGATGGAGGCATAAAGTCAATCTAGCAACCACCAGCTCAGAAAGTAACAATGCATTTGATTTTTTTTTGGAATAACATAGAGGTGGGATCTGAATGTGGCGAAAAACCAACCTTGACAGGACTGCAACACAAGCTGGGAGAAAAGTATAGCGAATGTTCTTGCTTACTGGAGGGCACATTCGCACAGAAGTGCCCCGACAGAGGATGCAGGTGAGAACATCAGTGGAACCACCATCGAGGGTGGCTAATGGGATGCACAATGATACGCCTGTTGCATTAGGTATCCTGCATTCAATATCAAGCAGCATGGAAGGCTTTGACACCAATGGGTTATAATGCCGATCTTATAACCCTTTCCCACATAGTGGCCAACTCCATTAGAAGACTTGTGGCCTCAATCACATTGTAGTTCCTGATGGCAGATGCACAACTTCCATTGTAACAATCAGCAGTCAGCCATGCAAGATCAACTTGCTACCACCACAGACATGATGCACAGCGTGCAAAGGAATTTGCAGGACATCAAAGCTGATAAGATCCCTTCACAATGACAAGAACATAAGAACATAAACACAGGAGCAGGTGTAGGTGATATGGCCCTTCAAGCATGTTCCTCCATTCATAAGATCATGGTTGATCATCTCCCTCAGCACTATTTTCCAGCATTACAATCACACTCCTTGATGTCCAGAAATCTATTGAACTCTCTTTTGAATGAACACATTGACTGAGCTTCCACAGCCCTCCAGAGCAGAAAATCCCAAGGGTTCACACTCTCCGAGTGAAGACATTTCTCCTCATCTCATTCCTAAATGGACTATTCCTTAAAGTGCTCGCTGGTGCAAGACTCCTCAGTCAGTGGAAACATCCTCCCTGCACCTGGCCTGTCAAGGCCTTTAAGAATTTTATGTATGTTATAACAGTGAAGCTGTATTGAAGACCTGAACTTGCAGATGATCATATAGGTCATGGTGTATTTATGTATGGAATGATGTGTCTGGATGACACGCAAACAAAAGCTTTTCACTATATCTCAGTACACGTGACAACAATAGATCAATTACCAATAAACTT
Organism: Pristis pectinata; assembly: GCF_009764475.1. NCBI lineage: Eukaryota > Metazoa > Chordata > Chondrichthyes > Rhinopristiformes > Pristidae > Pristis > Pristis pectinata. The sequence goes on along the minus strand of NC_067419.1, from coordinate 37,367,489 downwards.
CTGGTGTCGAGGTAAAACAAAATTAAGGGTTTGACGTCTGCTTCCCAATCACTAAGATTACAAGAAAAAAAGACTGAAGTATAATTTGATGCAGGTGGGCACAATGCAAATGCCAAGCACTTGTAGGCCAGCGAATCAAGGTATCAAAAACGATGAAAGACAATATGCATTCCCATATTGAGAACACCTGGCTGCCAATGAATCTATCAATCACAACTCTACGATGCAATGGGAAAAGGAGATTTTTATGTTTTGGTTCAGACATCTTGTTAGCATAGACTACCATTTCAACAACCTTAAATGTGAAGTATCATACATGCTTATACTGGATCTGATGCATAAAATAGTTATGACAACAATACCATAACATAGTTCTATTTCACAGAAGAATAAAGGCTATAACAGTCACTTCAATGAACAGGACACTATGATGGAATGGGAAGAGGTTTAACGTTTTAGGTTGTACATCTAGTTAGCATTTCTACATGGCGCATGGACCTTGATTTTGCTCAAACCGTAACTCTATGGTCCAAGGATAATGTATGAAGTGGCTGAGATTCTGAGAAACTATAACAAAAATAACAAACAAAAATATAAACACACAGAAAAATGGTACATTAGACAGCAGACTTGGGATACTGATTAAAACTCATACCCTCCAACAGGGCACAGAATTATTCAGAGTTGAGGACTAAGTGCAACCAGACACTGGAGATATTGATCTGCATGTATACTTGCAGGTATATATCTGCAAATGGGACAGTAATAAGACTCTGGTCCAGCTGTGGTTAAAGCCACATTAGTTCTAGCAGGATCCTGTCTGTTGAAAATGTTTACAAGAAATCAGACTTGGTTGGCTGCAAATCAAAAAATTAATCCAACTGGCTACCTGCCCATGGATGAGAGCAGTTAAGTGCTCCATCTGAATGAAATTAGCAGGGCCACAGACATTTTGAGATAAAATGTTAATGAAAAGGAAAATTGTTGGAGTGTATGAAAAGCCCCAGATTCAGTATTGCCTGTTTCCCTAACCCCACCTGAAGTTAATTATCTATATTTTAAACAAAAAGTGAAAAACCTTAATCCAAATCAACTGAGGAAGTTTAAAGGTGGCGTGTGAATTTTCCTGTTTATACTCTGCGGAGGTAGAAGTAAAGAGAACGCCTATAGAATTGGGTTTGCAAAGTCAGAAAGCTATAATTGCCAAGATAAAAGAAAAGGCTTGATGTAAAAATATTCTCTTTTTAACCAGTTACATAGCAATAGTTAAAAAAAACATAGATCATGCATGCAAAATAATGTTTCCACACAATGTTTTAATCCACAATTTTACAGCTTTATCAAAATTGCTTGGTTATTTCTTGAGATGTTGGTTTCTTTGTGCATTAAACAATAAACAATTCCTTTCTAAACAAATGCAGAAAATTGACATCATAAACAATAACCATTTTATTTCTATTTCTGTTTTTAAGCACTTTTTGATTACATTAATAAATTCTTTCAATAATTGTCAACAACTATTAGGGTTAGGTTGTTAGTTAGCGGGCAGTGGGAAAATGATCCCTCTTGTGTTCACTGATCTTGTTACTGGATATTCAGTCTCACTGGACTCTTCAACTTTGATCTGGCCCACACCTTCACTAGCCTGGTCCCGCTCCACTCGTCTTTACTGGGATCTGTGCCTTATTCTTTATTCCATATCTTATTAGGGGGGGTTAGGGGTCCCAGGTATTGTAGTCGTGTATGTGAGGTGGGGGGGTGGTTTATTGGGTTTGTGAGGGGGTTTGGTTTGTAGGAATTTTGGCTAGGGTTGGTGGGGGTGATTCAGTGTTGTGGGGTATTAGGGTCAGGTGAAGGGCTGGAGGTGGTGGTGAATTTTGGACATGTGGGAGTGTTTGTGGTGTGAAGGTGGAGGAGGTGCTTTGGGTTGGTGGGGGTGTCGTCTGGGGTTGGTGATATCCTGGCCTGTGTGAGGGGAAGGTGTGCACAGCACCAGTGTAAGTATATAGACATGTATGTAGGATTTGGAGGTCGGGGGGGGTGGGGTGGGGGTTGGTACGTGTAATATGCTGTATAGAGGGAGCTCCCTGGGACTCGGGTGTAGGTGTCGAGGGGGAATGCATGGGAGTGTATGTGGGATCAGAAGGGGTGCCTATTGCCTGGCCTGTGTGAAGGGAAAGTGTCTCAGACCCCAGTTTGCATGTATTGGGATGTGTGCAAGAAAGTTGGAGGGGGGGGGGGTGATAATATGTGTACTGATCTGTGTTGGATCTGTGTTGGGTAAGCTGTTTGGGACCTGGGTAAATGTACAGGGGAAATGTATGAGAGTGCATGTAGGGCAAAGGGGGTGCATGTTGCCTAGTCTTTGTAAGGGTAAAGGTGTCTTTGGTCCCGGTGAAAGTGTATGGGGATGTGTGTGGTATGAGTCGGGGTGGAACATGTAATGTGCTATGTTGGGGGAGCAGACAGGGACCTGGGTTTAAGTGTTTAGGGGGAGCGTACAGGAGTGCATGTGGGGTCAGAAGGGGTGTGTGTTGCTTGGTCTGTGTTAGGGTTAGGTACAATCAATTAAATGACCTTCCCAACTTATTATGGGTGGATCTTTAAATTACTTTGATTGGCACTTGCCATCAAAAACTAACCATCTCACAGCAACACTTTTTGATTGTCTAGTCACATTTGCTTCAATTACAATGCAGAGTTTGGTTCTAATTGTCCATAAGAACATTGGAGTAAGAGTAGGCCACTCAGCCCCTCAAGCCTGCCCCGTCATTCAATATACTCATGGATGATCTGCCCAGGCCTCATCTCCTCTTCTGTTCCATCTTCAGAATGTCACAATTCCCTGATCTTTTCAAAACACTTTTTCTGATTTGTCGTCAAGAACACCTAGATCCCTATGGAATTTGTTCATCTGCAATTTCCATTTCACATTCTCCTGATTCAATTGGTGTGATCATAGGAATGGAACCCTGCCGTGACCTGGGGAGGATCTGTAGTCCTTCCAGATTCCATACTCATAATCTGGTCTCCTCCTACTTTAAAGGCACCCAACTATTTCTGAGATGCAGTATCCACTGGTAACCACGCACTTCCATTTGCCTGTCTCTTTAATTCTCCATCCACTCCCATTCTGACCTTTTCATCTTGGGCCTCCCACACCATTCCAACATAGTCAGAGTGCAAGCTTGAAGGACAACGCCTCATTATTCACTGAGAACGTTACATCTCTTATTGGTATTGGTTTATTATTGTCACTTGTACCGAGGTACTGTGAAAAACTTGTCTTGCATACCGTTCGTACAGTTCACTGCACGGTACATTGAGGTAGTACAGGGTAAAAACAATAACAGAATACAGAGTAAAGTGTCACAGCTACAGGGAAGTGCATTGCAGGTAGACCACAAAGTGTAAGGTCATAACAAGTGAGCATTCAACAGATTCAGAGAACCAGCCTTCTCAGTTGTCTCGGAGCTGGAAACATTTACTGGGTTTTACTGACCGACTGAGTACTTCCAGTGTTTGTCTCTGAACAGTTCATACAAGGCGGGGATGCTTTTCCACACCCCGTGCTACAGATTCCCACTGGAGATGAGCAGCTGGAAATGGTCAGCACTGAATTTACTCCAACGCTTTGTCTTGCAACATTAGAATAACACAAAATTGCGAAATTGTAACCATTCAACCAGCGATGACTCACCGTCAGGAAATTCGTCCATTTCCAGCTGCTCCTCGTCCGAATCAAAACTGCTCATCTTCGCAACTTTGTTGGTAACTTAATGTGGGCCGAACAATCAGTCTGACAAAAAATAAAACAGAAAGAGAAAACACCTTCCGCCCTTCGCCCTACAAACAAGAGCAGAGCTTCGGCCTCGGCAGTGAGCGCTCGATCTCCAGGTAACTCCAGGAGACTCAGATACTAAATCAAGACCAGCCTCTTGGATTCCATCTTCGTCCAGAGAAAACGCCTCGCTTTGCGAGGACTGAGTTAAACAGAACAAAAAGTGAAATCCACACCTACAACAAGAAGTTCAAGAGGAAATGGTTCCACAAGTTTGAAGCGCTCGGTACTAAATAACCGCACTGCCGAGTACCAGCGCCTTCTGTGAGCCTGCCTCTCTGTGGGTGTGTTCTTTTTCCTTGTGTGCTGCTTGCATTGTTCCCTCCTATCCAGTAGAGCAAAAAAAAGTTTGCAGGAGAGTCAGAGCCGACCTCTTGTGGGAAACGCAGTAAACCTGGTATATGCTATCAAACACCTTGTCAGGGAACACAGTAAAGTTGGTGCCAATGTTTTGTAGAAATCAAGAGTAAACTTACTGCTAACTTCGACGAAGGAGGGCACAGTAAACCTCTATTTGGATAACAAACAAACAGGGTGTTATCAGCTTGTGGTAGAACATAGTAAACGTAGACCAAACACCTTGTGGAGAACACAATAGAGGCAAACTCTTTGAGGGAACATGGTAAACTTCAAGCCAACTTCCAGTTGGGGAACACTGTTAATACCAACACCTGAGATTGAGTCACCTGGGACTATACTCGCTGGAATTCAGGGCATCTTATAGAATGATATAAAATTATGAAAGGGATAGTTGAAGCAGGGAGGTTGTTTCCACTGGTAGGTGTAACTAGAACCAGGGGACATAGCCTCAAGATTCGGGGGAATAGGTTTAGGATGGAGATGAGGAGAAACTGCTTTTCCCAGAGAGCAGTGGACCTGTGAATTCTTTGCCCAGGGAAGCAGTAGAGGCTACCTCATTAAATATATTTAAGACACAGTTAGATAGATTTTTGCATAGTGGGGAATTAGTGGTTATGGGGAAAAGGCAGGTAGGTGGATCTGAGTCCACAGCCAGATCAGCCTTGATCTTATTGAATGGCGGAGCAGGCTCGATGGGTCAGATGGCCTACTCCTGCTCCTATTTCTTATGTTCTTGTGGGGGAACACGGTAAACAGTGTGCCAGCCTGTTGCGGAGATCATAGTAAATTTCGACTCAACCTCTTTTGAGGGAAGCAGAATAAATTTAGGGTCAACTTCTAGTCAGGGAACACAGTCACTTTAATCCAAACCTCTCATAAGGAATACAGTAGACTTAGACCCAACTTCCAATAAGAGGCACAGTAAACTTCATACCAACCACTTGCTGGGCAAACTTAGTGCCAATCTTTTGTGGGGAATGCACTTACAGTAAGCTTAGACCCAGCTTCTAGTAGGAGAACACGGTTAAGTTAGAACTATGCCATGATGGAAATACTCAGTAATGTCAGTATCAACCCCTGGGTAGGGACTGTAAATTTAGTGTAAACTTGTGGAGGATTACTAAACTTAGAGTCACCCCTTGTGGTAGAACAAAATAAACTTGATGACAATTCTTGTTAAAAGGAACACAATAAGTCTTTTGGAGGAACAAAAATTCAGTATCAATTTCTAACGAGTAATGGAGTAAGGTTTGTCCCACCCCACTGTAAAGTTAGAGCCACCATCTTTTGGTGAACAGATTAAAGTTAGAGTCAACCCCTTGTGGAGAGCACAGTAAACTTGGAGCCAAAATCTTGTGGGGACACAATAAACAGTGCCAGCTTGAGGGGACAGAGCGGACTGAGACCAGCTTCCAATGAGGGAACACTGTTCAGTTCATGTCAACCTCCTGTGTGGGAACGTAGGAAACGTAGTGCTGACCTATTGTTGGGGGGGTGGGGGTTGGTTGGTGGGGGGGGGAGAGACATAGGAAACATAGTGCTAACCTCTTACAGTGAATACAGTAAACTTAATCCCAGTTCCAGTGAAGGAACACAGTGATGGTTGGAGTCTGTGCATTGTGGGGTAATGGTGTCAACTGTATGGAGAAACAGAAAACGTAGAGCCAGCCTCCTGTGGAGACTCGCAAATCTTAGATCCTCCCCTTGTGGCAAAGCTCAGTAAACTTAGAGATGATCCTTGTAGAGAACACTAAAAGTAGAGCCAACTGCATATGGGGGGAATACAGTAAAGTTTGAGACAACCTAGTGCCAACACCCTGTGGGTAACATAGTTGATCTCATGTGGGAGGAACACAATAAACTTAAGTGACAATGCCTTGTGGGGTGGGTTACACAGTAAAATTAGTGTTAACCCCTTGTGGGGGAAGCACATCAAAACCCTTATAGGGGAATAAGTACACCTCTTGTGGGAGAATATAGTAAAATTAGTGAAAACTTCTTGGGGGGGGGGAGGAACACAGTAAAAGTCATGACAATCTTTTGTGGGGGAAAACATAGAAATCTTTTGTAGAACAGGTAAATCTCTTGTAGGGAAATACTTAGTAACAACCCCTTGTGGGAGAAACACATCAGACCAAACCTCTTATAAGGGACCACAGTAAACACAAATAGGGTGTTGGCAATCTGAAATAATAAAAGAACAGTAAAAGCTGGGAAATGCTTGGTGGGCCAGACAGTTTCTGTGCAGAGAGAAACAGGACTAATTTGTCTTTGGTTATTTCTCCTTGATATGCATAACAATGGTCTTTCTATATTGTACTCTGAATTTCTATTCTCTTACAATCCTTGTAATTTATAGCACAGAAGAAGGGCATTCAGCCCATTAATGTTCAGCAGTTACAAATAGAGCTATTTAGATTATTCCTCTTCCTACCTCCCAGGTCATGGTCTTGAGGACTATGGCTCTACATACACACATACCTTTTAAATGTCACGGAGTCACAGAGCATGGAAACAGGTCTTTCAGCTGACCCAATCCATGCTGATCGCCAAGCACCCAACTCTGCACAAGTCTTATTTTATTCTTACATATTCCTTCAACTCCCTCCATATTCTACCACTCCCCTACATACTAGGGGTAATTTACAGTGACCGATTTACCTTCCAATCCACATGTCTTTGGGATGTGGGAAGAAACGGAGCAGCTGTAGGAAACTGACATGATGACAGGGAGAACATAAACTCCACACAGACAGCACCAGGGGTCAAGGTTGGGCACGGATCATCAGAGCTATGAGGCAGCAGCTCTACCAGCTGAACCACTGTTTTGTCTGTGATGAGGGTTTCTGCCTCTATCACCCTTTCAGCTTGTCAATGGAATTGAATTTTAGAGTTGGAGCACAATTCATACACCCACGACTATGTAGAACATTTAGCACAAGCAATCAGGAATGTTAGTTCTACTCTAATCCTTCAGGTCAATGATTTACATTAGAATCTTTGAGAATATTCACATGAATATTCATGAGAATTTCCATTTCACTTGTAAGCAACAACCAGCAGATTCCTGTTTTCCTGGAGATATTGCCTGACCAGCTGAGCATCTCCAGCATTTTCTGGTTTTATTTCTGGCTTCTTGTGAATCTCTTCCTTTGTCCCACTAGCAGTCACCATGGACTCACACAGGATTTAATTGCCCAAAGCACTCTAACTTTCCAACTAACCTCATTTGGTATATTGCTTAAAATATAACTATGACCAAGCATTTGGTTACTTGTCCTAATGTCTCCTTTTTTTCTAGCTTAGGTTAAATTTTCATCTATGCTCCTTTGATGCATCCTAACATATTTTGTCGCTGTAAAGATGCTGTATAATTGAAATATGTTGTTGAAATAGTGCTAAATTCTATGCCATGCCAGTCTCAATGATTAGGTTTATGAACAGTGCTGTTTGGCATTGAGTCTCTGGAGAAACATATTTATTCAACAGCAATAACCAAATCCAGCTGAGACCACCATACTTCAGCTGTGGTTTAGCCTTTGATATGAGCAGCCTGAACTCTATCCCACAGTCTTTCCACCATTCCAACATTGAGATCTCCCTGCTATTTGCCACAGAGAATGACATCACCAGGTTTCCCCTCAACTGCCTCATGCTAGTGGATGAAGAGCTGCCACCTGATATGAGGTGTGGATTATGTCTTCTGGACAAACAGAGATGAGTAGTTTTGATTCGGATGAGGAGCAGTTGGAAATGGAAGAATTTCCTGACGGTGAGTCATCGCTGGTTGAATGGTTACAATTTTGTGTCATTCTAATGCCGCAAGACAAAGCGTTGGAGTAAGTTCAGTGCTGACCATTTCCAGCTGCTCATCTCCTGCAGGAATCTGCAATAAGGAATGTGGACCTGATGTTCACTCTGTGACAACTCCAAGAGAAATACAGAGAGCAGCTCTAACCATCACACGTGGCCTTTCATGCCCTTGTTAAAGCCTTTAACACCGTCAATTAGAAAGGACTGGGGAGTACCCTTCTCAAATTTGGTTGACTGCAGATATTTATCTTCATCTTACATTTGCTTCATGACAACATGCAAACCACAACTGTAAGCAATAAGTCTACATGGCAGCGAATCTCAGTGCAGACTGGAGTCAAGCAATTCCTGTGTCATTATTGCAACACTTCTTTCAATCTTTCTCGCCACTCTGCTGTACATCAGCTCCATTGTTGTCGGGAATCAGAACCAAAATCAGGTTTATTATCACCGACATATGTTGTGAAATTTGTTGTTTTGTACAGTGCAAAACATAAAGACATAAAAATTACTGTAGGTTACAAAAATAAATAAATAGTGCAAAAGAGGAGTAGTGAGTTCATGGCTTCATGGACCATTCAGAAATCTGATGGCAGAAGGGAAGAAGCTGTTCCTGAAATGTTGAGTGTCGATCTTCAAGCTCCTGTACCTCCTCCCTGATGGTAGCAACATGAAGAGGGCATGTCCTAGGTGGTGAGGGTCCTTAGTGGATGCTGCCTTCTTGAGGCACCACCTCTTGAAGATGTCCTCGATGGCGGGGAGGGTGGTGCTCGTGATGGAGCTGGCTGAGTCTACAACCCTCTGCAGCCTCTTTCGATCCTGCACATTGGAGCCTCCATACCAAGCTGTGATGCAACCAGTCAGAATGCTCTCCGCTGTACATCTGTAGAAATTTGCAAGAGTCTTTGGTGACATACCAAATCTTCTCGAACTCCGAATGAACTAGAGCCACTGGCATGCCTTCTTCATAATTGCATCAATGTGTTGGACCCAATATAGATCCTCTGAGATGTTGACACCTTGGAACTTGAAGCTGCTCACCTTTTCCACCGCTGATTCCTCAATGAGGACTGGTGTGTGTTCTCCTGACTTCCCCTTCCTGATGTCCACAATCAATTCCTTGGTCTTGGTGATGTTGAGTGCGAGGTTGTTGCGACACCACTCAACCAGCCGATCTATCTTAAAAACTAGTAAAATAGGATGTAGCTTGTGCTGATGTGGTAACAGGGAACCACTGATAAGGTTCAACAATAGAGAGATGGGATGCAGCTGTAACTGCACCAAGATACAGAGGCTTGATGATTATGTTATAACACGCCACTATTGATGTGGCCAAACTCAGGTTTACTGTTAACTAAGTTAGACTTACGGATACTTAAGCGTTTATTCTGCAACGAAAACCTAGTTTTACTGTAATTAAGTTTGTGTAATGACGCGATCGGAGAAATGTAACAATCAACACTTAGTTAAGTTTTCTGTGTAATCAAGTACGCAAGAGGTGTATAAAGCTGTTCCGAAATAGTGTTCAGGGAGATCAGCTTTGTCTAGTCTCCTGGTGCATTCCAGCTTTCAATAAATTGCTTGTTGTTCAGACACCAGTTCAGTGTTGCCTTTGTCGTTTGCTCCTACAAGCTCCAAGAAGCTTCTTGCTGGAATGGAACTAATCTGTGCAACTAATCGGAAATTGTTTTACTTCCACTCCAGTACCGAGGTCGCCCCTAACCACAACAGCTGAACTGCAGTAGACAGAAGAAAATCAAAAAGACTGCAGACACTGGAAACCTGAAAAAAAATACAGAAAATGTTGGAAATAACCAGTGGATCAGGCAGCATCGTCAGACAAAGGACCTGGGATCCGAAATGTTAACTCGGTTTCTCCTTCCACAAATGCTGCCTGACCTGCTGCGTGTATACAGAGGACACTTTGAGTATGTTACAGACTCAGTGAAAGTCCCTTTAAGATAGAGAGTGTGTGTGTTTGTGTGTGTGGGGCGTGCTTACGTCGATAGAAGATAAAGGACGTAATGACGTTGTTGAAGAGGTCAGAAGAAGAAGGAGAGAGAGAGAGAGAGAGAAGGGAGAGAGACACCAGCCTGCTAGTTTTCTCTATCGATGGATGAGAAACTATAACTGTGTCTGCCACTGAAATCCATGTATGGAAGTTGGAAGTAATCCAGTGGAGTTCACTTTGTTGCTGACCTGTAGAACGAAACAGGTATTTGTGTGTGGACGACCACGATTCGGATGCTTTTCGGGGTGAGGAAGTCACTACCGAGTAAACACTGAAGTGTCGCTTGGGTTCCATCGTGGAACATTTGGATTTCGTATTTACTCTCTCCCTATGTTTCTCTACGTCTACGTCTTATCTTCAGACAACGGTGGTTGTTGAAGAAGCCCTTGCTCATGTTTCACCTTATGGCTTGCGGAACTGAACTTTAAGAACCATTCCTGAACTTGGAGTTTTGGACTTTGTCACACACACACGAAGAGTTTAGTTTTGGGGTTAATGTTCAAAGTTTAACATTTTTGAATTCTAACATACTAACATTTTTACTTTTATTTTACATATTATCATAAGTAGTGATTAATAAAATAGTTTTTAACACTGAATCATGCTCAGTGTGTTTCTTTTGTTGCTGGTTCGTGACAAGTACAAGAGTTGGGACGTCATGTTACAACTGTACAAGACATTGGTGAGACCACACTTGGAGTATTCTGCGCAGTTCTAACTATAAGAAGGATGTCATTAAGCTGGAAAGGGTGCAGAAAAGATTCAGAAGGATGTTACTGGGACTGGAGAGCTTGAGTTATAAGGAGAGACTGGATAGGCTGGGGCTTTTGTCTGCCGGACCGTAAGAGGCTGAGGGGTGACTTTATAGAGATATATAAAATCATGATAAGGTGAACTGAGACAGTCTTTTTCCAAAAGTAGGGGAGTCTAAAACCAGAGGACATAGATTCAAGGTGAGAGGGGAAAGATTTAAAGAGAACCTGAGGGGCAACTTAGGGTGGTATGAGGAATGAGCTATCAGAGGAAGTGGTAGAGGTGGGTATAGTTACAACATTTAAAAGACATTCGGACAGGTTCATGGATAGGAAAGGTTTAGAGGGATATGGGGCAACTGTAGGCAAATGGGACTAGCTGAGGTGGGAATCTTGGTCTGCATGGAAGAGTTGGGCCGAAGGGTCTGTTCCTATGCTGTATAGCTCTATAACCTTATGACTGTATGACACCAGAGCCTGTGTGTGTTCTGAGGCCAAGCTCCAGGTCAGCATTGATGCATTCACTGAAGCATATAAGAAGATGGACCTTACACTCAGCATCCGTAAAACTAAGATTCACTACTAACCTGTCTACGCTTTTCAAAACCAACCTCTGAGAATGAAGGTTCACAGCAAGACCTTCGAAAATCTGGACTACTTCCCCTCTGCTGGAAGCCATTCTCAGCGAAGGTAAAAAATAAATAATGAGATTCACCATCTCCTTCAGTGTATCAGCACGGCCTTTGGCTGTCTGAGGGAAAGGGGTGTTGAAGACCTCAAACCTGGCAGAAAACTCACGGGTTTACCGGGCAGTGTGACTCTGCCCTTCATGTATGCTTCTAAGACTGGGACTACTTACAGCAGGCACCTCAAGACAATGTAGCTATGTCACCAACACTGGTTCCACCAAATCCACTGGAAGGATAAGTGAATCAACATCAGCATCATCTCTCAGGCCGACACTGAGACGTAATTACACTGTTGGTTCTTTTAGATAGGTCACATCATTTGACACAGACTCCCTAAATGGGTCATCCACTCTGAGCTCTATCACAGTTTAGAAACATAGAAACATAGAAAAACTACAGCACAATTCAGGCCCTTCGGACCACAAAGCTGTGCCGAACATGTCCCTACTCTAGAAATTACTAGGCTTACCCATAGCCCTCTATTTTAATAGAAAGACAGAGGAAAAGGTTCAAAGATGTCCTCAGAACATCCTTGAAAAATTACAGCATCCCCTCTGGCACTTGGGGATCCCTAACCCTTCACCACTCAATGTGGAGAAGGACTATTCAGGATGGCACTGATAACCTAAAGTCCATGCATTGAGAGTACACAGAATCCCAGCTTAAACTGGAGCACACCTATCTCACAAACTAGCCACACTCTTGGTCCTGTCAAGCACCTCTTGCCCCATCTGTGGTAGAGTCTGAGGGTCTCACATTGGCTTCATTATCCTCTCAAGAATCCCCAGAGCTGGAGTGGAAACAGGTCATTCTCAATTTCTAAGGATTGCTTAAGGTGAAGAAGACAACATTTCCTGATTGTGGTCACTACATCGTGGGGGAATATTGCTTCTATTGGTTCTAAGATCCCCTGTGGTTGGTTGTAAGTGACCATTTGAAAAGCTGGATGACTTTTCCATTCAAAGCTTCCATAACTCATGCTTCAGAAGCAATAATCTATCCTCTAGCACATTTTCTCTGCTTCTGCCAGAATTGTGGAACCATAGGACATTAGAGATGATAATTCTGCCAATGGAATGAGGGTCAAAATAAATATGGGGGGTGCACTTATGCACAGGTATTACTCTCCTGGGAACACAGCTATAGAAGCACTAAATGGAAAAGTATCTTTAATGTCTGCTTGCTCAGCTCTAGCTGATCATAGCTGTTTATCAGGAAAAAGTAAAAGAGAAGGATATTGATATTGAAGAATGAATGTTTTCCATTTCCATTATCTGGTGTTAGCAGCAAGCAAACATTTTAATTCAGAGTAAAGCTCTTTCCTCCCTTCGACAAAATATCTCTGTTTCAACTTCAGGAGAACTGTTGCCTGTGCTCTCTGGGTGAGCCAGTTATGTTCATCCTTATCTGTCTCCGATATTGACTGGTGAACATGACTTGTGATTAACTGGAATGTCAAAGTAATATTTTAAGTCTCCACGTTCATTTAAGATGTACCAGCTTTCTGCTCACACCTTTTAGTCTTGTTCAGAGTTTGATCCTCGTCACATTCCATTTTATCATCATAATATTAACCATAATGTCATTTTATTTTCATTTTCACGCATGTTTTGAATCACTTGTTTACGGATGTTTGTCCTCAAAGTAATCTTGCTTGGAACTCACTTCCTTGGTAAATTTAAACCAAGAAAGTGAGTTCCAAGCAAGGACCATTGTGCAAGAGCTGTGCTATGCTCTGACAAGAGTTTAGTAAACTAAATGTTTTGCTATGCACAGATGGTAATCCAAACCATATACTGTACATAATTTAAAATGATGTGGTCATACATAGATGAAAAGCAAATTCACTTCAAGATATTTAAACAGACAATCAGATCTATAAGTCATTGCTTTCATACATGACTCTTTTACTCTATCATGATTGCTATGAAGTCTACCTTGCTATATTTTAGAATTGTTTTGTAGCCAGTAGTAGCTACAGCTTCAAGGCAATGCTGTGAATAGATAGCCAAGTAAATGAATGGACGATTGCAGATTTACTATTGGTGGGCTGAAATTGCACTGTAATATTTTACTGGATCACAACTCTTCCTTTAGTATGTCCCTGACAGAGTGAGTAAAATATTCACCATTCAATGGATCTTGCATTATGTCTTCGTCTAACAAAGCATGGTAATAGATCTCCCAGAAGAGAATTCAGACTATCAAGATTGAAGACAGAATTCCAAAGACATCTCTGTACTATGAAAAACACTTAGGATAATATTTCTTACAATTTTACAATCCCCTCCCTTCGTGACTCCCTGGTTCCCTCTTCTGTCCAGGATTATTAGAAAAACATTTACATCTTTTGAGATGCAAATGAAATTTCCCTAATCAATTGCAGCAGTGCAGTTCATGGGTGAAGACTAGATTAAACTGAAAAACCTATCCAGAAATGAATCTTTCTCCTGAATATTATTGCATTTATTTTCCAGATGATAACATTGGATGGGACGTAAGTTAAACCGATAATAATCCTCATTTGCTTTCCTTTTTTGGAGTCTTAATGAAAGCGCACTGTATCCAAATAAAATGTCTTCAAACAAAATATAATTTTAAGAATATTAATTGTTGTAGAAAACATTGGTGAAACCACAGTTGAAGAAATGTGTACAGTTCTGGTCGCCATGCTAAAGGAAGGATGTGATTGAGCTGGAGAGGGTACAGAAAAGGTTCACAGCAATGTTGCTGGGACTGGAGGACTGGAGTTATAAGGAGCAACTGGATGGGCTGGGACTGTTTTCCCTGGAGCAAAGGAGGCAGAGTAGCGACCTTATAGAGGTTTATAAATCAAGAGGGGCATGGATAGGGTATATTCACAGTCTCATTCTCAAGTTAGTGGAGTTTAAAATGAGAGGGCATAGGTTTAAGGTGAGGGGGAAAAAGTGAACTTGAGGGGCAAGTTTTTCATACAGAGGGTGGAGCGTATGTGGAACAAGTTGCCAGGGGAAGTGGTTGAGGCGGGTACAGTAACAGCATTTAAAAGACACTTGGACAGGTGCGTGGATGGGAGAGGTTTGGAGGGATATAGGCTAGACGTGGGAAATGGGACTAGCTTAGACGGGCATTCTGGTCGGCATGGACGGGTTGGGCCGAAGGGCCTGTTTCCATGCAGTATAATTCTGTGACTCTATAATTGAAGTGGGAGTAATGATATGGTCCCTCATACTTGTTCCACCATTCATTAATGCCTCAAGTACACTTTGCAACCAATCTCCATTTCCTCTAATTTCCTTCGTGTTCAAAAATCTATTGAACCCAGTTTTGCATTTCCATTTGTTAAGGTATTTGCATGTCACAGATTAATAAACCCAATGAAAATGCTTGAGATTTGTCTTCAAAGTGTCTGTTTGAGTACTTCAACTTTAAATGAACGTAAAAAAACTGCTGATGCTGGAAATGTGAAAATAAAAACAGAAAATGCTGGAAATATTCAGCAGGTCAGGTAACATCTGCGGAAAAAGGAACAGATCTTGCATTTCAGTCATGCACTGTTTCTTTTTCCACAGATGCTGCCTGACCTGCTGAGCGTTTCCAGCATTTTCTGTTTCTATTTCAACTATAAAACTGACGGGGTCAAATTTTCACTTAAACTGTACAACAGAAGCCCTTTACTTTGGGAGTTGTTCTGATTGCTTGTTGTACAATGAAGTCTCACTTGTTTAGAGGGTAGAGAAGATTATTTTTTTGTGAATTGTGTTTACATCATTGTGAGACAGATTAATTTACATACTGATGTAATGTTTTTGTGGCTGTAATTGTATGTAATATGAAAAAACCCACAGAATCAGACATTACAAATGTGAATTACTGGTTTTCTGAACTAAAGAGATGCTACATTTGTTGACCTTATTGTCCTTTCAATGTTTCAAAATGCTCACCGAGACACTCACAGCCACTTTGTGCCACTAGGCGGCAGTGTAATTCAATTAAATAGCTAACCATTCTTTGTAGTTGTAGCAGAACCATATCAAATAAACTGGTAGGAAAAAAACAATTATGTAACATGGAACTCTGAAATGCAAAAGCAAATCACTTATAGAAACACAAAGCATGCACCAGAATTTTGAAAGAGATCTTTGAATTAAATTTGAACCATATCGCAAAACCAATAAATGGCAAAACCATTTCTTTGAGGCTTGTATATCCTTGGAATTCTCTATATCTGAGTATTGTGGATCCTCAGTCAGTGAGTATATTCAAAATGGGGTCACCAGAAGTGGAGACTAGTCGCAAAGTGAATTTGAGGCACAGATATTACTGAATGGTGGAGCAGGTATGAGCAGGTACAACTCCCACTTCAATTAATGTTCTTAAAATCATATCTTGTTTAGAGAAATTTTATTTGGATACAGTGCCCTTTCATTACAGAATTAATATACCCATGACTCCAAAAAAGGAAAAGGAAGGATTATTATTATCTGTTTAAGTTACATCCAATTTAATCATCTGGAAAATAAATGCAATATTATTCTGGAGAAAGGTTCATGTCTGGATAGGTTTTTCAGTTTGATCTGGTCTTCACCCATGAACTGCACTGCTGCAATTGATTAATGTAAGTTCATTTGCATCCCAGGGGGTGTAAATGTTTTTCTAATAATCCTGCTTTCAATTGCTTCTTTTTGGGCAACCCCTCAATGTGTTTTCAACTTAGTCGTCAATCATGTTATCGCTTGCTACTGCGACAGTCTGGGTGCACAAAGCAACTTCATTTCAAATGGGTTACAGTTTTGGCATTTTCATCAAGCCAGTTGGTGAAATGAGAATTAATCCACAGAACAACCCTTTAAATTTTTATTCTAGGTAGTGTGTAATGTAAAGTCTCTGAGTTAAGTCTCTGCCAGTTCTGCTTGGATTGGACTTCCCAAATTCCCCTAGGCTGCTTCATTCTAATTGACTCTCTGCAAATGATTTCCCCACACACTTCTAAATTTCTCATAATAACTACAGCACACATTTTGCCCCCTGACAGTTTAGTTCCTGACCAGTTGATGAAATTCATGTCCCTGCACAATATTGTTAGTATCCACTATAACTGGTCAAATTAATGGTCCTACCTTTGCTTTTCATAACTGCAAAAGCTACCAGGAAGCAAACAGTCAAATCATTTCTTTTGCTATACTGATACGAGAGTGTGAATCTTACAGCTGGTGTTATTATAGTGATGGAGTTACTCTTTTTTAAATTAATCCCAATCAAATTCCAGGTTATAAACTATTTATTGGTTGCTTGGCTATAATAGGCAATGAAACCACTTTTTGTTGATTCAAGGAAAGCAAATTCCTGGATACTTTTTTATGTGTTGTGGGTGTACTTAATTTATTCTCACCTTGCTTCATCTAATCAATCATTTTGATGTAAGATTATATGTTTCTTCCCTATTTATAATATAGTATTTGGCATCTGGTTCTGTTATTAAGATAAGATATCTTTATTAGTCATATGTACATTGAAACATACAGTGAAATGCAACTTTTTGCATAGAGTGTTCTGGGGGCAGCCCGCAAGTGTCGCCACACTTCTGGCGCCAACATAGCGTGCCCACAACTTCCTAACCCATATGTCTTTGGAATGTGGGAGGAAACCGGAGCACCCAGAGGAAACCCATTCAGTCACAGAGAGAACGTACAATCTCCTTACAGACAGCGGTGGGCATTGAACCCGGGTTACTGGCGCTGTAATAGCTAACCGCTACACTACCGTGCCTGGGAGTTTTTATATAAAGATTGATATAAAGATTAGTTTTTTAACAGCTTCCTCATATGCCACAGCTTTCTTCATTTTAGTGTCTTCCCTTAATGAAACATGTTTATAATTGGCTACCTGGCTGATACAAGAATTCCTGTGCTTCTGGATCATGCTTTTTTAAAAGTTCATTCAAGGGCTGTGGGCTTTGCAGACTGAGTCAGCGTTTAATTACCCATCCCTAATTGCCCTTGAGAAGGTGGTGGTGAAAGAATGGCTATATATTTCCAAGCCAGAATGGTGTGGTGATCTCACCAATGGGAATCTAGAGTAAACTTGAGGTATAGTGACATTGAGTCCTGATGAAGGGTCTCGACCTGAAATGTTGACTGTTTATTTCCCTCCATAGATGCTGCCTGACCTGCTGAATTCCTCCAGCATTTTGTGTGTGTTGCTCCAGATTCCAGCATCTGCAGAATCTCTTGTGTCTTCATATAGTGGTATAATGATTAAACTACCAGATTAGCAGCAGATTTTTTCTAGAGATGTGAGCTCAAATCCCACCATGGCATTGTGGAATTTAAAATTAAGCAGCTGAATAACTCAGGTATTTTATTAAAATTAATGTTGGTAATAGTAAGCATGAAACCACTGGATTGTCATAAAAATCCATTGGGTTTACCAATGTCCTTCAAGGAATAAAGTCTGCCATTCCATTTCAGTTTGACCTGTATGTGACTCCAGGCATTACAATTGCCTCTCAGTTCAGCAGCAACTAGGGATGGACAATAAATGCAGGTAGTTCCACCAATGCTCACTGTAGCTTAAAATCCCTGCATAAAACAAGTGTAAAACCAATATCACAGATAGGGATCATTTTGTGTGTTCTGCCCTTGTCTGCTGAGCTGCCTCAGAACTTGAATCTCCCGCCTCAGTTGCCCCTTCTACTACTATGCAGAATATGCCCAAACCACATTACCGAAGGCTATTCCAGCTCCTTTGAGCATGTAAAGCTGGGTAGCTGGAAGCCAAGGGTTTTACAAATGTAATGTGCTCTTAGACTTATAGGGATCTTGTTCAGCTTAGTAAGAAGTCTTCCTCAGTAAGAAGTTTAAAAAAAATACTAAGAAAATCATCATTAAACTCTGGAAATCTCAAAACCAAAGTACAATGGATGCTGGAAACCAGACCTTTACAATTATCCTCACAAATGTTGTTGTGAAAATCCATTTTTCCCCACTCTTATCTGGAAATCTCACTGTACCATAACTTGTGATTTTAGGCTAAAGAATTTAGGCTGAATTTTAAAATTATGTACCTAGAATTTTGGACATAAATCCATGCTATCTCATCATTTAAGTCAGAGCCAATGTTTTGATTTAGTACATGGCTCTCTAAATGAGAAGTAGAGGGCAACAATACTGACGTGATACAATTGCCATTTGCACATAATAATATTTCAGTATAAAAACCAGAGTAAATTGATCAAGCACAAATCTAGTAAAGGTTTTTCCAGGAAATTCCAAGTGGTAGAATTCTGAGTTGTTCTCTCTGCTTCCCTTATTTAATTTAAATTATTATCCAATGACACAAATGTAGTCAAATTCCTATCATGCATCCTAGGTTTTCCATGGAAGTTAGATTGCCAAATCACCATCAGGGAGATGAAGATCTTTTTTAAATGCTGTGTGTTGTCATCGTTTGACAGAGCTGCATGGGATAGTAGTGGAAGCAGATTTAACTGCAACTTTCAAAAGGGAAATGGATAAACACTTGGAAAGAAAATATTTGCAGGGCAATAGGAAAAAACAGGACTAGGACTAACAGAGTAGCTTGTTCAATGAGCTAGCCTAAGCACAATGGGCTGATTGGCCTCACATGCTATAAAATTGTGAGTTGATTCCACTATTTCACTGTCACTTTCCATTGTGTCACACTGTTTCTAAAGCCCCTTTTTGGATTATCTATACCCATTTTCTTACAACGTCACATTGTTTGTTAATTCTCATCATTTTCTTCAAAAGGCGAAGATAATGTCCTGCAATAGAGGATCTTCATTCCATTCGCCAATCTATGTGGATAATGTTAAAATGCCTGCAGAATATCAATGATATTTGCGGCAAACAGGGGACTATCTGTTACAAAATAACTTATTTTGAACATTTCTCTCAGGAAAGTGGCCTCATATTAGAGTGAATCCCCCTTATTGTCACTTCATGCCTATTGACTCTTTATGGACTGGCAAATTGAAAGCAACAATAACAGGAGTCATCTGTATTATAATAGAAATGTTCTTTTTCTAAAAGGATAACGTTTGCATCCAAAACAGGGTAATTCTTATGTTTTCTTTTTTTTTAAGAAACTTTGCGGTTAGTGACATTCTCATCCCTTGTGTTAATGCAAGGTCTATTGAGCTTCAGCTCATGCTCCATTACCCTCAGTCTGTGACTGAATGTGCATAAGGTTCAGGGGTCTTGAGCACAGTGTGAAAAGGCAAGAGGTTTCACTCTCACCCTCGGAGCTCATTGGAACTCCATCTAAACACAATAAATACTCGCACATTACCAGCAGTTGCACTTGAGAATATTTGCCAGATTAACAGCCTGGTGTCACTGGGAATTCCATGCATCATTACTCCCATCCCACACAGTGAATCATTCAAATAAATGACAGATCCATCGATTGTTGTTCCACGTTAAATAGTGTAAAGCTATCACTTTTCTGGACTGCAGATTGCAATTTGTTGGTAATGCTCTTCAGTTATAGATAAAGCAGAGGCAAGAAAGAAAAAATATAGTTTCTTGAGCAGAAGACTAAATAACTGCAATATCATGGTATTTGACACAGAAACGATTATGTGTTGAATTCTGATGTGGTTGTGTGACTATTTTCAAAGCCAAAAGTTAGCGCTAGTAGCAAACATAAGTGAGCAATATCACCAGATCATCATTCTCAAGGAGTAACTGAAATGTCCACCAGATTGTGATGCCTAAAACATCAACAAAAACCCCATACCGCTGAGATTTACTCAGATATCATTGAGAACACATGGCCCAGAAAATGAATGGAACTGCAATTTGATGTCATTTTTCTATAATATTTTCTCAAATTTAGTATGTGAGAGCAGTTAAAAAAATCCTCTCAACACAAAGCCATGTCAATTTATTTTGTTGCAGTCCAATTAAAGCAGAAACAAATTCTCATTTCAGATACTTTCAAAGTGTAGTCAGTCACTTGTTAAAAGCAAAAGTCTTTTTGGTACATTATAATCTCAATCAGTTCAACTTCTTTTATGTTAAAACTCAGTGTATGGTTCACATACTTTAATCCAAGACACCGCTGACTTTTAACACAGAAGAAGGCAGTTGCTGTAGTTAGATAATACAGACGTCCTGGCTTATGAATTATCAGACACTGTGTGGTGTAAGTATCTAATTTTAGCTTGATTTACCAGCTTCCATCTACTTTCATCACTATCTATTTTAGAATAAGAATGATTGCACACTTTCTACAAATGTAAACTCTCATTGAGTCCTGTTGCATCACCATTCATTAGAGAAAGACTTCCCTGACAGATCCCACTAAACAAAGCACCATAGAAAATTTCCTTGCACTACCACAGGCAATAGGCATGGAAAGTGATTTTTCACATTAGCAGTAGCCTGTTAAAAAATTTAGGCAGGGCAGTGTCACTTTATTTTTCTCTCAGTATCTTTAGCTGTAGGCAACTTTTAAATGAGCCTACATGCAACCTTTGGCTTCCTATCACTTTAACAATGGAGCAATTTGTTAAGGACAATTTTACTACACAGCATGTGGCTTCCAATTTTTTTCCGTTACTATGTGGCCACTGGCTGCTCAAGGCAAAACTTCTATGGGACAGAATTGCCTGATTCATACAGCATCATTAACTGATTCACCTGTGGAGTTGACTCTTCTGTGTCACACAGCATCAAATAGACGTTTGGTAAATTGTTAGACCACAATATAACAAGGGAAATATATGAATTCCTTTGCTCCTAATTGACTGCCCCATCTCCTACCTCAACTTTCTCACTGCAATGCTGCATTTCACCTCAACAGGCTTCTCAAAGGAGTGAAGCTATTCTACAGGGCAAATGGGAAACTGTTCAACCTAAGTTGTCCCTACTTCAGAACTGAGGTTATAGAGATGCACTTGACGATTGCAAATGTGCATGTCTGAAGGTAAACCGAATGTCCCTTACAAATCCAATTCTGCTAGCCCGCCCCCACTACACAACACTGCCTTCAACAATAAAGGTCCATGATCAGACCCAAGAAAAAGTGGGCCATTTCTCATATTTCAGGAGGCACCTTCTCTACAAAGATAGATGCTGAAATTCACTATTGCCTGAAGTGTACCAGCATAGTCTTAGACCATATGGTGGAAAGTTGGTGTTTGAAGATCAAGGCATCAAATCCCAACACAAAAGCCATGGTCTACCCAGACAGTAATGTTCTCTGGTCTCCTGCCTCAGAGACATGTACTTCCCTGCAGCTGTGACACTTTACTCTGTACTCTGTTATTGTTTTTACCTGTACTACCTCAATGCACTCTGTACTAACTCAATGTATCTGCACTGTGTAATGAATTGATCTGTACGAACGGTATGCAAGGCAAGGTTTCCACTATACCTCGGTACAAGTGACAGTAATAAACCAATACCAATACCCATAGCAACCTTAGGATTATTGTATTACCCTTGTTAGCTGCACATCTGATTTCCTAACATGTACAACGTATTACATTACAACTACTGTTCAGGGGCTTAAAGACATCGCCCAACAATATTTTCTGCCTTTTGCTGTTTATCTCCACTCAACCTATTCCATTTCTTGATTCTCCAAGCTAAAATCCTTTATTATCCACTTTTTGTATTCTTCTAAGAATTAAGTAGCCTGGAATATTTCATTCTGAACCTTGATCATTTTGCAACCACTCCTATCTAATAGCTGTTAGGTATACCCATTTATTTCTATTTATGCCATCAATTAGTTTATTGTCTTATGAATGCTAAATGCATTGAAGCAATGAGCCTTCAATTTTAACTTTATACCATTTTTCCCTGATCTGACTGTAAAAGGAGATATAATATTATTATTGTATACCTTGTCTGTCTGATATTTTAGCCTTTATTGCTGGAGGATTTGATGCAAGACTAAAGACCATCTTGCTCACACTATATAGAGCCCTGGTGTGATCACATCTGGAATATTGTGTTCTGATGTCCCTAACTAAGGAAGGATATGGTTGTGATGGAGGGAGTCCAGTGAAGGTTCACTGGATTGTTTATTGGAGTGGCCAGTTTGTCATACGAGGGGAGTTGAAGTAGACTGGGCTTATATTTTAGAGAGCCACCTGTCCACAAAGGCAGACATAGAATTCACCATTGTCGTTTGCCATCTGAGAGAAACAGTGTGTTAGAAGTTCAAGGCTTCAACCCAGCACAAAACTTATGGTGTACCAGGCAGTAGTGATTGCTGGCCCCTGCTTCTGAGACGGTTTGTGACCCTGCACTCTCTCATGCCTTCAACATGGTTAATTTCCCCTCTCTGAACTTA
Organism: Pristis pectinata; assembly: GCF_009764475.1. Classification (NCBI taxonomy): domain Eukaryota; kingdom Metazoa; phylum Chordata; class Chondrichthyes; order Rhinopristiformes; family Pristidae; genus Pristis; species Pristis pectinata. Next base: position 37,344,713 of record NC_067419.1, on the reverse strand, counting down.
GAAGGATGAGAGGCGATCTCATTGAAATATGTAAAATTCTTAAGAGGCTCGACAGGGTAGATACAGAGTTAAAAACAAACTGCTGGAAGAACTCAGTGGGTTAGGCCATATCTGTAGAGGGAAACTTACAATCGACTTTTCAGGCTGAGATGCTTCATCTGCCCAGACTGTTGAAGGACTGAGGTTCCTTCAACTATACCTTCTTTCCACATTTTACTCACTCATTGGCACACACTGCAGTCCATTTGACTGATCAGTTTTGCTATACTTAATCTAGCTTTGTGATTGTATTGGAATACAGTTTCTGGGTAACTTTCCTCCTTTCCAATGCATTACAGTATCTAAATCCCAGAAGTTTCTCAAACTTGAGACGTTTACTGCATGTACAATCTCAATTATGAGGAGAGACTGGATAGGCTGGGTTTTGTTTTCTTTGGGGTGGAGAAAGCCGAGGGGGGACCTGATAGAGATGTACAAAATTATGAGGGGCATAGATAGGGTAGACAGTAGTAAAGGTTTCTCCATAGCAGAGATGTATGTAACCAGAGGATACAGGTTTAAGGTTAGGAGTAAGAAGTTTAAAGGGGTTATAAGGAAGAATTTTTTCACCCAAAGGGTGATTGGAGTTTGAAATGCACTGCCTGAAAGGGTTGTGGAGGGAAAGACGCTCACAAGAAGTGTCTAGGTGAGCACTTGAATCACCAAGGAAGAGAAACCTACAGACCAATGGTGGTAAATGGGATTATTATAGATGGGTGCTCAATGGTTGGTGTGGACAGGGTTAGCCGAAGGGCCTGTTTCTATGCTGTACGACTCTATGACTCTATATGGTCACCACGGATCCCGGTTTCCTGTCGCTCAATTATAAAGCAACTACTTTGCCACTGGCTCAGCAAAATTCCTGAAATGCTGAAATCCACAATCCATAGACATTGCCCTCAGAGAGCACCACTTCCACAGAAGTCATAGATTTATATTCACAGGTGTCACAGATTCTGAATCAACTAACAATACCTTCAGTTAACCAGTTCTAGCTAGTCACCGAATTAACTGGGAGACTGGCAGGCTACTTGTGAATCACTTCTTACTAGTTGCTTACCACTAAAACTAAAATTTATAAGGTTAAGAAAATCTAAAAGTTGCAAAACTAAATTGAACAATAAATATTTAAAATGAAATCACAGCCCCTTTACTCAGACTTTGCACTCATTTGACAAGACATACTGTGCCAAAATATAATGTGGTTTAGTAGAAACCGCAGATTTAAATTCCCACCTTCCACAGGTTCTAGGTCAGCTGACAGTAACTTCGACTAATCCGTTCTCGCTGGTCACCTAATTAACTAGGGGGTTGGCAGGCCACTGACATCCAACTTTTATGATTGCTTGCCACTGCAAATGGAAAACATAAGGTTAAGAAAATCTAATAACAAAATGGAATTAAACAAATAAATATTTGAAATGAAGTCACCTTCTTACTTGCCAAAGTCTGCACTCTGTAGACTCAGCACTCAATGGGCACTTCCTGCTATGCTGGAAAAAAAGGGTTGGGTTAACAGGAGTGAAGTCTCCTAGATAAGGTGAGTTCAGAAATGGGATGAGGCAAAATAGGTGATAAAGGACTGGAAGGTTATGGACACAAAGCACATTGTGTAGAAATTATTAGGAAACAAATTTGATTTCTTTATTAGTCACGTGTACATCGAAACACATAGTGAAATGCATCTTTTGCGTAGAGTGTTCTGGGGGCAGCCTGTAAGTGTCACCACACTTCCGGTGCCGACATAGCATGCCCACAACTTCCTAACCTGTACGTCTTTGGAATGTGGGAGGAAACCGGAGCACCCGGAAGAAACCCACGCAGACACGGGGAGAACGTACAAACTTCTCACAGACAGCAGCTGGAATTGAACCCGGGTCGCTGGCGCTGTAATAGCGTCATACTAACTGCTACATTAGAGAACAGAGACCCTGTGGTGAAATAAGTTGATCTAGGTGGAATGCAGCCTTCATGGAGCACTGAGGCCCAAGCTTAGAGACAAGTGCGGCAGGCAGGTACATTTGTTTGAAGGGTACAGTTTCAGAGAATGAATCAACAGTGGCATTTCCATGGGATTCAAGATTGAAAATCATGGAACTGGTTGCAGTAAAATAAAGAACGGTGGCAATTTTGTAAGTCACCATGAGATTTGGAAGTAGCAGAGAACTATATTTTGGCCAAGAAATACTGTATATTTTGGCTGAGAGGCGTGAAACTCCAGTCAGAAACCAAACGGTGGCTAAAGCTGCTCTTATGAGACACATGCCCTAATCCTGGGTCTGGTGACAACTTCATTAGTGGTTGAACTGAACTACATTAAATATTATGATAACATGAAGGCCATTAAGGGTACCAAGTGGAACTTCATTTCAGTGGTAGGACGACACTAATCTTGTACATATAATAGTAACAATACCCTTTGCATGAGATATACTGTGGGGCAATTCTGTGGATCCCTGAAATATATCATAGCTTCTTACTGTGACTCCGGGTTTATTAGCAATTAAATTAGATTAGTAATTCAGATTTAGGGCAGCACATTAAAAATTAATTAGTTTGCCGTAGACATTAACATTAGCAGCTGCTTTCTTTCACGTTCCATTGAATGAAGGAGTGCTGGACCCTACAAGCGATTAATTATTCTACTTTCCTGTAGTGTGAGAACAAAAACAAAACTGAAAAATAATACTTTATAAAAGATTTTGGCAAAACATTTCCCATGCTAAGCTAAGCATTATTTCTCAATAAATCTTAAGTAATTGCACTACAGTTCTTCTTCCTATTTACATGTTGAGGATATTATCTGCATTTATAATTGTCATTTATACTCTTAGCTGCTCGTTGGTACAGATAATTTCAAAAGACAGATTAAAATCCTCATATACAATTAAAATTTCATATATTGTCAATAATTTAATGTACAGAGATTTCAAAGTGTCAACCTGATCTCAGAGTTCAGTTAATGGTTAGAACCTGTAAATGATTCACTTCCACAGTTTACAATATGATGTGCATTTCTTAATTAAAGTTACTGCCTGTAATCATTCTATCTGGAATAACTTTGGTTTTACTTTATTGTTGCCAGCAGAGTCATAGGTGACCAGGAAGATTGATGAGGGTAGTGCAGTAGATGTGGTCTACATGGATTTTAGTAAGGCGTTTGACAAGGTTCCACATGGTAGGCTTCTTCAGAAGGTGAGAGGCCGAGGGATCCAGGGAGGCTTGGCCGTGTGGATTCAGAATTGGCTTGCCTGTAGAAAGCAGAGGGTTGTGGTGGAGGGAATGCATTCGAATTGGAGGGCTGTGACTGGTGGTGTCCCACAGGGATCGGTTCTGGGACCTCTACTTCTTGTGATATTTATTTATGACTTAGATGAGGGGGTGGAAGGCTGGGTTAGCAAGTTTGCAGATGACACAAAGATTGGTGGTGTTGTGGATAGTGTGGAGGGCTGTCGAAGCTTACAAAGGGATATTGATAGGATGCAGAGCTGGGCTGAGAAGTGGCAGATGGAGTTCAATCTGGAGAAGTGTGAGGTGGTACACTTTGGAAGGACTAACTCCAAGGCGGAGTACAAGGTTAATGGCAGGATTCTGGGCAGTGTGGAGGAGCAGAGGGATCTGTGGGTTCATATCCACAGATCACTGAAAATTGCCTCACAGGTGGATAGGGTAGTTAAGAAAGCTTATGGGATGGTAGTTTTCATAAGTCGTGGGATCGAGTTTAAGAGCCGTGAAGTAATGATGCAGCTTTACAAAGCTCTGGTTAGACCACACTTAGAGTACTGTGTCCAGTTCTGGTCGCCTCATTATAGGAAGGATGTGGAGGCATTGGAAAGGGTGCAGAGGAGATTTACCAGGATGCTATCTGGGTTAGAGAGGAGAGACTAAAGGAGCTAGGGCTTTACTCATTGGAGAGAAGGAGGATGAGAGGAGACATGATAGAGGTATACAAAATATTAAGAGAAATAGATAGAGTGGACAGCCAGTGCCTCTTTCCCAGGGCACCAATGCTCAATACAAGAGGGCATGGCTTTAAGGTAATGGGTGGGAAGTTCAAGGGAGATGTCAGAGGGAGGTTTTTCCACCCAGAGAGTGGTTGGTGCATGGAATGCACTGCCTGGGGTGGTGGTGGAGGCTGATACGTTGGTCAAGTTCAAGGGATTGTTAGATAAGCATATGGAGGAATTTAAAATAGAGGGATATGTGGGAGGAAGGGATTAGATAGTCTTCGGCATGGTTTGAAGGTCAGCACAGCATGGTGGGCCGAAGGGCCTGTATTGTGCTGTATTGTTCTATGGTTCTATCATCTTAATTCAACATTTTCCACATGGTATGGTATAATTTAATATATTTCAGGTGTTTAAAGAAGTAATTAGTATTCTAAACACAGGTGAAATGAAGAGCGCAAATAATCAACAACAATTCTAAATAGAATCAGATCATATAAACTGTTTAATAATATGTTAATCATGTACTATTGTATCACAGAATGAGGGGATTTTGGTTATGACTCTTGTCATGGCTTTTTAAAGGGCTTTTCAACTGCTCCAGTCTGTTTCCCAAGCTTAATTTTTCCAGTATTTATCATCCCTTTTAAAACTTATCATGGGATTGCCCCCACCATAACTTCTGGTAATACTTTCCATTATCTTAATCTAAGTAAAAACATAACACTTCCTTCATTCTCTTGATGATTTTTAACCTTATGCCCTTTAAGATAACTGCATTAAAATGTAATGCTGTATTTTCTTAATTTTGTAAGCCACAGAGAAAATATTTTAAGGCCATTCACAAAGTCTCCTTGAAAACAGCAACATCCTCATCAACTCATGTGAATCCCTGGCTTGTGTCTGCTAGAAGCGGAGAAGGACTATTTGGGAAGGACTCACCAGTGAGTGGAAATCTCTAATTTAATTGTTCAAAACTTTAAATAATCCCAGGTGTCTCCAGTTGATCTATTAATCCACAGAGTAATTTCTCTGTCGATGATCTTATAACTGAACAGACCCAATAAGAGGGCAGTTAACATGAAGTATTTTGTTTTCCTTTCCTCACAAGGGCCTGACCTGCAGCATCTGCGTATTTTAGAACATAGAACACTACAGCACAGTACAGGCCCTTTGGTCCACAATGCTGTGCCGCATTTTATCCTGCTCCCAGATCTATCTAACCCTTCCCTCCCACATAGTCCCCTATTTTTCTATCATTCATGTGTCTATCTAAGAGTCTCTTAAGTGTCCCTAATGTGTCTGCCCCCAACAACCTCTGCCGGCAGTGCGTTCCACACGCCCACCACTTCTGTTTTCGTGAGAATTTAATTTTTTTTAAAGAGAAGTACAACCTTGATTTCCGAAGAAATTGCTAGGCAGCACTCTTTCAAAGTCAAACTAATTATCATTTAGCAGGATCTACATGATGACATCACACTGAGAAAACGACATGTTCCGAAAAAAAATAGTGCAGAGGAAAATAAAAGCAAAATCCAGAAAAGCTACAGGGGTTGCATAAGAACATAGAATCATAAAATGATAACAGCACAGAGGGAGACCATTCAGACTATTATGTCCCTGCTGGCTCTCAACCACGGCAACTCTTTAGTCCCACCCTTGTTATTCTCCACTATATATTTATCCATTTCCCTCTTGAAGGACACATTGGAAGCACACCTGCAGGCTGTGCATCCCAGATTCCAACCACAGATTGCATTCAAAAGATTTTCTTCATGTCACTCATAATTCTCTTCCCTTTTATTTTATACCTGCAACCTCCAGTCCTCCACCTGTCTGCCAAAGGGACTAGCCTCTCACTATCTAATCTCACCAGAAACCTCATCACTTTACACACCAAATCCATCAAATCTTCCCTCAGCCTTCTCTTCAAAGAAAACAGTGCCAGCCTCTCTAATATATTCTTTTAACTGTAGTCCCTCTTCCCAGGAACCGTTCTTGTCAATCTTTTCTGGACCCTCGGAATCTTTCCTATAATGTGGTGCCCAGAACCGAACACAATACTCCAGTTGAGGCTGGATCATTATTTTATCACAATTAAAGTTCTGCTTTTATATGAATAAAGCCCAGAATTCTGCATGCTTTCTCAACCTACCCTGCCACTATCAGTCATTTAAGCACACATACCCCTCCGTCCTACTGCTCTGGCCCTGTAGTTAGTGCTGGTGCCTCACAGCTGCAGAGATCTAGGTTCATTTCCAAGTCCAGTGCTCCCTGTATGGAGTTTGCATGTTCTCCCTGTGAAGACATGGGTTTCCTCCAGGGTACTTGCATTTCCTCTGACGTACCAAATACATGCTGGTTGGTTTGTTAATTGGCCACTGTAAATTGTCCCTAATGTGGGTGAGTGGCAGGAGCATTTGAGGGGGCAGGCAGCCAATGGAGATGTGGAATTTAATGGGTGCTGGATGGTCAGCATGGATACCTTGGGCTGAAAGGTCTGTTTCCAAGTGATATGGTTCCATAACTCTGGTTTTAATGCAGTGCATGTTTGCAATTATTTAAATAGCTCTATTTGATATTTGTTTTTTTTAAAGAACAGACAGATATCTGCAGTGAACAGCAAATCTCAGAAGACAACCCCAGCCATTTCTAAGAATTTAATATCCCCCTCATAAATTTAGAATAAAACAGAATTGGTGGATGTACTTAGATTTGCAGAAGTCATGTGTTAATATGCCACATATTAGGTTATTGTGAAAAATAAGTGTTTGGTGCAGTAGGTAACATACTGGCATTGGTAGAAGATTGGCTAACAGGAAAAAGAGTTGGCAGAAATTGGTCTTTATCAGGCTGGCAAGATGTAATGAGTGGTGTGCCACAGGGATTGGTGCTGGGGCTTCAACGTTTTACTGTTTATATAAATGATTTGGATGAGGAGATGAGCATGGTTGCTAACTTTGATGACACAAAGATAGGAAGGGAAGTAGGACATAAGGGATACAACTAGATTAAGTGAATGGGCAAAGATAAGGTAAGTCAAATATAATTTGTGAAAATGTGAAATTGTCCATTTTGGCAGGAAAAGTGAAAAAAAGAAAGATATCATGTAAATGTTGAGAGTTTGCAGAGCTTTGAGATGCAGAGGATCCAGGTGTCTAAGTGCAGTTATAGGAATTAATTATGAAAGTTAACAGAATGTTGCTGGGCAAATTAAATACAAAGGAAGGTAAGTTATACTTCAGTTAGATGTGGCATTTATCACAAGATCACAAGACAAGGGAGCAGAAGCAGGCCATTCGGCCCATCGAGTCTGCTCCAAGGAAAGGGAAAAAAAATGAGAAATGGGGAATGGGGGAAAGAAAAAAAACCTATTCTAATCCCAATTTCCGGCCTTATCCCCATATCCCTTGATATCCTGACTATTTAGATATCTATCTATCTCCTCCTTGAACGCCCCCACTGATCTGGCCTCCACTGCTGTACGTGGCAAGGAGTTCCACAAATGAGACCTTAACAGGGGTACTATGTGCAGTATTGGTCTCCTTATTTAAGGAAGCATGTTAATGCTTTGGAAACAACTGAGAGAAGGTTTACTAGTGTTTAAAATATTGTACAGGATGGGCTTGCATCTGCAAGAGTTTAGAAGAGTGAGAGTTGTCTTGATTGAAACTTAGAGATTCTGAGGGGTTTGACTGGATTAGTGTGGGAGAATCTAGAAGTAGAGTCTGTTTAAAAATAAAAGTTTGCCCAACTTAAATGAGGGATGAGGTGAATTTTTTTCTCTCAGAGCGCTATAAGGCAAAGGGAGAGGAAATAGAATCTTTGAATATTTTATAAGCAGAGGCAGGCGGTGAATATTTACTGGGATTAGCTGTGAATGTGGACTTGAAGCTACAATCAGATCAGCCAAGGCAGAGTCAGGCTGAAAGGGATGAGTGGCCTATAACTGCTCCTGATTTATATTTAAAGCCACTTTGTTATTTTCTTCTCGGATAGTAATTGGATTAGTACTTTATTAAGGTACCAAATATACATTTCACGAACTAAATAAAACAACAAATGTTCTCTTGACTGTTGCAAGAATTAACAAAAAATTTTAGCCCTTGTGCCCTGTAATAATGAGTCAAATAGATTCTCATAGTGTACACTGTAAACCAAAGGATTGGTTCATCTGACAGATCAAATAGTGTGAACTGGTAAAGATCTGATTCAGACTCTGAAAAACATTCATCATCTTGAAGGATGAAAGGAAACCTGACAAAGTCAGTCAGTCAGTCAGTGGTGCTTTGCAACAATTTAGGAGAAAAGCTTGATGCATGAGCCACAAACCTTTCAACAGTGATTTCAGGTCCATCTGTTAGATGGAACTCAAACTCTGGTTTCTATCTCACCTGGTGACTGCACAAACTTTGACTCAGTTTCTCTACACTGACCAATTGCGGACAAGACCTCCCAGTTGTCAGTGGAACCTGAATGTCTTCAGCCCTGACTTGATTCTGCTGCTGAATCAGACCCTTGAATTTTCTCTATTATGGGTAGTCTCTAGAGTGATAGAATCCCACAACACTGAAACAGGACCTGCGACCCACCAGGTCAGTGCTGACCATCAAGCATCCATTCGCACTAATCCTACATAAATCTCAATTTTCATTCTCCCCACATTCTCATCACCTTCCCTCCAGATTCTACACTCACCTAAACAGCAATTTAGAGCGCCCAATTTACTTACCAACCAGCACATCCTTGGGGTGTAGGAGGAAACTGGAGTACTCGGGGAAACTCATATGGTCAGAATCAGAATCAGGTTTATTATCACTGACATATATTGTGAAATTTGTTGTTTTGCAGCAGCAGTACAGTGCGAGACATAAAGACATAAAATTACAAGTTACAAAAATAAATAAATAGTGCAAAAGAGGAATAATGAGGTAGTGTTCACGGGTTCATGGACTGTTCAGAAATCTGATGGCGGAGGGGAAGAAGCTGTTCCTGAAATGTTGAGTGTGGGTCTTCAGGCTCCTGTACCTCCTTCCCGATGGTAGTAATGTGAAGAGGGCATGTCCTGGATGGCGAGGATCCTTAATGATGGATGCTGCCTTCTTGCGGCACCAAACTCCACACAGACAGTAGCTGAGGTCAGTATTGAACTTGAGTCTCTGGCACGTGAGCAGCAGCTCTACTAGCTGCACCACTCTGCCACCCCAAATAATTTAGAACTCCCTGTCGGGAAATCGAACCCTGGTATCCCACATGACAGGTGGGGTACTAAGTATTTTACTTCGGAAGTAACGAGTTGGCCATAGAGCATAACTTCTGTCAGAAGATTGTGAGGTATGGGCTTCACATATCCTGGACAAAAAAGACCACAAGCATCAAATTTCATCTGCTGATCATCCATTGGTGTTGAATAACTTCAAAGACTTTTTCTCAGATGTTGAAGATGGAAATTGTCCAGCTTTCATTCTCCCATGGAGCACCTGATCTGCTTTCATAACCAGAAAGGATACTGAGTACGCATGCCTTATGACAGACACCTTTGGTCTTAGAGCCATCAGCTTGTTGTTCCAGAGTACAAGGCAAATCTGCCAAAGGTAACAGAGGCTTCGCTGATTTTTACATTGGGTTTTTTGTCAAGGCTTAGTGAACTGGTAAGGGTTAAAGCAGGATAGCAAGCAGGAAGCAAGTGAACATTTAACACGACACTACTTTTTTACTACTCTGACAAGTAAGATAGATACCTAAGTTTTTGGCTTTATTTACAGATCATTATGAGTCTGTGCTGACCATCAAAAGTCCATTGATACTTTGTACAAAATAGTATTATACTTGTATTTTTTTTAAATCACAGGATGTGCTCAACAAGTCAGGTGGCATCTGAGGAGGAAGAAGCAGAGTTAACCTTGTAGGGCAAATTTTCTTCAGCCACAGGGTGGTGAATCTGTAGAATTCTTTGTCTTGGTGGGCTGTGGAGGCCAAGTCATTGGGTGTATTTAAGGCAGAGATCGATAGGTTCTTGACTGGTAAAGGGGTTAAGGATTACAGGGAAAAGGCGGGTGAATGAAGTTGAGAAAAAAAATCAGCCATGATTGAATGGTGGAGCAGACAATGGGCCGAATGGCCTAATTCTACTCCTATACCTGATGGTCTTAAGGTTCATATCCGAACGTGGTCTTCCCACCGATGCTATCTGACCTGCTGAGCATTTTCAGTCTTATTTCAGATTTACAGCATCTACAGTACTTTGCTATTGGATTTATCTCATACTTGTAATTGTTCTAGTAATACAATATAGAATAATGCACAGGTTTAATGATAAAACTGTGCCCCATATTAAATAATACACAAGCTTTCTTTCCCCGGGGTATTTACTTACGCAAGTTTGCCTGCATGTTTATTGTTCCATTGGCTTCAACAGGGGGGCTTTGCAGCAATTTGCCTAGTAAACTAACCCTAACCCGTTTGTTCGTACCTTGGGTAGGATCCGTGGATGCCTGCATTCTGTACCTGAATTAGATAAACTGTACCAGCTACAGTAATCCAACGTGTTTCTTTGCTCCATCTGCAAATGAGAAACTTCACTCACACTGGTAGCTCTTACATTGATTGGGAATGGGCAAATACTTCGGCAAGAAAAATAATCAAAGAGAAAATTGATATTGCAATTATTTACATTGCCAATTCATCTGAAATTTCTAAAGAATACAACTCTTCAGTGTCCATATACATTCCTCGAAAAATCGGATCACAGACACATACATAACGTTAGCATTAAACTACCTTATACATATAAATTATCGTGAAGCAACAATCAGAACTATTAAAAAATAGGCAGCACATATTCTCTGAAAGTCGTCGACGCAAAGGGAACAGAAGAGCGGAAATAACTCAAGCAAATAAAGCGAATGTTGAGTAAAATTGGCTTAAATGCAACCAGCAAATTAAACGTGAATCTCACTTCAAAACTGAACAACTTTAAAACTTCCATCGAGCATTGTATCAGCACAAATAACATGATTTTACAAAAACATATGTACAGCCTGCCTTCCAAGAAAATGTGAAAATCTTTTGACCATAACTGAACATTAAACAATTATTCTTAAAATAAAATGATGGAAATATAACATGAAGTTTTTCGATGACTGTAGAACAATCCCAGCCAAACTTCCGTCTCTGCGGTTTATCATTTTCTCCGATTATCACATGCTGTCGCCGAGACAGAATTTTGGAGTTTTACCCTGGAATACTCCCAAATCTAGCACAGCATGTAGACCTCTTAGACTCAGCCTCATCTATCTGCACGTTGAGAACCATTTAAAGCGGGTGAATTGGCCCACTATACGGTCGGACTATATATTCCCAATAATTATTCGTTTGTGAAAAAGTACTATCCACCAGATTCTACACAGAAATATCTTGAATTGTTAACGACTAAAAGACAGATGTCACACAAGAATAAACCATCGACTTAGATCAGACTTTATACACAGCTTGCAGAGTTAATGTTAAAGAAATCCAAACAGAAGCCATCAAAACCCAAGGCACATTCTACTTGTATCCAGCTATACCGTTATGTTTGTTTGTGTAATAATTTCAAGATAGTGTGCTTTTTCGGCTGTCGGTTTTTGTTTTGTTCATCAGGATTCCCCACTCCGATTCACTCTTAAAAAGATCGGCTCCAATAAAGACCGCTATATGCCAAAACACCGTAGCAGCGCAGTTAATTCATTTTTGTTAGTTCGCTGAATTAATTCACTTCGTTGAGGGACCGGGTCATGCAATTAAAAAACACTATCCGTAAATCCCCAAAATGATTTACATCAGACAACTTTTGACGAACACACATTCTCTGTATCCTTGTAAGTATAAAACCGAAGAACTGAATCAACTCAATATTTGGAACTAGTTTGTGGGGCGGGATCTTTTTAAAGTAGCATTTCAAACTTGTTTGGCCTTCAAACTAATACCGAATTGTGAATAATGAACCGTCACACCCCCGGGATATTTTACAGATAATACTGAAATCGCACTGATTTTGTTTATTACATATCTACATGGAAATTGTGAGATGCAGAATTAAAACATTGCAGATTGACATTTAACATCCGATTCTGAAATTATTTACCAAGTATATTTGCCGAATGTATCTAACTGGCGTTATGGTTAAAATCATAACGGCATTCATATCGCTGTCAGATAATTCAAAAGGAATTAATGTTGATTGTGTTAGTATTGGTGGCATGCATAGAACGGTCGTCACACGGGTTACTGATGGTGTTAAGTTGGCGCCAAAGAAAACAGAAATGATGCCTCAATATAGTTTTCCTTTACAGGTCAATTTTATTTACAATTTTCGAAGGATTTAATGTCATTTGACGAAAATGATTTCGGTTCTACTAAGAGAAAGAGCCAATTAGATTGCCTTTCTGGAGTTAGAAACTGATGAATTGCTAGAGTGAGTCCAACAGGTGAGCACTGCGAAGTGTGAATGGCTCCCATTCCCCAGCACTCCCGACCAAACTCCGAAATGTTGCTGATGTTCAATTCATCAGCATCGAACAATCTGCATTTTCACCAGAAATAGTACTGGCTAAACACTTGGATTTTATTTTGCTCTGGCTTTAAGTTTTATTTTCTTTTGCTTTTAGTTATTAGAAATCGGAATAACAAATTGTAAAATATGTTTATGGATATAAGTATAAATAGAATCATATAGGTCACTTTTTATAATGACGCTAGCCCTATTCAAACAATGGTTAGAAACTTGTTCCCGGAGACTGTAAAAAAGTGTTCATTAACGATGAAAATCGCATTGGATTTTAATCCATCGGGTATTATTTATTAAAGCTAATAATATTTGACATGGTTCTCCATACAGTTGAAATTTGTCTCTACATGGAGTAAAGTGGACACACCTCCCATCCCTATATAATTATATTACTAATCCCAGTGCAGAATCACATGTAAACCTTCGGGCCAATCACATCACACTGCACTGAGAAAGGAAGGCTCCAGACTTTTGCAAAAGTTATAACATTTAGAAGAGTCGTTCTTTAACAAGGGACGTCCGTTTTCAGCTGCGTTCGTCTTCGAAATTAAGTGGAGCGAGTAAAAGTAGTCTCAGTACCACATTGTTATTTTGTTCTTCATCATGCTTCCTAGTCTGATTCCAACACCCTCAGTGTCCTGGGAGGTGCTCGACCCATCTCCTTCTCTCAACTCACCTCAGCTCCCTGCTTTCCACAACTTGGGCAAAAGTTTTCTAATTGACAATTTGCTTCGGATAAATGGTCCCTTGAATCCACCGCTTCGACCGATTCCTGCAAACCCTGTGCCAGTGAAAGTGCCCCAAACTGCGGAACAAATCGACCCATCGGGAGGTCCACATCCTACAAGATCCTCCTTTCAGCTCGTTAACCCCTCAGACAACCAGTCGGCTCCAGTCACCTCCACCAGCCAAACAGTCACATACCCTGAAATAGGTAAGGTTTCACACCATTTCCACTTTATGAAGGAGATCATATTATATTCGGAGGCTTTAATATTTGATATATGTCATGGTTTTAACATCCCTTTTTTAAACGCGCCTTGTGTCAGCCCTTGACTTTTTAAAGTCTTCATTTATTAATGTTCCTTTTTTTGTTGCTACCTATTTAACACAGTTAATCCTAAACTTTTTGGACAGTGTTATCAATTAGTAATAAATTTCCCATCTGTAATTCTGCAATTCGCCCAATATCCTAAATGCTTTTCTGATCGATACTATTTTATTTGTCCACTTAACACTTAAAACTGAATGAAATTGCTCATCCTTTTAGACGTTACCCTTTAAGCTGCAAAGTATAGTGTGAACTTGGCACCAATGTAAAGCAGATTAACATAAAACTGGTACTATACTATGATACTATATCATGACCATACTACACTAATTCCGAACTGATGACAGTTCTGTTGTAGGAGGCTGCATTGCACAATTTGAGTTTACACTGAATAATGTATTTGTCTAGTCCTGGGACATTCACAAACATTCAAAAAATGTTCAGAAGAAACAATAAGAAGCAAAAGAACGGTGGAAGAGTTAGATGCACACATTGGATCTCTCAGCTTCTGTGGTCAGCCTCTCTCCTTTGCTTAGGTTGAAGCATTCACCTGACTGCTTATCCCATGGGCACAAAATTAATTGCTGTCTGTTTTCAGCATTTTCTGTTTGTGTTTTAAACACTAGCTTAGCACTGAGCCTGCGCCTCATTGATCTACGACAATGTGCATCTGGTAGTATGACTTGGGCTTGATGGTTGCACATTTTACACTTTGGACATACATTAAATTTAGACTGGTGGCCAGATGTCATTTGCATTTACCACATTAAAACATAATAAAAAAAATAACAAATTCACCACTTCATAAGTTCTGATAATACATTTTATGTTCAATGCCATGTGACCAGAGGTATTTCAAATAGATGACTTACAGCCTAATTCTGCTATGTATTTTCAATAGACGAGAAACTGGCTTCATTTCCAATGAATGTGGCCTTGTGAAATTGGCAATAATAAATGTTGCTAAGTAATGTGAAGTAATTTCTTGAAAAGTACCAGACTAGTTTGGTTCCGTAAAGACTGGAGACATTTTTAAGGATATTTTAGAATATATGTTGAACTCAGGACTTATAAATTGTTAACTTTACCCTCCCCCTACAATTCACAATGCCACTCATATATTTTAATTCTGTTTAAGCGAATTCTAATGAAATTAAAATTCCGAAGGAAGTCTGAGTTAAAGGAAACTTTGTAATTAAACAGCAGACTCACAAGCAGACACTAAATAATTTTCTGTTTCCTGCTGCTGATCAATCTTTTTTTATTGTCTTATTTTGCATAACTCAACAAAGCTTCTTAGTTGCAATTCTTGCTCTTCATGTTATCATTCAAAGGAAAGTGTGAACTATCTAGAACTGGGATTAATTGAAAATTCATCTGGTGTTGAACGGCCAATTTTGCATCAACATAATATGAGTTTAAACAGAAAAGACCTAAGTGTGGTAAAGTGAAGCAGCCTGTGATTCCCACTGGAAGCATCTTGCATCAGCTTGAGTTTGCATCGGTTAAAACAAAATACAAGATTTCTGTAAAGCCACATTTAAAAGGAGCCAGATGCCCATTTTGTTATTTGTTAAGGATTTTTTTGACATTTTAGGAAAAGGAGACAGTCCCATTTGACTCCTGCTCTTACTTCCATGGTAAGAATTAAACCAAAGAACTCCATATCTAAAATGCTGAAAGAAGTTTTGCAGTTCTGTGGTCTAAAGCAAGCAACCTTAAGAGGTTTATTACTTCTGTTATATGCAGAACAAAAAGGGAATCAACCTTTTTGTGCTGACTTTGAGTAAAACAAAGTTCAAGCCACACCTAAACCTTCAAAAATACAGAACATTTGATTTTGCATTCTAAAATATGTTTAAAAGCCATGTCTTTGACTCTTTAGAATGTAGATTGCTTTAGCACTACTTTAAGAGATAATAGTTTTTCATTTAGATTGGTTGAAATACACAATACAACTGCTGATCTTATATTTTTGTTTTATTTTTATAGCTTTATCGAAGTGCTTTCTGCCAAGTTTCCCGCAGGTCCTCTTGGCTTGCTGTGGTGGGTCCTGTCAGCAGCGGGTCTCCCCCACTGATTTTCCAAGTAAGTTTTTGTGCTGCATCAGTAATGCCTGATTTGTTTTGTATACCGTAGCAATACGATTTCATGTGGTCTGAAAATGGTTCCATGTCAAATGCCACGTTACAGCTGGACAGTTAATGTATTGTCATTTCAATGTATAGCCTTCTCAATGACATTTTGCAAATTTCCACAGTGACTTGCATGGCTTAAAAAGTCATTAACATCAGGTATACATTATTTAGAATGCATGATAGTTTATAATTGTGGCTAACACTCAATTTATCACAATGTTCTTTGCAGAATTACTTGCCCTTGAGGAAAATTACATTTATTTATAAATCATCTTCACAAATTATAAACAAATTTGATTCAGTGCAATTATAAAGGAAAGCATCAATGTTTTCCAAATATCAAATATACTAATAGGCATTGGTGGCACTTTTGAGGGATTACATTTGATTTCGAAAGGCAATGTCACTTTAAGTCACACAGGCTGTTTAGCAAATTCAGATTTGCAGTGACTAAATAGACTTAGGAAAAAAAACCTTCGGAAAGCTGAGTTGCAAACCTGAATGCTTCTTGACAAGTGATGCAGCAAATTCTGGCTGTTTAATGAGCTGAGACTCTTTGAAATGTTTTCACGGGACTGCCGCTTTCCCACAGAGCGTTTTACATGGCTGTGGCGCCCACACAATAGGCAACAGGGCCATGACCAATCACCACTTTCACTTTCTTCATCCACACGCGACCTCGCCACTATTTTTCACGGTAGAGATGAACTTTCCAAATCAGCCTGTGTTAAGAAAGTACTGGATGGGGGTCAGGTGCCCTTTCGTCCGGCCATAAATAAAGCTCTGTTTGCAAGTCTTAGCTCCTGTCTCTCACATTCCATTGGGGGATCCTGCAAAGCACCATCATTGGGATCTGTTCATTGAGACATAAATGAAATCGACTTTTATAGACTTTCTTTAACTGATTGGGGTACAGCCTCCTGTCTTCCTGAATAGAAATCAGTTGATCAACAGAGCAAGAATCTGCTAGTTTTTTTGTTTGTTAATATGATTAAATCTCCAGCCATTTAAAAATCCAAGTTTTTTGGCTGCCCTATCCTAATAATAATTTGCAATAATCTGTGCTGTACATATAGCAAGGATGCTTCCAGGCTTTTTCTGGTGTCCTTTTCTTTCAGCACTTTAAAATGTTGGTGTTATAGCTGCTACCAAAGGAAATGTTAAAATTTCCAGCAGGCTTTTGACTGTAGCATGGAATGAGTATACTGGATTTCGAGGAAGAAATCCAAGGAGAAAAAGCAACATGATCCAGAGAGTGTCTGCCAATAGATGAAACATAAATGTAAAGTTGGATGTCTCAAGATATGGAAATAGAGCTGAAAGGAGTCTTAGGGATAGCATCGGTTGGAGCATGGAGGCACGTAAAGACTGAGAAAGAAGTATTTTGGTAGCAGCTTTGGGGCATGGAGAGTTTAGTGGGATCCAATGTAGTGGAGAATATGGTGGTAGAATTATGAATGAGTTGAAGTGTGCAGTGAATGGAAAGTTGAAAAGCAGTATCTATTCAGGATAGGTATCAAATTCCGAGATGATAAAGATTTAAATTAGAAGTTCAGTGCAAGGTGGAGATTTAAGGCATTCTAAAATGTGGAGAAAAAATAGTGATCTAGTTCATGAAAGTGCATGTGAAAACAAATACTTGGCACAGGATCCAGCAAGACACAAATTCAATATTTTTGATTTGCTTTTTGGTTTTAATATATCCATGTAAGATCATTTTTACTGTTCTAAAATGAAATGTTTTTCCAAGTGCACATATGTTTGCATTTTGTATGCATGAATGTTACCTGCCTTTGACAGGTGGTCTTATTAATCTTCTAAACCATGAATGATGCTGGAGCAGCCTTTGGTGTTTTTGGCTTGTCAGATACCACTACTGTGAGTTGTCCGTTCATCAAAATAGAATCCCAATACAAACTATATAAATATAGATCTTCATTAATCAAATTTCATTGAATCCATGAAACTCATAATGAAATTAATAGTGCTGAACAAATTCATGACCACACAAGTTCATAATAGACATATTGATTTGTTTTACAGATAATGGCTGCGTCAATTGCACTGGCACTTCACTCTTTCATCTTTGTTATTAATGGATTATTGGTATACTGGGAATGTTTCAGTCCTTTAGCAATTAGTAATTAATAAATAGTGTAAAGAAATGCTGATATTGTAAAATTCAGTTAGACTTTGGAACAATATCACAGTATGCTGATGAGTATGTTGTCCAATTAATTACAAATGGTGTTCACCACTTATTATCAGGACTTATGATTTTCATGGGGAAACGGGTAGAATTGGAAAATGTGAATCCAGAATGCTGGTTAAGAAAAGATGCATGGAGACCTGAGGAACAAAACCTGAAATTTATTTATTGAATTGCCAAAATTTAGTTTATTATCTTCCATAAATTTCAGATTGCTAAATTCTTTTTGTTGGGAATAACCCCATTGCCACACCAAACCAAAAAAAAATTACAAAGAAATTCAATTGTGCTATGGAATTGAAAATTGAAACTTGTTATGTCCACCTGGATTGTTTTGAGTCAATCTAAAAATTCAACCAAGTGCTTTTTAAATCACCCTTGCTCTCCTGATATGGCTTGTGCATTGGGAGCACATAGGCTGATGTCATTCCATATACATCACTCAATTTCTAGCACTGCGGGAGAAGTTAGACCATGATGTTCCGGGAGCAACAATTATTGAGCAACCCTGAGAGAACCTGGTCTTCCCAGCAGAGCACTGGATTGGGACATGTGCATTTAAGTTAATTCCATACAACCGCACCATCCCTTGATCTGCTGCTACCCTGACCTCCCATCCTTTGAGTTCAAGGTCCTAACTCACTGCACAAATCCTCTCAAGCCATATATCATCATTGGTATTTCTCCCTCCCTTCTGTCCGATACTCCAGTGATCTCCCAATTTTCCACCCTTCACACCCCTGCCCCACCTGCCATTAATGTCATTGTATCCATCCTCCGACAGCAGTGCTCCAACGCCCTCCCATTAAGTGACCATACCACAGTCTCAACTGAGCTTATATACACTGCCTATCCTGAACCAGCCTTGAAATGGAGTACCAGGAGGTACAGTTTTGATCTGATAGTGTGCAGTACACAGTAGTGGCTTGGAAGCTTTGGGCTTTAGGAACAGCATGTTTTGCACCATAAGATGTTAATGGCATAGATTTTGCTGCCTTTGAAGACTGTTGCCCACAGGGACCATACATCCTTTTCCAACATAATTTTCTGTTAGGTGTCAATTCCAGGGAACTTCTGGTGAACAGCAACAACAGTTCTCATCAGGTTGGCTCAGCAGTCAGTAACATGGAAGAATTCTCACCGAGAACAAGCCAGGAATTAAAAGTTAAAATTTCATACTCTGGCTTATGGAGAGTGAAATATAGATATGAGATTAAAATGGAGCTGAAATTTCACATTTATGACTGAAAACAATTATTTTAGGATTCATTATATTTCATTTTTTACAGTGAGTTATAATCCACAAAACAAAATTGTACCTTTTTCAAGAAGGGAATCAATATTAAGCCTTATGGCTTACTGCATCATTGAAATCTTGCTCATCATGCAGTAGTATTAAGTATTTAGGGTATTATATAAGCTGAACAGTTCACAAGTCCTGTAATTCTCTTCAAGGCACTGATTTCCCATGGTTACAGTGGAGAAAGCTGCAAAATAGCTCAGCACATCACTGATAATTACCTTGGTATTTCCATGTTCAACTGCAGATGTACAATAACTAGGTTCCTGTATAAAACATGCTGTATTCCTAAATATATACTATTTTACTCTCTAGTTAGCAGTTCTTTCAGGAGCTGTGAATTTCCCCTTTGGCCTCAGGTTAGCCACAATAAAGCGCGAAGAGGAATTCTGCGAAGAGTGGTCTTTTCTGAAGAACAGCGGAAAGCACTGGAGAAGACCTTTCAGAAACAGAAATACATCAGTAAAACAGACAGGAAGAAGCTGGCCACTCACCTTGGTCTTAAAGATTCACAGGTACAATATGTCAGCCTACTTAATTCAGTGACTGGTAACTAATGAACAAAAGCTTATTCTATAAGTTCACATTCTATACATGAGAAAAAAAATCAGATTAAACAATGTTTGCAGCAGAAATATTGTGTAGAGTTGTAGAATTTTTAGTTCACAGAAGAAAGCCACTTAGCCCAAACTTGCTCTCTGCAAAAGCAGTCCAGTCAAATCCATTTTCTGTATCACAAACCAACTTGCAAAGCAATCCAATTAGTCCCATTCCCCCACTTAATTCCCTGTAACCTGTTGTCTCTCACATGCCCATCAACTACCCTCTGATTGTTCTGCCAAATTAGTTCTGTAAACTAGAGAAATCTACTTGAGTGTAAAATTAAAACCTAACCTGAACCTGATCAGACCGTGGCCATTCTGAACCCAATCTAAGCCTAAGTATTTGTAATGTATTCCATGTCTGACCTGAGCTAAGCTGAGCTGAGCTGGTCTAACCTGGAAGCAGAATACTGCTCCCAGATACTGACACTGAATTAGACTTGAGATCCACTCCAGTGAAAAGCACCCAAGCCCCTCATTCCTCATTCAACCCCCATGGAAGGATGTCACTACCTGACCCTGACAAAAAGGGAAATATACTGCAAGCCTGGGTAAAGGTCCCCACCCATACATACCCTTGCCAGGTATCACATCCTGCCAGTGACAGTGAGTCAAGCCTGAATCAGATGTCTGAGAGTGATTTTCCCAAGCCAATGATATTTCCTAAGCATTCCCTTGCCGTACCACTGTACCATCACATCGTACCACTGGCATTGAGTCAGTGTCCAACTTGAAATCAACTCCTGAAAATCACCTTCCAATCCCTTGTCCACTCCGTGGCTGAATGTCCACCCACTGACACCAAGGCAAACAATCCTTCATAAAGTACTGAGTTAGTCTGAGCCTGAATGTTTCAGCAGAATATATGTCCAACGTCACATATATGATTTGGTCCTGTTAGGCTTCATGACAAAAACCTCTCAGACTTTATCTGTGCAGATGTTCAAATATAATAAAGGGTAACAAGGCCATACAAAAATTTGAATACACTCAATACAGATTATGTACAGTATCAAGTGCAGAGTACACCAAACTTACAGTGCTACCAAAGTAGGCTGTATACTTTCTGCTTTTAATCATATTGTATATCATGCTGAATTCCAAATATTGTACAGAGTCAGATTAGTCAATGGAAAGTGTTATTCAGAATCAGGTTTATTATCACTGATTTACATGGCGTGAAATTTGTTGTTTTGCAGCAGCAGGACAGTGCAAAGACATAAAATTGCTATAAATAAAATAAATAAAAAGTGCAAAAGAAAAGGAATAACGAAGTAATGTTCATGGGTTTATGGACCATGAGAAATCTGATGGCGGAGGGGAAGAAGCTGTCTTTAAATCATTGAGTGTGAGTCTTCAGGCTCCTGTACCTCCTCCCCGATGGTAGTAACGAAAAGAGGGCATGTCCCAGATGCCACCTTCTTCAGGCACCACCTCTTGAAGATGTCCTCGATGGTGGGGAGGGTTGTGCCTGTGATGGAGCTGGCTGAGTCTACAATCCTCTGCAGCCTCTTGCAATCCTGCACATTGGAGCCTCCATACCAGGCAGTGATACAACCAGTCAGAATGCTCTCCACTGTACACCTATAGAAATCTGCAAGAGTCTTTGGTGACATACCAAATCTCCTCAAACTCCTAACGAAGTAAAGCTGCTGGCATGCCTTCTTCGTGAATCCATCAATGTGTTGGGCCCAAGATAGATCCTCTGAGATGTTGACACCGAGGAACTTGAAGCTGCTCACCCTTTCCACTGTTGACCCCTCAACGAAGACTGGTGTGTGTCCTCCTGACTTCCCCTTCCTGAAGTCCACAATCAATTCCTTGGTCTTGCCGACGGTGAGCGCGAGGTTGTTATTGCGACACCACCCAACCAACCAATCTATCTCACTCTTGTACACCTCCTCATTGCCATCTGAGATTCCATTAACAACAGTGGTGTCAATTGGTGAATTTATGGATGGCATTTGAGCTGTTATTACCCAAAGTTGTGGTTCCCTTCATGCCTGGATTTCTGCTTAAACTGTAGCTCTCCTTAATACTGGGTCCAATTGCTAAAAAATAACAAGGCTATTTTAAAGACTGCTGAAGGCAGAATTTAAGCTTGCTACTCCTTAGGTGAGAGATGAAGGAATTTCTTCAAAGACCTGATAAATGACAAATATCGAGCTAATTTAAATACAATTTGCATTTGATAATAGTAATGGATAATGTATTTGTATGTTAAATAGTTTTGATTAGTTTTGTTACAGGGGACTGTGTATAATGTTGGCATCTGTTTTGTGAGAGCAAATTTTACCCAGTCAAAAGAAAGAAGGAATATTGGAAATGTAAGGGCTGGTTATTATACTTCAGCCCCCCAGTTAGGAGAGGGAGTTAGTGACAATCTCCATGCTGAAGGTTTTATATTATTCTGTAATGCTGTTGTTATAATTGATTGCTAATATTAAGAATTTAGTTCAGTACTAAACTCAGTTGTTTCAGATTTTGTTTAGCCTTAAGAAAAACTTTTATTTTAGTCTTGGACTTCCAAATAGATGGTTATTTTAAATTATTAACAAAGCTGTAATTTTAATATTATTTTGATAAGTATGTGGGATTAGAGAACTGAAAAGCGCTCAGTTTCATTATGTTATTATTTGTACTGATGCTGTTATTGATATTTTCAACTCAAAAGGTAAAAATTTGGTTCCAGAATCGAAGAATGAAATGGCGAAATACTAAAGAAAGAGAATTGCTTACACAAGGATGTTCACTGGAGCATACATTACAAGAGAAACCACTCTCAACTTCTGACTCAAACAACAGTATTGCAAATGATCCTGACAGGAAATCAACACATACGGGCCAATCATCTGTGTGCAAATATGTTGCAATTTCATCAATGTCTCAGGGTAGTCAGTCTGGTGAGAACAGAGTTACAGATGTTAAATTAGAATTATTAAAAATACCTCCACATTCTCACTCTGTACAGCATGAAAAAGACACCTGAGAATTAAATTCCCAATGGTCACCAATAGTAAACTTCATACTAATGCTGTATTTCATGTGATCTGTTCCTCTGTCATTATAGGGACTAGCACTTTTTTGGAGACATTTTCAGCAATTATGACACCAATGCATGAAATATCGCGTGCCTGTAATAATGCTGTCAATGTAATTTATTGCATTTAAGCAATGACTCATTTGTAGATCTTCGAAGTTAATCGCCTTTGGGAATATGTTTTAGTAGGGAAGATCTTGACTGTAAAATATGCATCGTTTTTACACTTGGCCTGTATTTTTCAATTTGAATTTGCTAAATGTAACACATTTGCCATGGACTGTATTTTGATGTATTAAAACAAAACAGAATAAAGCAGAGTCTAATATAGGATTATATTTGTATTCTGCATTTTAACATTGGTAATAAAATACAAGAGCATTGATTATAAATGTTGATATATTATTTTCCTCTGGGAAAGATGCTAGGTAATAATTATAAAGTTTAGCATTACCACTATCTTTAATCAATATAGGCATTTTTCTATTAATCATTTAGACAAAAGTAGTTAAGAAGCACCTGTTGATACAAGTCTGGTGATGCCTGATCCTCTCCGATATCAAAAAGTAAACAAACATGGGCCTGACTAGTACTTGGATGGGAAATCCTCCTGGGAATGCCTTGACTTTACCTGGAGAGGTAATGGATGGTGCTGAGACCCTGCTGGGAATGACCTATGTTGTTTCTAATATATACAAATGACTTGGATGAGAATGTAGGGGGTAAGTTAGTAAGTTTGCAGATGACATAAACATTGGTGGAGTTATAGATGGTGAAGAAGGTTGTTTAAAGATACAGTGGGACATAGATCAGCTGAAAAGTTGGGCAGAGTAGTGGCAGATGGAATTTAATCCAGACATGTGTAAGGTAATGTGCTTTGGGAGGTTGCAATCTGGTAGGGGATATAGAGTAAATGGACCTTAAGAGAACTAATGTACAGAGAAACTATGGGGATTAAGTCTACAGCTCCCTGAAAGTGGCAACACTGGTGGACAAGCTAATGAAACAGGCATTTGGTATGCTTGTCTTCATTAGCCAAAGCATTGAGTATAAATGCTGTGATGTCAAGTTGCAGGTGTACAAAACATGGAATACACTGCACTTAAGAGTATTGTGCACAGTTTTGGTCATCACACCACAGGAAGAATGTAGTATTAATAGAGTTTCACCAGCATGTTGACCGGAATGCAACACTTACAAGGAGAGATTGAATAAACTGGGATTATTCTCACTGCAACATAAGAGGCTGAGGGGTGCCCTTACATAGCATATAGGACCATACAACACATGGAACAGGGCGTGCAGACCACGATGTCTGTGCCAAACATGATTCCATCTGCCTGCACATGGTCTGTATCCCTCTGTTTTCTGCCTGTCCAAATGCCTCTTAAATGTCGCTATTGTATCTGCTTTCACCACTTCCACTGGCAGCACAATCCAGGCACCTACCACTCTTTCAAAAAAATGTGCCCTGCACATCTCCTTTAAACGTTCCCCCTTCTCAGCTTAAATGCATAACTTCTACCTTTGACATTTCCACCCTGAGTGAAAGACTCTGACTATCTACCCTATCTGTTCCTCTCACATTTTATATGCTTCTATCAGGTCATCCCATAGCCTCTAATACTCCAGAGAAAACAATCCAAGTTGTCCAACCTCTCATTATCACTAATACTCTATAATCCAGGCAACATCCTGGTGAACCTCTTCTGTACCCTTTCCAAAGCCTCTCCGGGTTCTGAAGGAGGTGGCTGTAGAGATAGCGGAGGCATTGGCGATTATTTTTCAGGAATCGATAGATTCTGGCATGGTTCCGGAGGACTGGAGGGTAGCGAATGTAGTTCCGTTGTATAAGAAAGGTGGGAGGCAGCACAAAGGCAATTACAGACCTATTAGTCTGACATCAGTGGTGGGAAAATTATTGGAATCTATCCTCAAGGAGGAGGTTACCGAATACCTAGAGGCGCAAGGCAAGATTGGACCTAGTCAACATGGTTTTGTGAAGGGGAGGTCCTGTCTGACCAACCTATTGGAGTTTTTTGAAGAAATCACAGGTAGGGTGGATAAGGGAGAGGCGGTAGACGTTGTGTATTTAGACTTTCAAAAGGCCTTCGATAAGGTGCCTCACAAGAGACTGATTAATAAGATGAGAGGTCATGGAATTATGGGTAGGGTAGCAAAATGGGTGGAGCATTGGCTGGTTGGCAGGAAGCAAAGGGTGGAAATAAAAGGATCTCGTTCTGGTTGGTTACCGGTTACTAGTGGTGTGCCGCAGGGGTCAGTGTTGGGGCCGCTCCTTTTTACCTTGTACATCAATGATTTGGATGATGGAATAAATGGTTGTGTGGCTAAGTTTGCGGATGACACCAAGATAAGTGGAGGAGTAGGGAGCATGGAGGAAATAGAAAGGATGCAGAGGGACCTAGATAGTTTAGGAGAATGGGCAAGGAAATGGCAGATGAGATTCAATGTTGAGAAATGTGCAGTTGTACACTTTGGAAGCAGAAATAAGCGGGTAGATTATTATCTAGAAGGAGAGAAGATTGATAGTACGGTAGTACAAAGGGACTTGGGGGTACTCGTACAGGATACCTTAAAAGTTAACCACCAGGTTGGATCGGTGGTTAAGAAAGCGAATGCTATGTTGGCATTCATCTCGAGAGGTATAGTGTATAAAAGTAAGGAAGTGTTGATGAGGGTCTACGGGGCACTAGTGAGGCCTCATTTGGAATACTGTGCGCAGTTTTGGGCCCCACATCTTAGGAAGGATGTGCTGACGTTGGAGAGGGTTCAGAGGAGATTTACGAGAATGATTCCGGGAATGAAAGGGCTTAAGTATGATGAGCGTTTGTCGGCTCTTGGACTGTACTCACTGGAGTACAGAAGGATGAGAGGGGACCTCGTAGCGACATTTAAAATGTTGACAGGTAAGGATAGAGTAGATGTGGCTAGGCTGTTTCCCTTGGTGGGCGAGTCCAGGACCAGAGGGCACAATCTTAGAATTAGAGGGTACAGTTTCAAGACAGAGATGAGGAGAAATTTCTTTACCCAGAGGGTGGTGAAATTGTGGAACTCCTTGCCACGCACAGCAGTGGAGGCCAGATCAGTGGGGGTGTTCAAGGAGGAGATAGACAGATATCTAAATAGTCAGGGTATCAAGGGATATGGGGATAAGGCTGGAAAATGGGATTAGAATAGTTTTTTTTTCTCTTTTTTTTTCCCCACCCCATTTCTTTTTCCCTTTTCCTTGGAGCAGACTCGATGGGCCGAATGGCCTGCTTCTGCTCCCTTGTCTTGTGATCTTGTGATCTTGTGATATCCTTCCTGTAAAGCAATGACCACACAGTGTTCCAAATGTGACCGAGTCAAGGTTTTATACAACTACAACATGACTCCATGACTTTTACATTCAACACCCTGACCAATGAAGGAATTTATGCTGTACACCTTCTTAACCTACTTGTGTTGCCACTTTCAGGGAGTTATGACTTGCACCCCAAGATGCCTCTGTCCATCAATGCTCCTAAAGGCCCCGCCATTTACTGTATACTTTCCTCTTACATATGACCTCTCAAAGTACAACACCTTACACTTGTCCAGTTCTAGCTCCATCTGCCATTTCTCTGCTCACATTCCCAACTGGTTTATATCCTGCTGAATCATTTGACAACCCTTCTCACTATCTACAACTCCACCAGTTTTTGCATAATATCTGAATCTGTGGAATTCATTGCCGCAGACGGCTGTGGAGGCCAAGTCATTGGGTATATTTAAAGCGAAGGTTGATAGGTTCTTGATTAGAAAAGGTGTCAAATGTTATGGGGAGAAGGCAGGACTATGACCTCACGATCTACCTTGTTGTGACCTTGCACCTTATTGCACTGCACTTTCTCTGTAGCTGTGACACTTTACTCTGTACTGTTACTGTTTTTACCTGTACTACATCAATGCACTCTGTACTAACTCAATGTAACCGCACTGTGTAATGAATTGACCTGTATGATCAGTTTGTAAGACAAGCTTTTCACTGTACCTCGGTACAAGTGACAATAATAAACCGATAAACCAATTTAAAAAATGGGGTTGAGAGGGAAAGATAATTCAGCCATGATTGAATGGCAGAGCAGACTTGATGGGCCGAATAGCTTAATTCTGCTCCTATGTCTTATGGTTTTATGGACTTCAATGGAACTGAATTTCTGAAGCAGACTAAATCTGCTAAGACTACTATGCAGCATACTTAGAATGACTAGCTGTAGAAATATTTCCAGGTAATGGTCTTTCAGAAAATCATCGACAATTAAGGTACATTGGGAATACAAGGAAATAGGTCTTGGCTACCATAGTGTGAGAGAAAATATTGGAATAACTCAGCAGGTCTGGCAGCATCTGTGGAAGGAGAAACAGAGATAATATTTCAGATCCAACACTGCTGGCAAAGGATCTCACACCTGAGTGTTTCCAGTGTTTTCTGTTTTTAGCTCAGATTTTCCAGCATCTGCAGTGCTTTTGAGGCTTGGTCAATACACCTGGCTGCTTTGTACCAGGGGCAGCTGTGACAGCAAGACCCTAAGGATGTTTGGAGCTGAACAGCTGCAAGTGATAAATGCCAGTGCTATTGAGGCATGGGGCTCTCGAGTACAACTGGGCCATTTATTATGGCTTGAATGGGAAAGTCTTGGAGATGCAGAGAAGCAGACTGATATGAAAGTTCATGTTAAATAACTAAAAAAAAGCTAACCGTTAACTCAAAATGTATAGAATCTAAAAGTAGAAATATAATGGGAATCTATATAAAACATTAGAAAGTATTTTGTGCCAGTTTTTGTAAAAGGATGTTGAGGCAATAGAAATAGCAGGTACAGTGTAGACTCACTAAGATGTTGACAATAAAGAGCTTGAGCTGTTTTTATTTGGCTGGAAGAGATTATGAGATGATGTGATAGATGGGATTAAAATCATGCAAAATAATGCAGGTGTTAGAGATGCAAAGTAAAATCAAGAAATGCTGGAGATACTCTAGCGGGCAAGCAGCATGTGTGAAGCGAGAAATAGAACATAGACTATAGAACATAGAACAGTATAGCACAGTACGGGCCTTTTGGCCCACAATGTGCTGATCTATATAAACTCCATAATCAATCTAACCCTTCCCTCCTATACAGCCCATGACCCTCCATTTTTCTTCAATATAGAGTCGACATTTCAGATCAACAATCCTTCATCAGGCCACTGACTTGAAATGCTAACTCTGTTTAAAATAGATGATTAAGATGGTGAAGGCATCAGGCAGAGTAGTTAAAACAGCTTCTTTCCAGGGGCTGAGGGATCAAGAATGAATAAAATTCACATAAGATTAAATCTGGGAATACAGGGAGAATAGGAGAATCATTTTAACAATGTGTGCTGTAAGAATATGGACAGCACTCAGTGAGATAGTGTCAAAGCAGACTATATCAATATTTAAGAATAAGTTAGGCAGGCAGCTAAAAGAATAAAAAAATACAATAAATGTATAGGCATATGGGTTTTACTACCCTGACCACAGAAGTCTAAGGTCCAATACCAACTGGTTGGATTGAATAACTTGCTTCTGCATTGTAGTTTCCATGTAATTCTATGTTACTCCAAATGAGATGCCTGTAAACAAAGCACTCCTCATAGGCAGAGTATGGACATCTAAAGTCATGGTTATAGAACTGTTACAGTGGAGAAGGAGGCTGTTCAGCCTATCGATTCTATTCTGGCTCCAAGTAAAGCAGTGAAGTCAGTCACAGTACCATGCTCTTCACCTGTGGCTCCGTAAATTATTTTCCTACGTAACCACAGAATCTGGTCATAGAGTGTAGAGCATAAAAACAGGTCCTTCAACCCACCATTGTCCATACTGTCCTTTTAATCAATCTATACTAATCCATTTGCTTGAATTAGGTCTGTATCCCCCTACCCCTTGCCTATTTAAG
Source organism: Pristis pectinata (assembly GCF_009764475.1). Classification (NCBI taxonomy): domain Eukaryota; kingdom Metazoa; phylum Chordata; class Chondrichthyes; order Rhinopristiformes; family Pristidae; genus Pristis; species Pristis pectinata. The sequence continues at coordinate 37,315,876 of NC_067419.1, read as the reverse complement.
TGCCTGTCTAAATGTCTCTTCAACATAATGACTGCATCTGATTCCATCACCTCCTCTGGCAGCGAATTCCAATATTGTCTATTTTCTGTGTAAAAAAAACTTTCCTCTCAAATCCCCTTTAAAGCTCATTCCTTTCACCTTTAACCTATGCCTTCTTGCTTTTGATGCCCCTGCCATGGAAAACAGATTCTGACTATCTACTCTATCTGTGCCTCTTATAGTTTTATATACCTTTATCAGGTCACCCTTCAGCCTCTTTCACTCCAGGGAAAATAAGCCCAGTCTGCCTAATCTGTCCCCATTATGAAAGTCCTCCAATCCAGGCAATATTCTGCTAAATTTCTTCTGCACTCTCTCCAGCACAACCACATCCCTCTTATGGTGTGGCAACCAAGACTGCACACAATACTCAAGTGTGGCCGAACCAGGGTTTTGTAAAGTTGTAACATAACATCCCAACAAGCATGCCATATGCCTTTTTCACCACCCTATCTGCCTGCCACTTTCAGGGAAACATGGACTTGAACCTCAAAGTCCCTCTTTTCATCAACCTTCCTTAGCACCCTACTGTTTACTGGACATGTCTTCCCAAAATGCATCACCTTAACTTGTTGGGATTAAATTTCATCTGCCAGTGCTCTGCCCAACTTTCCATCTGATCTATGTCCTGTTGTAGCCTTAGATAACCTGCTTTGCTATCCACAACACCACCAAATTTAACTTCTCCCTGCTTCAAGCTCAGGTTCCCACCTGTTTTAAGAAGATCACCATCATCCCGGTACCGAAGAAAAGCAAGGTCATATGCCTCAATGACTACTGACCAGTGGCTCTGACATCCACCACCATGAAGTGCTTTGAGAGGTTGGTCATGGCACTCATCAACTCTAGCTTACCAGACAACCTGGACCCATTGCAATTCGCCTATTGCCGAAACAGGTCTGCAGCGGATGCCATCTCCTTGGCCCTACACTCAGCTCTGGAGCATCTGGACAGTAAAGACACCTACATTAGACTATTGTTTATTGACTACAGCTCTGCCTTCAATACAATAATCCCAAGTAAGCTTGTCACCAAACTCTGAGACCTAGGACTCAACACCTCCCTCTGTAACTGGATCCTTGACTTTCTATCAAATAGACCGCAATCAGTGAGGATAGGCAGCAATACCTCCAGCACGATCATTCTCAACACTGGTGCCCCACAAGGCTGCATCCTCAGCCCTCTACTCTACTCCCTATTCACTTATGACTGTATGGCCAGATTCTGCTCTAACTCCATCTACAAGTTTGCAGATGATACCACCGTTGTAGGCCGTATCTCAAACAGCGCTGAGTCGGAGTACAGGAAGGAGATAGAGATCTTAGTGGAATGGTGTCATGACAACAACCTTGCCCTCAATGTCAACAAAACAAAAGAGCTGGTCATTGACTTCAGGAAAGGGCGCAGTGTACATGCACCTGTCTACATCAATGGTGCTGAGGGTTGAGAGCTTCAATTTCCTGGGAGTGAACCTCTCCAACAGCCTGTCCTGGTTAAATCACGTAGAAGCCATGGCCAAGAAAGCTCGCCAGCACCTCTACTTCCTCAGGAGGCTAAAGGAATTTGGTTTGTCCCCTTTGACTCTCACCAAATTTTACCGATGCACCATAGAAAGCATCCTATCTGGATGTATCACAGCTTGGTACGGCAACTGTTCTGCTTAGGACCACAAGAAACTGCAGAGAGTTGTGGACACAGCCCAGCACATTACGGACACCAGCCTCCCCTCCTTGGACTCTGTCTTTACCTCTCGCTGTCTTGGCGAAGCAGCCAGCATAATCAAAGACCCCACCCACCTGGGACATTCTCTCTTCTCTCCTCTTCCATCGGGTAGGAAATACAGGAGCCTGAAGGCACGTACCACCAGACTTAAGGACAGCTTCTACCCCACTGTGATAAGACTATTGAACGGTTCCCTTATTCAATGAGATGGACTATGACCTCACCATCTATCTTGTTGTGACCTTGCACCTTATTGCACTGCACCTTCTCTGTAGCTGTGACACTTTACTCTGTACTGTCATTGTTTTTACCTGTACTACATTAATGCACTCTGTACTGACTCAATGTAACTGCACTGTGTAATGAATTGACCTGTACGATTGGTTTGTAAGACAAGCTTTTCACTGTACCTCGGTACAAGTGACAATAGAAAACCAATACCAATACTAAATTTCATAGCATTCACAAATTTACTAATCATATCTCCTACATTCACATCCAAGTCATTAATATATATCACAAAGAGCAAGGGTCCCAGCACTGATCCCCACAGTACACCACTGGTCACAGCCTTCCAATCAGAAAAGCATCCCCCACCATTACCCTCTGTCTTCTATTACCAAGCCAATTTTGGATCCAATTAGTCAGCTCGCCCGGAATCCCATGTCCCTTAAACTTCTCGACCAGCCTACCTTGCGGGACCTTGTCAAATGCCTACTAAAGCCCATATGAACATTGTTAACCGTGCTGCCTTCATCAATGAGCTAAAATCCCCCCTGCACAAAGCCATGCTGACAATCCCTGATCAGTTCCTGCCTTTTCAAATGTAAAATTCCAATCCCTTAGGATTTTTTCCAATAATTTCCCTACCACTAATGTAAGGCTCGCTAGCCTGCAGTTACCCAGTTTATCCCTGCTGCTCTTCTCAAATAAAAATCATTCAGTTATCTTTAATACAAGACACATCACAAGACACTGAATAATTAGAGGCATGAGGTCTAAATGCATGCTTAAAACCTTGCATAAAAATGCAATAAAGAACGTTACAGCAGGTTCTAGCAGGGTTGATTTTTATTAATGAACTTCAACATTTGATGAGTTGAACACTCAAATGATCAATTTTTGTTTGTTAAATCATTAGCCTTGAGAGCTCTCGTTTGCAATCTTTACCTTTACACAGCCCTTTGACATTCAACTCCCCTATTCCTAATGCAAATTGAATTGGTCTGCTGTGAATTATAGCTCATTCACATGCAGACTGCAAAGAACTGTAACTTCCTGCATAAAGTATTATTGGGAAGCCTTTATGTATTATTTTGGATTAATTCAATATTATTCTGATAAACTCATTTAATGAATAGTTATTCATGCAATAATATTGCAACTTAGCAAGAACTAATTATGAGAATTTTCCTTGAATTTCTTTGGCTGATAAAATGATTAACAACAAAACTAAATTTCATTTTTAGAGTCCCTTTAATGCAGGAAAAAAATCTCCAAAATGTTCATACGTGTATAATAAGAACAAAATCGATGATGAGACAGAGAAGGATAGGGGTGAAAGGCAAAGGTTTTAAGGAGCATCTTAAGAACAGGCAGAGAAGTTTAAGGAAGGAGTTCTTACACTAGTGGCCTAGGGATTCTAAGGAATATTCACTGATGGTGGGACAAAGGAGTAGGGGATGCACAAGAAGCTCAAGTTCAACATCTTTGTTGCTTTCAAATCTGATTTAAAAGCTGATTGCACATTTTATTTTAATTTACTCCAAAATATCAAAGAGGAAATAAAAACTTTGTAATGAAGAGATAAGCTGCCCATTAAGTAAATGTTTCTATCCCAAAGTCCCAAACACTCAAGACAAACAATCATCAATCTTCAGAAAACACAATCATGCATGCTTATTTTTAACCTTTCATTTAATCATTGTTCTTTCTTTAATTTTTAGCTTTCAGTTTTTTTTGGTAAAAATGAGGATAAGTAGTGAATCATAAAACTATAGAATAGGTTCAGTATCAAAGGAGGCCATTTGAGCCATCGGTTAAATGCTATTTGTCATAGAGCAACCTGTTAGTCCCATTCCCTGAAAACTGCTTTCTCTCAAGTGTCTATCTAATTCTCCTCTGAAGGCATTGATTGATTCTGTTTCCAAAAACAAAATTAAAACTGGATGTCATAGACTTCTAAATAAGAGTACTCTGAATGCTACGTTTTATAAGCCCATAGCAAATCAAAATTTGAAACAATTTTAAGCAAAATTTATAGAAGGTATGAAGCTGATTACCCAGTATTCATGGTAGGACAAGTTATATTTACTAATGTTTTCCAAACTCAAGAGTATATGTCAAATTTTAATGTATGTTATGCTCATATCAAAACTATGATAATCATATATATCAAGTGTGCAAAATAGCAGAAGTCTTTTTCTACTTGAAGTTGTTACTTTTTTCTCTATTATTTTTTTACCTGATTAGTCTTGAATCTTACTGCCCTAATTCTGGTGGAGGATCAGCAGAAAGGTAGTATGGTGCAAACAACTATTTTATAAGTCATAAAATAGTTGTTTGCACCATTGGTCTGGGGATTCATATAACACTCACCATAGGTACAGTGTGAAGTCTAGAGAATCTAATGCAAATTCTCCTCTTGTCATTGCAGAGGATGTCTTCTAGAATTTATGAATTATTGATATATCAAACTAAACTGTAAAGATTGATGCCTATTTGATCTTAGAAGACATCAGAGTCAGGCCCACTCCTGTCCATTGTGCATGCACACATGCACACACATATACACACACACTCACATACATGCAACATGTTTACACGCCAATACATATAGACATGCACACACAGATCCCCAAACCTGCAGAGTTATACAGATCTCATTACACCTATCACTGAAACATAGAAACATAGAAAACCTACAGCACAATTCAGGCCCTTCGGCCCACAAAGCTGTGCCAAACATGTCCCTACCTTAGAAATTACTAGGTTTACCCATAGCCCTCTATTTTGCTCAGCTCCATGTACCTATCCAAAAGTCTCTTAAAAGACCCTATCATATCCGCTTCCACCACTGTTTCCGGCAGCCCATTCCACGCACTCACCACTCTCTGAGTAAAAAACTTACCTCTGACAACTCCTCTATACCTACTCCTCAGCACCTTAAACCTATGTCCTCTTCTGGCAACCATTTCAGCCCTGGGGAAAAGCCTCTGACTATCTACCTGATCAATGCCTCTCATCATCTTATATACCTCTATCAGGACCTTCCTCATCCTCCGTTGCTCCAAGGAGAAAAGGCCAAGTTCCCTCAACCTGCTTTCATAAGACATGCTCCGCTTTCCAGGCAGCATCCTTGTAAATCTCCTCTGCACCCTTTCTATGGCTTCCACATCCTTCCCGTAGTGAGGCAACCAGAACTGAGCACAGTACTCCAAGTGGGGTCTGACCAGAGTCATATATAGCTGCAACAATACCTCTTGGCTCCTAAATTCAATTCCACGATTGATGAAGGACAATACACCGTATGCCTTCTTAACCACAGAGTCAACCTGTGCAGCTGCTTTGAGCATCCTATGGACTCGGACCCCAAGATCCCTCTGATCCTCCACACTGCCAAGAGTCCTACCATTAATACTATATTCTGCCATCATATTTGACCAACCAAAATAAATCACTTCACACTTTTCTGGGTTGAACTGCATCTGCTACTTCTCAGCCCAACTTTGCATCCTATCTATGTCCCGCAGTAACCTCTGACAGCCCTCTATACTATCCACAACACATCCAACCTTTGTGTCATCTGCAAACTTACTAACCCATCCCTCCACTTCCTCATCCAGGTCGTTTATAAAAATCATAAAGAGTAAGGGTCCCAGAACAGATCCATGAGGTACACCACTGGTCACCAACCTCCATGCAGAATTCGAGCCTTCAACAACCACTCTTTGCCTTCTGTGGGCCAGCCAGTTCTGGATCCACATTGCAATGCCCCCTTGGATCCCATGCCTCCCTACTTTCTCAATAAGCCTTGCATGGGGTACCTTATCAAATGCCTTGCTGAAATCCATATACACCACATCTACTGCTCTCCTTCATTGATGTGTTTAGTCACATCCTCAAAAAATTCAATCAGGCTCGTAAGGCAGGACCTACCCTTGACAAAGCCGTGCTGACTATTCATAATCATATTATACCTCTCCGAATGTTCATAAATCCTGCCTCTCCGGATCTTCTCCATTAGCTTACCCACCACTGAGGTAAGACTCACTGGTCTATAATTTCCTGGGCTATCACTACTCCCTTTCTTGAATAAGGGAACAACATCCATAACCCTCCAATCTTCTGGAACCTCTCCCATCTCCATTGATGATGCAAAGATCATCATCAGAGGCTCCGTAATCTCCTCCCTCGCCTCCCACAGCAGCCTGGGGTACATCTCATCTGGTCCCAGCGCTTTATCCAACTTGATGCTTTCCAAAAGTTTCAGCACCTCCTCTTTCCTAATATCTACATGCTCAAGCTTTTCAGCCTGCTGCAAGTCCTCACTACAATCACCGAGATCTTTTTCCGTAGTGAATACTGATGTAAAGTATTCATTAAGTACCTCCGCTATTTCTTCTGGATCCATACACACTTTCCCACTGCTGCACTTGATAGGCCCTATTCTTTCGCATCTTATCTTCTTGCTCTTCACATACTTGTAGAATGCCTTGGGGTTTTCCTTAATCCTGCCTGCCAAGGCCTTCTCATGTCCCCTTCTGGCTCTCCTAATTTTCTTCTTAAGCTCCTTCCTGTTAGCCTTATACTCTTCCAGATCTCTAACATTACCTAGCTCTCTGTACCTTTTGTAAGCTTTTCTTTTCCTTTTGACTAGATTCATTATAGCCTTTGTACACCACGGTTCCTGTATCCTCTCGTGACTCCCCTGTCTCATTGGAACATGCCTATGCAGAACTCCACACAAATATCCCCTGAATATTTTCCTCATTTCTTCTGTACTTTTCCCTGAGAACATTTGTTCCCAATTTAAGCTTCCAATTTCCTGCCTGAGAGCCTCATAATTCCCTTTACTCCAAGTAAACGCCTTTCTAGTCTGTCTGTTCCTATCTCTCTCCAATACTATTGTAAAGGAGATAGAATTATGATCACTGTCTCCAAAATGCTCTCCTACTGAGAGATCTGACACCTGACCAGGTTCATTTCCCAATATCAAATCAAGCACAGCCTGTCCTCTTGTAGGCTTATCTACATATTGTGTCAAGAATCCTTCCTGAGCACACTTAACAAGCTCCACCCCATCTAAACCCCTCACTATATGGAGATGCCAGTCGACGTTTGGGAAATTAAAATCTCCCATCACAACAACACTGTTATTATCACACCTTTCCAGGATCTGCTTCCCTATCTGCTCCTCGATATCCTCGATTTCTCATTTCTTTTTCCCTTTCCTTGGAGCAGACTCGATGGGCCGAATGGCCTGCTTCTGCTCCCTTGTCTTGTGATCTTGTGATTTTGTGATCCCTGTTACTATTGGACTGCAATGAGATGGTAAAGATTTAATTTGGTAGTAGCATGTACTGACACCATGAAGGGAATCTTCTCAAATACAGGGTGTTTAGCTAAGGTTGTAATGTGTTGTTTTACCATGACTTGCTATTTATCGCTATTATATCCGGTACACACATCATACTTCTACATCAGAAGGCCAGGTTCAAATCCCGATTGATGATTTAAGAATAATGCAGGGTGATACTTCAGTGCAATAGTGTAGATTCTCTACACTGTTGGAGGAGTTGTTTTTTGGAAGTTTAATCAAATCATCTTCTAACTGTCAGGCAGACTTGAATGATAACCTGGCACTACTTACAGAGCAGTGGGTGTCTTAGCCAACACTCTCCTCTCAACCGACACAGTCAAATAAAAAACACATTAATTAATCTCAACTGCTGTTTGTGCAGCTTTTCCCTGTGCAATTAGCAAATGTAATTGCCTGTATAACAACAATAACTGCATTCCAAAAATCACATGTTTGTTAGGAACTGTTTCAAGGCATCCTGCTGAGGTACTGACTTTATATGCAGAGACAGCTAATCAGTCTACCAGACAAGTGGGATCCAAACTCCTCAGTTTAGCATATGAGGAGCCAATAAAATTTCATGTAATTGACGCTGATCATTAAAGAGGAGACAACTAATCTGAATAACATAGTCAAATGAAATTTAAAATATTATTTTGTTTGTACAAGCTAAGGTTAAAATCCCTTGGGTATAATTTCTTAACAATGTTGGCAGTAATTTTACTATGGATTTTATCAGTTTTGAAAGGGAAAACTAGGTTTGGATTTAGGGTTCAAATCTAGTCTCAGCTATGATATGACATAATATTCTTGTATAGAACACAAAGTGTTAGTTGAATTCTTTATCTCAGAAAATTACTGGTTGATTAGTACAATTATTTATATTGATGAGAACATAACAGCAAAAGACATAGGGGCAGGAGAAGGCTATACAGCTGATCTTCCATCTTAGTGCCAGCTTCCAACACTATTTCCATATGCCTTGATTTCCTTAATGACCAGAAATCTCTGTAGTGAATGGACATAATGACTAAGTTTATACTTTATTTATTACTTTATTCTAGTTGGGAAAACTGTTGAAACTGACACACAGTAAATGCATTAAAAATTGTACACAAAAGTCAGCAAACAAGATTGATGACTTAATTTTAGTAACACCTATTTCTCTGTAGGTTGACCCTCTTGGTTAGGGTTGGGGAGTTAATTTGGTTTCAGGTTCAGAGTAACAAAGCTAAAAGCAAATGCTGCAAACGCTGGAAAAGTGAACCATAAACAGAAGTTGCTGGAGACACTCAGTATTTCACACAGTTCCTGTGAAATGTTTATGTTTCAGGTTGGTCATTGTTTTGTCAATGGCACCCAAGGTAGAAACTACAGCTCATGTTCTGGAGCAAAAAATAAACTGCTGGATGAACTCAGTGGGTCAAGTAGCATCTGTGGAGGCAAAGCAATGATCGATGTGTCAGGTCCATAATCTGGAACTTGAGTACTAAAGATTTCCAGTTCCCATTGATAAATGTTATCATCTGTTTTACAGCACTGAGGTAAATATTTGCCAGTGTTATTTTCACCGTGAACCATGTAGGCTAACTCCACTTTCTTGTGGAAACTTCAGGTCATTTAATATTAGCCCCTTTTCATGCTACTTTCCCTTTTATTAGAATTTATGCTTTATCACAGAGAATACGAGATTCCAACCATCATGCACATAAAGAAATGCTTTCTAATTACTCAGGGAAGTAAATTATTACTATTTAGCTGAAGATAATCTCATGATCTCTATCATAACTTTATAATTATAATGAAAATCAAATATCTTCCCATGTCTCTCTTCATAACTATCTTATATCCAGTAACATCCAAATGAATCTGTACGTTTTCTTTGCTTTATTATCCTTGTTATAATGGAGTGGTCAAAACTACAGGTACTGAATCAAGTCATGTAAAATTTTAATAATTCTTCCTTGCTTTTGTACCTCATGATTTCTAGATACAAGCAAAGGAATTCTGCTTCCCTAAGAATGGAAATAAAATTAATTTCTTTGTACTTGCTTCCTTCAGCTCTCAGATTAATCACAATGTTTGATTAGTTCAGTCCAGGGAAGGTGGCAGTCCTTAATACAGATTTCACTATAAGCATTCTAAAATCAATTGACAGAGAATACTTGCAGAAGGTAAGCAGGTCAGTTCCAGGTTATCCTTTCCCAGTACTGCGCATTGGTAGATGAGATGTGGGAACTATTTCCCCATTGGTATCAAAGGATTTCAACAAAGGTGATACTGGAATTTGAAAAACATTACATTCTTGTGAGTAGAATCATTCAGAAATAATAACATGCCCTGGTTTCGTCCATTCCCATGTTGACATTGAAGTCAACAGGAGGATCAGTTTGTTCCACACTGGGATGTGCACCAAGGTTTTATCAAGGTCGAAGTTGAAGTCCTCCTCATCCAAAGCTTCCAGGGTTGGGTTGTATGCACTGATGACGAAGCACAATAGATAGGCTACAGAAATAGAACAGTATTCCAGAATAGATTCAAAAGTAAGTTCAGGTATTTTAAATTGATTTAAGAGTTATGTTCATATCATTGGAAAATATGTTCACTGAATTGATGAACAAAATATACGTTCAAAGTGCAAGACATTACCGTACAAAGATAGATGAGAACAGAGGTTTATGGAAATTATAAAATGCATTATTCATGAGGTTATCAATAGGCTGTTCCAAACTTGGAGGGGTTGACATTGGGCCACAGTGAATAGGATAATGCTGAATAGCTTGAAAGGGTCTTTGACTGGAAACATTTACTCTGTTTCTCTTTCCACAGATTGTTTTCAGCAATTTCTGTTTTTATTTCAACTTCCAGTGTCTGCAATTTTTTGATTTTCTGTATAAGAGGTTGGTGAAGGAAGAGTGGGGGTTGCAGGGAAGGAGTGCCTATTGGTGATTTATTGGAGCTTGAGGGATGGTAAAAAAGGGACAATTAGCCATGTTAGTCATTAGCCAAGGAAAATGTCTGCCACATCAATTATATAGAATATTTGATAGAGTTTACAACTGTGATGATGTCCATCTCCTTCCATTCTTTTTTGTCCAGTCTTTTCTAGAAAGTCTATTGCTTTCTCCCTCATATAATCATCCAGATTTTCCTTAAAATTCTTATGCTGTTCAGTTCAACCACAACATGTGGTAGTATGTTCATTACGGTGGCTAGATATATAAAGAATAAAACAGAGGCAAGAGTGGACATCGGACTGCTGGAAAATGATGCTGGAGAGGTAATAATGGGGAACAAACAAATGGCGGATGAAATGAATAAGTATTTTGCATCAATCTTCACTGTGGAAGACACCAGAAACATACCGGAAATTCGAGAGAGTCAGGGGGCATAAGTGAGTGTAGTTGCTATTTCTAAGGAGAAGGTGTTTGGGAAGCTGAAAGGTCAGAAGGTAGATAAGTCACCTGGACTGGATGGACTACACCCCAGGGTTCTGAAAGAGGTAGCTGAAGAGATTGTGGAGGTGTTAGTAGTGATCTTTCAAGAATCACTAGATTCAGGAATGGTTCTGGAGGACTGGAAAATCACAAATGTCACCCCACTCTTTAAAGAGGGAGGCAAAAGACAGGAAATTATAGGCCAGTTAGCCTGACTTCAGTGGTTGATAAGATGTTAGTGTCCATTATTAAGGATGAGGTTTCAGGGTACTTGGAAGCACATGATAAAATAGGGTGAAGTTAGCATGGTTTCCTTAAGAGGAAATCTTGCCTGATAAATCTGTTGGAATTCCTTCAGGAATTAACATGCAGGATAGACAAAGGAGAGTCAGTGGATGTTGTTTATGTGGATTTTCAGAAGACCTTTGACAAGGTGCTGCACATGAGGCTGCTAAACAAGATAGGAGCCCATGGTATTACAGGAAAGGTACTAGCATGGATAGAAGATTGGCTGACTGGCAGAAAGCAAAGAGTGGGAATAAAGGGGGCCTTTTCTGGTTGGCTGCCGGTGAATAGCGGTGTTCCGCAGGAGTTGGTGTTGGGTCCTCTACTTTTCATGTTATATGGCTGAATTGATGGCTTTGTGGCCAAGTTTGCAGATGATACAAAGATAGGTGGAGGGGCAGGTAGTGTTGAGGAAGCAGGGAGTCTGCAGAAGGACTTGGACAGGTTGGGAGAATGGACAAAAAAGAGGCAGATGGAATACTGCGTAGGGAAGTGTATGGTCATGCACTTTGGTAGAAGGAATAAAGGCGTAGACTATTTTCTAAATAGGGAGTGAATTCAGAAATTGGATGTGCAAAGGGATTTGGGAGTCCTAGTGCAGGATTCCCTAAAGGTTAACTTGCAGGTTGTCGGTAGTAAGGAAGGCAAATGCAATGTTAGCATTCATCTCGCGGGAACTAAAACATAAAAGCAAGGGAGTAATGCTGAAGCTCTATAAGGCATTGGTCAGACCACATTTGGAGTATTGTGAACAGTTTTGGGCCCCATATCTAAGGAAGGATGTGCTGGTGTTGGAGAGGGTCCATAGGAGGTTTACAAGAATGATCCCAGAAATGAAAGTGTTAATGTATAAGGACTGTTTGATGGCTCTGGGCCTGTACTCACTGGAGTTTAGAAGGATGAGGGAGATCTCATTGAAACCTACTGAGTATTGAAAGGCCTGGATAGAGTGGATGTGGAGAGGATGTTTCCAGTAGTGGGAGGGTCAAGGACAAGAGGGCACAGCCTCAGAATAGAAGGACGTCCCTTTAGAACTGAGATGAGAAGGAATTTCTTTAGCCAGAGGGTGATGAATCTGGAATTCATTGCTACAGATGGCTGTGGAGGCCAAGTCATTGGGTATATTTGAAATGGAGGTTGATAGGTTCTTGATTAGTAAGGGCATCAATGCTTACAGAGAGAAGGCAGAAGAATGGGGTTGAGAGAGAAAAAATAAATCAGCCATGATTGAATGACGGAGCAGACTCAACGGGCCTGATGGCCTAATTCTGCACCTTTGTCTTATGGTCTTATGGTCTTAGTTGTGATACAGCTAGAAGAGCTGCTGCCTTATGGCTCCAGCAACCTGGGTTGTCCTGATCTCTGGTGCTGTTAGTGTGTAGTTTGCACATTCTCCCTGTGACTGCATGGGTTTCTTTTGAGTTATCTGGTTTCCTCCCACATCCTATAGATGTGTGGGTTGATAGGTTAATTAGCCACTCTAAATTGATCCTAGTATGTGTAGATGAGTGGTAGAGTCTGGGTGGAGTTAGTGAGAATGTGGGAAGCAAAAATAGTGGGATAAATGTGGGGTTGAAGGCTTGTTTCTGTGCTGTATGACTTTGATTCTATTAGCAGGAGGAGTATTGTGATAAAATATGTGATATCACAACCCCAACTTTCAGATCCCTAAAGGTGCAGAAATCCTGAACCACAGATTTATGCAGAACAGATGTTCGCCCTATGAATGACAGTTTCTATTGTGATTAAAAATCAACATGAAGGAAAGGAAAGGGAATGAAGTGCAGTGAAGCATTTGAAGGTTTGAGGTAAAACTTGGAAAGTCTATGTGAGCTTCTTTATTAGTTTAAGCAGCATTCATGGCTGTGAAGTTTATTTTCTGCTGTACAACAGTCTTATTCAGAGCTGGTGGGAATTCTGGAGTAATTATGACAACTCTCCCAATTCAGATCCCATGAGCAGAAACAGCAGAAGGAATTCTTCAGAGTTTTCTGGGAAACTTCAAAAGGAAACTGACAAAATGACGATTGCTGTTAGAGACTTGAGCACTGCTTGTTGCATATAAAAAAGACATTTAATCCATATGTGTCATTAGTATTTAGAGGATTGGTTCTTTCTAATCTATCATATTCTCCAAGGGAGACACTGTTGATGCATTTCAAATTCATCAGTTTTATAAATGGATTCTGAGACTGAACCAATACCAATTATCAAAGGGCCCACAAGCCCCAGCATTCATTCAAAATATCTAGAATTTTAAATAAAGCAATGATATGCAAACTAATGACTGTAATGAATGGTCCATCATGCTTAGTTCTGGATTGAGGGCTTTGAGCTAATTAATACACTCAAATGTACTTTGAGCCTTAATCAGCTCTCTAGCTAATCGTACATTGCCTTGCATTGTTTACATTTTCTTTTGTATTCATAACATGACAGCAATTACAAGCTAGATTAATACTAATCATAGAATGTCAATGAATAGTCATTTTAAATACACTATACCAGATGGCGCTTTTTGATATAATGAAGATTTTTTGTTCCTTTGTGTCTAAGCTAAAATATGGATTTCAAATGTTTAGACCACTAGGCTACCAAATGTACCATATAATTCTAATCATTCCACAGATGTCGACAGTTTGGCATTTATAGCAGGGTTGCCATGGTGATCCTACTCAAATGGGTTTGCGTGCTGAGCCAGTTTAACTGCAACTGGTACAGGGTGGACATGTTGATCAAAGTTTCAAAAGACCTCGAGCTTCCCTGCACCATCGCCATTAAATTTACAATTACACAAACAACTATTTTCTCAAGTCACACATTTTGCTATCAGCCTGAAGCTAATGAAGCACACTCCATGCAGGTACTTTAATATAGATTTATGGAGTACTCCTTTTTCCTACAGTGGATGCTAAACGATACTCTGGACAGAGGTCCCCATTGCCCCTTACTGACAACCACTTAATCACCTGTGAATGTTGACTAGCACTGTCCGTGTACACTTACCTACAATGGAATCTAACTATGGTTGTGTTGTTGAACATTGTAATATCACTATTCGGGATATTGGCTGAACTGATTGGTGTGACAGGGTTCCTCTGCAGTATGTAAAACCTTTTTTTAAAAATTTTCTCCATTTTCTTCCCTTTGATTCATTCTCCATATGATAGGTTGGGAAGGATCTGCTGAAGGATTTTACATTGATGCAACAGTAAATTTAAAAAAAAGTGCAGATACTGGAAATCTGAAATAAAGACAGAAGATACTGGAGACACTCAGCAGGTCAGGCAGCATCTGTGGAAAAAGAAAGGGAGTTAAAGTTTCAGGAGCAACACACAAAACGCTGGAGGAACTCAGCAGGTCAGGCAGTGTCTGTGGAAAGAGAAAAGGAATTAAAGTTTTAACCCTGAAACCCTTCATCAGAAGTGTCATGAATCTAAAACATTAACTCTTTTTCTCTTTCCATAGATATTGCCTGACCTGCTGAGTATTTCCAGCATTTTCTGTTTTTACTTTGTGCAATGGAATCTGAGGCAGACATCAATGATGAAGTTCCCTATTGCTTTCAATATCGCAGCACAGTTTTTAGTCCTTCAGAATGGGAAAAGAGAGAAAACAAGTTAGTTTTGAGCAAAGAGAAGGTGGGAGATGGATGGGTAGGACAAAGGGAATATTTCTGACAGGGTGAGAGCAAATGGATTAATATGGCTTTTGGAAGCAGATTGTGCCACTTTATCTGTGTTATGTGTTGCTACCAGCAGACCAGGTATACTCATTTTCTTTCCACAGATGTTTCCTGACTTGCTGAGTGTTTCCAGCACTTTCTGTCGATCCATCAGTGGCTGCAGTATGTAGAATTGACAAAATGCAGAGCAGCTACGTCTAAGCTATGTCTGATCATAAAACTTGTCGCCAGCACCTCTTCTTCATTCAAGTCATGATGTTATATCCAGTCATGATAGCCATTGTGTAAATTTGGCTTTAATTAAAAATCTTGCCCTATTCCTTCACTGTCAGTTGCAGCTTGATCAATACTAACAGCCCAGAATTTGCTGGAAAGGAACATCTTGCAATGTGCCCTGTTAGTTCGGCTCTTTTTCTCACTGTTCAGATTGAATTTTTTTGTGCCACACTTTGCTGAAGTGTGAAGCAGGCAGAAAGTCAATAGGCCATTTGTGAACTAGGCAAATCAAGGAGATTTATGGATAGAGAAAGAAACGGAGGAACAGCAGAGAAGGAAATAGGATGGATTAGAATCAAATGGCAAGACATTCAACCTTGGTTGTTGCACTAAATGCACTTGCATCGTCAATGCCAATGGAAGGAATTTCAGAAGCACAGGGCATTACGATCATAAGACTTTAGTGCCTGTGATAGTGAACTTCTGGTAAAATTAGTTATAGATAGAGTAGCAAAGGAAGAGACTGAAATGAGAGAGAGAGAGAGAGAGAGAGAGAGAGAGAGAGAGAGGAAATGTAGAGTCAGAAAGGAAATATAAGAAAAAGATAAAAATTTCTGACTACAGTATACTACTTGAAGAAATAAGGCCATCGCTTTATTTGTCCTCTTTCTGTAGTGAAGAGGTTGAGCTGCATTACAGAAGCATAACTTTTTCAATTGAAGGGGCACTTGCACATTTGCGCCAAACCTACATTGGTCTTGTTGGCATTTATGGCAGAAATACGTCAATTTCAAGAAACTTACCACAAGGTTCACAGTTTCATAGGAGGCTAATCACCCAAGTGCAAATAACCCAAGTATTTATAATAATTTCTTACTTACAGAGCATCTTTTCCTCACCACAAATTGTAGAATGATGTAGACACTAATAACAGTGAGTGCATTAAACCCAACATTTATTTCTCTCCAATCCTGGGCCATCGTATGGCATTGGATGACCATAACCTTAATGCCTTTCAAACTATTTCCCACTGATTCTTCTAATCAAACTTTATGGGCACAATGATGGTTTCATTCTGCAGTAGACTATTGGACAGATTAACCATTTAGTAAGTTAACAAACAAAATTAAAATGGTAAGATAGCACACAATGAGAAACAATTTCTTGTCCCTTAAATCTGAATTCATTCAACTGACTGTCTACAATTATCCATTAACTTTCCAAAGGGAAAGTCCCACGTTATCCTCTTATCCTCAAAGTCCCATGTTATCCTCTTATCCTCAAAGTACAGTTGCAAAGTGGCTGTTTTCAGATGGGCAGCTGGTGTTGAGTTCTGGACAACTAATTCAGTGATGTGAACTTAAATCACACCAAGGTATCTGGGGAATTTAAATCTAAATAATTAAATAAAAACTGCAATTTTAAAAAAAGTAGTTTCTGTAGCCATGAGTTGAAGACCAGCCTCCTGAGTTGGAGAGTTCCAAAAATTTACAGCCTTCTGCCTAAAGAAATTTCTTCACTCCTCAGTATTAAATAGCCTATTCCTAATCCTGTGAGTATGCCTCCTCGCTCTAGATTCTCCAGTGACAGGAAAGCTTTTAAGAATAGGAGATTGGATCAGCCATGATCTTATTAAATGGCAGAGTAGGCTCAAGGGCTAAGGAGTCAACTCCTGCTCCTAATTGTATGTTCAAGATGCTTCATAGTTACATTGTTTGGTTTACCTTTCAGTCTTGATTGCCTGCATTTAAGGAACTGAATCTTAATTGTTTGTTAACTTTCTGTGACAGCAGTCCACTGGTTATAAGGTTATGAATATAAATTTGTATTCCATGGTACTGTGTGTGAAATTATTATTCTGGGGAAGTGATTCATGCTTTTTAAAAAGTGTCTAATTTGAGTTGGCCAATCAAGGTACATATTATATTAATTATATTTTTTAAAATGCATAGAGAAAAATGTGTAATTTCTTCCTCAGGGAACAGTTTAAAAAGTTATTTGAACAACTCTCAGTGGGACAGCTAAAGCAAAAGTCAGAGGCCTCATAATTAGAGTAACAGGCTTTGAATCACAAAGAATGAGTGTTATGTACTGTTGATATTTCAGTTTTCAATCAGACGTCTTCAACCTGATGTAACAAGTCATATCCCAGGTACTGGTATAAAGCTGCAAAAGAAGCACACCTTTAAGACATAAATGTCATCATTCTTCTGCCTGTAAACTGGCTACTTAGCCACCAGATGGCCCCATGAACAAAGAATTGATTTTCTCTACCTTGTGTGAAGATTGAAATTTGTCTTTCAGTTTCACATAATCTTTCACAGGAACTTGAAAATCATTCAGCATGAGTGGAGTGCCTATCAGGATATATCATCAAAGTAAGAGTAAGAACTACTTACTGCGCAGCTAACCTCAACTTATTGACAGAAAAACACATATGCCAGAATGTCTTCCCAGTAATACTTCCATGCACTATAAATGAAATTATCAGTAGTTACTTTTTTTTTGCTCTAGATGGCTCTATTTTCTAAATTTGTGTCAAAGCTACTTCATCATTGCAGTTCTTCCTTTATTCAAGAGCTACTTAGCGATTCATCTGCAGTACAGAGTTGTCAAGATGAGGGTTTCTAATGATCATGATGTGCATTGTATCCATTAAGTGCAAATGATTTGAAGGTTTATGTAAGAAATTGGTTCATCTATTAATTCCATGTGTAGAACAGACATTGCAATTTACAATGCAATAAAACAGTGGAACAAAATATATACATAAAATGCTTGGAGGTGTAATTGTGAAATGCTAAGAAATGATTGCAGTCATAAATATAGTTAGATACTTGCCAAAAGCTCCAGGGAAAGCACATTTAGAACAGGATGTTGCAAAAGAGATGTCTAGTATCTGTACAGTGATGACAGCACTAACAAAAGCTAACAAGTATAAAATGCCTTTGCGATTATGGAATTTGGTCATGCTATTAAATATGGATATGATTTTAAGGTTATTCCTGGCATGTGTCCTTATGAAATAAGTTAAGAAATAATGATTATCTTCAGAGTGTAATGCAGGTTCCTCAAAGATCAGTCTCTGTCATCTTCCAAAAATACATCAGTGTATTTTTCAGGCTTGGACACCACAACTGCTAGTGCAGCTAACCTTGCCACTAACACAGCTTTACTGTAAGAACTTTGTGACACTAAGCTAAAAATCACACCATCACTAAAGACTTCAAAACATACTAAGAGACCTCTAAAACTTCCAGAAATAGGCATGCAAACACAAACACACACACACACACACACACACACACACACACACACACACACACACACACACACACACACACACACTTTCTACCACTTCAGAATATTGGGGCATAATCTTTGAAGTTACACCACTGAATACTCAATAATATTCAGATTAACATTTTTAAGCAGGATTTAAAATAGTAATAGCAAATTTGTACTGACAACCTAACTTAATGGAAGCTTGTTAAAAATAAGATTTGACATGAATTAATACTCCAAATCAAAATTAATGACATATCTTCAAGCCTTTAAAGTTAAAATACAACAACACACAAAATGCTGGAGGAACTCAGGAGGTCAGGCAGCATCTATGGAGGGAAATGGACAGTTGACTTTTCAGGTTGAGACCCTTCATCAGGTAAAATACATTTTACTTAAACTTTAGCTTAGCATAACTGTGAAAAATAATAACAAAGTGGATAAGGAACCAACGATAAGCAGTTGGATAATGAAAAATGAACTCTTATTGTACAAAAAGCATACCAAATCATGTAATTGGGGTTCCTGTAAGTATATTAGTGAATATTGGAGGGTGGATAAACTTGTTCATGGCACACTGGACTATTGAGCCAAGAAAATGGGTCCATTGTTCACATTTTTCATGCAAAAATCATACATGGAGGCAAATTCACTCAGGTTAGATCATGTTAATAATTATCTCTGGGTGAAATCATGCCTAATGGGAAATTAGCCTGGGCGCTTCAGTGGTATTGGTATTGGTATTGGTTTATTATCGTCTTACAAATCGATCACACAGGTCAATTCATTACACAATGCAGTTACATTGAGTTAATAAAAAGTGCATTGATGTAGTACAGGTGAAAACAGTAACAGTGAAGTGTCACAGCTACAGAGAAAGTGCAGTGCAATAAGGTGTGAGGTCACAACAAGGTAGATCGTGAGGTCATAGTCCATCTCATTGAATAAGGGAACCATTCAATAGTCTTATCACAGTGGGGTAGAAGCTGTCCTTAAGTCTGGTGGTACGTGCCCTCAGGCTCCTGTATCTTCTACCTGATGGAAGAGGAGAGAAGAGAGAATGTCCCAGGTGGATGGGGTCTTTGATTATGCTGGCTGCTACACCAAGACAACGAGAGGTATAGACAGAGTCCAGGGAGGGGAGGCTGGTGCCCATAATGCACTGGGCTGTGTCCACAACTCTCTGCAGTTTCTTGTGGTCCTGGGCAGAGCAGTTGCTGTACCAAGCCGTTATACATCCAGAAAGGATGCTTTCTATGGTGCATCGGTAAAATTTGGTGAGAGTCAATGGGTACAAACCAAGTTTCTTTAGCCTCCTGAGGAAGTAGAGGCACTGGTGAGCTTTCTTGGCCGTGGCATTTACGTGATTTGACCAGGACAGGCTGTTGGTGATGTTCACTCCCAGGAACTTGAAGCTCTCAACCCTCTCGACCTCAGCACTATTGATGTAGACAGGTGTATGTACACTGCCCCCTTTCCTGAAGTCAATGACCAGCTCTTTTGTTTTGTTGACATTGAGGGAAAGATTGTAGTTTACCTCAGTGCATCTGACATTTTGCTGGCATCAGTTGTGTGCCTAACAATATCAGAAGTCAAACACCATGTTTCCTCCCTTACTGCAATAAATCAGAACTTTTGAGCACAATCTATGATGTGTGTTGAACAGATACAAAAATATGAGGAGCACACTGTGCAGGGATTGCCAATGAGATGTCTGCATGGAAATTCACGTCTTGCATCTGGCAGCCTCAGAGTTCAATGTTCAGGATATTTCAAACCTCATCATTGCTTGTTCCATCACTGGTTCCATCGCCTTTTCGCACAAAACACATGCTACATGCTATGATTGCTCTTTACTTCATTTAATACACTGCAGCTTGCAGTGTTGTGAGACCACTTGTGACATGGGAATTGATCACGGCAACTTATAGCATGTGTGTTGTCCACACAGAAGATCACCTTGTCCCCCCATCCTCTCACCTCCGTAGCATTCCTTTGTTTAGCTCTTTTGTGGTGGCCATGGGGAGAGGTCTGATACCCTTCCTCATGATTAATGTGGCAGATGGGAACATTTCTTGCAATTCCCATTGGGATCCACACAGATCCCATTTCAGCACAGGATTCTGTGGGAATCCATCATAGTGCTTTAGGCCAATTTCATGAGTTGCGGAGAATCTGATTGGGAGGTAGCGCATGCTTAATCCACCAAATTAAAAAAAAAGTTTCTAGGAAATGTATTCTGATCTGTTAATTCATTCGTAATCAAGCTTCCATTGTTATACTATAAAATGATTATCTTGTTCATAACATTACATCCACATATTATACTAAATATTCTGCTTAATCTTTGTATTTTCTTTGCCATCTGCTGTTTCATCAGATGTTGCTGATCTTATAATAAATTTTGGTGATACTTTTATAAGGTCCTGGGCAGAGAATGCACCATTAGCCTCAAGCTGCATCCAACATAAGCAGAGGACACATGCTTGCAATGCACACTTTTCACCACACATTATTTCCAAGCAGTGGTCAGCCCAGGTTACTGGTGTGTTACATTTTGTTTCCAGCTTAATAAAATAATGCTGCACAAGAGGATAATGTCTTCCATGCAGAGACGAAGAAGAAATACATTTTTCAGGCCCATCCAATTCTTGACTACTTCCTGCAACCACCATCCCTGCCACTCCCAACTAGCCATTCAATCTACTCAAAAGTGTTTTGTGTTCACTTAAATGAGGGCTTCTATGTGACCCAATCAAAGCAAGAGGATTGAGATTCCAAGTTACCTTGGCTGTAAAGAAGTACAGTGGTATGATAGGTGGCTAATCTACTGATTGATCAGTTGAAGGAGAACCAGTTGCTGTTTTTCTCTGCACATTGAGGACTGTAGGATGCATTTCAGCCTAGAACAGAAGGAGCTGCAGTCTGAAATCTGTTCTCCTTCCTCCATGTCGATCACTGGTGAGTCAGAGAAAAAGTTCACCTCACCAATCAAAGGAAGGGGAAGACCTCACAAGAACTCACACTGGTGTAAGGAGGCTGAGGATGTAACATGGCACTTGAGGTTATGCTTGTAAATAAGAGCCAATGTGTCATTTAGCTTTCAAATTCCTGGTCTGTATCACTCCAAACACTGACCACAAGTGGGTAAAATAACAACTTCAGTGGTTTGCTAATGGGCCACGTAGTGAATGTGCAGTTTTCAGGTCAAGCTGACAAGAAAGCTGCCAAAGTCTTTCTCCACTAGCAAAATAGAGAGTTTCATTGACCTGAAACATTAACTCAGTTTTGCTCTCCAAAGGTAATACCTGATCTGCAGAGAACATGTAGCTTTTTCTATTTATATTTCAGGCAAGATCCTAATGTCAGCTTCAACTAGAACTGATGCTGTTTCATGCAAGTAAATAAATAATTGGCAAAATGATTTTAAATCAGATAAACTCAATCTGCAGGAACATAGTTTTCTTCCATTAAACTGCCTGCATTGTCTGGAATTTAATACTAGAGTTCCAGGTTGTATTTGCTTAACTCCAGCCATTATGTTTTACCACAGGATACATTCATCCTTAACTTAACATTTTTATAGGAACTTCACATTGCAAAATGCCAACAATCACAGTTACCATTATGGGCATAGATATCTGAACAAGATTAACACCATATCAAGAATTTTGTATTGTTTCACAATTTGCAGTGCCACCTTTTTTTCTCAAATAAAATGGATGCAAAATTAAATCTATCAGCACACATTTCTTCAGTGCCATGGATGCAGACTTTCTTCCAATTTTCTCAATGAATTTTCAGCATACATATTTAGTGTCAATGTCCAGAAAACTGGGCAGTTTCCTATGTATGTCTGAAGTATGTGGTGTGGGCTATAGCATGACAGAGGAGAAGTAATAGGACTCTGGTCAGGATAGCTGTGACATCTTTACTCTGTATTCTGCTATTGTTTTTACCCTGTACTACCTCAATGCACTGTGTAATGAATTGATCTGTATGAACAGTACGCAAGACAAGTTTTTCACTGTACCTCAGTACAAGTGACAATAATAAAACAATACCAATACCAGTATCAATACCAATAACATATTGCATAATGACTCCGGTCAAATAAATATGGGGAATAATAATGTAGGATTAGTGTAAATGGGTATTTGATGGTCGGTATAGAACCAGTGAGCCGAAGGTCCTGTTTCTGTGCTGTATCTCTCTATGACACGAAGCCCCACCCACAAAGAGTTGTCTGGAAGTATTAGTCTAAAATTAATTTGACAAATGAACAATGCTTGGACCAATTCTATTCCTCCAGGGATACTCTCAGAGGTAACTGTTTCAACTGTAATCATACAGCTAAGCCAGAAATGAAGGGTCTCCGACCTAAAACATTAATCCTGTTTCTCTTGCCACAGATGCAGCCTGACCTGTTGACTGTTTCCAGTATTTTCTGTTTTTAGTTCAAATTTCCTGAATCTGCAATTTTATTCTATTTTCTCTACACCAGATCTTGTGGTAACAGTCGCAATGAATTTCTACACTTCTAGCTCTTTCCTGGCTGTGCTGGAGATATAAGTAACACCTCACAATTTGTGGTGCACTGGTACATTAGGGAGTTTACAGCAGGTCTCCACTGATGGAGAGCAATGGGAAAAGTGAGCAAAGGGGTTTTCCAGGATAGTAGGATTCCCAGTAGTCCACTGGCTATCTTACATCAAGGACACCTCACCATAACACAGGAACTAAAACAGATATCACATGGTCAGTAATTGGTTGCTCTTAGATTGTAGTCAGATGACAACGATAGTCAATACCCAATGCCTGAACATGAATCATGGCTCCTTCATTAATTAACAATCTACTGCATTCACTATTTCACAGCTATAACATCACATCAAAGGGTGGATAATTAGGGACAGGTTCTATGCCTCACTCCTCACATCCACTTGGTGCATGTACATAAAAGCAGAATGTGCATATAATGCTACCCACGATGCAATAAAACAGACAGTTGGGGTCCTTAAGTAGGGCATCTACTATCTTGGCAGTTCAGATGGTACCTTGTTGTACAGCACGGAATGAGAGTCCAAGTTTGTAGTAGCTTGTTATGCTCTCCACAATCTAGTAATCATGCAGTCTCAGCTTGTCTGAAATGAGGAGGAGTAAGAGCAGAGGAAAAGGAGATAGAGGAAGGTAGGGATACTGGAAGAACCTTTCCAGCCATTCAGACAACATCAGATTAATAGCATTGCCCTTTCAGTGCAGAGAAATCTGAAATTAAGTTGCTTTTCCTTAGAGAATGAAACCATGTGTGCTCCCATGCGGCAAGACTGGAACGAGAGCTGATAAAGTAATATTCACGCCATGCAAGTGTGGAGGAATGATCTCCCACGAGGGGAAGTCTAAACACTCAACAGGTTTAGAATCACTAAATCCCCCATCATCAACATCCTGTGGGTCATCATCGATCAGAAACTGACCTGGTGCAGTCAAATTATTATTTGAGCCACAAAAATGGCTTAGGTTATCTGTGGCAAATGATTTACCTCCTGACTGCCCAAGCCCTTACTACATGTCCTGTCAGGCCTGTGATGGAATACTCTTTACTTACATGGATGAATGGAGCACTCAAGAAGCCTGATATCATCCAGGATACATCATCTAATATCCTGAACATCCCCCCTCTCCATTACATGTCTACCATCTACAAGACACTCCACAACCACACACCAAAACTTCTTCAGCAGAAACTGCCAAGCCTACAGCGGGAAGGATCAGTGACATGCTGATGACATGCTAGTTTATCTTTGAGGAACACACAGACCTGACTTGGAAAAATATCTGTATTCTTTCATTATTTCTGGATCAGAATCTTGAAGATGATAGAAAAAGGCAAATTGTATCAATTCTGTACAGTCCATAGTTTCTGCTGTCTCTTAATGAACAAGTTTAGAGAATAGAGAGCCAAAGGACAAGCAGCAGAATGAATACCTAGCTGGCTTCAGAACAGAAAGCAGAGTGTTTTTGTTAAAATAAGTGCCGAGCAGTGACCTAAAAGAAGGTGAAAGGTTTTGATAGAGTGCATGCTGAGAAAATGTTTCTACCTGTGGGGAGGAGCAGAACTTGAGGATATAAATACAAGCTAGTAATCAAGAAGTTCAGTTGGAAATTCAGAAGAAATCTCTTAATCTAAACAGTGGTGAGACCTCATGACCATAAGGAGTGGTGAAATCAATACTACAGATATATTTAAGGGGATGCTGGGTAAGTATATGAGAGAGCAGGGAATATTAGGTTGCTTTGATAGATTTAACTGAGGAAGCACAGGTTCAAAGGAAGCATGAATGGTGGCAAGAACTGGTGGTGCCAAATGGCCTGTTTCTCTGGTGTGTATCCAATCTATGTGGATAGTTTCAGCTCAAGGACTGTAACAGTTCGAGGAGGGACCTCTTTGACAAGGGTAACTAGGGATGATATTACTCTAGTTAGTGAAAACTCTATGTAGGCCGCATCTGGAGTATTGCATTCAATTCTGGTTGCCCTATTATAGGAAGGATGTGGAGGCTTTGGAAAGGGTGCAGAAGAGGTTTACCAGGATGCTACCTGGATTAGAGGGTATGAGCTATTGGGAGAGGTTGGACAAACTTAGGTTGCTTTCTCTGGAGTGGCGGAGGGTGAGGGAGACCTGATATGTTCATAGGATTATGAGAGGCATAGATAGAGTAGGCAGCCGGTGTCTTTTTCCCAGGGTTGAAATATCTAATATGAGGGCCATGCATTTAAGGTGAGAGGAGGTAAGTTCAAAGGAGGTGTGGGGCAAATTTTTTACACAGAGAGTGGTGGGTGCATGGAATGCACTGCCAAGGGTGGTAGGCAAATACAACAGAGGCATTTAAGAGGCTCTTAGATAAGTGCGTGAATGTGCAGAGAATGGAGGTATATGGATATTGTGTAGGCAGAAGGAATTTGTTTAGTTAGGCATTTAATTACTAGCTTAATTAGTTCAACACAACATTGTGGGCCGAAGGGCCTGTTCCTGCGCTGTAGTGTTCTATGTTCTATATTAAATACAGACATGCAAAAGATGCTAACATGACAAAACTGAATGAAAATAAAGAAAACCAGTTCACTTCCCGGACTTCCTATCACTGCTTGATTGTGAACAGCTGCAATCCAGGCTGACTGGCAACAGCAGGACACTGGTGGAGTGGGCAATGGATCATGAATGCTGTCAGACAGACAAATGGCCTCAAGCACATTTCTTCAATTACCAGTTGTCTTTCTGCTCACATGTTTGGGAGAGTCGTACAAGCAATTTTATGTTGTTACTGATCCTGGACCTGAAAACTCTCTGCTTTGACACTATTCTTCACCTCCAGTCCTCTGATTTATTATCTTCTTACTTGTGGCACCGTTCCACTTTTACATATGTGGAATTGAAACAGGTTGGACTTTACAGAGGTGACAGCATTTATTTACCTGATGGGTGCTAGGCATAAAGATGGGTCATTTCATTTCACCCAATCAAATGGATTTTGGGATATGTCAGCCTCTTATGAATTATCAGTATTGCGGCAGATTTCAGATTACTTTTACTGATCTATTCCATGTAATTGAATCTGAAATATACCACGGTCCAACTTGACAATTGGGTGACATGTTTTTCCTCTTGATTTTAAAAATAATCTTTACAGAAATTTTATGTAGCTACCAGAGATATTTTTTAAATAGAAATCTATTTGTCCCAGTTTTGTGAAGTGATTCTGATTCATTTGAAATGGTTTGCACATTTGCAAGTGAGTTAATAATTTGATTTATAGCTACTTTATTTCCGGACACCATAATATGCAGGAAAAAAAAGACCTCAAGAGATTACAACAGATTAGAAGGCCCTGATTTCTTTCCTGCATACTCACTATCAGGGCACTGACATCTATATATCGCTGTAACTCATTAGGAAATAACAATAATTATTAATGAAATGTAGAATGAAAGATGAAACTTCTAAAGTGTCAGTAATTAGAGGAGGTGAACGTGGTTACTGGAATCCATAATTACGACAGTGAAGACATTGGATCCATCTCAATTTGTCCAACTATATGTGAGATTTCATAGAATCCCTTGGCACTGAAAAAATTATAGTAATTGTTTTAGTGGAGAAGAATTAATCACTTATTTGACAGGACCTCTCATATTTGATTTAAAGGAGGGAGTCTGCCAATTTATTTCTTGTGCTTTCCTTCCGTTCATGATTTTTATTGATTGTTGCTCATTGAGTCTCATGCTCAGAGTATTATGCTGGAGATAAAGCAGGAAGATGTCATTATATTAAGAGGGTGGAAAATGTACTCTGCTCAATGATGAGTTTCAGAATTGAAGCTTCTCTTCTGCAGTCTGCAAATAAGAACAAAAAAAATCACTAATTACATAAGATAATATAAATACATTCTCTTGTTTTAACCAATGAAATAAATAAAAATGTCATTTTGCTTGTCTCTTTTTATAGAAGTTATACACTTACTTAGATGATTGTTAACAAGAAATAACTCCTTTACCAGAATTTTACTATTCCAAGTTAAATCAATCAATTAAAATTATTATGTGATTTACTGTCATGCCTGTTAGTTGACTTTCTGAATGATGATACTGGCTATGTAGTTATGATTTTCAGATAAATACTTTATAACTTTGCTAATATTCACGTTACATCAAATGGGAAGGTGTCCACTATCTGGTGGGTTGGAGGACAATTGGGGAGAATTGATAGGCATTTGGGATGGAATAGGTGATAACGAAATAAGTGAAGGAATGGAATGAGGCGAATGTTGTAAGAGCTGGCAGACATTCAATAGACCAAATGGCCTCTTTCTAAGATGCAAAATATATGAGAAATATGAGAAAAAATTAATAATATTTGCACTCCAAAGATTGAGTTGAACACAGTCAAAAGCTACCCACTAATACTGTCTGAAAATAATGAACAGCTCATTCTAGATTTGAACTGATGACAGGATTGGAATGCTATGTGTTAATCATTCAGGAATTGTCAACTTTGCTTTAGATTTCAGATTACCTTCTAGCCTCAGTCATTCAATCTTTTCAAATGGATGCCGCGGCATCTATTCATTGCAGTTCTGGGTAGCTCATTCATCATGTATCTCTTACAGGACCATGTATCTCTTACAAAGCCAGTACAACTGATCTCTTTCAATTTAATCCTCTAGTTATTTTATCTTTGTTTAAATTAGGAATTTTATGAGGTTTTAACTCACTTTACAAAATTATACCATAGATGATTTTCACATCAGTGTAGGAAAAATTGTATAAAACATTAATAGTTTATTATAATGATCTTGGTTACTAACGGAGGTCAACTTTTCTCCTTCAATGGAGATTTCCCAGTTCAAATAACATTTCATTGCAAAAGCTTTCCTCGGTTCTCAACTAGATATAGATCTGATTTCCATAAGTGGTATTCCAGGGAAGAGTATTAAACATCCTTTGTTACAGTTCATATGAGTTTGCTCCACTAACCTAAGGTGAGATTTTTACCCATAGGCTGAATAGACTGTAGATAGTTCAGGACTTGAGGATTGGATTTCAATGAATCAGTATAGATTGCAAAAGAAAATTTTATTTAAGAACAATATTCTTTCCACCATGAACAATGTTTAGCAGAGTGTACGTACTCTGCTGGTTTGGTTGTTTGTACTCTGCCATTGATCTAAGAGTAGTAACTGTTTGAGTTTAGCTCCTATGTGCTTTGGTGACTTAAATTAGACACTACTCAAGGTGTGGTCTGATCACAGTTGAATTATGACTCCCTCTTATTTATAATCTGCAAAGCTTACTTATATAATTCAGTTCTCTGTTGGTTAAGGCACACATATGTTGTATTTTGCTGGCACAGTAGAGACAGTCATCCAGGTTGATTTAACCTTGCTGTTGCATGGAAAGTTGTTGAGCTTAAATTTATGTCCATCATGTCATCCTTGTACAAAGATTCTGTTGTAAATCTTACTTTATTAATGATACATTGTTTGAACAAAACTGCTTTTGAAATACTTCTAAGTAGGTATTGAATAAAGAGGTATTGCAACTTATTAAGATGAATTGGAGCTTGAGAACAGCTTTGTCCCCTCTGCCATCAGATTTCTGAAGATCCATGAACCCATGAACACTACATCATTATTCTTTTTTTCTTGCACTATTTATTTTTGTAATTTATAGATTTTTATGTCTTGCACTGTACTGCTGTGACAAAACAACAAATTTCACATCATATGGCAGTGATAATAATTCTGATTCTGATTCTTAAAGTATTGGATAGTTAAATAGTTCCTTCAAGTTGAGTGCACTGATACACTACACCACCCAGTGGCATCATGTGATTTCCCATTCTGAAGGAGAGTAGCCTTGAAGACACAATACTAAGTATGGCATTTTCAGACAGAGCAAGAGAGGAAGGAAAGAAACAGAACAGACTGAGAAACAATTTTACTGTTATACTTTGGGCTCAGTGTGACATCTCAGATGACTTAGATTGCAGGCCAGCTGCCCAGCAACCATTGGTGCAAACCATGGAAAGACTTCTAGTGGAAGGAACAAAACTGATTCCACAAATGGAACCAAAAATGTTTTTGTCTTTTCAAACAACAGTTTGCAAGTTTTATGGGCTGCATTTCTTATATTTATGTGTACATTTTCTCGATTCATTCTGAATATAAATATGAACTATACAAGTTTTGGAAAACATTTTTTCTGCAGATATCACTGATGCCTACAAGTAAAAAAGGAATATGCTTGATGCAAAGCGAATGGAATTATTATCTCATCAATTATTATCAATAACAACCGCTTCACCAACACTGTTTATTTTAAGAAACGCAAGCCAGGCCTTATAGTTTGCCCACTTTATCACGACTTTCGATGGCAAGAGTGATGGACTGCATAGATAATGTGAAGATTGATTCCCAAATAAATTAAGTTCAGTCCCTTGTTGCCTGCTGAGACACTTGCATTCATTGTACAGGAAATAGCGTACAAGGCCACTATTATTTACTTATTCTTCCAAATAAGAGTTATTATTTCTTGGCTTTTATTATCATGTTTTTGCTATAACTTATTTGCTGATAATAACTTGCATGCAGAAAACAATAATAGAATTTGATACAGGCAGAAATATATCATAACCTGGCGGAGCAACAGACACACTAGATCAGTTTTCATAATGTTTTGTATTATAATATAAATGAAAAGAAAAGCTTGCATTTATATAGCGTTTTTAATGTTTCATTCAGAATCCCCAAAGCATTTCACAGCCAATCCTTTGGCAGGGTAGTCCCTTGCGTACTAAAGAAAATGTGTTAGCCAATTTGAGCATCGGGGCGGATTAGGACTATTCAGTGCGCCAAAGGCACGAGTCCGGATAAATTTAGAAAGATCCATTCTGCACTTGCTCGTTATAGGAGATTTTTGCTCCTGTAAGAAACCCACAAGGGGATGTAAGTCGCTCTGTACTGCCAGTTGTTTGCGTGTGTGTGTGTGCGTGCGTGCGCGTTGCAAGAGTGCAGTGTCTCCAGATAACGCTGGGAAAGGAAGTCTCTCTCCAGCTTCCCAGAGACTGAAACACACTCTCTCACCCTTCAGTGGTGCCTCTCCCGCTAGTAATAGCGGTGTATCAGCTCCAGGCATCAAACTCACTCTCCAGACCCATCTCTTCATATACCCGGCGAAACTGCACTCGGTGCAATGCTGTGAAGCCAGGGCTGAGTATGCGTTGGGGATTGGCGATGGTACTCACTGTTTCTTTCCTTTGGGCTGTTTGATCTTCCGGACCACGGGACTCTCCTTCAGCCGAATTCATTCCGCTCTGTTCCACTTTTGAGCTATCGTTACCGAGCTGAAGGCGCACGGATATTATGGACTAGGAGTTTTTTTAAAATTCCACAATGGCATTCGCGATCTTCAGGACAGTGCTTGCACTTGTTCACATCACACCAGGTAATGTCGCCCGTTTCCCCGGGGCTGCAAAGATGTTAACACCCTGATATACTGTGGATAAGCAAAGGTTTTAACATTTTAACATCTGTTGAGGCATAAGGCGGTTAACACTTTGTAGGGGGACAAGGGCTAACACCTTATTGATTAACAAGAGGGTTAATACGGTGATGAGCCGGGGGGGGGGGGGGGAGCGTTAACATTCTATGGATAAATAAGGTGTTTGACAGTGAATACAGACTTTAACATTCTGCAGACGAACACGGGATTTAATGCCAGGTAGACGCAAGAGACTAAGCACACTGTATGTACACAAGATGTTTAGTATTCTACATCTGGACAAGAGGTTTGAGATCCTACAGATTGTCAGGAGAAAACACACTGTGTATGAAAAAGATATTTAGTATCCACGGGGTGGACAAGAGGTTTAACGTCTTGGCAATGAATCAGTGTTTTAACAACCTACGGCTCAGCAAGGATTTGAATACCCTGTGTATGAACCTGATGTATAATGTCCTTTAGATGAATGAGGTTTTTAATATCCCGCGGATGAATGAAAATTTTAGCGTCCTGTAGATATACAAGGGTTTGATATCAGAACCTGGGATTTAGCACTCTCCGGATTCATCATTGTTTAAGGAAGGGTTTAACATCGCGTAGATGGATGAACGACGTTCAGAAATATCCTGCAAATGAGCCACTCAACTAATGATTTCAAACTAGACTAATTTTCTAGTTAACCGCAAGTACTTTTTTTGGCGGGGGTGGGGGTGGGGCTGGGGCTGGGGCTGGGGGGGGGGGAAGGGAATTATACATGCAACACGTAACCGATTGGAATAGAGGCAATCTGAAGTAGTTGGCTGGCATATAATTCCGAGTTTAATGTTAATGTGTTAAAAAATAGGTTATATTTGTTGAACGGTAGTCGCTTTATTTCCTTCCCTAATTAGATTTTTGTACCATGTAAATTTAATTTGTGGAAGTGGACCGCGTCATTTCAAAGACTAAAGTAGTGCAGTTCTAATTACACACTTGTTTTTATCACTCGATTGGGTGACTGAAAGTCCAGTAACATCTGGTGGATATCAGTTCTAGGATTCGGTGTAGACCCAGCCCTGGAAATCGACCTTTTCTCTGCATTAGAACTGGATGGCTCAACAGAGGGAATCGTGCAAGTGCAAGGATTCCACAACGGGAGCAGAGCATTTTTGTTTCAAGGTAACCCGGGCTCTAGTCCCTTTAACAAATCTTCCTTGGATGAAAAAATCAGACTGAAACTAAACGTACAATTTAACGCCCGGTTTGGGACCGGTTCAGGAGAAATGCAAACGGTGAAGGGAAATGTGGTCGAATTGGGGGCATGATCGAGATTCGAACCCCGCGCGGTGAAAGTCCATGCAGACTGAGATTGCCACTTTGTGTAGATTGATTTTCACCTTTCACCTCCCTGCCTGTTATACACGCTGCGTGTGTGAGTTTACAAAGTAGAATTCCTCCACGGTTTGTTAAGTTGCACCAATGCTATATGGAAACTTACGCCAGAGCTCCACTTTAAAATAAGACGTAATTGGGATGTTATATTAGCAATAAAGGATGGATAAACAGATTAGCTCTAACCCCCTTCTTTACCCGTATCACACAAAACATCCTCGGCAGTAAATGAATATAAAGAAATATATGGCAAACGAAAAATAATTTGCTTTAAAATATTCTCTTGACTGCAACTTAACCGGACCAATGCAACACAGGGCTAATGAAACCTTCCTGGCAAATGTATGGAGGTAGAAAGGTTTTCAGGTTCTGTAAAGAATCAGTGATTTTTAGCTTGTGGGTTAGTCCAAAGGGGATTTAAAGCGGGTACAACATTTGCATTTTTTGTCTCGAAGCAGATGCTAGATTTAATAACCTTTTCATTGTAGTTTTTCTAAGCTTTGCACTAAATCATTATTGTTGTTTGCCGTGCACACGTAGGCTGGCGTGTTTCCAGTATCACAAAGGTGGCTGCTCTTCAGAAGTGTTAGATTAGCTGCAACATGATGGCTTTGGGATGCCTCCAAGATGTAGAGGAACCAACACAAGTTTCTTCTTCAATAGAGCAGGAACATGTAAGAGTAACATCTAAGAGTACTCCCTCCAACATTTGTTATCAGGTGGCCCAAGCAAGGATTTAATTTTTATTGGCATTTTGAGCTGTGCAAGCCACTTTTTGAAAATAACCTGCTGATGGCTCACTGTTGAAAAATTCTGTTTGATAGTGCCCTCATGAAACCCTCTTGGTTATTTACCATATGAAAGGCATTATATAAATGTAAGTCATTGTAAGGTGATGGACCTGCACATTTGGCACAGTTGTGAGAACACAAAAATTAAATAAGCAGCTAATTTGAATAATCATGCATTCAAGTTTCTTAGAATACAGAGTAAGCATATTTTTCCTATAAATCAAATTCTCTTATTTGCAGCTGTGCACAAAAATGATCAGGGGCTCTTTTTAATGGTTCATTCTTGGAATGTGGTTGTTGCTGGCAAGGCCAATATTTATTATCCAAGCCTTGTTGCGCTTGAAAAAATAGTAGGGGATATTTGGGTCAGGAGAGTGGTGAATCACAATCATGGAAGTCTACAGCACCTTGATCTAAAGCCAACAGCACTGATCCAACATCCAATCCAATAAAGAGCCATTTAAACCAATCTAATCACTCCTCTCTTGGTCTGCAGGCTTCAGAAGTTCCAGCACAGCAACTGTAGGTGATGAAAGGTGATGGTGGGAAAAGACTGGGGTTGTTGGCAGCAATCATTGGAGATGCTGTCACCTGCAGTTTGTGTAGATTTAATGTGGGGTCTGGAAAAGTGTTCTTCCTGGCTCCATGTTGGAGCATGTTTAGTTTATCCACTAAGCATCTTGGTTCCAGGGTGCAGTGGTTCCTTTAAAGGCTAAATTGAGACATCTGTGGTGGCTGCCTTAGGGCAATTCAGGTATCAGGAGTTAGGCATTTTATTTGTTTCAGGTATAGATGGCAATTTTCTTCTTCTGGTCTGTAATGGCAATAATTTCATACTTCCTGGCTCCCATATTGGGGGTTTAGGGGGGCTATTTAGCACTTGAAAAATGGGTGCAGCGTGTGCATTTGCTAACCTATGTTGAAAATAGACACACTGAAGTAATTATTATTCAATTGATATCGGTAGAGCTTATCTATATAGGAGACCTATAGGGACGATCTTCGATATCATCAGATTCTATCATGTGGAGTAAAAATAGAAAATACTTAGGAGCTCAGGCAGTATCTGAGAGAGAAACAATTAATGTTTCATGTCAATAATCTTTCATTAGTCCTGATAAAAGGTTAATGATGTGAAATGTTGACTCTATTTTCCTCTCTATAGATGCTGCCTGACCAGCTGATTACTTCCAGCATTTTTGGTTTATATTTCAGATTTTCAGCATCTGCAGTATTTTGCATTTGTGAGGGTTTCTAACAAGGAAAGAAAGGCAGACAGACTTGAACTAAATAAAACTTTATACAATTTACCAAAAAATGCACTTATTATTCAATACATTATTGTGTAGGTAAATGCAGCAGCCATTATTCACACAGCAACATTCTGCTGATCAATTGATCAAATGATCAATTTGCTATCAGGTTGCTGGTAGTTGGCAAGGTGTACTGCTAATCAGGATATTGGAAAAATATCTTTGAGTTAGTTTAGAGATCTTTACGTTTGGCTGAAGGAGAGAGCAGATGTGTCCCTGACTTTACATATCATCTGATGGACTGCACTTTCAATAATGTAACATCCTTCTATACAACCAACCTAGAACATGTGCTTGAACCCTGGATTGTGGTTTGAATCTCTCGATACTGATGTGAGTATCTCATTGACTGAACCAAAAGAACTAATGAGCTGAAGAAAGGGATTAAACAGAGTTCCTAGAATTTATGGTCTATGTTGTCTTTTCTCCATCTCCTAGATTAATGAGGGGGGTTTGAACAGAAAGTAATGCTGACATCACATATCCCTAAATGATACTGTCACTTAACATAGAACAATACAGCCTAGCAACAGACCCTTTGGACCATGATGTCCGAGATGACTATGCTGCCAATTTAAACTAATCTCATCTGCCTGTATATGGTCTATATCCAACCATTCCCTGCCTAGTTATGTACCTGTCTAAATGCCTCTTGAATTTGTACCAATACATTCACTTTATTTGTAGATAAAGCTCTAGACATGATTTCAGCTATTTCTCATTTCCAGCAGCCAGTAATTAAAAATGAGGGCTGGACTCTTCAGTTTCTGCACTAATGCCCAAGGGATGCTCCATGCAATTTTTGAGGCTGACCTATAACTGAGCAAGCAGCCATCTGAAAGAGATGGAGTGGTTATGCTTATTGCTTCCTTAAATATTGTTTTGAATAACCTGATTCCCATCTTAAGTAGACCCAGCAACGCCAGGGCTCCCAAAATAGTTCAGACCACTGACAGCCTATTCTAGACCTCATCCTGAGATCACTTTAACCCAGGGCCAATTCACCAAAAACCTCAGGCATGGACAGTTCATAACCCACCTTCTCAGTGTTTGTGAGCAGTTGCAGGCTTTCCTGCTTGCTATCTAGAGCTTGGTGGTGGCACATTATTGTGGGCTGAGGCCTCAAAATAACTCAGACCTCACATTCATATTCCTCATGTGGCATAGAAGGAGGCCCTTTGGTCCCTTGAGTCTATGCTAGCTCTCAAAACATTTCACACTGTCACAGACAGGCAAATGGGGCAGCCGTTTCACTGCTTCATGCCTGTTTGGCAGCAGTTTCAAATCCTCCTCCCCTCACACACCTACACCTTCCTAGTTGTTTTATCCTTAACAATATACCTTGGCTGCTATTGGAGTTATTTTTTCCTTATAGGGATAATAGGATGTACATTGACTTTAAAAATGAAACATTTTGCTAATGGTTAGAATCAACAATATGAAACTGTGGTGACATCAAGACACTTTGCCTATAAAGCATGTAAAACAAATTGACAGTTATTGCTTGTCAAAATGATTAGTAGAAATAGCATTTATTTAATACTCATAGGTACTGCAAGAGTGAAAAAATATAATTCACTATAAAATTCACCAAAGTTTTTGATTAAAGCCTTATAAATATTACACCTTCCATGTTTCATCAAGAAAGCATTCAGGAGGTTTTGAATTCTGGTTCAAAGACTTTTATCTTGAACTGAATGGGAGGAAATTCAACTTCATTTTTGCTAATGCCATAAAAATTAAATTATTCAAGTGCTGCGTAGGCTTTGCTTTTTTTAAAAAAAATATATTTAATATCCTTCCTATCATCTGAATCTTTCTTTGCCTGTGCTTCACCCTGTGAGACTGGCAAAAAAAAATGCGGTTTTCTAAGTGCCTTATGAACAAAGCCACAAGCTTCTTGTTTTATTCACTTTCAAGGGAATAAAAGTCACGTGAGCTGCAATGTGTTAGAGATATCATGATAATGCCAGCCTGCTGCTACCTGGCCGCTAGTTCTCATTTGGTTCCAGGGAAAGGGATCTTATGATTTGCAGCATGCCGATAAGTGCACTGGAAGCAGCTCCTATAAAGCAAACTTTGACAGATGTTAAAGATTTACAAGGTATAGAACAACTTTTGATGCATCTTCTTCACTCAAACATTCACTCAAAATGATGCATCACAGGGGGAGGGCATTTGGCTCATCATGGATATGCTGACTCTTGAAACTATCCAATTTGTTCCCCTCTCATTCTTCACTACCCTACCAATTTTATGATATTTGGATAATTCCCTTTTGAACATTATTATTGAAACTCCTTCCAGTGATCTTTCAGATCACAGCAACTCATTGTATAAAGACTGTTTTTTTTCCTATTTTGCATCTGGTTCTTCTTCTCATTGCTTTGTATGTGTCCTCTGGTTATGACACTTATGCTAATGGAAACAGGTTCTCCTTATTTTTTCTATAAAATTTTACCTGGTTTTGAATACCCCATCAAATTCTTTCTCAGCTGCAACAACATCAGTTTCTCTCTAACTGAAGTATTTCATCCTTACTGCCATTTGAATGAATCTCCTCTGTACTCTCCCCAAGGTCTTGTCATGGTTCTCCTTTTTACTTTGTTACCATTAGCTGACAGGTTTAGGTTTATTATCACTGACATATGTCATGAAATTTGGTGTTTTGCGGCAGCAGTACAAGTCCAAACATAAAAATTACTATAAGTTACAAAAATAAATAAATAGTGCAAAAGAGGAATAATGAGGTAGTGTTCATGGGTTCGTGGACTGTTCAGAAATCTGATAGAAGAGGGGAAGAAGCTGTTCCTAAAATATTGAATGTGTGTCTTCAGGCTCCTGTACCTCCTCCCTGATGATAGTAAGGCAAAGAGGGCATGTCCCGGGTGGTGAGGGTCCTTAATGATGGATGTCGCCTTCTTGAGACACTGCCTCTTGAAGATGTCCTCGATGATGGGGAGGGTTGTGCCCGTGATGGAGCTGGCTGAGTCTACAACCCTCTGCAGCCTCTTGCGATCCTTCACATTGGAGCCTCCATACCAGGTGGTGATGCAACCAGTCAGGATGTTCTCCACTGTACATCTGTAGAAATTTGCAAGAGTCTTCGGTGACATAAAGTGTCACCTTCCTAAAGTGTGGTGCCAAGAAATAGACAAAATCCTTCAGCTGAGGCCTAACTAATATTTCATAAAGGTCCAGCAAACATTCCTTACTTTTGTTTTCCATGCTACCATGTTATTAAGGATTCTACTTTACTCTTTAAAAGCATACACAACTGATTTTGCCAAAATTGAAGGCTTGCAAACATATATCTCTGGTGTCTCTTTTCATACACCCCATTTAAAATTGTACCAGCTAATTTATTCTACAACTCCATGGTCTTCCAACCAAATTTAATCAGTTCTACTTTTCTGTTTTAAATTTCATTTGCCTTTCTTTTCATGTTTCACCAAACTGCCTTTGTCCTCCTGAAGTCCATTACTATTGTATTATCATTCACTACATTTCTGAATTTTATGTCACTGTCAGACTTTGAAATTATGCCATGTATTTATTAAAATAAGTTGTGATCCCAGCCACAACCACTGGAGGGCACCACTATACATCCTCCAGCCTGAAAAAAATTGGCCAGGTTTGTAACTCAGCCAATTTTGAATTTATAGAGCCACAGTCCAATTGGTTCAATCCCAGGACTTCAGTCGTACTGGGAAGTTTATTTCTGGTAGATTACTTGAATGCTTTGAAAATCCATATACACAATAAACTTATTGCCTTCATCAACCATCCCCATTACTTCGTGAAAGAATTCAAAGTTGGTTAAACATGACTTGTCTTTTAAAAAAAATGTATAGTGCCAATCATTTATCAACTCATATTTTACCAAGTGGGAGTTATATTTGACCTGGATTAATTCTTCTATAGATCTCCATTGGCATTAAACTAATTATCTTGCAGTTTCCAGGTGTAACTATCTCCTCTCTGGCACCTAAAGAGAAACTGAAGATCGTAAGCAGATCTTCTGCAATTATCACTCTTCCTCCAGTACCTAGGATGGATTTCATGTGGTCTGGGTAGTTCTTCTACTTTGAGCACTACCAAGCCTTTAACCACCTCATTTTTCTCTCTCTGTTTCCTTCTATCCAGTTTCACTACCATCGTTTCTCTAAGTGTTATATTGACAACATCCTCTTCTATGGAAAGATGCAACCTATTCACTTAATTGCTCTCTGACTCAATAAGATGGTCTCCCTTTTACTCCTTAATTTCTCAGCCTTTCCTTTGATTACCCATTTAATATTCATACATACATAAAGTACTTCTGGGTTCTACTCTCTTTGGCCCTCCCTTGTACTCTTTGTAATCAGCTTAACTCTTCAATGAGTTTTGAACCCAACATTTATCACAATCCTATTTCTGTTTAATTTTAATCTCTCTTCCTTTAGTCATAATGGAGCTCCAGCTTTTTTATCTTTCTCTCTCAAATGAATGTCTAGTTTGACTCTGAACCCTCCTCTCATTTTCATTAGTCTTTGATTCCAATTCACATGGGCCAGATCCTCCAGCAATTCACTAAAATTGGCCATCCTCTGTTTGAGAATTTTTATAATTGTTTTCTTGTGTTCTTATGACCACAATTACTCCAAATGTAATGTAATGATCACTATTTCCTTCATCACTGTAACGTGTTCTGCTTACCCATTTCTCTTCCCTTATATTTGTTCTGTATTGTACTGCTGCTGCAAAAAGCTAACTTTCATGGCATTTATACCTTGCGTATCTATCCCTATGACAATAAACAAATTTAAACTTGAACTTAAACTAATCCATCTCTACTTCCTCAATGAGCTGGTAACAAACTGACCATGAACATTCTCCTGCATTCATTTCAAGAATCACTTTCTTCCTTTCCTCCTCACAGCACTAGCTTCCCGGTCCAATGAGGATAATGGAAGCCCTCCCCCCATTATCGCCACCCCAAAGGTCTTGAATCTTTTTGCAAATTGTTTGTAAAATTG
This sequence comes from Pristis pectinata, assembly GCF_009764475.1. Taxonomy (NCBI): domain Eukaryota; kingdom Metazoa; phylum Chordata; class Chondrichthyes; order Rhinopristiformes; family Pristidae; genus Pristis; species Pristis pectinata. The sequence goes on along the minus strand of NC_067419.1, from coordinate 37,277,076 downwards.
TCCCTGTTTCTTTTAGTGTCCTGTAGCACAATAGCCTTTCCTTTGTCCCTTAGTTATAACCAAACAGATTGTCTTTGAACCTGCAAATGTCACCCCTTTCTATAATCATAATGGTATCTTTGATCAATACTAACACCTACCCTAAGCCATTCATCCCAATACTTTTGTGTTTATCATCTGCCCTGACTGCATGGTGGTTATGAATATCAAGTGCCTAATCCTTTTCTTACTTGGGTCAGGCTTTCATTATTGGCACTCCATCATAATTCCATGCAGCTGCTTGTGCCTGCAGTTCACCAGCATTATTTACCATGTTCTTATGTGTGTACACATACATTCTAAACCAGTTTCAGCCTGTCCCCCACTACCCACCATCCGCATCCCTCTTCCTGTCTGTTGCCTCCTATTTTTGTTGCCTCCTATTTTAAATGCCACTTTGTTTCTTCTGGTCCTCTGTCGATCCTGCATTTTCCCTTCCCCTTGCTGACCCCACTTCTGCCAAATAAGATAAGATATTTAGTTATTAGTCACATGTACATCGAAACACACAGTGAAGTGCGTCTTTTTGCGTCACTGAGAATGTGCTGGGGGCAGCCTGCAAGTGTCGCCACGCTTCCGGCACCAGCATAGCATGCCCACAGCTCCTAAGCCGTATGTCTTTTGGAATGTGGGAGGAGACCAGAGCACCCGGAGGAAACCCACGCAGACACGGAGAGAACGTACAAACTCCTTACAGACAGCGGCCAGAATTGAACTCGGGTCGCTGGCGCTGTAATAGCGTTAGGCTAACCGCTACACTACTGTGCCGTCCGTTTTAACCCTCACCTACAACACTAGTTGAGCACTGTATGGTGTCCTTGGTTCCAGCTGTGTTGAGGTTGTACCTCGCCCATCAAGTTCCCACCCCCCTCCCCCCCCCTCCCCCCCCTCCCATGCCTGGTCCCCTATGAGCACATCCTTCTTGTAATGCTACTGTTGCCAGATGGTTGGTTACTTCTCAACAACAGTGATGGCATCCACCTTCCAGGCTCCCATCACCCTGTTTCATTCCCCTTCTTTCCCCTCCTCCATCTGCCCATCACCAACACACTCCTCCCACTGGGTGTCCTCCCCCCCCTCTGTTCCCATCTGCCCTCCCCACCTCCCTTATTTGGTTCCATGCTCCATCTTCCTTTCCTATCAGATTCCATCATCTGCAGCCATCTTGTTGCTTCCACCTATCACCTCCCAGCCTCTGTCAATATTTCCAGTCTTACCTCCCCATCTGCCTTTCACCTCTCCTCATCTGGTGCCACCTATCACTTGCCAGCTCTTACTACGCCCCTTCCCTTCACGTCTTTATATTAGCTGTCTCCTGTCTCTCTATCTCTCAGTCCAGATGAAGAGTCTCAACCCAAAATATTGACTGTCCATTTCCCTCCATGGATGCTGCCTGACCCGCTGAGTTCCTCCAGCATCTTGTTCTTTGCTCCATATTCCAGCATCTGCAGTCTCTTGTGTCTCTAATTCATTGGGATTCTCATTTAAGGGTGGGAATGTCTCAGTAGAGGATCAATTATGAGCTTTAAGCTTGCATCATGGAGACATGAGAGGCTTCAGATGCTGGAATCTGGAGCAACACACAAAGAACTGGAGGAACTCAATGGGTCAGGCAGCATCTATGGAGGGAAATGGACAGTCAGCATTTTGAGTCGCGACCCTTCATCTGGACTCTTGCTTCATTTTCCTTTTCTTTGAAGTCAGTGGAAAGCTATGCTGGATGATGCCTATAACAGTTTATGACAAAATATTGTTGCTTTAACACAATGGGGGTAATTACCCAATTAAGTTAAGGCATTCCTTCTGTGGAAGCCTTGACTAGCAATAGGAGCTTTCAGAGCATTCCATAACACCTTACAGTCAGTGAAGTGCTTTGGAAGTATAATAATTATTATAATGTAGGAAATATGTCAGCCAGTTGATACTCACCGTTCTCACAAAAGTCAATGTGCTAATGAGCAGATAATCTGTTTTAGTACTGTTGGCTGAGGGCAGGCTGCTGGGTTTAGCTCTTCTGCTCTTCATCAAAGTGGTGCCTTGGGGTATTTTACATCCACCTTATTTAGCATTTCATCCAAAAGACAGCGGTCCCCTCTCCTGTCCCTCACTGAAGAGCCAGCCAGTTTTTGATGTTCAAATTGCTGGGGGGACACTTGAATTCTCAATGCTCTCACTCGGGGGGGGGGGGGGGGGGGGGGGGGGGGGGGGGGGGGGGGGGGAGGTGCTACCAATTCATCCACATGACACAATGTTGTCAAAGGTAAGGGTGCTGTACATCTGCTCCATCTCCCATCACTAGAGCTGATGATGTTAGAAATTAGGATTATTCTGTTTGAAAATGCAGTAGTACCCTGTATCAGGATCTATTGGATTGCCTATGCACAGATAGTACATGAAAATAGGTAGGGAGGAACATGCCTTTAATGGACTATGCCTGAGTTTTCTGTTTCTTAATTTAAATTGCAGGCCTCATGAATTAGGGAGGAGAGTCATATAAATTGGATGGATCATTCAAGGCATGAATGGCCAAAATGGCCTCTTCCAGTGCTAAGCTCAAAGACTTCAATGATTCTGTGATGAAGCTTTTGCGGCGTTCATTGCGAGCTCAAGGTCAAGTTTATTGCCAAATACACAAGTACATGGGTGCACAGGTGCAGTGAAAAACTTACTTGCAGCAGCATCGAGATAAGCAGCATTCTCAAGAAAAACATAAACACAGTTTTTACAAGAAAACACAATTAGAACAAAATAAAGACTCCATCGTAGAGCAAAGTGGTCATTGTGTTGCTATACTGATTAGGGTTGTGCAGGTTGGTTCAAGAACCAAATGGTTGAAGGGAAATAGCTGTTCTTGAATCTGGTGGTGTGGAACTTCAGGCTTCTGTACCTCCTGCCTGAAGGTAGCTGTGGAAAAATGGTGTGGCCCGGATGGTGGGTACCTTTGATGATAGGTGTTGCCTTCTTGAGGCAGCACCTCGTAGATACTTCTGATGGTGGGGAGGGATGTGCCTGTAATGTATTGGGCTGAGTCCAATACTCTCTGCAGCTTCTTACATTCCTGTGTATTCAACCTACTGAACCAGACCATGATGCAACCAGTCAGGATACTTTCAACAGTAGAAGTTTGTTGGAGTGTTTGGTCTTTAGAGGTCTTCCAATATTTGCACAATCTTATAGCTGAAGATGCCAGAAATAGGCGCTCTGCATGTTGAAATGCTATGACTCCTTTGGTTGACCTTGATTGATTGTTGTTAATGATAAATGTCATGCTCCTGACACCATAGACAAGGTCTCCACACATCTATTCAATTATGTACATTGGCCTGCAATTCCGAGTTGCAATCCTCTTTTTTTTCGGGACTAGGTATCAGAAAACCTGGGTTAAATGATGTTCTCTGGACATTTGACCAGTTGTGAATCACTCTTATACCAATGATACACATTCCACATTGGTTGCAGACGAGATCATTCCCTATGAAAATCAACAGTCAGTGAAGGTCATTCCCTATGACTTGGGTCATGTTGTTCTGAGGGGTGTTCTGCATTGGTCACTGCCAGAAGGACCATACATTTTTAGCACTGCTGCCTCTGCACTAGCACAATTTACACAGTGTCTCCCTGACCAGGGACTGGCCCAGGTCCAAGAGCCAGGTTAATTTTGTTTTAATTATCTGCTCTCCTTAGAACCATTTCTGTACCATGACCTATCTCCCTAAAAGGACTTCCTTACCAGCAACCCCAGGTCCCAATCTCACAACCTAGGCCCAGATCTCACATTCTCACCTGAAAGGTTCTGATCTCTGGGGACCTGACTCTTTTTTGCTGAGGGTCCATACTCTGGGCACTAACCCCAGGCTTTGAATCTTCAATCTTTGGCCATCTCCTCACCTATCCACCAGGGTCTACTCAAGCCTCTGACCACTGGGCCTCCTCTCTCTCCCAGCTTCTGAGATTTGATCCCACTTCTAAACTTACTGCAGTCTCCTTTGTGCATTCCACAGCTTGCAAAAGAAAGCAGTGGTTGATGTCTTGTGCCTTGGGCACTGCTGAATTTTGCAGTGACTGGCCCATGACTGAAAATAACTTGAATGTCACACAGCCAAACTTCAGCATGTTTATAACACAGTGTAATTTCTAAGCCAAAGAAAAGTTTAGTGCTGGAAGGTAAACCACGTATGGAGGCATAAAAAAGAATAAGGAATGATTTTGTGCTGTTTCTTGATTCTTTTTCTTAATATTATGCAATGTTAGAAGTGGATACTGTGCGGAATGGTGGCAGAGGTCAAACACACATGCAGGAGTTGGATAGTGGGGGTGGGAGGAATGAGTGAAATAAACAAGGGAAATTATTTACTTCAGAAAATGAGCAAGCATGGTCATAAACCCCTGTAGGCTGTCTTTCTCAGGGGATGCATATTTTGTGCAGCAGTGACAAGGGAGAGAGGGCGAATGAGACGAGAAATTACAAAAAGAAATCTGTACAGAAGAGTGAAATTATATGTGGCACTTAAAGAAACTGAGAGAAGAATACACAACATTTTAACACCATAGAATTTGCAGTGGAAAAATAGTGAATAAGAAATAAAGACAGGTAGTAGGAGACAGGGGGAGATTGCATGAAGAAAGAACAAAGGAAGATGGGTGTGGATTGACTGCATTAATATTTATGGACACCAAAGCAATATTGTTTGAATTTTATTATTGATGTTACAATTAGGCAACAGGCAAGTCACAGCTACAGAGGTAATTGGATTTTGAAGGAAGCTCTTCCCTGCTCAATGTTGAAAGTATGTTATGAGGAATTTTGAAAGCTGATTACAGTGAATTAAAACATTGTGAAGGTGGCAGGATGGGGAGAGGGAAATGAAATTAATCCAAGAGAGCTTGGCCTTCTAAGAAGGCTAATGCATTTAAGTTGCACCATGTAATATTCGCAACAAATGTGGTAGTGAATTAATCTCAAATTCCTTTGTTAAAATAGTGAACAGTGAGGATTGCAACAAATATTACTGAGCTCAATTTCAACCTCTTAGGCAGGGTTTATTAGCAAGCTGGACATTGTTAATATTCACTTGCTGGATAAGCAGCTTAGTTCTTTTCTATTTATTTGGAATAATAATGAGAATGTTCAACAGATTGAGAATACTTTAAATGAAAGGAACACATTAATGCCATTACTCAAGATATAAGTATATATTTCTTCTTTGCATATATTTGTATTTGTTGCAGTATGAATTGGTAATGTGGCCTGGTAGCAGTTCATTTTTTTTCACCTAATCAAAACATTCTTTTAAATATAGACACAGGAGACCTTGGGTAGTTTTGTTTAAATAGACAAGTTTGTGACATTATGACTAGCAAACTGTCACATTAGCCTAGAATATACACGAATAAAGTTCCATCTTTAAATAGGTGAATGAGCCCAGGATTGCCATGTCACATTTGGCCAAAGTAGGGGAATTGTATATCTCTGCTTAGGGGTGTGTCCTGTCACATATGTCTCCCGAGAGGCACTGAGGCCAATGAGAGAGGCTGTATTGATGATGTGAGATTTACACAACATTCATTTCGGACTATTGTGCATACGTCAAACTAAAACCTACGATAAGTTTGGTACTTTTATTTTTATAAATAGTAAGGAAGAGTAGGGAGCTAGAATTCTGCATATGTAAAGTGAGATGCTGATCCACCTTGAATTGTGCTTGATCACTCCCACGCTACTGGAAGTTGTCTCAGCTATATTATGCAGATTACCTGCTTTACACAATCAGTTAAGGAGATAGTCCAGAATATGATAACGGAAGCAGAGACAGAGTAGGGAGAGGATAAAAGCAGTACCTTTTTTTAAAAAAAAGTCCTTCAATAAATTTCAGGTAAAGGGTTGATTTGATTTTTCTGGATTACCACGCAAAAAATTCCCAGTGAACTGGAGCTGTCATGTGTCAATCCTTTCCTTTTTGACCAATGCGATTTAACTGTTCCAGGTTCTGAAAGCAGTTCCCGATTAGGCAGCAAATCGTGTCCAGCGCACACACAATAGCTGAAGATGCACGCTTTGATGTGATTGCTTCTGAACTGCTTCATCATTTATTGATGATTCTATTAAAGTACCTCATGTGTTTGAATCATCCAAACGACAGGCACAGGCTTTGTCAGGAAATGAAGTAAAATCTGTTCAGTTGGATTTGCCACTTCTAAATAAAGATTCACATGGTAGAGATTACAGGACAGAAATGACTGAGTCTGTATTATACTGAATGGTTTATGAGTGGCTGGAGCCTGAAGATCAACAGAAATCAGTCCTTATTTGTATATTGGGATGAAAAACCAGCCCAAGTCTTGTCACAGAAGTATGATTTCAGTTGTGTGTCACGGAGTCATAGAATTATACAGTTATACAGCACAGAAACAGACCCTTTGGCCCACCATGTCCATGCTGATCATTAAGCCCCTGCTATCCTAATCCTATTTACCAGCACTCGGTCCATTGCCTACTAAGTCTTGGCACTTCAGGTGCTTGTCCAGATGCTGCTTAAATGTTGTGAGAGTACCTGCCTCCAGCATCCCCTCAGGTAGTGAGTTCCAGATTGCAACCACCATCTGGGTGAAAAGGATTCATCCTCGCATCCCTCTGAACTTCTTACTCCTCATCTTAAACCTATGCCCTCTGGTCTTAGACACGTCTGCCACGGGGACAAGTTTCCTACTGTTTATCCCATCTATAACCGTGCATGTCTTGTGAGCAAATGAAGTCCTGGTATGAGAGTTGGAGCAGTGTGGGATGAGGGATCTGAATCCAACACCTTTGGAATTGGGGAACCAATCTCCCTTATCAGAAAGGTGCTTTGAATAAAAGAATGGGGAGACATTGTAAATTTGAATTTTAGTGGAAGCAGAAGGTACTCCAATAGCATTCAAGGACTAGGTGCAGGCAGATTTAAAGTGATAGGCTAATGACTCTGCAGAGATTTGAGTTGACATTTTTTTTATCTGGACTATGCCGTTGCTTTGTAATTGACTGCCTGAAAGGGTGGTGGGAACAGACAATAGGGGCTTTCAAAGGGAATGGGTTAAAAACTTGCAGATAAATAAGTTAGAGTCACAGAGAGATACAGCATGGAAACAGGCCCTTCAGCCCACCCAGTCTGCATTGGCTGTCAACCATCCTTTACACTAATCCTGCATTAACCCCATTTGTTAATTCTCTTACATTCTCAACAAGTCCCCCCAGATTCTACCACTCATCTACACAGTAGGGGCAATTTACAGCAGCTGTTTAACCTACCAGTTGGCCTGTTTTTGGGATGTGGGAGGAAAACAGAGCACCCAGAGGAAACCCACATGGTCACAGGGAGAACACGCAAACTCCTTGTAGACAACACCTGAGTTCAGGATTGCTGCCGGGTTTCTGGCACTATGACGAAGCTGCTTTACTAGATGTGCCACTGTGCTGCCCTTTTAAATTTTAAATTGGTGATTGGCAATTGGTTTATTATTGTCATGTGTACCAAGATACAATGAAAAGCTTTTGTTTGCATGCCATTCAGACAGATCATTCCATACATAGGTGCATCAAGGTAGTACGAAAAGGAAAAACAATGCAGTATATAGTGTTACAGTTATAGATAAAGTGCAGTAGACGTATATAAATAAGGTGCAAGGGCCACGATGAAGTAGATTGAGAGATCAAGAGTTCATCTTTATCGTACAAGAGGTCCATTCAAGAGTCTGATACCAGCAGGACAGAAGCTGTCCTTGAGCCTGGTGGAATATCTTCTCAAGCTTTTGTATCTTCTGCCCGATGGGAGGGGGGAGAAGAGAGAATGACGAGGGTGGGAGGGGTCCTTGATTACGTTGGCTGCTTTCCTGAGGCAGCGATATTCGTAGACAGAGTCAGTGGAGGGGATGCTGGTTTGTGTGATGGACTGGGCTGCGATCACAATTTGCGGTCTTGGGCAGAACCACAGGGGAATGGAACTGAAGAGATTGATTTACAGTGAACTGATGTGGACTTGTGGCAGAGAATGGCTACCTTCTGACGGCATTGATTTTATGATTCAATGAAACTTGCCTTTGAATGGTGAATGGGGATCATAAGGCTTCTTATTTAGCTATGAATTTGTACATTCAAGGGGCAAAGCTTGCTGCAGTTATTTTATCCCACCACCAACACTACCCAACATCTGTCATCCAGTCCACTTCCTCGTGGTGGATCTTTACCAATTAAGCTTCACAATCTCAGAATCAGAATCAGGTTTATTATCACTGACTTATATGTCATGAAATTTGTTGTTTTGCAAAGACATAAAATTACTATAAATTACAGAAATAAATAAATACTGCAAAAAAAAGGAATAACGAAGTAGTATTCATGGGTTCATGGGCCATTCAGAAATCTGATGGCTGAGGGGAAGAAGCTGTTCCTAAATCACTGACTGTGGGTCTTCAGGCTCCTGTTCCTCCTCCTCCTATCTCGGCACCTCTTAAATCAACATTATTTCATTTTAATGATTTGTTAATCTTGGTGTTCAGTGAAAAAGTTTATTGGATCCTCAATTATACTTGCTGTAATTCCATTTTCCTTTATGAATTGTTTTTTTCTTTGTCCATGACATTGATTTTATTTGTTACAGAGCACATTTCACTGAAGGCCTTGTCCTGGATTTGCAAGTTTAACCTATAGGATTTGCAACTAGGTGACTAAAACTCAGCAGTTCTTCATATGGAAGCTTGTCTTTCTCAAGGGGACCCATTATGGTTATAGATAACTGTTTAAACCATTGATTGCCAAAGGTTATCATTATTGTGATGGAACTCTTCTGCTATGAATAATGACATTATATATTTATAGGTTTACAGGAAAGCCTCTTTTAAATCATTTTGCAATAAATTACTTTCTAGCCACTGATGCTTCCATTTTGTTGCCTGAAAGGTAAATGAACTGCCTTTGCTCTGTCTGGCAGCACATGAGACAAGGGGGTCAGCTGTGCATTGCTCTTAAAGTGACTTTTAGTCAATAAGGTCAAACCACAACCGAATTGTAGCTTGACCTTATCAAACAGAACCTGTGGAGTTACATGAAATTTAACAATTTTGCTTGTGACTATAAGAGCTAAATATGGGTGGGACATTTACGAGATTTATAAAAGCAGTCGAAGAAAAAAAAACTGCTAAAAAATAACTGAAGCATTGAAGAAATTTGTTACTTATCACAAATGAAAGCTCCACTGCAGATTTGAATCTGCACATACATTGTAAAAAATCTTCCTACTTTAATTGAACCTATTTACATTAAGTGGTATCAAGTGACATGTTTAAAGAATTATAAAGATTATAGCCCAGAAACAGCACAGAATGATATTCTCATACAAATATATTGTTCGTTGCTGCCAAATGTTTTAATACCTTTCTTAATTTAGTTGATGGAAGAGTTTAATGTGAATATGTTGGGGATTCATACAGTAAAATTCACAATGCAATTTGCAAACTCAAATATTATCATTTATTTTTATATATAATGAACTTCTTTTGTAGCCTGTCATGCCGAATCACAGGATTTTCCACCCACATTGCTCATTCTGTAAATTGGCAGAACACAATATCTGCCCATTATGAAACCAACTCAAAAAAATAGTAGAGATGAAAGGTAGACAGGTCTGCGGCCAACAGCCAACCAACCAGTAAAGGTGAAAGTTATCTGCTCTCCCTTGTCCTTGTTGCATTTACGCTGTTGCTTTTCTCTGCCCCATCAAATGCTGCTCTGCTTTGGCCTCTTTATTTATGGTCCTTTCTATTTATCATTTACTCTCTGTTTTCCTCTTCTGTTTTGACCCTTCATTCCAGTTTTTGCTTCTTTGTTCACAGTCTTTTAAGGCAGTCCTTTGGGATCGAGGACAGCTTGCTTCCACTCATGCTTTGTGGTTTCTGAAGTGACTGATGAGGTCAATGTGGGAATCACAGCCTCTTCCACAGATGGGGTAGGAGGAGCCTGACTGAGTTGGCGGGTGGGTAGTTTGTGAGATAATGTGTTTCTTCTGCATTTATGCAAGACTTCTGTGCGTTCCCAATACATGGAATCCAGGTTCCTAGCACCATCTTGAATGCCCTTTCTACAGCCAGCATGAATTGGAGTCTGGTCATTATGCAGTTGAGAAATATTGGTGCAGATCATTCAGCTTTAACATCAAAAACAGTACAGTGCTGGCAACATTAATTTTGCAGGATTGAACTGAAAGTGGTGTGTGTGTGCAATATTCTTGCCGGAGTTCAACAGAACTCGTTCATGTGGTAGAATACAGGAAAGCAAGTGTGATATTCCTCCTGAATAGTCACAAATGAGAGTCTCTTAGCAGCATTGTCTTTTCAACATTAATTTGCAATCATTTAGAAATTCCATTATAAACCAAAGCAATGTTAGAACTTACCTTCTGAAATGCTTCTTCTGAGAAGTTTTGATCTTAAATCTTCACTTTTCAGGAGCTCTTTGAAACACAGCCAGATTTACCATTTTAATTTCCCCTCCCCCCACCCCCACACGTACAGAACCTTACACAGCACAGACAACTTAATGCCATTATTTCAACCTCTTGAGCTCTGTTTATCTCAATGCTAATTTCAGTAAAACCACACAAATTATACTGAAAAAGAACCAGTTGGTTAATGGGTTGGCTTGGTCTCCTATCTGTGAACATCCTCCCAAATGTTTTAGAGCTCCCCTGTGTTCAGTTGTTTATTTTAATTAATCACTTTTCTGTGTTCATCCAGTATTTCCCAGTGTATGTTTCATACATTTGTACATGAGTGGGAGCCTCTTTACTCTTACTTTTGAAGGTGGGTCTTTGCTCTGTTTCTTTATGTATGTTTGGGAAACCTTTTCCCTGAACTTGCCTGTGTATTTCTGGCTGCTTTATTCTTGTACCTATGTTTACTTTCTCCATTGCACTCACGGAGCTCTATTGAGGTCCATTGCATAATATGAAAGCTGATAAAAGTGCACACTAGCTGTATATATTTTATTCAAGCGTCCTTTATGGATTGCCCAAATGCATTGTAATAATAACATGACATAATGTCAGAAATGACGTCACACAAATTTCATACATTACACTGCTTCCCCTTTCTTTTAAAAAAGAATAAACATTTAATCTATTTGTAAATTTTATAAATTTAACAGAGTTGTGTGTTTTCAAACTCTCTGTGATCTTCACAGCAATACTGGTATTAGTGGTGTTCAACTTACGGATTCACCAGATATTGTTGAGTATCATCCTTCTCTGGATGATGTTGTCGCTTGATTTTTGTCAGATATATTACATATCAGCTCTACCTGGGATTCACTTCAGGAACATCTTCAATCTCATGAGCTAAAAACAAACTGTTGGAGGAACTCAGCGGGTCAGGCAGCATCTGGACATTCGACATTTCGGGTCGAGATCCTTCATCTGGACTGAAAGATAGAGGGGAGATAGTTAGTATAAAGAGGTGAGGGGAAGGGGTGAAGCAAGAGCTGGCAAGCAATATGTCCTGATGAAGGGTCTCTATCCAAAATGTCGACTGTTTATTTCCCTCCATAGATGCTGCCTGACCTGCTGGGCTCCTCCAGCATTTTGTGTGTATTGCTCCAGATACCAGCATCTTGTATGTCCGCTGGGATGAAGTGGTCTACAGTGACTTTTATGAATTTCTCACCATTTCTTATGAGATACTTCTGGCAACTCTGCTATTTCTCCATCTTCTCATTACCAACCTATGGAGCGGTCTCAGCACACAAACTCTACCTGCAGTTTGAACCGCCTCTTATGGTTTGTGTAGTGATACTCTGTTTCAATTTCCTTTCCTACACCTTTTCTTCAAATTGGGCTGAAAGAGACTTAAACACATCCTTAAGCTTCTATATATAAACATTTTTGCAGGGGTGCATCTTTTTGTGGAGAGTGGTGTTATTCTGTAGCTTAGAAGAAATGCAAGACCATTATCTGACACAACCCCATGGCAGAAGACCATGTGTGGCAATGACAGAGCATATATTACACCATTCTTGTGTTCATTGCTATCAACTTCTTCATGCACTTGTGTATTTCTGAACTTTGTTTCCCTGTATTTGTGTCCTTATTTGTGGGAGTCTGGTTCTCTACATTTGAAGTCTCCCTATGTTAATTTGTATTTCTGTTTGTTATCCCCACTTACAGTGGATTATTTAAAGTTTAAAAGGGCAGTTCAGTGATGAAACAGCTCATTCCTGAACTATTCAAAGGGAAGTTACATTCTGACACAAGTAAAGTTAAAAAGAACAAGGTTTTCAGTTTGTACTGACAGTATGCTTAATTGCAATGCGTGCAACAGTCACTAATAACACTGGACTGTCACTGAGTTTGATACATGTACATTACCAGTCTGTCAGCATGCATATTCATTGTCGTTTCTTGAAATGAAGCAGTTGTCATTATAGACATCAGGAATCTTTGCTCCATGACAATGATGTAATTGCATGCATAATTACGTGGTGGTTATCATAACTTTCCTTTCTCCCAACTGTCTTCTTCTCTTTGCTTAAACACATTTTATTTTATAGACACCTTGAGCATTCAAGAAGCAACTTTTTGACTAGGTTTAACTTGTAATATTTAAGATTTTAATATTTAAGTTGATAATATTTCTTGACAGTGGCCTCCAGGTCCTTGCAGATTGTTAACTGAAAGGTTTCAGTGATGGCCGGTTCTGCAGCTGAGAAGCTGACTCATTCACTCACTCACTCTGCTTGTTATCGGCTTTCCACCACACTGTTTAAAAAAAACCTCCCTGGGTGAGCCTCAAAGGCTTTTAAATATAACATTAGCTTTCAGGTTAGAGTAGGCAGCAGGAACCAGAGAAACATTTTGCTGTCAGGCTTTGCATACAATCACAAGGCCCGATTAGAATTTTTTTTAGGATTAAAGACTTTCTAATAGTTTCACAGCAATCAATTGGGATTAGCAAAATAGGTCAGTCATTGCAGATTCTTCCTTAACATGGGAATTAAAAATGTTAACATAAAAGTTGCACACTCGTGAGCTATAAGAGCAATGTTAGTTTAAGTAAGTGACCTTTCTGCAGGCATTAAAATAATGAACGTTGACAGTCTTGGGATTTTTCAACATATAAGTTCTTCTGAAGTAAAATGTGCATCATGACATTGGTCATAATTATTAATATTTTCATCAGTGTCCTATTACTATGTAGCAGAAAGACATAATTCTGCAGAAATTAGATCGTGCCACATCAGTTTCTGTGAAAAATAAAATGTGAACAAAAGTCAGAGATTAGTGACATCTGCAAATATTGTTCCAAGTTTCTCCATGTGTAATGTACAGGGGAACTCTGTCATGCTGCATCAAATGAAGTGCAGCAAATATCCAGGTGCTACTTCCAGGACTTTCATTCACATTGAATTGTCCCGCACAGTTTGCAGGTCACTCCTGCAGAAGGAAGATTCTAATGCACTCGAGAAGCCTGCCTCTGCGTGACAGAAAGGGGATAACCATGAGCAGGTCCCAAGTTGCTGTTGGAGCCTGATTCCCACATCAATCAATGGTTTAAGTTACACACTGTCAGTGAAGGCAGCAAAGGAGCAGGGAGTTTAAATTTAGTGACAAAAGCAGGTACATACACCATCAATTAATGCAATAGTTCCGTTGTTATATTGCCACATGATCAGAATATCTCACAGCACATCTCATAAAGTCGTACAACACAGAAGCAGGCCGTTCAGCCCACCAACTCCGTGCCGGCCATCAATAACCATTTACACAAATCCTACACTCATTCCATTTTGTTCTCTCCACACTCCTCCTAGATTCTACCTCTCATCTACACACTAAGGGTAATTAACTGATCATCTCGCAGGTCACTGGGATGTGGGAGGAAAGTGGAGCACCTAAAGGAAACTCACACGGTCACAGGGAGAACTTGCAAACTCCACACAGACAGCATTTGAGATCTAGATTGAACCTGGGTTGCTGGACCTGTAAGGCAGCAGCTCTAATAGCTGCAACTCTGTGCCACCCTACTATCTTACAGTGGGGTCCTCAGACAAGAGTTGAACTCCTTACTGATCTGTTTGCCTTTTTTTCTGGGCTCTGCTTCTTATATTGGAGATTTAGGATGCAGCTGCTGACTTCTTTGTCTAAATGGTCAGATAAATGAATGTGTTGTGGACACAACACTCATGGCTTCACCTATAGCGCTGTTTGAAACAAAACATGATATCAGCCATGGCTCAGTGGCTGCACACTCACCTGAGCCAGGTTTGGAATTCAAGTCCCACTTCAGAGATTTGAACATAAAAGTTTAAGTTGACACTCCTATGCTGTACCAAAGAACTGCCGCACTATTGGAGGACCAGTAGAGCAGCAGTTCTTTAGTACAGCACAGGAGTTTGCTGTACCAAAGAAATTGTTTGCCTGAGACATTAAACCCGCTAAGGTTGATGTAATAGATCCCATAGCATTATTCCAGAGGGGTTGGGGAGCTATGTCTCCTAGCCAATACTGATCCCTCCATTAGAACTACGTATAAAGATTATCTGGTCATTATCACATTGTGGGAGATTGCTATATACAAATTGGCTGCCATGTCTCATACCTTATAACACTGATTACTTATCAATAGTATTCACTGGCTGTATAGCACTTTGGGATTTCCTGAAAAGTGCCACATAAACAGCAAGTCTTTTTTTAATTTAACAGACATCAATTTTGGTAATAGTGGTGAAGATCATCAACTCTCTTCAAGTTACCACATTTTAAATTAGAAATCATTACAAAGCATTATAGTTTTAAAATATTACCCCAACACAGTGATGTTCATCTCTTTTGTTTCTTTTCCAGGCCAACTTATTTTTATTCTTATCTGCATGTCTCCATTTTAATTCTGTGTGCCATTTCCTAGTTTCAGAATCTGCAAATATGGTCTAATCTAAGGCTTTAATATTGACTGTATGCCCTCTAGTTTTTGATATTCCCACCCTGGGAAAAAGACTCTGACTAACTACCCTAGCTTGACATAATTTTATATAATTCTATCAGGTTGCCCCTCAGCCTCTGATGCTTCAGAGAAAACAATTCATGTTTGCCCATCCTCTCTTTATAGTTAATACTCTCTAATCGAGGCAACATCCTGGTGAACTTCTTTTCCACGTTCTCCAAAGCCTCCACACCCTTTCTGTAATGCGGTGAGCAGAATTGCCCACAAATGTGGCCTAACCAAAGTTTTATACAGCTGCAACATGACTTCCCAACTTTTATACTCAGTGCCCTAACTGATAAATGCAAGTGTGCTGTATGCCTTCTTTACCATGCTATCCGCATGTTGTCACTTTAATGGAACAATGGACTTGCATCCCAAGATCCCTCTGTATATCAATACTCCTTAGGGTCCTGCCATTTACTGTATACTTTCCTTTTACGTTTGACCTCCCAAAGTGCAATACCTCACACATGTCCAGATTAAACTCTATCTGCCATTTCTCTCTCCATACTTCCAATTCTATATCCTGCTTTAACCTTCCTCACTATCCACAACTGCATCAATTTTCATGTCATCTGCAAACTTACTAATCACCCATCTATATTTTTGTCCAAATCATCTTCATATATCACAAGCAACAGAGGTCCCAGCACTGATCCCCATGGAACACCTCCTGTCACAGACGTCCACTCAGAGTAACATCCCTCCACCACTAACTTCTGCCTTCTATGGCCAAGTCAATTCTGAATCCAATCTACCAGGGCTGAAATGAACAGTGTAAGAGCTAAGAAATTCTATGATCTGTATATTTCTTGGGTCTAAGAAGTGGATGGTTTGAGCTCTGGTCCTTGTTAGCTTGCTTCACAATGGACGTGATTAACAGTGGGCTGTGATGGAGTGGAGTTGTGTTGTCAGTTCGTTGTAGGGACTTATAGAAATAGACCCTATCAACAAAATAAGTCTGGAATGGTGGGAATTGAAGTCTGAGAATGGGTGAGTAGGATGGATATCCAAGCCAAGATACCTCTGTGTGCACTGCTGCTCCTCTTGACCCACAAAGCACTTATATAAAGGACTGCATTTAATTCACCTGGCCCACCTCTGCCCAATGTCATTGCTATTTGCTTTTGCTTGTGAGCCCGAGACTACTGAATCCTCAGTTGCATTCATGCCAAAAATAATCTGTGACTACTGATGACATCACCAGGGTGCATCTTCTTGAGTGGGGCAGAACATTAGTCTTCTGGCACGGGCATCATTGGGGTGGCACAGTGGCAGCCCTCGGGCAATGCAGTGGCGCAGCTGGGAGAGCTGCCTCCTCACAGCACCAGTGACCCAGGTTCGATGCTGACCTCGGGTGCTGTATGTGAAGCTTGCACCTTCTTTCTGTGACTGCATGGCTTTCTTCCAGATGCTCCAGTTTCCTCTCACTTCCCAAATATCTGTGGGTCAATCGGCCACTGTAAATTTCTCCTTGTGTAGATGAGTGGTAGAAGCTGGGAGAGTTGGAACCAATCCTTTGACCCATTGAGTTGACAGGAGAAAATAAGGTGGGATCAGTGTAGGATTTGTGATACTTGATAATCGGCACTGACGTATGCTGAAGGGCTTGTTTTCATATTGTATGGCTCTATGGCTGATTCCATATATTCATCAAGTTTGTTGATGCACAAACACATCATGGTATAACTCCCTCCTCATCCTCCACCACCTCCTCCCCTATATTCCTTGCCGCTTTGACCTACTTTGCTAAAATATTCTCACTGGATGAAATAACAGGGGAAGCAGGCTTTAAAATCAAGCCTTGAAGCATGCTCTGCTGGAAATAAATGGCATGGAAATCAATAGTGCACTGGCAGCAGTTTATACATCTTTGTTCATACTGAATTTGTTCTTTGCTTGCTTGATTGGTTCTTTGGTTAAATAACACTGTTTTCCAGAGTAAATTGCGGCTTATGGTGTGGAATATTTCCTCATTGGCAAATTAGCAGTCAATTTGTGTGAGAAAATGTTAGTGATGTTATACCTCAATAAACTTCACTTCATACCTCAACATCCAAAATGAACACAGCACAGAAATTTTGAGTGTGGCGTACTTCATTGTAAGTGTCGTGAATTAGATTCCTTACCTCATCCTTCAGATGATATCAATTTAAAACCACAAACTACATGGAGGTGTGAAATGGTATCAGTGTAGCAACATTATGACATCCATGGCCTTTTGAATGTCAGGTTCAATGGAACTAACTTTAATCAATAGCATTTTGGAAGAGGGGTGAACAAAATGAACCCTGGAGAGTGAACTAGAGTGAATTAGGCTCAAATTAGAGATCGAAAGGGAAATTAAAAAAGGGAAAGAAAGATTGAATTGAGAGAGACGGAAAGGAAAAGGAAAATTAAAAACATTAGATTTAAAAGCTTCCTTGTATAATTTACCACTTGAAGGAGTGATATTGGGCTACATTGAAATTAATTTGTGTAAATCCAGAAATTTCACAACACACAATGAAAAAACTCACAGAGTGATGGTAATTTTTCCATTTTTGTGAGGCAAATCATGGAGCTCATCCAGCAACTAGAGCTGAATCAGTCTAGTGTGTAAGTGAATGGCAAAATCTCCAGGATTTGATGGGAATGTGGGGAAAATAGGTGGTGGGGAAAATTAGTGAGGGAATGGGATTGCTCTGTGAGCCAGTATAGACTTGATGGAACTAATGGCCTCCTTCTATGTCATAAGGAAACATGGATTTTTCTTTTAATTGGTATTGGAAATTGAACCTTGATGTACAGTGAAAAGCTTTTGTTTGCATGCCATCCAGACAGATCATTCCATACGTAAGTACATCAAGGTAGTAGAAAGGAATAAAAAACAGAATACAGAAATAGTGTTACAATTACAGAGAAAGTGCAGTGCAGAAAATGCAAGGGCCATGACGAGGTAGATTGAGAGATCAAGAGTTCATCCTTATTGTATATGGGGTCTGTTCAAGAGACATAACAGTAGAATAGAAGCTGTCCTTAAGTCTGGTGGAATGTGTTCTCAAGCTTTTGTATCTTCTGCCCAATGGGAGGGGGGAGAAGAGAGAATGACCAGCGTGGGAGGAGTCTTTGATTATGTTGGCCAGGAATAAATAGAGATTTTGTGCACCAATTTTAGCATTTGCTTCTTCACTTGTTGTTCCTCCAGCAGTTCCTAGGCCAATGCTGTTGCAACATAACTCCTTGCTGTTCTTAACTAGCACTGGCATTTCAATTTAAGCAGCTAGCTATTCCCACAACTGTATCAATAAGCATTTCCTCCAAAGAAAAAAAACGATTAGGGTAATTATCTTTGTTTTTACAGAGGCTAGGGTAGTTCTATAATAACAAAGATAGACAGCTTCCCCAATAAATCAACTGCCATTATGTGAAGAGACAATGTTTACTCAAAGAGACTATTTGTTATCAATGACCATAAACGTGACAAGGAAAGATGTCAATGTTGTGCACAGTTTTTGATCATGTGGTAGAGTTGTAAATCTCTACCTGTGTTTAAAACGCAACATATCAAAGTAAGATCATTTACTTAAAGAGTTCCTTGCACCTCGTGGCTGGGTAATCTCTGCCTCCCATTTTGTGCATCTGTCATACACTACTCTGATTGAAATTCTGCTGGGGCAAACTGTTTTGGTCTGGAGAAACCAACCATAAGCATGTCATGTTTGCTGATTACAAGGAGAATGTGGGAATATGCTGACAGCTCTGAGCTACTCTGTGATTTAATCTGCCTGCCTCACAGCATTTTCTGAAGGTTACCAACTGATCGATTCAGAATTAGTGAAATCAAGTTGAATAACCACAATTCAAAACAAATTTGCACTGAAAGCACTGAGATGCAACTTTCTTTTTAAATTGAAAGTGAGGATAAATGGCATATAAGAAACTTCTGTTTTGCTTTATTTTGATTTGCATGCCATTATGTTTTTAATATTACCAGAATGAGAAAACATTTCAAATAAAGTTATTTTGTTAGTGTTTTTGGAGGTCCTGAAATATCATGTGTCCTTGCAATGTAACACAATAAGTGACAACCTCAGTGACCATTGATAACATTGGTTAATGGCTGGGAAGTACCAGACCTTGCTGACTCATCTCAAATAATTATCAGGGTTATAAAATTTCAGCTGATGATAAGCACAATGGACATTTATTTTTAGCCAGCCCAGATGAAATAATGTACTAAAATGCAATAAAAGACCAATATGTGGTGGCTGAAGCAGTTAAGTAGTTTGAGGCAGTCGTGCAAAATAAGCTATGGCCAGTTAGTAGGTTTTCCTGAGGGATTTCTGGCCTGTTTGTTGGAAAATAATTGTGAGTTATTGTTGTTTCATTTGTTTCTCCTATATTATAGATACTGCAAGAATTCTGAAAGCATCCCCAATTGCAGTCGAGCAGATTTCTCAGAAGCTGAGACACACACGGGAGTTCACTGTTCTGATTACCCTGAAGCAGGTCCACTACAATTCAGGAGTCTTTCTGTCAATTCATCATTCAGATAAGAGGTCAGTGACACATATTTCATCAGAAGATATTTTATTCTGCCTGCTTATCATAGGTTCAATAAGACTGTGGTCAAAATTCATCCAAAGCTATCATTTATTTTTCAAAGAGGATGGTATAATTCCAAAAATAGTAATATATTTCCTTAAGAAGAAAAAGGGACTTTGAAGCAGAGATAGCAATGTAGTGATTGTTGACTTTAGAGTTTTAAGGGGAATGAGATTACTTCAGTGTATGGGATTGGGATTCAGAATAAAAATATTCAGAGCCTCAAGCCCTGAAGCCCCATTCTGTGTTCTTCACTCCCTTTCCCTACTGAAGCTGGTGTGTCTCAGAAGTACATGATTCAGAAGGTTGTCAGCCCTCCAGTGTCGGACCCAATTGGCTGTCCTTCATGTGTCAGGCAGGACACTGGCAGGCTTTTCAATCACCTGACATCCATGTTTGTACTATTGATGGATTACTGGATATTAATCAAAAAGATGAAAATCTCACTTTTATTTTCATCTAATGAGAAGAGTTAAGATATCTTTTTTTCTCATACAAATAATCTGATATCCTTCATCTATTACACCCCCCCCCAAACTTAACTGTGTCATTATTAATGCATATCATATTAATGGGGGCAGAATAAACTAATGCTGCATATTTAGGACTCCATGTACAATGTAAAAGAATAATCAGAATTCTTAGTAATTTCTCAATAAAATTTATTACTCGATCAGATATTTCTTCCAGTTGATAATTTCAGGTATCAATATAATCAGCTGTTAGTTAGTTATTCTAAATATAAAAAATGCCGTAGTTTCAAATGAGGCATTAACAAAGAATATGTCCATTTTCAGTTATGAATGAAACCAAATCTCACAACCAGTTAAGATCTGTTCATTTATGTGATCTGGTACAGATTATCCAAAGACTAAAACAACACTGAACAGTGAACACTATAGAAACCAACAATAAATTATAAGCATAAATTAATTGTTCAATGATTTATTCATTTAGATTATATGAACTTGTAACATTCCTTAGATTATCTATTCAAATAATGAGACACACACTCTACCCAACATATCCAACTCTCCTTTTCATAACAAGTGAATTATACTTTTCCAACCAAATAAGGCACCTGCTTTGTGACCACTATGACACATGCTGATGTTTGCTTTCTGGTCCATTATTATGCAAATACCCTTGAACAATTTATTACTGTACTGTGAATTTATTTCAGATATCTCTATTTTATAGGATTTGATTTAATCTCAAAACCTTTCTTCACTATCAGTTCAATTTCCACAGCCATGAAGCTTTACTTCATATATCTACTAATGGTCCAAAGGTATAATTCCATTATTCAAATGCTTTGGGGTTCATGCCATTTTGGTTAAAGTTTAGCTTTAAAATATTACATTTTTCTAATATCGCTTTAAAGTTTATGAACATTTATAAAGGAAATCCATTTCTACATATTTTATTTTTTGTATTTGGCAGGAATCAAGACACAAAGTGGAGGGCATGCAATTAAAGAAATTCCTCATTAAATAGTTTTTGATATAAAATAGTACAATCTTTAAAAAGGAATGTGCTTAAATAATAAAGCAAACCTGGGACTGTTTACGTAGGGAGCAGTCAAATCCTGGAATTGACTGAGTGCGCAATATTGGCAACCTATGAGTGATTGTATGGAAAATAATGGATATTGAAAAGTCATTACATATAAAATAATAGCTACCTGGAATCGATTTCATTGGAAATAATGGATGTCCTGGCTCACTTACATTACAATAATGAATGACTGGAATTGATTACAAACAGAAAAATGGATACCTTGCAGAGATTATTTCATATAAAATAATGGAAATCCAAGAGTGATTGCTTAGAGTATAATGGAAGCCCAAGAGTGATTACAAAGTGGATAATGGATAAACTGAATTGATTTTACAGAGAATCATGGACATCCAGAGGTAGTTGCTGGGAGGTAGAAATTCCTATCCACAGGAAATGGGGCACAGGCATCTTATTCTCTATAGTTAGCAACTTAAAATTTCCACAGAAAACACAAACGTAAGCTCATGCATTTCTACATTTCATTAGTGGGCCACCAGTAATGGAAAAGATACAGGCATCCTCCCATTTTTCACTAACAGGGGAATTATGTCCAATTTGAAATGAAACACAACTTGGGTATAAAATGCACTGCAATAGTCTCAGAATGATTTCCATAATAAATCATTAGATAGAGTGTAACTTATCTGGTGTTGTGACTGCCTCTTAATCACTCTGGGGTTGAAATATAAACATCTGCAGGCAATCGGAAATGAAGTCAGTAAACACTGGAGATACTCAGGAGATTATTCAGTATCTGTGGAGAGAGAAACAGAGTTAACCTATCAGTTTGATGACCTGTCATTAGAACTAGAAAAAGTTAGAAAACATTTTGAGTTCCATAGAAGGGGAGGATGAAGAGAACTAAGAGATTGTCTGTGATAGAGTGAAGCCCACGAGAGAATGAATGACACAGATGATGTGGTGCCGCCAGAAGGCTGGTTAATTGCATCTGCAGGAGATGTAAATAGAGGGAGATAATGAGAACAGAGAAGAGAGAGAAAAAATATAATGCTGGAGCACAGCAGTTGCTGGAAATCTGGAATAAAAGAGAGTGCTGGGAGTACTCAGGCAGTACCTATGGAGCAAGGAGAGCTGAGTTCATGTTACATGTTAATGACTTTACATCAGAACTGGCTAGTTCTGACATGTTGGAGTGGCTAGTTTATCTGATATTGTTGAAAAACATTGACCACAGGACCCCAATTTTATTTAAAACAAATTGTCTGTGGATGAAAGGCTTTTCTTGTAGATAATTTGGTCCACAGTCTTCTTAGGCTACTCTGTCTTCTTGGTGTTTCACACTGAGGATTTCATAATCGTATCATTCCAAGAGTTTTACCTTAGAATTGTCATGGTATAGAAAGTGATCATTTGATCCATCAACTCTGTAGATCAATCCAATCAATCCTAACCCCCAACTGGCTCCTCAGATTATTTTCCCTTAACTTGAAAGCCCTGATTGTTTCTCTTTCTATCATGCTTACTTATCTCTTGGTCTCCACCTTGTCTCACTCATTCCCTTTGTTTTATTCACCCCTCCTATTTCTGTGCAGTTTAAATGTTAACATTAATTTCTGCCATAACCTCTCTCTGCATAAAAGCTTTATTTCTCACATTCTCCCTGTACACTGAGGTTGGTTATTGTGAATAATTGAAATTGTTAAGGAAATTTTTATGACTGTATTCTTCAACTATCATTTTTAGTAGGAGTCAGAAATTAATATGACACTTTGAAAATTTTAAGTATGTCTGTGGGGGAACTGTGGTTTTAAACAGATTAACCCTACAGTCTTAATCTGTTCACTGGATCCATTAAATCATTCGTAAGGATTAGTGTGGTTTGTATTGAGAATGAGAACATAATCACACTATGCACATTAGGATCATGGCATGGAGCAGCCTGAGGCCAGATTGCCATGTCCTTCCTGACACAATGTATTGTTCTTATGATGTCCTTTAAATTACTGGGAAAAATCTCCAGTGATTCACCAGGTGACATTTTAAGCTGGTAACATTTCAAACTAAAACCAATATAAGACTAGTTGTGTGATGTTTCTCTGTCATCATAGTGATATTGTCAGAGATTGGTTTGTATCATCAGATCAAGTTTTACCTCAAACTAATTGCTGCTGAAACTTTCACCAGCACTCTATTAATACCCTCGCCAGCCTCTTATCCTTCAGCTTCTATATATCTTAGTTCATCTGGAAGTCTGCAGGCAGTATTCTATACCTCATTAAATTCTGCACTCCAATCACCTCAATAAAACTGGTTGTCTGGTTGTGAGTACAACTGGTGGCCAATATTTCATACTGATGACCAAGATCAATTTCATCTGCTCAGTTTCCGAACACTTCAGATTTGAAATTGTGATCCAAGCTTTGAATTCCTTAAAGCCATGCCTAATTCTGTAACCACCTCCTTCCCACTGAACTCTCTAATCCTCTAGATTTGTCTCCTTGTTCTTGTTTCCCTCCATCTCAGCTAGTGTGACCTTCAATGTTTAGGGCAATGCTCTGAAATTCTCTTCACAATCCACTCGCTCCTACCCCTTCACCTTCCATTTAAAGAAAAGGATCCAACAAAGATTGTTAATTCTTCATTTCATTGTTATTGCTGAGAAACCAGGATAAAGGCCTGGTAAATGGAATTGGAATTGGTTTATTATTGTCACATGTACCGAGGTACAGTAAAAAAAACTTGTCTTGCATACCATTCATACAGATCAATTCATTACATGGTGCATCGAGGTAGTACAAGGTAAAACAATAACAGAATGCAGAATAAAGTGTACCATTATTAGTAATTCTTAGAGACATAGAATTTTGGTATTCATATTGGTATTGGTTTATTATTGTCACTTGTACCGAGGTTCAGTGAAAAACTTATCTTGCATACTGTTTGCACAGATCAATTCATTACACAGTGCATTGAGGTAGTACAGAGTAAAATGTCACGAACCAGCAACAAAAGAAACACACCGAGCATGATTCAGTGTTAAAAACTATTTTATTAATCACTACTTATGATAATACGAAAAATAAAAGTAAAAATGTTAGTATGTTAGAATTCAAAAATGTCAAACCTTGAACGTTAACCCCAAAACTAAACTCTTCGTGTGTGTGTGACAAAGTCCCAAACTCCACGTTCAGGAATGGTTCTTAAAGTTCAGTTCCGCAAGCCATAAGGTGAAACATGAGCAAGGGCTTCTTCAACAACCACCGTTGTCTGAAGATAAGACGTAGATGTAGAGAACATAGGGAGAGTAATTATGAAATCCAAATGTTCCACGATGGAACCCAAGCGACACTTCAGTGTTTACTCGGTAGTGACTTCCTCACCCCGAAAAGCATCTGAATCGTGGTCGTCCACACACAAATATCTGTTTCCTTCTACAGGTCAGCAACAAAGTGAACTCCACCGGATTACTTCCAACTTCCATACATGGATTTCAGTGGTAGACACGGTTATTGTTTCTCATCCATCGATAGAGAAAACTAGCAGGCTGGTGTCTCTCTCCCTTTCTCTCTCCTCTTCTCTTCTGACTTCTTCAACAACGTCATTACGTCCTTTATCTTCTATTGACGTAAGCACGCCACACACACTCTATCTTAAAGGGACATTCACTGAGTCCGCAACAAAAAACAATAACAGAATACAGAGTAAAGTGTCAGAGCTACAGGGAAGTGCATTTCAGGTAGACAATAAGGTGCAAGGTCTTAACAAGGTAGATTGTGAAGTCAAGAGTACATCTCATTGTATAAGGGAAACGTTCAATAGTCTCATCACCGTGGGATAGAAGCTGTCCTTGAGCCTAGTGGTATGTGCCCTCAGGCTCCTGTATCTTCTGCCTGATGGGAGAGGGGAGAAGAGAGAATGACCCTGGTGAGTGGGGTCTTTGATTGGAGTAGAACGATTATAATAGAAGTAATGAGTGGATCTGCAGAGAGCAGCTTTCAATGTTGCCAAGTTCCAGTCCCATCTTGATTGAGCCAATGTTAAAAAGTGAGGAAGAAAGGAGGATTATTGAATTGGTAATGTAAACTAAAATTTTTTTACAAAAGCATGAGCTATTGGAGTATTGATAAATGCGAAGGCGGTTGAGGAATTTTAGTTATTTATGTGTTATATAAAAAGTGTATACTTAGTTCTAATTTCAACATTGTAAATTAATTCCATAGTTTGACAGATTTTTAGAGATTTGAAGAATCTGATATAGATTGAGAGGATAGATGCTGACAGGCTGTTTCCTGATGCTGTGGTACCCAGAACTAGGAGGCATTGTCTCAGGACTGGAGATAAGTCCTTTACAGATTAAAATGTGGAGGAATTTCTGTATAAAGAAGGCTGTAAATCTTTGGAATTCTCTACCTCAGGGTTGTGGATGCTGATAATGATAGTCTTTGGAGACTGAATCAGACGACATAGATATTGAGTAACAAAGCGGGTTTGATCACCAGAGCAGGCCTGAGGAGCAATGTGGACTCAACTTGCTTCTATTTCTTATATTTGTTCTTCCTTATAATAAGAATTCTTTTTTTGCTAGATACCTGGAGGTGGAGAGCAGCGGACATCGGAATGAAGTGCGTTTTCATTATCGATCTGGGAGCCATCAGTCTCACACAGAGGTGTTCCCGTACGCTTTGGCTGATGGCCAGTGGCACCGAGTTGCCTTGGTTGTTAGTGCATCCCACTTGATTTTATATGTGGACTGTAACAAGTAAGTGATCTCCTTAATCAAAGCTGTTTTACAGGGACAAATAAGCAAAGTAAAATGTAACTGCAATGCTCAGTCTGTGTTCGCACTGAGAGTTGTTACTAAATCCCAAGAGTAGCCATTTCCATTGGAGGCAAATTAGTACTTTGTTCAATTTTCTGACACAGAATTCCATTTTTGATTAAACATGTATGTTATTATTGCAGATTATGCATTTTCCTTTGAAATGGACAATTCCTCATTGAACTGAAATTGAAAGAAAAGTTCAAACTGTTCAACAAAGAATAGTCAAAATGAATGCAGAACTCACATCAGTCGGTGCATCTGCAAAATAAGTACCAAACTATTTACAAAATCAGTATGCAAAGAATATGGCACTTAGAACATCATTCTTGGAGGAAATTGTACATTCTGTAATTATGCTTTTCCTTATTTCAAAATGTGAGCAGAAGCTAATTTCTTGGCCATGTTTAGTTGCTTGAAAATTTGGTTGTAAGTCTTCTCCTCAGCCTCTGCAGCCCTAGTCCTGATGTCTTTGGATTCTGAGTGACGAATCCCAGCAAATGTCTAAACCAGGATTATATGTAACACAGAAGTCACCATGTTCCCATGTTTTGCTGCTCTATTTCTTTATTAGATTGGGATTTAGAAAGCATTTTTGAAGTAAGCTTAGTGAATTATGTGGCTCTTATGATAACAGCCAAATTTAAATTATTAAAAGCATTTAAAACCTGCATGAAAAATTAAATAGTAGCCCACGGCTGAGATTTCTCAATTATTATGAAATGCTTTTCTTATTGATCTTTTAAATTGTGCCATCCATTTCAAAACACAAATCTAGCTCTTAACATATCCAATGTTTTGTCTGATTAACCAGCTCAGAAATGATGAGACATTAAAAAACTTAAAAGATATTCTTGGAATAAAGTGAGGTATTTTATCTTTGGTCCTTGGCACAAGCAACTATAAGAATACAGGCTGCCAATTATGCTCATCTCCAAACCTTTGGATTCATTGATTTAAATGGAACTGAATGTTGAAGCACATGTTTGTTGCTGGCAATTTGAGACCACTTTCCTACTATTTGGCTTATTAGTATTTTGCTATCAGTTTCTGAAGAGATTGAAAACTAGAATAATGTTACATGAAACCAAGAAGCTTTCATGAAATGTGAAAAGTGCAAAGTAGTTCCAATCAAATGAAGAATTGGAATGGGTAAATCTTCTTTGCTGGCTGGATGGATGAGGTTCCACCAAACCTACTGAAAAAAAGCATTGGCTGAATGCAAGCCTCAAGGAAATTTATCCCCAATGGTTAGTCATTGAATCATTGGAAGCTCAGGGAGGAGGTTGGAAGAAACTTTTCTCAAGTAGTATTAGATTAAGGAAGGACTCCTTTTCACATTCAGTGCATGGTCAGTAATCTGGAGTCCTGATGGTCCACGTATCAAGCAATCCAAATAATTGTTATTCCATTGGTTTCTATGACAGAAGTTTGACTGATCCTGCTGGACAGGTGCATTGTTTCAGTAATTACTACTATTGGAATGTTTTACTTAAAGAGGGTATGGAATCAGAGAGCATAAGTCATTCAAAAGGAAATTGGATGCGCCTGGAATAGAAAATTATAAAAGATTTTATTGAAATGGTAGCAAAATGAGATTTCAGTAGGCAGGTCCATGTGACAAACCAGTACTGTCACAGGAATAATCACATGATCACTTAATCAGTTAAATGGTTCCCATCCAGCACTACGTGCTTTATGACAATGAGTTACATAGTACCATGTAATCGTTTTTTTAGTACTTTTAGAGATTATTTTGGTATGAGTATAAATGGGTGCTGTCCTAATCAGAGCTAGTTATCTGAAATTGTGGTTTGAAGTCACAATTTTGGACCTAATTTGAACTTGCATGGATACAATAAAATGGGTTTTAGCACTCAAGTGCAGAGTGGGAGTGACGTTTGTGGAGCAGCATAGGTGAGCTCAGCCACTATTGTTCAAGGGTTTGGAGTGTGTTGGCTGTTACACTGCAGCATATTTCACGGTGGCTTTCAGGCCAGAAGTGAGGGTGCACAGTTTCTCAGAGGCAGCACTAGTGTTCCTTATTGAGATCATCTATAGTAGGAGGGATTTCCTGTGGCATTGGGTAAGAAGTCCACCATTTCCTCCCATCTCTCTCTCTCTCTCTCTCTAGAGAAACTGGTACTGCTTTGTTTTGCCTCAAACCCTCCTCCCATTATTCCTGTTATGGGTGACTCAAGCAAGATGTCCAAGATGAACAGTCTTTTACTCCTGATGACTGCTGTAAGACATACAATAATGTGAAATAACTCTCTTTAAGTGAATTTCCAGAATAAGTGATAACATGCTAAATCAGTGTACTGCTCAAGAAACTATTTTAGCAATCCTGGAAGATTCTTAGTATCAAAAGCATCAAGACAAAGATACATCCTTAATGAACTATAATCTACACTCTCTTGTCCCTCATTTTCTGTAGGATTCAAGAACCATGGAATGAATAGCTTCTATTACGGAATTATCACTTTGTTTTCTATCTACAGGATTTATGAACGACTTATCGAAAGGCCGTGTATGGACATTCCAACTGGCTCAACACTTTGGTTAGGACAAAGAAATAATGTACATGGCCTTTTCAAGGTAAGTGAATATCATAGTGTGGAGTTCATTTATTGCAGCAGTATTTTTAATTTATGGTTCTGTTGTTTGGAAATGTAAGTCCTTGTTTTGAATTATATTTTTATATAAGATATTGATTGTTGAAAACTGTTGAAATATTTTGTAATCTGCTTTCAAATGAACCAACATCAATAATTTGCAAGGTTTTTCAGACATACAAGCCAGAAAAGTAAGCTGCATTTACACTGCTGCTTTTTACACAGTAGCTACTGTATGTCCCATGCATGCAGAACTATATTTAATTGCTTGACAATTCTTCACTTACACTGCAGTTGTACAATTCAGGACAGAGCTATGGGCTTGCATGGATATTTGTATGAATAGATCATCTTCCAAACACTGACAACCAAATCATTCAATAGCATTCTTTAGCATGAGTGGAGATGACTTTTGTTTTGCTTTGCCATTAATGAGCAAATAGGAATTTAGTGGGCTGTGTTTTACACCATTGTTCTGGGTGTCTGAATAAAGTGGATTTTTTTCATCCTATTTATTAATTCAGCAGCATTTTAATCAACATAATAAAATTAGAGAGTTTGAAGTAAGAGTTGGACTATATTTATACTTATTTTTGTTTATTTATGCAACTTAAGGTGAAAGATACCAGTGACGAAATTCTTTTTTAAAACTGCATGTTGAACATAGGAAGAAGTGAACAGGCTTTCCCGAAAGGGTGCAAGATTCCTCAAAAATCCCAAAGTTGAGGGCATCGGTAATGTTTTGGAGCCATTCACGTTAGTTTTTTGGAGAGTTTCACGGAGTAGTCTATTAGAATAAAAATGCAAATACTGTACATCCAAGGTTTATCTGGTAGAAATCAAGCACCTTAAAACTGAGAGCACATCTCCAGAGCCAATCCCTTCTTACTGTAGAACCCTTCAGTGTGAGACTCTGTGTGGAGTGGAGTTTTGTGCATGCATGTGAGCAGCCTTGGAAAACTCCTACTTAGTTAATGATGCTTTCCATATCTTTCATTGCCCCACTGCAGAGCTATATCACAGGGGAAGCAAGTTGACTTGATCCTAAGATGAATGAAGAGTCAACAGAATTGCTTATCGAGGGATATTCAAGCCCTAGTAAAGAAAAAGAAGGAGGCACATATCAGGTATAGGCAGTTAGGATCAAATGAGGTGCTTGAGGAGTATAAGAAATGCAAGAGAACACATAAGAGAGAAATCAGGAGGGCTAAAAGAGGACATGAAGTTACCCTGGCAGACAGGGTGAGAGAGAATCCCAAGGGTTTCTATAGCTATATTAAGAGCAAAAGGGTAGAAAGAGACAAAATTGGTCCTCTTGAAGATCAGCATTGTCATCTTTGTGTGGAGCCGAAAGAGATGGGGGAGATCTTAAATGAATTTTTTGCATCCTCATTCACTCTGGAGACAACACACAGAGACTATAGAACTGAGGCAAAAGAGTAGTGAGGTCATGGACTATACTAGGATTACAGAAGAGGAGGTGATGGCTGTCTTGAGGTGAATGAAGGTGGATAGATCCCCAGTGCCAGACAAGGTGTTCCCTAGGACCTTGAGGGAGGCTAGTGCAGAAATTACAGGGGCAGAGATATTTAAAATGTCCTTAGCCATGGGTGAGGTGCCAGAGGACTGGAGGATAGCTAATGTTGTTCCATTGTTCAAGGAAGGCTCTAAGAATAAGCTGGGAAATTATAGGCTGGTGAGTCTGACATTGGCCGTGGGTAAATTATTGGAAGGTATCCTAAAGGGCAGGATATATAGGTATTTGGATATACAGGGCCTGATTAGGAATAATCAACATGGCTTTGTGCATGGTAGGTCATGTCTAACCAATCTTATAAAGTTCTTTGTGGAGGTTACCAAGAAGGTCGATGAGGGAAAGGTAGTGGACGTTGTCTACATGGTCTTTAGCAAGGCTTTTGACAAAGTTCCACATGGGAGGCTGCTCCAGAAGTTTAAGTTGCTTGGCATTCAGGATGAGGTAGCCAATTGGATTCAACATTGGCTTAGCGGGAGAAGCCAGAGAGTGGTAGTAGATGGTTGTCTCTCTGATTGGAGGCCTGTGACTGGTGGTGTGCCGCAGGGATTGGTGCTGGGTCCGTTGTTGTTTATCATCTATATTAATTATTTAGATGATAATTTGGTAAACTGGATCAGCAAATTTGCAGATGACACTAAGATTGGGGGTGTAGTGGACAGCGGGGAAGGCTATCAAAGTTTGCAGCATGATCTTGACCAACTAGGAAATTGGGCTAAAAAATGGCAGATGGAATTTAATGCAGACAAGTGTGAGGTGATGCACTTTAGGAGGACAAACCAGGGTAAGACTTATACAGTAACTGGTAGGGCTCTGAGGTGTGTGCTAGAACAAAGGGACCTGGGAATACAGATCCATAGCTCCTTGGAAGGGTGTCACAGGTAGATAGGGTCGTAAAGAGAGCTTTTGGCACTTTGGCCTTCATAAATCAGGGCATTGAGTACGGGAGTTGGGATGTTATGGTGAAGTTGTACAAGGCGTTGGTGAGGCCAAATTTGGAGTATTGTGTGCAGTTCTGGTCACCTACCTACAGGAAGATATCAATAAGCTTGAAAGAATGCAGAGAAAATTTACAAGGATGGTACCAGGGCTTGAGGACTGAGTTAAAGGGGAAGGTTGAATAGGTTAGGACTTTATTCCCTGGAGCACAGGAGAATAAGGAGAGATCTTATAGGGGTATACAAAATTATGAGGGGTCTAGATAGGGTGAATGCTTACAGGCTTTTTCCCCTAAGGTTGCGTGAGACTAGAACTAGAGGACATAGGTTTAGGGTGAAAAGTGAAACATATAAGGGGAACCTGAGGGGGAACTTCTTCACTCAGAGGGTGGTGCAAGTGTGGAATAAGCCATTGGAAGTGGTAGAAGCAGGTTCAATTGTAACATTTAAGAGGAGTTTGGATAAGTACATGGATGGGAAGGGTTTGGAGGGCTATGGTCCGGGTGCAGGTAGATGGGACTAGGCAGAAGATCAGGTTGACATGGACTAAGATGGACCAAAGGGTCTGTTTCTGTGCTGTAGTACTCTATGACTCTATGACTGTTTGCGGTGCTAGTTCTTATTGGTCTGTGGCCAGAGCCAAATTAAGCTCCAGGCTTCATTTAAATGGTGCCAAATGTATCACCATCCATCTCTAATTAGGGTTAGTCAGAAACTGCATGGCCTTATGCTGAGCAAGTCAGATTGGAAACGTGGAATGTGATCTGACTGAGGGTGGGTAGGATTGGGAAGCCATGACTGTGTGTTGGGTTGATACCTCAGGTCAAAGAATTCAGTTTTACCTGGATTCAGAAAAATAAATGACCACTTTTCCGAACAGTTTCCAGTTATCCTTTACAAATCCCTAATCAATCATTCAACACTTGATAGATAGAAAATGTGCAGTTAAAACTGCACACATTTGTATCTGATTTTCTCATTCAGATTCTGTTAAATGGTGCAGGAATCCAGCTTTCCCATGAAAGGTTTCTGACACCTGCTTTGGGATGCAGGTTAAGTTGACCGAACAAATGTGGTGCTCAGCGCATTTCTGGCACTGTTTGGGTGTGGCAGATCATGAGGCAAACTTCAGAGGTCTAACAGTGATGTTACATTGGAAAAGTAGATGGCTTCATGTTGAACTTTACCCATAGTTTCTACCCCACACTGTAAAGACCTATTGATTACTTACGTTTCAGTTACTTAAGTTTATGATGATTTGACCTTCTTGAAAGTGATTAAAATAATAATTATGCATTGCTCTTCTGAGGTTAAATGTTGGATGATTGGTACAAGAGGAGAGAAGCAGGAGCAATCCAAGAGCAGCTCTGTAACTCAAAATAAGAAATTTCAGGAGTGGGCCACATAGTCCCAAAAACCTTCTCCACCACTCAGTAAGATCGTGGCTAATCTGATCACAGGCCTAAACTCCACTTTTCCGCTTAATCCCTATAACCCTTGATTCCCCTATGTCAGCTTTGAATGTATGTAATGACTCAGCATTTACAGCTGTCTGAGGTAGGCAACTCCAGGGATTCACGTTTCATCTCAGTGTTACGTGGGTATCCCTTAATCCTTAGTTCTAGACTGCTTCACCTGGAAAACAGCACTTACAGGTAGTCCTCACTTAACATTGTTTCATTCGTCATCACTTTATTGTTGTGTTGCAAACTACTAGTGACTCAGGGTTCATTTATCATTGCCTAAACCCATCCTTGTGTCATCACGTACATCACTTGGTTTTACTGGGCAACAGTGCTCAGCTGCTCAGTCGTTGTTCTGAGCTCGGAGTGTAGCACCAGACGGGATACTCACAAAGGTAGGTTCCAATGTCCTCAGACTCTCAGATCATTGTTCCCCACTGCCCCACCCAGTCACTTACCTTCTCCTGACCCTGCCATTGGCCCAGAAAAAGGATCCATTTCGTATTGTTTCACTTCAGGTCACAGTTTCTAGAAGTAGAACTGTGATGTTAAACAATGATCTGCTATCCTCTGTCAAGACCCCTCAGGATCTTATATTTTCAATAAGGTTACTTTCTATTCATCTAAATTCCGGAGAGTAAAGACCCTTTCAACTTTTTCTATCTCATAAAGAGACCAAACCCATGTGTAGTCCTTTAGGTGTGACCTCACTAAAGCCTTCCACCTTGTAGCAAGACTTTGAACCCCATCCCTCTTGCAATAAAAGCAAACATTCCTTATGTATATGATACAGAGGATTATGTTAAGGGTCTGCTGTGCTTACAACCAATTATGAGGCTTGCTTTCTCTACAGGGTGTGATGCAGGATGTGCAGATTCTGGTGATGCCACAAGGATATATCACTCAGTGCCCAGACCTCAATCGAAGTATGTTTAATGAATCTATTAACTGTATATATAAATGTGAAAATGTATAGATGTATAGAAGAGGTAATCAGAACCAAAACTAGTAGTGCTATTAACTTGGCAATCATGGCTTATCCATCAGTCGCATAGTTTTTAAAGCCAGGAGTGAAAGGTTATGAAAGCCCTTGGCAGTAAAATGCACTCTTATGTTTTGGAATAAATACTGTATTTCATAATCTTGTTTATTTGTGGCTGGAAGATTTCAGTAATTTAAACTGTCTTAAAAGCAGATATGTTATGAATTGGAAAATAGTGTGAATGCACAATTTCTGAAAGACTGCAACATGGTTTGAATAGTAGATTTGATAATCACTTGCTGGTCAGCTGAAAAGTTGACCTTTCTCCTTCAACAGTGTTGAAACTATAATGTATGTCCTTAATTTCTGCCTTTTATTTCTGATTTTTACATTCCTGTTTTCCTGAGGTATTGGTTTTCATTCATATTTTTTCTTCTCTAATTCTTGAATTCCACTTTCACATTTTAAGCACTTCAGTTGTCTTATTTCAGCTTGTCCAACATGCAATGACTTCCATGGACTTGTGCAGAAGATTATGGAGCTCCAAGATATTTTAGCCAAAACCTCAGCAAAGGCAAGTATTTAATAATGGTGAAAATGATTAATTTCCGCAATTGTTGGTATAAATATAATTGACAATACATCCTCAGGCAATTTTTTAGACATCCTAAAGAGTTTTATGCTTTCTGTTAAATGAACGCCTGGTGGAAGGTTTGCAAAAGGTTCCCACATTAAATGAGATGAATTGTGAGGATTTTTTAATGTTTTGGTTGAGGAGGAATATTAGCCAGGATGTTGGGGGAAATCGCAGTTCACTCTCAATTAATTTGAATGTTAGTGTAATGACATGAATTCTGCTTAGAACTGCAGTAGTGTTTGCAGAATGAAATACAAGAGCACATTCCATGCTTTATTCAAAAACATTATGAATTAATAAAACAACAAACACGTTTTGGTTCTTATGTGATGACATGATAAACACCTTCCTTTGGGTTTCAACTCCTTGTGGTAAATGATTCAATTATCTTCCTGGTTAAATTGTTTATCTGCAGTTACATTTGAAATCATTCATAGCAAATTATAATGATTCTATGAAGTCCGGCTAACCTTTCCTAAGTCCATGTTGTCCAGGCCAAACCTTATCTCTTGGCAGGAATGAGAAATAATTTATTTTCATTTAATAAGCATTTATGCCTGACATAAGTTAGATTGCTCAGGATTCAATAAAATAGACTTATTGTTTTAATTATAAATGAGAGTTGTAAGATTAAATGAAACTGAGTTGCAACAATTTTGAAGCCTAGTTTGGGAATGATGCCTGCCAAGGATGTCAAGGATACCTGCCATCCTGGCCATTCCCTTTTCTCTCTTCTGCCTTCTGGGAGAAGGTACAGGAGCTTGAAAGCCTGGACAACCAGACTCAAGAATAGCTTTATCCCTACTGCTATCAGACTTCTGAACCCATCACTTCTTTCACATCCCCCTTTCCAGTGAAGCTGCCACATTCCCAGACTCTTAATTTTACTTCTCTTGTTATTGTTACTTTAGTGTTTCTTTTTGCACTCCTTCAGATTGCACCACTATCTTTGCACCATTCTGTTGTTTTACACATCGCTCTATTTATTGTTGTATTTATTATTACTGTGTACTCTGTGAGCTTAATGCAAGCAAGGAATTTGATTGCACCCTGGTATATATGACAGTAAACTGATCTGATCCGTTTTGATCTGACATGATCCTGTGATCAGCAGCTCTGAAAGCTCTTCACTGAGCCAGGTGTGTGGAAATCCTATCTGAGGGCATCTTCAATCTGCTCTACAGCAGTATTCATGATGCCTTCTTTCAATATTTTAAATATGATCCATACAATATATTGTGGCAGATGAGGTCAATAGAAGGATTATTAACTGGAAATGATTGCACTAACAGGCATTTATAAAAGAAAGACATCTTTACAGAAGATATTTTAAATGTTATGCAACATGGGAATTAGCTTCCCTCATAACACATAATTACTCACTCGAAAGAAAGTTATAAAGCGTCATAATGACTGTATATAAATCCATACACAGTTATCTTATGCCGAGAAAAAGATGAACAGTTTGGATCAGTGTTACTGTGAGAAGAGTTGCAAGGTGAAAGACAGAGTCTACAGGGAGTCAGTGTACTGGACAGATGGCTGTAAGAACTGCACTTGCAAGGTACCTCTCAATTCCATCTCTCTTACCAATTCAGATTGCCAATTCTTGCTTTGTTCTATATTTTCTATTTTCTATCATTCCACAGAGTAGATGTGGAAATACTGAGGTAGGCATTAGGAATCAGACGGGGATTGTTAAGTGTTTTGGGGGAAATTCTCTTCTCCCAATGGGAATAATTTTCTGTAAGTCACAACAGGTACCTTTTACAGAGCACCTTTGATTTTGAAAATGCTCAAGATGCTTGAGGGTGGGGTGAGGGACTGATGAGAGAGGGTGGGGTGGGTGGGGCCAGGAGAGGGAGGGATAAAGGACTGGATGACGAAATAAGAACAGAAAATACAGGAAATACTCAAAGTCAGGCAGCATCTGTGGAGAGAGAAACAGAGTTATCACATCAAGTCAATCAGAAAGATTATCAACTTGGAATGTTAGGTCTCTTTCTCTCTGCACTGATGCAACTCAGTCTGTTGAATATTTCCAGCACCTACTGTTTTTATTTCGTTGTTTAACTCTTCATTCTAGTCCAGCATCAGCAGTTATTTTTGCTTTACAATTGGATAATGAGATTTGATGCAAGCTTTATGGATCTTGTAAAGAACAAGTCAGAAAGATGGATAGCATCAAGGAGCTGGATGAAGAGAATGGTGATGAGTTAATGGAAGTTCTGTCACTTGTTAAGTGAACCATGACACACAAAAGCTAGAGTAGGGTGACTGAAGGTTGCAGGAGAAGATACGAAATTGAAAAAGGGTGGGACAGAATCATACAACATTTGATTACAATTGGACAGTGGACTTTGTTGCCATTCATGACCTCATTTCAAATGTCAATGAGTACATTTCATAGCTACTGATCGGATATGGGAGGCTAATGGAGGGCGAGTAAATGGGTATTAATGCATAGCAGGTCAGTATGCTATCTGTACTTTAAATCTGATTCTCAAGGCCAATTTATGGGAACCGTGTTTCAGAGATATAAGAGAAAACAATGTAAGAACATAAGAAACAGGAGCAGGAGTACGTCTGTTCTGATATTCATCAAAAGATTAGTGTTACTGTGATCTTCTATCTGAATGCCATTTTTTTTGCACATTCCCTGCTTTCTCTTATTGGTCTTTGCTGTAAATGAACTCAACAACGGAGCTTCCACAGCCCTCCGAGCAGAATTTCAAAAATTCATCACTCACCCACTGAGAGAAGAAAGTTCTCCTTCTCTAAGAGTCTACCCCTTTTTCTGAGACTGCAAACCTCCAGTTCTAGACTCCTTGGTGTGAAGAAACATGGCATAACATGAGCCACCATCAACTGTGAGTTCAAACAAGGGCTTCAATCTACTGAAGTCTGGTTCGGATTGTACCATCAAGAACAAGAATCAAACTATTTAATTCTCTGAGTTCAACCCCGTAACAGCAGATTTCTGCTGAGGAGTTAATGCAGCAGTAGTTCAAAACTCTCAAGTCAGCAAGCAATGTACATTCTGCTAACAAAATCTAGCCATTTGAGCTTATACAGCTTAAATCTAGCCATCCAGCTTTTCCAACTGCTCCATGTGGTGAAAAAGACTTATACTGAAGTTTGACCTTGTAATTTATTTGGAGGGTGCAGCTCAGAGCACTTTGTTTTTTCCCTCATGTTTAATATTGCTGGGGTACTAGTACCAGAAATCTCACATCAGATGGAAACTACACCAGAAAAAAAGCTAATCTCCTTGTGATCAATACATTTAATTTTAGATGTAACAATTAAACACCTGTCTGTGAATAATATGGAAATGATCTGTTAATACCAAGAGAATAATTGCAATGCACAATTGGCCAGGCAAACCGGAACTAAAATATGGGAAGATCTAAAGCATATTAGGTCACACGTCAAAATCAGTGGTCATTTTTAACATGCCTAGAGTTCCATTTCTTTGAATCTTGTACAAGAGAAGCAATTGTTGCCGATATTTCCCCA
This sequence comes from Pristis pectinata, assembly GCF_009764475.1. Classification (NCBI taxonomy): domain Eukaryota; kingdom Metazoa; phylum Chordata; class Chondrichthyes; order Rhinopristiformes; family Pristidae; genus Pristis; species Pristis pectinata. Next base: position 37,239,419 of record NC_067419.1, on the reverse strand, counting down.
GAGATTCTGCCAAAACCATTGTCAAGGATTGCCGTATTATATCCTTTTGCACCAAAGAATATAATCTTGTAGAGTCTTAGAGCAAAACAGAATGAAAACAGGGCCTTCGGGCCAACTCAGCCACGCTGACCAAGTTGTCTACCTGACTTAGTCCTATTTGCCTGTATTTGGCCCATTTCCCTCACCACCTTTGCTATCCATGTACCTGTCCAAATGTCTTTTAAATGTTGTAATTGTACCCGCCTCTACTACTTCCTCTGGCAGCTCGTTGCATATACCCACCACCCTCTGTGTGGAAAAAGTTGCCCCTTAAAATCTTTCCCCTCTCACCTTAAGCCTATGCCCCCTAGTTTTAGACTCTACCCTGGGAAAAAGACTGGGACCATTGACCTCATCTGTGCCCAATATGATGTTATATACCTCTACAAGGTCACCTCTCAGCCTCCTACACTCCAGGGAAAAAAGCCCCCGTCTACCAGCCTCTCTCTGTAACTCAAGCTCTCCAGTCCCAGTAACATCCCTGTGAGTCTTTCCCGCACCCTTTCCAGCTCAATGACATCATTCCTAAAACTCTTCTCTAAACTTGCTCCAAAGGTTCAATAACAGAGGACATAACGTTCCTAGCAAATTCCTGGTGGGAAGTTTCGACATTCTAACCAGATTTAGCACATTCTTCTTTCAAAGGGTGCTGAATCTCTGGAATTCTTTGCTCCAGGAGGTTGTGAAGGCTAGATTATTGGGGTTATTTCAAAAGGAAATAAATAAATTTTTGAAAGATTATGGAATTGAGAGCCATGGAGAACTGGCACAGATGAGGCCTAGGACAGATCAGCCGTGAGCGGCAGTGCAGGGTCCAAGCCACCTTTTCCTGCTCCTATGTTCTAATGTTCTTAGCAAGCATGGGCAGCCTACTGGTATGACAGGTAGTGTAACTGTCTCATAGCTCATGCACCCAGGATCAGTCCTGATTCCTGGTGCTGTCTGAATGGAGTTGTTCTGCCTGACAATATGCGTTCTCCTATGTGCTCCTGTTTCTTCCCACATCCCAACGATGTGCTGGTTGTTAGGTAACTAGCTGCTGCAAATTACCCCTGGTGTATTAGGTGGTTGGTGGGATGATTAGTGGGGTGTTAATGGACATGAATGAGAGAGACTAAGTTGCTGGGACAATGAGAATAAATGAGCCAATGAGATTGCTCTGTGAGCTGGCACAGACTTGACAGCCTGAATGTCCTCCTTAGATCCACATGAATAACATGCATTGTAAAACGGTTATTTTGAAGTATAAAACAAAACTATTTCCTGCTCATCTAAAATGAGAAAGAATTTCATGATGAAGTTGTTCAAAACTCTCTAAATTAGATTTCACAATTCTGTATTTTTTGTTGTAATATCATCATTTCTTTGGAGCTTGACATGCAAGAGATTTACAGGAAGCTTGGTCTATATCAATCAGCCATAAGTTATTTTAGTGGTTAATAATTCAGCAATGTTGACAGCTAACAAAAACAGTCTTAAAATAACATTGCATTATTTTCCCAGAATGGAACAGTGCGGTGTAAGAGGCTGATCTGCCCCCCTGAGAATTGTCCTCCAGGTAAAGCTCCTGTCTATGTGGAAGGCAAATGCTGTAAGGAATGCCAACGTGAGTATCCTATACTGTTATCTACTGTCAGGTGCTCTTAGGTGTTCATTCATTATTTCTTGAAGAGTTGAAACTCACCTTCTTCATCAAAACAATTTTATTTCAAAAAGGTTAATTTTGATCCAATATTTAACAATAAACAGAGGCTATGAGTGGTAGAGAAACATTGGAGTCTTGTTTTCCTTATGACCCACTGGAGAATTGCATAGTTTTTCATTCGCAGCCATCCTGACATACTTCATGATAAGTTATGTGCAAATCAAGTATGTGAGTTCTCAGATAAGCATTCAGAAGTGGAGTATGTGCGTTCATCAATTTTATTTTTTTTAATGATTACAAATGTGTATTTTGTTTAAGATTGACCTGGCTAAATTGCATATGTAATCTTGAGACATGTCCCTCTTCCTTGCTTTCTATGTTGTCTTTGGGGCTTGGTTGAGTTCCTGTAATTCCTTGAGTCACATCATTGGCTTTGACATCCAGCCTCCTGCTCTTTGTGACTCATCTATGAACCTCAGCCTGTTTTCTGTGGGGAATTAATACACAAGGAGCACGACTACTGCTGCAAATAATAAGAGAAAAAAACATTTAATTTTATATTAATGAATAGATTGAGTCCTTATTGTTGGATTCTCAGAAATGTTTTATATTGGAGATTCCAAAATGTTTTACAGCTTTGAAAATGCCTTAGAAAACGCAATAGACAATTTACGCACAGCAAGATCCCACATTGTCCAGAAGGTGTTCTTTTAGGAATGATAATCCACTATCTTTGTTTGGTCTGGTTTATATATGGCTTGACTCTAAATCTACGGCATGTTTTTGAAATGGCCTAAAAGTGACACCGATGCACCAAACACAGACTGTAATGTTTCAGGAAAGCAGCTCACCAATAACTTCTCAAGGGTAAATAAAGATGGGCAATATATGCTTGCATTGTCAGTGATGCCCTCATCCAAGTGAATGAAAGAATCATCTTTTAGTGATGTTGATGGAGAGAGACCAGAACACTGGAGAATTCCCTTGTCCTTACATGCAAAACAGTGCTCGGAATCTTTCGGATTTAACTAATATGGTGCATTTGATATTGCCAGAGGATCCTGTCTCAAATTGTTTCCTATTTGCTCATGACTAAATAGTCTTGATAATAATCAAATAAGATTTTAGGAACTGGCAGTATAATGTGTAAATATCGCTTTTACAAAGTTTATCAATGAGGGCAAAACAGTAGATGTGATTTACATGGACTTTAGTAAAGCCTTTGACAAGGTCCACCATGGGAGGCTGGTTCAAAAGGTAAGAGCTCACGGGATCTAGAGCAAGTTGGCAAAGTTGACTTAGCAATAGAGAACAGAAAGTAATGTTAAAGCGTTGGCGGAGCGGTTGATTGTGTGGAAGGTAGTTTAATGCTGCAGAGAGATATCAATGTTTTGGTGAAATAAACTGAGAAATGGCAGAATTTAATCCAGACTAATGTATGGTAATGCATTTTCAGAGTACTAATGAGACTAGGGCATACACCATGAACAATTGCATTTTAAGGAGTATTCAGGAACAGATGGGCCTTGAGGTAGAAGTCCATAGATCCTTGAAGGTGGCATTGCAGGTAGACAATGTGGTTAGGAAGGCATATGGGATACTGACCTTCAATTGTCGGTGCACTGAATACATAAGTAGGGAGGTTATGTTCCAACTTTATAAAACCTTGGCTGTAGTATTGTATGCAATTCTGGTCACCAAGGACTAGGAAGGATGTGACAGCATTAAGGAGGGTGCAGAGGAGATTCTCCAGGATGTTGCCTGGGATGGAGCCATTCAGTTATAAGGAGAGATTAGAGAAGTTGGGTCCTTTGTCCTTGTAATGGAGAAGGCTAAGTGGGGAGATGATTGAGGTATATAAAATTATGAGGGGTATAGACAAGGTCGACTGCAGGAAACTTTTCCTCATATCACAAATAAATAAAATTAGAGGGCAGGTTTAGGATTAGGGGGAAGAGATTCAGAGGGCACATGAGAGGGATCTTCATCACCCAGAGAGTGGTAAGTACCTGGAATGAATTGCCTGAGAGAGTGGTTGAGGCTGGGTTGCAGACAGCATTTAAGAAGTGTCTAGGTGAACAGTTAAATTGTTTAGACATAGAAGGCTAAGCACCAAATGCTGGACAATGGGGTTAATATGGAAGGCTGTCCACTAGTCGGTATGGATGAGTAGGGCTGAATGGACTGTTTCCATGCTGTATAATTCCAGGATTCTATGATTTCATTGCACTCTGCTACAGAACTGAATTAAGTCTACTTTCTCATGGAATCTAATCCCCTCATCTGAGAGTGTTCCCCACACAATATCAATGAACCTCCTGAATTGATTTCCTTAATCTTCACTGACAGTGTGTCATAATCAAACAGGTGATGGTGAAAAAGAATTAAAATGTATAGAATGTCATCAGACAATGTGATGTGTGTGCTATAGGCAGAATAATTGATGGGAACCTTTAATGTCGATTTTGATCCAGCTGCAACATTTGATAGCTCTTTGGTGTTTATCATGCAGAACAGTCAGTGAGCTGCCATCCAGTGTCATTTATTATTATTGGAATAATATTGAACCAGTGGAATCTGCAGATTAATCCTCAACCAAATAGATTAGGGCACATGAGCTCTCAAGTTCCAGGTTCAGTTCTATTTCCCAGTTGACACAAGATTCTTTCAACATTTGCAGGCGTTTGCAAAAAGTGTAAATCCTTTCTGCTGTTCAGAAGTTCATCCCTCATTGGCATATTTTTCTGGTTGCTTTTTTTTTTGTTCATCATGACTCCTGTAACAGATCCCAATATTGAACTCTTAATGCTCAATAATAATTCAGTATCTATTGATGAAATGGGTTTAGGTTCTGTTGCACTAAATTGCTTTTGCACCCCACATGAGCTCAATGCCTCAGGCTGACACTCCATTACAGTACTGAGCATTTTCTGGTTAATGTGCTATCTTTGCAAGAGGTGGAAATGGATCGACCACCCGCACCACAGTCTCCACTTATTTCCACTCCAAAATTGCACTGAGGTTCCCTATACAGTATATCATATGACCGCACTTTGCACATGACTTTTTCGCTGATTTTCCATTCACTAATCTAAGGAATCCTGCCAGTAAGTTGCGGCCAAGATGCCAACACAATCAAGGACCCAATGCCACCTTATTTCCACCAAACAGTTGAAGTTGTCCCATCATCTATTGGTTTTAAAGGGCAGCAGCAAGTTACAGTCCCACCACAGGGGCTAGCAAGAAGAGCGGGAGTACTCGTTTCCTCAGATAATCTTTTTACAGCTTCCATAGTAAATTGGCAGAGTAGATTGTCCATCTGTGTAAAACCTTCCTAATTTCTGCCCCACTGTAATCAGAAGGAAAAGCAAAATGCACAGTTTCTACAAGGCCAGCCGATTTGCTCCACTAGTACATCGCTCAAGCAACAAAGGTGAAAGTTACCCCCCAATTTTTTAAAAAGGGGTTACATTGCCATCAACTGGAAGAATTAAGAATAGCATGCATTATGCTGCATTGGGGCAATGTAACACTACTGGCTCAAGTGGTAACACTCAGCAATCTTTATAGACGAGAAAGTTTACATGTTCAGCTATGCAATCCCCATAAAGATATCCCACGTATTTGCTGGCAACAATTAGAAAACAAATAATAGTGATAAAAGAGTGAAGGTTTAAACTATTTTCTGGTTCCAGTTGAATGTCAAAACTCATACAATTGGTCATCCACAAAACTAAATATCTAATCAGAGTCATGAAGTCAAATATCAAAATTGGCTGGCATCTTTTCTCAAATTATTACAATGACTTTACTTAAAAGTGGTTTTAGTTGTGAAGTGTTTTGGGCTGCCCTGATCTTTCTGAAAGGTACTTAAATACAGGTTGTTCCCAGGTTACAAATGTACAACCTGTACATACAATGAGCATCTGGGAGACCGGTGGTATGAATTTGCCGGCTGCTGCAGGCTGCAGGCATCTTCTGCCACCTGGGAATGCGGTGCATGACCACATTTCTAACTTGCAAACTTTTTGGGTTACGAACAATTCACAGGAATGGAACCCTGTTCTAACCTGGGGATGACCTGTGTATGCAAGTTGTCACTTTACTGCTGAAGCTCTCATTCAAAAGCAACTTCAATGACACATCTATAAACACTACTATAAAAACTACCCGTGCTAAGATATTTTGGACACCTTGTAGATATATCACTTGATGCACAAACATGTTGATGAATAACCACTTTATTGGCTTATCATGGGACTATGAGAGCCTTCCAAAAATATAACCCTTAGATATAAAACATGCACATTTAAGATTTTCTGTTCAATCATCACTTAATTAACAAGAATATTGTAATGAATGTAATCGATTTATTTGATAAGAAAGTAAAAAGTAAGCTGGAAACTCAAGAGCACGAAAGTGTGCGCTAGCTGGATGGCTCCCTGTTGCAGACCTGAGGTTTACTGTTGCTCTGTTCGGAGAATGGATCCATGAGTCATCAAGGCTACTGGCTACAGGTCTACTTGTGCCAATGGTGTGGCTGGGGGAGAGGGGGAATGACAGTCCAACAGTAATAATGGTGGATGAAGGTTATAGTAAAGAAATAATTGGAGCCTGCCAGTGATGGATGCTTTGTGGGTTCAGGGGTTGGGGTAAGGAGTGGGGGAAAATGAGTGTGTAGCATGAGAGCTTGGAGGCCTATGATATGGCTGAGATGGAGGATGGAGGGGTTTGTGACCTGTGGGTGGGAGATTGGAGTTTAGAAAACAAAATGTCAGAGTCCAATAGTGATGGATGCTCGTATGGATTCTGCACCCTTTTTTCTCCAAACTTTCCTGCATCCTCACCACAAAATTCAGCATCAGAAATTTGCAAAGGAACGTTTAAACAAGCCTGATGCATTTTGGAAACAAGTCCTGTGGACTGATGAAGTTAAAATAGAACTTCTTGGCCACAATGAGCAAAGGTATGTTTGGAGAACAAAGGGTGCAGAATTTCATGAAAAGAACACCTCTCCAACTGTTAAGCACGGGGGTGGATAGATCATGCTTTGGGCTTGTGTTGCAGCCACTGGTATGGGGCACATTTCACTGGTAGAGGGGAAAAATGCATTCAATTAAATACCAGCAAATTCTAGAAGCAAACATCACACTGTCTGTAAAAAAAAAGCTGAAGATGAAAAAAGGATGGCTTCTACTACAGGATAACAATCCTAAACACACCTGAAAGTCCACAATGGACTACCTCAAGAGGCACAAGCTGAAGGTTTTGCCATGTCCCTCACAGTCCCCCAACCTAAACATCATCGAAAATCTGTGGATAGACCTCAAAAGAGCCGTGCATGCAAGACGGCCCAAGAATCTCACAGAACTAGAAGTCTTTTTCAAGGAAGAATGGGCAAAAATCCCCCAAACAAGAATTGAAAGACTCTTAGCTGGCTACAGAAAGCGTTTACAAGCTGTGATACTTGCCAAAGGGGGTGTTAGTAAGTACTGACCATGCAGGGTGCCCAAACTTTTGCTTCGGGCCCTTTTCCTTTTTTGTTATTTTGAAACTGTAAAAGATAGAAATAAAAAAGTAATCTTGCTTAAAATATTAAAGAAATATGTCACCTTTAACTTTATGCCTTTTGGAAATCTGGTCATCTTTTACTCGCTTAGCTATTCACAGCAGCAGAAATTTTGACCAGCGGTGCCCAAGCTTTTGCATGCCACTGTATGTTTGTACAGGTCACCTGGGGCAATCATCAGAACTCCTTGAGACATCTAAAATCCATTTGGGGGGCATTGATTGGATGATGCTGTCAAGCAGTAGTAATGAATCCACATGAATGTCCACCACACTAGCTTTATCAGGTTGAAGTACCACTGAATTGGTGCAATAAGTTTTTAAACAGGCTACTTACTGTTGTGTTGGTAGAGCCTACTTTTTCTCTTTAATAATTGGATTTTTTAAATAAAAATGCCCTACATTGGAAGCAGAAACTTGTCTTGACACTATGCAAAGATTTGAGTTGGTGAGGGTTTGCTTATTCCAGATTGTATAGTACAGTGGATTTTTACTAGGGTCACAAAGCTATATTTACTATACAGATTTAAATGAAAATAAAGAAAACTGAACATGCAGAAAATCTGAAACAAAAATAGAAAATCCTGGAAAGAGCAGGTCAGGACAAATTTCCTGAAAAGTTAACTTTGCTTCTCTCTCCACAGCTGCCTCCTGACCTGTTGAGTCTTTACAGCATTTTATTTTCTTGTTTACTGTACATCTGTCAGGAACATGGAGATAAATTGCCTTGATGTGTCCTTCAATATAATGTTAGAGTGTGAGGTTTTCGATGACTGGCAGTCATTTCTACCTTTGCAGGTAAAGATTGAGTGGTGTTCTCAAGGTTTTCAAGGTTTGAACATACACAAATAATCTGTATTTTGTTCAAAATGTCACTTTAATTTCAGTTTTTAAACATCATTTATTATAAAGTTTCACAAAGCCAAATCCATTCAGCTCAGACAAGTTATGATCCCTTGAACAAGGTACTGGAGGATGGCTTTACCCTAGAGTGAGTCAGAAGTAAATGTTAAAATCAATTACTTTACAGTGGAAAAGTATTGGTGGTGTTGCTTGTACATCTGATGGTATTCTTCTAGTTTTTTTTCACTTTTGCTACTCAGAAATAGCATTTGCTTCATTGAACAAACGAGACATTAAGATATGAAACATTGTGCATTTGTTATCAGCTGTATGTGTCCTTGGCAACAAATTTTACTACAATGGACAAAGGACGACAGAATGGAAAGCATCAGGAGAATGTTATCTATTGGAGTGCAAGGTAGGAACTGCTTTAATGTCATACCTGTTCACATTTTTCTGACTGAAGACTTTGGAATGTAAAGTCAAATCTATACTTTGCTCTTATTTGCAAATTATTCCTTTTGTTTGTTTTTAGGAAAGGGATGACTCTGACTCTTTTATTTCTCATCCCTTGTCTTACAGAAGTGATGTGGGTCTTTCACCTTGGCCTGTGTGTTTATGGTACTGATCAAGTTTGGTATACGGTCCTAGGGTTTTGAACCAGCAATATACGTCCTGAATAGAATGGTGTCTGATTTGGAGGAAGCTTTGCTCTTGATGATGTGCACATGATCTTCCTGGTCTTGTTGAGATCATTGGACTCAAGTGTAGAAATTTCTCCCTAGTGGCATGTGGTAAACAGTTGATAGAAATTTGGCCACATGCTTTCAAAGTTTCTTTTCATTGATGTCAGTGGAGCCAAGTTTTGGAAGCTGAATGCAGTGTGTTTTACTTCATGCTACCGAGGATGAAGTTCTACACGTCAAAGCCCTTTTGGTAGTAATTCATCTTCAATTTTTTGTGCTAGATATATACAGTGATATATATGCACTGCATCAAAGTTCTGAAATTTGTTGAAACCAGAAGAACCGAATTTCAAAAACAGAGTTCAATACATTTGTACGATTACATTGCATGTTTAAAACATGGACCAAGGACGAATTCCTGCTCCAGTTACTTGTCTTTATGTTTTAAGGTTATCACCTTTTGTCAAGTTGACTGTGTTCTGTGACCTGCTGAGAATTTCCAGTCTTCACTGATTTTTTCTTACCAAGTCAAACAAAAACAAGGACAGAACAGGGGGATGAAGAAGGGTTGGGGAAGTTGGGTAAAGGCTCAGACTCAAGTTTCCATTGTTCCATCTATCAATCTTGTGCTGCAACCAAACAAATAGTCAGTCAAACATAACCATCAGCGTAAATGAGAAAGTGTTCATTGATATCAAATGTCTTCAGCTTCAGTCAGATTAATATGAAAATAAGTGTTAAAAATTCAGTGATGTTCCCAAGGGTCACTTGATAGTAGCTGCTAATAACACAGCTTATATTATATGATTCCTGCAGATGTTCAGTACTTGTTAACAACCGGACACCCAAGGTAATCCAAGTGCATTAGACTGTTAATTCTAGCTAAACATTATTTTAAAATAGTAATTGTTACAGCAATGTTTCTGCCCTTTTACCCTAAAGTTCTTGTTTTTGTGTGAAGTTGGTTAGCAAAATACTTCCAAATTAAAATAAAAGTTTTCATTTTAAACTTCTCCCACTCTGCCACTAATCAGAAATTCCTAAGGGAACAGATTAGAAATCAGAGTTTCTTTGATTCTAAAATTCCATCTGCTTTGCAAGAGACCCACCAAGCAAGATGTTCCAACATAAACCAGACAGGTGGCAAATATGTTTGTTGGTTGTGTGAAATGATTTTCCACTCTCTATGAGTTTGTACACTCAGAGGGTTCTAAATTATTTAAGCACATTTGTAGAATTGTGCTACAATGGGAGGGTTATCTGTAAGGAAAAACTGGCAATTAAAAAGAACCAAGCTTTTGTTCTACCTGCAGCGTCATGAAACGTTGTTCTGTAATTATGTTTTTTAATTGAAGATCATTAACCAGCTCCAACAATACACCAGAGCATTTAGTTATTGATTCACGAGATGTGGATGTTGCCGGCAAGGCAGAATTTGCTATCTGTTCTTAATTACCCCCTGAGTAGGATGTCAAGATATTTCTGAGTCAACCATATTGTGGAGTTCCTAAAGTTGCACATGACCAGACTGGGTAAGGAAGGCAGGTTTCCTTTCCCAAAGTACATAAGCAAGCCAATTAGTTTTTAAAACAACTCTAATGCTCTTTGTTTAATTACGTTAATTTAAATTCTCAGCTGTCATTGCAGAATTCAGATCAATAGTCTAGTCCCCTGCATGATAGTACACTGATCTAACCATTATACAAGCACCCTGATGTTAGCATTGAAGAGTAAAATATTGATCGTCTCCCAGCATTACTTGTATTTAGTTTGTGATCTTCCTATCCTCTAAAGCAGAGAGATAAGAGTCAGAGAGAGTGAATGAGGGGGATAAATGGAGATGAATACCAAAGTGTAAATAACCTCTCCCTGTGTTGTAAAGTCTTTCTCAATATTTTTCAGGCAACAGATGTTCAGCCCCATTCCTTACTGAATGGAGATTAACAATCATTCATCTCTCATTTAAACTTCTGCTTATTACTTAAAATGGTAGTACCAAGTGAAGTCCTGCGCTAGTTCTGAACTATTGCTGAAGCAATGTTTTGTTACCAATGACCTTTCACAAGAATTTAGTGGAGGCATGGGTCATGGCTGTGCAGAGGGAATGTTTACAGCTTGCTGTCTGAATAAGGACAAAGAAGCTTCGAAGATCAATTGTCCAAATGGAAACGATCAAAAACTGATAGAAATGAAAATGGGCCTTTTTCTATAAAGGTGGCCACAGTGCCTGATCTCTGCCCAGGTGATAAAAAGGATATCCTCGATTTCAATGCAGCTCATGTTCATTGAACAAAAAGCTCATGGTTTCATTGCTGGTAAGGGCTTATTCTACTTTCCTCCCAAAGTTAAGTGTAACCTGTGGTCCAACTAATAGAATATGACTTTCCAACTAAAAGAACCAAATGAGTACATTTTCCAGGTATTTCTGAGTAAAAAGGGAGTAGCAGTAGTATCTTGATGGTGATGCTTACAACAGTTTTCCTGAAGATGATGAGAACTGAAGACAATTGCAACTTTGTTTGCTTGAACAAAGTGCATCATTTGGTGCTTGTGTTTAGCTTCACAACTCTGGCTCCATTAATGATAATTTAACTGACCATTTGTTGCTGGTGGCTGTGAGGTATGTGGTTGTTGTGGTCGGGGAGAGGGGAAAGCTGTGAAACTAGCGTTCCAATACTCTAGAACATATATTAGTTCGGAGAGTGATGTGTATTGAAAATCTACAATTGAAATACGTAAAACCATAGAACAATACAGCACAATACAGGCCCTTCGGCCCACCATGTTGTGCCGCTGAACATGGAATCCTTTTAAGGTGCAAAAGTTAAATGATTATCTTTCATAATAAAACTAATGTATCAAATTTATTTGTAATAGTACATGTTTGCTGTAAAGAGTAATGATTATTTTTTTTAAAAACGCAGCCCTAGAAAGACAAAGTGGCGTTTATTAAGTGGAGTTACTTAACATTTTCTCTATTATTTGACAGGACAAATCCATGCAGCGTATTTCATATCCAAGGTGTCCGTTGCTGCCCTGTTCACCATCGAATCAAATTTCGTTAACAGACAGCTGCTGTAAGATTTGCAGAGGTAACAATCATAGGACTTAGGTCAAATTCATCTCAAGATTGCTGTACCACATATGAAATGTAGAAATTGAATGATCAAATCTTTCCAGTCAGATGTTTCATTTAATTTTCAGAAATGGCAAATATGAACAACTGCTTCTAATACAATATGTATATTTTATTTACTATGACACATATGTTGTCTGTTTTGTTCCTGCTTGGTACAAATCTTCAGAGAACCAACTACCTCTATTCCATGTGGAAATTAAAATTTGAGTAGTAAAGCACATGTCCATTTGCAAAACTGTCATTTTCCAGTTTTGTGCCATGATATAGAGCTACAGGCCAAGGTTGTACCTTCCTTTCTGACCCTTGTCACTCAGAAAGATGTGTAGAATAGGGGTACACTATTTCCCTTAGCCCAAGAGAGAAAATGTTCAAAATATGAATCAACCTGGCATTTTACTTCTCTGGATGGTTAATAAGCACCATGCCAAGAGGACTGGGAACCCATTGTTCAGCCAAAGAATTGAAGACCTTAGACACAAGTACAACACCTAATATAGTCCTATCCAAACAACACCATACTAGGGATTGGGTCACCAGTTTAATTTGATTAAAACAAGGCTATTGGTTTCAAAGTTGCCATAAGTTCAAGGGAAGAATCACAGTAAGAACAACCTCATTTTGGTTAAAGGCAGAGTGACACAAATGGTCCAGCCAATTTGTGGAAGTACAGAACTGTTGAAGGATCTCCTATCATTTAGCAAATTATTAGAACGTTGGATAGTACAGCACAAGAACAGGCTCTCCGGCCCACAATGTTATGGCTAACTAATTAAACTAGTAATTAGATGCCTAACTGACTTCCCTTCTGCCTACACAATGTCCGTATCCCTCCATTCTCTGCAAATTCATGTGCCTATGTAAGAGCCTTTTAAATGCCTCTGTCATATTTGCCTGCACTACCACCCCTGGCAGCACATTCCAGGCACCCACCACTCCCTGTGTAAAAAAAAACTTGCCCCACAGATCTTTTTAATATATATCAGTCTAATGGTACAAAATTCCATGAAATTTCAAGTCCATTATTCCTAAATAATAGAAATAATTAATTGGGAAATGATGAAATAATTGAAGGGAACTGGTTGGCAGAATATTCCACCCACTTTTCTCAGAATGTTGCCCTCTTGTAAGGAAGGTCAGACTCTCTTCATTTATTGGATTCCTGTCTTGACAGTGAGAGGTGGAATATCCGTCACTATTATTTCCTGTTATATTTGTTACTGTCAACCGCTGATAGGATCTCTCTGTAAATTAGTTTCACAGAAAAGAATTTCCATGGAAAATCGAATAAGACAATAAATAAATAATTCTAATATCAGGCTAATAAAGCTTGTAGAAAACTGGAACTATACTTTAAGCAATACTAGTGCTTAGCCTTGAATGCGACCCAATGAATTTTCACTCCTTGATGTATGGACTTAGATTACAGGAACTAATGGATCAAGGTATTATGGGCAAGCAGGACCTATTGTAGTATACTAAATAAGCAAAATCTTACATACAAAAGTCAGGCAGAGTGAAGCTATCTATAATCAAGTGAATTCTTAAGCACCTAGATTTTTTATAAATGGCATTGTACTATACTGAAGGTCAAGAAGACTGCATGTCTCTCTGATTAGATTACACCTGGAGTCACTCCATTCATTTATTCCTTTTCATTCTAGGCTATGACTTTTGCGCTGAGAGCTCCAATTGCATTGAGAATTCTGAATGTGTAAACTTGGAAGCTGGTGCAACTTGTAGATGTAAAATTGGCTTCACACCTCTCCGTGATGATGAAGCCTACTGTGAAGGTTAGTGTTTAGCAACAATGCTTCTAATCCGTGTTCACTATCATCATTACTAATTATAGGAAAGAAATACAGCACAAGTCATAGCCTATTTAGCCCCTTTGGACTACTCGGCCATTTAATTAGATCCCAGCTGATTTGTGCCACCACTACATTTTGCTGTCTTTTACTGCCTACATGTTACAATTTGTATCTTAATTAACAAAATTCTATTGCTCTCAGTTCTGAAAGCTTCAATCGTTTCAACATCCAGAGTCTGTAGCAGTAAACAGATTTGCAGGTTTCAACTTTGTATATTTTCTGACCTGCAATGTTAACTCTTTTTCTCTTTCCCCAGATGCTGCCTGATCTGCTGAGTGTTTTCGGCATTTTCTGTTTTTATTTCAGATTCTCAGCATCTGCAGTTTTTTTTGATTTTCAAGGCATTTATTCTCGTATAAAGGTGCATATAATATAATTTGTATTCAATGCACAAAATTTACATTTGCAGATGTATTTAAGCTAAATTTTCATGGTAAATATATAAAGATGCATTTTAACCTTGAAGTTGGAAGATAAACCTAATACTGCATATCACCTTCCTTTGATAGGAACTGTGTGATTTTCATTTCCATTCAGGTCATTGCAAATGAAAATCAAACTGTTTCAATAATACACATTTCCAGTTTCATGTCTAAGTGAGAAGTTGAATAGCTAATGTGTTACTACAAAATTGACTTGGAATTTGCAATTGAGTGATAATGAGCTGTTCACATTTGCAGTCACAGCTTTATAAAACTGACAGCACTTCTCATGTTCATTACATGTGCAATTAACACAGAAATCTTGAAGCCGCTGTCAGTGCTCCTTCACAGGGTAAGCTGTTGTTGTCTCTACTGAGGCAATTCACACTGATTTCTCATTAACTTCATCCTTGAACATGCTATTCTACCATTAAAAATGTTATTCCTTTTTTGAACTGAGGTTTTTATAGTGAAGGATGAAGAACAAGGATATTAGAACCATAGAACCATACAGCACAAAACAGGCCCTTCGGCCCACCATGTTGTACCGTCCATCAGACCACCCTCACACTACCTAACCCCTTCCTCCTGCATATCCCTCTATCTCACATTCCTCCATATGCCTATCCAACAAGCTCTTGAACCTGTTCAATGTATCTGCCTCCACCACCACCCCAGGCAGTGCATTCCATGCACCAACCACTCTCTGGGTGAAAAACCTCCCTCTGACATCTCCCCTGAACCTCCCACCCATAACCTTAAAGCCATGACCTCTCGTCTTGAGCATTGGTGCCCTGGGAAGGAGGCGCTGACTGTCTACTCTATCTATTCCTCTCAATATTTATATACCTCATATCATGTCTCCTCTCATCCTCCTTTCCAGTGAATAAAGCCCTAGCACCTAAGCCTCTCCTCATATTCAATACTCTCCAATCCAGGCAGCATCCTGGTAAATCTCCTCTGCACCCTCTCCAACACCTCCACATCTTTCCTATAATGAGGCGACCAGAACTGAACACAGTACTCTAAGTGTGGCCTAACTAGAGTTTTGTAAAGCTGCATCATCACCTCGCGACTCTTAAACTCAATCCCGCGACTTATGAAAGCCAACATCCCATTGGCCTTCTTAACTGCTCTTTCCACCTGTGAGGCAACTTTCAATGAACTGTGAATATGAACCCCCAGATCCCTCTGCTCCTCCACACTGCCAAGTACCTTGCCATTCACCCAGTACTCTGCCCTGGAGTTTGTCCTTCCAAAGTGTACCACCTCACACTTGTCGGGATTGAGCTCCATCTGCCACTTGTCAGCCCAGCTCTGCATCCTATCAATATCCCTCTGTAAGCTCTGACAGCCCTCCACACTATCCACAACACCGCCTATCTTAGTGTCGTCCGCAAACTTACTAACCCAGCCCTCCACCCCCTCATCTAAGTCATCTATAAATATCACAAAAAGTAGAGGTCCCAGAACCGATCCCTGCGGGACACCACTAGTCACTGCCTTCCAATCCGAGGGCCCTCCTTCCACCACAACCCTCTGCTTTCTACATGCAAGCCAATTCCTAATCCACACAGCCAAGCTTCCTTGCATCCCTTGGCCTCTGACCTTCTGAAGAAGCCTACCATGAGGAACCTTATCAAACGCCTTACTAAAATCCATGTAAACCACATCCACCACACTGCCCTTGTCAATCTTCCTGGTCACCTCCTCAAAGAACTCTATCAGGCTTGTGAGGCAAGATCTTCCCTTCATAAAGCCATGCTGGCTGTCCCTAATCAGCCCATGATTCTCAAGGTGTTCATAAATCCTATCCCTTAGAATCCTTTCTAACAGCTTACCCACCACAGACGTGAGACTCACCGGTCTATAATTCCCTGGCCTATCCCTATTACCTTTTTGAACAAGGGACAACATTCGCAACCCTCCAATCCTCCGGCACCACCCCCGTGGACAACGAGGACTCAAAGATCCTTACCAGCAGTTCAGCAATCTCCTCCCTAGCCTCTTGAAGCAGCCTGGGGAAAATCCCGTCAGCCCCGGAGATTTATCTGTCTTAATATTATTTAACAACTTCAACGCATCCTCTCTCTTTGATATCAACAACCTCGAGAACATTTACCCCTACCAGCACTCCCCTTCGCATCATCAAGACCCCTCTCCCTGGTGAATACCGAAGAGAAATACTCATTGAGAACTTCTCCCACTTTCGCCGCTCCAGGCAAATTCTCCCACCTTTGTCCTTAATCGGACCTACCTTCACACTAGCCATCCTCCTACCCTTCACCTACTTGAAAACGGCCTTGGGATTTTCCTTAACCCTACTAGCCAAAGCCTTTCATGTCCCCTTCTAGCTCTCCTCAGCCTTTCTCAAGTCCTTCCTCTCTACCCTATATTCCTCACGGGCCCCTGTCTGAACCTTGCTGCTTATACCTCACGTGTGCTACCTTCTTCTCCCTAACAAGTCGTTCCACCTCTCTCGTCACCCACGGTTCCTTCACCCTGCCATTCCTTCTCTGCCTCACTGGGACATATTTATCCCTAACATCCTGCATAAGATCCCTGAACATCGACCACATCTCCATGGTACATTTTCCTTCAAAAAGGACATCCCAATTTACGCTCCCAAGTTCTCTCCTTATAGCCTCGTAGTTAGCCCTTCCCCAATTGAAAAACCCCTTGTCCTCTCTGCACCTGTCCCTGTCCATGACAATTTTAAAGGTTATGGAGCAATGGTCACTGTCCCCCAAATGCTCACCCACCAATAGATCCTTCACCTGTCCCGGTTCATTTCCTAAAACTAGATCTAACACGGCATTCCCTCTAGTCGGCCTGTCAACATACTGCGTCAGGAATCCCTCCTGGACACACTTAACAAATTCCGTCCCATCTAAACCTTTGGCACTAAGCAGGTTCCAGTCTATATTTGGGAAGTTGAAGTCTCCCATTATAACAACCCTGTTATTTCTGCTTCTCTCCAAACACTGCCTACCAATCTGCTCCTCTATATCTCTACTGCTACTGGGGGGCCTATAGAATACTCCTAGAAAAGTAACTGCTCCTTTCTTGTTCCTTAATTCCACCCATACAGACTCTAGAGATGATCCTTCTACAACATCCATCTTTTCCACAGCCGTAACAATGTCCCTGACCAGTATTGCCACCCCTCCACCTCTTCTCCCCCCTTCCCTATCCCTCTTAAAGCACCAAAAACCAGGAATATTCAATATCCACTCCTCTCCTGATGTCAGCCACATCTCAGTAATAGCCACAATATCATAGTGCCCCATACTTATCCAAGCCCTCAGTTCATCCCCCTCATTCCTGACACTTCTTGCCTTTAAGTAAATGCACTTCAGTCCATCTACCTTACTACTTTTACAGCCTGTATTCTGCTTCTCCTTCCCCAAAGCCTCTCTACCTGTTTGATCTAACTTTTCCCCATTCCCTTCTTCATCTGACCTACTCCTCCGGTTCCCTTCCCCCTCACAAACTAGTTTAAACCCTCCCGAACCACCCTAGCAAACCTAGCCGCAAGGATATTGGCCCCCTTCTGGTTCGGGTGTAACCTGTCCTCTCTGTACAGGTCCCACCTTCCCAAGAAGAGATCCCAGTGATCCAGAAATCTAAAACCCTCCCTCCTGCACCAGCTTCTCAGCCACATATTTATCTGCCACCTCCTCTTATTCCTACCTTCACTATCACGTGGCACTGGCAGCAATCCCGAGATTACTACCCTTGAGGTCCTGTTCCTCAATTTTCTGCCTAGCTCCCTGAACTCACTCTTCAGGACTTCATCCCCCTTCCTACCTATGTCATTGGTGCCAATATGGACCACAACTTCTGGCTGCTCTCCCTCCCACTCAAGAATTCTGTGGACCCGATCAGTGACATCCCGGACCCTGGCACCTGGGAGGCAACATACCATCCGGGATTCATGCTCACTGCCACAGAACCTCCTGTCTGTTTCCCTGACTATCGAGTCCCCTATCACTACCGCATGTCTCTTTCCCACCCTTCCCTTCTGAGCAGCAGTACCAGTCCCAGTGCCAGAGACCTGGTTACTGCAGCTAGGCCCCTGCAGGTCATCCCCCTCAACAGCTTCCAAGGCAGAAAACTTGTTACTGAGGGGAACAGCCTCCGGGGTGCTCTGTCCTGTCTGCCTGCCTGACTTCTTCCTCTTCCCTCCCCTGACAGTCACCATTCTATCTGCCTCCTGAACCTCAGATGTACCTACCCTAAGGGGGGGTGACTGTCACCTGATGCACTGTGTCTACATAACTCTCTCCCTCCCTTATGCTGCGCAGTGTTTGTAGCTGCGACTCCAGCTCATCAACTCTGAGCTGAAGTTCGTCCAGCCTCAAGCACTTACTGCAGATGTGGCCATCTTGGACCGCAGCAAGGTCCACAAGTTCCCACATCAAACAGATGCAGCACACCACCATGTCCTCCATCTGACTACCTTTCTTTTTTCCCTAGTTAGTCCCACCTACAAATCTATAATGAACAAAAGGTAAACCTTGCCTTTACCTACTTACCAGCTACTTACCCTCCTAGCCCCTTCACGCCGAAGCCCCTTGAGCCAAAGCCCAGAACACTCTGCTCCCACTCACTCAGCTGCCTGCTCCGACGCTGCCCGCTCTCTAGGCTGTTTCCTTTTTAAGCTGCCCGCGCCGCGCCTGCGCAGTCCAGCCCCCACTCGACTACTTAAAAAACTTATTAAAAAATCTAAACCTTACACTAAAAACCCTAACAAAAACCAACCCTTACACCCAAAAACCCTAATAAAAGTGATAAACAGAGAAAACACTTAGCTGCTCCGAAGTCCTCCAAACCGAAGCCCGAGTCCCTGCCAAGTTGCCTGTACTGAAGGGCTTGAGTTATAAGGAGTGATTGGATAAGTTGGGACTGTTTTCCCTGGAGCGAAGGAGGCTGAGGGCTGACCTTATAGGGGTTCATAAAATTATGAGAGGCACAGATAGGATAGATAGTCATAGTCTTTTTTCCAGGGTAGGGGAGTCTAAAACTAGAGGCATGGGTTTAAAGTGAGAGGGGGGAGATTTAAAGGGAATATGAGGGGCAAGTTTTTCACACAGAGGGTGGTGAGTATAGGGAATGACCTGCTGGAGTAGGTGGTGGAGACAGGCACAGTTAAAACATTTAAACAAAAACATTAGGACAGGTACATGGATTGGAAAGGTTTAGAGGGTTGTGAGCCAAGTACAAGCAAATGGAATGAGTTTAGATAGGCATCTTGGTCAACACAGACGAGATGGGCTGAAGGGCCTGTTTCTGTGCTTTATAACTCAATGAATCTATGAATCTCTCTGGTTCTGAAAAATTGTTTTCATGTGTGTGTCAACTTTAATTCTTCAGAATAATATTTCAAAATACCATGGCATTCATTTTATTTGGTTTAAAATATTTTAGATTCTACCCCTTTTTTTAATGTCCTTATTTTTATTTCATATTGTGAAAGGTTAAAAAATGTTGAGAAAACTAGAGGTTTTAACTTAAAAACAGGAAATTATGGAATTACTTAAGTCAGACAGCATCTTTGTAGAGAGAAGTAGAGTTAACATTTCAGATCGTTGAATTTTCATCAGGTTTTTATCGGCTGGTTTGCTGTCTTTGAGAATTCTTCTATTTGATTGGTGGTTCAGCCAGCTTAATGACATCACTGTCACTGGATCATAAAGATCTATGTCGAAGATATTTGACAGAAAATCATGCTGGTAAAGGGCAAATGCATGCCACGTAGTCTGTTGAATCTTCATAGACAGTATCCTATATGAACAGTTAAACCATTAACATTTGGATTTAGATTTCACAGCAACATATTGGAATGGACAAAAGTGAAAGATAGTAGAGGAGTGCCTTGAAAGTCCATACAATCTGATTTATAATTCAAAATGAATAGGTTTTATGTGAATTACAATTAGCCTCATACTAGAAATAAACCAATGTTACACAACTACATATTTCTGCTTGTAATATTTGCTACATTAATGATACTTAACGATGGTTAGATCACCATTAGGTAACTGAGTAAAGTTCTGCTTCATAGTGGACATGTAAATAATTTCCAGTGTAATTCAGTGGGTTTTTTTTGGTGTACTGTGAACGGAGCAGCACAATGCATTTCCAGTGTCCACATTCAGTGACAGTTTGCCCTCACCAAACCACAGGAGAGGGATACTGAAGGGAGTTGAGATGTTGTCTGTAAGAAGAAAGAAAGCAGCATGAGGCTGAGTTAATTATGCCAGTCTAGACTCCAGATGAAGAGCACGGTTAATTCCTGCGGTTAATGACTTAATTAGATAATGTTGCCAGCAAAAGCTTGTTTTTATATTCCTTATCCTCAATCCTTCATGGCCCTAACCCTTCCCAACTCTTCATATCTCTTACAACACCAGACCCTTAGAGAACTCTGGTCGTCCAATTCTGTCTCTTTCGTGCATCACCCATTCCATCCCACCCACCACTGTCAAAGTCTGAAATTCTATTCCCAAGCATTTCCACCTCCCTCCCTCCTTCTCTTGGTCAACATCTGTTCATCTCTTCTAATATTTTCTTCTTTTACTCAGTGTCAATTTTTATTGGATTGCATTTCTGCAAATCACATTTAGACCTTTTGCAACACTAAATATGCTAAAGTTATTACTGCGGTAAGAGGACCCAAAGAGCAACCAATGACGCAAATGTCAGACTATGTAAAGTTCCTTGCAGTATCCATGAATAATGAAAGACTCAACTTATGATTCATTCAATGGTTTTACAATTTTCCATCCATTTAAATAATAACAAAAAAATTATAAGCCCATGCAATAGTCTTGCACCACAATCGATGGAACTAGAAGCTACCCCCAAATATCAGCCATCCTGAGAAAGGGCACATGCGGACGTTGTGGGGGTAGGTAAGGGTTTATAAGCAAACCCAGTGAAGGGTGAAACTAAACATTGTGCTAATAAAATTATTAAAATGAAGGATTTCTGACTAACTGCAGGCAGTTAGAGCAGTTGCTTAATGGGCACAACAGGAGCTGGATTTATAAATGGTGCAGGCACCAAGGGGTTGTAAGAGTCAATTATATGAGTGAAGAATATCTGGATCTTAAAGCCATGAATACAATATCCTATTAATTGTGTGGGAGCTTAAGTCCTGAGTGAATTTAAAGCAGTTCTTTAAATTTCATTGTTGAACCCCACACACGGCCAACTAATAACTTCACATTTGGGAAGGCATATTATTACATACAAGTGGAGAAACCCTGTGAGGCATTAAATGACTGGCAATACCATGGAATAAAAACTGGTACAAAAGGTCATTATGGAAGATATGATAATCTACTTTGCTCAGTGCGCAGAAAATTCATTATTAGATTGTACTGATCCTGGTAAGCATCAGGAAGCAGCAGACGATACAAAGTATGTAACTCGGCACTGTCCTCTACAGTGAAAGCAGCAGTGGTACTTAACATTAACCTGAGAGATTATTGAATGGTTTAGTTTCCGCAATTGCAGTCGGTTCTAAATACAGCTCTTGGGAAAAGAAATCTACTGCAATGAGCAGCACTGTTTATGCAGCCTGTGTGAAAGTAAAAAAGGCAATCTGCAGATTGCTGCTGTCCCAATAATAAGCACCAGTAGGGAGCAAGTATACTACCAGTCACTTTTTATGAAGTTAAAATTATCTCAATCATCCATATGCATATGCTTGAGCTTGTCATTAATTCCAATCAGTATTCACCATTGATATAATATCTACTCATATCCTCTTATGCAAGAAAAGTACACCACCACCAGATTTACAGCATGGAAGAATATTATTTAAAAGTTTAACAAAGACGCCTATAGTAACAATGATTCAAACTGGACAAAAATTTAGGAGCTTTTATTGGCCAATAAATTGGATTGTTCAATGCATCATTTGTTGCTTGTTCTGTAGAAGTTGACCTAGGATAGCATGTTAACAGAAGCAGCACAATGCTCAGACATGGATTGAAGTCATGATTGTTTGCGTTCTAAGACCCTGATCTGGATTTTGTTGAAGGAATAATGGTTGGTTGCTTTCCCCAGAAAACAAGAGGCTCATCTCACAGCTTTCTGTTTGGTCGAAGTACAGGCTTGGGTGTGGTTTTGCATTCATTCTGTTAAGTGGCATACAGCAGAGCAAAGCATTGAATTATGCATTCTGTTTTTAAGCATAATCCCATTCATTAAGGCATAATTTGATAAATTAAAACAGGATTAAAAAATTGGGATTGCAACATCAGGTTTAAGAGAGATTGGTATATTGAGTTTATTTCAAATTTGAACTTGAATAACATCCCTGATTAATGAGGCAAATGACCTACGTCTAGCTAGAGGTTTGAGGCTTTCTGTGTATTTGGAAAGATTTATTCATGCATGGGAAGGGAGGCTATAGTTCAACAACTTCCCTTTAAATCTTCTAAGGGAATGAATCTGAAAGCAAACAATGAACACAATGTGGTTATTAAAGTGGAGCAAAATAGATTGTTCTATAAAGACTTCCAGAAAGCGTTGGATAAGATTCTGTGGAATTGATTTAAAAAATGAGAACCCATAGAATTTTTATAACTTTGTGATATTATTTAATAATTGGTTGGGAAGGAGGAGAAGGAATAATAAACCTAGCTTTTATTGTCATGTATTTGGAAGATTGAGGGCTGGTTTAATTGGAATGCTTAAAGTGATACAGAGAGACTAGCCTCTGATGGAGAATCCACAACAAGGTGGCATTGCGGTAAATAAATTAGAAAATATTGTAAACACTCACAGGTCAAGCAGCATCTGTGCAGAGAAAAACAAGGTTACCATTCAAAGTCAATTACCTTTCATCAGTACTGTGCATATTGTGCAACGAGGCCATTCAGGAATAAATGGAGGAAGAAACTTTTCCATATTAAATCAGAAATCTGGCATCACTCCTCTACGGATGTCACCACGATTCATCTTCACTTCAGGGGTCGATATATTTTTGTTGAAAAAAGCTAACAAGCATTATGAAAGGAAGGCAGATAAATGGGATTGAGGTATGAATTAGCCACGATCTAACTGAACAGCAGAACAGAATCAATGGCATTGCTTTTCCTAACATGATTCTGTAATGTTTCAGTTGATTTCTACTCATTATCACTTGGATGAGGTTCCGTGAAGCATAGTCTTTTCCTTGGATGACAGCCATCAGTTGAAAATTGCCGTGCGAGGGCAGCCTTTTTTCCAGTTTTATCTTCCCCAGTTAGAACAAAGACATGTTTGGCAGAAAGGTAAAGCAGTCCTGTGATCCGTCATGTCCAACTGTTCCTTGCATTTAGGACATAAAGCTGCCTCAAGCTTCCTGGATTTTATTGAAGTCCTGCCATATGTCATGCCTTTATATTATTGTCAAAAAAAGAACATTTTCTTAAAATACAAATTTAAAAAATTGATGCCACTTTTCTATGCTGCCCTCTGAAGAACCAAACAATAAATTTGTACTGATGGAGATCCTTTAAAGAAATATTTTAAGCTCTCACACTGCGGCGATGGTACAATTTAGAAATCAGTTCTAAGCTTCAATTTTTGTGGATAATGAATTGTCCTTTGGAACACTGTTCCAACCATTTGCTGTGTGTATGATGTAAAAACATTACATCATTTGGATGTTGCTGCAGTGTTGAGATCAGTTAGGATGCTGTGACCCAAAATAACTAAAAATTACTAAATCGTTCCCCCCCCCCACCTCCACCCAATGTACTCATTTTGTTAATGGAACAAAGTAGGTCATGTAGAGCCAATAGTTTTACATTAATAAAATATGATATAAATTCATCTTCATGTCCTTGCTGATTTATGCACATTAAATATTTATTAGCTGACTGAATTAAACAACACATTGCTTTCACTGCTGTGATTTTCACCAGTTACACCAAAAAAAGCATAAAGATGAGCTATTTGGCCCAACTGATCCATGCCAATTTTGACACTTCACACAAACCTTCCCCCAACTATAGTGACCTCTTTCTGTCCTGTGCCTACACCCTATTGCCTTCTATCTCATGTCAGGATCAAATCACCCATCAAATGTGTCAATGTTACCTACATCATATACTTTGTTTGGCAGGCCTGAATTTGAACCACAGGCTTCCTTTTACATTTTATGCACAAGCTGCCAATGGTGTTATTTTACCAACAGTATATAGAATCTTGCAAATGTTAAGCTGATTTTAATAATATATCACCTTCAACTCAGCAGAGTCCAAGGATACATAATAGGAGTATTATCAAACAGATTTTGAAGCTGAGCCACACAAGAAATATTGGGGTGGGTGAGTGAAAGTTTGATTAAAACATTAGTTTTAAAAGAGTATTTTAAAGAGGAAGGAGGTGTTCATTCAATGATTCCCGGAAAGGGATTGGGCTTTATTTGGAGATTTGCAGCAAATTTGGAGTCAGAGGAGCTCTTTGTTCCTACTGGTGCTTTGGAAGACTTTTCTAAAATAAATATAAATGTTAAAATGATGCAAAGTTGCATTGGTGTGTCACAAGAGTGCAAGAGAAGTAGCACAACTAGTGCTATCTCAGCATAATACAAGTATTCTGAGATCAGAATGTATTGCCAAAATGAAGGACAACTGCATTGCAGGCTTTCAAGTAGTGCAAAGGCATTTTATATCACCAGAAACACACAGAATCTGACAGAGCATTTCGATAAAAGTAAGGACAAGGTACTGGTAACACCATAACACAAAAAGGGATTGTTGATGACTTCAGAATGCATTATCTGCTCTGCTGTCATATGCTACTATTACAGTGAGATGCTTCAACAGGAGTTAGAATCCCTGAATATTTTAATTAAGGGTTTGCCACATTTTGTGCAGCCTGGAACGTTGCAAAGCAGCCAATTGCAATATTGTGTGCTTGTAAGGCAAACACCGATCACGTGTAATTTATTATATCTGATTTTTCCCCCCTATTTTTTTTTCTCAATTTTTCTCTTAGAAAATAGATGCTAAGGAGGCCAATTTCTACTCCTGTGTGAAGTATCTTTGGCTAAGGACAAGCTGGTATAAACATTAGTAGAGTCTATCCCAGTTATCTTGTTCCTTATACTGAAGAGTATGAACTAATGTTGTTATATTGGCAAATTATTCAGACAATAATTCTGCATATGTTGAGGTTGTATTATATTTCTTGTTGCTGCTAATAAATAATAGAGAAACAGTGAGGAATAAAGAAATACACATATATAGTATCTTTCAATATCTTAGAATGTACCAAAATGCCTTACAGCTAATGGAGTACTTCTGAAATGCAGTCACTATAACAATGTTAGGGTGCTGTGTAAAATTGTTGAGGGTCCAGGAACCAAGACCATTTCAACCTTATCTCACTTTTTTGGTATTATTTCCTCCAAATAGGAGGCTTGTGGTTTAAACTGTGAGTTGGGCAAGTAAATTATAGTTTGTAATCTATTATTGAAGGCATACTGCTTTATTAAATACGCTACCCCTTGATGCTAAACCAAAGACCCATCTGTCTGTTGTAACGGTGCATTGAATGCCAAAAGATTCAAAGAATGTTCTTCTGGTATCAATCCCTGCATTGCTGTGTTCCTCATAAGCAGAATAATTGCTTAAGTGTTTCAATATCATTTATGGAGTCTTGCCATTTATAAAATACCTGTTGCATTTGCCTGAAGTCAATCATTGCATTTCACAATAATTCATTGGATGTGTTTTGTGATGAGTACAACAGTAACATGATATATAAATACAAATTTCTGACTTTTTTTTCTAGTCCTCCATTCACTGAGTTTAAGTTTCAGCCTCTGGCAACTTTGGCAACACATTTTGAAAAATATCCTTTCAACATTCAAACCCTGACACTGAAACAAATGATAGTATTAAAGCATAGTTAAATGCTAGGGGTAACTCTATGTCCCAATGCTCTATGTTTAAAAATATATCTATGGAGAAAAAGATTCATTAAAATTCTGACTTCAATTAATAAATTAAATTCAAAACTTACAAGGAAAAGGAAACATATTTTGGTAGAATATTGGTTAAAATGTATAAATTATGTAGAAACATCAGAATCCAGTGAAATATTTCTGTGTTTAATATAGTAAACATTCTATTTAAGATGGCAACATCATAGTTTAGTTGAGCAGGATCTTGAAATAATGATGACTGAATACTGAGTGACCATAAATGCTGAAATCCTAGAATGTAGAACTTGGTGAAATGTGGAGGAGAGAATTAAATACAGAAACAAACTGGACTGTGTGCAGTCTGCAGCACAGAATGAGAACATTCAGCTCAAGTGTTTGAGGCTGGCATTTAGACTTCACACAGAGACACAAGAGCATGCAGATGTTGGAATCTAGAGCAAAAAAAAAACAAACTGCAGGAGGAACTCAGCAGATCAGGTGGCATCTGTGAAGAGAAATGGATAGTCAATGCTGTGTAAGGAATGCTTTTTACCAGTCCAGGTGAAGGGTCTTGACCCGAAACGTCAACTGCTCATTTCCCTCCACAGACCCGCTGAGATCCTCCAGCAGCTTGTTTTATATTTCACATGTCCTTAATCTTCTGACCAAAATGCACCATCTCCTTCTTCTCTTTAGTTTAAGCAAATGCAAATTAAGTGCTCATTCTGAGAGCTTACTAATGTATTCCTGATTTTTTTTCCACATTTTTTGCCTTAACTTCGGTTCCCAATCTGGTGTCATCTGGAAATTTAGAATTTGTGCCTGAGTCCAAATTGTGAGGGTAAATTGCCTGTAAAAAGTGCTGGAACTGATCCCTGAGGAATATCACTTCTGATCTTTTGGTGATCTGAGCAGTGCCCTTAAATGTCATTGTGTTATGTTTTGTAGCCAGCTTGATATTTATTCTGGAAATTCTGGCCCCTACCCCCAACTCCAAATTTTCCAACCACAGTTACAGTCAAGGTCTTTGAGAATCCAAAAATATTCCATCTGCTTCTTTATCCTTTGTTACATCTAAAAAAACTCAGTGTCAATTAAGACCAACCTTTCCTTTTGATATCTGTACTGACTATTCTTATTTTTGTTTCTAGATATTTTTCTACCTTGTCTTCAAGTGAAGGTTCCCTTATCTTTGTTACTGCTCGTGTTAAGATATTTGGCCTTTAGTTCCCTGGATTGGATTTAAGTAAGAATTAAGATGAACAGTCCACCAGTCCCCCTTCACTGTTCCTTTTCCAAAAGATTGCTTTATACACATAAATAATATCTCTGCCTTCCCAAACTTCTTTTACCCTATCCCCTAATACCTTTAGGGAATTATTACAGTTTAACCGAGTGTTGGTGAGGCCACACCTTGAATATTATGCACAGTTTTGGTCCTCTTATCCAAAAAGTGATATAGCAGCTTTGGAGGCAGTCCAGAGGAGGTTCACCAGGCTAATTCCTGGGATGAGAGGGTTGTCCTCTCAAGAGAGGGTAGACAGTTTGCATCCTTATTCCTTGGACCTTAGAAGAATGAGTAGTGTATAAGGTCCGAAGGGGAATTGGCAAGGTAGCTGTTGAGATGCTTTCTTTAGTGGGAGAGTCACAAACAAGGAAACATAGCCACAAAATAAGTGTCATGGATCTTTAGTGAATCTCCAGAGAAGCCAACATTTTTTGCTCATCTCTAAATGCCCATGAAGAGGCAATGGTACGTTTTCTTCTTGCATCACCATGGTCCTTCTGATGAAGGTGCCCTTATCATGCTGTTGGGTAGGGAGTTCCAGGGTTTAGATCTAGCAACAATGAAGGAAGGCAATGTATTTTCCAAGTCAGGTTAGTATGTGACTTGGGAGGAAAGGTTAGATGGTGGTGTTCCTGTGCACCCTTGACCTTCTTGGTGGTACAGCCTGAGGGTTTGGAAGGTGCTATTGGAGTAGTCTTGGGTGGACTGTAGTGTAGATTCAACTCTTTGCTCCATGTTTGAACCAAGGGTGTCATGGGGTCTGGAACCAAGTAGATTTGGCATAACTCAAGCTGGGCACCTGTGAGTAGGTTGTTAGTGAGTAAATGCCATTTGGTACTGCTGACAAAGACGGCTTCCATCACTTTGCTGATGATTGAGTGTAGACAGATTGGGCAGCAATTAGCCAGATGGCTTGCAATGTTGTAACTGTACTTGAACAGCTTGGTTAGAGATGTGTGTAGTTCTGGAGCATAGGTCTTTAGTACTACAGCTGGGATGTCATCTGGTCCCATATCCTACAATGAATCCAATGCCCTCAGCCTTTTCTTGCTATCACATGGAATGAATCAAACAGGTTGTAGCCTGGCTTTAGTGATGTGGGGATTTCACCATCCATTCAGTGCACCTGACTGAACAAGCTGTGAATGCTTCAGCCTTGTCTTCAGGACAGTAGCAACTAATAGGGGTGGTTGCACACTAAATAAAGTTACAATTTTCCTATTCTGCATACTCTTAGTGGGTTTTACCATCTGAGGCAATAACAAAATAGCAGTGCTTGATTTAGTTGCTCCATTGGAATTGCAGTCCAAACAATAGATTCTACTAAGTGAACTTTGCAACATTATCTCTATCTTGGATTATTTGCCACATAGGAGGAAAAAATTACCTGCTACAGAGAAAAGGGGATCAAAAGTTTATTGATAGCTGAAAAATGCTTTGGCCAAGTATCAATAATCAGAAAAATAGTGGCCTTTACTATCCCCATGAGCAACAGCTGCTCTGTGGGTCCCAATCTCCTTCAATTCTCAGGTGACAAGATCTCTAAACTATCTTTTAATATTTAAGTAAAGTCACAGTGGATTCTGTCTTGAAAAAAAAATACCATATCGACAACATAAAAACAGGAAATGCAAATCAGGCGGCATCTTTAGAGAGAGAAAGAGATTTAACATATCAGGTCAATAACCTTCCATCAGAAGAATTATGAATTGCTCTTTCTGTAACATCTTTGCATCATATGAAGAGATGGAAATGGATATTATTTTCACAGCTGAGAATCCTCTTGTTTACAATTTTGTATATGTGGCTAATGATCCTAATGGTTTGTGATCTGTAATATTCGTTAATTGTCGATTTTGCTGTTGCTAATGAATGTACAACATAATGGATGGAAACACTTGAGACATACAATACTCAGAACGGGAAACTTTCAAACAAGGAACAACTTGGGCATGTTATGACTAGGGAAGAGAAGGAGGAACGTGATGAGACTGCTATTTTTAACAATTCTAAAGGGGTTAGACAGAAGGAAACCATAGATTACTTCACCTTACCAGAGCTTGAAGTGTGTTAAATTCAAAACGATCCTGCGAAATTATATTTTTAATTGTCAGTGCATGGAATGGCCTCCCAGAAGCAAACTATTGTGATGGCTGGAATTCTGAAAAAAAAAGCTGGAAATGTTCAGCAGTCAGTGACAGTGGAGAGGGAACATAAATAATTGTCAGATTGACGACCCTTAATTGAGGAGTGTGGCAAGAACAGGAGGAAGGAGGAACAAAAGAGAAGATCTGTGATTGGGGTGGGACCTGGAGAGGGATGATGGTGCAAGGCAAAAGATAATGGTAACAATGGCTAGTGAGCGATCGAGCTGTTGCCATTTGTAGAATCTTTGTAAAATCTATCCCATCGTCATTTTTATGTTCGACAATATTCCCATTAAGTCCCTCAGGATGTTTCATCAAAATTGCAATATAATTATTGCCACTTTTAATCTATTCTACTTTTCTCCCATCACAGAACTGCCCTTTTGTTCTTTCTTTGCCTCCTCTCCCTGCCTGGGTTCTTAAAAGTGAATAATTCTCTAACTTTTAAGTTTCAAAGGCTGTCCACCTGAAACATTCACTATCTCCTTGAATGCTGCCCCATCTCCCAGCATATCCTGTTTTAACTCCCTAGAGAGATGCTGAAAGTATTAACTATCAAGTGGATCAAATAGAAATCAAATATTTTTGTTTCAGGGGAACGTATTAGATATTCTCTGGAGCTGGAGCAGCATGTAAATTGGCTGTTGCATAACTTTGCATGATTTCTTTGTGGGTCTGCTGTAGCAGTAATCAGGCATGCTGATGTCCAAGGCACTGGGTGTGCCTGAATGCCATTTAGATGCTTTCCATGCATTGTAATACCGTGAAGCATGCAAATGAAAGTATTAATTAAGTTTGGTGTTACTGGTCAAGTCATAGAGGAAGTAAGTAAGGGAACCCAAGTGGTGTTTCCCAGCCCTGACCTGGGAGACACTACATGGCTTTCAGCTCATGGAGCAGAACCATTAATACATGTTCTGAGGGGGCCCATCACAGGCCCTTTTCAGAACAAGGTGAGCTAATTTCCTACTAACATTCCAAAACAGGGAATTGTCTTTCCAGTTTGCATTTGACACAGAAAGAGGCAGGCACAGTAGTGTAGCGGTTAGAGTAATGCTTTACAGCACCAGCGACCTGGGTTCAATTCCAGCTGCTGTCTGCAAGGAGTTTGTTCATTCTCCCCGTGTCTGCCAGGGTTTCCTTCAGGTGCTCCAGTTTCCTCCCGCATTCCAATGACGTATGGGTTAGGAAGTTGTGGGCATGCTATGTTGGCGCCGGAAGCATGGCGACGCTTGTGGGTTGCCCCCAGGACACTCCACGCAAAAGATGCATTTCACTGTGTGTTTCAATGTACATGTGACTCATAAAGTTATCTTATCTTAAATTGTGTCACTGGTGCAGGCATGAACGGTTAAAGAGTGGCCGATTTGACCTGGAAAATGTCACAATTGCATTACTCTCTGGAAATAGAAATTGAAGTTGGAATTGGTTTATTATTGTCACATGTACCGAGATACAGTGAAAAACTTAGTTTTGCAAGCCATATATACAGATAATTTCAAACATAAGTACACTGAAGTAGTACAAGGGAAAAGCAATAACAGAATGCAGAATATATTGTTACAGTTACAGAGAAAGTGCAGTGCAGGTAAACAATAAGGTTCAAGGGCCATGATGAGGTAAACTGTGAGGTCAAGATTTCATCTTTAACGTACAAGAGGTACAAATATCCAGTTTTCATATGCATAAGCACTGAATAAGCAGCACTGCATTTATGGATTTCTCAGCTGCTGTTTGGTTAATTATAGCATGTTGAAGAGCAAAATGGCAAGTTTGATGTGAGGTTCCTGATGTTTTTAACCACAGGTTTTTTTCCAGTGCTGCATATGGGTCTGAGGTAGACATCAATATATTGCAATGATAGGTCAAAATTCCATTATCATTATATTATATAATTAACTGTATAGATGAAGCCTAACCAAATGGACAAAGGATTCCTAGATGAAAGTAGACCAATGTTCCTATTTCTCATTGTATGAAAAAATTCATAATCTACATCAACCTATTGTTGCATTTTCTATATAAATGTACACTATCTCATTCATCAATGTTAATCAGTTCTCACAGCTCCTGAGAACTAATACTTATGTTTAGTTCTAACTGAGATTCACTTGCTCATTTGTTAGATTTCCAGAAACTTGTGCTCATGACATTCCTTATCATCAACAATAACATTATTGCAAAATTGTTGAGATGGAAGTTGAAGCCTCTTGGTGAGAAGCAATTCAAATCTATTAGCACAGTGACACATGCAATTACTGATTTCTTTGTCCAATTTGATAATTTGTTATTTGTGCCTGGAGACTTTGCAGCTGTTGAATCCAGCAGTCAGTCACTGTCAGTGGGAATATTAGATTGTCATATATCTAAAGAAATATCATTAACATGCTTACATTCAGCACCAATGCACGTTGGGAATCTGGAATGGTTGACTTGTATAAACAACCATACAGCAATAAGTCAATTTTCTGAGATTTCAAGTTTTTGAAACTTACTTTGGCTACTAGACTTGATGCAAACAGCATCATCTAGCTTCATATAGAATTGGAAAGTTACTTCAGTGGATTTGATGTGTGGAAATAGGTATATGCTGTGCTAACATCCAAAATTTCTTTCCTTCCTTGAGTCCTTTAGCACTGTAGACATAACATCCAGTCATATCCTGTCTGTATCTGATGCATGCAGAATAAATTAGGGGCACTATGCCATACCACAGTGTCTCTGCTACCACTGCTGCTCAAAGTAGGAGGACATAATTCATCACAGACCAGGGATTGAATATTGGACCTCCTGATCTGTGTGACTCAACCAAATCACTGCCATAATAAACCAACCACATGTCAAAGTTAGTGTCTGTCTATAACAAAGGCTGTCAGTTGTACAATGCAAGGGAAGCCATAAAATGCCCTTTCAGACACAGTCCTCCTTGCATGTTTTGTGTGGAATCCAAAGATAGTTGAGAGAGGAGAGTCTAAAACTCAAGGGCATAGGTTTAAGGTGAGAGGGGAAGCAATTTAAAGGGGACACAAGGGACAAGTTTTTCACAGAGAGGGTGATGGGTATATGAAATGAGCTGCCAGAGGGAGCTTGTTTTAAATTTAAAGGACATAGGAAAGGTTTAGAGGGATATGGGCCAAATGCAGGCAAATGGTACTAGCTCAGGAGGGCACCTTGGTCAGCATTGACAAATTGGGCCGAAGGGCCTGTTTCCATGTTGTTTAACTCTATGACTATGAGTTTAATAGAGAAGATCAAATCTAATGTGTTACTCCCTTTTGTTCACCTGTTTAGCTTTTAATGGATTTCTTTATTAATGGAAAAAGAATGAAATGATTTTAATGTCTGTATAAAAATCAACAGAACTATTTTTTGGATGCATGTAATGCCCTAGAATTAGCTGGCATTGGCCTACCAGTCACAATCACCACCAGAGGACATCCTTCACCTGAACTTACCTGACCTGATGTGGAGGGCTTATCTTGCTAGTCTGAAGCAACCTGTTGTCCAGTGATGAGGCCCTGAGTGGCCTAAGAGCCTTGAATGATGCACTGAAGAAATCCTACCCTCCAAACTGCCCTGAAGGCATTTGATAGCCAGCACAGCCCCAGCTTTGCCAGATGGTCTGGTTGTCATGAGTTTTAAAGAAATATTTAAAAACTATTGAAAATAAAATATTTTAAAATTAATGTTTTAAAAAATCAACAAAAAGGCACTTAAAAACACAAACTTAAAGAAAGAAATGACCTTCTCCATGCTTTTTTTCTCTATAGCCCTTCAGTTCCCTTTAAGTCAATGAGGTTGTGGATCTGTGCCAGATCTAACTTGGCATGGGATCAAGGAGCTGATTTCCATTGTATATATGAATTATCTTGGTAAGATAGACCTCTGCCAACAGGTGTCTTGCAGAAAAGCACTTTGAAACATGCAGCAGAAATGATCTTAAATGTGTTTGAATTTGGAATTTCTGTGTGTGACTACTCATGTTTATAAGTTTCAGATTTGACAGCATTCACCAGCAAAATCTGGGCCATTGTTAATCAGCCGACTGAAGCAGAAATAATACTATCCTATAAACAACAGAAAATGTTGGAAATACTCAGCAGGTCAGGCAGCATATATGGAGAGAGAAACAGTAAATGTTTTTATTGGATGACCCTTCATCAGACCTGAAATTGTGTCTCTTTTTCTCTCTCCATAGCTGCCGCTTGACCTGCTTACCACATCCATCATTTTCTGTTTTTATTTCAGATTTCCAATGTCTGCAGGTTTTTGCTTTTATTTTAAATATCATATCATTGTTAAAGTGAGTTGAAGCATCAAGTTATACTAATTCCTCTGCTAACTTGTTCCATTCACAGATATTGATGAGTGCGCTCAGGATAAGCACTACTGCCGAGAGAATACTATTTGTGTGAACAGTCCGGGATCCTACACCTGTATCTGCAGAATGGGTTACATTAAAGTTGATGACTACTCCTGTACAGGTACAAATGTGTTGAATGAATACAATAACCCAATTGTATGAAATGTATTTTAAAACATATTTGCATAATATTGCAGCTTGACCACAATGCATTACAATAATACACAGCTGAAAATTCTTAACCATAATGTAATAAAATGATGGTTCATAGATGGAAGAGGTTGACATTTACCCATCAATATCTCTTCCAGTTGTTTGTACCAGCTAACCTATCAATGCCAAATAATAAACCTGGCCATAAATTACATTGGTGCACATGCAGGCATCATGTACATGGGCTATTGGCATTGCCAACAATTATGACTTTATTACCAAATTATTGATTATGTATGACCAACAATAAATTTCACTTTGGGTTTGGACAGAATATTACAGAATGGTTGGACAGTCTGCGCTGTTTCCAATCTTCCACTCTATTGGACTGATTGGATTTTACAAGATATATTTATGTCAGGTGCTATAGTCAGGTTAGGTTGCAGTTATATGTGGACAAAATATTTATTTTTAATAAGCATATCAGCACTGGTCGGCTACAATTTCTGAAATGTCATTCTGCTGCAAGAAATGGGAAAAGATGAAAATTATCATTGATATTGTTAGAAATCTGTTGGGAAGCGATAAGTAATACATTGTCCTCGCCAAAACCAGATAGGTAAATGAGAAGATTATCCTTGCTGCATTCTTTTCTGTGCAAGAAAGGTGGCTGAGGGCTGTATAGTGTAATTGTTCTGTTTAGTATTTGGTGTAAGGGACTGGGAAAAGCCAATACATGTTCAATTCATTTCCTCTCTGGATGGAATTCAGAGAGCTCTGGAAACCCAGGCAAACAAAAAGAAAGATCTTCATATTAGGTGTAAAAAAAACAAACCAGAATACCTTTTATATGGAATTAATGAGAGAAGTGATTAAGGTAGAAGGAGGAATGCTTTACTAAAACATTCAAGGAGCATAAATTTTCCACAACAGCTTCTTATACTTTGGCAGAAAATGTTCTGCAGATTGTTAATCAAGTACCATGTTGCAGTTTTCATTTAAAATATATGGTTGGAACTTATTGCCAGGGGAACTGGTAGAAACAGATACAATAGCAATGTTTAAGAGGCATTTAGACAGATACATGAATAAGCATGGAATAGAGGGATGCAGACTATGTGCAGGCAAATGTGCTTAGTTTAGACCGGCATCATGGTTGCACAAGAAATTCTGGAGATGCTGGAATCGGGAGAAATACACAAAAAGTGCTGGAGGAACTCAGCAGGTCAGGCAGCATCTATGAAGGGAAATAAATAGTCAACGTTTCGGGCCAAGACCCTTCATCAGGACTGGAAAGGAAGAGAGCAGAAGCCAGAATAAGAAGATAGGGGAAGGGGGAGGAGCACATGCAGGCAGGTGATAGGTGAGTTCTGGTGATAGGCAGGTCCAGGTGAGAGGAGGAAGGGAGGTGGGTGGGGGAGGACAGGCAGGTGATAGGTGAGTTCAGGTGATAGGCTGCAGGCAGGCACAGAGATGTTGGGCTGAAGGGCCTCTTCCTGCACTGTGCTGTTCTGTGTTCTACATGTACAGCATTAATAACACACACACACTTCTACAACTCCTTAAAATGATTCTTGTAGTCCTATCAGTGTTTCTCCTGTGTCGGATACAATAAGACTCAGTACATCTTAGTATCAGCAAACTTTAGTCTGCTCTATTGCAGTCAAGCCATAAAACAAAGGAGGAGAGTTATAGAAAAACATTCACTCAAGGAGTTGTAGCTGGACATGTTACTATGACTCTTTAGTTCACACTGTGGGTTCTGTGAAGCCTCATGGGTTTAAACTCCAGGCTGTGAGAGTAAAAGGCATGCTTCTGAAGAAAAACACTATTAAATACAATTTGGGATTTATTGCTTTCAATATTCAGTAGGCTTAATCAGCTTGTTAATTCTGTATTTTCTGATAACTTTCTCCTACATTTAAATATGACTTTACAACACAATTGTCAATGACTTCCCATGGTCAAAATAGTGTGGAGATTCAAAAATATATCTAGACCAATTCTCTCAGTTCAATTTTTCATCAGGGGAATTTGTTCCCCATTTATTGTTATGCTTGTTTTCTTGTGGCTATAGTAAGTTTTCATTGGCAACTTATACTAATTGCTGTTTACCACCTGCTGCTGTGATTTATTACTGTTCCATGAATAAGAAATTTCAGTCAATAAAGTGCAATTGTGATACAGAGATTTGCACATTCAAGAATGAGATTAGAATTGCCATTCTAGAAGTATAAAGCACAGTAGGCAAAAGACGATTTATAAATGTACCAGTGAATGGCATTACTTACAGTGAGTCAGGCAATGCATTTATTGTGAAAAGGACAGTCTATTATATAACATGCAATCCCACACAATATATATATGGGAAAACCAATTCTGGCTTTTTATTCTTCCTTCTATTGTACTGCTGTCATACACATTTCCCACTGAGTCCAATTTCTCATCTCGGTTTTTGCAAGCTCCCACCTCACCTGTCACCACCTACCACAACTTTCCCCTCTGTTCCAAATGCTTCAGTGTCATCACCTGGCTTTGAACTTGCATCTCTCACCAGATCTAATATAACCTGACATCATTTTTTTTGGTTTCAGTTGTGAAATATTTCTGGCTCTTGCCCCTCCTCAGTGTGTCTGTGGCAGTCTGTCCTGGTCCAATCACGTAGATGCCATGGTCAAGAAAGCACACCAGCACCTCTACTTTCTCAGGAGGCTAAAGAAATTTGACATGTCGCCTTTGACCCTCACTAATTTTTATTGATGCATTCTATCTGGATGCATCACAGCCTGGTCTCTGCCCATGAATGCAAGTAGCTGCAGAGAGTTGTAGACACAGCGCAGCACAGCACATCATGGAAACCAGCCTCCCCTCCATGGGCTCTGTCTACACTCCTCGCTGTCTTGGTAAAGCAGCCAGCATAATTAAAGACCCCACCCACCCCAAACATGCTCTCTTCTCCCCCCTCCCATCGGGCAGTAGATACAAAAGCCTGAAAGCACATACCACCAGGCTTAAGGACAGCTTCTATCCCACTGTTATAAGACTATTGAACCATCCCCTAGTACAACAAGATGGATTCTTGACTTCACAATCTACCTTGTTATGGCCTTGCACCTGCACTGCACTTTCTCTGTAATCAGAACACCTTATTCTGTCTTCTGTTATTGGTTTCACTTGTACTACCTCAGTGCACTGATGTGATGAAATGATCTGTATGGACAGTATGCAAAACAAACTTTTTTACTGTACCTCAGTACATGTGACAATAATAAACCAATTTACAATCATTTCACTGCCTATTTGGCCCAGTTCTGTAAGCTTGCCCCACTTCATTCTGTTCTCTTTCTCACCTCTTTCTCCAACCATCCACAGTTTCTCAATTCTCACAAGATCACAAGACGAGGGAGCAGAAGTAGGCCATTCGGCCCATCGAGTCTGCTCCAAAGAAAAAGTGGGAAAAAAAAGAAAAAGAATGAGAAATGGAGGGGGGGGGGAACTATTCTAAACCCAATTTCCGCCCTTATCCCCATATCCCTTGATACCTTGCCTAATTAGATATCTATCTATCTCCTCCTTAAATGCCTCCAGTGATCTAGCCTCCACTGCTATACGTGGCAAGGAATTCCATAAATTCACTACCCTCTGGCTAAAGAAATTTCTCCTCATCTCTGTTTTAAACCTGTACCCTCTAATTCTGAGATTGTGCCATCTGGTCCTGGACTCACCCACCGAAGGAAGCAGCTTGGTCACATCTACTCTGTCCAGTCCTTTCAACATTTTAAATGTTTCTATGAGGTCCCCTCTCATTCTTCTGTACTCCAGTGAGTACAGTCCAAGAGCCGACAAATGCTCATCAAACGCTTTCAACTCTTCATTTGCACTCCAGAGATGTGAGTGAGTTATGGAGTCATGGGCAAAATGCAGCACATCAGGAGCTTTCAGAAATGCTCTCTGACCAGCAATTCA
Source organism: Pristis pectinata (assembly GCF_009764475.1). Taxonomy (NCBI): domain Eukaryota; kingdom Metazoa; phylum Chordata; class Chondrichthyes; order Rhinopristiformes; family Pristidae; genus Pristis; species Pristis pectinata. The sequence continues at coordinate 37,201,357 of NC_067419.1, read as the reverse complement.
ATATCATGAAATACGAAGTAAATGGCTCAAGAAAATTGACAGGAAGAGGGTCCTGATCCCTGATGGCAATCTGATTTATCCTAATAAACCATCTATATCTGACAAATGGCATTAATTAACATTCATTACCACTGGCTTTAATTGCAAGGGCAATGCTTATACCATATTAAGGCAATTCAGCAGTAGCAGTCATTAAGTTTTGTTGTGTCTTTATTCCATGGTGGCTGTATTGTAGCAGTTGTCTGCTGCTATTTGATCAATTCCTTAAATCTAAAGCACTGCAAGCATGTTTAAAAGGACAACCTCCTCATCATTCTTTGTAATTACTTTCGCTAATAATCCTGGCACCCAACTTCAGACTATTGAGCTTCCAATCATGATTGATCTTTGGGAAAATAAGTCCTTTACAACACTTACTCTCTCTCTCTCTCTCTCTCTTTCTCTTATCAAATTTCACTGGAAATCTGTGAGGAGTTTGTGAATCATTATTCAAGCTTCATTAATTTCATAGTTAGTGTCTGGTGGATTATAATAAATTTCCAATGCTACTTTTATCAGTCAGTGAAGGGGAACCATGCAACAATCGGCCAGATCTTGCTTATAAAATGAAAACAGAAAATGTTGGACATACTTAGCAGGTCAATCAGCATCTGTGGAAAGAGAAACAAAAAAGCAGAGTCAGGCCATATGTGCTACCTGCAAAAAACAAACTGCTGGAAGATTCCAGCATCTGCAGTCTCTTGTGTCTCCATACATGCTACCTGACCTACTGAGTGTTTTCTCCCCACATTATCATCAACTCTTCCCAGATTTTGCCACTCACCTATGGACAAGGGGCAGTTTACTGTGACCAATTAACCTATTAACCACATGTCTTTGGGATGTGGCAGAAAAACAGAGCACCTGGAAGAAACCATGCAGACAAGGGGAGATGTGCAAACTCCACAGAGAGAGCTCCAGAGGTCAGGATTAAAACCAGCCACTCTACCACCCTAAATGACTTTCATCATTTTACCATTTCCTTAATACAAGCAGTCATCCTGCCTGTTATTTTTTATATTTGCACTCCAATTAATCCTTAAACTTACTGCAAGAATTACGCCTGGTAATTCACAGCACAAATATTTTAATTTTGGTAATTGTTGATTCAGTCCCAATCACACCATTCACCACAGGAATTGATAAAATTTGAGATTTTCACAAAGCCAATTTTTAAATGTTTTTTCTCATTGAGTTCTCTCTGTCTGTCTGTCTCTCTCACTTTCTCTCTCACTCTCTCACTCTCTCACTCTCTCACTCTCTCACTCTCTCACTCTCTCACTCTCTCACTCTCTCACTCTCTCACTCTCTCACTCTCTCACTCTCTCACTCTCTCACTCTCTCACTCTCTCACTCTCTCTCTGTCTCATCCTTTGTTACCTTACTTTCATGACCTGTCTGGACTATACCTCCTTTCTTAGCTATTCCTCAGTTCCTTTCCAATCCTTACACTGTTAAGGAGATACACTGTTGGCATTTCTGTTCGTCAAAGCCTCAGATGCCTCCTGTGGGCTCTGGCACACACTTGCCCATGTTGTAGTGGAAATCTTTTTCTAACCTGAAGAAAGGCTCAGAAATACTGTGTAGAAAGTGAAACAGAGTTAATGTTTTGTTCAATGCTATTTCATCAGTACAACCTACTTCCAATGAAAGGTCATTGACCTGAAACTCATGATAACCATCAATCATTCATACAAAACCATCTAGAGATATTCAAGTAACATCTATTATTAATTTTTTGGGCTGATGATCTTTTATCAGAATGGCTCTTCTGTTTACCTTTCAGATTTCCAGCATTTATAATATTTTGCTTTTGCAGAATAAAGTTTAATGGGTTGCACCAGCAGAAGCCTGATGTCCTTTGAGATCCAAGCTCATGTTTCTGATCACTGGTATTTCAGAGCAATGTAAAAATAAAACATTTTTACTGACTCCTTGTACAACCTTAGGCATGCCTTTCCTTATCTGTCTTACTGAACAGTCGGAGTAAACGTCTGCCTGCAGAAGGTTGCTTCCTGGCTGACATTTTTGGGAGAATTTTCCCAACTCAGTTTGTGAATTCTAGTTAAAATGACCCAACCCCAATGGCCACTGTTGTATCACAGGAAAAATCCCACTCATACAAACAAAAGGAATTGTGTATCTGAAATATTTAGGATTATTCCATTTTTTAAAAACAAAAAAGCACCAAATGTTCACCAAATCTTAGGGTCTTGGAAAAGTGATGAGGAATAGTTGAGCAGATAGACAAGCCACAGGCTGGATAGAACCTGGTTTTGCCAGGTCACCACCCACCAGAAGCAGGCAAGATGCTTCTTGCGTCTATTCTCCATTGTGCTAACATCAAAAAGGAATGGGATTCATGCATAATGTCACCAGTTTGAGCTGCCAATGGCAATCAGTTGCAGAGTGAATGGTTGTTGTTACATAAAATCAACTTCAAATGCTGACAATTTGCATTACATCAAGAAAGGGACTTGAGATAGCCCAGAAAACTATAGACCGGCGAGTCTTACCTCAGTGGTTGGTAAGCTGATGGAGAAGATCCTGAGAGGCAGGATTTATGAACATTTGGAGAGGTGTAATATGATTAGGAATAGTCAGCATGGCTTTGTCAAGGGCAGGTCCTGCCTTACGAGCCTGATTGAATTTTTTGAGGATGTGACTAAACACATCGATGAAGGGAGAGCAGTAGATGTAGTGTATATGGATTTCAGCAAGGCATTTGATAAGGTACCCCATGCAAGGCTTATTGAGAAAATAAGGAGGCATGGGATCCAAGGGGACATTGGAGTGTGGATCCTGAACTGGCTGGCTCACAGAAGGCAAAGAGTGGTTGTTGAAGGGTCATATTCTGCATGGAGGTCAGTGACCAGTGGTGTACCTCAGGGATCTGTTCTGGGACCCTTACTCTTTGTGATTTTTATAAATGACCTGGATGAGGAAGTGGCGGGATGGGTTAGTAAGTTTGCTGATGACACAAAGGTTGGATGTGTTGTGGATAGTATAGAGGGCTGTCAGCGGGACATAGATAGGATACAAAGTTGGGCTGAGAAGTAGCAGATGCAGTTCAACCCAGGTAAGTGTGAAGTGGTTCATTTTGGTAGGTCAAATATGATGGCAGAATATAGTATTAATGGTCGGATTCTTGGCAGTGTGGAGGATCAGAGAGATCTTGGGGTCCGAGTCCATAGAGGCTCAAAGTGGCTGTGCAGGTTGAATTTGTAGTTAAAAAGGCATATGGTGTATTGTCCTTCATCAATCGTGGAATTGAATTTAGGAGCCGGGAGGTATTGTTGCAGCTATATAGGACTTTGGTCAGACCCCACGGAGCACTGTGCTCAGTTTTGGTCGCCTCACTACAAGAAGGATGTGGAAGCCATAGAAAGGGTGCAAAGAAGATTTACAAGGATGCTGCCTGGAATGCGGAGCATGCCTTATGAAAGCAGGTTGAGGGAACTCGGCCTTTTCTCCTTGGAGTGAAGGAGGATGAGGGGGGACCTGATAGAGGTATATAGGATGAGAGGCATTGATCAGGTGGATAGTCAGAGGCTTTTCCCCAGGGCTAAGTTTTTTACTCAGAGAGTGGTGAGTGCGTGGAACGGGCTGCCGGCAACGGTGGTGGAGGCGGATACGATAGGGTCTTTTAAGAGACTGTTGGATAGGTACATGGAGATGAGAAAAATGGAGGACTGGGTAAACCTAGTAATTTCTAAGGTAGGGACATGTTCGGCACAGCTTTGTGGGCCGAAGGGCCTGAATTGTGCTGTAGGTTTTTCTATGTTTCTATTTCTCATTGCCAATGATTTGAAAAGTGAGAACAGAACAATTTGAGTGGAATCTTTCTAAATGTGCTGGATTCCCCATAAATGACTTAAAAAAAAAAGACTTCTGTTGCAACTTGGGATAACTTGGCTTTTCATAATATATATCTCTAAATTGCAAAGAGAAATTTCAAAGTATTCTCATGAATAGGACCCAATGGTGATCTGCTAGGTTCAATCTCCTGACTGTTAAATAGACCCTCTGCAGATGTATGTAGCAACTGCCAGTCGTTCTTTGATTCAAGAACAATGCCCTTCATCAGTTCTGGATCCCATTCATGGCATCCAAATACAACCATAAGATTATTATTAGATGTAAAGGAGCATGTTGAATTAACTATTTCATTGGCATTTGTTGAGAAATAATATGCCATCAACCACAGTACCCTCTCTCAAAGCCTTTCACAATAAAGTATTCTGCAGGCATGGCATTGTTGAAAAAATAATCTTTGCCAAAGTAAGGCGTCATTGATAAAAGGGGAATAGGATATATTGTTTGAAATATTGCATTAAAATGTAATTTAACCTATTCGTATAATCTTGGATGCAATTTATGACTCCAGTCCTTTGCAATTCACTGAACTCTTCTGTTATCACAAGCGATTGTTTGGTTTTAATACATGAAATTCTAACTTGCTTGCCCTTTACCTTCATCCTATCTTTAATTATGCAATACTACAGTTTGTCAAAGACAAACTGGTTTGCAAATGTCCTTATACCATTCTGAGTAAATTATTAAATGTCATTTAAAGGTCAGAACGAAACAAATATTTCTCTTAAACTGTATTGGTGCAGATATTTCATATTGAAGCCAGCCCTAATGCAGAGACTTATCCACATTTCCCCATGGTAGTTTTGGCTTCCAGCACTGGTGTTGGTCTAAGTCAGAAGTGACATCTTCTGCCCTGCCCTCTATACTGCTGACATCCCCTGTGGTGCTCCAGTGGATTCCTCATGGAGTTCAAAGAGGTAGCATGATCTCCTCAGATTGAAGTCGGGCTGGGAAATAGTCCCACGAACTTGTCTCGGGTTAATCCCAATGCAAGTAGGGCACCGCCATTCAAATTAATAGGAGACATCTATTCCTTGGTGAACTGAGTTATTATGTTTTTATTATTTATTTAACTTAGTTTTATTGATTTTAATTGATTTTTAATGATTGTGCATTTTAAATGTAAAGGCTTTTTAATATCTTCAACAATTTGATCAATTTTAAATATTCTTATGTGTTTTGTGCGTCACTGAACGTTTGTATGTTTCAGAAATGTTCCCAAGCATTCAAAAACTCTAATCACACTGGGAGCTTTGACAGACACTGAGTCTGGGTCTGGTCTCAATTGCTGTCAAAGCCATTTATAAATACATGAAATAGGAGTAGGAGAAGGCTACTCAACCCCTAAAGCCTTGCAATAAGTTCTGCTAGCTTTGCCAATGACATGCTGTCCCTACAGACCAGCCCATTGCACATCTTGCTTTAGAACACCCAAACGCTCTGCATCTTGGAGCTTGCGCCATTTAGATATTTTTTTTATATCTTTTGTTTTTTCATGCCAATGTAAGCAATTTTACATTTTTTCCATATTGTACTCCAATTACCAAATCTTTGCCCACTTATTTAACCTCTCTATATCCCTCGTTGTCTCTTTTCGTCCACTTCAGAACTTAGTTTCCTAACTATTTTGTGTCATCAGCAAATTTTGTGAGTGCATCTGGTTGCCCTTTGAGACATCTCCTACTTTGTACTGAAACACATTTAAGAGCTGGCAGCAGGTGCTCCTGGCATAAACCTTCATCAGGTACCACATAGGAAAAAAAAGCCAGAAATTTTGAGCCAACAGAAAACTATCCCCATTTATTTGTTATATTGGTGAAAATAGATGGTCAAAATATTAATGATAACATACTTTTCCAGTTCTTTGGTCCCTTTATTTAAGTAAGGATATACTGGCATCAGTCCAAAAGAGATTCACAAGGCTGATTTCTGGGATGACATGATTATCTTATCACCAGTGGCTACAGTGGTTACATCCGTACTCTTTGGAGCTTAGGATAATGAGCGGTCATTTTGTTGAAGCATATAAGATCTTTAGGGGGTAAGGCAGGGAAGACATCAAGATGTTTCCACTTATGGGAGAATCTCATAACAGAGAACACAATTACAAGATTAAGGGACGGTTATTTCAAACTGGGGTGCAGTGGAACTTCCTGGCGCTTGGAATGGTTAATCTCTGGAATTCTTTACTCTAGACCTCGGATGTTAAGAGAGGCTAGTGTAGAAATTGCAGGGGCCCTGGCAATATTTAAAATGTCCTTAGCCATGGGTGCAGTGCCGGAGGACTAGAGGGTAGCTCATGTTGTTCCGTTGTTTAAAAAAGGATCTAAAAGTAAACCAGGTAATTACAGGCCAGTGAGCCTGACATCAGTAATAGGTAAATTATTGGAAGGTGTTCTGAGAGATCGGATATACAAGTATTTGGACAACCAAGGGCTGATTAAGGATAGTCAGAATGGCTTTGTGCATGGTAGATCGTGTTTAACGAATCTTGTAGAGCTTTTTGAGGAGGTTACCAAGAAAGTAGATGAAGGAAAGGCTGTGGATGTTGTTTACATGGACTTTAGTAAGGCCTTTGACAAGGTCCCACATGGGAGGTTAGTTCAGAAGGTTCAGGCACTAGGTATCCATGGAAAGGTTGTAAACTGGATTCAAAATTGGCTGTGTGGCAGAAGACAGAGAGTGGTAGTGGATGATTGTTTCTCAGACTGGAGGCCTGTGACTAGTAGTGTGCCTCAGGGATCTGTGCTGGGGCCATTGTTGTTTGTTGTCCATATCAATGATCTAGATGATAATGTGGTAAATTGAATCAGCAAGTTTGCTGATGACACTAAGATTGGAGGTGTTGTGGACAGCGAGGAAGGCTTTCAAAGCTTGCAGAGAGATCCGAACCAACTGGAAAAATGGGCCAGAAAATGGCAGATGGAATTTAATGCAGACAAGTGTGAGGTGTTGCATTTTGGAAGGACAAATCAAGTTAGGACATACACAGTAAATGATAGAGCACTGAGGAGTGCAGAGGAACAAGGGGATCTGGGAGTTCAGATACATAATTCCCTGAAAGTGGCGTCACAGGTAGACAGGGTTGTAAAAAAGGCTTTTGGCATCCTGGCATTCATAAATCGAAGTACTGAGTATAGGAGTTGGGATGTTATGGTAAGGTTGTATAAGACATTGGTGAGGCCAAATTTGGAGTATTGTGTGCAGTTCTGGTCACCTAACTAGAGGAAGAATATCAGTAAGATTGAAGGAGTGCAGAGGAGATTTACTAGAATGTTGCCGGGTCTTCAGGAGTTGAGTTACAGGGAAAGATTGAACAGGTTAGGACTTTATTCCTTGGAGTGCAGAAGAATGAGGGGAGATTTGATAGAGGTTTACAAAATTATGAGGGGTATAGACAGAGTAAATGTAAGTAGGCTCTTTCCACCTAGATTAGGAGAGATAAGTACGAGAGGACATGGCTTTAGGGTGAAAGGGGAAAGGTTTAGGGGGAACATTAGGGGGAACTTCTTCACTCAAAGAGTGGTGGGAGTGTGGAATGGGCTGCCATCTGATGTAGTAAATACGGGCTCACTCTTAAGTTTTAAGAATAAATTGGATAGATACATGGACGGGAGAGGTCTGGAGGGTTATGGAGTGGGTGCAGGTAAATGGGACTAATGGAATAACGTTTCGGCACAGACTAGAAGGGCCGAATAGCCTGTTTTCTGTGCTGCAGAGCTCTATGGTTCTAGATGGTTGCCGATGCTAGATCATTGAGGGTATTTAAAGAGGAAGTCGATAAGTTTGTGAAATATCAGGGAATTGAGAGCTAGGGGATCTGGCATAGACCAGGAGATAAAACCTGGAGCAGAGCAGCTGTAATCATATTGAATGATGGGATTGGCTTGAAGGGCTCAGTGGCCCAATCCTTCTCCTATTTTCTCATGTTCTTATGTTCTTTTGTTTTATAGTGCTCTTTTAAAAACTACTTATATTTTACCCAGTGGTACCACACCACTAATTCCTACCATCCATTTGGACCATGTCAACTTGATTCAAGAGGACTCTTTTCCTCACCATCGGTGGGGCCAAAGTAGAAAGTTAAAATACTATGGTATCCGAGGTTTGGAAACATTTGATCCATGGTAGTAGGTGACTTTGTCGAGGCAATATTATTGTCACTTTGAGCGTTTTAAGAATAAAAAAAACTGGGATTGAAATCACATGTAGGTTTTATCTCATCATTTGATGTAACTGGGCAGAAATGTTTATACACCATATCTTTAATGCAGAAAAAGGTTAACCAAAAATAGACAGAACACGACAGCAATGCTGCAGGACATTAGTACTGCAACATTGTTTTAGTTGTGTCACCTAGCACAGCTATAACAAGGATAAATCTATTAAGCCAAAGTAGCTTCTCAGAGCACCAAAAATATTGAATAACTAGGGGAAATCAATAAGGAATTCACAGCTTTCCAATCTCCAAACATCTAATGTATGTTTAAACAGCACACCTGGTAACCCATGATCAGCACTAGGTTTAAATGTGTGCATTCAAAGGAAAGCATTTCAGACAAAGAGTGTGTGGCAGCGTTTCAGAGTTAGGAGGAACAGGAGGAACAGTCCGTGACACTCGATCATTAGCAATGCTGGTGGGTGTTTGAGAATAATCAAAGTGTTGCAATATAAGCACAGCAGCTCTTGAGTTTGACACAGACTTAGCTGATTTAAGTGCAAACAATCTTCATGGTGCTGTGGCAGTTAGAAAATCATGGAGAGTGACAGGCAACTAGATTTCAACCTTGGTCTGTGGTCTCAGGCACACAGTCTGGATATTGAATGGAAAACAAATCTATCAATAATAAAGAATAGAATATTCCCAGATTGTTCCATCAGACTGAAATTGTTCTCAGGACTGACAGCAATGCCATGCAATCAAAGTGGCAGTGTATCTACTTACAGTAGGTTGGAGATCTTTGCTGTTTGTTACTGATTATGAGTGCCATATAAAAACAGTGACACAGGCCGTTAACAACATGTGCCATAAGGCAGGGTCATAGAACACATTATTTTGGACCTGGTCACCACTTTAGCTGACACTGTTTGTGGAAATCCACAGAGATTTGAGGAATCATTGAGAACTGCGAGGTTATTGCAGCCACAGGGCATGGGGGGAGTGTAACTGAGAGTCAAATCGAACATGATCTGGCACTATTAGTACCTGTGAGCTTTCTTTGGGGATCTTCGCTATGATCTCAACCCAATTGACCAATTCCTCACCACAATGTAGATCACCAATTGTTTCTAAGCCAGGAAATAAAATATCTATAAACGAAAAGTTTTTAACAGTTCTTATATGAGATGTCAATTTAACATTCCATGTTAAGGTATTAAAGGAGTTCTGAACAGTATGTTCCTTCTTTTGGGTAAGATGCTTAAACCAGGGTTCTATCTGCTGCCTCAGATGGGAACAATTGGATCCAATTACACTGCACAGATAGGAGATGGGAGTCTAGAAATTTGATCACACAAAATCATATTGAAAAATTGCTGAACCCAGAGTAGAGCAAAATTATATCCAATTCCGAACCACTTAGCACCCAGCAGGAAATGTCACCTCTGATCTTCCAGCAGAATTTTCATTTGCACTAGCAGCATGGTTCCTGTATAAAACTCCTGCAAATGACGTCAAAAGTAGTGCAATGCCTATTTTCATTCATAACCTCACTGGCCTGAAAACAACAATTCTTATTTACCCACAGAACAACCAGCTTTTACTAGCCCTTCCTTCTATGACTGAACATAAATAAAAGCACCATTACTCCAATTAAATTCATCGTGAGGCTGCTCCACAGCATTCTACAACCTCACTGCTTGCACAACATCACTTATACTTAGGCAGCCTTTCACCTTGAATGACTTCTCTGCTCTCAAAACTGACTGCCTAAGGGGAGTTGTCCACACCTAACACTCCAATTGCTGGTGACATGGACAACAGAAAGATCACAGGCAGCAATGGAATTGAATTTGAAGGAGGTATGGAAAGGCTTATCACCAAGATTTACCCATCCAATATTTCCTTATAGAGTCATAGAGTACTAGGTACAGAACCAGGCCCTTTGGCCCATCTAGTCCATGCCAACCTGAACTTCTGTCTAGTCCAATCTACCTGCACCTGGACCATATCCCTTCAAACTATCCCATCTATGTACCTATCCAAACTGCTCTTACTTGTTACAATTGAACCCGCATCTACCACTTCTGCTGGCAGCTTGTTCCACAGGCGTACCACCCTCTGAGTGAAGAAGTTTCCTTGGTAGTAGCAAAATATTAACACCATCTGTACATATATTAGTCATCTCTTCAAGTGGTTGAATCAAAGTTGTCCCAAAATCAAGTGTATGCTTTGCTTTAGACTTCTCTGAGGATTGACGTCATAGATGTTAGGGTTTACCATAGCACTGAGATCTGTAATTCCAAATGCCTAGACCCCTTTGACTATGAAAGTCAAGATCCAGGGTCTTAGCCTCAGGATCTTTCCAGATCTCTGTTGCTGATCTCCACCACATCTCAGCCATTTGTTGCTCGCTACTGCATTAGGGAACTTACCCAAATTAGAAAGACAAAGAGAGAAAATGTCACCCACTTTTCCCTCAGCCACAAGAGAAGGCAGAGGGGTCATTGTGGGACTTTTTAAAAAGAGCTTTAGCATATCACATAAAGCATAAATGAAAAGTAAAAAAGGAATTTCTGTGCCCTGGTATTCTCTTGGTATCCTGGATAACAATCAACTCTTAACCAATACTATTCAAACAGATAGTTGATTATTTATCTCATCACGGTCTATGAAACCTCACTATCCACAGATTAGATGCTGTGTTTCCTTACACAACAACACTAACCATATACTTAATTGACTAAAGTACTTTTAGAATGTAAGAAATAGGAACATAGGGAGGCCATATAGCTCTTTGAGTCTAATCCATTCGATAAAATCCCTGCTGACCACCAACCTCATCTCTGCTCAGCACCATCCCTATATCCCTGGATTCCTTTGTTATCTGAAAATGTAAACCATTTTCTGTCATAAATGTTTCCAACAACATAACAGAGCTGAGAATTCTTAAGATTCATAACCTTTTAAGTGAAGAAGTTTCCCTTCATCTTCTTCCTAAGTAGCTGACCCCATTTTAATTAATACACTTGATTTTGGGACAGAGGCAATTCAACCACTTGAAGAACTGACTAATGTATGCACAGATGTTGTTAATATTATGCTACTACCAAACAGAAATTGGACCCCATAAAATGTTAAAGGTTATGTTTGACATTCATATGAATCTGGCTGTATAATATAGAAATGTTGAAAAGAAATATAAAATTTCAATTCAATTTGTAAGAGGAAAACTAGAAAATAAGGAGGAAAGCATTCTAATCAGGTTAAATTAAGGACATGGAATGTCTCTCAAATTTGGTATTAAAGATCACAATGTGACAGGTCAACAGAGAACGTCAAATCTCAGCATCAATACATGGTATTTACAAACATCACAGCTAGCTTCAAAATTTACAGCAGAAATTATGGATTGCAACCAGACTCCCTGAAAGGTCCAAAATCTGAGTGTGATGGTAAAATGTTGGTGGACATCCAATAGGACGTTTGGGATTAAATTTGAATGAGGTCCTGAACTTGGGAAGGCCTGAATCTTGATCCCTGATGTCTACAAGGTTTGCAAAGAGTTAAGGCAAGTGTTTCTCGGAAAATCTGGCCACTTCAGGACATTAAGATGTCCTAAGGAAGTTTACAGCTAATATTGTACTTCTGAAGTGTAGTTACCTTTGCAATGTCAGAGACAACACAGAAATAATACCCAGATATATGTTCTAGTGATGTTGATTGAAGGATAAATACTGGCCTGGATACTGTGAAGAGCTACAGAATGGTACAACAGGGTATTCTACATCTGGCAGGCAGACAGGAACTTGCTTTAACATCTTATCTTAGACATGGCATTTCCAGCAGTGCAGAATTGCCCTGGGATTATCTGAAGTAACCTAGATTTTATGCTCAAATCCCTGGAGTGGGAATTGAACCCAAAAGCCCTTACTCAACTCAACAAGAGTGCTTTTGATTGGCACTAAAATAGTATTGGGCAAACACAGTGCCAAATTATTTATAAGGCATTTATCAAAGGTGGGTGTCAGACACCTTGCTCCTCTATGCATAAAGAATATTCATCGCCAGAACAACCCCCACAAATTGAGAAGAAAGAGATTAGGAATGGTGCAGTGAAGGTGGTAGTCACAGAAGGCATGCGAGCAAGAGAGACTTCAGAAGCATAGCAATTCTCTAACGACTGTACAATTAAAAACTGGTGAAGCTTAAAATAAAAACATTTACATGGTGTTATCGAGAGCCAAAGCATGAGCTGAATGTCAAGGGAATGCACCATTTTTGTCAAATATTTATTCACCACCCTGCTCTGTTAAATTGGAACTGCAGGGTTCATTGGCTCTCGCTTCTGGGGTTGCTCAAGGCCTTGTGCTCCGTTAATAAAATCAGACACTCCAGGGAAATTAGAAGTTTCCTGGAAGTTACAGATACTGTCAGTGCTCAGCCTGAAACAAACGTTTTTGTCTCTCTGTTTGATCGAAGTGTGGAAACATGCTTATTATTATACAAGCCTCCCAGGAATGGCTAAAAATAACAAGTGACACCACTGATATCATTGGGACAACAGCTTGTAGAACCACTGATACAACATTTCTCTGATTACTGCCTTCATCTGTTTGGTCCTCTAGGACATTTCATTAGTTCTATATTGCTGTCAAAAAACAATTATTGCCATTTCACCATTTGGACACATTGCAGTTTAATTGCAGACTGATAGGTAGGTTTCAGTCAAACTGTTATTGAACTGCCAAAAAAATTCAACCTGCAAATAAACACCCATCCAACTTAATTTCCCCTCCTCTTCACAAAGTGTGACATCTACTTTTCTTGTATTTAATGAGCAGTGAGATGTGAGTCATACTGGGTTTCACACATGCTCGAGAGTATGTTGAGGGAGCTCTTGTCTGACCTCTGGCATAGAAAATAGAGAAAGAAATCAAGCTGTAAAATGGAACACAAAATACAGTTGAAGGCACAGTGAAAAGTTTTTCCAGAGCCCAACTTCATTATAGTTCTGTGCTACAAAAGTAATTCCTTGTGTATAGTGCCTTGATAGATCCGATCTTTGCATCTGTAGTCTCTTATGTCTCCATATTACTGACCTCTGCTCTTGGATTGCTGACTATGAAAGTGTATTTGCTGAACTGCTTCTGGCTAAGGATGCAGGATCCAGGTCATTCTGAGTTTGAGCTTCATCCATATCTCACTAATAAATCCCACGGCCCCAGTGGGTCATTGCACCTTCTCCAGATCAGTGCAAAATTGGGTGGATCAAAGGTTATGCTGGCCTGAAGGGAAATATTGGGAAGGGAGATGAACAGGAAGAGCTGGGTGAGTCCAGGGACTATTGGTCGTATTTGTGCAGGGATGCTGTTGTTCCCTTCTGGTTCAGATTCATAACTTGGTAATGTTTTAGGAATGACCAGCAGTGATCCCATCAAGGACAAATGCATAGCTGCTCTGGTCACTGCTTGCATGCAGCTGGAGTGTGAACAGTGTAATTTAGTGTACCCCAAAAATTAGAAATGGCGCCCAAAGTACATTGTAGGAGCTTGATCTGCAAAGTAAACCAATCTGCTGTTGGAAACAGACAAAGACTCCAGCTGCTCAGATCACTTCTACAAATGGTAACATGGGTACCGGGTCTACTGAATTCACCTTGTAGCCATCACTTTATGTGAAAATGAGGCAGGATCTACTTTTATTGTTCCCATTTATGGAAGTGATTCTAAAGTATTTCCAATTGCATTGCCTTTACCTTCCATAATATGAAATCAAAATGAAGATTGTTGGAAATTTACAGTAAGTCAGGCAGCATCGGTAGAAAGCAAATCAAAGCTAATATGTCAGGCCAATGGCCTTCCTTCACAACAAGGAAAAGTTAGAGATAAACATTTTAAGATTCCATCTTTTTATTCTTTTTTTAATCAACACAAATATATTTCCCATTGTAATTATTAATTTTAAAAGTGACATAAAAGTTAAGCATTTAGTTTAAACACCTTTGCAAACAGATATTCCAGGTAGAGACACAAGAGCATGAACACTGAATTCTCCAACTTCCGGTAACTGCTCCCCCTCAGTCCCTTTTCTCTTTTCTCTCTCCTCCTGATCCACCTAACCCCCATCAGCATATCTCTTTCTCCCTCCCCAGCCTCGCTATCTGCCCATCACCCACACACTCCTCTCACCGGTTCCCCTTCCCTCTGCCCTCCTGACCTGCCTCCATTTATTCCATGCTTCACCTTCCTCTCCTATCAGATTCCATCATCTTCAGCCCTTTATCACTTTCACCTGTGACCTCCCAGCTTCTGACCCCATTCACTCTCTTCCCTCCCCCATCTGCCTATCACCCCTCCTCACCTGGATCCACCTATTGCCTGCCAGCTCTGGCTCCACCCCTTCCCTGCACCTTTTTACACTGGCTATCTCCCTTCTATCTTTCAGTCCAGATGAAGGGTCTCGACCTGAAATGTCTGCCTGACCCGCTGAGTTCCTCCAGCTTTTTGGGTGTTACTCCAGATTTCTAGGTAGCTCGTTCTGGCATCATTCAACCAATGCCAGAAAGCCCACAGAGTTCCAGAATTGTTAGTTATATAATTACATAAGTATCCAATAGATTGTGCACTGATATGGAAAGTGGGCACTTGTTTGTTAAGTCCCTGGGTGACACAGATGAGGTTACATGTTGAAAATGGAAGGCAGACTAAGGTTAAAAAAAGTCTTGAAAGGAAATCATTTATTAAACACATTAGTCAGAACAAAAGTTTTATAGAAATATAAGCAGACTGTAACTAATTGTCCTTCTGCTCACGTGTAAAACCATTTACCCACTCTGTCACCCAAAGGGACATGTCACTTCCAAAATAATACTTTGCCGTATCTGGTTGGTTGGAGTATTGGATGACTTAGGATGAAATTGCTTTCTTCCCTCATTTCGGGTGCCACTTTAAGATAGCAACAAACTATGACTATAAATATTTAGTTTCTGCTGGAATTAACTGAATTCTGTTGAGCTGACTGATCAGGTTGTAATATTGAGAGCTGACTGCTGTAACAGTAAATCAGTGTGTGCGCAAGGACAACTGACGGCAATAGAGGCCTCACTTGAAGAGGGGATTGACATCACAGGCATTGCAAAACTCATCAAACAATCACTGGGGGGAAGGTACTGTCAGAGGCAGTAATTATATCAGGTAATTGGTGTCATTTACCTTGTCACAGCCCACTGAATGTGACTAACACAGGACATTTGAGCTGTCACACACTGTTAGCTTTGAGGTGACAGAGCTTTGGGAGGTGCATAAGGTCTCAGTCACATTGGGCATAAATATATACACAAAAATGAGTTTCTGAAATGTTAAATGCTCTTAAATAAAAGTTAGTCTAGTGAAAAGAAAAAGAAAATTCTTAAGTGTGTCTGGCTGAAAGCTTCGATTTTGTTCCTACTCCTCAATAGTTAACCTTTCATAGAACACAAGATTTTGCAAAATAAGGCTAAAAAATTTATTGACTCTGCGACTTGTTTCCCCATGTTGATTGGGTACTAAAACATCCGATATCGTGGGTGGTGTGTGAGCATTGGTCAGAAGCCCAGCAATGAGAGAAACAGGTATCCACAGGGTTGCAACTGATGCAGAAGTTAAGCTCTTTGTGCTTGTAAATTGGGCCACTTTACACCCGTTTGTAGACAAAACTGCATTGTCCTGAACACAGTCAGTGCCAGTACAGGAAAGCCACAAGGCAAGAAAATACAATGTGAAACCCATCATATTGATCCTAGCCCTTGGAATCCTTGAACTATTTCATAGTGTTATCAAAATGCCTTCTGAGTGTTGGGGTGGAAAGACCCAGTTACCTGTAACTTTTACATTTTGGGAACAATGTAACTGTTTCAATGACGTACCATCCATCCTTAAATTAAAATCCTGTGCATTCAGATTGGGACATGGTCAAGATTAACAATGATGCTATTTCTGACTTCACTGACTGCACCATCCTGCTTTAATGTGACCCACTGCCTTTGCTTTCAAGACATACAGAACCATCATAGCCATGGGAAAGTGCCTTACATTCTTCTCCATGCATAGTCCGCACTTGTTCTGAGTTACACTTCAGTGACTATTTTTCTAATCGTGGTGGTGGTGGTGAGGGATGGTGAAGGAATTGGATTCTTGTATATAATATTGATACCTGGCCTTAGCAACGCTTGATTTCACAGTGCTGCTGTCATTAGAACATGCAAGGTACTGAAGTTCAACTGATAAGGATTGACTGAATTATAACAAGTCACAGCTCTGTGAATAATGACATTTAATTAAAGATTAAAAAGATAATCCAGATTTATAGATTTTGCAGCCCTGACACGCCAACATCCTGTAAGACATAAGATTATTATCACTTGGATTCATTTCTCAGTGCCCCGCGTGGCACATCCTATGATATAAAACTTAAGGGAGTCACAATACAAGTTTACCTGGCTCCCCTTCCACAAATACTGGAAGGCAGTACCGAGTGGAATTATGTGCAACATGGAAGAATGCTGCATTATCTCAAACCCCAGCAATTGTGGTGATTGACCCAACATTAGAACATAGAACAGTACAGCACAGGAACAGGCCCTTCAGCCCACAATGTCTGTGCCGACCATGATGCCAAACCAAACTAATCCCATCTGTCTGCCCAAGGTCTATGTCCCTCCATTCCCCGCCTGTCATGATCCAAGTTCATGATCTGTCTAAGTGCCTCTTACGTTGCTACTGTATCTGCTTCCATCACATTCCCTGGCAGTGCATACCAGGCACCTATCACTCTCTGTATAAAAAACTTGCCTTGTAAATCTCTTTTAAACTTTCTGCCTCTTACCTTAAAGCTATGGCCTCTAGTATATGACATTTCTAATATCTGAGTACCTGCCTACGCCTCCTGGCAGTCACCCATCTATCTGACTGAAGTTTTGGTGTAATCACCTCCCTGAAAATCCTATCTTATAGGCAGGCACGGTGGTGTAGTGGTTAGCATAACGCTTTACAGCGCCAGTGACCCGGATTCAATTCCAGCCACTGTCTGTAAGGAGTTTGTACGTTCTCCCCGTGTCTGCGTGGGTTTCCTCCGGGTGCTCCGGTTTCCTCTCATATTCCAAAGATGTACGAGTTAGGAAGTTGTGGGCATGCTATGTTGGCGCTGGAAGCGTGGCGACACTTGCGGGCTGCCCCCAGAACACTCTACGTAAAAAAGATGCATTTCACTGTGTGTTTCAATGTACATGTGATTAATAAAGATATCTTATCTATAACACACTCCGCCTCCTGTATGATCCTCAGTGAGTCCAACTGCCGCTCCAACTGATCCATGCGGTCCCAGAGGAGGTGCAGCTGCACACAATTCCTGCAGTCATAGTTGTCAGGGACATGACCACTCCCTGATCTCCCACATCTCACAGGAGGAGCACACCGCTCCACTGACTGCCATTACTGCCCCTTTAGTAAACTAGCAGACTTGAACTTGAATTTTTGTGCTCAGATGGAATTCCTGAAACTGCTGACAATACATACTGACATTCCTCATAGAATCCATTGCTTTTTTGTTTCTTTGAGGGAACTCTTGGAAATATAATCTTTTAATTAATGCTTATGAATTGTTTTCTTTTTTTCTCCTTAGAACATGATGAATGTAGCACAAATCAACACAGCTGTGATGAGAATGCTCTGTGCTTTAATACCGTTGGAGGTCACAATTGCATTTGTAAACCGGGATATACAGGCAATGGTGTTCAATGTAAGGGTAAGTAGTGCAAAGATAGTAATTTTCTTCAGTTTGAACCATTGTAGAAACTTCATTATGTTTGCTTGTTGAATTTTTTTTCCTATACTTTTCAAGCACAATGTTATAGTGTACAAAAGGGTTTTCTGCTAATCTTCATTCCAAAGTCACATCACAGGCTCAGGTTAAACTTCAAATCAATGTTCCAATGTTACGAGTGACTGATTTGAATGAATACACCAATATTGAGCCCAAGTCTGGCAACTAGCTCATCCATTGCCAAACTATTGGAATTGAAATCTGATTCAATGGTAAATGAAACCATTCAAAAATTATTTAAGTTTTAAGTTACAATGATTTTAAATGTTTGCCCACTCCATTTCTGCTGAACATTAAAATTCTTCTGTTATGTTTTCCAGCTCTGATTAAGGTTAACATCAGCACAACGCCATTATTTTTGCCTCAATAATTAAAATGATATTTATGCAGTCTTACAGAAAGTGGCAGTTTTCAACCCAAACCAAAGTAAAAGTAAATCAGTTCAGCCAAATTTTATTTCCTGAGTAAAACTCATTGATCAAAATTATGCCTTTTCCTATAAATATGACCACACCACTTAAAATGGCTTTGGACTGGAAATAAGTTTGGTTTAAATGTCTGTGTTGCTGAAAGGAGCAGTGAAGTGAAAGTTGCTTCAATGAATTTACACTCAGCACCTTAAAATTAGGAGTGTTGGTTAACAAGTCAAAATGTTTACTTCGTAAATGCAGAAGTAATAGGCAAAATTGCAACCAGGAAGACTAACTAAAAAGGCTATATTGGAGTATGCAACAGTAGTCTTGTCATCATGTAGCAAGCTCAGATCCCAAGATTTCTCTGTCTAGTGACAACCATATCATTTATCATCAAGTAAACAGAAGAACCACTGTACAGTACTCATGAGGCCTCTTAGTGTCATAAGCTGAATTTGTATTTTCAGTTTTCCAGTCAATTGTTTATAGAACATATTTGACTCAAAGCAGTTTAAACTAAGGGATTCCAAGAATCAATAGTAATCACTCACATCTTGCATTATAGTTTCCATGGTTAAGGGACTACTGATGTGACGTTGCCATGCAGTGGTTTTAATAAGAAGTATTGGAGACTATTATTTACCAGTTTTAAATACAAATGCTGAATTACCTGTTGGCTGATCAAATCTGCCTGTTGATGTATTCAGTGTTCTAACTTTAGTTATGCCACTGGGTAACTCAGTACAAACTCCTTACACCCAGACACCATGTGATAATATTACACTTATAATGGAATCAACGTTCACAGTTTTTTTAACCTAATTGAAAAATGCACTGAAGCAACAAAATTAAATTGTCTAACCTTTAAGCTTGAGATCAAGATTAGTTCTTAGGTTCATTCTGTATTGTCAAGGATTCCTAAGTTAAACTTTTTGTTTTCTGAAGCAAAAATCAAAGTGAAAGGTTTTGCATTACATTTGGATCAAACACAATGAATATTCACAATACAGTGTCATTTCAACTATAAACATCATTCCTCAGTAAGTAGGTGAGTCAATGGTGGTGCTCCTCCAGAAGTAACTTTGATCGATTCCAAGAGGATTATTTTAAGCTAACCCTCCCAGTTGGAAATTGATGCAGTCAGATCAACTACTTATTTTGTACTCAGCCTGATTTTACTGTCCATTGAAGATAGTGTAAAATAAAAATAAAAATTGGACAGGATATTAAATTAGCAGATAATCTCGTTAATTCCCTGCCTAGTGGTTTAGTTTTAAATGGCACTCCTTCATCCTCTCCACTTCCATTAATGTGTGGTTGAGGAGAGGACACCAGTAGCAAGAAGCTCAAGTGGTCCATCCATTTTACAAAGTGGATACAAATCCAGGTTAAAGGCTGAGTAAAAACAGAAAATGCTGGAAACACTCAGCAGGTCAGGCAACATCCGTGGAAAGGGAAAAAATTAACCTTTTCAGTGTAGGATTTGTCATCAGATGGGGAAAGAGAGAAAACAAGTTAGTTTTCAACAGCAGAGAGGCTGGGGAGGGATGGGTAGAACAAATAGAATATCTCTGATGGGCTGAGATCAAATCTGTAAATCTAGCAGTAGGACTAGCAGTTAGGATCAGAGTATGCTTCTTTATTTGTGTAATGTGGTGCCAATAGCAAGGCTACAAATAGAAAAAGAAAAAAGTGAGCCAAAATGATAATAAGCAGAATGGCCAGTTCTAAAACAGAGAGAAAGAGTGTGTTACCTAAGTTGAAAAATTTGATTTTGAGTACGGAAGGTTGCAACATGCCCAGACAGAAGATGAGGTTTTGCTCCTCAACCTTGTATTGCCCCTTGTTGTAACAGTGCAGGAAGCTACAGACTGAAAGGCCAGAGTAGGAGTCGGGGAATCAAAGTTGTAAGCAACTAGAAGTTCAAAGTCGCTCCTGCAGACTGAATGCAGGTACACATTCAAGTCCCTATTTGTTGTCCGGTTAGGAATCTCATTTGAGATACCCGTGCAGTTTTTACTTCCATTTTTATAGGACCTTGGCTCAGGATTTATCCCTCATCCCTAACTACCCTTGAAAAAGTAATAAGTTGCCTTCCTGAAGTGCTGCAGTCCTTCTGGTGAAGCTGCTCACACAGTATTCTTGGGAGAGGATTCCAGGATTTAGACCCAGCAACAATGAAGAAATGGTAAAATATTTCCAAATCATATCTGTGTTTGGTTTCACCAACATAGAGGAGGTCACATTGTGAATGCCAAATACAGTACACTAGATTGGAAGAAGAGCAAGTGAATCACTGCTTCATTTGGAAAGACTATTTATCCATGGAAGGTGGGAAGAGAAAAGGTGAACGGACAGGTGCTGCATCTCCTGTGAAGCTGGGTATCTTGCAGTGTGACACATTTCTTGGAACCTCAAGGCACATTTCAGGAGTCTAAAGGAATATTCTTCAATTGCCCAGATCTGTGCCACTCCAGCAATACTAAAGAGACTCAACACCATCCAGGACAAAGTAACCTACTTGAGTGGTACCCCATACACCGCCCTAAACATTCATTCCTCCACCTCTGGTGAACAGTGGTGTACTGTCAAGGTGTACTGTCTATAAAATGCATTGCAGTTACTTGCCTAGGCTACTCTAGTAGCTGTTCTCAAACCAACAACCTCTACCACTAACAAGGACATGGGAACATCATCATCTACAGGTTCTCCTCCAAATCACACAACATCCTGATTTGGAAATATTTCTTCATTGTTGCTGGGTCTAAATCCTGGAATTCTCTCCCAAGAATACTGTGTGAGCATCTTCACTAGAAGGACTGCAGCACTTCAAGAAGGCAACTTATTACCTTTTCAAGGGCAGTTAGGGATGAGGAATGAATCCTGAGTCAAGATCCTAAAAAAATGAAAGTAAAACAAAAACTGCACAGGTATCTCATATGGGATTCTGAACCAGACAGCAAACAGGAGCTTGGATTCTGCAACTTCAGATCAATGTGCAGAGAATCCTCACCCCTATTAAACAAGGAGACTTCATTTAATGAATCTCGGCTGTTTCCACATCTCACTGAAGCAAATAAGAAAACTGAGAGGGCCAATGTACTCTCATATTTTGATTAGACTTACTGTAACAGAAGTTAACAGAGAAAATGTTAGAACTATAAAGCAAGTTAGACAGCATTTAAAAGAAAGAAAAAATAGGCGAAAATATCGGGTGAAACAATTCATTGGATATGACTGACCATCTGTGAATTCTTTGTATTTACTTCGGCTGTCTACCAATGTTATTTTAATATATACCTCCAAAAATCTTCTTTGGAACAACTATTAAACATGGATCGACTGTGTGAAAATATAGGTTGGCAAGCTTAAAAACAATTTATCAAATAGAAATGTGTGTCAGGGATAATTTTTCACTTGTCCGCCTTGCTAAAACTAACCTACAAAAGTTGCTTAAAGTGATTGCTCGAGAAGATCGCTGAGACTGACTATCTGCTGTTCATGGTTCTATTAAGTAGATGTATTAAAGAGCTCCGTACAACTTATTTTCCGAAGAAGTGGTTGAATGCATGAATAGTCAAGCGCAAAAGCAATTTGAACATTTTAATATTTTTTTGGAAGGGGTTGGGTGGTGGGAAAGGAATGGCAAATGTAGACTGTCTGCAGAAAGATCCACATGTTATATACTCAGTTTTGCATCATCTCTATGACATCCTATTTTTCACAGCAAGTTAAACTTGCATTTGGACAAATTTGCCTTATGTACTTTTTTACCCACTTTTGTGTTGGAAAGCAGATTACTCACTATTTCACTGACAGGAATTTCCATAAACAGGGTGAGGTTTCTGTTAACAAGATCCTTCTCAATGTAAATTCATGCTACTTTCCATTTTCACTGGGAATATGGAAGAACACCCAAGTTAGGTAGGTAGTTAATGAGGATTTGATGCTTTTTGGAGATATTCTTGTACCACTTGACTGCTTGAATCATACATATCAGGCCAGTATCAGTTGTATGAAAGAATTATACCATTATAATTATCCTGTTCTTTTCCCATAAGCCAATTTTTTTTTTCTTTTTCAGTAATATATCCAGTTTTTGGGTCTAAAAATTCTAATACATCCTTTGCAATTTACCATAAGACCATAAAATATAGGAGCAGAATTAGGCCATTTGGCCCATCACGTCTGCTCTGCCATTCAATCATGGCTGATTTTTTCCAACTCCATTCTCCTGACTTCTCTCCTTAACCCTTAACCCCCTTACGAATCAAGAACTTACCAATCCCTGCCTTAAATACACCCAATGACTTGGCCTCCACAGCCTTCTGTGGCAATGAACTCCACAGATTCATAACCCTCTGGCTGAAGAAATTCCTCCTCGTCTCAGTTTTAAAGGGACGTCCCTTTATTCTGAGACTGTGCCATTGGATCCTAGACTCTCCTGCTAATGGAAACAACTTCTCTACGTCAACTCTATCCAGGCCTTTCAGTATCCAATAGGTTTCAATGTGATCCCCCCTTTCTTTCTTTTCCAATCTTTTTATTAATTTTCACATTAATAAACATTACATTAGTTATTATACACATGATACAAAGAGATCGGGATTACAATAATAACAGTTAATGTATACAGACACAAAGAGTAAAATGTGTAATCTGAACCTTCCAATCTCTTGATAGTTGAGCATGAAAAAGATTTAAAAAGAAATTTGATTATATGAAAAAACCCCAAACCAAAAAAAAGAACAATAACAAACCAAATAGTAATAATAAACAAAAACTAACCAAAAACTAAACAAAAACTGGGCTGTCGTATTTCATCGGTTAAAAGCATTAACTCTGCTCCTCTATTTTCGAATAGAAAGTTATTGAAAAGGATTTGGAAAAGGTCAGCTTACATCATATGAAAATGCCGAATAAATGAGCTCCAAGTTTCTTCAAATTTAACCGAAGGCTCAGTAGTACCACTCCTAATTTTTTCTAAGTTTAGACATGTTATAGTTTGGGAAAACCATTGGAATGTAGTAGGGGGTTTAGGATCTTTCCATTTAAATAGAATGGATCTCCTGGCTATTAATGTAACAAATGCAATCATACG
Source organism: Pristis pectinata (assembly GCF_009764475.1). Taxonomy (NCBI): domain Eukaryota; kingdom Metazoa; phylum Chordata; class Chondrichthyes; order Rhinopristiformes; family Pristidae; genus Pristis; species Pristis pectinata. Next base: position 37,177,908 of record NC_067419.1, on the reverse strand, counting down.
ACAAGCTGAGGCAGATAAATGGCCAGAATCCATCATTGGTAACCCAAAAATTGCAGTAATAGGATGAGATTGTACCATACTCAATACCACTGAAATAATATCAAAAATGTCTTTCCAATATTTTTTCCAAAAGAGGGCAGGACCAGAACATATGTGTCAGGGTAGCCACCTCAGAATTACATCTATCACAGATAGGATTTATATGGTGATCCCCCCCTCATCCTTCTGAACATCAAGTACAGACCCACAACCGTCAAACACTCCTCATATGTCAAGCCTTTCATTCCTGATATCATTCATGTGAACTTACTCTGGACCCTCTCCAGGCCAGCATATCCTTCCTTAGTTAGGAGGCCCAAAATTGCTCACAATATTCCAAATGCTGTCTGACCAAGGCCCTACAAAGCCTCAGCAGTACATTTTTGCTTTTATGTTCTAGTCATCTCATACTGAATGCTAACATTGCATTTGCCTTCTTTACTACCAACTCAACCTGCAAGTTAACCTTAAGGAAATCCTGAACTAGGACTCCCAAATCCATTTGCACCTCCGATTTCTGAATTCTTTCCCCATTTAGAAAATAGTTTACACCTTAATTCTTCCTACCAAAGTACATAACCCCACACTTTCCTATGCTGATTCCATCAGCCACTTCTTCGCCCACTCTCAAGCAGTCCAAGTTCTTCTTCAGACTCCCTGCCTCCCTAACACTACCTGTCTGTTTGATTTAGGATCCCTCAATTTGATCCTACCCAATCCCTCTGCAAACTTCAGCTACACTCAAAGTATAAGAGCCCAACACTGATGGATGATTTGGATGGGGAATTGGATGGTAATATGTGATCAGAGGTTGGGCATTGATGCTGTAAGGCTGGGGGACATGAGGATGGGTTGTTGACTTACCTTGCAGGTGTCCCACACTGTTTTTTGAAAGACCATATTATTCTGGCAGTGTCCAATAATGATCGCCTCCAAAAGGAGCATTGCAAGGGGAATTATATCATCCTGTGTGACCCTGATGTGGAAACAAAGCAGGCTCACACCATTAATACTCAGTCCAATTTCTGGCCTGGTTATGACAATTATTGCATTTCAACTCCAGGATACAGAAGCAATCTTCATCTGAATAATGCAGAATAAACAGAAGAGCTTTATGTAATTGAATGTCAAGACAACCATCTGCTTTTACATAGTGTATTCCACAACATAACTTGTGTTCAAGAAATTTCTCATCTCCCTTCAGGTTCTTTAGCCAATTGCATTATACCTCTGCCCATCAGTTATTGTCCCTCCCGCCAGTGGAAGTAATTGCTCCTTATTTAAACTAACAAATCCCTTCATACTTATGGAAATACTTTTCCTTTAACTCATCCTCTTGAGAGGTTTAAAATGAAATAAATTTCCAGCAACCAACATTACATTAAAATATCTTACCCCATAATGAAAATAAATCATTTGACTGGTTTTCATTCTCAATTTCTTATTCATTCCTCCATCCCTTAACCTGATGCATAATAGACTAACTCTGTTCAATATAGAATTCGGCAAAGTAATTACCTTATACAGTACTATTCAATGCATTGAGTAAATGTGACAGGTGAGCAAAATTGTAGCCAAAGCCTTGCTAGCACAATTTACAAATCTTTTATAGAATAAAATGATTTTATTAGCTTTAATCTAATACAAGAATAATCTGCTTGCGCTATCAGCTATCAGGAAGACTTCAAGGTCATCAGGGTTGATGTTTAGGAAACCTATGCTCAGTATCCAAAGGTTTACCATTTCAGTTCAATCTCTCATGTTTATATGCTAAATAGCTGCAGAATTCTTCATTTGTCTAAGTCAAACATTGACAGCTTCGACCTTAAAGGCACAGCGCTTTTTAAGAAGAATTCTGTGTGAAATAACTACAATATTGGATTTATGTTCTAGTCATCTCATACTGAATGCTAACTTTGCATTTCCCTTCTTTACTACTTTAACTTCTTAACAGTGGATTGCGCAATAAATTTTCCTATCAATGTCTATTTCAGGATTTAACAGAAATATGTACATTACACAGAGTCAGAGTTTCAGATGAAATATTTCAGATATATATTTATTTCAGGCAAATTCAATTCTTTCCCCATTTTTGAATCAGTTGGATTTTCTTTTCACCACTTACTGCTGATTCTGTGTTCACCATTTGCAATTGAAACTACATTAAAATGTACTGTGATGATCTCTTCCTGCATAATGGATTCAGTGCCATCTGAAAGAACATTTTGGAAGAAGTTGTAACAGTAGTCTTTTTTAAAGAAATATAATAATTGCTTTCTATCACCAATGATACGTAGTTCTAGGAGAAAATCCTGTACCATCAAATTTAACTATCCCTGCAGAATACTGGGAAACGTTCCAGACTTCATCTGATGCAGCAACACCTTATTGACGGCAATGGCTGGCCTACCCTCTCAACTCAAGGCAATTTATTCTCAGACTTGTCCCATTCCCCAGTGGGGTAACTATCTTGGCTTTGACCAGTAGATTCCCCTGACAGAATGATGAAGATTGGGAATTTGGTTTCCGACGGATGAACTTACATCCTTCTTCCCAGTGTCACAGGTGATGATGCATGTTATTGACTTTTTTTTAAATCTCCCAATTGCTAAAGTTCTAAGCAAAATCTGGTCAAAAGGAGGTAACCTGGTCCTTATTTCTGTACTAAATTGCCTTTTGGAAAATGATATTTCCTACACAAGGTCTTTGCTTGCATTTTCATACTAGTGGTGCTGAGATTAGGAATTTGGCTAGGCAAGGAATAAAATCTGTTTTGCAAACATTGTGCTGCCACAAACACAGCATGGCCATTCTGTGTCATTAAAAATGGAAACAACCACTTAGCACTGTAATAAAATGAATTGATTTAAAGAAAAATCTATCAATTCATTTGGTCGCTATTTACACTTATGGATCTCTCCATGGATTTCTGAATGGGCAGGATTAATTATGGCAACATCACCCACTCAGCTTCATTATATTCAGTCTGCTTCCAAGCCATTCCTTTAATAAAAAAAACTTTAAGTCTTTCCTCACCAAATATTATTTCTGCATGTGCTCTCAAATGAATAAGCAGCTCCTTTTGAATATCCACAGTGCCTTTTTTCAGTGGATCATGAGACACCTTAGGATAGATATCCTCTTAAACTGCCAGCTCACATTTTCTGTTAGCCATTAACAAATCCCTAAACACGATAACCCTGGCATTTTCTCCTCCTTTTGGTTCAGAAAATGCTTAGAGTGTTACTCCAAGTGCTCTCTCAAGTGCATCAGGTCGTCTTGGAGTTTGTGTAAACTAATAGGGTAGTTTGGAGAATTAACATTCAGTAGCAGGGACGCCTGAGACATGGGCTCAAACCTTACTGTAGCAGCTAAGCAATTTAAATTCAGGTAATTAAATCATTCTGGAATGAAACACTAGAATTAGCAATTGTGACCACAATTGTCTTAAAATCCATTTGGTTTAGTAATGTTCTTCAGGAGAGGAAATCTCCCATCAGTATCCAGTCTGGCAAAGCAGTTGATCTTAACTCCCTGCTGAAGTGATCAAGGAAGCTGATTCAGGGATTTTTTGAGATGGAGAATAAATGCTGGACTTACCAGCAAAGGCCACATTCTGTGTACAAATGAGAAGCTAATTAGCTCCCTTACCTCAAGTTTTGTTCCTAATTTTTATAAAAAATGATTAACTTTCCAACTTTAAAATATTACTTTCTAACTTTCTACAATCCAATCATTGACCTTTTTTTCTCGGTGTCCCTTGAATGTATAGTCAGCTCAAACATCTTACCAGGGCATTAGAAAGGGGGTTGTAGGTGTCTCGCAACACCCCCTTATTTCCAGCTCACAATCAATAATTATTAAGTAATTTAAGGACGTGTATATTATGTGTATAAATATGTTTATTAAATATGCATTTTCTAAAGTAGTCATATTTAAATATCTGTGCATGGCTCTCTCTGTAATTGAATCTGCCGTGACCATTTCTGCTCCTTGAATGTCAAAAGAGTCCTAACTAATTTTATGACTGTGACTGTTATTTTGGTGCATATTCTTCCTCAAACTCTCTGCAGTCATTGACAGGGATGATCATCTTAATCACCTCCATTGTTTATCTCAGTGGAGCGGTTCCCATCTGGTTCTGTTTTCTCCCATTCATTTGTAGCTGGAGTGCTTCTCAATCCACTCTAGAATTGTAACCTTAAAAATGTGCCAAAGATTCATCCTTGGGTGGCCTCCTCCTCATCCTCTTCATGTTGTCCCGTGGTGACGTCACTTCTGGACATGGGACAAGCTTCCACTTATTTGCTAATGATACCCAACACTGTCTGCTCCAACCCACCCTGTTATGGCTTTGTTAACACTCCAGGTGTCCAATATCCAGTCTTACATGAGCAACTCATGGATGTAGCTTCCCCTCTCCTGTGGGATCCATAAACCCACTGACTCCCACAGCTACCTTGACTACACCTCCTCCCACCTGGTCTCTTGTAAGGATTCCATCTCTTTTCCGTCTCCGCCACATCTGTTCCGAAGATGAGGCTTTCCATTCCAGGATATCTAAAATGTCCTCCTTCTTCAGGGACCATGGATGATGGATCCCTCACCCACATTTTCTCCATTTCCTGGACTTCTGCTCTTACCATGCCCACCCCAACCACACCCCTCCCACCCACCCAGACAAAGCAGAGATCCCCTTGATCCTCGCCTTTCACCCTATCAGCCTTTGCATCCAGCACAGCATCTTTTGCCATTTCCACCAGATGCAATAGTATCCTACCACCAGTCACACCTTCCACTCCCCACCCTTCTCTGCTTTCCATAGAGACCCCTCTCTCTCTGGCTCCCTGGTTTGCTCCTCCCTATTCACTCACCCTTCCCTGTCTTTCACTGGCACTTTTTCCTGCAACTGTAGGTAGTGCAACATTTGTCGCTACACCTCTTCTGTCACCATCATCCAGGGACCCAAACAGCTTTCCAGGTCAGTCAAAGATTCGCCTGCACCTTCTTCAATCTCATCTACTGTATTCGGTGCTCTCAATGTGACCTCCTGTACTTTGGTGAGTGCAAGCATGGACTAGGGGCCAATTTTGCAGGACACCTACACTTTGTCTGTAGTGGCCATCCTGACATCACAGCGGCGTGCTATTTCAGCTCCCCTTTCCAGTCCCACACTGACCTGTCAGTCCTTGGTCTTCTTCACTGCCAGGGTGAGGCCAAAGGCAAACTAAAAGAACTGCACCTCATAGTATTGCATTCAGTTCTGGTTACCCCATTATAGGGAGGATGTCGAGAGTTTGGAGAGGATGCAGAAGAGTTTTACCAAGATGCTGCCTGGATTAGAGGGCATGTGCTATGAGGAGAGGTTGGACAAACTTGGGATGTTCTCTCTGGAGCAATGGAAGCTGAGGGGAGATCTGATAGAGGTTTATAAGATTATGAGAGGCATAGATAGACAGCCCTTTCCCCAGGGTTAAAATGTCTAATACCAGAGGGCATGCATTTAAGGTGATAGAGGGTAAGTTCAAAGGAGATGTGCGGGGCAAGGTTTTTACGCAGAGAGTGCTGGGTGCCTGAAATGCATTGCCTGGGGTGGCGGTGGAGGCAAATACAATAGGGGCCTTCAAGAAGCTCTTGGATAGGCACATGAATGTGAGGGAAATGGTAGGATATGGAAATTCTGTAGGCAGAAGGGATTGGTATAGTTGGGCATTTTATTGCTAATGTAATTGGTTCGGCACAACAGTGTAGGCCAAAGGGCCTGTTCCTGTGCTGTACTGTTCTATGTTCTATTACACCTGGGTAGTCTCCAATCCAATAACATGAACACTGAATCTTCCAACTTGAGATAACCTACACTCAATATGCTCCTTTCTCTCTCCTTCTGGTTCCATCCTCGAACCCAATCACCCAGCTTCATTCCCCTCCCCCAGCTGGTTTCGTCTGCTTATTACCCACACCTTTAACTTGCTGAGTCTCCTATCCCCTCCCCAACTGGTTCCATCTGCCCATCATCCCTCCCTTACTGGTCCACATCACCTCACACCATTTGTATCTACATCCACCCTCCTCTCCCCCACCTGGTCCACTTGCCCCCTTTTTTTTTCTCTTTCCTTATCTGTCTCTACTTATCACCCAGCAGCTGCTGTCTCCTGACTCCACCCCAGCCCCCTGCCCCACCTGGTTCCATCTGCCAGTCATCTCCCTCTTCACGTGGTTCCACCCATTGTCTGCCAGTCCCTGCCTCACCCCTCCCTCTCACCTCTTTATACTGGCTGTCTCCCCTCTACACTCTCAGTCCTGATGCAGCGTCTCAACCCAAAACATTGACTATCCCTTTGCCTCCACAGATGCTGCTCGACCCGCTAAGTTTCTCTAGCAGTTTGTTTTTTGTTACATGAGCAACTGTTTCCTTCAGCTATACATTGAGAAGCTCAAAGCTATCTTCTTCAGGCTTCAGTCCAAACTCTGTAATCTGATAGCCACTTCTATCTCCCCTCACTATCTCAGACTGGTTACAATGTTCTATTTGACCCCAAGCCAAAATTTCAGACCTCGTGTCACTAACGTTACAAATGCTGTTTTCTTCCCTCTCCATCACATAGTCTACTTCAAGATACCTCCAGCATACCATGTACCTTGTTAACCACAGACATATGTATTCATATACTTTTCTGTCAGCCTTCCATCTACCTCAGTAAAGTGTAAAGTATAAAGTGAAAGGCCCAGATAGAGTGAACATGGAGAGGATGTTTCCAGTAGTGGGAGAGTCTAGGACCAGAGGGCACAGCCTCAGAATAAAAGGATGTTCTAAAGAGACAGATATGAGGAGGAATTTCTTTAGCCAGAGAGTGGTGAATCTGTGGAATTCATTGCCACAGATGGCTGTGGAAGCCAAGCCACTGGGTATATTTAAAGCGGAGGTTGAAAGGTTTTTGATTAGCATGGATGTCAAAGGTTATGGGGAGAAGGCAGGAGAATGGGGTTGAGGGGGAAAAATAAATCAGTCATGGTTGAATGGCAGAGCAGACCTGATGGGCCAAATGGCCTAATTCTGTTCCTATGTCTTCTGATAATTGATCTGAAACTTAGTAGCATGAACCAAGCCCCATGCTGTTCATCCATGTGTTCAATGAACCCTCGTTCCTAAATATCTCAAATATAAACCTCTTCATGTCTCATCTATCCCCTTTCCTCTGACCTCATCCAGATATAGTCAGAAATTCATAGAGTTATAGAGCACAGAAACAGGCCCTTCAGCCCAACTCGTCCATGCCAACCAAGGTACCTACCTGAGCTAATCCCATTTGCCAGTGTTTGGCCCATATCCCTCTAAACCTTTCCAATCCATGTAACTGTCTAAATGTTTTTTAAATGATGAATAATGACTTTGCATTTTGAGCAGTCCAAACCCTCCACATCCATTCTTTGCATTTATTTCTGTTCATTAATTTTTCAGGATATGGGCATCGCTAGGAAGCCCAGCATTTATGGCTCATGCCCAGTTGCCCGTGAGAAAGTGTTGGTGAGCCACCTTCTCTAACCACTGTGAAAATCAAAAAAAATCTGCAGATGCTGGAAATCTAAGATAGAAGCAGAAAGTACTGGGAAATACTCAGTAGGTCAGGCTGTATCTGAGAGAAGGTCTGAAATGTTAACTCTGTTAACTCCAGCATATGCTGCCTGACCTGCTGAGAATTTCCAGCATTTTCTGTTTTTATTTTATTCTTTAACCATTACCCTCCTTCTGGTGAAAATATTCCCACAATCTAGTTGGGTAGGAAGTTCCAGAATTCAGGCCCACAATAATGAAGAAAAGGCAATATATTTCCGAGTCACGATGGCGTGCAGCTTGGAAGGGAACCTGAAGGTGGCGTTTCCATTCACCTGCTGCTCTAGTCCTTCTTGATGGTAGAGGCTGTGAGTTTGGGAGGTGCTGTTGGACCAGTTTAGATGAGTAATCCAAGTGAATTTTGTAGTTGTACAGACAGCAGCTATTGTGCATCTGTGGCAGAAGGAATAAATAGGGTGGTGGATGGTGTGCCAATCAAGTGGGCTCCCTTTTCATGGGTGGTAATTAAACAAAAGAATGCCAGAAAAGCTCAGCAGGTGTGGAAGGATCTGTGGTAAGAGAACAGTCAGCATTTTGGGTGTGTAATTATGTGTTCTCAGCTGGATTTACAAATAAAATTAGACACGGAGCCATGTAAAGGGAGGTATTAGGGTAGAAGTTCCTCAAGATAGGCTTTAAGGAGTAATACAAAAGGCGCTGGAGGAACTTGGTGGGTCAGACAGAATCTATGGAGGGAAATGGACAGTCGACGTTTCGGGTCGAGACCGTTCATCTGGTCGACCCAAAATGTCAACTGTCCATTTCCCTCTATAGATGCTGCCTGATCCTCTGAGTTCCTCCAGTGCCTTTTGTGGTGCTCCAGATTCCAGCATCTGTAGTCTCTTGTGTCTCCATGTAGGCTGTAAGGAGTGCCTTAATGGTAGAGACAGGCTGTGAAAAGTCATCAAACATAGAGTCAGATCTGACTGAAGGTCTCAGACCTCACACATTAACTGTGTTTCTCCTTCCCCAGATATTGCTTGACCTGCTGAGAATTTCCAGCATTTTCTGTCCTTAATTCAGATTTCCAGCACCTGTAGTTTTTTTTTTGATTTTCATTGTCATGGATGGTGTTGTGTTTCTTGAGTGCTGTTGAATCGGCACTCATTCAGGCAAGTAGTATTCCAACACACTCCTGACATGTGCCTTTTAGACAATGGATAGACTATAGGGCATCAAGACTTGAGTCACCTCCTGGACTTCTAACATACATTTCCTGTATCCCCTTCTCCACCCCCCACATCTCCTTCTTCAAAACATTTTTTGATCAAATTTTGTTGTACAGGTTATTGCTGCTGCCTTCGTTTTTTTCTTTTGTCTGAAACTCACTGAGAGGGATTTTTCTGTATAAAAGGATCCAGAAAAGCTTGTCACATATTAGTTTACCAGGCTGTTATATTGCAATTTATCATTTGAAGACCAATAAAGAGTTAAAAATCAAGGTACAACTTTGATGAAAATTCACATAGAGTCCAAAATCAGATCTGGGAGACATTTGCAATAAATTTCTAAAATTATATTGTGTTAATGCTTTGGAGACTGAATCAACAATAACCAGTGTTAAACGAGAAACAATGCACTGCGAAGAAATTTTGGTAAAAATATCCTGGTTAAGTTTATACATATACAAGCACATACACACCCACACCCACACACATACACACACACCCCACACACCCCCCCCCCACACACACACACACTTATAAACAACTGTCTAAGCATCAAAGTGATATGAGCAAGTCATTGAATTTTACTTATATTAAATGTGTTCATCATGTTATGACAGTGAATTATAGATTGTATACTCTTTTGTGAAACTGTCAGCTTGTGTGTGTTTGATGTGCATGAGAAATTCCAAGGGAAAGACAGCTTCGTAAGAAATTATCTCATTCATGCCATCAAACTTGCACGTAATCATATACCAAGGAAGATAAATGGAAGGACCAGATAAAATATTGACAAGACTGCATTCCACACTTGTGTGGTTTTTACCCTATGATTTATTTTGAAAAAATTGAAAAATGTACATTAAATAATTATAAGTTACCTTGCAAGTGTCACTTTTAAATTGAGCTTCTCAATTTTGTGTGTTTATTGAAACAAGGCAGCATAATGTGCTGTCTCCTGTAATGCCCTCAATTAAATAAGGCTACTTTATATCAAGTCAGTGTTTTTAGGCTTAACCCTTCCCCAGACAGTCTTGCTTGATACTGCATTCTTTCTTCGAAATATCATTGTGACATATTTGCTCAGCTGAAGAAGACACATTCAGTTGAACAAGCACAAGCATGATATTAATCTTCTCTTCCTTACAAGTTCTGCAGGTCCTACCGAGGTCTGAAAATCCTTATACAGTCCTGTGGTAGTGTGCGGAGTTGTTCATTACTTCAGCAAGAAACTAGTCAAGTGATGTTTCATGCTGAGGTTTGAATATCCCTGCAATACTTGCTTCTTGAGAGGTTCTTAACTGTTCTGACTGACCTCTCAGTTGCTCCATTTGAGGTCAGGTAATATCCAAAAGCCAGTGTACAGTTGATACATTTAGCCTCAACAGTGTGAACTAAGGGACTAAAACAAGGTTGTCAGGTATAAAAATTGCGCGTAAAGAATCAACTCAACTTCTCTATCATTTGTTCAGTAGTGGTACACAAACCCATGTTCCCCAAAGCCGAGATATCTAAAATTAGAGCACATGACTTCGGGGTTAAGGGAATTTTTGTCGAAATTCAGTTGGCCAGGGACATGGCAAAAATACAATTTTTTGAAGACTGTTGGTCTTGTTACAAGTTGTGTGCTGTGAACTAAGTGACAGAAATTGCTCATCATCTACAACCTGATTTGGTGAGATTTTGCAGTTTCCTCAGGTCTGCATTGCTTTGTCTACCTTCAACACAGCCACTATTGGTGTGGCCCATTCATTCTAGTTGGTTTTCACAAAATCACCATGTTGTTCTATCCAGAACCATTCTGGGTATGCAATGGACAGCTTTGCAGCTGGTCTGATGTAAATGTGGCTCTTGTATCTTCTTATGCCAGTGGAGCTGTCTTTGAACATTTTGTCATGCCTTTCCAGTAAATCCATCAAGATGTGAATTGCAATATCAATATTAAAGATGTTAGTTTAATCTAGCTTAAGTTGTCTCAGCCAGCCCTTGCCCATTAAATCTGGCCTGTTTTCAGAGTCTGCCACAATGATGGGTAATTGTACTCACTGTCTCTTGTGTTGTCCTGTGCACTTCATTTATCTTAATATCCATAAAACCTCGGCAGAGTTTGCTTACAGTTTTATGGAGCTTTTCTTCAATGACATCTGGTTAAATTTGTGAGAGTAAATGTCCTATCTGATTACTAAACAGTCGGTGACAGTTTCACATTCCTCAAAAGTCTGTCCATTTGCAGTCATTACTGTTTGTGGCGAAGATGCTGTATAATCCTGGTCCCTTGTTCCCTAAATATATGTCCAAACTATGAAGTCCTCATTTCTACCTTTGCCTCTGAACTATTTCCAAGTTGCCACTGAAATTGCTTTTATTGCTCCCTTTAACCTTGGATCTGCAGGCTGTTGAAATGTGACCTTTCTTCTGGCAACTGAAATACTTAACTGCTGATAAGACTGTAGTAAGTGATGGCCACAGCACTAATGAAATGATATCGCCAGTATGCTTTGAATTTGTTTTTGTAGTCTTAGACTTTACCACAGCTCTCTAACTATATGCTGCAACTATATCAGTCAGTCTTGGTGAACAAGATTCACCGGCATTGCCATTTTCATAGACATGGCAATTTATATTAAAGTTCCAGTGTTAGGTTTAATGTGCTCAAAAGCTTTGACTGAATTTATTCATTTACTAGCCTGCACAAAAAAACCTAGCATTTAAGGCAGAGTCCAAAAAATTCACCAAATTAAAATGCAAGCATAACTTCTTTAATCAAGCAACCTATTAACTAATGGTGTCATCTGTGTTCTGGCTTCTTGTCCCATCCTTACAGCTTTCAGCTATTTTTAATGGCTTTAGACCAATCTTCCTATTTCTACTCAATACTTTTTAAACAAGGCACCTTTTCCTTTGAATAGTGCAAGATTTGTGAGTTTTCTGTATGCTTCTGGTCCAGTGTTTGCCTTTCATATGTCTACGTATTGCAGACACAAGAGACTGCAGATGCTGGAATATGGAGCAACAAACAGTATCTGTGGAGCGAAATGGATAGTTGACCAAATTATGTTCCATCCAGATGAAGGGTCTCAACCCAAAATGTCAACTGTCCATTTCCCTCCACAGATACTGCCTGACCCGTTGAGTTTCTCCAGCATTTTGTTTGTTGCTTTACATATTGCATTGTTTTAGACTCTTACAATAATGCCTTCTTGGTCTACATTTCCAATATTATTTGTTTTAGGTAAATAAGAAAATTGATGAAGGCAGTGCATTAGGCATGGTTCCATGGACTTCAGCAAGGCTTTTGACAAAGTCCCGCATGGTAGGCTGGTCCAGAGATTAGGGCACATGGAATCCAGGGTGTGCTGGAAAACTGGATCCAAAATTGGCTTGGTGATAGGAAGTAGAGGGTAGTGGTCAAGGGGTGTTTTTCAGATGGAGGCCTGTAACTAGTAGAATACCACAGGGAATCATCCTGGGACCATTGTTGTTCGTCATATATCTATAAATGACTTGGATGAGAATGTATGTGAACCGCTTAGTAAGCTTGCTGATGACACAAAAAGTGGATAATGACGAAGGTTGTGTAAGGACACAGTGGAACGTAGATCAGTTGGAAAGTTGGCCGATGGAATTTAATCCAAACAAGTGTGAGGTAGTGCACTTGGGAATGTCAAATATTAACAGGATATGCACAGTAAATGGCAGAATCCACATGAATGTTGCTGTAAGAAGGGATCTTGGAGTGCAAGTCCATAGCTCCCTGAAAATGGCGACACAGATGGATAAGGGTAGTAAAGAAGGCATTCAGCATGCTTTTCTTCACAGGCCGAGGCACTGAGTACAGGGGTTGGGATGTCATGTTGCAGCTGTACACAACATTGGTAAGGCTGCACTTGGAGTATTGTATGTGGTTCTGGTTGCTACATTACAGGAAGGATGTAATAGCATTGGAAAGAATGCAGAAGAGATTCACTGGGATGTTGCCTGGAATGGAGGGCTTTACTTATACAGAAAGATTGGATAGGTTGGGTTTATTCTCACTGGAACATAGAACACTGAGGGGTGACCTTACAGAAATTTATAAAATTACAAGGGGCATAGATAGGGTAGATAGTCACAGACTTTTTTCCTTTGGTGGGGGGGTCTAAAACTAGAGGGCATAGGTTTAAGGTGAGAGGGGAGAAATTTAAAAGAGATCCGAGGGGCAAGTTTTTCACACAGAGGGTGGTGATTATATGGATCGAGCTGCTAGAGGAAGGGTAGGGGCAGATACAATTACGGTGCTTAAGAAGCATTTGGACAGTTACTGGGATAGGAAAGGAGTAGAGTGACACGGGCCTCATGGGATTAGCAGCAATAGGTGTCACAGTCGGCATGGACAAGTTGGGCTGAAGGGCCTGTTTCTATGCTGTTCAGCTCTATGACTCAATTAAAGAAGATGACCATTCATTCAATTCATGAGCTGAATGGTTCTCAAGTTCAGGCATACATCCTAGCCTCCCGTTATAGCCTTGTTTACCCCTTCCTATTCAAAAGTGACATAGCTAAAATTGGTGCATGTGATAGTTTAGTGAAAGATCAACACCGCTGTCCCTTGCACTGGAACTTCTGTACAGTGCACTCTCTTATGTGCTCATTTCAGGTCTTTGACAAACAAAATTCCCTGCATGTAGTTGCATACACCATCAAGAGTCATTTTTTGTGCTACAAACTCAATTAAAACTCTCGCAGTAATAGTCAACAATATCCTGTAATGATCCTGAAGGAAGACTATCACTCTCATTGCCAATTTCTAATTCTTCATGAATGCATTGAAACACAGCAGAGGTAAGGGTTTATTTACAATATGACACAAAAACGATTTACATGTTGAATCTCTTAAGCTGTTGCTGCAAATTGAATGTTCCCAGTTATTTGTGACAATGGTATCTTGTTGGAAAGCAAGCACGCTTATGTAAATTGAGCCATGTTTTCAATGAATAGAAATTTATGAGATCATTTTGAATGGAGAGAATTGGATATTTTAAGACGTATGTAAAAGAATCCTCACTTTTCTTCCCTTAATGCTGCTTGTTAGAGACCCATCACTTTGAACAGCTAGGTTGATAGTAAATGCTGTTGCTGTCAGCAAGTGTCATTGTGGTGCCACTGTGTCATTGAGTTGCCAACTGAACTTAAGGCTGTCAGCTCCAAAATTTTGGAGCTGGTCAAGTACTCATCACAACTTTCCATTCCATTTGTCCACATTCTCCCCAAAGTTTTCATTTCATCACTTACTGCAAGGCTTGAAGCTTTTACGTCATTTGCAATTTTATTTGTCATGGATACACAATTTTAATTTTCTAGGTTGTGTGTGATAATTATTTTAATGCTGAAAGAACTTATTCTGATTTTATTCCAATTTGAGAAAACATCATCAACCCCCACAGGACTGTTTTACATTATCCCAATTCTAAATGATCATTTTGAAAGTTTCCATATCATCTCGATGAGATACTGGAGTGAATTGGCCCTTGAGCATTTAGCTTATGAGGGAAACATGTTTTGCAGAATACTTATTCATAGATGGCAGGTTTATTCCCGCTAAGCTGTATCCATCTCCTGTCTAATTCCTTTCTGTAATATACATCCTCTGCTTTAATTTTTCCAAATACCTGGGAAAATTTCCCACATTTTTGTGTTTTTTTTCCATTCTCCAATTAATTTCCTTCATTAAACATAATTGGGAAATTGCTGAATTCAACTTTCCTCAGTGCTTATAATTTTTACTTCTAATTTTCAGAATAGTCATTTTTATTTTTGTATAGTGGTTAAATTTTCTTCACAGAATAAATCCAGACATCTTTAATTGAAGATAGCTTCTAATCAAAAGATCTTTAGTGTATAGCCTTACAACTGAGCCCTGCATATTGCTGTTATCTAGCAGGATGGTTCAGCTATCCAGGCCATCCAATTTAAAATATTTCCTCATAGAAGCAGCTGCTATATATTAAATTTCAATGTGCAAAACAGTAATGTGATTGCTGGTTGCAAAATTTTTCTGTTATTGCCTGAATATTCATAAAATTGTTTAACTTTACACTTCCAGCATTTTCTGAATGTCCTTATTTTTATTGTTATTAAGCATCAGTAAAAACCTTTTAACTGTATAAAGTACCCAAGATAAATGATAGAATGTTAACTCCATATGGCGGAAACAGTTGTGAACGAGATAAAATCAAAGGTGTAGATTTTGTAACAGGACAGAAAATAATACTTATTTTAACATTGCTGTTCTGTAGAGGTACTGTCTCACAGCTCCAGTGACCCGAGTTGGGTCTTGACTTCTGGTATGTCTGTGTGGAGTTTGCACATTTCCTCCAGGTGCTCCAGTTTCTTCCCACATCCCAAAAACTTTCAGATTGCTAGTAAAATGCCCCTGGTGTGTAGATGAGTTGGAGAATCTTTTTGGAGTTGATGGGAATGTGGGGAGAATAAACAATGGGTTGAGCATAGCAAGGTGCTTGGTGACAGCATAGGTTTGGTGGGTCAAAGGGCCTGTTTCATTGCTGTATGACTTTTATGACTTTAGTTGGCTGAGGTAGCTGCCTGACTCAGATAAAAGTCTCAACTATCCAAACAGTTATTCTGTATAATAAATGGGACCCTGATCCTACAATAACTGTGACTGGTGGGGTGCTTACTGTGGACACATTGCTCAGTAAAATCTGACAGACACCCAATGGAGATCTTGCAATGGAGGGAAGAGTGCAAACATATAGAGGGGCTAGCAACTCCTCTTTGGTCAGTAGCACTAAGTATGCTATGCTGTAGCGACAGTGAATTTTACTTTGCCTCCAACTTTCAGTTCCGCTGACTTCAATGGATGAATTTTTAGGTTTTCATACCCTGCCCCAAAGGCTCACTACTTTCCTGGGTTATTTTCACCTTTCTTTTAAGTGTCAATATAGCAAAGCAGTTTTTAACCTGTGGGACTAATTAACTTAACAAAATGAATTTACTGAACCATATCCTGAAAAAAGAACAAATATATATAAATTATACAACACCAGTATTTATTAAAATTATTAGGGACCTAGAATCAGGGAAATTTTCAACATATAAATGTCCATCCCAGTTTATTCCACTTCCCAGCTTTTATGACTCTTCAATTGTTTATCCAGCTATTTTTTAAAACCGTGGTGAGAGCCTAGCAACATCCATGTTAAATGTTCTCTGCACCCTCTCTTGTGCAATCACATTCCTCGTGTAACGTTATGACCAGAAATGTACATAGTGCTTTAGTGAATGGAGAAAGGAATGTAAGAAAGCAATGGCCTAGGTGTTTTGGTGGGCCATGAAGTAAAACATGAAAGTCTAAACTTCTATGGCTAGCTTCTCAGTAGCCAAAACACATTTGCTTGTTGAAAAGTTTTGTGATTTTAGTGAAAACCTAACTCCAACTCTTTGCCTTCTTGTTACTTTGAATCATTGAATCATCATCTATTGTTTGTTACGTGGATAATAATTTATAGGAATGTAATGCTGAGAGTCCTTTGGTGTCTTCACAGCGTTCTGTGAGGATGGCTGCAGAAATGGAGGTACCTGCATCGCTCCCAAGGTCTGTGCATGTCCACAAGGATTCACAGGACAACTCTGTGAAACAGGTAAGCAGAGAGGATTCTTCATGATATTCTTCTTCTCCTTAGGCAGTTTCTTGTGGTTAAGGATAACTTGCTGCAGTTCTTATAAGTGGTTGAGTAGTCCTATGCAGAATGCATGCACTCTGCCACAGGCAGGGCAGGCAGGCATTGAGAGGTCCTGAAGAGGAGACTCAAATGTCAGTGCCTTCCTGGATGCTCCTCCATTTTGAGCAATTACAGGTCAGCGACTCCCATGAGTTGCAGAAGGTTGTACAATTTTTCAAGGAAACTTTGGAGAACTCCCTTGAAGCAATTCTTCTGTCCTCCTGGAAATCTCTTGCCTTGAGTACAATGCCTGTTTCAGGAGTTTGGTATCAGCTATGTGGATCATGTGGGATGCCCACTGGTAGCTCATGGGCATAACTGGAGTCTGGATGTTGGGATTGCTGGCCAGATGGAGGATGCTGATATTGGATTTGGAGGATCTGGATCCTGCCAAGGGATTTGGAGAATTTTACAAATACAACACTGATGCTTTGAGGACCAGCTGTAAGTTGTCCATATCTCTGATGCATGCATGAGGCTGGGGATCGTTGCTGCTCTGCAGACCATGACATTGGTGCTGAGTTTGATATTTTTGTCTTCAAACACTCTTTTCTGTAGCAAGCCAAAGGCTGTGCTGGCATGCCGAGGTGGTGGTGAATTTTGTCAATGACGTCTGTCTTTAGTGAAAGGTGCTCCCCAAATATGGAAAGTGGTTCATGTTTTCCAGTGTCCCGTTTTAGATCTTGATTGACAGGGCTGATGTTGGGAGATACTGGAAAGTTTTTAGATGATCTTTGTCAGCTGTTTAGTGTCAGCCCATCCTCTCAGTTGCTTCAGTGAAGAAATCAACTTGAGCTCAGCCTTCATCTGTGTCTTTTGTCCACCAGGAGATACAATGAACATCATCTTCACCGTGTGACAAATGCAAGAAAAATATAGAGAACATCACCAACCACTCTGCCTGGTCCTTTTTGACCTACAAACCCATTAACTCTGTCAACCAAGAAAGATAATGAAGAATTATTTGCAAATTTGGCTGCCCACAGAAATTTATTCCCATTCTATGTCTACTACATTATGGCATGCATGCTATGATCCTAGCCAAGGGGTCCACTACAGACCCAGTCCCAGTGCAAACTGGTGTGAAGCTGGGCTGTGTCACTGCACCAATCTTCTTCTTAATATTCCTCACAGCAATATTAGACCTCACCTCCAACAAGTTCCCTCTGGAGTATAACTGATGAATGGGAACTTTTTCATCCTCCATCACCAGTAATACAAAAGCAGGATCCTACCTCACCCCGGTCATCGATTTACAATATGCAGAGGATGCTTGTATATGTGCAGACTGGGAGACTGAGCTCCAAGTCATTCTTGATTCCTTCACTGCAAGAACAGATTGAAATACTCAAGCATTCTTATTTCAGTTTGGCAGAGAAAAAGATGTCAGTATCTCTGCAGGATGATAAAATCATGTAATCCTGCACCAGATTATAAATTGTACATTAGATTTTTTTTATAAACTACTTTAGAGTTCAGTTTGTATTTTAATATTATGTGTGTGAAGTGTGAAATAAAACAAAATGCTGGGAATCCTCAGTAGTAGCAGTGGAAAGAGGAAAAGAATTAATGTTTCAGGTCAATGATCTCTCATCAAGGTTTTAATGTACTTGTTTACCTCAAGTTTTCAAACTGGAAAACAGTTTCACCACAATATTGCACGCTGAACCATAACTTCACAATAGGGACTTCCAACAGTTCAGTTGGCTTTGACCAAAGATTATTGAGAGATTTCACTGTTCAAAATTAATTGAAACAGGGCCAATCCATCAACCACCTCATTACTACACTGTGATCCCTTGTGATTTAACCAGCCACAGAGGTGTACCAGTGACTGACTGGTAATAGAGTGCTGGCAGACTACAAACTGATTAAACTGCTAGCTCTGACACAAACTGAATGCGATTTCTCCAAAATTTATACTG
Source organism: Pristis pectinata (assembly GCF_009764475.1). Lineage (NCBI taxonomy): Eukaryota > Metazoa > Chordata > Chondrichthyes > Rhinopristiformes > Pristidae > Pristis > Pristis pectinata. Next base: position 37,159,445 of record NC_067419.1, on the reverse strand, counting down.
GGCCTTGGCCATGTTATTGCTGCAGAACTTATTAAACCACCTGCCCCCTCTATCCACTGACAGTTTTCCTGAGGCTGAACTTGGTTAGAGATTGTCTGTGTGAAGCCTGACATGAATACGGATCTCTACAGCCCAGATCTGCAATGGGGTCAACAGGTTAGAGGCTTTAATTCACTGAGGTCAGAGTAAATCCCTTTACATTATTGAGACTTCACATTTTTGGCACACTGCTGCTGGAAATACACAATAAATGAACGTCAGAAGCTGTAATGTAAACATGACTTTGAGGACTCTTATGCTTAACACAGCAAAAAGTAGTTGGAAAACACATAAACTGTAGCTCTATTGCTGTGGTTGGTAAGACTTATCATAAGGTTTTTCTTCAGATGAATGACCATTTCTGGCTATGAGAAGCTGTCAGCCTGAGTAAACATCATTCAGAATAACTTTAATAACCTAGCAAGATTCTATTACTTTTGCTACATTTAAAATAAACCAGCTAATTTTTACTGGAAATGAGAAACACTCAAGAATGGTTTTAAACTAATTATCAGCCTCTGCTAAGTATTTCTCAACAGACAGAAAATGGTAATAAACACTGCACAGTGTTCCAAAGAATGCTGAGTTCAAAGACAATTTTTGAAAGATGCCTTAAGAAACAAAGCCATTTACTTATTTTCCTCATTTAAAAGTATAACCACCTCCATAATAAAATTTAATTTAAACTATACTAGGCAACATTTAACGAAGTAAACAACTCTTGTTTAGAATTAGAATCAGGGTCAATTAACAGTTCTGCATTTCCCAGTTTACTGAAGAAGAAAATACAGGGCTAGTGTCTTCCATCTTCCCCTCACCCCGCTCTCTGCTTTCCGAAGGGATCGCTCTCTCCACGACTCCCTTGTCCACTCGTCCCTCCCCACTGATAACACCCGGCACTTATGCCTGCTACCACACCAAGTGCTAACACCTGTCCCTACACCTCCTTCCTCACCACCAGTCAGGGCCCCAGACAATCCCTCCATGTGTGGCAGCGCTTCAGCTGTGAGTCCGAGGGTGTCATTTATTGCATCTGGTGCTCCCGGTGCAGCCTCCTGTACATTGGTGAGACCCAACGCAAATTGGGTGACCACTTCGTCGAGCATCTTCACTCCGTCCCCCGCAACAGCCAGGACCTCCCGGTGGCCACCCACTTCAATTCCACATCCCATTCCCATACTGACATGTCTATCCATGGCCTCCTCTACTGCCACGTTGAGGCCAGACGCAGGTTGGAGGAACAGCACCTCATATTCTGCCTTGGGAGTCTCCAACCTGATGGCCTCAACATCAATTTCTCTTAACTTCCAGTAATCCCGCCCTTCTTTTTCTCCCCCCCCCCCACTCCTTTGTCTTCCCTTATTCCTGTGGCTCCCTTCCCCTGCCTTGATGACCCACCTATCTCCTCTCCTCCCTTCCTCCATCCTTTATTCCATGGTCCACTGCCCTCTCGTACCAGATTCCTTCTTCTTCAGCCCTTTGCCTCTTCTACCCATCACCTCTCAGCTTATTACATCTTCTCCCCCTCCCCCACCCACCCCCCTTCCCCCCTCACCTGGACTCGCCTATCACCTGGACGCAACTTTCACCTGCCTGCGTGTACTCCTCCCCCTCCTCCCACCTTCTTATTCTGGCTTCTGCCCTCTTCCTTTCCAGTCCTGATGAAGGGTCTCAGCCCGAAACGTCAACTGTTTATTTCCCTCCATCAGTGATGCCTGACCTGCTGAGTTCCTCTAGCAATTTTTGTGTGTTGCTCCAGATTCCAGCATCTGCAGAATTTGTTGTGTCTGGGCTAATGTGGAAACAGATTTCTGAACTGGAACAAGTTCAGATAGATTTGAATATTTTGTTTCATAGCTGCAGAGACTCAGGCTTGATACTGACCTCAGGTGTGGAGATTTCATATTCTCACCATGAACTTCTGGATTTCTGCTGGGTGCTCCAATTTCCTTCCATAACCCAAAGACATGCTGGTAGGTTCATTGGCTACTGTAAACCAAGCCCTAGTGCAGGTAAATGAAAAGAGAAGAAAGGGCTGTTGAATGGTTTGTGGCAAACAATGTTGTAGGGCTACAGGTAATATGGAGAGGATGGGGGAGGGGTGGGGTGGACAGAACTGGCTTTGGTGAAAGTGTACATGAATCCAATAGTCTGATTGCCCCCCTTTTGCTCTGTTATAATAGGTAAGTAACGAAGTAAAGCAGTTCTCATATTTCTTGCATGATTCTTATACCAAGTTTCCATTTACACATTCCAACCATATAGCAACATTGTGAATCTGCTCATTGTCTTAAAAATGTTTCAAAGAAAGAAAATCAAATTGCTCATGATGGTATGGTTTTTGACTTTTTTTCTTGGATTGAGGAGCGAGCTACTATTAACCTTCAAAACTAGACAAGTGATGGCTAACACGAGGAGGCATAGTTTTAAGGTGATTGGAGGAAGGTATAAGGGGGATGTCAGGGGTAAGTGTTTTGCACAGAGAGTGGTGGGTGCATGGGACACAGTGCCGGCAGAGGTCGTGAGGGCAGATACATCAGGGACATTTAAGAGACTCTTAGATAGACACATGAATGATAGAGAAATGGAGGGCTATGTGGGATGGAAGAGTTAGATAGATGTTAGAACAGGATAAAATGTCGGCACAACTTCGTGGGCCAAAGGGCCTGTTTCTATGCTATATGACTCTTTAACTCTATGATTCAATAGTTGTGAGGTTTGCAATGGTATCAAGGCTGCAACAATAGGTTGGAGCGTACCAATATGAACTCTGATATTGAAGGAAATGATTGGGAGGCAAGTGAAGGTGGTGAGAGGGTTGGTGGTGAACTGAATAACATGCAAGGCTTGTGCTGCACTTGCTAGGATGTGGCATTTGAAGGTATACACATTGACTCGAGCATCTGTGAACTTCCTGAGGCACTGCATCCAGTTTCTTAGGACTTGGCTCCTGCCATTGACCTCCACAGCTATCTGCTCTTAAGCCTTCATAGTGCATGTCTGGTAGCACTTGTAAGCAAAACACTTTGACGCTATTAAACCTTCTGCAATGAGGCCTCCAGTCCCTGTGGAGAACTATGGAGCCCTACACTATTATATTGTGCCATTCTTGAAAGTTGCCTAGGTCAGAATTAATTCTTTAGTCTCACAATTACAGTACACTTTCAGAAATGCAGACTGGTTTTAAGTGGTTCTAGCCACTCAGAGACTTGGGTATCCTGCTGAGGATAATGAAAAGCATGCAGCTTTCTTGTGTGTCACCTGGTTTGGAAGCTAAAGGCACATTAAATATGTACCACAATCCCATACCGGTAATATGGACTATTCAATAAAGCTCCCATTAGAAGTTGTACTCAAGAAAAAATGTAAATTGTAGATAATTACAAGGAAACAAATCAAACTTGAATGGTACCATTTTTCTATGTAAATATCTTACTATAATCAGAAGGGTTATTAATGTGTTTGGAAAGGCTTTCTGTAAAAACTGATTACGGTAAATCCTGTGATTGGTGACATTTTTAGGGTTGTATTTGAAATAATTAGAGGAACCTTTTCTAAGGTTAATATATATATAATTATAATGATCCATGAAATGCAACCTGAAAGCATTCAATGAAGATCTTTCAAAGCAAGAGAAATACGGGAAGAAAGAAAATATTCAGGATCAATCAATGAGTTTGCTGGATAATCAGAACCGAGGGCACTTTAACAATTGTATAGATCTACCTGAGCAACTGTCACCAGATGTTGCCTGCACAATGGTCAGGGACTGCATTACTCATAGCAATGACCTTCCTGATCTGAGGAAAGGGATATAGTTCTGGAGACCTTCACGCACTGAACAATTAAGCACAAGGATACTTCTTTTATACAGTTGCTGTATACTCTTTCTTAACATTGTTTTCAGTGGAATTGTTAACATTGGTAGATAATTTATAATTCATCAAAAAGGGAATGCAGTAGATATAATAGTTGGGTTAACAGCTGATGCCTTGCCAGTACAGTCATTTTGCATATGGCCAGTTGAGCCAACTGGAGCTTTTGTTGCTGCCTTCCTGCTGACTGTTTGCATTTCCAAGGCAGTGTGACAGATGCTGCAAAACCACTCTCATATCTGTCATTTCAGATGACCTTCAGGCAACTGGGAGGCGATTAGCATAGCTGGATTAAAGGACTGATAAATATCCAAATGACTGTAAGGTTAATTGATAAAATTACTTTACAGCAACCAGTGGTGCACATATACAGAAGAATGTTTACTAATTTGATTGTTTAATTTTAATTGAGTGCTTTAAGCAATTTATTTTTCTTTATTTTATTTAGGAACCTTTGAATGTTTCAGAAACAGGTTGGTAGCATTCAAAAACATTTTGCACATGTGTGACAATTGGTTAAGCCAGGAGACATGGTTTAGTTAGCAGTAAATTTTTTTTAGCGGTTTAGTGGATGGGGCTTGTTCTAGACCTGCCCACCTGCCATGACCAATCAATATCGTGCAAGACCTTACCATACATGGTCTCCCCATTTGAATCAGGAAAACATTCCACCAGATCTTGCTGCCTGAATAGCCCGTAAAGGCCACTGATCTAAATATACCAAGTACAAACTTAATTAGTGTTTATCTGTTAAATAGCATTAATATTGTTAATTAGGAGGTGTTGCTGATAGTGAAGAAGCTTCTCGGAGATTACAGGGAATCTTGATCAGTTAGGGAATGGGCCAAGGAGTCACAAATCGATTTCAATACAGGTAAGTGTGAGGTGATGCATCTGGAAAGTTAAACCAGCGTGGGACTTACACTATGAACGGTAGGGAGTATAATAGAACAGAGGGACATAGGAGTACAAGAACATAATTCATTGAAAGTGGCGTCACAGGTAGACAGGGTGGTGAAAAAGACATTTAACATGCTGGCCTTCGTCAGTCAGGGCATCAAGTATAGGAGTTGGGACATTATGTTACAGTTGTATAAGTCATTGATGAGGCTGCATTTGGAGTACTGTGTACAGTTTTGGTCACCCTGTTATGGGAAATACATTGTTAAGCTGAAAAGAGTGCAGAAAAGATTTATGAGGATGTTGCCAGGACTAGAGGGCCTGAGTTATAGGGAGAGGTTGACCAGGCAAGGTCTTTTTTCCTTGGAACATAGGAGAATGAGCAGCAACCTCATAAACTGGGCAGAGTGAGAGGAGAAACTAAAATATATTGTCGTACATTGAGTATAGGAGCTGGGACATTATGTTGCAGTTGTATAAATCGTTCGTGAGGCTGCCCTTGTGTACAAATTTGGTCACCCTGTTATAGGAAAGACGTGCTTAAAGTGCAAAGAGCACAGAAAAGATTTACGAGGATGTTGCCAGGATGAGAGAGCCTGAGTTATAGGGAGAGGTTGACCGGGCTAGGTCTTTATTCCTTGGAACATAGGAGAATGAGGAGCAACCTCATAGAAGTGTCTAAAATTATGAGAGGCATAGATGAGGTGGATGGGAACAATCTTTTCTCCAGGGTAGTGGAGTCCAAAGCGAGAGGGCATAGATTGAGGGTGAGGTGGGGAAAGACTTAAAAAGGACCTGAGGAGCAACTTTTTCATGCAGAGGGTGGTGAGTACATGGAATGAGCTTCAAAGGAAGTAGTTGAGGCAGGTACAGTAGTATCATTTAAGTAGCACTTGGATAGGTACATGGAGGGGTGGGGCTTGGAGGGATATGGGCCAGATGCAAGAAATTGGGACTAGCTGGGTGGGCACCATGATCAGCACGGACTTGTTGGGCTGAAGAGCCTGTATCTATGCTGTATCGCTCTGCGACTCTTATCTTTCATTGTTAACTTACACTCATTCTACAAAGCAGCACTTAAAGTAAGCAACAGCTAAAATGCTTAAAATACACAAACAATTAAAAACATTTAACTAAACACAATTAATGATTGGAAAAAAAACAGAATTACATAATACTTGCCTTGCACCCTTGTTCCTCTACATTTAAGCAAATGGCATTGTCGTTTCTATGCCAGATGTCTAATATTGGAACGTAGTTGGGAAATCACCAAATTGCTGTTAACACATTTAGGACTTCCATGTTCAAGGAGAAATTCTAAATGTAATGCCTCTTGCTTGGAGAATTGCTGGCATATACTGGCAGCAATTCCCTGCAAAATCAACCAATTATTTTCAGATATTGCTTGGTCAGACGAACTAGAAATATCAAGCTCTGAAGTTCTGGCAAGTCCAGTAAGATTGTTCTCATCAGCAAGAGACGGACCGAATCGAATAACTCGCAAAAAGAAAATGATGCCCAATTTAGATCCGATTAGATAGGAGGAATCTTCAGAAACCTTAAGCTAATTTGAGCAGCTAGGGACTAAATTAAAAATCAGAACCGCAAAGGTAATAATCTCTGGATTGCTATCTGAGCAAATTGGCACGGGGTCAATAAAATCAGGGAGTTAGATGCATGGCTCAAAGATTAATGTGGGAGAAATGGGTTTGAATTTGTGGGACATTGGCACCAGTATTGGGGAAGGAGGGAGTTGTTCCAATGGAACGGACTCCACCCGAACCACATTGGGACTGGGGTCCTGGTGAATCGCATAACTAGGGCTTTAAACTAAATAGTAGGGGGGTGGGTTCAACAGATTAGAAAAGTATGGATAAAGTAAAAAGGAACGAGAATGCAAGAGAGGTTACCGAAGTCACCAGAATAAAGAATAAGACAGAAAGTTTAGAAAGGGATAAGAATTTAACTTCAGGCAACATGGAGACAAATTTGAGAAGAAGGGTGGTGAATACAGGACTGAAGGTGTTATATTTGAATGCACGCTGTATACCAAATAAGGTCAATGAGCTTATAGCTCAGTTAGAAATTGGCAGATATAATGTTGTGGGCATCAGAGAGTCGTGGCTGAAAGAAGATCACAGCTGGGAGCTAAACATCCAAGGATACACATCCTATTGAAAGGACAGGCAGGTGGGCAGAGGGGATGCGGTGGCTCTATTGGTAAAATATGAAATCAAATAATAGGATCAAAAGATGTAGAATCCTTGTAGGTCGAGTTAAGAAACTGCAAGGGTAAAAAGACCCTGTTGGGAGTTATATTCAGGCCTCCGAATAGTAGCCAGAATGTGGGGTGCAAATTACAACAGGAGATAGAAAAAGCATATAAAAAGGGAAATGTTATGGTGGTCATGGGGGATTTCAATTTGCAGGCAGATTGGGAAAATCAGGTTGGTATTGGATTCCAAGAGAAGGAATTTGTAGAAAGCCTACTAGGGAAAAGGCCATTCTGGATTTGGTGTTGTGCAATGAGCCAGATTTGATTAGGGAGCTTAAGGTAAAGGAACCCTTAGGAGGCAGTGATCATAATATGATAGAATTCACCCTGCAGTTTGAGAGGGAGATGCTAAAATTGGATGTATCAGTATTCCATTTGAGTAAAGCTACCTACAGAGGCATGAAAGGGGAGCTGGCCAGAGTTGATTGGAAGGGGACCTAGCAGGGATGACAGTAGAGCAGGAATGGCAGGAGTTTCTGGGAGTAATCCGGAAGGCGCAGGATCACTTCATCCCAAAGAAGAAGAAGGAGCATTCTAAAGGGAGGATGAGGCAATCGTGGCTGACAAGCGAAGTCAAAGACTGCATACTGTAAAAGCAAAAGAGAGGGCATACAATATTGCAAAAATTAGTGGGAAGCTAGAGGATTGGGAAGCTTTTAATAACCAACAGAAGGCAACTAAAAAATCAATAAGGGGAGAAAAGATGAAATATGAAGTTAAGCTGGCCAATAATATAAAAGAGGATACCAGAAGTTTGTCAGATATATGAAGAGTAAAAGAGAGCCAAGAGTGGACATTGGACTGCTGGAAAATGATGCTGGAGAGGTCGTAATGGGGAACAAAGAAATGGTGGACAAACTGAATAAGTATTTTGCATCAGTCTTCACTGTGGAAGACACCAGGAACATGCCAGAAATTTGAGAGAGTTGGGGCAGAAGTGAGTGTAGTTGCTATTACTAGGGAGAAGGTGCTTGGGAAGCTGAAAGGTCTGAAAGTAGATAGGTCATTTGGACGGGATGGGCTACACTCCAGGGTTCTGAAAGAGGTAGCTGAAGATATTGTGGAGGCATTAATAGTGATCTTTCAAGAATAACTAGATCAGGAATGGTTCCAGAGAACTGGAAAATCACAAATGTCACTCCACTCTTTAAGAAGGGAGGGAGGCAAATGATAGGAAGTTATAGGCCAGTTAGCCTGACTTCAGTGGTTGGTAAGATGTTATATTAAGGAGGAGGTTTCGGGGTACTTGGAAGCACATGATAAAATAGGCTGAAGTCAGCATGGTTTCCTTAAGGGGAAATCTTGCCTGACAAATCTGTTGGAATTCTTTGAGGAAGTAACAGGCAGGATAGACAAAGGGAAGTCAGTGGATATTGCTTACTTGGATTTTCAGAAGGCCTTTGACAAGGTGCCGCACGTGAGTCTGCTAAACAAGGTAGGAGCCCATGGTGTTACAGGAAAGGTACTAGCATGGATAGAAGATTGGCTGACTGGCAGAAGGCAAAGAGTGGGAATAAAGGGGGCCTTTTCTGGCTGGCTGCCAGTGACTAGTGGTGTTCCGCAGGAGTCGGAGTTGGGTCCGCTACTTTTCACGTTATATGTTAATGCTCTGGATAATGGAAATGATGGCTTTGTGGCCAAGTTTGTGGATGATACAAAGATAGGTGGAGGGGCAAGTAGTGTTGAGGAAGCAGGGAGTCTGCAGAAGGACTTGGACAGGTTGGGAGAATGGGCAAAGAAGAGGCAGATGGAATACTTTGGTCATGCACTTTGGTAGAAGGAATAAAGGCGTAGACTATTTTCTAAACGGGGAGTGAACTCAGAAATTGGAGGTGCAAAAGGATTTGGGAGTCCTAGTGCAGGATTCCCTAAAGGTTAACTTGCAGGTTGAGTCGGTAATAAGGAAGGCAAATGCAATGTTAGCATTCATTTCGAGAGGACTAAAACATAAAAGCAAGGATGTAATGCTGAGGCTTTATAGGGCATTGGTCAGACCACATTTGGAGTATTGTGAGCAGTTTTGGGCCCCATATCTAAGGAAGGATGGGCTGGCACTGGAAAGGGTCTGGAGGAGGTTTACAAGAATGATCCTGGGAATGGAAGGGTTTAATGTGTGAGGAGCATTTGATGGCTCTGGGCCTGTACTCTGGAATTTAGAATGGTGAGGGGGGATCTCAATGAAACCTACCAAATATTGAAAGACCTGGATAGAGTGGACGTGAAGAGGATGTTTCCAGTAGTGGGAGAGTCTAGGACCAGAGGGCACAGCCTCAGAATAGAAGAAAGTCCCTTTAGAACAGAGATGAGAAGGAATTTCTTTAGCCAAGGGGTGGTGAATCTGTGGAATTCATTGCCACAGATGGCTGTGGAGGCCAAGTCATTGGGTACATTTAAAACAGAGGCTGATAAGTTCTTGATTAGTAAGGGCATCAAAGGTTATGGGGAGAAGGCAGAATGGGGTTGAGAATGGGATCGAATGGCGTAGCAGACTCAATGGGCCGAATGGCCTAATTCTGCTTCTATGGTCTCATGGTCTAAATACAGACAACTTTCATTCACAAAAGACCGAATGCTTGCTCAAATAGGTAGGTATTAGGTATTAGTGGGTATAGGTAGGTATTTCCCCTGGTGAAAAATCTTGGAAAGCTGAAGGCCAGCGGAAATGAGCTGGAGTCCAGAGGAAGGGAGTCAGACCTACTGGGATGGGCTCTAGGGTGGCATAGTGGCAATATAGGTTCTGCAGCTGTCTCAGAACTGACCTGGTTTTGATTCTGATGTCCAGTGCTAATGATGTGGATGTGCATGCTTTCCCTGTAACTGTTTGGACTTTCCTCTGGTGCCCCAGTTTCTTCCCACATCCCAAAGACGTGTTGGTTAGTAAGTTAATTGGCTGTCGTAAACTGCCCCTAGTGTAGGTGGCTGGTGGGAGGTGAGGAGAATGTTAATGAGCACGTGAGAGAATAGGTTACAGAAAAATAAGTGGGGGGAATGAGATTGCTCTGTGACCTGGCATAGACGCTGAGGTGAATGTTTGGCTCTTCAAGGAAATAATATGAAGAAGGATAAGCGTGGACTTCTTGCACTGGAAACGGTTCCTTGGGTTCAGTTGTACAAGGGGCACCTCCAGGAAGAGAGTGACCATGGAGAGAGATCAAAGAGTTTATCTGGAAGGAAAGGATAGATGAGGATAGTGTGATCAAAAGAGGGCAAAATTAACTGAGACACAAGTTGAAAACAAAACTGTTTTTATTGAAGTTCTTTATGTTTCCGAAGTTTATTTTCTGCTGACACTAGTGCAATGGATCTTTGTTGATTAGAATTACAGCAGAGTATGGAACTATTATAAGTTTATGGTCCATAAACTGTGGCAGTTTTATGGTTCCAGTGGAAGTTTTAAATTGAACTCTCACTCATTTTCCTTTTCAAATTCTCCTCACTGGCAAACCATGATGCACTCAATTTTGTTCATATGACAAGCAAAAGTTGTACAGCTCGGTCATACTGCCTTGATCACAATGCAGAAGGATGCATGTTACACATGAGCACCTGGCAGTGACATAATTCTAAGCCACATTGTAAGCTGGCACTTATTACCAAGCATTGCCAAACAGCCTCTCATACAATTTGAACATTAGAGAAGAGCTGGGTGTGAAATGAAAATGGAAAAGGCTGAATTTGATGCCAAAATAATAATCCAAAATGATGGAAGGATAATGGGTAAAATGATGTGCAATGGATGGGTCAGTTAAAAGTGGACAAAGTCACTGTCCAGGTTGTATGGCTCTGCTGTCTGCCTTGCAGAAACAATACTGCATTCTTAGACCCCAGATTTTTATGGGAACATGCCATATTTTGCTATTAGTTGTTCATGAAGTCTTTCTGTTATCACAAATCCCATCGAAATAATTATATGTTAATGACTGCTGATTGACTTATTTGTCAATAAATTATTACTATCAATGAAAAATAATTATTATCCCCATAGAATCTCATTCCTTTGGGATTTGAGCTCTTTTTTTTGGGGGGGGGGGGGTGTGGTTAGTTAAAAATTGACATTTTAAAAATTCTCTTTCGCTTTTCCTTCTAATTCAATCTCCTTTCCTTGTTTCTCATGAAAAGGTCGGCTGCTCTAATTTACTTATTAGTCCTTCTGTTCCTCTTCTTTGCCTTAAGTCTCAGTTGTTGAGGAATAGCCTGTTAGAATCAGAGGGAAGGAAGTGCCTCAGCTATCAATAAACAGGAGGTAGATGTACTCACCTCCTGACATCTATTCCAATGGAAATGTATATCTGCACTCACTCTTTCATTACCCGCTTGCACCTTCAGCAACTTTATGAGCAAAATATGAGCTGTAGGATTTTAGGGCAAGTTTAACTAACAGTAGAGTCCATTCTATCGTATTTTCTGTTTCTCATGACAAAGAAGGAGGCCATTCAGCCCACTGAGTTTACACCAGCTCTCAGCAATCTCATCAACCTATTCCCCCATTATTTCCCAGTAACTTGTTCTCCCTCACATGTTCATCAACATCTCCCCCCTCCCCACCCTGATTCTCCTGCTATCCATCTATAGTGGTGTAATTTACAGTGGCCAATTATCCAACCCGACAATATTTCTTTGGGAGGTGGGAGGAAATCAAAACACTGGGGGGAAACCCATGCAGTCAGAGGGAGAACATGAAAACACAGACAGCAGCTGTGATCAGAATTGAACTCAGTTCCCTGGAGCAATGAGACATCAGCAGTAACTGCTGAAAATTACATTGCTGCTCATTAGGATCACAGCAACACCAATTCCTGCCCCAAAGTGTTGAACTGTCTATTGTACTCTCTGTGCTTTAGGAAACTTACTGCAGTGCCTTTGTTAATGGTCAACACATACATCATGCCTTCAGAACAGATACAGCAGCCAAATGTTTTACAACAACAAAAACATCTGCTGGAGGAACTCGGCAGGTTGAGCAACACCTGTGGGGGGGGGGGAACTGTCGACGTTTCAAGTCGAAACCCTGCATCGGGACTGAGAGTGGAGAGGGGAGATGGCCAGTGTAGAGAGGAGAGGGGGACTGGTGAGACAGAAGCCTGAGGTGATTGGTGGAGTGAGGAGGGGTGAAGGATGATGGACAGGTTGAGCCAGGGAAGGGTGGAGTTAGGAGAGAGAGGCAGGTGGATGATGGATGGATGCAGAGAACAAAAAGGAGGCAGATGGAGTGAGGGGAGGGTGAAGGTCGAGACACAGCTGATGGAGCATGATAAGCAGGAATTCAAAGGCTACCAGTGCCGGAATCCGATAAGAAGGAGATAACAGGAACCATTAGAGGAGAGGTGAAAGGCAGATGGAACCACAACCAGATGGGATGGGGTGGTGGGGGTGGGGGGGAACTGTGTGTAAAGGAAGGGGAGGGGGATGTAGATGAGTGATGGGGGGGGGCTAGACAGGGTGTGGGAAAGGGGACAGAAATGGGAGGAGGGGAAGGAGAGGAAAGGGGGAAAACAAGTGTCTCCAAGTGTTTTACAAGTATGTAAGTATTTAGGTGGAGGGCTTTCTACTAGCTTGCAATCTGCAATTTAACTGGGGTCTTGGATTGCACTTTAAATTCTACAGTTGTAGACCGTAACCCAATCTAACCACAGCTTGGGAATCAGCAAGTATTTATTGCATGGTTTTTGAAATTGATATATAATACCTTGCTTTAACATTATTAGCTACTGCAGAATTACATCACAATGATAGATTGAATTACTGATAGAAGTATGTGTTTCATAACATCAGAACGGGTGCTTCCTTCACACACAACTTGTAGTCACTGTTTCAATCACTGTTCTAATTTATCAAAATCAAATTTGAAACTTGGATCCAATATGATGGCTAGGTTTTGAACCATGTTCCACATAGCATTCTAATGAAATTTTTGATCTACAAGCAATCTTTGCAGTTCCTCGGAGACACCTTTTAATAAAGTGCATTTGAAACTTTGCACAAAATGTGTAGAAATGCAACATATAATGACATGAAAATCCCCAATGTAGTATTAGATTTAGATCAATGAACATCATTTTTCTTAACTGAAAAACTTAATACCATAAATAATGGGAAAGTATATTGCAGTTCTAAATATTTATAACCTGTCCTTTCATAGTGTACCATCCGGGTTCCAATATAAATATCCTTTGAACTATCTTTTTGATTCTTGTGTGACTTGTATAGATGGAAGTCACAATGTAGCTTTGTTGGCACATGTTGCTTCTGAAAAATAGGATATTACTGAACAGTTGATTCAGATGTTATGGCTGGAGCTATATAGTTCATGCATTATAAACCAACAAACAACATACAGATTTATCGATACCGTTTCATAACTGATTTTAAGAGTACTTTTGCCTGACACCTTAGAAATCAAACATTCAGGGAATGTTCTGTTTCTCTATTAAAACCATAGAGCCATACAGCACAATACAGGCCCTCTGGCCCACCATGTTGTGCTGACCTTTAAACCACGCCTAAGACTATCTAACCCCTTCCTCCCACATATCCCGCTATTTTAAATTCCTCCATATGCTTATCTAACAATCTCTTGAACTTGACTAATGTATCTGCCTCCACCACTACCCCAGGCAGCGCATTCCATGCACTAACCACTCTCTGGGTGAGAAACCTCCCTCTGATATCTCCCTGGAACTTCCCACCCATTACTTTAAAGCCATGCCCTCTTGTATTGAGCACTGGTGCCCTGGGAAAGAGACGCTGGCTGTCTACTCTATTCTTAATATTTTGTACACCTCTATCATGTCTCCCCTTATCCTCCTTCTCTCCAAAGAGTAAAGCCCTAGCTCCCTTAGTCTCTCCTCATAATCCATACTCTCCAATCCAGGCAGCATCCTGGTAAATCTCCTCTGTGCCCTTTCCAATGCTTCCACATCCTTCCTATAATGAGGCGACCAGAACTGGACACAGTACTCCAAGCGTGGTCTAACCAGAGTTTTGTAGAGCTGCATCATTACCATGCGGCTCTTAAACTCGATCCCAAGACTTATGAAAGCTAACATCCTATAAGCTTTCTTAACTACCCTATCCACCTGTAAGGCAACTTTCAGTGATCTGTGGATATGAACCCCCAGATCCCTCTGCTTCTCCACACTACCCAGAATTCTGCCATTAACCTTGTACTCTGCCTTGGAGTTTGTCCTTCCAAAGTGTACCACCTCACACTTCTCCGGATTGAACTTACCTGAAGAGAAAAGACTCAGCAGCATATGACAAACCTCCTCAGCATCCTGGCTGGTCTCTGGAAATGTTTTGTTTGCTTATCTCACACGTATCTAAACAGATCATTCCAGTGCAGGACACATTTGTAACAACTGAACTTGCATTGTTGGGTTGTAAATGCATAAAGGTGAATGGCCTTATTCAACATGGTTTAACAGAGAGTTCTGATGGCTGATGAATCACAGAGTAAAAGAACTGATAATCTCTTCAACTCTTACATTTCATAGGCAGTTGAAGTACAAGATTGAAATTTTTGTTTTTAACCACTTGATAAAAGGAATTCTGGTTTGATGAGAGAACAATATGAATGTTTGCATTCATGCTGTTCGAAAAATACAGAGGTGACAACAGAATCAACTGTATAGTTGTCATTGAGCCCTCACTGGGTTTTGACCACTAATTCTAACCATTTATTTTCCACACAAAATTATTCATGGTGTGTGCCAGTGTTGCTTACATGGATAAGTGTATTTCACAAACAAAGGTGAAGAAAGAAAACCTTAGCTAATATGGAAATACATTCATTGTTCCCAAGTGCTGTGAGTAGCAGCATTTTCGTTTCTGCAACTGATAGTCTACAGCATATTAACCAGGTTGGGATGTTTTCCAAATGATTTGTGAATAAACTCAGTTTCCCTAAGCAGTGGGGTATGTACTTCAATTTCACACAAGTAATCCTGCCACATTTATACAAGATTCTGTTGATATATTCTCAAGACACGTTTTCTAGAACACCCCAACCACAACTGTGGATGAATAAGGTATTGCCACTGAAGTCTCAAAGAATGATTTATTTAACCCTTCAAAGTGAACTATGGAATAGTATCAGAAATACAGATACAGATGAGATTGGTCCAATGGATTAGAAACTAGTCCTGGGTTCAAATTCAGCCCAGACCAATGAAATAGAAGTCTTATCTGTCTGCTAGTTGTCAGAGTTTTGTCTGCAAGTAGCTTCAATTGAGGTCCAAGAAGGCACGGACACCTAACCACAAGTTTGCCCCCAAGATAACTTTAATTTTTGATGTCAATTAAAGGAAGCCACAATGCTACCAGATGGGAAAAAATGGAAGAAAGAGTGGGGGGGGGGTGGGGGGTGTTTATCCAACATTTTGGCCAGGACAAGCTGTTTGGAAAAGCTTAAGGAATTTTTATAATCTGTACGATCAGTATGCAAGACAAGTTTTCACTGTACCTCGGTACAAGTGACAATAATAAACCAATACCAATATATCCAACATTGCCTCTGAAATGGGAAGAACACTCCCTGTATTGTTGACAGCCTCAGATTTAAAAGGCACACATATTCAGTTAGCATTGTCACTAACACTTAGCCATATTACTTCTGTTTGAGAGTTCGGGCCTTTTTGGGTTGGGTTAATTACGTTCAATAAGACCATTTATTCTGCAGCTCCATGGTGAATTTCTCTTCATCGATACACTTGGTAGGAAGAGGCTGAATGGGTGCAAAAGGTGCTTCTCAGGAAGTTGACCACAAGACATCCTTAATAAACCAGCTCAGAATGTTGGCAAGCAGCAGTTTTTTGGCTGCATACGATTGGAAATAAAACAGATGGAGAAACTGATTTTAATCTCCAGGGAATAGGGGAAAATATAAAAATATTTTATTTGCATTTTGAAAATTCTGAATTCATTGGATTTGTGAATTGTCTGGAAAACATGAATTATTTCTTTTGGTTGCTGGTTAAAACTAATGGCTGGACAAGATGTCACAAAGCAATATAGCACAGATACAGGCCCTTCGGCCCAACGAGTCCAGGCCGACCACACCGTCCACCCAGCTAGTCCCAATTTCCTGCATTCGGCCCATATCCCACCAAGCTCCTCCCCTCCATCTACCTATCCGAGTGCTTCTTAAGTGATACTATTGTACCTGCCTCAACCACTTCCTTTGAAGCTCATTCCATGTACTCACCACGCTCTGCATGAAAAAGTGGATCCTCAGATCCCTCTTAAATCTTTCCACCCCTCACCCTCAATCTATGCCCCCTAGTTTTGGACTCCCCTACCCTGGGGAAAAAGACTGTTCCCATCCACCTTATCTATGCCTCTCATAATTTTAAACACTTCTACGAGGTTGCTGCTCATTGTTCCAAGGAATAAAGACCTGGCCCGGTCAACCTCTCCCTATAACTCAGCCCCCTAGTCCTGGCAACATCCTCGTAAATCTTTTTTGCACTCTCTCCATTCTAACCACGTCTTTCCTATAGAAAGGTGACCAAGACTGTGCACATGTGCAGCCTCACCAACGGCTTATACAACTGCAACATAATGTCCCAGTTCATATACTCAATGTGTGACCATATATTTTATTCTCTCCTCTCTCTCTCTGCCCAATTTAGTGGAGCTTTTTGACCAGATTAGTTTCTTTTTGTTGACATTGGTATTGGTTTATTATTGTCACTTGTACTGAGGTACAGTGAAAAATTTGTCTTACAAACCGATCTTACAGGTCAATTCATTACACAGTGCAGTTACATTGAGTTAGTACGGAGTGCATTGATGTAGTACAGGTAAAAACAGTAACAGTACAGAGTAAAGTGTCACAGCTACAGAGAAAGTGCAGTGCAATAAGGTACAAGGCCACAACAAAGTAGATCATAAGGTCATGAGGTCATAGATCATAGTCCATCTCATTGTATAAGGGAACTGTTCAATGGTCTTATCACAGTGGGGTAGAAGCTGTCCTTAAGTCTGGTGGTACATGCCCTCAGGCTCCTGTATCTTCTACCTGATGGGAGAGGAGAGAAGAGAGAATTCAATGGAAACAAATTTCACCGATTCTGTTCATTTCAGACAGGTATAATGGGGAAGGACATTGGGGAGGCCCATTGAACAGTCAATACTAAACTACCAAGCTTAAGGACAATTTTTAATCAACAGGGATTTTTGATGAGTTAAAGCTTTGCAGTCTGAGTTACAGCATTTTGGATGTTTGCAGAGACTCATGAGAGTCTTCAAGTTATGATCATTACCCTACACCTGGGTCAATAACTTCATTAACTGAGAGAATCTGAGGTTTTCTTCCTTCTAAGATTAACTAAAATCTGGTATGCAAACTTCTAATTTCTAATTTGTCAATTAGCATACAACAATCCGGAATAGCGTCAGTACAACAAATGAGTGAAGTATACCAACAAAGAAATGATAGTTTGTTAGATACATTCAAGAGGCTAAAAACTGATAGAATTAACTATCTGTCCACATGACAGCCATGGAGAGAGGAAGGATATTTATGAGCAATGATTCAGTAGAGTAAAGAATGGTGCGTGATGTGAGATAAAACAGAAAATGCTGGAAACACTCAACAGGTCAGGCAGCATCTGGGGAAAGAGAAAAAGTTACTGTTTCAGGTCCAGGAACCTTAATCAGAACTACTGAATGACATGAATGGTAAATGATGTGAACCTGCTGAGAAAGGCAAGAAACAAATCGTTTGAACAAAAAGTTTAAAGATAAGTGGTTGTCAAGGACCCTCAGGTAGCATTTCCACTTAAGGCAGAAATTGGCATCCTAATGCAAACTTGGACCTGTCTGAAAAAGGTTTATCCACCACACCCAAGTTCTCTGTCACTTGAATATCAACAAATGCAAAATCTGTCTTGAGCCTGTGCAATCAGGCAGCGTCTTAAAACATTTCAAGCTTTTCTGAGACTGTTTTAAAAATAAACTACTTGATGCATTTACGTGATTACATGGTAACATTTGATTGAATGGAGCGGAAATAGGTTTACTGTAAAGGTTAAGCTTTTTAAGTCCAACACATGCGAGAAAAGAGATTTCTCAGTTTCCAAAGGTGATTTTTAAAAATACAATAAGTTCTAGTTAAATTGAGTATAGTAGTCAGTTCTTCGGTAATTTTAATATTTCAACACAAGATACCCCCATTGGTGTCCTTGCACCCAATAGCTCCAGATTAATTTTCAAAGCCTCCTCAAAAGCCTTAAACACTATTAGCAGATGTTCCTAATAGTGATGAATTCATCCTGTGGGTGTGGTTAGTTTGTGGACAGGGTCTGACTCCACCTTGTTTTTTTAAACCTGACCACAACGTGTTTGAGTTATGCCGAAAGCAATTTGCACTTCAAATTGGAGACACAAGAGACGGCAGCTGCTGGAATCTGGAGCAACAAACAATCTGCTGGAGGAACTCAGCGGGTCGGGCAGCATCTGGGGGGGGGGGGGGGGGAAGCAATTGCCGATGCTTGGGGTCGAGACTCTGCATCCAGTCCTGAAACAGGGTTTCGACCTAAGTGTCAACAGTTCCCTTCCCCCCACAGATGCTGCCCGACCCGCTAGGTTCCTCCAGCAGATTGTTTGTTGCACTTTAACTTGCAGTCTTTTGCAGTTGTAGCACCGATGGTAGATTGTTTCAAAAGAAGTTGTCGAGCAGCAACTCCAGATCTTAATTTATTAGATTTGAAAACATCTTGCTGTTGAGAATGAACTTAATGAACTAAAATTAAAGCTTTGGCCAGGTTAGATTTTAAAAGGCTGATGATAATGGCAGCTATGAGGGAAAAATATTGTCCTGTTTATCAGGGCAGTTCTCTGGTTTGGAGTTGAACCATCATGGGGACGGGAGAGTTACAATAAAGAACTCTCTTTTGTGGTAGCTCAGCTATTATTCGTTGACAGA
This sequence comes from Pristis pectinata, assembly GCF_009764475.1. Lineage (NCBI taxonomy): Eukaryota > Metazoa > Chordata > Chondrichthyes > Rhinopristiformes > Pristidae > Pristis > Pristis pectinata. Next base: position 37,140,430 of record NC_067419.1, on the reverse strand, counting down.
CAGGTTATTTGCTGTTTCCTAACCACTGGCACAGGAACTGCAGAGGGGAATAAAAGTTTAAAGTGGGGAGCACTTATTTCAGTGTTTAAAATGCAGGTGATCAGGAGCAGTGCACAGGCACCAAGTGGAGGTTCTGCAGGAGATGAATACGTTGGCACAGAAGTGGTTGCTTTCAGTGTCACTAACTTGTGATTACCTGCAACTGCTTATGCAGGAAGTAATCCGAGGCATTTCACAGAAGCACTGCGGGGGGAAACAATCAAAAGGAGTCTTAAGCACTATTTTAATGATGTTTTACAATTGAAAACAGATGGATTTAAGGTAGAACTTCTTTCAGACAGAAGACTCAACTCTAGACACTATCTATTAGCCTGCTCTCCATTTAGGACATCAGTAGATGTGTTATCTTTTTAAACGAATGCATTCCTATTTATTATGATTGATCCTTCTCTTGATAGCTGGAGATAAAGGTTCAATTGTTCTGTATTTCCTTCGTCCCAGAGCAGGGGACCACCTATTGTTCTGCCACATGACCAATTTAACATCCTAGTATGCATCATTTCTTTCCGATGCAATTTCAAGAACCACAAGCATGGAATGTTAGCTGCTATACTGTGCAATCAGACATAGATTGGTATCTGCACACATTAAATTCTGAGCTTTGATATATATTTTAATGCAATAAAGCAATGTAGCAATAGAATATTCTGCACAGAGCAAAGGAGGACCATGAAAGTACTTGAGTATTCTCCTGATGTTTGCAGTTTACAGAAGCTTGAATATAACACTCAGATTTTGTAACCGCAATCTCTGAAAATCATAAACTTGAAAGAGGATTTTTCCAAACAACTTGGAAATGTAATTGAAATAAAAACTTGGAAGTTCAGGAAATGCTCTGCAAAGAAGCCAGCGTCCATTGAGGAAACATGAGACAAAAGCCATTTCACTAGAATATCCTTCCTGGGATCTGAATGCAAGTGAATTCACCAATGCCATTCCCAGTCAATAGGAAATCATTCCAGCTTTTCGACATTCATGAATGGTTTCAACCGTAGCAAATATTTTTTGCTGTATAAGATTTTATCTGATTCAAACAATATTTTTTGAAAAAAAAGACTAGGGACTTTATCCCATTAACCCCCAAAGTGCAATCAGATTCCTTTGATTTACTTTAAATTAAAATATGTTTGAGCAATTCTCATCTCTCTGCAATAGGTGGAAGTTTGTGTTTAAAAATAAAATACAAACAGTGAATGCTATTGGGTTATATGACTTTCCTCATAAAAGTGACCTCTAAAAATAGAATGATAAAAAAGATTGACTTTAAAATATCTTAATTTATAGCCTAATGACTGGGCATGTAGTTCTGGAATGGCTGGTCTCTCATCTAATGATACAGCTATAACTTGTACCGGAAATGAGACAAGGGAGATACTGTTCAACCACTGGCCCAGCAGTTGCATGCATTCACATTCCATGCAAGTCCATTTGCAGTGTGGATCAATCCTTCATAGAATTCTAGGGAGAAATCAGATTCAGGTTCCCAAATTCAACTCCACAACTGCTCCCCCCCCTCCCCAACCTGCTTCACCCTCCCAAAATTACCATCTCCCATTTGTCTGTAGGCTTCAGTTTATGAGTGGATTCACTCCAAACACCTCCGGAACAAAAAATTATTCTCTCTTTTTTTTAAAAGAAGTTGGCTTTGCCTTTTGAGCAACGTTGATCATCTTCAAATTACCATCTGGGCAGTAAAGTGGTGAGGCAGAATACTTACACATTGTTGTTCTACCTAATAGTCATCCTTCTGAAGATCAGATGGTTCCACAAATGCGGGTGCTTCAGGACAGCTGCCAGCCCAAGATATTGGCCACATAGTGGGGATATAAACAAACCCCATTGATACTTCACTTAGAAACTATTAAACCAAACCTACCTCCATTGTCATATTCTGCAAAATTGAAAACTAGACAGTAACAGTAACATTCACATTTATTCTAATTACTTGATCTTAATTAAATTCATCAGTTAGTTTATATCCTTTGCAATGATCATACTGTAATTTGTATTATCTATAAATATCTCTTCTACAGGTATGACATATAACATTTAACAAGACTTTGGATGATATGTTCTTGTGCCCCAATGCATTTCAGATATATAAAGGTGTCACTATATAGCTTAGGTTGAAATATGGAACAAACACGCTGAGTAACTGTGAAAGAGTGCTACCGAGCCACAATTTTGCAATAACAAGCTGGAGACGATGTTACATCATGGTAATTGTTTGGTTCTAATTAGTAAGCAACACAGATTCACTAAAATTGGTCAGAAGGAAAACTATAGTAGGCCATAGTAATCATGCAAACCCTTGTGTTTCAACATTGATTTTAATTGAGAACAGCTGCTGTTGCTTAGATTTATAATGTATGAGATTTGCCTTTCAGCTATGCACAAATTTGGAAAGAATTCTCTGGAGTCTTTCTTGCTTTTTTGCAAAATCCAGAGCACCTGCAGTTTTTATACTTGCTACACAGTATATTGTCTAAATTGCACCATCCCATTAAATAGCAATTCAACTTCACAGCTCATAAAAATATGCATGCAGATGAGATCCCTGCTCATTTAACTTCCCTTAGTAAATAATGTGCTTATCAATGGAAGATGCATCAGCACAGGGAAATAGATCATGTTTCATTTTGACTATCCAGCATCAGCATCAAGCGTTTGCAGGTCAGTTAGAGCTCAGTTAAAGGTAAGAAAAAGCTTCTTCAGTGTTAGCAGAACACACCCATCCCTTGGGTATCAAAAGATTGATAAACCGGCCCATAAATTCAGCCTATCAATATTCATTTTCCTTGCTGTAAATTGTCCTTTTGAATTTTATGTCTAAGGAGGGTTCAGAAGGGCTGTTACTTTATTGGTGGATCAATCTGAGATCAAATCACCAGGACCTCTTAGTATTGGTGTAAGGAGGGGCAGTGGGGAAATCAAATTTAGCTCTTTAAGATGATTAAAAAGGAGCTGATGAGTGCAGAGGGGGAAGTTATTTCTTTTCCATGTTTCTTATTCTGATTTTACTGCATGAATACAGAAATAGAGGGCATGGCTAAATTAGAAGTAATCATTTCAGGGAGATGTCAAGAAGCAATACTTATCACATAAGTATTGGAAATTTACTTATCACATAAGTAAATGGAAATTTATAATACTTTCTCCCCAACCACACTCCACCAAGAAAGCTATCATGATGAGATGAAGTGAAAATTAATAAACCAAAGCAGATGTGTGGAGTGAAAATATAATTTTACCCATTTGGAAAAACAACAAAAGAAAGCTGCAGATGTTGGAAATCTGAAATAAAAACAGAAAATGCTGGAAATACACAGCATCTGTGGAGAAATAGTTCAGGTTGATTATCTTTCATTGGCCTTTTGATATTCTAAAGGCCTGAAACTCATTTCCCCGCTTCCATGAAAACTAATAAATCTTTCATCGGATCATCTCTCCATCAATACTGCCTGACCTGCTGAGTAAATCCAGATATTTTTAGTTTTGTTAGGATTACCCATAATCTATTTAATTGGTGGTACACCGTTCTCGATACATACTCCAAAACCCATTGAAAATGTCACTTTAAAAAACATTCATTTCTGGGATGTGGGTGTTGCTGGCATGGCCAGCATTTATCCCTCACCAGGCCTTTCAGCCCACCATGTCCATACCGCCCTTGTACTATCTACACTAATCCTACTTATCCGTATCGTTTCTGCTTCATCCTGCCGATTCCGCCCCCTCTTCACATTTCGCGGAGCACTCCCAATCACCCTGTTCTCTATCGTTCACCGATTACTGTTGCGCTCTCCTGGGTCAGTCACCCCTTAGCTCGGTCCTGTTCCTGCTTCACCCTTTCAGGTCCGCTTGAGCGCCACCCTCCCGTGTTCCTTTCAGGTCCGCTTGAGCGCCACCCTCCCGTGTTCCTTTCAGGTCCGCTTGAACTCCCCCTGACGTCATCCTTTTCAGGTCCGCTTGCGTTCCGCATGTCGTCATCCTTCCAGGTCCGCTTGAGCTCCACCCTGCCCTGTCCCTTTCGCGTCCGCTTGAGCTCCACCCTGCCCTGTCCCTTTCGCGTCCGCTTGAGCTCCACCCTACCCTGTCCCTTTCGCGTCCGCTTGAGCTGCATCCTGACGTGTTCCTTCCAGGTCCGTTTGACCTGCGCTGTGACGTCATCCTCTCAGGTCTGCTTGAGCTCCGCCCTGCCGGGTCCGCACCGGGTTAGCCGGATCCGCTTCCTTCTGCCGCCCGCCACCGCTGTGCCCTACCTGCTTCGTTCTGCCCCTCTCAGCATGTTAACGCTCCCCCCCCTACCTGTTGCGCTGGCTCCTCACCCTGCACCCCCTTCACATTTAGCGGGCCACTTCCAATCGCCCTGCCTTCCATGTTTCACTCTGCGCCCGATTACTATTTCTGGTTTAGTTACGCCTTCAATCTGCCCCTTCTGGCTTCTTTCGCCCTACACGGTCGGCTGAGCAATTCGCCCTTTCAGGTCCGCTTGAGCTCCACCCTCTGTCCTGGAGATCGTGGTGATAAGTCCTCTTCTGGTGAACTTACTCCCCACAGTTCTGTTGGGTAGAGTGTCGCAGTAATTTGATCCAGAGTGATGAAAGAATGGCAAAATATTTCCCCATCAGGATGCTGTGTGACTTGGCGAGAAAGTTTATGCTCTAAAGTCATGGCTTTCAAAGTGGCCCTCTGGTGGATCGTGGGATGTTAAAAGCGGTTTGCTAAAATTTGATTTCTCTCATTGCTTGGCCCTCCACAGAAGAGGTAGAGTGACTGCCTGCTGTGTAACGTTTCAGCTGCTGTTCACCTTGTGATTTCTAAACAGATCATTGCTTGCAAGTATCAATATATTCAATGGAAGTAGTTTGAAACCTGGTTCTTGCTTATATTAATGGATTGGTTGCACCTACAACTGGGTCGTGGGGGGTGGGTCACCTGAAATAAGGTTTGTTGACCATTGTTTTAAAGTATAGAATTGCCAAATGCTGTTCTAAAGACAATAATTTGTCAGTTTTCTGTTTGATCGGAAAAGGAAGAATTACCTCTTACTATTAACATACACATCTTCAAAATATTTAATGGCACAATAGTGCTTAGACAAATAGACCAGTAGGTGCCATTCCCCTATTTAGCAAGAAAAAAACATTGAATGCTAAATGTCTTATGATCACAGAGTTTGGATTAATGCTAAAAAAAATTGCTGAGGGATGCTGGCATTCCTGTTTGCTGAAGTATGAATACTATCCAACGTGTTTAATTAAGTGAAATGTCTTCAATTGTTTTAAGTGCCATTTTGCAAAAATACAAACTACCTCTAAAGAGGCTGCATACTGATTTGAGGCACCGTTGCCAGCAGTATTTGAGGAACCAGCTCAAATTCCATTTCATGCAGCCATTTTCTAAAATCAAGCATTTATCCAGTGGCAAATGCTCAACGTTTGATTGATGTTGCATTAATCCTTGAACTAAATGCAATTTTGGATTTGCAGCAGTTAGCAACTCCTGCGAGACACATAAAATCAAATTACAAAACCAAGGTACTGGTATTGCAAATAGTTACAATTCATTATTGGTCATCATTAATTATTTAATCACTTAATCTATCTTGGAAGCATTACACCTAGCAGTTCCAAGTACAAGAGATTTATAACTTGGTTTACATATCAAGACCAGAGCAGATCAACATTTCAATAGGATTTACAATTTATATTCTAACCTCTAGTTCCAAAATTTAAGGAATGCACATTCCAATCATTTCACTTGGTGGGACACTCCAGTAAAAGGGGATAGAACATAGAACAGTACAACACAGAACAGGCCCTTCGGCCCACAATGTTCAATCTTGTGCCGACATAGCTAATCCCTCCAATCTACAGAATGCCCATGTCCCTCCATTTTCCTCTCATTCATGTGCCCATCCAAGACCCTCTTAAAAGCCCCCAATGAATTTGCCTCCATCACCCTATCAGGCAACACATTCCAGGCATCCACCACACTCTGAGTAAAGAACTTAACCCTCACATCTTTTCTGAACATACCCCCCCCCACACCTTAAATGCATGCCCTCTGGTGTTGGATTGCTCAATAATAGGAAAAAGATATTGCTTATCCACCCTATCTATGCCCCTCATAATTTTATATACTTCTAACAGATCACCCCTCAGCCTCCGCTGCTCCAGAGAAAAGAGCCCAAGTTTGTCCAGCCTCTCCTGATAGCACATGCCCTCTAATCCTAATATTAGCAACTGCTCAGGGGTAAAATAAAGAAATAAAAACAGAACATGTTGAAAATATTCATCAAGTCAGATCTGTTTTAAATCAGTAAATTGGTTTATTATTGTCACATGTACCAAGGTACAGTGAAAAACTTTGTTTTGCATGCATTCCATACAGATCATTTCATCACATCAGTGCATTGAGGTAGTACAAGGGAAAACATTCATTTTATCATGCAAGTGAATCCCTGCTTCCACTCCCTTACATTGTTGATGTTCTTTCTATAATGGAGCTGAACAGTACTTTCAATTACTTCAGAACATCACCAATTTCCTTTGCAGCCAATGAACTATCTTTGGCATGCAGTCATGTATATAATATGGGACATTGAGGAGAAGATAAGGAGGCAGGTTTTGGAAAGGTGCAAAGATAACAGGGTTGTTGTTGTGGGAGACTTCAACTTCCCTAATATTGATTGGCACCTCCTTAATGCAAAAGGTTTAGATGGGGCTGAATTTGTTAGGTGTGTCCAGGAAGGATTCCTGACACAGTATGTGGACAGGCCGACTAGAGGAGAGGCCAAACTGGATCTAATGACCTGGTCAGGTGACAGACCTCTCAATGGGTGAGCATTTCGGAGATAGTGACCACAGCTCCCTGACCTTTAGCATAGCCATGGACAAGGATAGGAGCAGACAATATGGGAAAGTATTTAATTGAGGGAGGTTATGATGGTATTGAGCAGGAACTTGGGAGCGTAAATTGGGAACAGATATTCTCAAGGAAATACACAGCAGAAATGTAGAGGTTGTTTATGGACCACTTGCATGGGGTTCTGGATAGGTTTGTCCCACTGAAACAGGGAAAGGATAGTAGGGTAAAGGAACCATGGTTGACAAGAAACATTTAGTCAAGAGGAAGAAGAAATCATACTTAAGGTTTAGAAAATCAGGCAGAGCTCTTGAGAGTTATAATGTAGCCAGGAGGAAGTTTAAGAAGGGACTTAGGAGATCTAGAAGGGGACATGAGAAGGCCTTGGCAAGTAGGATTAAGGAAAACCCCAAGGCATTCTATGCGTATGTGAAGAACAGGAGGATGACTAGAGTTGAGGGTAGGACCGCTCAGGGATAAACAGGGAAACGTGCCTGAAGGCGGAGAAGGTAGGGGAGGTCCTTAATGAATACTTTGCTTCAGTGTTCACTAGGGAGAGGGACTTAGACGAATGCAAAGTCAGCGTAGAACAGGCTAATGTGCTGGAGCATGCTGAGGTTAAGTAAGAGGTGATGTTGGAGCTTCTGAAAAACATTAGGAAAGATAAATCCCTGCGGCCAGATGGGATATACCCCTGGTTACTATGGGAAGCGAGGGAAGAGATTGCTGGGGCTTTGACAATTATATTTGCGTCCTCCCTGGCCACAGGAGTGGTACCAGAGGATTGGAGGATGGGAAGTATTGTTCCCTTGTTCAAGAAAGGTAATAGGGATAATCCTGGGAATTATAGATCAGTGAGTCTTAGGTCAGTGGTGGGCAAACTATTGGAGAGGATTCTTAGGGATAGGATTTATGAGCACTTGGAGAAGCATAGTTTCTTTAAGAATGGTCTTTAGGGATAGTCAGCATGGCTTTGTGAGGGGCAGGTCTTGCCTCACGAGCTTAATTGAGTTTTTCGAGGAGGTGACAAAGCAGATAGATGAAGGTAGAGTGGTGGATGTGGTGTATAAGGACTTTAGTAAGGCGTTTGACAAGATTCCCCATGGTAGGCTCATCCAGAAAGTCATGAGCCATGGGATCCGTGGAAACTTGGCTGCATGGATTCGGAATTGGCTTGCCCACAGAAGGCAGAGGGTGGTAGTAGATGGAGGGTATTCTCCCTGGAGGTCAATGACCAGTGGTGTTACACAGGGATCTGTTCTGGGACCCCTACTCTTTGTGATTTTGAGAAGTGACTTGGATGAGGAAATGGAAGGGTGGGTTAGTAAGTTTGCAGATGACACAAAGGTTGGTGGTGTTGTAGATGGTGTAGAAAGATGTTGTAGGTTACTACAGGATATAGACAGGATGCAGAGCTGGGCGGAGAAGTAGCAGATGGAGTTCAACCCGGAAAAGTATGAAGTGATACACTTTGGAATATCGAACTTGAAGACAGAGTACAAGGTTAATGGCAGGATTCTTAGCAGTGTGCAGGAACAGAAGGATCTTGGGGTCCAAGTCCATCAATCCCTCAAAGTTGCTGTGCAAGTTGATATGGTGGTTAAGAAGGAGTATGGTGTGCTGGCCTTCATTAGTCAGGGGATTGAGTTCAAGAGCTGTGAGGTAATGTTGCAGCTCTGTAAAACTCTGGTCAGACCACACTTGGAGTATTGTGTTCAGTTCTGGTTGCCTCATTATAGGAAGGATGTGGAAACTTTAGAGAGGGTGCAGAGGAGACTTACCAGGGTGCTGCCTGGATTAGAGAACATGTATTACGAGGAAAGGTTGAGCGAACTAGGGCTTTTCTCTTTGGAGCCATGGAGGATAAGAGGTGATTTGATCGAGGTGTATAAGATTATGAGAGACATGGATAGAGTGGACAGCCAGCACCTTTTCCCCAGGGCGGCACTGGCCAATACCAGAGAACATCCATTTAAGGTGAGTGGAGGAGAGTTTAGGGGAGATGTCAGAAGATTTTTTACAGAGAGTGGTGGATGCCTGGAATGCACTGCCGGGGATGGTGGTTGATGCTGATACAATAGGAACATTTAAGAGGCTCTTAGATAGGCACATGGATGTAAGAAAAATGGAGAGTTATGGGCTGTGTAGGAGGGAAGGGTTAGATTGATCATGGAGTAGGTTTATATAGGTCGGCACAACATCGTGGACCAAAGGGCCCCATACTGTGCTGCATTGTTCTATGTAATAATTTGTAACAAACTTGTGGGCTAACTTGCACTCGAGATTCTACAGATAGTAAAGAAATAACTGAACATTTGATTTCTCTTAGTGGTTCCAGTATCCTAGAGATTGGCTTGATCACAGATCATAGAACAGTACAGCACAGGAACAGGCCCTTCAGCCCACGATGTCTATGCTGAACATGATGACATTGGCTTGGAACCAGATTTTAAATAAAAGGGGCAAATCTTTCAGAGTGAAGGCTGTAGCCCAACCCTTGCTACAGGGCAGCAAAGATGGGCTGGAAGGCAAATTGGCTACTGTAATTATCCCCTAGTGTAGGTTAATGGGAAAGGAGTCTAGTTAGTGCTGGTGGGCTCCTTGAGGAGTGCAACACGGTAGGACAAATGTCTGCAGATCTCACAGGCTGGAAGTCTGTCCACTGAATCCACAGTAGGTTAATGTGGCACAAGTACAACAGACTTATTGAAATTATTGGGAGAAATCAGCTGGTGGAAGAAAGCTATGGAAAGACTTTAATTTAATTTAATTAAGCTGGTTTAAATATTTGTTATTCTCATAGAAAATTTACAACACAAAAGGGGGAAGGGGGGGGTGGTCATCTGATGCATTGTGCCCAGCCCTTTCCCAAGACTCACAAATATAGTGAGCCAGCAGATGGGGCTCCGCCAGTGGTCAACACTATTCTATCAGCACAGCCAATCATTTCTGGTAGAACAAGGTGTGCTCTACATTGCAATAACCTGGGCCTCACCACTGAGCTGGGAACCAGTGATCAGAGGGCAGTGGAAGATCTGCCCTGATTTTTTTAATATTATAAATGCCTTTTTAGGCATTTATTAATTGATTGAACCTCTTGTGTTCCTATATATTAATGTTGAGAGTTTAAATATTACATTATGTGTGTTTGAGTCAATGTTCAGGTTGGAACTTGTTCAATGTTACAAATATTTTCAGGTACCGAAGTGAACAACTGCAAAACAGCATGGTTACGTAGCATGTTATTACATAACATGTTCAACGCAGTTCTAGGTTCATAATTGAAGTGGAACTTCTTGAGGTGGAAATGGATGATAAGGCCTGACCATCTAAATGAGTAAGAACTCCAGTGAGAGAGTTCTGTTACATGTACAATATTCTTCAATGTTTCTGGATACTCTTATCGACAGTAATATCTTCAGATTGTTCTGAAAGAAAGCTTATATAGGACAATATTTTTCACAAAACATAGTTAATAAGCATGCCTGCCGACTGAGTTCTTTGTCTATAATTACTGCAAAGAACCAGCTAAGTAATTTAACAGTAACAAAATCTTTATAAAGAGGGACAATTTATATTGGTGGGATTTTCCCACAGTTATGTTTTCCCTTAGATGCCATTCTTTTCATTTTTTTAAAAACTGATTAACAAAGTGAAAAATTAGCTGCGCTATTTTTTCTAACCTTCCATACAGCATAACCATCATCACTGCAGTTATGCAAATACTACCAATGTTTACAGCTTATTAAATCATATAGCCATGAAAATGTCACTTAAGAAGTGTGCTGCAGTGTTATGAGTCAAGTATTTGCTTAATAGATCTCAGTATCGTGCTCATCTACAAATAGTATCAATTAAATTAGATTTATAGTTCAGTTGGATCTCATAAAAAAGACAGCGGATTAAGTATCTTAAAATGTCAACTTCACTAGGTTTTTTTGTAGCTGTGTTGAACAGATCACCTTACCACATCCCTGATTAGAATTGCAGTTTTGTCAGAAATACTAAACATAATTAAATACAAATTCTGCACCTTACTGCTTCTTATATAAATTTAATGTTCATACACATTGAAAGTATAGCACTGAAATGAATATTGATCTTTAAGAAAAGTAATGTAGTGCCAGTAATTAACTACACTGATCTAAAGAATAAATGATCTTTACCAGCTGCCTAATTTAGAGCCTGTGTAAAGCACATCTACCGTCATGTCATGTATAATTTTGATGGTGTGTGAAAACTCTAAAGCAGTAAAAATGTTTCTCATTAAAATGCAAATAGCTTTTGGTGACAAAGTCATTACATTCTACATTATTTGAAATAAAGATAGCTGGCATAAAGAATTTCAGAGGTATACAAATTCCACGGATTGATGGTGTCTGTTCAAAATAATTAAATGCATTTTATTCAAAGGTAAACATTTTAGAGAAAAAAACATAATCTGAAATTGCAGGTAGCAACATGACTGGAATTGGAAGTTAAACCTTTGCAAACATAACACAAAACTGATTTTGCCTTGACAGTTGGTTTAGATTTATCTTTTGAAGAACCAAGTAGGCTGAGATCAATCAGTGTCCTAATGTATTTGGCTATTGATGAATATCTCCCTGCTATAAATTTCATTCATTATGAAATGAAGCACATACCAAAGATGGTGCATAATCACCAACAGTAAAAATTGGTTTAAATCTTGCATACTTAAACATGATTGCAAGACAATAAATAGACACATATCAGGTCAGCTCAAATTAAAAAAAATTAATACATGTCTCAGCATTTTACAATGTACTTTGTTGTACTTGGAGATTACACTTAAAGTTAGGAATTTATATTACAACTTACATTGTTCTGATAATGAGTAGAAATGCTTGCTTTGGAGTAAACAAGCCACCATAAAAATGCTGAAGATGAAATGGGGTTCTTTTTTGTGCCAATTAATGTACAAAGAGATAACTCCATCTAGGAATTGTAAAGAATTAGTAGATGTCTCCTCATCCAAAAAGAGTGAAAACACAGTTGAGAAATACAATGAGGAATGTATTGTACAGGAAACATCCAATATCACACAGTGTGCAGGTTCAGAGGGACCTGGGAGTGTATGTCCATAAGACATTGGAAGTGGAAATGCATGTTGAGAGAGAAGTTGATAAGGCATAAGGCGATCCCAGGATTAATGAATAGAGGCACAGAATTCAAAAGCAGGGAGGTTATTTTGATCGAAACCACAAGAGGAATATTAGATCCAATTCAGGTCAGCTAACTTTAGAAACAACATGAAGGTCATAGTAAAGGCACAAAAAAGATTTACAGGAATGGATCTAAGAATATGGGATTTCAGCCAGAAGCCTAGACCGCAGAAGATGAGATTGTTCTCCTTGGAATGAAGATGGTTGAGAGGCAACTTGATGGGTGCGTATAAGACAAAGTATATCTCAGTATCTTCATCTTATTCACCCCCTACATGCAGGAGGAGCTAACAAACTAGGGCACTTTATTTATAAAGGAACTTATACTGTGCAAAGCAACATCTCTCTGTTGTGTGCTTACGACCACACAGGCAGACAGCTTCTCCCAAAAAGCGGATAGACAGTACGTGAAATGTTCTACCTTAACCATTGTTACAATATATACTCAGAGACCCATTGGTCACATGGTGCATTCTTAAAATGGGACACACTTGATGTTATATAACCCACCAATGTTATATGGTAAATAGAGGGAAACTGCTCCTATTAGTGGATGGTTCAAGGATCAGGGGCACAGATTTAATATCTTGGATAGAAGGTACATGGGAGATGTGAGGAAAAACTTTTTGATTTTACGCAGAGGTTAATTATGACCTGCAAGTCACTGACTGTAGTGGTGGTAGAAACAGAAGCTATCAGTGTCTTCCGAAGGGAATTGGATAGGCACCTGAGAGATAGTAATTTGCAGGGCTATGAGAAAAGATTGAGGGAATGGGACCGATGGGATTGCTCTACCAGCTGGCATAGACTCAATGGGCTGAATGGTCTCTTTCTGCACCAAAATAATTCTATGATTCTATGATCATGGCATTTAGTAGCTGATCTTTGGGAGCTCCTGCTTTCTTAAGTTTAAGAAACATCACAAATATGTTCAGGCTTGACCCAAAAAGTTCAATCCCTGATCTCAATTGTTTCCAGAGTAGCTGAAAAGTGTTCAAAAACAAGTTTTGTTTAAAATAATAAAATAAGATGTGGCACCAGTGACTGGATTAAAGGAAGCAAACAAAGACATAGTTCACACAGAAATAAAAAATACTGAAGAAGTGTCTTTTTTAAAGCTGTAAAAATTGGAAGTCATTAAAAGCCAAAACTGAAAATTCAAATCTGCTACTGTCATTAAACAAAATTTCCAAACTTCTAAATGTCAAAAAATGTTAAGATAATCAGAAGAATTAGAAACTGGGAGAGACTATTTGGTATCTCATTCCTTCATCTTTATTCAATAAGATCATGGCTCATCTTTTACTTCATTACCACTTTCTTATACTTAATATCCATAACCATCTATAAATCTTTGCCTTGAATATATGTTCAGTGATTACACTTCCAGTCTCTTGCTGGGTGAAAAAAAATCTTCTCATCTCAGTCCTGATTCATAAACTTACATTTTCAGGTGACAGTGTCTTGGATATTTCACATATATAAGTTAATCACATCCAAATCAAACACCACCCAAACATGAAGTTCTAAATCATTAATCAAGCTTGCATTGATGTCCAGTTATATTGAAAATATTTAGTTTCAGTGCATTAACCCCTCAAAGTGGCAGACAGGAATGAAAGCCTGACCTTTGGTGCAGAGACACTAGTCATTGCCACTAAAATTTAACTCCAATTTCTAGTGTGTGTTGCAGGAATAATTAATTTACCTTGTGCTTAGTCAAATTACATGTCAGTAATCATTTGACCCACTCTCTCTCCAGCTCTCAAAGACAACTTCTGCTCTATTATGCTGTATTTTGCTGTTCAAGCTGTTTTCGGTCACATACTATTATATAATATTATGTTGTCACTTTAATTATAATAACAATTTGCAATTATTTAGCACCTCTAGTGTAGTAACATGCCCTATGGCACTTCATAGGAATGCAATCACATGAATAATGACACTGGGGCAAATAAGAAGAAGTGGTTCAAGGCTTGGTCAATGGTGTATGTTTTAAAGAAGGGAGTGGTGGAAAGGCAAAATGCTTTAGGAAAAAAGTTCCAGAACCGAGAGTCAAGATGAGCAAATGGATTACCAGCGTTGGTTGGATGAAGGAGGATGTACAAGGCACATGGATAGAGGAATGTAGAGTTTGTGTAACAGATTTCTTACCAACATTTAGCCTGTCACAAACCAGCAACAAAAGAAACACACTGAGCATGATTCAGTGTTAAAAACTATTTTATTAATCACTACTTATGATAATACGTAAAATAAAAGTTTAAAAAAAATGTTAGTATGTTAGAATTCAAGAATGTTAAACCTCGAACGTTAACCCCAAAACTAAACTCTTCGTGTGTGTGTGTGTGACAAAGTCCAAAACTCCCAGTTCCTGAATGGTTCTTAAAGTTCAGTTCCGCAAGCCATAAGGTGAAACATGAGCAAGGGCTTCTTCAACAACCACCGTTGTCTGAAGATAAGATGTAGATGTAGAAAAACATAGAGAGAGTACATACGAAATCCAAATGTTCCACAATGGAACCCAAACGACACTTCAGTGTTTACTCGGTAGTGACTTCCTCACCCCGAAAAGCATCCGAACCGTGGTCGTCCACATACAAATACCTGTTTCCTTCTACAGGTCAGCAACAAAGTGAACTCCACCGGATTACTTCCAACTTCCATACATGGATTTCAGTGGCAAACACAGTTATTGTTTCTCATCCATCGATAGAGAAAACAAGCAGGCTGGTGTCTCTCTCCCTTCTCTCTCTCTCTCCTTCTCCTTCTGACTTCTTCAACAACGTCATTACGTCCTTTATCTTCTATTGACGTAAGCACGCCCCACACACACATACACACACACTCTCTATCTTAAAGGGACTTTCACTGAGTCCGTAACAAGCCCTCTTATCGTTGCTAAAAACCTAGTCATCTATTCCACAGTGTTTTTTTTGTGAGAATTAGCAATGCTTACATTTGGTGTCATGTTTTTCTGAATTACAAATGAAGTCTCTTCAAACTAAATTCATTGTAGGTGATGTGTTATGGAGAATTCTGAAGAAAGGAAAAGTACTATATAAATAAAAGTTATTTTCCCATTGGACTCTATTCCTGTATATTCTGGACCCTATTAAAATGTTATTTTTCTTTCTGTTTGACTTTGTCTTACAAAAGATATTTAATCCTACACAAACATTGCAATGAAAGAGATGGCAAGCATTTCTCTTAAACTTCTTAATTTTTACAAACCATATTTTTGTTGATTTTTTGTTCATTAATTCTCATTTACAGTTGGCTGTAAATTCAACTAAAACCATGAAATTGACTGTGTAGTACTGTTGCATCCTAAAGACTGCATATATAAATTAATCAGTTGGGGGTTGGGAAAGTTATATTAATAATGACGGAAGAAAATAAGTAATCATTAAATTAATAGGGAAGTGGTTGTTTAAATTATACTCCTAAATGATATTTTAAAGTGGTCACTAGGACATTGTCATTATATATAATTATTCAACCATTAGAACAAGCAAATCTAAATTAGTTGATATTAAAATTACGTAAAGCACAGAATTTCTCCTAATGATTGTTCGACAATTTTTGATCCCACTTAGTCTTTAAAATGAAGCTGTCCACCATATTTATAGAATTGGATGAAAAGACATGGGAATTCAGAAAGCAGCCAATGCATTTATTTTAGTTTTACATCAGAATAAAAAAAAACGGCATTTCATGTGATAAGAATTCTGTTTGACTTGCTGTAAATGTTTAATAGTGAATGCTACAATCTTTAGGAAGTAACATCAGGAGATAATGGACCACTGGGTAATTGCCATCTGGGTCATGTAAACATTAATGTCAAATATTGTAATATGGAAGATTGCTCTTAATGCGTTCATTGAACAGATTAGTCACAACACCAGTGAAAGAACACTGCAAAGTGTATAGTAAAGAAATTGTGGTGATCATTGTCCCTCAAGTTATGGCAATGACTCCTTCAAAGTACCAGATAATGTGAATGTACTGAGGGGAGGGAGGCAATTGCAGCAGTTAACCTCATATTTCTTTTCCAAAAATACATTCATAAAATGTACAGCTATACAAACAGGACATGGCATTATCTACCAAGCATATCATTTAATTTGCTTACGATATTTACATGGCACTAATGCTTCCTTCCCAAACCTTCTATCGGTGAAACCTTGAGGTGCTATTACACAGAGAGCAGCCCCTCAGAATCCGATGTAAGGAGCATTTTCTCTCGTGTTTTACAGGGACTGGCATTCAGTGTTTACAGGTAATGTTATGGGACTTGGACATGGTAACTAGAGTGCAGGTTTTTTCAATCCATCTACTGAATGGGCAGAATCTCTTGAGGTCCAGGGAAGAATTTTCTTTTATTGTCTTTGGTTGACCAAAACAAATCAGTTGTAATTTTACAACGAAGAATTGAATTATGGATAAGCTCAGCAGCAATATCAGAGGGCCCTCTTGGCTAAATGTGAACTTCAATTTACTTAAACCATTGCCATTGGGTGAATTAGCCACAGAAAGCAGGAAAGAAATTGTACAAAATGTTTATTGCCCTGTACTATTGATAGGATGAAAAACCTTCAGAAGCTTGTGAGTTTAAAAGAATCAGTATAAAATTAATATTTGATCTGTGAAGGTAGTGGGCTTTTTTTTTCTGCAATTCACACTTTCCATTTTAATAATGGTGGGTTTTTGTGACCATGGATAAATTGGAATGGATTGATAAAGAATAATTGATCAGTCTTGATTTATTGGTAGAATTTACATTGAATGTGCAGCAGAGTAATAAAATCCATCCTGTGTTTGCTGATAGTCATGCCCCACATGACCTTCCTCCCACCAGATCCACCATGAACACGTGCTTTTCTCCCTCATCTACACTTAGATTCTTTCAAATGCATCTATGCAATTCACCTCAATCATTCCACATGATGGAAGGTTCCACTTTCTCACCACTGCAGATTTATTATGGACACTTGATCTGTTTCAACCTGATTTTTCTGACAGTCTAGTGAAAAAAGAACACTACATTGTCAGCTGTGTCATCTTTCACTGGAGCAGGGAGCTATCACAGATCATCTTGGCTAATACTTACTCCTCAGTAAAACATCACCACAGCAGGTTGTTTTTTTCATCAAATTGTTGTTTGTGGGACCTTACTTTGCACACAATGCTCTATTTCCTGCATTACAACAGTGACTTCACATCAAAAAATGCTTCAAGTGTTGAACGCTCTGGGAAATTCTGAGGTGGTGAAAGTTGTTATGCAAGATTGTTTTATTTGTGCTAGTGGTTTGCTTCATTTCTCCGGGGCTTTGGTTTGAATTGGGTGGCTGAAAGGAAGAGAAAGCTTGCAGAATTCTAGGTTGATCTGGAAGGGGGAATGTAAATGGGGGATTGGCGGATAGCACAGCAATCATACCAATGATATCATATTCTGAATCTACCACTCTTTAAAAGTAATTTATGATAGATATCACGTGGGAAGTCCTTATAAAATGTCAGGAGGCAATATTGCCTGATTGTCTCATCTTATCGAATACGAGCTGAAAACAATTCAGGAGCCCAACCCTTTGGCATTGCCATCCATCAATTTAATGAACTGGACTGAAACTGTATAATCCATCAGTGAAGTAAAACAAGAGAACTGCCACTTATAAAGTGAGATAAAATCTGCTGCCATCTCCTTCTCTGTCTCATCTCACTGAGGGAATTTGTCCAAAAAAGATATTCTCAGGAGTCAACTACGACAGCAGGAAATAACTACAAAAGCAGAAAATTTAGAGAACTGTTTAAAATCAATAGGTACAATTGCTGTAAAATGGAGACATGAGAGACTGCAGATGCTGGAAATCTGGAGCAACACACAAAGGAGCTGGGAAAACTCAGCGGGTCAGGCAGTGTCTATGGAGGGAAATGGACAGTTGACGTTTCGGGTCGAGACTCACGTCAACCGTCCATTTCCCTCCATGGATGCTGCCTGCCCCACTGAGTTCCTCCAGCTCCTTTGTGTGTTGATACTGTTTCTGTAATATTTTTAAATTTCTTTTGAATCATGGCTAAAATTTCAACTGAATACATATACCTGTGCCATAAGTCAGTTTAGGCATATAAATTAGATTCTGTCTGACTTCCTGTACAGAAGTTGGCTCCACAACTCTCAGTAAAATAAAATTGACAGTGCGTGAGGGATTGGGACACTAAATCACCACAGGCTGCCAGGGAAACAATGCATGGATGATAATTATTTTGAACTGTTAAAGAAATGTCTTCACTATGTAATCCCAGAAGGAATTGGGTAGTTTCAACAGAAACATAAATGGGTTGAAGGATAAATGGATGCCTCAGATTAATACAACATGTTACACGGCACAGAAATTGGACAGGGAAGATCAACAAAGCCCATAATAAATTAAAAGGATTATCTGGACTGCATTCAGACGATGGCACCAAAGTCCAGAAGGTAGATTTGTATAAACTCTTCTGCTGTAAAGCAGCATTGTATTTGTGGAATATATCACTGAATGCACTGGCAGTATACTGTATATGCAAAGCATTGTGTTCTTATATTGTGGATATGCAAACATTCATTCCAAATAATCCAATAGTCCAATTCAGATTGATGCCCATGTTAAAATCAGTTTGAAGCTCATGCTGTACTTCTGAAGAGTTGCATCCAGATCTAAATATGACTCTAACCAAGCTGAAAGTCGATGGTTATTAAGGGAAAGTACTCAAATGATTGACATAATGTCTTGCAGATGGGATGGTGATTGTAGGGGTCAATTATTTCACCCTTTGGACATCATTGCAGGAGTTCCTTAGGGCAGTGTCTTAGACCCAACCATATTCAGCTGCCTCATCAATGACCTTCCTTCCATCATAAACTCAGAAGAGTGGAGTTCCTTGATAATGGCGTAATGATCAATTCCAGTCACACCTCCTCAACAAAGGAAGCAGCTCATGCCCGCATGCAACAAGACCAAGACTACATTCAGCCATAGGTGTAGCAAGCAACGCTTGTTCCGCAAAAGTGCTGAGCAATGACAATATCCAACATGAGAGAGCCTAATTTTCTACCCTACCATCACTAAGCCCCTCCGACAATCACCATCTTGGGGTCGCTATTGACCAGAAATTCAAGTGGACCAGCCACATAAATACTGTGACTAAAGTTCAGGTCAGAGGCTGGCTATTCATGTCCTGATAACCCAAAACCTTTCCACCATCGATTGTCAGAAGTGTGGTAGGATACTGTTCCCTTGCCTCATTGAGTGCAGCTCTAAAAGCTTACAAGTGGCTTGACACCATCCATGATAAAGCAGCTCACTTAACTAGTATTCTTCTAAACAGAAAGATTGCAATGGTTCAGGAAGATAGTTCACGACTAGCTTCCCAGGGCAATTAGGGATGGACAATTAATACTGGTATTTTCAGTGACTTCTAAATACAAAAAGCATTTGGAGTGATGGGGATCCCTGCTTTGTCAAATGGCAGATATTATTTAACCTAAGATGGAAAGAAGTAAATAAATCCCAAGAGAAATAAAGCCATTGAATCCCAGAGTTCATCAAATCATCCTATTTCTCCATTTGTTTTTTAAAGACCTGCATTCTTTCATTTTAAAGTAGATACACTTACAAAAGAACATAAAAAACAGTTGCAGCAGTAAAGCAACTAGCTCCTTGAATCTGCTTTGCCTCGCAATAGTAGCTGATCCAGTACTGTAAATGCCATGGCCAAGAAAGCACACCAGCACCTTTGTTTCCTCAGGAGGCTAAAGAAATTTGGCATGTCCCCTTTGACCCTCACCAATTTTTATTGATGCACCATAGAAAGCATCCTATCTGGATGCATCACAGCTTGGTATGGCAACTGCTCTTCCCAAGACCGCAAGAAACTGCAGAGAGTTGTGGACACAGCCCAGCACATCACAGAAACCAGCCTTCCCTCCATGGACTCTATCTACACTTCTCACTGCCTTGGTAAAGCAGCCAACATAATCAAAGACCCCACCCATCCTGGACATTTTCTCTTCTTCCACCCTCCCATCCAGCAGAAGATACAAAAGCCTGAAAGCACATGCCACCAGGCTCAAGGACAGCTTCTATCCCACTGTTACAAGACTATTGAACGATCCCCTAGTAGGATAAAATGGACGCTTGACTTCACAATCTACTTCGTTATGGCCTTGCACCTTATTGTCTGCCTACACTGCACTTTCTCTGTAACTGTAATACTTTATTCTGCATTCTGTTATTGTTTTTCCCTTGTACTACCTCAATGTGCTGATGTAATGAAATAATCTATATGGATGGCCATACAGATTTTCACTGTACTTAGGTACAAGTGACAATAATAAACCAATTTACCACTTTCCCACTTTTTCCCCATACTCCTTGACTCTATTATGGTTCTGTCAATCTCTATCTTGAATATATTCAATGGCTCCACTGCCACAGCTCACTGGGATGGAGAACTCCATATATTCATGACCCTCTGCAAGAAGAAATTCCTTCTCATCTTTGTCTTTAATGGTTGACCCCTTATTCTGAAACTATGGCCCTTAGTCCTAGATAACCCCACCAGAGGAAACATCCTATCAGCATCCACCTTGCCACTCTCCTTCAGGATTTCATACCTTTCAATAAGGTCACCTTTCATTCTTCCAAACTCCACTGAGTATAGGCCCGACCAGTCCAACCTTTATTCACACGACACCCTTTCATCCTAGGCATGAACCTTATAAATCTACTTACTACTATGTCCAAGTATATCCTTCTTTAACTATGGAGACCAATACTGTGTTCAGTAATCTAGGTGCTGTCACACCAGAGTCCTGTAAGGTTAAATCAGAACTTTCCCATTTTTATACTCCATATCCCTTGCAATAAAGACCAACCTTCCATTAACCTTCCTAATTATGCACTGTATCTGCATCTAATGTTTTGTTTTCAATGTACCAGGTCTCCTTAGATCTCTCTGTACTGCAATAATTCATAGTCTCACTCTTTTTAAGTAATTTTGAGTGGTTGGTTGGAGAGGCATGAGGAAAGGAGAGAGAATACTTGGAATGGGGGTTGGTTGAAAAAATGATCAGGTTGTTGGCTGCTGGGTAAAATGATTCGGCAAATGGGGACAATGCATAGAGACTGGAGTTTGGGTGGGTAGGCCTGGTTGCTGAGGAGGACTCTGAGAAGTAATTAAGAAGATCATTGAAGGCACTGTGGGAAAGAATAGAAATCCAGGCCAGGGTTTAGTGAGATGGTGGGATTCAGAGTCATGGAGTTATACAGCACAGAAACAAGCCCTTCAGCCCAACTCATCCATGCTTCATCCATGCCGACCAAGTTGTCTACTTGAGCTAGTCCCATTTGTTTGAATTTGGCCCATATCCCTCTAAACCTTTCCTATCCATGTATCTGTCTAAAGGTCTTTTAAAAATTGTAATTATACCCACCTCTACAGCTTCCTCTGGCAGCTCATTCCATACACCCACCACCCTCTGTGTCAAGAAGTTGCCCCTTAGGTCCCTTTTAAATCTGTCCCCGCTCAGCTTAAACCTATGCCCTTAGTTTTAGACATCTCTACCCCAGGAAAAAAATTATGACCATTCACCTTATCTACATCTCTCATGATTTTATATACCTGTATAAGGTCACCCTCAGCAACATACGCTCCAGGCAAAAACATCCCAGCCTATCCTACCTTTCTCCCAGTCCCAGTAACATCTACACAAATCTTTTCTGCACCCTTTCTGGCTTAATGACTAGAGTTGGGTGACTAGAACTGCACACAATACTCCAATTGTGGTCTAGATGGGAGCACCATGATGAAACATGGCCAGGATGATGAAGACGAGGGTAGTGGTGGAGGCAGGAAGGATTCCAATGTGGGGAAGACAACATTAGGAGCTTGGGAGACAATCAGAGCTGAGTGTTGAGGAGATGATATGGGAGCTGGTGGATGGGACGTCGGGGTGGCTGGGAACTGTGTGCATCAGCAGTGGAGGTTGGGGTATGGTAGTGAAATGGGGAATGGGTGATGGGAATAATTGGAGACAATAAAACCTGAAAGCTACCTGGAGGAAGATGGGTGCCTTGAATTCCCTACCAACAACCCAGAGATAAGATGGGGCTCTTCAACTAACACTGAAAGATGCCTTAACCTTCTGGTTAGAACCTGCTTCAGTGATTAAATCATGTGCCATTTTCGGTACTCTAACATGCAAATGATGTCAAATAAGTGTTGTGCAACATATGACATCACTGCACATGCCTAGCAGCTTTTGCATGCCATGCCTCATGCATCACCAACAGTAATTACACATGCTGTGGGAAACGTCCCAGCCTATCCAGCCTTTCCTCCAGTAATTACACATGCTGTGGGAAACGTGCTGACTTGCTAGTTTTAAACAGCAAGTGCGCAAATGAGGTTTTCAATCACATAGAACTATGAAAGCAAGACCCCTGCAATGAAATCCTTGGCCTCTTGTCTTTTCATCTAAAATTAATGCCTGTATTCTAAATGGTCAGGAAAATTTGTATAAACAATTTTAAATACCTTAGCAAGATTTCTTTAATATATCTAAAGGGTAAAATTTATTTGCAGGCAATTTAAAAGCAGCAAAATAATTAGCGGAATCAACAATATTTACAGATTTTCAAGTTGAACCCATATGAAATGTAGGGTGGAATGGTCCATTCAGGTTGTTCAGACAATGCTGCTTTTTTAGTTACAACAGGGTACAATTTGACTACTTTTGTTTTGTCTGTGTCCCGTACTAGGATCCTCTATTCTTGATTAATGAACCATGATGTTTTCTAAACCCTTGGAGAAACTAATGCTTCATTTATAGTGGATCAGACAACATTTATCAACCATTCTGAGTTTCACTCTTGTGACTCATGATGTCAGCTCTCACAATTGGGTTAGTTCTCTGCTCGATCGCTATCTCAAATTGATGAGCCTGGCTTGGTTCAGATTTCTTTTAGTTCAGCTGGATGAAAAAATGGGTCTGATCTGCTGAAATGTGTGTGAAAATCAATAACCCAGCTAAAAACTTTAGCTCCAATCTTGTGTTCCAGGCTCAGCATCACTTTGAAATATTTTGTCTTTCTATGCCTGGATTGCAGTGGCTAAATAGAACCTTTTCTTTCCACAGATATTTTTACTCATTATATTAATTTGTGTTACTGTATTTTTAATGTTCCAGAACATGCTTGCACATAACTTGTCCATAAATGCTAGCACAGTACAGAATGAAGCAACTCCTGTGCTGGTTTTTTGAAGGACTTATCCAATTAGTCCCATTCTCCTGCTCGTTGCCAACGACCCTCCAATGTTTTTCCTTACATGAATGCAATTCCTTTTTGAAAGTTGTTGTCGAATCTGCTCCCACAAACCTGTCAGGCATTGCGTTCCAAATCACGACAGCTTGGCCAAATTTACAATGAATATGCAGGGAATGGAGGGATATGGATTATGTGCGGGTAGAGGGGATTAGTTCAATTTGGCGTCATGAGCTGAAGGACCTGTTCCTGTGCTATGTTCAATGCAAATGAAGTAGTGCAACATGAGATACCTAAGATAAAATACATGAGATTAGGGAACTGCAGCATTTGAACCACTGGTTATAAATAAGCAACACAACAATAATGGACTTGTGTATGTAATTCACAGCAGCTTTCAGCTCACAGAAAGCATCCAAACTAAGAATTTAGTGAACAGAGTGCATCTTTGCCTGAGAATCAACACCAAGTTCCTATAAACATTACATCACTCAAAAACAATATGGAGCAAGCAATTTAGGTCAACTGGTTTAAAATTTGATAAGGTTTTCAGCATGCATGTTCCTATAAGTGATTGTAGTTGCTAATCTGCCAACGGGTTGCCAGGAGCTGTGTGAGTTCTGTTCTTGGTGCTGGGGCCAGACTGAATGAAAAGGATTTCTGCACAAGGTACATTAATATTTTACAATTTAGCCTCTATGAATGATAAAGTACAAACAGGTACAGTTACTGATTTACTGTAACACTTCAGTCACAGAAGCATTTGCACTGCTGCTGGCAATTGCAGAACTTAGGAAATGTTACTTAAAATTAACATGTAGTTTGCTTCCAGTGAAGAGGCAGTTCCATGACTTTATATTGTGAATTCAGAGAAAACAAAAGAACAGCAAATTATCTGAAACAAAATCAGACAATACTGAAAATGCATGGCAGCATCTGCAGAGAGAAAGAAAGTTAATATTTCAGCTAAGCCCTTCTGCCAGTGAATGGTACTTAAAAAGGAACAGAAAGAGTGCAGTGAAATAACTATAGACACCTATAATGTTTTTAGATGGAAAATCAGAAATTATTAAATAAGAGAGATGCAATTACCATGAGGCACAAAGAGGAATAAAGAAAGGTACAGTTTCTATCTATTCAATCGCTTTGACTTTTAAATATCTTAGCAATTCTCCAAACACTGTTTCTAGATGATATTACAATTTAAGAGTACTTCCTCTAACCTAGTCCACTATAATTGCTGCTCATGGTGTAGCCTCCTCTGCCTTAGGAAGAGTGTTTTTGTTGAATACCTTGCTCTGTTTGATCCCCAGCTCTCTTTGCCATTTCAATTCCCTGCCCTGCTCCCATTCTAACCTCTCCTTTTCCACTCTTCCAATGAAGGACAGTTCTAACCTCAGGAACAGCAGTCCAATTTACGTCTTTAGGCTCTAAGTTTACATCTCACACTCACTGTTTAGCAGGATTTACTGGTAGTTTGTGGTGAATCTGCAGCCACTTCCAAGGATGAGGGGAAAATGTTTATAGTGGCATGCAATACAACTTTAATCATAGCCACTATTGTAAGTAGTGCTATAGAAAATCAACAAGACAACAGAGACATCAGGTTCAATTTTAAGCAACACACACAAAATGCTAGAGGAACTCGGCAGATCAGGTGGGTTCAATCTTAAATCTGAGTTGGTTTTGGGTGAATGAATGCATAGGTTCTTTGCATAACCAGGCCCAGGTTATTTTAAGCCTTGGGCATGTTGACACCACCATTGCTTCAAGCATGAATTTGTATGTGTGGGGAAAAGAGATACCAAAGGATCTTATAGGAGGAGGCCTTCCTTTATGGAATTTAGGGAAGGGAAAACCAGGAGAGCATTCATGCAAGTGTCTTTAGGAATTTCTTCCCTTGTTACATGTTACATCTGGTTGAGTATTACAACCAACTCAATCTGTTTATGTAAGTGAAGAGCCTGCAGGCCACTTCTGTATAATTTAGTCAAGAGGAACCCTGTGTGTGTGTGTGTGTGTGTGTGTGTGTGTGTGTGTGTGTGTGTGTGTGTGTGTGTGTGTCTCTATGTATGTGTCTGTGCGTGTGTGTGTGCACGTCTATATGTGTGCGTGCATGTGTATACAAGTTAAGCAACCTGAGCAATTTTTACATCGGAGCATAAGAACCATGAGCGGGAGTAGACCATACAGCCCCTTGCATCTGTATGCCATTCAATAAGAATTGATGAATGAATCAAAAAATTGATGTAAGTTCAACAACTAAAACATTAATTCTGTTTTCTTCTCCCCAGAAGTTGCCAACCTGCTGTGTACCTCTAGCATCTTGTTTTTATTTCAGATCATGGCTGATCTGATCTTGGCCTCAAATCCACTTTCCTGTCAGGTTCCCATAACCATTCATTGCCCTAAATTCCCAAGCATCCACAACTCTCTAGGATAGAGAAGTCCAGAGATTCACGGCTTTCCGAGATTTTGAAATTTCTTCCTAATCTCAGTCTTAAGTGGCCAGCCCCTTGAAACTACGCTTTTTAATTCTAGATTCCACAGCCAGAAGAAATATCCTCACACCATACATCCAGTTAAGCCTCTCAGAATCTTCCATTTCAATCAGCTCACCTCTTATTCTTTATATTCCAGAGAATATTGGCCTCTTCTATTCAATTTCACAAGGCAAACCCCAATTTAGTGAACCTGCATGGAATTTCCTCTGAGTCAGTATCTCCTTCCCTAAACAAGGAGAACAAAACTGTATGCATTACTCTAGGTGTGTGCTCTATGGATGTAGCAGGACTTCCTTATTTTTGTACTCCATCCCTGGCCAGTTCTGCTGAAGGGTTGTCAGCCTGAAATGTTAAATCTTTTTTTTTCCTCACAGATGCTGTCTGACTTACTATTCCAAATATTTTATGCCCTCTTCAAAACATAGTTTTCCACCCATTTCTAAAAAATCAATTTTTAATTGCCTGTCCATATGCTTTGCATTGGGTAGGCATGGTTAAAATTAACCTCACTAATTTCCCTTTCCTTATGCTTAAAAAAACAGATGTATGCACAAAATTCTCTGTAATTTTTGAGGTGACTATTTTTCCTCTTCTGGTATTGAAGCACCAAGGGCCAGATTCTCTTCCACTGCCCTCATCCCACCATAGGATTGCTGTTGCATTTTCTTTACCTGCCTGGATTCTTTGCTGAATATAAGAGATTTCCACTTCCAGTGTTAATGCTGGATGACTACGGAGTGGGATTCTTTCACTGAAACTGCTTACTGACGGGAAGGGCTCTCTGCAACTCATTGGTATTCTCTGCAGAAGTGGAAGGAAAATCTGGCCATTAGCCACGGCTCAGTGACATCTGTAACATCCCACCACCTGCACAGTAGAGATGTCCAGTAACAAATGGGGACCCAAATTATTAAGCAGCTTGTTGCTGCTTTGCCTTTTAAAAATCCTTTGATCTTGAGCTACAGCTCAACTCCTAATGATGAGTTGTCACAAACCTTTTTAAAGTGGAGATCTGACCACCTTTAGCCCTGTGAAATGACAAGGAAAGTGCTGTGATGTGTCTTCCTTAAATAGCCATTTTCATGCTTCACCCTTTTCAAGAGACAGATTCCCACATTCACTCATAATGTGACACATGCCCGAAAGGACAGTAACCCAGAAATATAGTTCTTAATCCCTTCTCCTGTCCATACCACCTTTGGAATAGGCTCCCAGTTGACATATAAATTGCCCCTCAGCACCTAATTGGCTATTGTTGACACTGAGGCTTAGATTTGTTTTAGAGAAAGCAAAGTGAGCCTCCCATTTACTTCAACTGAACTAAATTTTGGAAGCAAAATTAAATGCAGAGCTATCACCATATTGCATGCGTAATGCTAATAACCAAGGTGAATTTCTGTCTCAGTGTATTTTAAATGAAGCTATGGTGCACATTTGTATAGACTCAGCAATTCATATTCCAGAAGTCATATTTCAGATGGTATCTGTGCTGTCACTTTACAGCACATCTGTCATATTTTAGTTTAAGAAATGAAATGTATTCAAGAATCACATGTACTTTTCTCACAGACTGCAATATCAGGAGAAAATAAAGGAGCTCATCATTTTTGACTTTCTTCAAGGCCATAACATTGCATTTATCAGCATATTTCATGGCATTGAACACGCGCTTGACAGAATATTGTTAGTCTTCTTCCTTAGCATCAATGAACTGCTTTAAAATCAAAGCTAAGTTGACTTTGAAATTTATTGTTACATTTATTGGTTAGTTTGACAACAGTTTTCATTTAAAAATTAGCAATTTAGTTTCATTAAAGTAAAATGCATGAGATGAGAATCATTTCTGGACATTAAAGATTCTAATTTCCTATTATTCATTTAATTTCTGATGGCTGTGTTGATGAATGTCACTGGAAAAACATGGAAGGGATCTGCTGTGCAAGAGAAAATGTGGAGTGTTTGGAATGGGTGTTGAAATACCAATTTATTTTTGAAGGACGGAGTTTACTTAAATAATTTCCAGTAATTTGAGATTAAATCTGAAACATGTGTTCCATTCATTGAAGTTGCTGGCAGTTCCCTAATCAGGCACTCAAATGATGGACTCGCCGTTACATTATATTGGACCAAATGATTGCAAAGTTAGAGGCTAGCTTTCCTTGTCTATTAACTTAAATGAATAAAGTATCAAGGGAAGACAAGAACTTATATAGTGCCTTTCACAATCTTGTGATATTGCAAAGCATTTAATAGCTTATTAAGTATTTTTGAACTGTTGCCATTTATGTAATGTAGGAAATGTGGCTGCCAATTTGCCTGCACCAAACTTCCATGAACATGATGAACTTTATGAAGATCGGCATCTTATGGCAATTTTTCCCTGCCTGGACAATATTGTGGCAGAAAGAATTGAGACCAGCTGTGTTTGAGAACAACTCAGTTCTTTTGAATTTCAATTTCCAATTGAAATGTGCAGATTGAGCTGTGGTTGACTGAGACACTAATCCATGAAACAAATTTTCAGCCAAAAATCAATCCTTCAGCACAAGATTAATTATCCATTTAAGTAGTGGGTTGACTAATCAATCATTACACCTGAGTGGTGTTCATTTCAACAAATTGCTTTTAATAATGTTAATTTATACTTTATCTTTTTGGTGGAATGCCACTTGAGTTTTTTTTCAATTAAAGAAGCTCAATAAAATATTAGTATTGTAGTCAATCTGAGAACATTGTATATGCAGCTGAAATTTACCTATATGCTGCAAATCTAAAACTGGAGGGCATAGGTTTAAGGTGAGAGAGGAAAGATTTAAGGAGGATCTGAGGGGTAAGTTTTTCACACAGAGGGTGGTGAGTACCTGGAACAAGCTGCCAGAGGAGGTTGTAGAGGCAAGGACAATTACAACATTTAAAATACATTTGGACAGCTACGTGGGTAAGAAAGGTTTAGAGGGATATGGGCCAAATGCAGGCATACAGGATTAGTGTAGATAGGTATATTAGTCGGCATGGACGAGTTGGGCTGAAGGGTTTGTTTCCATGCTGTATAACTCTATGAATCTATAAATGCTAAGTGTCTTGTACTATTCCACTCTGTCCTCTACTTAATAAATTCACCAGCATATCCAATAATGTTATTGAAACAATAGAAGAAGGAAGTCATGTAGACTTTAGGGGAATTGGCCCTGATAAAATTCCAAGCATTTGGTTTATATGAAAACCTAAATCTGCGTAGACGTCATGAAGCTGAACCTGCATTGATGTCAACATAAAAAGCATGGAAGATGAGTTACAGATAGCCTTTCATCTGTGCAAAAGTAGGATTTTCGTGTATTGATTCCCCAGTACCTAATATCCCCAAGCAATGTACCAGCTGTAGTCTCTGCTAACCTTCTTCTCACAGATGTACAGCAGTCGTGCAGATGATTCTTATTTGATTTCCTAAGCTTAGCTCTTCCCCTAGGCGACGTGGCTGAGTCTCACAGTCCAATGACCCAAAAGTTCAAACATGCACTCCTTACTGCCATTATATACAGAAACACTCATGTCTGTTCTCCACTGCAAATTTTCAAAACTTAAGCATGAACAGCATATGATTGGAAATGTTCATATTTTGTTTCATATTTCTTTATGGTATGAAATAAGGCCATTTCGGCCAGCTCAAAGAGAAATCCTACTCCCCACTAATTTCCCTGTAATCTATTAGCCAGACCTTAAATTCAAGGACTTTGTGCTCTGAGTAATTACGATTGTATTCAGAAAGTTACATTTGTACTAGAGATTCCTTTTGTAATTATTACTTTACAAAGAGCCATTGGAACATTCACTTGTTGCTGTTGATGGTTGAGGGCATGTAATCCACAGATTTGTAATAGGTGGAAAATAGAAGTTTATTTCCTGTTGAATGGTGGAGCAAGGTATGGAGATTAAATGGCCTATTCCTGCGACCATTGTCAGATTTAGTGGAAATTATGGGCAGAATGTTTCATATCTTGTGATACTCAGCAGATCATCTCACAAAACATACCCTGATATTTAATTATCACATTGCTTAATTTGCATAACTTACACTTGCATATCAGTAAATGAAAATTGAAGAGTCTTTGATTTTCTGATTTGTCAAGTTTGCAGGCTTGATTGGCAGGCAGGCTGTATCCTAACTGATGGGTGCACAGAACAGCAGCTTTCTGTTGTAGCAGGAAAGATTGGTGCCTCTCACTCAATCAGTGAGTAAGCACAAGACCATATCCCAGATTCTGGGAGTCAGTCTGAAATAGAAATATGTTGATCCCAGTGGAGACTCTCCTTTACCAGCTGCCAAGGAAGTGGGACAGTGACTCAAATTTAGCTTTGTGTGACTACCAGTGAACATTGTCTATATTGTGTACTTTCCTTATCTGCGTTTGGACAAGACTGCCTTGGAACCAAGGAACAATGCTCTGCATGGTGCCTGAACCCTGCTTAGTGTAACTGAGCCATATGGTAGCCAGGACAAGTCCCTTCTATAAAATTTCTCCGGAAACACGTGGATCAGTGGCAAAGCACTGCCCACAGCCTGGAAGATGATACTCAGAGCATCTGTCTTTCGAAGTTCTGTAATATTGAGTCTGAAGTTTTGGGGATTTATCGTTTTTCAGGGTCATTAACTTCTCTAGTAGTATTTTTTACTAACACTTATTTATCTTAGTTACACTGAACTTTTGATTCCCCAATATTTCTGAGATGTTTTGTGCATCTTCCATGAAGACAGACACAAAGTATTTGTTTAATTCCTTTGCCATTTCCTGATTCCCATTGTACATTCTCCCATATCTGTCTGTTAGAATGCTAGTTTAGGGTACATAATATTAAACAAGGAAACAGTCTGCCTTTAAGTATTGATAGAACAGTGCCAGTGTCCACACACAGGGCACAGGACATTTTTAGATCCTGTTTTCAGGTAATGAACTAAAAGAAAATGCCCCATGCAAGAAAGCCAAGAATCTGTCCAGATCGACGGCCTGAATGGCCTCCTCCTGTGATATCTCTGTGGCTTTGGTAGCACTTCCCAAATGCCCAGAATAAATTACTGAAGACAAATTGTAATATTGAATGCCATTCCAAACTTTGTTTATTGAATTTTAGATTTTGGGAGTACAAGATAATTATTATCACTTAAATCAGGTAGTGCGAGTGTGCAAGAGCCTTGTTTACATACCGACAGACTTCATATAGGGAGAAATTGAAAATAGTTTTAAGGATTTTCAAGCTGATTGTACAATTCATTGTCCCTTATTGTGATTTCAGCTTTGGCGTGTGATTGCATTGGATATTTGATGTGAAAAACTTCAAGTGACACTGTTTTATTATGTTTTCCTTTTCGGCTCTGTACAGACATTGATGAATGTGCGGAGGGCTTTGTTCAGTGTGACAGCCGTGCTAATTGCATCAACCTCCCTGGATGGTACCATTGTGAGTGCAGGGATGGCTACCATGACAATGGGCTCTTTGCTGCAAATGGAGAGACATGTGAAGGTCAGTGTCTAAATAAGAAGTTTGTTATTTTTATCCCTCCTTGCCACAAAACATTTTCCAAAAATTTAATTGAAAGAAAGTAAGCAAAACGTTTAACAGAAAATATTCTGACAGTCTTTGGTAGGGCAATAAAACTCCAATAATCCAGCACCTTCAGGACTTTGGTGGCATTAGACTAGCAGATTTTCCGGACTATTGGACGTTGCTTCCAGTAATAGCCAAACACACTTTTATCTCTTTATTTTTACACATTAACAATACGCATACTAATTTTTTTCAGTTAAAGGGAGTGAGAAATAGAAACTGGATACACAAGAGACACTTCAAATGCTGGAAATCTGGACCAACACACAAAGGTGTTGGAGGAACCCAGTGGGTCAGGCAACATCTATGGAGGGAAATGGACAGTCGATGTTTCATGTCGCAATCAGTTTCAGGTTGTTTCGGATCCGTCCAGATGCTGCCTGACCCGCTGAGTTCTTCCAGTGCCTTCGTCTGTTGCTCAAGAAATAGAAACTGGTGAGTTTCAGCTTGTAGGTTTCACCTTGTCAAAAGCATTCGGACCCCTGCTCCAGATGCAAGCCTACCCACATTCCTGACCCTTTCTCTGGCCATACACCCAGCCCACAGACTGGATCCCAGATCTGGCCACACATCCCACTTGCACTCTAGACCCTCAGCTCACACTGTGGACTAATGAGTGACCCGGATGCTGAACCATCAAGATTTCCAAACAATCGACTACTGGATTATCGGAGCTTTCCTACAATAGGCCAAATTGCACTGACAACTAAGCACTGGTTCCTCAAAAAGTCACCACTTGCTGGTCTGCAGCATCAGCGCATTCTGGACTTCTGTGTCTATACAATGCAACACGGATGTATGGATAACACTGGGAATCACCCACAGGGACATTTGACATCCTGCACCATTGAGCCAGGGGAATTCCATAACTTAATGAACTTGGGGTGAGATACATTTTATTTCTGACCCCTTAGCTTTACGCCACTTGTAGCTGGCGCATCCAGCACAGACCAGACCACCCATCTTCCAGTAAGTTTTTTGTTTATATTTGTTTATTTCACTGAAACTTTTTTAGTTAGCTTTTAATTAATTAAGAGTAGTTTAATGCATTTTTAAATAAATGTATTTGTTAATTTAATCTTCTTAAAATATTTGTTTTAATTAGTTAAATAAACCAATTTTAAATGTCTATGATTATCAGACACATTTAAAAACAGTGAAACAGACCTTTGGCAACCCAAGGTACCGAAAGCTTTCATGGTGGTGCTGGTGATGTACACCTAGAGGGTAGGTTGTGACCTGTGGGATAACCATCACATCTTGCCTCAAAGATATTACAGTGCAGTTGTTGAACTAACAATGGGAGCAACTGCAGGGGGTAGTTTAGATCAAGCACAAACTGGCCCAATGTCCTTCTCCACTTTTATTATCATTGTTAAAAAGTAATTATTGAATTTATCAATTGAACTCCTCATATAGAGGTATGTGACAATCACAAGTGAAGCATTGCTAGCTGGAGATTTGATAGTGCTCAATGAATCAAACAGACACCAGTTTACAGATTATTTTATAGTACTGCAATGAACTGTAATCACATTAAAGCGTGATTATAATAAGGGGAAATGACTTTGCCCTTAAAAAAATAATTAATTGTGAATAGTTTCAGTTCCTCAGGATGTGTATCAATCATGCTTTCTTTGGAGTGCTTGGGGGATTAAACATTTTGGGGTAAATTAATTTTAACTCTGGTAGATTTTATGAGAGAGAATTATTTATGTCATTTGCAGGGGAAGCATTATGTTAATTGAATATGCAATGTAAAAAATAGTTTACATGCGTCATTTCACAGACATTGATGAATGTGGGACCAGGAGGCACAGTTGCACCAATGACACCGTCTGCTTTAACCTCGAGGGAGGTTACGACTGTAGATGTCCTCATGGGAAAAACTGTACTGGTGATTGTGTCCACGAAGGCAAAATAAAACACAACGGACAGATTTGGGTATTAGAAAATGACAGGTGCTCAGTCTGCTCCTGCCAGGTTAGTTTATTCTTACATATTTTGTCAGCTCATCTTGTAACATTTTATTTTTGCTTAGCACATGCACACGTGCACAGACATACAGTCAATGTCTATGGACTGTTACTTGCCAGTGACCTTGAAGGTTCCATCTAACACAGGCTGTTCATCCCACAGCTCTGAGGCACCATGCTATGTCTTTATCTATTGACTTAACTTACTTAATAGAAATAAACAGTCTAAAAAGAAAAAAGCGAACAACCCACCAACCAGACCCTTCCCCTTTCAACCAACCAATCACTTGTTGTTTCCTGTGCTGTCACAGCTCAATTTTGTTCATACTCCTACTTTTTCCTTTTTCTTTTCTTATGCCTTATTCCTTTATCCCTATATCCAATCCCCAGAGTCTGTTCTCTGTCTCTCTCCCTCTCTGTCTCTTTCACTGGTCCTTGTTTCAAAATGCCAGAATAACACCTTTGTCCTTACTTCACTGAAATTCCGCTCACACCAAAGTCCCAATGCTATGTGCCTTGTAGAGCAGTATTCTAGAGAACTGCCCTTCATACTACTTACTTCTTGCATTAGCAAATGCTTCCTGTATTAACACCAGCAAAAACTCCAATGGTAATTTCATGAATTTTCTCTTTCTCGGCAATTCTGATCCCACACATATCCACAGGTGAACTGATCAATGCAATAGACTTAAGATCAATGATACAGTGCATCTGAAGTAATCATGAGCAACCTATCCTTCCTGAACAGGATTAATCCAGGGAAAATGAATAGCTCCAGTACAAATCAGATCGCTATCCTAGACAGACTAAAATAATTCAAAAGCATTATATCCCAGGGAATAAAAAGACTAGGGAGGAGACTTGTGAGGCATTAGTGTTGTCGGCACAACATTGTGGGCCAAAGGGCCTGTTCTTTGCTGTACTGTTCTATGTTCTATAATGGACAAGATGGAGGAGATACAGGAGAAGGTATTGTGAGGGAAGCAGCACTAAGACTTGGAATTGTTCATATAATACACCAGTCCCCAGAAAAGAGACTAATTAAAGGAATTATAAATTAATTGGGAAGATATTTAACAGAATATGGAATTAGGTGCTGTAAAAAGTGATACAGTTGCATTGGTTCTAAATTCTATGGAACTTGTTAATGGGTTGCTTTGGCTGAGATTGGGCAAATGACATATGCCAATCTGTCACCCCAACAGAGCATAGCTTGCTTGCTGAGGCCTGCAGCTTTCAGCCAATTTAAACCCTGCAGATAAACCTAGGAGATAAAAGGAATAGCAGTGGGGAGGAGGATGATGGAGAAAGTGTAAGCCAGCAATGGCCTGATGTATTAATGAATAAGCAGGAGAACATGTAAAATTTGGTTTATTTTAAACAAATATCTTGGGGAGAAAATGCCAAAGTTCTAGGAAGATAGCTTCCCTTCCTCTCCATACAGAGGGATAACTTACTAACTCTACTTTTTTTATTTGTTAACAGTTCATGTTTTCTCTTCTGACTTGCTATAACTAAAGGCTATTGACCTAATTCTTTTGATTCCACCTCCACAGATGTTGCCTGTGTAGTGAATAATTCCACCATTTCCTATTTTATTTTGTTCTATTCTACTCTGATCTGATTCTACTTCCACTGCCAAGTTTCATTGATTTCCCTGGTAGTTACAATGTAATGGAACATTTCCGTTATCCTTGTTCAATTATCCATTCTCCTGATTAATCACTAGAAATTCTACAAGGCAATGCTTCATGTGGGACATCACTTGATTGCACAATCTAGTAACACCTGTCTCCTCCTGACCAATATAAATCACATTTACAGCCCAGGAGCAACTGAGTTCAGTTTGCGACTGTATCTGCTTGAGAGTATTGCAACTCTGTAAATATGGGTCAATATCCTATCTGTGATATGCATTATTTTTCTGAATTTGTGAATCAATAATGTGAATTTATCCTCCCACCTCATTATCATAAGTGCCTTCTTGTTTCTGGTTACACTGGATTTACTTGATTACATTTCATAATCTTAGAAGATTGAGGACCATTCTGAGATTGGATATTGGCAGATTTAAGGGTTTTACTGAAATTCAAACTGATAAAAACCATTATAAATGTCATCCTGGAGCACTGCATTTCAGCAGGATTGTGATATGGCATCAGGAAAGTTGAACCAAAGTTCAGTGAGAGAGAAAAAGACAAGTGTCAAGCGAGGAAGGCAATATCTTCAACCAGTGACAGAATATATCATGAGATTGGGGTGTGTGAAAAGTGGAAGTGATGACAATGTGAACTAATTGGCATCAGCTTCCTTCCAATGTGTTTGCCCTTCTTTTGAAATGGAAAATAAATTGGGAGAAATTTGAGGTCTGTATCCTGTTTTGTGACCGTTCAGTGACACTTAAAGGGGATACAAAATCTCAGTATTCAAGGAAATGATGGAGTCTATTCCATCCTGATGTAGAGACTTGACCCAAACCGTCGGCAATTCCTTTTCTCCCACAGATGCTGCTTGACGCACTGAGTTCCTCCAGCAGTTACTTTTTGCATGGAATCTTTCCCCCTTTGGGATCTCCGTGTATGTCTTGGCCAAATAGATTATACCTATATGGTCATAACTGGTACTTAAAGGTTTAGGTTTGACTTTAATCACGCCACATTGTTTTTCTTTATTGGAAATTAGAAAACAAAATTCTTTTCTTGGAGGGAGTGGTGGTAAAATTAGGCTGACTAGTAGTTGACAAAATAGCACCAGCACAGCAGTAACTTCTTTGAACTCATCTCAATCTGCCCCATTCTGCAGCAAGTTGGATAGGCAATGAGTTTGGTCTCAATGGATCTTCCAAGTAGAAAAGGAAGGAGAATTAGATTTAGGCAAGGAGTACATAAATCAAAAATTAAATAGGATAAGGATGAAGTGAATAAGATAAGATATCTTTATCAGTCACATGTACATCGAAACACACAGTGAAATGCATCTTTTGCGTAGAGTTTTCTGGGGGTAGCCCGCAAGTGTCACCATGCTTCCGGCGCCAACGTAGCTTGCCCACAACTTCCTAACCTGTATGCCTTTGGAATGTGGAAGGAAACCAGAGCACCCAGAGGAAACCCATGCAGACACGGGGAGAACATACAAACTCCTTGCAGACAGTGGCCGGAATTGAACCCGGGTCGCTGGCGCTGTAAAGCGTTACGCTAACTGCTACACTACCGTGCCTGTAGCTGAACTCGTTTTGTAAGATAGGCTTAAGAAGGAATCACTGGATTATATTTCAACTAAGGAATTTCCTTATTTATATACCTCTTCCAGGTATGTAGGCAATGCTGAGAAAGCAACATTTAATCACTCACCCTTGTTTTTCTGAAGGCCTTAATAAACAGGAGAAGATAACCACAGCAATTTTTACTGAAATATTGCTTTTTAATGTATTAAATAGGTTGTTTCATAAGAACATAATCAAACAGAATTTGATCCTGAGCCATGTAAGGAAAATATTCTTCTTTCTCACACCCTTTCTAATCATCTTCTCAACTTAGCATTCCCTCCCATCTATTCCTCAGTGACCTTCATCTTGACCTGAAATTCCATCTCTCTTTATTCAGTCTGAACTTCTTCCCAACACATTCATGAATTTATTTTTCTTAATTTTCTCTACTGTTACTCATATAGTACTAATCTTTCATTAAACTCTTTCCCCCACCCCATATGGAGCTAGATTCTTGACCAGCTAGGTTGTGTTTACTTGTACCGCTGTTTCCATTGTGTGTTTCACTTTCCCTTCTGTATTTCTATGATCTCCTTCCTTATGTGTCTGTCTGTCAGGAAGGTATTAGGGATTGATGCCCATAAGCTTTTCTGATGAGATACGTTTTAAAGAGTATCTTAGACTGGACAGAGTTCCACATCTTTTAAGCCTTAACAGCTGAAAGATCGCTGCATGAGTGGAGTAAGGAAAATTGGGAACACTGGAGGTGCACAGGGATCTTAGAAAGCTGTAGGGCTGGAAAAGTTTACAGAGAGTGGGCAGGAAGTGATGGAGGATATCTGAAGACAAAGATATAACATTTTAACTTGAGATGTTGCCAATGTCAGTCACAAGCATGGGTGGGCAGCACTTGGTACCAGTTAAGATATGGACAGCAAAGTTAGAGTGAGTCCTTGTTATGGAGGATGAAAAATTCGGACAGAAAAGCACTGAAACAGTTGAGTTTTAAGGTATCAAAGGCATGAATGAGGGTTCCAGTGGCAGGCATGGAGCTGGACTTAGGTAGCCTTGGTGATAAAGAGAATGTGGGATCAGAAGCTCAAATGAAGCTCAGTTGGGTTGCCAAGGTTGTGTACAATTGGTTCAGTTTCCAAAAGTAGAAAGAAAGAAGGATGGATCAATGTCTGCTGAATGTACTTCATGATAGGGAGCAAGAACAATAGCTTCCTATTTCCACAATATTTAGTCAGAGGGAATTGCTGCTCCATATATCCAATTCTGGATGTTAGGCAAACAGAATGACAAATCAGAGTGATGGAGGAGTTGAGAGAGATAGTTGTGAGATAGAGCTAATTACTCTGTCATCTCACCAAGGATCTAAGGATAGATCCTTGAGGGCTACAGTAGTCACCAAACTGGAAGGGAAAAGCAGTTGGCCACTTGTATCCTCAAACTTGCTCCTGTTAGATAATGGGTAACCTTAACTCTACCTACCCCGACTGGCTCCGTAACCCTCAAGAAAGATCTACCAATCTCAGTTTCATGTTTTTAATTGGTTCAGCCACAACACCATTTTGGATGAGAGAGTTCTACATTTCCATTATCCTTTGTTTGAAAAAGTGTTTCTTGACATCAACCCAGAAAGGCCTAGGTTCAATTTTAATGCCATGCTCTCTTGTTCTAGACTCCACTTCACTTCCATTCAGCCTCCTATTTCCCAAGATCATTTTAAGGAACACGAAAATAATTTGCTTGAAAATTCTCCTCACCTTTTAGCTGCATGGGTGTAACAATGCATTGTGGGACTGAGATCACATCCATTAGTGAATTAGTTATGTATTGGAACAATTTGATGACTATTATGGCTAATACTTCCTGTTGCTTGCTTATGGCTTATAAAATTATTACATTTAATTTCAGAAAGTGTGAGATTTTTTTTGTGTTAATATTGTGCCACAGAGTTGGGAATTCATCCAATCAACATGAAACAATATATTGACTGCAAGCTGATTTTGCTAATTTGACCATGTGTTTTAAAAGGTTTTAACACTACATATTAGTTTCACTCTCATGAAAGATTATGCTTTCACATATAGTATAAACCAATTACAAAAGAACAATAAAGCAGACTTCTTCTAATAATCCTACAACATTGTCATGTTTCCAAATACCGATGCTTCAAATGCAATTTAAATTCTACAGGGACTAGATTTTATTTTCAATGTGAATTATGCAATAGGAAGAGGAATACGGAATAATAGAAGGTTGATATTCACTTTGAATAAAAATTGAAACTTCAATTTGAAGAATCAAAATCATGGATATACAATCTAAAAATTACATCTTGACCAACTGAGAAGAAAAGTAGTATGTGTTTTTACAGTATGAATGACAGCATAAATGTGGAATTCCTTCCAGCAGAACTTTTGCAGATGCTGAAGTATCTGGAACTTGAGTGAGATCAATAGATTTTGTTCATATTTATATTTTTATTTCAAATAAAGATGCCATTCAGCCCATTGAGTCTATGCCAGCACTCAGAGCATTTCCATCAGTCTAGTTCCCCCAGTTATTCCCTCACAACCTTTTCTGTCTCACATGCCTATAAACTCCTTTCCCCAATTCTCTTACCACCCACCTACATTGGGAGCAATTTACATCAGCCAATTAACCCACCAGCATGGCTTTGGGTAGTGGGAGGAAACCAAGCTCTTCGGAGGAAACCCATGTGGTCATGGGAGGACGTACAAACTCTACTGAGTGTGGGTCATTGGAGCTATGAGACACCCATTCTATCTGCTGTGCCATCAAGGTACCAAAGGATACACAGACTGACAAATGTCTGAAGCTGAACCCAACCACTCATGACCTCAATGTTGTATTTGAACCATGTTTCCTCCCCATCACCAAATGCCCGATCATGTCTTTATAATATCATGGCTCCACCACTCTCTCACCACATCTGCTGCTGAAAGCTCTCATCCAGCTTTGTTTACCCCTAGATATGACAATTTTATTGCTCTTCTGATCAGGCTATCATCGCCTCGACTTACACCTAAGAAACATCAGATAAAGGCTGGCATGGTGGTGCAGCAGTTAACACTGCTGCCTCACAGCTCCAGGGACCTGGGTTCGATCCTGACCTCAGCTGCTGGTCAGCTAGAGATTTGCACATTCTCTCCACAATAGCACGGGTTTCCTCTGATTGCTAGAGAAACAAAGGATTGCAGATGCTGGAATCTAGATGTAAAACACTATGATGCTGAAGGAATTTAGCAGGCCGGGCAACATCCATGGAGAAAAGCAGTCAGTCAACATTTCGGGTCAGGACCCTTGTTCAGGACTAAAGATAGGAAAAGGGGAAGCCTAATATATAGGAGGGAAAAGCAGAGCAGTGATAGGTGGACAGAAGAGGGGAGGCGGGGTGGGCACAAGGTAGATGCAGGTAAGAGGTAGTGATAGGCAGGTGTGGGGGAGGAGGGGAGAGCAGATCCACCGGGGGATGGGTCAAAGGTAAGGAGTAAAAAATGGGGAGGGTGTAGAATAAAAGAGAGAGAGGCTGGGAAGGGGAAGAAAAGAAGAGGCATAGTTGGGGGTGTGGGGGGTGGGGGTGAAGGGATTACTTAAAATGGAAGAATTCAATGTTCATGCCATTAGGCTGCAAGGTTCCAAGATGGAAAATGAGGTGCTGTTCCTTCAGTTTGCGCTTGAATTCTCCTGGCAGTGGAGGAGGCTGAGGACTGTCATATCAGTGATAGTGTGGGATGGGGGGGGTTGAAGTGACTGGCAACGGGGAGATGCAGATCGCGGTTACGGACAGAGCGCAGGTCTTCTGCGAAACGGTCACCTAGTCTGCATTTGGTCTCACCAAAGTAGAGGAGGCCACACTTGGAGCACCGAGTGCAGTAGATGACATTAAGGGAGGTGCAGGTGAATCTCTGTCTCACCTGAATGGACTGTTTGGGTCCCTGGATGGAGGTGATGAAGGTGGTGTAGGGGCAGGTGTCGCACGTATGGCGAGGACAGTGGAAAGTTCCCGGGTTGGGAGCGGGATGGGGGGGGGGGGGGTAGGGAGGAGTGAACTAGGGAGTTGTAGAGAGAGTGGTCCCTGCAAAAGGCAGAAAGGGGTGGGGAGGGGAAGATATACTTGGTAGTGGGGTCCCATTGGAGATGGCGGAAGTGGCGGAGAATGATGTGTTGGATATGTAAGCTGGTGGGATGAAATGTGAGGACAAGGGGGATCCTATCCCTGTTGGGTCTGGGAGGGGTGGGGGTGAGAGCAGAGGTGAGTGCGGGAAATGGCAGAGATACGGGTGTGAGCTCTCTCGACCACAGTAGGAGGGAAACCACTGTTAGAAAAGAAGTTCGATATCTCGAATCCTGGATGTCCAAGAGACAGGGTGGGAAGACCCAAAACATTGACCTCCTGCTTTTCTCCACGGATGCTGCCTGGTATGCTGAGTTCCTCTAGCATCATAGTATGTTTCCTCTGATTGCTCTGGTTTCCTCCAACATTCCAAGGATGTGCTAGTAGGTTAATTGGTTACTGGAAAATTGTCTCTCCCTGAGTACAGGTTAGAGTAGGTTGGCTGGCACAGGAATTAAAAAGGGGTAATTGGCAGGCATGTGCAAAAAGCAAGTTGTGGATCACAGCAATAAGATGAGCGGCAATAGGACTGAAGGTATTGTTCTGCTGAGAGATGTCAGACTAGATGGGCTGAATGGTTGCATTCTGTGTCATAATAATTATGTAAAGGAGCAGGAGTAAGCCATCCTTTCAAGCCCCTCCCTCTTTCAATCAAACAATGGCTGATTTGACCTTGCCCTGAACTCCAATTCCCTGCTTGTTTGCCATAACCTTTGCCCACTTATCTCATTCTGGATATATTCAGTGGCTCCACAGCCCTCTTCTGGAGTAGAGAATTCTAAAGACTCACAGCTCTCTGACAGAAGAATTTCTACTTCACCTCCGTCTTAAACTACACCCCCAATATTCTTGCACAAGGGAAGTCATTCACTCAGCATCAATCCTGTCAAGTCACCTCAGAATCTTTTATGTTTCAACAAGATGACCTCTCATTCTTCTAAACTCCAATGAATATCGGTCCAGTTTTTCCTCATAATGCTGTTCCTTCATCCCAGGAATCAAGGAAGTGAACCTTCTGCTGAACAGACTCCAAATAAGGAGAGCAAAGTTGTCAGCGGTATTCTGGATACATTCTTGTCAATGCCCTGTAGAGTTGTAACAAAACTACCACACTTTTATACACAATCTCTCTTCCCATAAAGGTCAACATTCCTAATAACTTGATGTACCAGCATGTTGCTTTTTTGTATTTCATGGACACCTGGATCCCTCCGTAGATTAGCATTGTGTGGTCTACTGTCATTTTAAAACGTTCTGTTTTTCCATTCCTCCTACCAAAGTGGATAACCTCACTTTTCCCCAATATTATATTCCATCTGCCAACTTTTTGCCCACATGTTTTATCCCTTTGCAAAGTCTGTGCTCTCTTCACAACGTGTTTCCCCACCAATTGTTCTATCATCAGCAGATTTGGCTACAATGCACTTAATCTCATTATCGAAGTCAATAATATAGTTTCTAAGTAGTTGAGTCCCTATCACTAATCACCCGACAGTTTATAGTTTATCAACTTGAAAATGACCTATTTCTGCTAACTGTGTGTTCTAATAGTTAGCCTATCCTTTGTCCATGCTATCACATTGCCCTCAACACAATGAGCTCTTACTGTGGGGAATAAATTTTTGTGACATCTTATTAAAGGCCTTTTGAAAATCCACATGAGTGGCATTCACTATTTTACTTTTATCCAACCTTCTTGTTACATCTTCAAAGAATCCTAACAAATTTGTCAAACACAATTTCCTTTTCATGAAACCATATTGACTCAGACTGTATTATCATTTTTTAAATACTCTGCCACTACTTCTTTGATAATGGCCTATAATTTCCTGCCATCGACTTTCTCCTTTCTTGCATATTTAATTTTGACAGTTTTTAATCCAATACAGAATTTTAGAAGATCACAACCAATGCAGCTATTTCCTTTTAAGATCGTAGGATGCAAGTCATCAGCTGCAAGCTATTTGTCAGCCTTTCCCTCCATTTGTTTGCCTGATATTTTTTCTCCAATGATTGTTTTAACTTCCTCCCTCCCCTTTGCCCCAGAGCCTCTACTATTATTGGGATGGTTGAGCTTTACTTATCAACATTCAAAACTCTGATGCCTATATTCCAATTTAGGCCATTCCATTCACCCATCACACATTGTCCTAACTCCTCACGTGGCTCAGAACCCTTTCTTGTTGACGATGCTTGTGTAAGATGCCTTGTGATGTTTTGGAGACCAAAGAGACTGCAGTTGCTCCATGTGACTTTTTGATTTGTTAAAGGTGTGATATGAATGCAGTTATGTTGTGGTGATAATGGAGCTAAATTGTGTAAATGGTGTGGAGGTACAACTAAGCCATAATCTATTTGAATGGTAAAGCTGGTTCTTGTGTTCCTAACCAAGGAAGAACAACCTATAATTACACATAAGTGAAATACTGCTCATGTTAAAAGTATGACATTAATGCAGAAAATGCTAGAAAGACAGCACAGATGAGGCAGCATCTGTGGATAGAAAATAAAATTTCTGGTCAATGGTTTGTCATCAGCACCATACTAATGAAAAGCCATCAACCCAAAAGGTTACTGGTAGGTTTACAGCTTTTTCTATTTCTAATGATTGAAGATTATCACCAATTAGTTTTGTCAGATTCTGTTTAACCTGTTTGATGGGATGACTCAGACACGCAAACCAGCACTGAAAAAGAAGTAGTTCTTGTCTGCATAAATCATGCAGTTGAGGTGTTGGTAGTTATTGGAAATGCTGACATTGCTTTAATACCCCTGTGCCTTTCATTAATACATTTCTCCAGACAAAATGAAGTCAACTTGCTTTTAATTTGCAGACAGCAAAGAAATTGATGGGGTAAGGAGAAATTCAAGAAAGAAAATTAAAAGAAAAGCTATTAAATGCTGCCTGTGACTATGGTACTTATGGAACTATCCAATCATGTGTTGAGTGCCATTCACACTCTTCTGCTGTCAAAAAAACAACAGCATATCTCAAA
Source organism: Pristis pectinata (assembly GCF_009764475.1). Classification (NCBI taxonomy): domain Eukaryota; kingdom Metazoa; phylum Chordata; class Chondrichthyes; order Rhinopristiformes; family Pristidae; genus Pristis; species Pristis pectinata. Next base: position 37,096,573 of record NC_067419.1, on the reverse strand, counting down.
TTGCCCTTTGAAAAGTGCACTGGATGGCTTAAAAGACCCTCTTAAAGTTGTGACACTGAAGTGCATTCCTTGCTGGACATTCAGAGCGTCAGTAAAAGAGACCGGAGAACCCAGAAACTCAGAAGTCCTTGTTCTCCTACAGTAAAGCAGAAGACAGCTCTGGTAGAGTGTTGGGGTTATGCGGAAATGAAATGGGAAAAGCAGTAGAGACACTCAGCAAAAAGAATTATAAGTGTTTTTTAAGACATAAGAATTATGGTAAATAATACACAATTCAAAGGGTCTACAAGAAGGGTGCTCCTGAAATTCTTCCATCCTATTGATATAAAATAACAATTACAATAGTAAAAAAATACTATGTGCTCCACTGACATATTGTTTTCATTCTTTACCAGACTGGCTTAGTATTGTGTCGACGGATGGTCTGTGACTGTGAAAACCCAACTGTGGATCTTTTCTGTTGCCCTGAGTGTGACCCACGGCTAACCAGTCAATGTCTGAACCAAAAGGGAGATGTGACCTATAAGAGTGGAGACACTTGGGTGCAAGATTGTCAACAGTGCCATTGCGTGGTAAGACATAGCTTGTTAAAAGGTGACATTTGGTACAGCCTAGAGTAAATAGTCATCCCTACAAGAATGCATTAAACATAATACCATTGTATATGAGAGATGTGAGCAGCTCCCAAAGTAAGTGGTGAGAAGCATTTCAAAATGATGCCAAATGATATACTAACCTATGCTTTTTCAGTTAGGCATAGGTATGACATTATGAAACGGGACCCCACTGTAATTTCCAGAGGTTTGCTGCATTCTACACATCGAATATGACTTTGATTGGACTTGCATCCATTTGGAAGTGAAACATTAGTGTTACTGTAGGAGTTAAAGTCCAGAAATTGTTTAAAGGAGCACATATCAATATTATTTTGTATGCTGAAGCAAACAAGTCTGAGAAACTAGAATGGTTATCAGAACTATAGGGATGCAGAGATTCCCCTAGTTCTCTGATGGGGCGGTGGAAAAATAAGTGATGGAGAACAGTAGTCTAGGCAGAGAGTGCTGCAGAGTCCAATAAAGCGTTGCCATTAGATCACAGCAAGAGATTGGCAAGACAATTTCACTAAAGTATCTAAAAATTCGAGAAGCTTGGACAAGGTGAACACACACTGAGTCAAACAACGACTGTTATTTCCCATAGTAGAGAGGTGAGTAACAAGGATGTACAGATTTTAAATGATCAGAGGGAAGTTGAAGAAAAATTATTTTTACTGAAGGAGCAGTGGGGTTCTGGAATTCTCTGCCTTATTGCATTCAACAAGATTGTTTTCCTGAAATATTATTTTATTCATAAAATGTACGAATATAATACAGTGTGCTTGTATGTTGCCATTCCCAATGCAAACCATATAATTGCATCAATGTTAATTCTTTGTGCAAACAGTCTGAGTTTTTTTTAAGAAACCCGAGGTTGCAACCCCTGAGTGTGCAATGGTGAGATGATGTTAACTTATGGCCTTTCTCCTTTGAGCTTTGGTGGTGGCTGCACCAAACTTCAGTGCACCTTTCCACATTGAAGTCCTTGACCATGGGATATGCAAATTTGCAATATTCAGTCATGGAGAGGTCCTCTTCTATTTGTCCATGGGGTGGCAAAAAATTTGGCTGCAGAATTTTCCTTTCTGTGATACTGTGCCATAACACCTATTTCTTGTAGAAATGTTTGTGCAGGAAAACACCTTTGATGAAAAGACAACCAAGCGATGGTCTGCACAGAATGTCATTAAGGTCCTGTGAGAAAAGGAGATGATGGATCCTGTCAGATGGTTCCTTGAACAGATTGTCCAGGCCATTCAGCATAATATCTCATCACTAAAACTTTCAAACAAGCACCAAGCTCAATTAGTGGTGAGAAGGGGCTTCCCTGTCAAGATCTTCTTGCAGAGCTGGAGTCTCTGTGCCGCCACGCCCTGTCCTCGAGGTGGTTGTGGTGCAGTTAAGACCATCATCCATCTACATCTAGAATATGTATCTGCCAGGAAGGTCTGGAAAGAGGTGCTGTGGTCTTTGTTCAGGCTCATCTCAAATAGCTGTGTCATCCAGGATGTTCTCTACTGCTTGTTCCCAGGGACACACACAAACTGCTGCTGAAGGATTATCAACAGTGAAAGTTGCCTTCTGGTCTCATCACTTGGATGAGCACTTTAAGAGTCTTAACCTAGCTACAAAGCTTTGGATCAACAGTATAGGTGGGATTAATGTAACCAGATCCTTATTTAGACTGAGTGGATAGAATAGGGCTTAATTGTGTCCTTCAGTGGTAAAATTTCTATGATTCCCTCACTTAATTAACTGAGGGCACAAAACAGTACAAATGAGCTTAAAATATTGGAAAAGATGTGTATGATATAATTTCATTTCATTTGCACAAAATTTTCCAAAGAATTCTATATCCAGAAATAATGATAGAGACCAGTTACCAAAGTAGACATTATAGTACAACTTCACTTAGTGTTCTGGTCCCATCCCAACCAACCCAAGTTCAGATGCAGGGTTTCAACCCGAAATATCAACAATTCCTCTCCACCCCCCCCCCCCTCCACCCCATAGATGCTGCTCGACCCACTGTTCCTTCAGCAGATTGGTTGTTGCTCCAGATTTCAGTATCTGCAGTCTCTTGTGTCCCTCTGACCAAGATCTTTGTTTAGTTGGAAACAGTACAAAAATCCAGGCTAACATGACAATTATTGATGTAATGAAGGGCAACCCTTCTACCTTACATCATCAAGCAAATAAAGGCCTAGTTAGAGTCAGCAGATTACAGATTATTTACTACCAAGCTAAAAGGTCAATCATAGCAAATTTTATACCCTATCCATTTGAGTAGATCATTAACCAGGGGTTAAAAGACAACGAATTTGTTATGATCTGCATTTTGCTTGGCAAAAAAAGTTTAAAACTCTATCAATATATTAAAGGGAATATTACACTCAATTGATTTCCAATGGATATAAAATTTCAACAGCCTGATGACACCAGTGACAAGATATTAGCCAAGAGCACTTCTTTGTGCATCCACAGACCAATAACTCAGCACCACAACAACACAGCACCACCAAATTGATATAATTTGGACCCATGTGGCATCTAAGAGAGACACAGTGAATAAACTGTTAGATTGTGGATCTCATTTTATTACTGAAATCACTAGCCTTCTTTATGGGATACCTAGCAACTCAAAATTTGACGGAGTAAATTTGAGTAAGTATCTGTACCAAGGATCTTCTCAAATTATTTAAGTGACGTGCTTTACAGGAAATAGAATGAGTAAACTTTGGCTCAGATTCAGTGCTGTGTAAGTAATCTGTTCTTCAATCGAGGTGTTGGTGCAAATTGGTCCCCATGACCATAATACTCACCAGTGCTCTCGACTCTACCGCAGCTTACCAGAGCAATGATACCAGTGTTGAGTCACTAGCCTTATCAGCACTCAGCTGAGTCACAGGAGCAGAATATTAGCAAGAGTTAATAAAAAGGGAAGCACCCATTCCCCTTGGCTCTGAAGGTGAATTTATTTAAAAGCAACAAAAAACTTACCTGGAGTTCGCAATCACAAGAGCAGATGTAGATTCAAGCCAGGCTCAGTGCTTTGCTTATTTACCCCTGAATACGAGTTATAATAGGCAAAGACCCCTAAAATGTACAAATTGGTATCATAATGTATCATTAGTTATCACCAGGTACATCCTAACCAGCATCCTCACAAATTTTGTTGTGAAGTCAATGTCCACATTAATTGGAGACAGGTCATCCAATATCAAATGCTAAACTTTGCACCTGTCTTATGCTGAAAAGCAAGCACAACATATGCAAAGTTAAACCCCAAGGGCTTTTTCTTTAATTTCTGAAAGCTCCTTTCCTGCGACATTGTCATTGTGTTCTAAAGCAAGCCTGCAGTTTCTGTTTCCTTATATGCATTTCATCAGTCCAGTGAAACAAAGCCTTTTAAACCATCAAAACTGCACATTACATCTTGGGAGCACATTGATTTTTGACTCTGTATGTTTGTTATAAATTATAACATCACTTACTTTCGGGTGCTTCTTTCTCAATGGCCACATTTAAGGCAGCTGTAAATCAGTTGTGTCATAAAACACACAGTTCCCAAAGGGTTCAGGAGTTCATGAGATGTGACCCAAGGCACTAACAATTGACTTTTTAATACCATGGTATATATGTCAAAATGTCACTTCATATTGGTTTTGCTTCTTTCCAGCAACTTGGATCCCCGCAGGGATCGGTTCTGGAACCTCTACTTTTTGTGATATTTATAGATGACTTAGATGAGGGGGTGGAAGGCTGGGTTATTAAGTTTGCGGACGACACTAAGATTGGTGGTGTTGTGGATAGTGTGGAGGGCTGTCGGAGCTTACAGAGGGATATTGATAGGATGCAGAGCTGGGCTGACAAGTGGCAGATGAAGTTCAGTCTGGAGAAGTGTGAGGTGGTACACATTGGAAGGACAAACTCCAGGGCAGAGTACAAGGTAAATGGCAAGGTACTTGGCAGTGTAGAGGAGCAGAGGGATCTGGGGGTTCATATTCACAGTTCACTGAAAGTTGCCTCACAGGTGGATAGAGCAGTTAAGAAGCCTATGGGATGTTAGCTTTCATAAATCGTGGGATTGAGTTTAAGAGCCGCGAAGTGATGATGCAGCTTTACAAAACTCTAGTTAGACCACACTTAGAGTACTGTGTTCAGTTTTGGTTGCCGTGTTATAGGAAGGATGTGGAGGCGTTGGAGAGGGTGCAGAGGAGATTTACCAGGATGCTGCCTGGATTAGAGCATATGGAATATGAGGAAAGGCTTAAGGTGCTAGGGCTTTATTCACTGGAAAGGAGGAGGATGAGAGGAGACATGATAGAGGTATATAAAATATTGAGAGGAATAGATAGAGTAGACAGCCAGCGCCTCCTTCCCAGGGCACCAATGCTCAAGACGAGAGGGCATGGCATTAAGGTTATGGGTGGAAGGTTCAGGGGAGATGTCAGGGGGAGGTTTTTCACCCAGAGAGTGGTTGGTGCATGGAATGCACTGCCTGGGGTGGTGGTGGAGGCAGATACATTGGACAGGTTCAAGAGTTTGTTGGATAGGCATATGGAGGAATGTGAGATAGAGGGATATGCGGGAGGAAAGGGTTAGATAGTGTGAGGGTGGTTTGATGGACGGCACAACATGGTGGGCCGAAGGGCCTGTTTTGTGCTGTATGGTTCTATGGTTCTTCTTCTTCACCTTGTCTTTTTCCACCCAGCAAGGTGAGGTGGACTGCTGGCCTCTGCAATGCCCAGAAGCTGACTGTGAATTTAGCCTGGTCCTCGAGGGCGAATGCTGTCCACAGTGCGTTGAGGATCCTTGTCAAGCCAGTAAAATCCGCAACGATATCACCAAGACTTGCATAGATGAGATTAATTTGGTTCGCTTTACTGGATCATCGTGGATAAAACATGGCACAGAATGTACCCTCTGCCAATGCAAGGTGAGGCTGGGTATTTACTGAGGTCAGCAATGGCGTCTAGTCTAGAATAGCAATGTTTACTTAAAGAAAAGATAGGCATTTCTATGCAGTAATTGATCCATTTATGAACATTTGGTTTACAAATTCTCACTCTAGTGCCATTCATTCTTTGGGGTGGATGCCTTATATACCAAATAGTGTGTCTCTCTCTGCCATGAGAATATGCTGTACTGAAATGCCCATAATGCATTTCCTTCATCATTTCCAAATTATTAAATTTCATTTAATGAAATGTATTTCCAAGATCACATCCCCTTCCTGAATTGAGGAATCAGCACCATTCAGAAACTTGTGATATTCCCAAGTGCTTAACAACCAAGCAAGTACTATTGAAGTTATGTAGGGCAGTGGTTATCAGGTTTGAGTAACACATAGAAGACCCCTGATTCAAAATAAGACATTTTCCACATTTTCTTATGACATAGAAAGAGACTATTCAGCCCATTGAGTTTACAGCAGCTCTCAGGAGTGAAAGAATTTCTGAAAATCCAGAGATATGCCCTTGAAAGTTCTAATCGTAAGATTAAAGGGGAAAAGCTGGAGGTTGGGACTGAAGTCGATTGCTCTTTCGAAGAGCTGGCACAGGCACATTGCGTTGCAAATCCATAGAATAATCCGTTGTAATTTGTTGGAAACACTCAACAAGTCAGGTAGCATCCACGCAGAGAGAAACAAAAGTCAGTTTCATTCTAATTCTCTGTCCCTTTCCAACTCTGGGCTTTGTGTCCTTGGCCTCCTGAACTTTTTCAATGGAGCTTAGAAAATGTTCAAGCAACACTAACTTCAAATCCAATGATTTGCAGCCTTCAGGACTCAATAATGAGTTCTACAATTTCAGATTGTACCCCACTGGTCCCCTTTATTTCAACAGCAGCTGGAAAAAAATTTTATATTTTATTCCACTATCTCACCCCCTTTTACTTTGCACTATCATCCTTTTGGCCCTTTACTCTTTCCAAACTTCCAACCTATCACAGAGCTTCCCTTTTGTCCTTTTCTACAACCCCACCCAATACCCACCTCACAATGAGCCTCTGTCCTTATTAAAGTTGTTACATCTCTAACATTTTCCAGTTCATAAAAAAAAATCATTGGTCTCAAATGCTGATTTATCTCTCTGGACATGCTGCCAGACCATTTTTATTCTAGATTTCCAGCATCTGTAGTGATTTGCTTGGTACATTTCACTATACTAATGCAGAAAATCCAGCTGCCAATTTGCAGAGAGCAGAGCTCCACAAACTGCTATGAAGTAGCTGTACACTGCAACCAGCTCACTTCTCTGTGATTAATTATACAGAACTACTGCTGAGTGTGCTGTAAACAATGGCTGCTTTGTTTATTGCCATACCCAAGAAACTGGACATGTTCATAAGTATACTCTATACTCTTGCTTAAAGAGTGCTCTTAAAAAGAAAAGAATACAACAGTAATAACCATAAAATTTGTTTCATGATGCTGGGTCGAGGGATAACTATTGGTGAGTATTCTGAGGAGAACTCCCCAGCTGTTCATTGATACACTGCCATGGGATGTTTTAAGCCTATGTGAGAAACCAGTGGAAGCCTTGATTTAAATCTCACTCAAAATAAGAAGAAAGATTGGAGTCTAAATTGCAAACATCAGAAAACATCCACCGTTCCCTTACAAATTCATTTTTCAGATGGAAAATGCTAAACCGGTAAGAAAAAGCTCTTAGATTAAGTACATTTATTCATTTTTGAGGCAGGTTAAACTGATCTGATATTCTCCATGCCATTTGTTATAATAGATGCACCAAAGTTTCCTTGTAAACCCCTCCACCATAAATCAAAGCTTACATTCTACCTGATACATGCAAGATGAAAACATTTTAATTTTTTTTTAAGTGCCAAGTTGTGCCTACAGAATAATGGTTAGTTAGTAATAATTACAATGTAGTGTTCTTTGAGGTTGGGGTTCAAGTGACTTCATACACAGTCATTTGTCACTGTCATTTGCACCATGAAACAGACTCCAAATTACTATAATATGTGAATTCTTTTTCACAATATATAGTGCCAAGTGCATTGAGGCAGGCATCAGGCCCATTCACTTCTTGCCACTAATAGGTTGCAGGACAGAACACTGGCAACCGAAGAACTAATGTTCATTATGTAATCATAGCCATTTTTGTGAATGGGATTGTTTGTGATTAGAAAATAGCTTGGGTGCTTAGTTTACTAGAACAATTCTATAACACATTTTTGAGATTCCCTTTCCTCATTGTTATGAAATTAATGAATTTCTTCTACTATGATTCCCTAATATATTTCCCCGATATCAATATCAATCCCATATATTTTTAATTTGGAGTATAGCTTTGGTTTAGTAGATTAATAGGCTGCAATTATTTAGTTACACAAACAAGCTAGTTATTGACATAATTAAATCATGAGTGGGGACATGACATAATCCTGCATATGTACTATGCTTGTACTCTTCATGATAAGTTAACCATGAATATATATTTGTAGTTTACTATCAGTATTTTTTAAATGATACCTGAATTTTCTTTAGTGTGATGTGGAGCCAGACATTGAAGCAGAAATTTAACTGGGTCACTGCATCATTTATGATGATTGAATGTATCATTGTACATTATGAATCATCTGTATAATCAACAGGAAGTTCTGTATCCAAGGTAATTGAGTTGTTCATCTCTACTTAAGTGTGAGTTTATCAAATAAAAGTTAAAATTAATTAGGAATAGAGAAGTAACTTCTGAGTGCTGGAATGAACATTCACCCATAACAGCAATTACTAGAACATAAGAACATAAGAAATAGGAGCAGGAGTCGGCCATCTGGCCCATCGAGCCTGCTCCGCCATTCAATAAGATCATGGCTGATCTGGCTGTGGGCTCAGATCTACCTACCTGCCTTTTCATCATAACCTTTAATTCCCCTACTATGCAAAAATCTATCTAACTGTCTCTTAAATATATTTAATGAGGTAGCCTCTACTGCTTCCCTGGGCAGAGAATTCCACAGATTCACCACTCTCTGGGAAAATCAGTTTCTCCTCATCTCCATCCTAAATTTATCCCCCCCGAATCTTGAGGCTATGTCCCCTAGTTCTAGTCTCACCTACCAGTGGAAACAAATTTCCTGCCTCTATCTTATCTATCCCTTACATAATTTTATATGTTTCTATAAAATCCCCTCTCATTCTTCTGAATTCCCTCGAGTATAGTCCCAGGCGACTCGATCTCTCATCATAGGCTAACCCCCTCATCCCTGGAATCAACCTGGTGAACCTCCTCTTCATCACCTCCAAAGCCAGTATATCTTTCCTCAGGTAAGGACACCAGAACTGCACGCAGTACTCCAGGTGCAGTCTCACCAGTACCTTGTACAATTGCAGCATAACCATGAAGGCCAACATTCCATTTGCCTTCTTGATAACCTGTTGCACCTGCAAACAAACCTTCTGCGATTCATGCACACACACTCCCAAGTCCCTCTGCACAACAGCATGCTGCAATCTTTCACCATTTAAATAATAATCTGATCTTCTATTTTTTCCTTCCAAGTGGATGACCTCGCATTTACCAGCATTGTACTCCATTTGCCAGACCCTTACCCACTCACTTAACCTATTTATATCTCTCTGCAGACTCTCTGCATCCTCTGCACAATTTGCTTTTCCACTCAATTTAGTGTCATCAGCAAACTTAGATACGCTACACTCGGTCCCCTCTTCCAAATCATTAATGTATATCATGAACTGTTGCAGGCCCAGCACTGACCCCTGCAGCACCCCACTCACCACTGGTTGCCAATCAGAGAAACATCCATTTATCCTAACTCTCTGTTTTCTATTGGTTAACCAATCCTCTATCCATGCTATTACCCCCAACTCCATACATCTTTAACTTATGGATAAGTCTTTCATGCGGCACCTTATCAAACGCCTTCTGGAAATCCAAATATACAACATCCACCTGTTCCCCTCTGTCCACTGCACTCATTATATCCTCAAAGAACTCCAGTAAGTTTGTCCAACAGGGCCTGCCCTTCCTGAATCCATGCTGTGTCTGCCTGATGGAACCACTTCTATCTAAATGTCTCGCTATTTCTTCCTTAATGACAGCTTCAAGCATTTTTGCAACCACAGACGTTAAGCTAACTGGCCTATAGTTACCTGCCTTTTGCCTACATCCTTTTTTAAACAAGATACTATTTTATCTTGTTCAGAGAGAATTGTTAAATATCTGATTGGGAGTAAGATTTGTAGTTGTAGGAACAAGAAAAAGTAAGGTCTGTTAAATGCCCCATTGAACACAATGAATTCTTCCAGTGGGAGCAGGGCCGCCCAGTGGCACATGTAGTAGAGCTGCTGCCTCAAAGCTCCAGTGGCTTGGCTTCAATCTTGACCTCCAGTGTTGTCTGTCTGGAATTTGAATGTTTTATCTTTGATCACATGGGTTTCCCCTGGGTGCTGTGGTTTCCTCTCACATCCTAAAGACATGCAAGTTTATAGTTTAATTAACCACTATAAGTTGCCCCAAGTTGGTGAGTGATAGAATCTGGGTGGAATTGTTGGAAATGTGGGAAGAATAACGGGATTAGTGTAGGATTACTGTAAAAGGATGCTTGATGATCATCACGGACCTAGCGGGTTGAAGACTCTGATTCCGTGTTATATAACTCAATGTCTCAATGGAAATATCATTCTTGGGGAAGAAACGGACAAAGCTGAATGCTGAAGACATTTGCCTCAGTTGTCATTAGGGTTCTAGCAGAATTACCCTGAACTTTGGGCCAGCAGAATAAGTAAGCGGAGTGGAGTCAGTGATAAAGCAACTAACATGTGGTTTACAGAAAGAATAGGCCTGGCTGTTTAATATGCACCAATATCATGTTGTAAGCAGTAATGAATAATGGTGCAGGTATCCCACACTGGACTGGAGACAAAGTGGACTTAAAAATAAATCATACACAGAACATGGACATCACTGAGAAGGTCAGCATTTATTGCCAATTCCCAAGTGTCCTTCAGAAGCTAGTAGTGAATTGCCTTGAATCGTTGCCATTCATACCTTTAACATACCCTTAGAGTGCTAATCGGTGGGGAATTCTAGGACTTTGAACAAGTAGTAATAAAAAGAACAGTCGAGGAGATGTGGAACTTGGAAGACAGCTTGGAAGTCTTGATTTTTCCGTGTACGTCCTGCCCTTTTCTTACATAAAATAGGCATTAATGTACCTCCTAAAGTACTAGCAGTAGATACTTAAACTGGGTTAAGAAACTCTGTTAAGTAAATCTTGTTATATTAATAACTTAGATGCAGCATATTTATTAAATGCAATTAGCTGGATTTAGTGGGAGGTTGGAAACAGTTCTATGTGCCTGCAGGCTTTCCCTAAGTGCCAGCAAGTTTGGGATTTCCTAACATGCATCTGCAAATGCAGAAGCTCCGAACTTGCTCACAACTGTTTGCTGACAATTGCATTAATGAGCTCTGTCACCCTATTCCTTGTGGAGCCCAGTGAGGGATCACAAAGTTATGGCAATTCTCCCATTTTCGTCAAGCTCACTTTCACAACTTGCACCAGGGTAGACATAACCTAGGAAATTTACCTCAGTTGACTTCATTGAAGGAGAATAGTTGAAAGGGATTGTAGTGTTTGTATTTTTTTTCATAGCTGTTGATTTGAATTATTTTAAATGTTCTAAATTTGCAATTTCTTTCCTCTCAAAAGCTTTTAATAACTTTACACATTTTGTTAATAGTTCAATTAAGTCACATTTGATTGATTCTGAATGATAGAAACATTCTAATTGTTTTGACAGCTTTGACAGGAAAATAAACCAGGGGCGTGGCTTAACTGAGAGTCAATTTTTTCAGCCTCCACCTCTTCCAGCATGACCACATAAACCAGTGGGAGACTGCTGTAGTGCAGGCCCTCATGAATAAGGACCAGAACAGATTCTATCAATAGTTCTCTACTAGGAGATGTGATTAAGGGAATTTTGAGCCAGCTGCCTGCAAAATCCGGGCCAATATACTTGTACTGATTATCTGTAACGTTGACATGAATTATTACATGGCAGTCTGAAAGAATGTTTTGCAGTGCACCATTTACTCACATTCTCTCTCTTATTCTTTTGCTTTCTGTTCCTTCAGAATGGTCACATCTGCTGTTTAGTGGATCCTCAGTGCCTTCAGCAACTCTGAGCCGAAAAGTACTATATATAGCGTATGTTGTGCCATTTGTATGGATTTCCTGTTTAATCTGCAGGACAAGAGTTATTATCAAAACACAGCTCTCTTCAAGAACAAGAACAACTTTCCTATTAGAAAACAACTTTATACCAAATACAGATTTACATTCATCCAAAATTGAAGCTATTATTTCAAGTGGAAATCCCATTGTAGAGCAAGGACTGAGATTACTGAAGCTAAATCTCATGTGGCTACTTGACAACTAACAAAAACCATTTGAAAGCAAGTACAAACTTGTCAGATTGTATGTGAAAGAAACATTTTAACAGCAAGTTTAGAAAGAATATATGTATAAGCATGACTAGAGAGCAAGGATTTTAACACAAGGAAAGTCATGTGATGTATTTTTTCCATTGTTTGTTTGAATTGTTGTTTCCCAGTTCCAATGATTGCTGATTTGCTTGTCTTAGTACAAATTCTTCAAACTTAAATTAAAAAGTTTTCATTCAATTTCAAAATTACCTACTTGTATTCATCAATTTAACACAATTTTGCATCATGAGTTTTCAAAAGCATGTGCAAATTAAAGAATAATACAAAAGCAGAAGGTGGCAAATTGATTAATCAGCCAAATTTAGGTAACAGCCCAACTCTATGTGAACATTTATCATGATCAAACTCAATCCAGTGATAGAGAGGGAGAAACAGAAGGCAGCTACAATTTACTGTATATTCTATTAAAAGATTTTTGTTGTAACACCATTAACTCTTTGGGGTATTTAGAAGCACAGAAAATCGGAGTAGGCCATTCAGCACTTTGAACCTGCTCCACCATTCAGTATAGTCATATCTCAATACCATATTCCAATGCCCTCCCAATATCATTTGGTGCCCTTTGCAACATAACCATACCAGTTCCTTAGCAACTAGGTCTCTACAGCTTTCTGTGGTAGAGAATTCCACAGGTTCAACCCTGCTGCCTCAAGATATTTCTCCTCACCTCAGTACTAAGTCTCATGCCTTGAAACCTGAAACTGTGACCCCCTCGTTCTGAACATCCTCACCAGGGGAAGCAGCCTCCCCACATCCTATCTGCCTCGTTCTGTTAGCACTTTATAAGATTCAATTAGATCCCCTCTCATTCATCTAAGATGTAATGAATGCAAACCTCCACATACAGCAGATCCACATCTCGGGATCAGTCTGGTGAACTTTCCCCAAGCTCCATCTATGACAAGTATCTTCACTCTTTGGTATGGAGACCAAACGTGACGCAGCAGCACAGCTCATAGAGCTGCTGCCTCACAACTCCGGCGATCCAAGTTCAATCCTGACTTCTGGTGTTGTCTGAGTGGAGTTGGCATGTTTGCTCTGAGACCACGTGGGTTTCCTTTGGGTGCTCTGGTTGTGAATTTTTCTCTCAGAGAGTGGTGAATCTCTGGAATTCTCTATCCAAGAGGGTTGTGGAAGGTAACTCATTGGAGGTATCTAAAGAGAAGAAAGACACATTTTTAAAAAGTCAGAGAATTCAGGGCTTTGGGGAAGTGGCACAAAAGAGGAGGGCGGTCTGGGGCAGATCAGCCATGATCATATTGAATGGCAGGGCAGTCCTAGGGGTCAGGTGCTTCACTCCTGTTGCTATTTTCTTGTGCCCTGAGTGTGGGTGGGTGGTTGAATCTGAAGATTGATGAAAATGTGAGGAGAATAGGCCACAGGGAAAATCAGTGGAGGAAGGGGATTGGTCTGTGAGTTGGAATTGACTCAACGAGCCAAATAATTTCTTTTTATGACATAAGGAACTGTAGAAAACTGCACACTACACACCAAATGTGCTTTCATAAGGGCCCAAAAGCAACAGATCCTTGCTGCTGTAGTCAAATCCTCTTGCAACGAAGCCCAATATACCATTTGCTTTATAGCTGTCTACCGCAGTATGTGTCTTCAATCTCTGAATCTATTTTTTGTTAGATTGAGCAGCATACCACTCTCGGCCCATAAGAATGCACTTGACCAAAATACCTATGTTGTATTTCTCCCACTGTTTTCAAAATTTTGCTTAAGGAAACCTTTTCAAGGAACTCACCTCTTTTGTAAACCAGGGAATCCCTGTGCTATGATTTTAGTTTTGGGGAAGCTGTCCTCAGATTCTGAAACACAAATTGTCCAAGGTAAATGGGGCAAATCTTTTAAGGGTAAAATGGCAGTAGTTCAAAGGTGCTTAAAGGAGGATTTAATACCATACAGAATTAGCTAATACACTAAAAGGCAAGCTCTCTACTTCAAAAAAAAACACACCCACAGACAACTGAAGAATCAAAACGCAACATAAAACTAAAAGAGAAAAAAAACAATGCACAGAGGCAAAAAATAAAACGGATCCTGATGACTGGAAGAGTTAAAAAGAACAAGAAGAGGTTACAAAACAAGGAGTGAGCACCATAAAAAGAGAGATTGAAAAGAATTTTGCAAGGTTTATGAAAATAAGCTCAAAAATATTTAACAACCTTAGTAGAAAAAGAAGGGGATGGGATAGACAAGGGTAACGGGGATACTTTAAATCACTTTAATAATTATGTTGTAAATGGAAATATTTAAATAGAAGTTATGGTGGAGGAAGAAGATGAGAACGTGAACATTCCAAGGCAAAATGGGTTTTGAATCAGGAATAGAGACCTATCAAGTTAATCGAATTTATCAAATTAATGACATTGAAGAGTGTCATGTTCACAGGTCCAAATGGTTTCAGAATTTTAACAAAAGTAGGGTCTAGAAATTGGATCAGTTAGCACTCATGTCTTTACATGCAAATTGTGCAAACGTCAAGCTAACCCATAGTAAACATCGGTAACTATCATTTCATGGAGAAATAACATCCATTGGGAAATAGGACCAAGTACTTCCAGGCACTGTTCACATTAACATACCTGACAGTTTTCAGGCCCCTCACAGCACTTGATGGTGTCTCTATCTGTGCATCACTTATTTCCACGCTTATTGACATAAAATAGAGCTCAAAAGTGGAACCTATTACCATTGTGCTACTTTTTTTGCTATTTTCATCACTTACAGGGACACTCTGCTGACAGTGGAAGACCAAGCTGGGTAGCTTCAGAACTCATTCAAGCAATAAAGTTCACAGAATATACTATAGATAACAGAGAATGCTGTTTCTATCATTTAGCTTTGATAGTCTTTTAATCCATGCTTCAATGATGACACCACTGGCAGAACTCCATTCTAAATGAACATAGCAGAGTTTACAGCAATGCCAGCAGCTGCCATACCTGTGTCACCTATCTATGCACAACAATGTATTTGACTTGCCCAAAATAAGGACACATTTCAATGGTTCTAATGTATCCAGGACACTCTATAACAACAAAAAAAATCAAATTATTCAAACAATGAAAAATCATACATTTTTGTCTAAACTTTAGAGCCATTCCTATTTCACAACATTCACAATGATCTCTTCCTGTGATAGAACGCAACATGACCGTTTTGGGAGCCTGGCATCAGGCATGTGAATGGTGTGGCCTGCCAAACATAGCCAACTGAGAATAATGAGGGAACCAACATTGGGGATGTTGGCCTGGGTGAGGATGCTGACATTAGTTCGCTTATCCTTCCAGTGAATTTGGAAAATTTTGCAGAGAGAGAGTTGGAATTTTTCCATTGCCTTTAAGGTGTCGACTGTAGGTAGTCCAGGTCTCAGAAGCATGTAGAATGGCAGCGATCACTGCTGCCTGGCAGACTATTTATTTTTGCAGGTCCAAGGTCTTGATCTACAAAACACCTTTTTTCTCTCAAACACCAAGGACTGTGCTGCGCATTGAAGTCAGTGGTGAATTTCATCATCAGTGCTTGCCTTCAACAAGAGGTAATTCCCGAGACATAGGAAGTGGTCCACGTCTTCGAGGGTTTCATCAGCAACGATTATTGTCAGATGGCAGTGTGATGCAGCAGGGATAGGTTGGTGGAGGACCTTGGTTTTTCAGATGTTCAACATAAGTCCCATCCTCTCATATGCTTTGATGAAGGAGCTGACAATGTCTTGGAACTCAGCTCTAAGACTATGAAAATGCAAGCAATGTGTACACACTGCAGCTCAACTATTGAGGGTCAGATGACCTTAGTTCTGGAGTCTAGTCACTGAGTCATGATTCAGTGTTAAAAACTATTAATCACTACTTATGATAATAAGAAAAATAAAAGTAAAAATGTTAGTATGTTAGAAGTAAAAATGTTAAACCTTGAACATTAACCCCAAAAACTAAACTCTTCGCGTGTGTGTGGCAAAGTCCCAAACTCCAAGTCCAGGAATGGTTCTTAAAGTTCAGTTCAGCAAGCCCATAAAGTGAAACATGAGCAAAAGCTTCTTCAACAACCACCGTTGTCTGAAGATAAGACATAGATGTAGAGAACATAGGGAGAGTAATTACGAAATCCAAATGTTCCACGATGGAACCCAAACGACACCTCAGTGTTTACTCGGTAGTGACTTCCTCACCCCGAAAAGCATCCAACTCGTGGTCGTCCACACAAATACCTGTTTCCTTCTACAGGTGAGCAACAAAGTGAACTCCACCGGATTACTTCCAATTTCCATACGTGGATTGCAGTGACAGACACAGTTATTGTTTCTCATCCATCGATAGAGAAACTAGCAGGCTGGTGTCTCTCTCCCTTTTCTCTCTCTCCCTCTCTCTCTGACCTCTCTCATCAATCTTGGGATTGGATCCCAGACGCGCCGTACCACAGGGACAAGTTCTCCAATAACAAAGAAACTTTTCAAAGTCAGGTGATTTGAGCACAGGATGGTAGCAGAAAATGGCTTTCAGCCATTTCCCATTTGTTCTGAAGGTTGGCTCCACTCACATGCAAGGTTTGTTGAGGGTGAGGTGTAATATTTTGGCAAGAAAGACAAGGAGAAGTGTTGGAACAATGACTCTCGTTTGACACCTGGCTTCACTGGTTCTCTTGTATCATGGCTTCCATGTCATCATGGAGCAAATATATGATGGAGAGTATATTTTACACAGAGTGGTGGGTGCCTGGAATGCACTGCCAGCAGTGATAGTGGAGGCAAGTACAACAGAGGCAGTCAAGAGGCTCTTAGGTAGGCACGTGAATATGCAGAGAATGGAGGGATATGGACATGTAGGCAGAAGGGACTAGTTTAGTAGGCTTTTAATTACTGGTTGAATTGGTTTGCCACAACATTGTGGGCTGAAGGGCCTGTTCCTATGCTGTACTGTTCTATGTTCTATATTTATATGGGGCACGTCTCCTGGCCTCTGAACCATGCAGCATGATTGCTGGAACTGTGAGGCAGCAGAACTGTGTGAATGTTGTGAAACATTTTAACTTGAGATATGGCAGATATCTCCTCATGATTTCATCTCTGCACCTTATTGATAGGAATAGCATGCTTTATCTCTCATGCAAGGATACATTCAAGTCTGTATATCAGCAATGATCTACACAAATATAATTTTACCTGTTAAGCATTGGGTAGGGAGCATGTACATTGACAGCCGTCAATTATTGAGATAAACTCCTGGATTAAACTCCTGTCTGCTTTGACATTGACTTCTCTCTCAGGGTTGTCTTGAAACTTCGCTGTTCTGAACCAACCTACATCTGCTTATTTTGTTTAAACATAGGATATGCTTTGTTACTGGCAGCTTCTATCCTTATCTGCCTTCCATTTCTTAAGTAAGTCTCCTGTTTCTCCTTATCAAATCTTTTTGCAATTAGCTTTTTGCGCATGAATGACCATGACCACTATGTGTTAATTTTGTCTTCTGTCTCTGGTTGCTTAGAGGAAAGCTGTTTATGCTATTTGGGGAACCTGAGACTAGCAGACATTATCTAAAATTTAGAACCAAGCTTTCAGGAGTGAAACTTGGAAATATGAGGGACTGCAGCTGCTGGAATCCGGAGCAACAAACAAGATGCTGGAGGAACTCAGCAGGTCAGGCAGTATCGGTGGAGGGAAATGGACAGCCGACATTTCGAGTCGAAACCCTTCATCTGGATTGAAAGATAGAGGGGAGATAGCCAGTATAAAGAGGTGAAGAGAAGGGGTGGAGCAAGAGTTAGCAAGTGATAGGTGGATCCAGGTGAAGCAGGTGAGAGGTAGGTAGACAAGGGGAGAGTGGAAATAGCTACAGAGGCTGAGAGGTGATAGATGGAGGTAATGGATTGCAGACGATGGAATCTGATTGGAAAATGAGGGAGGTGGGCTGGGCGGATGGGAACAGTGCGGGGGGGGGGGGGAGTATGCGGCTGATGGGCAGAAGGAGTGGCTGGACGAAGTGAAAGAAATAGACTGATGGGGGCTGGGATGGGTGTAGGAAGAACTGGGTAGATCAGGAGGAGAGAGAAAAGGAACAGTTGACCTGACATTTGGAAGTACATCTACACACAAAGAGTGGAGCATTCTGCAGTGTCAATGGAATTTGGGTTAATTGTTAATTTTTAGTCTAGGATTGACAGAAATTTGACAATCAATGGCATAAAGTAATAAAGGTTAGATCTCAAATTGAGCAATGAAAGGTGGAATGGGGTTAAGGAGCTAAACATCCCTGTTTCTAATTGATGCATCAAGCCAAATTCTGCTTTTTGGAAAACTTACCAATTGGTTTCACACAGCACGGTAGTGTAGCAGTTAGTGTAACGCTATTACAGCGCCAGCGTCCCAGATTCAATTCCCGCCGCTGTCTGTAAGGAGTTTATACGTTCTCCCCACGCCTGCGTGGGTTTCCTCCGGGTGCTCTGGTTTCCTCCCACATTCCAAAGACGTACAGGTTAGGAGCTGTGAGTATGCTATGTTGGCACTGGAAGAGTGGGGACACTTGAGGGCTGCCCCCAGCACATTTTCAGTAACGCAAAGAGATGTATTTCACTGTGTGTTTCGATGTACATGTGACTAATAAATAAATATCTTATATATCTTATATCTTTCTGTTTTCCAATAGTCTTTCAATTTTCTTTTTTCTTTTCACTCTGTGGTTTCAGTGTGGAATGAACTGCCAGGGGTAGTGATGAGGAATTCAATTATATAATAGACGACGCAATAAGTATTTAATAGGAAACATTTGCAGGGTTATGAGGACTAGGCAGGGAACTGGGACTAGTCAGATGGCTCTTGCATTGTGCAAGTATACTGTAAATATGACAGACTCACTGGCCACTGTGTATGCTGTAATTCCTTTGTACTACCCAATTTCCTATTGAAAGTGGAATCTGCTTCCATCATCATTTCTTCACAAATCATTGCAACTTGCTGCATGAATTATCTGCTCAATCTAATTGGTTCTTTTCCTAATTATTTTAAATCTATGTGCATCGTTACTGACCCTTCTTAGAGTGGAACCAAGTTAATCTCATCCAGTTGATGATTGTTAGTGAATCTCACCTCATTCTCTGGTCTAGGGAAATAATCACAGATTGTCCATCCTTTCCACATGACTTATGTACTTCATCCCCAGTACCATTCCATAATAAGCATTGATATCTTAACACGCCACTGAGGAATAATCAGTGACTTAAAAAGATTTAACATGTGTTTGGTTATATATTTACACTGATACTTAGCACTGAGTACTGACGATGTGTTCCAGAGAATGAGCATCCGAATTGTATCAGCTATCAGCTCTAAAGGAGGTTATTAAGTGCTGCACTCTAATTGACTGGGTGCCAATGACATAGTGCACTCTTATTGGCCAAGTGAATGTAAACAACATGATCACAATTGGCAAACTGTCTGGAAGCATTCGACATGGTGGTAAACTGAAAAGTTTCGACAATTTTTTTCTAACATTTTTCACTGAAAATACTTTACTTCCAAGCCGATAGCACTCCAACAGATCAGCACTTTGTGGGACAATGCTAAGTGAAATACCTATGTAGAGTACACTTCCTGGGAATATGAGTCCTCTAGTTCCCTTTTCATCCAAGAATTAATTTGGCCCAAATTTTGAGAGGTATATATTATCATATTCATGTGTGTGAATGTAGAGTTCCTGAATCTGTAAGCAACTGATCACCAGATTTTCCTCATTTGTGTTCCAGCTTTAGTCACCTCAGATGGAACCCAATTTCAGTAATTCGCTGGCAATTGTACTGGCAAAATCAGCAAGACCGAGATTGGCTTTAGTTAATTTATTTGGTTTTGAATTGTTATAGTTTATTTAAATAATTGTAATTGTATAATTCCTTTTATTTCGATTTTTAATATTTAAAAATAGGAAGTTGTGGGCATGCTATGTTGGCACCGGAAGCGTGGCGACACTTGTGGGCTGCCCCCAGAACATTCTACACGAAGATGTATTTCACTGTGTTTTGATGTGCATGTGACTAATAAAGAAATCTTTTAAAAAAAAAGGTAATAGAGTTGAAATGTTTCTGAATGTCTCAAAAATCAAAAACATTCAAAACACATTCAAGGTGTTTTGACAGCTGGCTAAGCTAGGGGTTATAGTGTATAATGTATCGAGAGGTATAGTGTATAAAAGTAAGGAAGTGTTGATGAGGCTCTACAGGGCACTAGTGAGGCCTCATTTAGAATACTGTGTACAGTTTTGGGCCCCATATCTTAGGAAGGATGTGCTGATGTTGGAGAGGGTTCAGAGGAGATTTAAGAGGATGATTCCAGGAATGAAAAGGCCTACATATGATGAGCGTTTGTCGGCTGTTGGACTGTACTCACTGGAGTACAGAAGAATGAGAGGGGACCTCATAGAAACATTTAAAATGTTTAAAGGACTGGACAGAGTAGATGTGGCCAAGCTGTTTTCCTTGGTGGGTGAGTCCAGGACCAGAGGGCACAATCTTAGACTTAGAGGGTACAGGTTTAAAACAGAGATGAGGAGAAATTTCTTTAGCCAGAGGGTAGTGAATTTATGGAATTCCTTGCCACGTACAGCAGTGGAGGCTAGATCACTGGAGGCGTTTAAGGAAGAGATAGATAGATATCTAATTAGTCAAGGTATCAAGGGATATGGGGATAAGGCCGGAAATTGGGGTTAGAATTTTTTTTTTCATTGACCCCCCCCCCACCCCATTTCTCATTCTTTTTCTTTTTTTTCCCTTTTCTTTGGAGCAGACTCGATGGGCCGAATGGCCTACTTCTGCTCCCTTGTCTTGTGATCTTGTGATCTATAGCTGAGCCAGCTGTCAAAGTCCTTTCAGCATTTTATGCCCTCTTTGTGACAGGATTTCCTCCCAGCAAGCCCTGCCGCCACACAGATTCATATCACTGAGAACGGAGTTGGCTTCATGCAACTGTTTGGCTATGCAATATTCCTAATAGGTAGGCACAGAATATTTTTGTCGGTCAACAGTGGCAAAGGCAGCTCATCACTTATCACAAAATCTGGACCAATATCCTCAGACATCCAAATACAATTCACACACAGTACAACCTGGTTAAAAATATATTTTTGTGTGAATTTCAAGATAGCTTGGTGCAAGATGCCTTGTAAAGAGCAATAGCTCTCTTCACACATTTTTGGAGTTAGTTTTCATTAGTTCAGACTTGTAAATCTTCACCACGGGAGAAAATTTACTCCAACAACTGAAATGTCAGTTATCAGTAAGAGATGCCCATTTGCAACCAGTAAAAGGGTCTGTCATTAATGTCCGAAGACCACTTATTGTGAAATGTTGTTAAAATGCACTCTTGGTAACATGCTTCTGTTTCTTTTCCATTAGCCAGTTGAGTCTGATTTATGATGTGCCATGTGTTGTTATAAACTGTGAGTGATCAAACTGCATTGCAATGGCAAAACACTTAAGATTAAAAGCTCAAGCATGTTTCCCTGATGGCTCAGCACTTTGACTTTTCTGAGAGGCATGTCTGTTTTCTTTAACAGACATCTGCCCAGATAACCAGAGTGGCAAGGTCACCGGTTCAATCCCCAGTGTAGGCCAAGTTATGTTATAGCAACTCAGTGATGGTACAAGGTCCTACATTTATCTCAATGACCTCAATCAAATGCATAAAAGGAAGAGTCAGCCAGAGTTCTCAGTTCTTATTATTGTCGAGTGACTCTTGCTGGAAGGGCTTATTTTTTGCGACTGGACATAATTTAGCTTAGACATGATTCTGAATAACCAACTAATACTTAGCATTAAGACTCATCGCTGAATGCCCATTCTCTAACCTGGACTGTAAACCATAACGTGTGCGACTGGTCCAGTTAGCTTCTTGGCCAACAGTAAGAACCCCCCACCCCCACTCAGGACATTGATTGTTGGGCTGGGACAACAGGTGGAAATGTTATTGAGTGCCAGAAGGAGATAGCTATTATTAGGCACTGATGTAGCTCAAATGTAACTTGCTATTAAGGTGACATTCACATTCTGTTTTATTATCTGAAAACTTGTAAATAGAATTGAACATTATAAAATCACCAGTAAGATACCAACTTCTGATCATGTGATGCAGAAAAGATCATTGATGAAGCTAGTTAAAAAAAGGTCACTTTCTTGAGGAATTCCTTCAGCGATGTCTTGGATCTGTGATGATCTGTATCCAACAATCACATCTTTCCTTTGTACTAATTAGAGATTTCCTCATCGCTTTTATTGGATTTTTTTTAGGGCTTTCTGATGCCATTTCATTAAATGTTGCCTTAATGCCAAAGGACTGTTTTTGCAGGTCACTTTCAACTCACCTTTGAAATTCAGCACATTTGCCCATCCAGATCCAAGTGGTCCTGGTGAAACAATAACTGGACATCAAGAAGCAATTGGTCTCTACAGGCTTTACCCAAAATTTTCCTTCAACCACAACCCCAAGCAAGTACCCTCTTTTGCATTAGATTTAATAAGAACAACTCATTAGATCTCCATGAGCGAATTCTCCAAATGAATAATTAGTGGACAGCTTAAAAAAATGTCCAACTAGGCTGGGATGACTATAAGCACAGGTTTTGATATTGAAAAGGCAGCTTGCAAACCCATGGTCACATCTTGTCTTCACAGTGTTGTTACTTTAAAGTCATAAAAAGAATCAGATGAATGGTTAAATATGGCTTCTTTGTGTACTGCATTTATTCAAATGATTCATTGATGCCGGTGAGGCCGTACTTGGAATATCGTCTTCAGTTTTGGTCACCCTTCTATAGGAAGGATATTATTAAGATAAAGTAAGATCTATTTATTAGTCACACATACATCGAAACACACAGTGAAATACATCTTTTGTGTAGAGTCTTCTGGGGACAGCCCGCAAGTGTCGCCATGCTTCCGGCGCCAACATAGCATGCCCACAACTTCCCAACCCGTACGTCTTTAGAATGTGGGAGGAAACCAGAGCACCCGGAGGAAACCCACGCAGACACGAAGAGAATGTACAAAGTCTTTAAAGGCAGCGGCTGGAATTGAACCCGGGTCACTGACGCTGTAATAGCGTTACGCTAACCGCTGCACAGTGCAGAAAAGATTTACAAGGATGTTGCTAGGACTTAAGGGACTGAGTTATAGGGAGAAGTTGGATAGGCTAGGACTTACCTCTGCCATTCCCTGAAGCAGGTGGCTCAATGTAAAGAACAGGCAACAGACTGGACATAAAAATTTTCATTATTTTTACTGTATTTAATATACTCAAAGATCCATATTCACTTTTAAAAAGCACATGAAATCTTATATAAAAACTAATAGTTTTAAATAAATGAATTCATAACACTTTCTAGGTAGCTCAGTGAAAAAATAAATATAAAATGTTGTATTAGAAGAAAAGGTCATAAGCTGGACTCCCATATCTTCAATGACCATATTTTATATTTCTTTACTTTTACATTGAGGAAACAGGTTTACATTACAGTAAAACTGCAAATTGATCTCCAGAAGAAATAACTACTTTTTAAATTTCTAACAATTTTCCAATATTGATTACTCTAGCATATTACACATTGCTATATTGCAACCAACTGAAAATAAATATCTCCAAACATCTACTTTTGAGACCAATAAATAAACCACATTTTTTGAGGATACAAACTAGATTTTGCTTTCATATTCATTTAGAAAATTATAAGGTGAAAACCCTGTGTGTAGGAAGGAATCTATGGCCACTCTATATAATTACATGCTATTTTAAGTCAGATGACTATACAATATAATCTGCCTCCAACAAAAACAGAAATAATTCATAATTTTATTCGAAAGCCACTTATGTTTTATTGTAACAACTCAAAATTATTGAGGCAAGTTCAAGGGCTGGGCTCTTAAAGCTCATTTAATTCCTTCAGGGATTTTTTAATGTAGTTAATGGAATACCTTTTACTTAGCTGGCATTAGATGGGAGAAAAACTCTGCAGCAATGATACATTTGGAAAACAACAATTAGCTTTTGACAGGCCCACAGTGCATAAAACAATGAAGGTGGCTTTACATATTATAATGCACATCAAGCTGGTTGAAATAAAGTACATATTAACATAAACTTTCCAATCAAGTTTATTAAAATGTAAATGCTGATGAACATACAAGCTAAAAAGATTATAATGAAGGAAATTTCACATACAGGTACAAATCCATGGACATACATATCATAGCTCCTTCACTTTGCCAAACAATCCACATATCTCATTGAAGGTGCAAATTGTTTATCCATTAAATAAGGATGCATGGAGTTGGGGATAATGTATTAGCATGGATGGGGGTTGGTTCATCAACAGAAGACAGAGAGTTGGGATAAATGAGTGTTTGTCTGGTTGGCAATCAGTGGTGAGTGGGGTACCACAGGGGTTGGTGCTGGGCCAGCAACTGTTCACGATATACATTAACGATTTGGAAGAGGGGACCGAGTGTAGCGTATTTAAGTCTACTGATGACGCTAAATTGAGTGGAAAAGCAAATTGTGCAGAGGATGCAGAGAGTCTGCAGAGAGATACAGATAGGTTAAATGTCTGGCAGATGGAGTACAATGTTGGTAAGTGTGAGGTCATCCACTTTGGAAGGGAAAATAGAAGATCAGATTATTATTTAAATGGTGAAAGATTGCAGGTTCACCAGGTTGATTCTGGAGATGAGGGGGTTAGCCTATGAGGAGAGATCGAGTCGCCTGGCACTATAGTTGCTGGAGTTCAGAAGAATGAGAGGGGATCTTATAGAAACATATAAAATTATGAAAGGGATAAGATAGAGGCAGGAAGGTTGTTTCCACTGGTAGGTGAGACTAGAACTAGGGGGCATAGTCTCAAGATTCGGGAGGATAGATTTAGGATGGAGATGAGGAAAAACTGCTTTTCCCAGAGAGTAGTGAATCTGTGGAATTCTCTGCTCAGGGAAGCAGAAGAGGCTACCTCATAAAAATATATTTAAGACACAGTTAGATAGATTGTTGCATAGTAGCGGAATTAAGGGTTATGGGGGAAAGGCAGGTAGATGGATCTGAGTCCACGGGCAGATCAGCCATGATCTTATTGAATGGTGAAGCAGGCTTGATGGGCCAGATGGCCGACTCCTGCTCCTGTTTCTTATGTTCTTATGCTGACTTCTGGAGTTGCTTCTCTAAACCTCTCCAGCCTATTCCTTCATTAGCTTCTCAACAATCTCTTATAGACTACATAGATTCATCCTCCACAGTTTCATTCTTAATTTGGTTTGCCCAGTCTATATTTAGGTTAAAATCCCCCATGATTATTATAACATGCATCTCCATTTTCCTAATTTATACCATGCCCTATATGGCCAGTATTGCTGAGGGCCTACATGCAATCCCCTTCAATGTTTTCTGTCTCTTGCTGTTTCTTAACTTCACCTGGTGAATATATATTTAGTGATTTTCTGAGTTAAGATCCTTCTTCTTTACTGCTTTTATTAAATTCTTTAAAATCAGAGCTACCCCTTCTGATTTTCAGGTTGCCTACTGCTTCTAAAAGCTGCGTATCCTGCCATATTTAATTCCCAGCCTTGATCACTTTGCAAGCACATCTCTGTAATGTCTATTAAGTAGCACCCATTTATTTCTATTTATGCCATTAATTCATCTACTTTGTTACAAATGCTGCATGCATTCAGATAAGGAGCCTCTTTATTGTCTTTGTACCATTTTTCCCTGCTCTGACTCTAAGTAGAGGGATACACTTCTTCTTGGATGCACTATCCCTCTTTAATTTACCCATTTTGCTCCCCTGCATCATTGTTTGGTCCTTTCTCTTTCACTTGTCAGAACTGCAGCCCCCTCCACCACCAATTATTTATCTTAAAGTATCAACTTCAGACCTTTGCAGATTCAGTGTTGTTCTACATTAAGGTGATGTTCATGTACTGCCTGCTGCCTTCTGTCCAAGGAGGAGGAGATGAATTTGCCTCTCCTCAAGAAGAGAGACTTTGTACCCTCCTGGTGTGGTCGTAGGCACTATATTTTGCAAATGCTTCCATTTCCAGCCGGAAATGGGTCAATGTTGAAAAAGCCACTGTGGCCTTCACAGCTGCAAGTAGAGCAGTCCTGGTGGCAGAACTCTGCACACCCTCTGGAGAATCCAAGTCACTGAAATCCTCGATTCTTAGAAAGCTGAGCACACATGCTCCCTAAAGACTGGGAGGATAGGGTCTTTTGACAAAAGCCCTCCCACCAGAACTCTTTAATTGCCACATAATCAGCTTCAATTATTCTTATCTTTCCTAGTCTTTACTTAAAATACCTGCTGGAGTCAAACTCTGAAACCAGTACAGAATAAAACACAAGGCAACTTTCTGATGAAGGATCATAGACACAGCTCTGGTCTCTCAAGACAGGTGCTGCCTGACCTGTGAGTACTTAGATCATTCTCTATTTAGATTTCAGATTTCCAGCATTAGCTGTAATTTGCCTTTTGTATTGGTGATTACGAATTGGATTAAGAAACATTACTCTCTTTTGGTCTGATGCTTATGGTGAGAAACAGGTGCCTCAATCAAAAAATTGTGTTGGCCTTCTAAGCTGCTTAACAAAATGTGCGCTTTTCCGTTAGTTGAAGTTGCTTGGAGCATAACTAAGCAGGATTATTATCTTTATGGTCCAAAGCATTCTCAGCACAGCTCAACATGTGCTTAACAAATGCACATTATGTGGATTGAAGAGCCTGAACAGCCAGTTATATTGAGATTATACACATAAAATTTATGGACTAGAATCATTACAAATATCCTATCCAAGCCATCAAGTTCACCCTTGCAATCCTCATAAATTCAATTTGGTAATGGGTTTTCCTGCATTACATTTTACAGAATTTTTATAAAATTTAAATTTAGAACCTCTTTCCACGCAGCTATTTGTGGTAATATGGTGATAGAACACATTATGACCTCCCACATAGAAATGGAGACATCAAGGCACATTGTCTATCTGCCTGACTCTGTGCCAAAGTGAAAAAGCTCAAAAAATGTTTCAACAAATCCTCATTCAATGTAATGGCACATGCCCAAAAGAATAAGCTTCTTTTCTCTTGAAAATGGGATGGGTTTGATGCAAATTTAGAAACCAACAGATGCCTCTTCATTTTCAATAAAATGATTATGGGAGGGGGTCTTAGGGAAGGAAGTGTGTGGTAAGGGGTCTCATTGAACAACCAACTTGTTAAATTACCTTTTTTATTTTCAAAAGCAAGAAACAATTGCAAAATATCAAGATAAAATTTATCAATTACTGTTGTTGCAAGAACTTCCACAATAAAATTCCAAACTGCTTTATGTCACAAATTTTAAAAATGGAAGTTACTGTTGATATTTGGTGCAGGGAACCGATAGGATCAGGTTGTCCTTTATTGCTCATGATCTGAGCGCATCGGGTATTCATTTTGACGTGTACACTTAATTGCCATGAAATATCAGTGGCACAAATTGAACTCTCAGTAACGTGACATCAACTGGGAGGGAATGGTTCGATTGATCTTAGAGTAGGTTAAAAGGTCGGCATAACATTGTGGGCTGAAGGGTCTGTACTGTGCTGTAATGTTCTGTTAACACCAGGAACTGAAATTGAAATATCATCATGGGCACCATGATAATAAAACTGTACTTAACTCCCACTCAAATCATGGAATCGTACAACACAGACACAGGCCCTTCAGCCCATCATGTCCATGCTGACCAGCTAATACTAGAGGGCATAGCTTCAAATACTAGAGAAAGTAGCTTCAAATATTAGAGGCATAGCTTTAAAGTGAGCGGGAGTAAGTTTAAAAGCGATTATGAGGCAAGTTCTTGCAGTAAGAGTCATAGGTGCCTGGAATGGGCTGTCAGGGAAGTGATGGAAGCAAATACAATTGCAATGTTTAAGAGGCATTTAGATGTGCCCATGGACAGGCAGGGAAGGGAGGCATATAGACCATGTGCAGCCAGATGGGATTAGTTTGGATTGGTATCATGGGCAGCACAGACATCGTGGGCTGAAGGGCCTGTTTCTATGTTCTATGTACCTATCTGTACTAATCGCATTTACTAACCGTTGGTCTGAATGCCTTGGTGATTCAAGCACCTGTTCAGATACTTTATAAATGTTGTGAAAATCTCTGTTTCCACCACCTTTACAGGCAGTCTTATACCATTCAGCTTCAAGAAATAATATTGTATCAGTAAAATCTCTTTAGTCTCTTTACTTCTGTCTGTAAAGGGAAAGGAGACCAATAATATAATCATCAACTCAATGACATTTTTTTTCTTTTTTCGGGAATCCCTCGGAAACGAGGATGACTTGCTTCCACTCCAATTCTGAAGAGTGGAAGATGTGAAGTGGAAGAGTACAGTGTGCATGAATTCTTTTAAAATGGGGCGGCATTGTACACCAGCTACTGCTGGACTTAACAAAGTGAAGCAAGAATCGTGAAAGAATCCAGTGGTGAGTTACAGTGGGGAGGTGTAGAGTAGTCAGAGAAAGGATGGAGAATTGTGTTATGGAGTGGGTCAGATCTTAAGGCTGTGAGGGGGTCAAGTGATGTTCACAGCAAATTGGGATGGAACAGCATCGGGAATTGGTTGCACGATCAAGCCAGCATGCAGGGAAAGGGGCAGAAACACGACTTGGTTGGGGTCCTGGCCAGACAGATGAGCAGAATCCTAAAAAAACATCGATAGCAAGTTGGGGAAGGTGGTGGGGGGAGTTGTGGGTGGGTCGCTGGGGTTGAGGATGTTGGGGTAATTGTGAATGAGAGTGAACACCAAGGGTATACCTAACAGTAGACTAATCTGCAACAAGATCATCCTCTCAACCTCCCTGACAGCAGGTATTAATCTTGATTTCTTTAGCTACTGTTAAAGCAGACCTCAATTCTACGGTTAGATTTTGCTTTGCTGTGATTGGTTGAAACATTTGGTGGGCCTTGGATGCACAAAGTAATTTTGCACAAGTGATGTCAAAATATACACATCATTTGTACAAAGGACCCAAGTCAAATTTTGGGAAGCATACTAAGCTCAAAGAACAAATACAATTTTGTTTTTAGATAAAACATATTTGCATTATGCAAAAGAAAGACGCTTTCAAAAGAATTTCTAGCCAATAATCTTTTTAGGAGATGATTGAAAAGCATGATAGAATCTCCAGCTTAGAGAATGTTTATTATAAGATTTCTTTATTAGTCACATGTACATCGAAACACACGGCGAAATGCATCTTTTTGCATAGTGTGTTCTGGGTGTCGCCATGCTTCCGGTGCCAACATAACATGCCCACAACTCCTAACCCATACATCTTTGGAATGTGGGAGGAAACCAGAGCACCCGGAGGAAATCCACGCAGACACAGGGAGAACGTACAAACTCCTTACAGACAGCGGTGGGAATTGAACCTGGGTCACTGGCACTGTAATAGCGTTACGCTAACTGCTACACTACCATGCCATGGATCAGTTAAACCAGGTCACTACATTCAACAGATGAACAAAAGTTGTTCATGGGATTTATGTAATTCACTAAAGTTGCATTATATGTATGAATATGTATACACACCCACCAAGAATGAGTAATACAGCTGTTTATTACAGCAGTTTAAAATGTACACACCATCTTTTATTCAACCTCATCATTCTCATTAGGTAGTAGTTTCACCCCCCTCCAGTGAATTGAACATGAATATGTAGGCTGATCCTCCAGTGCAGTACTGAGGGAATGCTACGCTCATGTGGATGACACCTTTTGCATGAGGCATTAAGCCAAGGCTCTGTCGGCTCTCCAAGGTGCACGTAAAAATCCCATAGCACTATTTCAAAGAAGGCAGGCAGGTTATCTCATGTCCTGCTAGTACCTATCCCTCAATCAACATCACAGAAAGAAGGTTAACTATCATTATCCCATTGATGTTTGTGGGAGCTTTTAATGCACAAGCTAGAAAACTGTGTTCAGACTTTGAAAAGTGCTTCATAGACCAAAGTGTTTTGGGATATCCAGAAATTGTGAAAGGTGTTATATAAATCCAAGTCTACTTTTAATCAAAGTGCCCTTCACTTAATTGCCATCTTTTGTCAAAACAGCATTTTGTTAATAATCCTGAAAGGTTTATGGCTGAAAAAGTAGGTCTTAACCTGTACTAATTTAATGATTCTTCTGGCAGCATATTGCAGATAGACCTGAACTATGGCCATCAAGAGCTGATGCCTGAGTTGTTCCATTTAGGTGTGCTATTGATTAACTTTGCAGAGTGCGCTATAGCGGTGTCCTTCACTATCAATCACACAAACAGAACCACTGTAAGGCACAGTTAAAGCAATAGTAAAAACCTATAACTGCTTCTTTGGTCGGCATATAATTACTGGTACTGATTTAAACTACAAGCTTTATGGCATATAATTCAAAAACTACTTGTAAAGAACTGTTTCCTCTCTCTCAAGCAATTGCCTGTTGTTTAATAGACCAAGAAGGACAGAGAATAGAGCCATGATTTCAAGGTCTAGCATAGTCTTATTGTCTTTCTGAAGAGACTTTTTTCCAGGCAGTAAAGAATAATGAAAAAAGCTCAAAGTGAATTCCATACATTCATGACATTACATCATTTATTTCATATTAAAACAAATATGGAAATTTATAAAAACAAACTATTAGCTTATTTTTCAGAACATTTTAACAGTAAATCTATATTGGTGAAAATTCTACCTTGTAGTTCATCCACAATGGCAATCCTAAATTAAGGTTGTGGTCTGAGTTTACAATCCAGTTCTTAAAATATTGTGGGTTGAATTCCAATAACATCAAAACATTGCCACCTTTGTAATTGTCATGGTATTGCCAAGATTCAAGGACATGCCATTCCTCTCAAAAAGGAGTTGGGGTGACAACATGAGTTACTGCTCTTACAACCTTGGGCTGGGTTCAACCCAGACCTGCACTGAGCAATAAAAGTCATCCCCATTGCTGGATGTAAGAGTATGGAATGAATTTGGGCAGCCCAAATAAATGTCATACTGGTCTGTTTGGGGCTGATAGGTTGAGGCAAACTGTTGGTGATGAGTGAAGGAACCTTTCCTCTGACTTTGGCTATGCTCATACTCATAAGTATTTCATGCCAACAGATGTCATGAGAAATAAGAGGAATTAAATCCTTTGCCCTAAAGGTAAAAAAAGAAGCACATAACCTACACAACACACGAGCCTTTGTCAATCATGACCCTCCAAGGTAGATTAAGATGTGTTTCTTTTTTATTCAACAAATTTCACATAATCTAAGTCAGTGATAATAAATCTGATTCTGACGTGCACCTGATTAGACATAACAATTTGTGTGTCTACTATATGGTTCAAACAATATCAAATTCGCCACTGCCCTTTACCATGAATGACCGTAATAATTGTTCAGCAGGTTGGTGAACTGAGCTACACATGATAGTCCTTCCTTGTGCCTTCAGAGATACAAACAGCAGACTAAAAGTAACTTCCAAAATTAAGGAGTGCCCTAGAAATGATATGTTTTTAAGTTCTTTTGCTGGTGTTATTCAAAGCTTTTGAGATGGAGCAAGAAACATAGAAAATAGGATCATAGGAAATTTATGCCATTGTGTCTGTGCCAGTCAAAAAAATGAGTCCCCTTACCTAATTCCAGCTTTCAGCCCTGTGTCCACAGTCCTGAAGGTTACCATTCTTCAAATACGTGTTTATGTACCCCCTAACTCCGTGTAGGTGAAAAAATAAGATTCTCTTCTCCCCTCTAAATCTCCGACCAATTTCTTTATATCTATGCAACTCTGTTTTCTCCCCCTCTGGTAAGGGAAATAGGTCCTTCCAATTTATTCCATCTGAGCGCCTCATAATTTCAATTAAATATCCTCTTATCCAACACATTTCCACAATTAAAAAAACTCCAGTCCATTGAATCTTTCCTCAAAGTTAGTATTTTCCATTTTCTGGCAACGTGCTAATGAAGTGTGGTGACCAGAACTGAGTGCAAGTGTTATCATCAACTGATGGGGGCATTTTCTTATGGACAAACATGAGTAGTGTACAATCAAAATATAATATCAGTCGGTTAATTTTCAGCTTCACTGCTTGAGCAATAAACTGGTGGAGCAGATCGAAGACCCATTACTGGACTTGTCTGATTTTCATCCCATTGAATTCAATAAGGTGAAAATCAGTTGAGTCCCATAACAGGCAAGAAATCTGTTCCCTCAGGTTATCGCGCAAGCAGTGATGGTGAAAATTATAACCCTTGTATTCAATTAACCACAGTCCTTGGCCTTGAGTGACCTAATCTGATTTAGTACGTCAAGCCACTTTTCATAAAGATTAATTGTTGAATGGAGTAGGCAATTTTTACTCCTCAATTTTCATTTGCTACTTACAACATCTGCACGAGTGATATGGTGAAGTAGCAAATAACTGCTTTTCTCTACACCAATATTGTCCGTTATCATAGTGAATTATTTTATAAATACCAAAGGAAATGCAAAATCAGATTTTCTTCTCTACTGCTACCAATTGGAAAACAGCTTTAAATTACTCAGACCCAGACTGCCTTGCTCCCATTGAACAGAATCTGAGGTAGAGTCCAAGAGGGAGTGATCCTGTTCCCTATCTGACACATGAGTCATTAAGCTGAAGTCCTGGCTGCCTGTTCAGGTGGACAAAATGATCCCAAGCCATGGCCAACATTTATTATTCAACAAGACTATACTTTCTGGCCACTTATTTCATATTGCTGTTGGTCGGACCGAGTTGTGTATAAATTGGCTGCCTCATCTGTCCACATTATGAAAGTGACTTACACATCCAAAGATTTAAGGTCAGCCAAAACACAATTAGCTGGAAAATTCATTGTGACTGCTTTGTGATGTTTCGAGGACAAATTTACTGACAAACTTAGATTGTGCACATGCCATTGAAGTTCATAAGAGCTGGAGAAAGGGGCATCTATTTTCTATTCTCTAAGATCGATTTGGTCAACAAGGAAAGGTACGAAAAATAAACTGTTGGAAGAACTCAGTGGGTTGAGCAACATCTGTGAAGGCAAGCGGACGGTCAATGTTTTGGTCAAGACCAATAGACAAGCAAGTTAGATGTACTGGTCACTTGCAGATCTATATATGTAGACAGTGCTATGTATCCAGAAGAGTTTGAAATTAAATCTTGCACCTATCTTACCTCTCTGCTGTTTGTGATGTGATCACACAAAATAACTAATTTTAATTAAAAGCACAATTACAGATCTATTAGGTGCATAAGCTTAGATCGATCTGTTTTAGGATCTTGAGAACAATTTGAAAGCTCCACCTCATTCAGGTTGAATTTTGTAATGTTCATGGAAGGTTTTAAGTTCTCTCAAAAAATTTTGAATATTATAAAATAAATGTTACTATATAATATGTGATCTAATTGCATCTACAACTTTTCCTTCTCTTATATTATCAGTATAAATGCAATTGAATCTTTTCTTTTTGTTCTTTTTAATCCCAAAACATCCTATCCCAGGTGCTATTTCATACTGTCAAATCGAAATTAATTGTGCTGCCTCTTGCTCTAATTGCACAGGTTGCCTATTGTTTAACAATAATGGGCTCATCACATGAATAACATTGTGTGCACAGGGGATCTGCGTTAATTTACATCAGGAGCCATGGGGATGTGATTTTTGTACCCACTGGATATGTAAGGCATCATTTTCAAAGCCAAGTACACTTTTTCACAAAGAGCACATGTTTATCTCCAGCACGTGCCATCACAACAAGGGCTCTTAATGCAGTTGTTCTCCACTGGGACCACTGCTGGAGTTTATGGAATGGCATGGAGGGATTTATCCAATGAATAGCAGGATGGACAATGGAGCGGGCGGCCCTCTTCTCCAACATTCAATTAGACATTGAGGCAGCAGAATGGGCAACTAGCAAGAGGTTCAGTGCAGCTGAGAACCCCTCCACAATGCAGATGGTTCTAGTTGCAAAATGCTGAGAAATCTGATCTTTCATTGTCTTCCACAACAGACTTCCCAAAACCATATCAGGAAAGGACCATTGCTTTAAGGAGAGCTCGAATAGATCTGCACCATTCTGTTAAGAATTATTTTCCTGTTCATGACCAATGTAATTTTCTACATATTTAAAGAGATGTTGCCAGGAACAGGGTTAGTACATTATGGCCAGCCAAACTCGCGTACAGACAAGATACACACATACAGACACAAACAATTCAATGTCAATGTTATGCATTATGAGGACAAGGAAATCCTGATCATGCTTAGCAACTGATTTTACACCTCATTTCAGTCATGTGGTGCATAAAAAATACATGCTGCATGTTTGAATTTCTCGGTTTTTCAAATTTATTTTCTTTTAAAATCTTCAAGCTTTTAAAACCAAACCCCTTTTTTTCTATCTTATTCTTTTTAATCTGATTGAGATTCTGAACTTCCAAACAACTAACCTTGTTATCTTTTTAATTTTTATGGTATCTTTTTAAATGTTTAAGGTATTAAAAGTATAACACAACATGGCTAATTCCAATATCACTTTATTTTTTAACCAGTTTCCTGTCCAAGATTCCCCCTCAAAGAACTCCTGATGTGTGATGAAGTTAATGTAGTACAAGGGAAAGGATCTCATTTCATCAGGTACTAAATCTACACAAAGATTTACTGGTCATAGATAATCAATGATGCAATTCCATCCAACATGGTTGAAGAAGAATTATGGTCTGAATTGTAATTCTTCCCTGTCCGCACCTCACCGTCCAGCAGAAAAGAGGTAGGAGGATTTAAAATGTAGTTGGGGGGGGGGGGGGGGTCCTCCTGCTTTGTTTAGCTGAATGCAATTTTAAACTACTAATGGAAAGAACATCCCTCACACCTCCCAAAGGCAGAGGGATCCTCTTTAAAGATGCAGATTAACTGCCATTAACAAGGATGGATTTGATAGAATTGTACAGGGTAATACTAGAGACTGCAGATGCTGGAATATGGAGCAAAGTTACAAACTGCTGGTGGAGCTCAGTGGTTCGAGCAACATTTCTGGGGGAAAAGGACGCAAAACATTGACAATTCCTTCCCTTCCCACCCCCATAGATGCTGCTCGACCTGCTGAGTTCCTCCAGCAGTTTGTTTTTTGTACAAGGTAATAATTAGTTTAGATAACATAAGCAGAGGGAAGCTGTTCGAATCAGGGTGTGGTTCAGGCATCAGGGAATACAGATTTTAAATTTTGAGCAAAAGGCACAAGGAGAAATGGAAAATTTTGTTTTCAAACTGCAGGGAGGTTTGTAATCAGGAACTCACTGCCAGAAGCAGCCTAGTACAATGTAAAATTGATCTGGTATCACACGGACTGGGAGAATCAGGAGTTCTTTTCCAGGAATTGAAAGGAAGCTTGGCTTCTCCTCTACGTGAACTGTGATTGTCCTGACGTGACCCATCAATTTACTTACCTTGCACTTAGGACAATTTCCTTGGCATCGGCCCCTTGTCACTGGAGAACTAATTTCTGCCAACTGCCCAGAGATACCGAACGTGGAGTCAGCAAATGGTTTGAGACCTGATTGATAAAAATTGGCAGAGTCTACCCCAGAGGAACAATGCTTACTTTTCTAGGTTCCACGTGGTATCAAGATCAAGCCCAATGTGTCCCTCGTGTCTCGGTATTTTTACTTGGCCTCAGTGCAATTTTTACTGTTGCTGAAAATATTGTTGCTTCCTTGGTTTTTCTTCACTGATTGCAAAGTAGCAAAAATCAATACCTTATTTCTCACATCAGAGTGACTTGTGAATCAAGCAAAATCGTCAGCAAAGATCTTGTATCCGACTGAGAGAAAAAGAACATGTTTTTCCATCTCCAAATCCACACTTTACAAGCTGATATTGACTACTTTGTGATACTTATTCCAGATGTTATCTGTCATGTAGTGCTGTTGTTTCAGACTCAATCATACTGGCTTCATCATAATCCGAAACACTGAACTTACTAAGTAGCGAGATAAATCCACACTATGCTTAATATTACTGCAATATTGGCTGCAAAATATCAATATATTCTTGAGCTTGGAATATAGATCAGGGGAATCTAGTACAGTAAGAATTGGAATTGATTTATAGCTTTTGCCGACAGCTTTAAATTGATATCTAACCATATGTATTTTGATGATTTCTGTAGACAATTAGCATTGTTTTACGTTTACTTAGTGTATGCTGATGTCCATCTCTTGTACTAACCGAGAAATAGCTTTATTAATGTCAGTTCTATAGGTACTAATGGCCAGAAATTGGATTTCACCCCCCTTTTACTATACCAAACATATGTAGCATATAAGACTCATGTTCACTTGGATCCTGCTCAAAAAGTTGTGAATTTGGGCAAAGTACATTACAAGAAGCATTGTGGCATTTTGCACGTAGAATCTTGAACTGATATTGGAAACATGTGGTTCCTGTTGGCAGCAGCATGAAGAGCTCACAATTGCCACATCAGTGCCACATTGTTCATTAGAAATAGAAGCAGGGGCAGGCCACTCAACTTCTCAGACCTGCTCCACCATTCAGTGAGATCATTGCTGATCTTTTACCTCAAGTACTATCCTGTATTAATGGTTTGGAAACCTTGAAACCCTTAATATCCAAAAGTCTATTGACCTCTGTCTCGAATATACTGAGTGACTGAGCCTCCACAGCCCCCCCCTTGGGTAAAGAATTACAATGACTCACTACTCTCCGGATGAAGAAATCTCTTCTTGTCTCTTGAATGCCTCAAGCTTTATTTTGAGACTATGATCCTGGGTTCAAGACATCCCATCCAAGGTAGATCATCCCTGTATCTACCATGTTTTACTGAGATCAGCTCTCATTCTTATAGACTCAAGACAGTGTAGACATAGTCAGCCTGACCTCTCTTTATAGAACAACACCCTCATCCCTCTCCCAATCTCTTTAATCAATCTGGTGAACATTCTCTGTAGATCCAAGTTTACAAGTATGTTCTACCTTAGGATCAATGAAAAGTGTGTCATTCCATTGAATATTCTTCTCTTCTCATGGGAGAGCTTAAAATATTCTTCTCTTCTCATAAGAGAGCCACAGAACAAATGCAGAATAGGCTGTAGTGAAGGGGAGAGAATGGTGCGCGCGTGTGTGTGTGTGCGCGCGTGTGTGTGTGTGCGCGCGTGTGTGTGCGTGCGTGCGCGCGTGTGTGTGCGTGCGTGCACGCGCGCATGTCCGTGCTTGGGGGGGGGGGTGGTGTGGAAATTGGGGTGGTAATGTGGCAACCTCCCATGTATTTGAACAGCCCCCAGCTGGTAATGTGCCTGATCAACTCTCATAAGGCAAGTGCCCTCATCTGGTAATCTGCTGTCTATTGATCAAGAGCTCAGTGATGGCAACGCACTGCTATGGTGTAATTTGTATGAAAATTAAGGGAGAACCACTGATGTTATTTCCATGATCTTGAGTATCGAAAACAGAGGCCAGGAGATAATGCATGCAAGATGTCAATGTCACTGTGCAGACTCTTTGGCAATCCCAGCCCAATGTGCTACTAGTGCCAGTCATACAGCACAGAAACCTCACCCATTCCAACCATCTATGCTAATCCCATTTACCAATACTTGATCCCAAGCCTTCTATAATTAGTGATTCAAATGCTCATCTAGATGATTCTTTTGTGAATGATCAACAAAGGTCATAAATTGCACCCAAAGGACCAATTTATGCCAGCAGTGGAGAAAATGTGCAATGGTTGATCTGAAACATCTTTGATGCATAACTGATGCTGGGTAAACATCAACCAAGCCAAGGTGATTAGGGAAGTGACTGGGGCAATTCCCCAGTGAATGCAAGTTCAACCAGAAATAATTGCCAGCATGAACTAATACAAGTAAAACTACTTTGATGTGAAATTTGTGCATGAAAAGCAAGCACAAATGGGTCCAATTTCTCAAGTGGCCACTATATCTGGCACATCTTATCTTCTTATTCTACACAAGCTACTTGTAGACAAGGTATAGATGTTTGTCAAATATATTAACGATATGGATGAGAATGTAGGTGGTACAATTAGTAAGTTTACGGATGACACCAAAATTGGTGATGTGGTGGGCTATGAAGGTTGCCAATGGTTACAACAGGATCTAGATCAACTGAGTAAGTAGGCAAAGGATTGGCAGATGGAATTTAACTCAGACAAGTGCAAAGTAATGTATTTGGGAAGCTAGACCAGGGCTGGACTTACAGAGTAAATGACCGGGCACTTGAGTGTTATAGAATAGAGAAGCCTAAGGGAACAAGTACATATTTCCCTGAAACTGGGGAGGGGGAGGGGGGTGGAGACACAGGTAAAAAAGGTAGTGAAGAAAGCATATGGCACGCTTGCCTTCACCGGACAGGGGGCACTGAGTACAAGGGTTGGGTCATCATGTTACAGCTGTATAGGATATTGGTGAGACCACACCTGGAATATTGTGTGTACTTCTGGTCGCCATACTACAGGAAGGATGTGATTAAGCTAGATAGAGTACAGTAAAGATTCACAAGAACATTGCTGGAACTGGAGGCTTGAGTTATAAGGAGAGACTCAGTAGGCTGGGACTGTTTTCCCTGGAGTGAAGCAGACTGAGGGGTGACATTATGGCGATTTATAGAATCATGAGGGGCATAGACAAGGAGGATGGTCACAATCCTTTTCCCAGGATAAGGGAATCCAAAACTAGAGGGCATAGAGTTAAGGTGAGAAGAGAAAGATTTAAAGGGGACCGGTTTTTCACACAGACGTGGTTGGTATATGGAGTGAGCTGCCAGGTGAAGTGGTAAAGGTGCCTATAATTACAATGTTTAAAAGACATTTGGACAGGTTCATGGATAGGAAAGGTGTGGAGGGATTATGGATCAAATTCAGACAAATGGGACTAGCTCAGGAAGGCAAACAGGACGATGCTGGCAGAACTCAGCAGGCCAGTCAGCATCCATGGAGAAAAGCAGGCGGTCAATGTTTCGGGTCAGGACCCTTCTTCAGGACTGAAGATAGGAAAAGGGGAAGCCCAATATCCCTCCTATATATTGGGCTTCCCCTTCCCACCTGCTTTTCTCCACGGATGCTACCTGGCCTGCTGAGTTCCTCCAGCATCATCGTGTTTTTCATCTAGATTCCAGCATCTGCAGTCCTTTGTTTCTCTAGCTCAGGAAGGCACCTTGGTCAGCATGGACAAGTTGGGCTGAAGGGCTTGTTTCCGTACTTTATAACTCTGTCACTGAGGTTCTATAAGGATTTAGAGCAAACATCAAATTATGAATATAGCTTGATAACATGACATAACTTTACGAAGGCAGCTTTGTCTTGCTTATGAACTTGTCAGACCATGAAATTTATGCAGCATGTAAAGGATCTGCTGTTTTAATTCTTCATTGCCAATGCAATATGTTAATCATCTGGCACATGAATTGCTTAAAAAGCTATGTGAATCAGGTACAAAGCCCAGAGCTTCCTGACATTGGAACCTGCCAGTTAAATTCAATATTTACTGGTGGTTCTCAGGCAAGCATCTAGGAAACAGCACTTTGAAGTGCAGAATTGGAACACGGGACTCTGTGTGTTTATATATACCTTGCACGGAGGACAGAGTATATGCAGTAACATTGACCTGGATTATACAAATTAATTTTGCCCACTCTTTATAATTCAGGTACAGACAGAAGTTGTAGGAAACTGTTTTGCATAATTATGTGAAATAGCATTTGCAACCTACAGATGACACGAGAGAGATTATCAAAATCAACGCACTAATATCCTTCATTTGAGGATTAATGAGTGGCAAACTTTTATTTGCAGCTGCTTTGGTTATAAAATGTTGCTGTATTTTTTCAAAATATATCCTTGTAAAAATGATTTTAATTCTGATATGCAGAATATTAAAACCTTTAGTAAAAAATGTAATATGGTGTTAACATAAAAGTTGAACGAAATGTGACTCAGTAATGAGAACTGGCCTATTACTATCCTATGCCCTTGGGGCCTAAATTTAAAGGCAGCTGGGGGAAGCAATGAAAGTCATCTTTTACTAACAGCAATAAAGGTCACAGTTAATAGAGTTGGTGCAATCTCAGCTGAATTCTCATTGGATACAAATATACAACATAAATCAGTCTCATATTTAGCAGTAATTTAATTCTGCATCAATCATGCATTCTCAATTCCAAAAGCATGCGAATGGTTGTTAGTTGGGATGTGTGGTCTGAAGAAGGGGTAAATCACAGTTTCTAACAAAATTGTTCAACGAAGTACCAATTTCCTGCTTCACATAATGTGAAAATGTCGTTCACCTGCATTGTACTGGCACCTTAGTAAGAAATGACCCACATTTTAAAAAAGAGAAAACATTAAAATATTTGCAGAAAAATCCACTTCAGGGATTTGAAGTTCAAACAATTCTTTCTTGGATTAAAATGTAAAGAAATTACTCCACAAAGCAATTCATAATTATAGCTCCATTCTCAAATGAAGTAATTAATACATGTACGTCTCAATTCACAACAGAATTAAAAATCTTGTTTTTTTTAAATATTGCTTTGTTTGCTGGACCCAGCGATCTATCAGAAACTTGGTTCTTTTGGGATAATGGCTCACACTAAAACTACCTGTTTTTTTTCCCTTCAGGTGAAATGTCTTTATCCAAATAATAACACTTAGAAATGAATAGTCTGAGAATAAGGAGATCATATTGCTTGAGGAATCATTCTTAATTTTCTGCATTCATTAACATTCACTACTCTTTAACATTAGGACTTGAAGATTGCTAGATACATTGCACTTTTAAATATCATCAGAAGTAAAAAAGAACATTCTACGTTAATGACACTTCTGAAGAAACACCTGCCATGTGCTGAGAAAACACTGCACACATTTACAATATGCTGGTTTTCATGCAGTGGCTATAGCTTTGCTATAGTTCAAAATTTTTGACAAATTTTCCATCTTGTCACCTGCCCTACTTAGCAGCAATAATCCCTGTTAATGAGAAATGGGACTGAACTTTTGCATTAACTAGAGACATCAAGTGTTCCATATTAATCACACGGCTTAGAAATAGGGATGGAAACCTTTCCTGTGCCTGACACAGAAACATGAAATGCTTGTCAAAGGAACTGCAATGTAAGAAAGCAGAGGAAATATGTAATCCTCCCTGGTAAAGTCTTAACGCTATAGACAGTGCTTCAGATAACTGGGTAGATCCATACGAAAACGAAACCCTTGCAATGGTGACATAAGAGACTGCAGATGCTGGAATATGAAGCAAAAAACAAACCGCTGGAGGAACTCAGCAGGTCAGGCAGCATCTGTGGAGGCAGATCCCTTTGCCTCCACAGAATCTGCTTGACCTGCCAAATTCTTCCAGCAGTTTATTTTGTGCCCTTGCAATGGTGCAGATTTTGAAGGGTTTTGCTGATAGTTCCATATGGCATTTCTCAGCATCAGTCTTGTGGCTCCTGCATAAACACACAAGTTCTGAATTCATTGGCCAAGCTCCACTGGCCATTTCTTGGCTGCACTCCCCTTGGAGCCAATGCTGAGCAGGATCTTGCTGAGATCCCCCAGCATTCACACCGGGAATCCTGTTCTCACATGCTACACCAGTTTAGACCTGGCACCAATCTCTCAGCACATTCATTCATACACTGAAGGAACAAAAAATGATTTTATCCAGGTATCAAACCCTCAGCTTTGTTTGACGTTAGGTATATGGTGCGATAACGGTTTCATTTCCAGGTTCTCTAATATAATATAAAACCTGACATGAATTCAGCACAGATGACCCAAACATTATCATGTTTAATGACATGAAGTATCTTGTCCTATGTCCATCATGAGACTTGCTGCTACTCAAAAAGCAAACTGTCAATAAGAGTCAATAATATTTTCAAAATGACTTCAAGGCTCTTGTTTCACATTGAGGTTAAAGTTATAAACTGCTCATTGTCATCTGAGTTGCTGGATAAGTTTACTACCCATTTTGCACTATTCTCTCCTTTTTAAACATAAGGGACTTGATTTTAATTTTTGGCCTTTGAGACAAGGGTCTCTTTTGAATGTTGATGGGCAAATATCCAGATGTTAAACAGGTACCTCGAGGCTGCCCGTGGTTTGGGACACAGCATGATTGGGATACCAGCATCAACTGCAGGCAAGTTCAGAGAGTGAATCAGAGATCCAGAGCGGTCCAGTAATTTTTCTGTGGAATCTGGAAGAATGAAGTCACTACTTAAGTTATAGATTCAGAAAGGCTATCCTAACCAGAACTCAGAGCCTATGTCGATATCATACCATGCACTCCATGACATGGGACTCATAGCCACAAATGATTTGGGGTCATCCTGTGTTTTCCATTTGTGGAGCAGGCAATCGCATCATCAATGGCCTGTGCAGATTAATTGTGTTTTCTAGATATTAATATCCTTAAACTGCTTTCCTGAATTAGTTTACTCCTCTTTACCCTTTCACGTGCCTTCTGTAGCACTAGGCAGTTCAAAAGGTAAATGCATGCTGACTGTCCATTCTCTGAAAGTTACATCTGCAGGTGTAAAATATCCAAACTGACATTTACACTTTGTGGCTCTGGCACATCAGTGTAAAATTAAGAAGACAAGAGGGCAAGAGATTTAAGAGACTTTTGGTGCCAGCTATTAACAGTGAAGGTAATGTCCAATTTGGGAACAGTTTGCCAAGCATGGAATCTTTTCACTGATGATACATTATAACAACAATTTAAAAGCATTTCTCTATGTAGATTAGACAGTTTAAATGTGACTATATTGAAAAAATAAATGTTGACATGCAATTTAACATGCCAGGTAGTATTAAGCTACCTATTCTCATCAATTTCCAACTTGCAAGGCAATTTTTTTGAAAGTAATAAACCATAAAAAGATAGCATTTTATTCAATGATGATTCTTGTTTAATTCCATGGTAATTGGCTCCATACTCTTACATTTTAATTCTAACACAGAATAAAATAACCTGTTATTTGCAGATAGTGCATTTTTCAAGATCATATAATGCAAATTTAGGTAAGGATTACATATTTATTTTCTATGCAACAAGGCTACTATTTCTTTACATTTCACATCTATCGGTTTTAGCTTTATCAGGGTTCC
Source organism: Pristis pectinata (assembly GCF_009764475.1). Classification (NCBI taxonomy): domain Eukaryota; kingdom Metazoa; phylum Chordata; class Chondrichthyes; order Rhinopristiformes; family Pristidae; genus Pristis; species Pristis pectinata. The sequence continues at coordinate 37,053,268 of NC_067419.1, read as the reverse complement.
TTGATGCCACATTTGGTCAAATGCTGCCTTACTGCCTGCTGCTGATGGTCCATAGTGCCTTTTGGATGTCCAGTTTTGAGGTGAGTCTATCCCATTTAGTACAATTTTAGTGGCACACAACACACTGGAGGGTATCCTCGATTTAAGATGGAACTTTGTCTCCACAAGGATTGTGCAGTGCTTGCTTCTACCAATGCTATCAATGGCAAATGCAGCCCATAATCCTCATATTTCCTCAGAACATTGAAGGAGAAGTGCAATGTGGAAAAATCTACTTGAAGAACCAGATCCATGTTAGATCACGTGAAGAACTTTCTCCCATTGATTTCAGTGGAGGAGAATACTTGTAAGGGATTTTTTTTAAATGTAAGCTTAGATAAATTTTCTGATTGAAGGTATTTCTATAAAAAAGTAATAATTTTCAATGTTTTTTAATAGTTTGATTAACTTTTAATTGTTTTGGTAGCATTTGGACTGTTCTGAATTTAGAAATATAGTCTCATGAAGCTTTGACAACTGGCTGATCTAAGGCATGACTCTTCCAGCTATCAAGTTTTCAGCAGTTTCATGGGTACGACTTGTTCTGGCCCTCACATGTGAGGAGATGTAAGGAAAATTATTTCTAGTGTTTCAGAGCCTAACTGCTGAGTTTGGAGCCAACATTTTAACACATTTTCTCAGTGTGGTAACTGTTCAAGGTAAGCACAATTTTTTCCATGTCAGGTGACAATGGAATAATGGTGGTTTATGTTACAATAAACAAAGATGACCTGAAGTCAAAGGCTAAAAACTAAATTATAGGAAATTAAATGAAGAAAACCTGTCAGAAAGAGAAATGAAATACAGAGTGTTGCATGGTAATTGGAAATGAAAATGTAGGGTAATTTGTAAAACAGGTTAGATGTGAAAATAAGATTTTATGATGACAATATATTCAGGTTTTGTGGCCAAGAATCAAATCTAAATAAAGTATGGAAATCATGACTGTTAATTTTACATATAATAAAAATAGGAAATGTTGGTGATCTTCAGCAATATAAAGAGTGTAAATATAAAATTGTGAGTCTTTGGTGAATATGGTTGAAAAAATAAACAAAGAATGACAATTTTTTACTGGCAGGGTCAGCAACACAAGTAGAATTTCCAGGTTAGAGCCAAGTTAAAATCTAGTGTTGGCTAACATTTAAACTTCGTAATCTTCTTGTCATTTTATCTCCATCAAGCCCTCAGCATCATTCCTTGAACAAAGCACACTATTTGGTGTAAGAAGTAGGTGAAGTTGGAGATAACTACAGCAAGGACAAATCTCCCCTGAAACCAAAAGAAGTAGCTGCTTAGAATGGAAGAACCAAAGAGATTATGTACAAGTGTAACAAGATTTCCAGTTGCATAATGAATGTTCCAACATTTCTGGTCCAGTGCTGCCAATTAATTCTGGACTTGAATATATGATTAATGGCAAAATTTCCAACTGATGGTTCAATTTGAGAGAAACTTCCAAAGGCAATAAAAGCAACACTTTTAAAATTCCAAATTCATACTTCTTAAATTGGCTCAGACTCCTTGTTTTGACAAGAACCTCAGCTTGGAGAGAAGTGAGATCATATGTAATTTGCAAGCACCTGGTCATTCACAGAATATCTATGATAGATATACTTTTGACCCTTGCACTATTTTAGACAGGATGTGAACTCTAGTAGCCAGTACTTTAGAATAAGTATGAACAAGAGCATTGCTTTGGACTTCTTGAGGACATTGTGGTCTGTTATCCTCTCAAGCTCACCAGCTTTTGCCCCAACCTACTCCCCTCTCCATAATTGGAAAAATCCCCCTTGAATCTTAGGAAGCTCTCAATGATCTTCCCTTTTTTCCTGGCCTGGTTGATCTCCATCCTGCCCAGGATGTCTCAGCTTAGTGACATTAGGCACCCCATAACTTGGAGCACATACAGTATGTTAAAGAGGCTCTGTCATCAAAAATTATCATCAACCGTGACCTCTGAGGAGGGCTCATGGAAACACTTAATAAAATGTATCTCTCAGGATAACATTAATGGAAAAAAGTACAATAAAAGTTCCAAGCATAAGCCCTAAAAACACGCAATAAATTTCCAAACTATCCCTTTAAGTAACATTGATCCCAAAGGTACAATTTACAACACTGGACATCCAATTCATGTGCATGAAATTCAAGAAAAATATGTTTCGATATCAAGACTAGGAAGAAGTGTGATTGTATAAATTGCATTACTTACAGCCCCACCTCACAATGAGTAATGTGATAGGAAGAAGACTCTTTTCCTCTTAGTCTTCAGGAACTTTCTACTCTTGACATTAATAACCAAAACTGGATATCAAATACATAATGGATAGAGATGGTTACCTTGAAATTAATCACCATATAATGGTGCTAAATGCACTGTGTAATTGCTCAGTGTATTAAACTCTGCCTCTGAAATTCATTCCACTAAAGGCAATAGAATTAATTTTGGAGTCAGAATATAATACGTTGAGTGTCCGGTGTGTTTAGTTGTATTGACCTGGAATGAATTTTGAGACAAGCATTTCTCATCAAAATTATGTTTGGGTAAGTCTATTTTTTTCTCTTTTATGAGCATAATTAGCAAAAGTTTACCCCTGAGTATTCAAGTGCAGCTGCTACCTGCAATGCACTTCTGGTCTAAATGTTTCAGTGTACAGAAAATTGATCTGATCAGTCTCACAGGAAAACACCTGTCTTTAACTATTTATTGAGATACATTGACAACAATCATTGAGAAAGCAATGAATGAGACAAATTGCCCAAAGAAAAAAACTATAATGAACTGTGACATCAGTAGTGTTTATGAACAACAAATAAACAGATACAAAGCAAGTACTGCATAAATTGAATTGGTCGGTAAGCTGCCTCTGGATCAGCTGAAACACCTGTGTGCTGTATGATGTTATTTTAGAATTCAGGAGGAATGAGTATTGCAGTAGTTTAGGCACAGACTTATTGTCTCTGGGATTTGGATTTAGATCCAGCCCAGATTGATGGATCAAAGTCCCCATTGCCTGTTGGCAACAGAAATCCTATCTGAAATGAATTTTGTCAGCCTCAATCCACTTCCTTGCAAGTACCTGCCAATAGCACAAAACTGCATTAACCTGATATTAAAGGAATTGGCACCAAGGACAGGAGAGGGATTTAATCTGTTTCTGGTTGTGGTGTGCCTTCACTGACTTGATGAGCAAAGTTTGGTTCTACTCCAACAGAAAAATGATGGCAAATGCCGTTGGGTCTGATGTAGAGCAGAGCTGGAAGCTGCAGATATTGGAAGCTGAAACAAAAACAGGAATGCTGGAAGAACTCAGCCAGTCAAGCAGCATCTGTGGAAAGAGAAACCACTTAACGTTTCAGGTGGAAGAATCTTCATCAGGGCTGAGAAAGAGACAAATCAAATTGGACTAAGTAGCAGAGAAGGTGGGGAGGGCAATGGGTGGATGAAAGGGAAGGTCTGTAATGGGGAAAATGATGTAGCCTTTGAATGCGCAGATAGGCTCCGTTATCTGTGTACTGTGTTGCTAACAATGTGAAGTCACGATGAAGTTGTATTGATTAATCTACTGAGCAGGCCAGGATATACAAATGAAAGAATAAAAGAAGGGGGGGAGGATGGCAAATGATCAGTCCTGATACAGACATAAAGAAAGAGCAAATTATTTGAATTTCGAGACTTCAATAGGTTGCAATATGCCCAGACGAAAAATAAAATGTTGTAGAGTACACTTTCCTGTGATTGTTTACCTTGGTCTTTTCCTTGCCCACACTAATCACGTCTACAATCAATAGAGTCCACTTGCCCATGCACTACTTTATTTTTTCTAAAAACCACATCAGCCCCAGTCCATCATCTGGTACAAACCTTAAGGTTGTCTCAGCATCCATTTAAATTCCATATTAACAACAACCAGCTTCAACACAAAAGCATACGTGGTCATTGAGTTCATTTACTGGGAGGCTTCCTGAAGAACTTTGTTGCAAGTTGGCATTTAAATAATGTATGAACTCACTTCGTCTCAACACACTTGCGACTATACATCTGTGGGAAAATGTAATATTTTCCCAATATAAAATAAAATGCATATAAGACATATACAGTATGCATATATGCATAAAACATATAAAATTGCAATATTCATAGTCATCAAGCTCTTCTGGCCCAAAAGCAAAATACTGCAGATGCTAGCAAAATTAAATACCATTAGAAGATTCTGGGAGTACTCAGCAGGTCAGACAGCATCTGTGGAGAGCTCAAAACCTTTCATCAGAAATGATAAAAGTTTTAAGATGTAGAGCATAAAGAATGCTAATGGAATGTTGTTCAGTGGAGTGGGTGTGCAAGGTGGGGGATCAGGGTTGAGAGTAGTGGGAAGTGTGTGCTTGGGCAGGCATATGTTGTGTGTGTGTGTGTGTGTGTGTGTGTGTGTGTGTGTGTGTGTGTGTGTGTGTGTGTGTGTGTGTGTGGAGAAGTGCTTACACAAAAGCCCACATGTGTGTATTAATGTCACGTCACAGAACATGGATCTCCTGTCATCTAGGACTACTTGCTGCTGGACCAAGACCCTGCATTGCCAAGTCTGTGTGGCAGCAACTATCCCACATTATAAGAAATCACCCACAGTTAACTACCACTCCATAATATGAAGTTTGGGATCTGAACTGGTAGGATCCTCTTGGTCATTCCTGTAAGTGACAGACCTGAATGTTGCTCCACTATCACAGCCTGGGACCACAGATACTTTGATGTTGAGTTTACCACCCAAAGCAAGAAATGGTCGACAAGAGATGGCCACCTTTTCATCAGCCTAACACCAAAAACAACAGTGACAACAGAAACAATGGTAGAAGAAAATTTATGTTCAAGGTTTCAAGGACCCCACAAAACCAACTCTTCTCAGACAGCACATCATAGACAATGTAATGACCACAGACCTCAGGAACTGCAGAGTGTCCTCAGTATCTGGAATGCCCTGGTCCACCATAACTAGCACATGGGAAGAAATCCTTGGTTGGTAGGCCCGAAAACTCAATGACTGATTTGATGAGGATGACCAGGTGAGCAAGGAGCTAGGCATTCTTGGCTTGGAAGTTTTACCAAATAGCATCTCTACAGCATCTGAAGTCTGAGATCCGGCAGCAAAACTGTGACCTATTGAACAACTAGTGGATGGATAGACAAGATATCAGGCAGTGTGCTGGCGGCTATGACATGTGCAGATTCTGAAGAAGGGTCCTGACCTGAAACGTTGACCACCTTCTTTTCTCCACAGATGCTGCCTGGCCTGCTGAGTTCCTCCAGCATCATAGTGTTTTTCATCTAGATTCCAGCATCTGCAGTCTTGCAGATTCTTCAATGTTGTCAAGGGCACCTATGACCCAAACACCCAGGGGCCTACCCTGCTGAGAGATGAGAATGGAAGTGAGCTTTTTAAGGACTGAGGGATGGTCAGCGCCTGCTGAAAGGAACACTTGCAGAGATCTTGTGAGCACCCGGAACCCCTCCTACAGCAAACCATCCAGACCAACTTCACCACCACCTCTGACTGAAAATTAATCAAAAAAGTCAAACGCAAGCTGAAAAACAATGATGTCTTGGGAGCAAATGATATCCTTGCTGATATTCCAAAACTCATTGGTGAGGAACCTCAGTTACAAATTCACAACCTCATTTCTCAGCTCTGGGAAGCGGAATGCATGCATTCAGGAACAACGTGGTCCTGATCATCTTCAAGAAAGGAGACAAATCCTAGTGTGAAATTACAGAGGGGTCTCCCAACTGCCTGCCATCTCCAGGGTCCTCCTGAACCACCTCCTCCCAGTGGCTCCTCATAGTACAGTGATGATTCTGACCATCTAGAGTTGCAATGGGCAGGCACGGTAGTGTAGCGGTTAGCATAATGCTATTACAGCGCTAGTGACCCAGGTTCAATTCCAGCCACTATCTGTAAGGAGTTTGTACGTTCTCCCCGTGTCTGCGTGGCTTTCCTCCGGGTGTTCTGGTTTCCTCCCACATTCCAAAGACATACAGGTTAGGAAGTTGTGGGCATGCTACGTTGGTGCTGGAAGCATGGCGACACTTGCAGGCTGCCCCGGAACACTCTACTCAAAAGATGCATTTCACTGTGTGTTTCAATCTACATGTGACTAATAAAGATATCTTATCTTATCTTATCAATGCACATCATCTTCATAACTCCAAGAAAATGCTGGGAGCAGCCTCAACCTCTGTGCATGGCCACGGTGCTCACAAAGGTCTTTGACTCTATCAGTCAAGGGGGACTGTGGAGTATCCTCAAATTTGTCTGCATATTATATCTGCTACATGACAGCATGCAATTGATAGTCTTAACCAATGTGTTTTCTGTGCAGACTGGTGTCAAACGAGGTGGCATCATTTCCCCAGTGCCTTTCGCAATCTTTCTCACTGCATTGCTGCTCCTCACCATATTTCCCATTGGTTCGGGCTTGTGCACAGATGTTGTCTCCACTCCAGAACCAAGATCACCTGAACCGCAGTTGCACGGCTGAGCTCCAAGTCATCATTGAACATTGACATGTTCACTGAAGAACAGAAGAGAATGGGCTTTACACCTAACACCTACCTAAGGAAGGTCCTTTACCAACCTACGCCCATTGTAGAACACCATCCTTTGAAAATAAAGGTCCATGATGAGACTCTGAAAAATGGGAGCCTTTTCCCCCATATCAGAAGCCTCCTTTCAATGAAGAAAGACAAGAAAATCCGCCTCTCAGAAGCGTACAGGAGAACAGGGATCACAGCTGATTGGTGGACCATAAGCTTTGTGCTGGATTTGAGGTCTTGATCTTCAAGCACAGCCAATGGAAAAGACTGCTTGAAGATCAACATCTCAAATCTATCGCTTCAACACACATGAAAGTTACCACCTATGCTGCCTCCACAAGTTCCTCCAAATCTCTTGGCAGGATAAATGAATCAATATCCTCTCCCAGGCCAACATCTCCAGCACTAAGGCCCTAAAATACACATAAATAGCTCCAATGGGCAGACCACTGTACACATGCCTAAACCAGGCTTCCCAGAAAGAAGTCTGTTTAAAGCTCTGTTGTAGCAAGGGATGGACAGGTGGATAGAGGAAAAAAAATTCAAGGGTTTTCTCAAAGACCTCTTGAAAAAACAAAGGGTCAGAGTTCCACCAGCTTGTAGGAATCCCTGGCCCAAGGCCGCTCCAAACACAGAAGAAATATCTGGGATAGCAATGAGAACTGAGTCCATTCATCAGGAGCATAAAGAAGCCCCCTGTAAAAGGTAAAAAGGAGCACACCCACCTTCCAAACTACCCGCGTCCCCTGCCTCACTTGTGGTGGGGTCTGTGGGGTTCCATTTTGGGTCCTAAGGGTGGCTGATGAGACCAAAGTACTGAAGTAGAAGCAAATTGATCTTCATCCTAAGGAACTACTTGAGAAGAAGACTTATATCTAACAGGGTCATGAGTTATTTTCAAGGCAGCACAGTAAACTATTCTGAGATTTTTATCTGGCAGACTAAATGCCTATGATGATGTTACATTGGTGAGAAGCTATCAGACCACATTGCCATCCTGTGTAATGGATCACAATATGAGCACACACAAGTAGATGGAGAGATAACAGCTTTTTCATGCTTAAAGATATACATACACAGTGAAGAAGATACTGTGGTTAGGGGTGGGTTTGTCCTAGATCCTACATCTACAATCTCGCGCAGCATTCCAAAGAATGTGCTCAATGGCTTGACCACACCTGGAGTACTCCAAGCTTCTGGGCACCACACCTTAGGAAGGGGACATTGGCCTCGGAGAGAACCTGGTGTAGATGTACCTGAAATCTGAGGGCTGAACGTGAATCATTGAAGAAAATAGGTACCTCAAAGTTGGAAGATCCATGGGTGATTTGACTGAAGCTTTCAAGGGAAGTTGATTTTTTTTGATGATTGAGTATCCAGAAGCATAATCCAAAAATTAGAGCCAGTCCTTTCAGCAATGAAGTTAGGAAACACTTCCATGTGGAGGGGATGATAGAAAGTTGGAAATCTCTACCTCAAAGCAGCTGGCAAAACTGTCAAATGGATTTCAACATAGGTAAGTCTCTCAGGTAAACACTGATAAAAACCAAAAAAACTTGGACATCTCTACTGCAATAGCAATTGATGCATGGGAAAGTGTTGCATTTATACTGTTCATTCTTGTGTAGCATCACAGATTTACATTGGCTCGAGGGGCTAGATGATTTATATTTCCTATGTTTTTAACTGCAGTCTTCAGGTGAGAGAGGCATAAAGGTGATAATCGCATCATAACATCCAAACATACTCTAGCTTTAAAACTAATTATGCATAAAGCAAAACAACCCTCACATTCAGATATCAGCAGCCTATACAACTCAGGTAACGTAGAGGGATCAAATAAAAGAGCTGGTTTGCAAACAGTTAAGAGAGAACTTTTTATCCAAAGAATAATTCAAAATATGTACATCCTTTACAGCTGCATGTAGAAATGGAGATAGATGAAACCATACAAATTTAGTGGATTTGATTTGCTGTTTAAACAACACACAGAAGGGAGTGTAGGAGGACTGTGTGGCATCAGCAGCAATAAAATAACAATAAAAACACGATGAAATCTTCCCAGCAAGATTCAGAAATTAATTTCACTGCACCAAGCTACATCACAAAAAAATCTACAATGATGCATTTTGCTCAGAGCCCCATTTATTTCTGGAGAGCAAACAGAAGTTAAAAGAATCATTATGGCTTGGTATTTACTTGGGGGGGGGTGGGGAGCTTGGTTCTTGACTCACCATTTTCATCTTCAGATAATAACCCGAGCAGGCATTTGGTGTTCATCAGATCTCCATGTGCATGTTCACCTTGGACCTTTGAAGCATCAACCTGCTCTTTGGAGTTCCGTGTCAAACTTGAACAAATATAATTGACCTTTTTGACAATGACTACCTGGTAGGTCAGTTCCACATGATGAAACTCGCAGTCTCACTGCCAAGGCCCTCAGTCAGTACATAGATGGGCGTAATCCCAGTCACAGGCAGTCACTCCGGGTCCCTGAAATTTGTCCAAATCATATAGGGTACTTTTCAAGCATGACTGTGCTGAAAAAACTATTGAACAGATCTCTTGTATAATAAGATGGGCTCTTGACCTCACAATCTACCTTGTCATGGCCTTGCACCTTATTGACTACCTGCACTGCACTTTCTCTGTAACTGTACACTATATTCTGCATTCTGCTATTGCCTTTCCCTTGTACCACCTCAATGTACTGATGTTGTGAAATGATCTTCATGGATGGCATGCAAAACAAAGCTTTTCACTGTACATCGGTACATGTGACAATAATAAACCAATTACCTATTACCTGTAAAACATGCTGTTTTAGTCCCTCTTTACAACAGCATTATTTTAAATATAATAAATCTTAAAGATATATGACAATTAATATGTAGGGACAGCTCTACTGGACTGGAGTTCCTGGTTGCCTGGTTCTTGATATTTGGGCATGGAACAACATAAGGGGTGTCTCTGAGCCCCACAGAACCGCCCCCCCCCAAACCCTTGCCCCCAGGATCACAAACTGTTAAAGCTGTCAGTATTCAAAGCCATTGAATGTTTGCAAATGTCTTCAACAGTCACAAACTTACAATAATACTTGAAAACAGTTAAAAAATATCATTTAAAAAATTAAAATTATTGTTTACAGACAGATCACTAAAAATTCATTCGTTGAGTCATAGTCATAGAGTTGAACAGCACAGAAACAGGCCCTTTGGCCCACTATGTCCATGCCGACCTTTTTGGCCCTTCTACAGTAATCCCATTTGCCTGCATTAGGTCTTTATCCTTCTATGCCTTGCCTACTTAAGTTCCTGTCTAAAAAAAATCAGTTAAACTACTTAAGTGCTGCCCAAAACTCACTAAAAATCATGTAAAACATTGTAACCAACCTAAATAAATAATAAAACCACCATGATTTACCTTTCTCCCATCAGTCAATGCCTCTCATCCACTTGAATGGGCTTGCTTTGCTTGTGTCAGATTTAACCCAACACAGGCTCAGCAGGCAGGTTTACCAGCCTGAGAGCTGGGAGTTATGTGGACGATCATGTTGCTCCATGAGGAGTCTACTAGAGCAGAACAGGGTAGACACAACCACTGGAAAATGCCACTGACAGCTTAGATGCACAACCAGCACTGTAAACCAGGACTTCCACAGAGATACCCAGGTAAATGCCTGCATAAGCACTGGCATCTTGCAGAAGGTCTCTCCCTCAGAATGTAACACCCAAGTTGAGAGCAGGAAGGCTAACAATTTTTGGATAAGGTGGAAAAACAAGCTGTAATCAAAATACAAGAAGTCACTAGTGTTGTGACTAAACTTAGCTGTGTACTAAATGCACTGTATACTAAACACCTCTATTTCCTCAGGAGGCTAAAGAAATTTGGCATGTCCCCTTTGACACTTGCCAACTTTTATCGATGCGCCATAGAAAGCACCCTATCTGGATGCATCACGGCTTGGTACAGCAATTGCTCTGCCCGGGACCGCAAGAAACTGCAGAGTTGTGGACACAGCCCAGCACATCACGGAAACCAGCCTCCCCTCCATGGACTCTGTCTTTACCTCTCGCTGCCTTGGTGAAGCAGCCAGCATAATCAAAGATCCCACCCACCCGGGTCATTCTCATTTCTCCCCTCTCCCATCAGGCAGAAGATACAGGAGCCTGAGGGCACATACCACCAGGCTGAAAGGCAGCTTCTATCCCACTGTGATATGACTATTGAACAGTTCCCTTATTCGATGAGATGGACTCTTGACCTCACAATCTACCTTGTTATGACCTTGCACCTTATTGTCTACCTGCCATGCACCTCCCTGTAGCTGGGACACTTTACTCTGTATTTTACCCTGTACTACCTCAATGCACTGTGTAATGAATTGATTTGTACAAACAGTATGCAAGACAAGTTTTTCACTGTACCTCGGTACAAGTGACAGTAGTAAACCAATACCAATACCAAAATACCAAAACAATTAAAAGAAAGTTTCTTAAAACCAGTTGACTATCTTTCCATTAAACTCCAGTTCAACAAGCTGACCACAAACAAATAACAGCTGCTGTTAGGAATCCCAGATTAATTTGAACTGTAACAGACAAGATGAGATTCCCTGTTGAACTGAAAATTCCTATTATGGCACAACCTAAAGTTATCATTGGTATAGCATGCAGTATATTGAGAATTTTCTCAGATGGAAGCTTTTAATGAGAATATCATTCAAATACTGAATTTAATAAAACAACAGCTACAAAGAATAAAATACAATGCTTCAGAATGAAGGCCAAGCAAAAAAGAGCATTCAAATAAATTTAGAAAATTAAAAAACTGCAAAAAGCTGGAAATCTGAAACAAAAAAACAGAAAATGCTTGAAACATTCAGGTCAGGCAGCATCTGTGGAAGGGGAAACAGCTAATGTTTCAGGTCTGGGACCCCTCATGTGCCATGTGATGCCTGAAGAGAAATACTTTTTCAAATGCTATATACTGTACATGTATGAACAAACTCATTGCCACTAGATATGAAGATCTACCCAGCTGGATATGTTTTTAAATTTGTATTTGAAGTTCACCTTATGTCTCCATCTTGTTTTATAATGAAAGTTCGTTTTTATCACTTTCCTTCTAAATTTTCATGAAACCAGATGTTTGATCTTTTTCCAAAACTGTATTTATACTTTGTCTTCATTTGCTCTTAAACTTTATTTGAAGTTTTTCCCCTAATGGAATAAAGATTTGATGTGTATTGTGGATATCAAGTTGTCATGAAGTGCTAACTTAATAGGTTAATGATAAAAAGCTGTTTTTTCCCTCTCCAGTCACATGTAAAAGTCCCAGATGAGAGAAGTTTAAATACACAATGTTGTGTGATTTATTTTATCAGTTTTCATATAACAGGCTGCCTGCTGGGCTTGAAAATATACAAGCAAAGCTGCCAGTCACTACAGAAAAATACTTGGCTCCGAAGTATTGACAGAGATCAAGAGACTAGGAGCACATTAAAATCAAAGTGCTCAGGGTGATCTGCCATTTATGGGATGCCATTCACTTCAGAAAGTAGTTAAACTTCTATTGGAAGTTTAATATTATTTTAAGTTCTCTTGCACTTCTCACACACATTGTTTTTAATTTTGGTAAACCATGTACCAAAGAGCACAGAGAATGCTCATCATTTGGTGGTAACTTCACCCCTTATAATGAAAAGGATTCTGAAATGGTGTCTTCAAATTACAGATTTAGTCTATTTTTTCATTTAAACTCTTGACTTTTAATTTGAAAATGGATTGATTCTTTCACCCATCAACTGGTAATAAGTTCCAGCAAGAACAGGAGAGCTTTAATTCAAACACCAGTTTTTTATACAAAATGTCAGCTCTTCACTGTGTTCCATATTCAAGATTTAAAAGGTTGAGATGTATGAGCAGACAGCATTTGCAGCCAATTCTGTATCAGCACTGGGGAGTTATTTTCATTACATCAAGTCAGTTTGCTCATCCAGTCTATGATTTTCATTCTGCAAAGTTCATCAATAAATCTGTCAGAATTGAACACTTTTGATGTTTTGGTTTGTCATAGCAGGGAATAAATTTCCAACACCACTGAAGATATAAATGTGGCAAGCCTAGATACTGGAGTTATTAAAACCCATTTCCAGGGCATAAAAATCTATTAGCATATTTTTTTGCTTCTGAAGGTAGTTATCTTGTCAGTGGTGCTGACAGACAATCTTCAGATAATTCCATTTGAGAAAGCATTTAAGACACAGTGATGCATCAGTATGACGAGCAGGAAGTTGAATGTTTTCTTTTATCATCATTCTATATCATAACATTTTAATGGTGAAAAATTTCATACGCTAAACTATTACAAACTAATATTTGCATTGATATACCATCCCATCAAGGATAACTAAAATGACTTAAGGTGCTTCATATTTGACAATATGCCTCCAAGTGCAGTGATTGCTATAACACGCAAAAGACAGTATGTTGCACCTTTTCACATCTCTGAAATATCAAATACTGGAATTACTTCGAAGTACAGTGATGATTATGTAGAAATCATGGCAGCCATCTGTTACATCTCTCAGAAATGTTTCAAAGTACGTCACAGAAAGTAAATACCAACAATTAACATACAAAACATAAAACTGGAATTAAGACATTAAAGCTACTGGCTCTACTAATCTAAAATCATCTGAGAGTTTTGATGTATACATTTCTCTTCCCACTTCAAGTCATTTATATAGAATGACAAGTTAAGTCTTCAGCACCAGTCCTTAGGGAATACTAATTACTTTATTCCATCAAGCCTTGAGTATCTTTTTTTTACCCAGCTCTCTGTTTCTGATCTCTCAACCATTCAGCCAGTGTTGAAAAATTGTCCTCAGTTTCCACGTAGAACTGTGGTCTGTGTGGGACCTGATGAAATGCCTTCTGCAAATCAAGTGCAAGATTTCCGCAAGCTTTTGTCCACATCAGGACATTTACTAGTCAAGGCTGGAAAACAACTCCGACACTTCCTAATCATTTCAAACTATTCCGATTGTTCACTTGCGGTATATTAGGATCTCAAAATAATTCTCACTGTTCACAGGCTTGAAATAGAACAGGACCTTCAGCCCACAATGTTGTGCTGAACTAAATAAACTAGTAATTAAATGCCTAACTGAACTAATCCCTTCTGCCTACCCAATGTCCATATCCCTCCATTCTCTGCACACTCATGTGCCTATCCATGAGCCTCTTCAATGCCTCTATCGTATTTGCCTCCACTATCACCCCTGGCAGCGCATTCCAGACACCCATCACTCTGTGTAAAAAAAACTTGCCCCGCACATCTCCTTTGAACTTACCCCCTCTCGCCTTAAATGCATGTCCTCTAGTATTAGATATTTTGACCCTGGGAAAAAGATACTTGCTGTCTACTCTATCTATGCCCCTCATAATCTTATAAACTTTTATCAGAACTCCCCTCAGCCTCCACCGCTCCAGAGAAAACACAAGGTTGTCCAACCGCTCCTTATACCACATGCCTCTAATCCAGGCAAGTCTCCACATCCTTCCCGTGATGGGGCAAATGACAAAGCAGATTAGATGGGGATGGTAGCATAGAGGTTAAGTTATTCAACTATCAACCCAAGGCCTCGACTGTTTGTCCAGAGCCATAAGTTCAAATCCCCACCATGATAACTAGGGTATTTAAATTCAAGAAGTTAAATAAAATCTGTTTTGTAAGAAAAACATCTGGTTTACTAATGCCCTCCAGGGAAGGAAAGATGATGCCTGGCATATGTAACTCTGGATTCACCAATCTAGTTGACTCTTACCTACCTCTGCAGTTTAGGGAAAATTAGAGTTGGACAATAAATGCCAGCATTACCAGTGATGTCCACATCCTACAAATGAATAAATGATGAATAATGCTCTGCATTTGAACAAATGTAACAAAAGTCGGTTCTGGCAGAGAAGTCGTAAGTGGTGGTGTTAAGTAAAGTGGCTCACATAGTGGTGGCATGGTGGCGCAGCTAGTAAGAGCTGCTGCCTCACAGCTTCAGTGACCCTGGTTCAATTCTGACCTTTGGTGCTATCTGTGTGGAGTTTGCACATTCTCCTTGTGACCATGTGGGTTTTCTCCACGTGCTCTGATTTCCACCCACATCCCAGTAAGTTAATCACCCACTGTAAATTGCCCCTAGTGTGTAGGTGACTGGTGGAATCTGGTGGGATCTGAGAAGAATAAACTGGAATTAGTAGGATTGGTGCAAATGGGTACTTGATGATTGGTTCAGATTCAGTGATCCTAAGCTCCTGTTTCTATGTTCTATGACAAAGAACTGTTCAGCGCAATTCACCAGACTTTTGCCTGAGAGCTGGTGCAAGTTGAGTGGTAATTTGGGCCTGACTGTTCCTAATGTGTTGATTGGAGCTTCTTCTGATTCAGAGGCAATAACCAAACTGACAATGTTCTAAGTGTTACTAAGTCAATGCCAGTTAGTAGCAATAAACATACCATTTAATAGCAACAAAATGTACTCTGCTGAAATGAATTCAAGAGACATGGTACAACGTACTGATGTTGCTCTATAATGTGTGGCTTCTGAAACCTTTTTAGCATCGTAGAGAATGGCTGACTTCCTGCACACTGCAACCCGGAAGCACGGAGTGCACTAGACGTCAGACATTGGTTCATCTGACCTCACTGGATTCACCATTAAGTCCAAGGGCATTCTGTACTGACTTGAGCTAAGGGGCTGTATACATCTAAGATCACTCCTCATTACTCTAAACTCAAGATGAACTTGAGAGAAACATGTTAAACGTGTATATACATGTACTGCACGCCCTTAATATACCCCTGATCGACCACCTGTGTGTTTCCCTGCAGTGCAAATGGATATGCTTTCTTTGCATGTATTACATCAGACTGTAGAATGATAACTTATTTAATCAAAGTGTAAAAAGTCATGAGTGTAGGTGACTAAATATAGCTGTATACCAAATGCAATCAAAATAATGAAATGCAACATAATTATTGCAGTCGGTTGCAACATAATCAACAAATATTGAACAATTGTCAAAAATTAGGTGTAATTTTACAATATTCTAGGCAGAATTTAGTTCCCAGACCGCAGGCTCCTGGGGAAATATCCTATCTCTTTGTAAGTCATCCTAAATTAGGCAGAAATTTGGTTATTACCATAGTGAACTCAGGGAAAAAAAACTGATTTGATAAACCAAGTTGGATTTAACCAGGTTAGCAGGGACTAAGCCTGCGGAGTGCAGTTGGTTGCACTTGCAGAACTGATAAAGATTGCTTGTGACATTACTAACAGGCAGGCTCTCCTGTGAGTTGTGACTGTAAGACTGATAGCATTCCTCTCCTTGTCTACTGCTCAAAGCTGTGTACAAGAAAAAGAACGCATACTCAAATTAATTTCAGTGCTTTTCGAACCAAAGAAGCCTATGATTATCTAATTTTATGGGATTTGCTTTCAGTTACTGCATTGTGCTACACGTCTAATTTGATTAGATGCCTCTTAAAAAGGGAAAGTGATCATTAATTTAAACTCAGTTACCAAATCAGACAAATAATAGAGGTTAGTTATGCCTGTGGATGTAATTAAAAGACCAAATAAATATTTTAATGTTCAGGGGCTTCAGAAAAGATAATAATGTGTTTCTATTGCAATAAACTGATTTTATCAACAGTACAAGATCCTATTAGATTTGATATTTCAAAATTGCAATGCACAGAATAATACACATAACTATTTGCTATAAAAGAATTGAGCAAGGGAAACTGAAATAAATGAATAGTTCTTTCACACAACTGATCCATATATAATGGAACAAATAGCCTCCTTCTATCCTTTGGAGAACTAAACTACACAATTGATAGGTTAACAGGTTTATTATTAATGGTATTTGAATGTATTTTCTTATTTGAATTGTGATAGGTCACTACAAATTGCACTTTTAAGTAACTGTGAAAGGCAAGATTTAGAACTTCTAATCTATAAAATGTGACAAGAATCTGTGCATTATTCAGCTTGCACATCCATCAACCACACCACCACATCAGGAACTCCACCAAGTTAGCCTCCATATTACAGGTATGATGACCTGGAAGTATATTGCTTCATTACTATTGGGTCAAATACTTACCTAACAGCATTGTATCTTCAATATGTGTTCAAGAAAATGGCTCACTATCACTGCCATGTATCTGCTCTCCTGTTCTTCTACCTGGTAGTGGATACTATTTTGGATGCTGCTAGAGAGGACTTTGTGGATTTTATAGTTACTGAAGTTATAGGGTACTGGTGTAGAAAGAGTGAATATTCAGCAGGGCAGGTGAGCTGCCAATAGAGCAGCTTGTTTTGTTGTGGAAAGTGTGAGCTTTTTTAGTTATGCATTCATCTGGGCATACGAGATATCCTCCATCACACTTCCAACATGTCCTGTAAATGACTTTGGTGACTCAGGAGGTGAATCACTTATCACCTTATTCATTTGAAGTAGTCAATATCATTAACAAATAATTGATATTAAAATACCTAGTCTTTGATGTACTGTTGTAGCAATAATATTTATCTGGCTGATCTAGTTAAGTTTCTGGTCAGTGATGTCTCCCAGGATGTAGATGGACGCAATTCAGTGATGATAATGCTATTAAATATTAAAAGGAGATGATATGCAACACCAGCCCATCTTGATTGTTGCCCAAGTCTTGTGGGCACACAGGCTGCTTCATTAACTAAGGAAATGTGAATGGAATTGAACATTGTATTGAAGATCAGTTATTAAAAACAGAAACTGGTGGAGATATTCAAAAGTAAGACAACATCTGTAGAAAATGAACCAATTAATATTTTGGGTTGGTTGGCTTTCTTCAGAACTGGCTTCTATTTGGACTGAGTGTCCTGTGAAGTTTTGGTGCAGCAGAATTTTTAGGCAGGGTGATCAGACTTCTCACTAAACCTCTGGACATTGATAGAAGGGCCATTTTGATGCTTTAACTTCTAGTCTATTGAGCTAGTCTGATATCGCAAAGGAAGAGGAGATGCTGATGATTAACTGAGATAATTAGTGTGATTACAGGCATAATATTGCACACTATTAAAATATCATTGGCAACTATTCATCCATATTCTCTCCTTTCTAGCTAATCAATTTTAACATATATTCTTTATCTAACAAGGGCATCAAAGCTTGAATAAATTTGACAGGAAAGTTGACATTGAACAAATTCTAACACATGTGGTTTAAATTATACAGAATGTGTCTATTCTGGAGTATGATTACTACCTCTGAAAGGCTTGTGTATGGGAAATTCTAGAAGGCTTCACTAATCTTACTCATTTGAAGGAGTCAAAATCATTAACAAATAATTGATATTATAATCCATTGCTGTATATTGAGCCTGTGATACAAATGCTTACCTTACAGCCTTGTCCTTTTGATCTACCACTGGCCTGTTCTTACATCTGCTTCATTAATTCAATATCAAATTCTGTCCAATTATACTCTTGGGAAGAATCTTAATATGTTAATAGTGTTACATAAATAGATGAAAATTGTTGCTGGGTTTAAATTATGTGTTATTTAAATATGGGTCACATGAAGTTTGGGTAATCCCAATCATTTCCTGTTCATGTGCACTCAAAATATAACACATATAAATACAAATGAATTTCCTTAATTCAAATTTATTCAGTTAAAGTTTTAAGTTAGTTCCTAAAATAAGCAGGCCCAAAATTTCCAACATGATCCAAAACATGATGGTATATTGGATGTTTATTCTGGGCAAGTTTTTCACTTCCAAATCAATATTACAAGCTTCAGTGTTACTGCACCACTTTGATTAATGAAAACCAGTTTACCAGCTTATTCAGTTATATTACAACATATTCTTAAGTTCAAGAAAAACAAGCAGACTGAACAAGATTAAAATATCATTGGCAACTATGACTACTCTGTATTTTGAATTATTAGAACATAAGCAAAGTCTTTGATTTATTTCACAATAAATTAGTAACAAACAATGAAATATTGTTTTTGCATTTTTGCTATTCCTGATAAAACAATATTGAATGATTTTTGTATTTATTATGAATGAAAATAATTTTGCATCCAACATCAATTGTTGTCCTATTACTGTCCTAAAATTCCACCTTTTTTTATTTGTTCATAGGAGCTGAACATAATTTACCAAGTATTTATTGTCCAGCCTTTTGTACTGAGTAGCATTTTAGAATGCACTTAAAGTCACCGTATTGGTGGGACCTGAGTTACATATAGGCCCAGACTAGGAAGGATGGCAAATTTTCTTCCCCGAAGACATTTGTGAAACAGCTTTTTTTAATAATAATCCCAGAGTTTCATGGCCACCATCACTGAAACTAACTGTTCATTCCAAATTTTCTTAATTAGTTTAAGATCCCTAGCTGCTAAGATAGGAGTGAACTGAGGTCTCCAAATCAATAATCTAGTCTATTGCCCACTGAGTTAACCACTATTTATCTCTGTAATTAAATAAACTTTTAAACTGACCTGTTAATTTATGTCATAGCAATATAAATGTTCCCATACCAAAACTGATAGATCAGAATTGGCATGCATATATAATGATGGGAAAGATGGTGTCATAAAGAATGAAACCTTAAGTGCCACTTCGTGTTTGCTTTACAATAAACATGTAAAGCAAAGACGGAAAGATTAGCCATCGCTTGACTTTAATTGGGAACATAAATTGAGTTTGGCAAGAGTGGTACAGCAGATAAATAAACACAAAGCTGGGGATTATTATCAAATATTATCACACACCAGAAAAGTCCACATTTTTAATGAGTGAAACCCAATAAAGCTTCAAATAGCAAGGAACACCAACTGAAAAGACTGTTTATGCTACATTTTTAATTGGTATCTATACATATATATCAATACAGACAGCTGTTGTGCTTTAGTATACAGAGGTGCAATGCAATTCTTAATATATATTCTCCTCATTTACTGTTGTCCGCACAGGGCAGCAGTATCTCCTCCCACCTCCATCACTGAATTCTAGGGCAGACAGCCTGTTCAGCAAAATTAAAAGATTAATCAACAAACCTTTTTCCATGTGCAGTTCAGCTGTCAATACTATCCGCACCATTACCAATTAAGCAGTGATCATAACTAGCACTCCCAACAACAATTTTTGCCTCAGAAGAATGAAGCAAAACATTAGGCAAACTCCACTGATCTCAGGAGCAATCCTTTTAGAGATTCAAGAACTGCTAATTTTTTTTTTATTTTGTGAAGGTGAAAATCTAACATTTTTAAAAAAGTTCCTTGAGACAATAGAATACAAAATGCATTTTCTCAAGGCACGAAGTACAGTATTTATCATTTTAACCTCAATTAGAGATGAATACAATATTACAGTACAAGTTAATACAGCATTAAGACATACCCTTGTGTTACTGCGAAAGGCAAAAGACATGGGAATGTCTAGGTATAGGCACAATATGACGCTTTTCTTAAAAAATAAAAGTAACTTTTGTTCCACAGCAGAGCCGTTGCCAACATAATCTAGTTGCTCTGTTTTATTTTAAAACCTAGGTCAGTGATTTTTAAGTCAAAGTGACACTGTAACACAAAAAGTACAAAGATCTATAAATGTGTAAAAATGAAAAGGTAAAATCCTACTTAAGGCATGTGCTTGTTTTAAGTCTGCGTCTCAGCATCTTGGTCAGGTAAAGGTTTTGCCAATCGATCAGGCAAAATAGAAGGGGGCATGGGTTCAGAAGGTGGCTTTGTGTCAACCTCATTGCTGCTCTGTGAATCCTTGAGGAAAGTGTCCTGGTCTTCAGTAGGTGAAGCAGGAGTAGTGCTATGTACAATAGCTGTGGCCAGCTCTGTCTCTGTGGACATCAATGATTCATCATTTATAGGCTTTTGTGCATCTTCTGCAACTTCATTTAAATCTTTGCTAAATTCAGAAGGTGATTTCCTTTTGATCTTTACATACAAATTATCCTGTTTGTCTTTAATTAATTCACTTTTCTGGAATCTCCCAAAAAACCAGATGAAGAAACCAAAGAAGATAAATGCCAAGATGCTTGGGATAAAAGCAAGACACTTGACCCCAAGTTTGGCACCTATATACCTGCTGTGCAAAAACATGTCACCATGGACATAAGTCCTGTTAGTCAGTGGGTTAATATTAGTTGACCTCCATTCCCAGTTTAGAGTAGTTTTGTTTAAATTCTTTAATGTCTCCATATCTTCCACCGTATAGATTTTTTGCCCAGGTCCCACATACTGACCATATTCTGCAGGCTGGTAAAATATCTGATTCTTCCACATATTCAGGTCCAAAATCAATACTAGGAAGATGATGCCATAGTTAAACCATTTACCTGTAAATAAATGTGATAAATAACTGTAAGATTCTTTAAGGAAACTCTGGTTAGACTCTTCTTCTTCAAAACTCACAACACAAAACATATCAATTTTTGGGACTAGGAACAATTGTATGTGCAAAACATTCATTGTCCCTAATGGAATTAAATACCATGCATGCACTATTCCACCAAAACTTGCATGTTTATTGAGAATATTTGATTCTAATGAAGCTCTGTCAGTTTTTCTCTCTGCAGATGTTGCCCAGCTGTCTGAGTATTAAAGGTTTTGTGTCAGATTACCAGTGTATATAGAATTTTGCATTTGTCAGGTTTTTTGTTATTTTGAACTAAGTCTTATATTTACAGTCAATTAAACATTCTTGAATTGTGGTCACTAGTAAGAAATGTATCAGCTATTTTGCATACAGCAAGAACAGCCCAAAAATAGCTATGGCTTAAAAACCCACAGAATCTTCTCAGGTGCTGTGATTGGAGAGCACACTAATGTATGGAGCCAGGGAAGTAGGGGATAGGCTTTGTTCTGCAGGATCCAATTTCACAATGGGTGTGATTTCACTCAGGAACAATTAATACAGGTTAAAGCTAATTCTGCATGATGTTTGCATTTAAAAATGGGCACTAATCAATCCACTTTTTAGGCTTACAATGTGTGACTAATATCATGGCCAAAGACCAATTCCTGTCTCCATCTTTGGGCAACTTATTTAGATTTAGGTATTTAGATATTTATTTATTAGTCACATGTACATTGAAACACACAGTGAAATGTGTCTTTTTGCGTTACTTATTCAATGAGTACATTTAGACACACAAGGAGGAAAACAAAATGATAACAACTCTGAACATTCATATGTTCTGCAACAGTTTTATCATTCTTAAAGTATACTAAACATAGAACAGTACAGTGCAGGAACAGGCCCCTTTGGCCCATAATGTCTGTGCAGACCATGATGCCAATCTAAACTCATCCCAGCTGTCTGCACATGGTCCATATCCTTCTATTCCCTGCCAGGTCATGTGTCTGTCTAAATGCTTCTTAAACGTGGCCATTATATTCGCTTCATCTGCCCTGGCAGCATGCTCCAGGCACCTACCACTTGCTATGTGGGGAAAATAACTTGCCTCGTAATTTTCTTTTAAACTAGCCCCTCTTACCTTAAACCTATGCCCCTCAGTATTTGACATGTCCACCCTGGGAAAAAGACTGATCGATATATATAAAATTATGATAGGCTCAGCTAGGATACGTAATTTTATCAGGTTGCCTCTCAGCCTCTGATACTCCAGAGAAAACAATCCAAGTTTGTCCAACCTCTCCTTATAGCTAGTACACTTCAATCCAAGCAACATCCTGGTGAACCTCTTCTGCAACCTCTCCAAAGCCTCCACACCCCTCCTTTGGTGTGGCAACCAGACCTGCACACAATAGTCCAACTGTGGCCTAACTAAAGTTTTGTACAGCTACAACATGACAATCTGATTTTTATACTCAATGCCCCAACTGATAAGGCAAGCATGCCATAAGCCTTTTTTACCACCCTATCCATTTGTGTTGCCACTTTCAGGGAGCTCTGGACTTGTACCCCAACAACCTTCTGAACATCAATGCTCCTAAGGGTCCTACCATTTATTGTATAATTTCCTCTTGAATTTGACCTCCCAAAATGCAACGCTTCATCCTTGTCCAAATTAAACTTCATCTGCCATTTCACCGCCCAAATTTCCAACTGATCTACATCCTGCTGTATTGTTTGACAATCTACTGACAACTCTACCAATTCTCATGGGATCAACTCATGGGATCAAACACACTGAATGAGGACAGTTATATTCTCCAGGTGGGTAAAGTCAGCAGGCTACAGAACAATTAGACTAAGGCACATGTACATCATTCAGTCCCAAGTTTAAGCATTTCCATTATAAATCCTGTTTTCTTAGTATGGCTCATACCTGTGATACAAATTGTATATTCGTTCTTGAATATCTTCTGGAAGTGAGGCAGCCTTAATTGAATATGTGAGGTGGGAAGACCAGGAAGGTTGATTTCCAAATTTCCCATAAACTGTGGAAACTCCCAATCCTAAGAAAATAAAACACACATATTTGTCACCAAGCTATTGAATGGATGTGATAAATGAGAAGTCTACTGAAATGTCCTGAAATCCTTGTTTAACAATATCCTTCTATTAAACATATTAAAATATGAGATGCCTATCCCTTTAACTGTGACACATCCACTTCTGATTGTTCCTGATATTCTTTCTGGTTAACAGATTTCTATAATGAAGAATAAAGAAAACAAGGATTTTAGCTGTAAGGACATTAATTCCTGGCACATTTTGAACAAATTTATTGCACCAATGACTCAATACACACTCTTATATCATGCCAATGTAATGATCTTTAGCCCAAAGTGCCAAACAACTTGTAAAGCCATTTTAAAGCACTTTGTTTTTTTTGAATGATTGTACTTAAATATCACAAAATTATAAATTGCATTAACACATATTTTTATCATCACTTAAAACTAAGAATCTACAGACAGCAATTTAATCTTTTTTTATCTACAATTGGTAAGAATCATCACAATCAACAGATACAAAATTGTACCAGATGTTTTGGGGCATTATGGGTGCCATTACAGTTCCAAAATGCATGGGCAAAATTGTGTGATGAATCATAACAGGAACCACAACGTGTTCACTGGAAGGACACAGAGGAGTCAGTCAGTGTGCAATGCTGAGTTGCTACCAACACAACTATCATGCAGCTAAACATTCTAGCTAATGTCCTCCATCAATCGTGTACAGCTGAACACATGCAGGAAGGATGTCTCTCTTCTTCTCTTTCTAAGCAGTCCCTCATGGGTGAGGAAGACATGTTTCCATTTTTGGTTCCTTGGGTTCTGAGATGGCTATTGAGTCCTATGAAGGATCTGCAGATTCTACTATAGGGGAGGCAAGTGGAGCTTGATGCAGCAAATGGTTGAGTTCTTTAGATCATTGTACTCTCCTTCCACTTATTGCATTTGCCCTCCATAACCCCCTGTCAAAGAGACCTGAAATACTTGATGCCTCCCCAGATGCTTCCTTACAATATGAGTAGTTTTGGGTTAAGAATTCCCATAAATTGGAGAGCATGTTACATTTTTCAAGAATACTTTGAGGTGCCCCTCTGTAAATTGCTCCATGCAACAATGCAATGCTTTGGAAGCATGGTGTCAGGCATACAGATAATGCGACCCACTCACTGGAGCTGGTTGAGCATAATCAGAGCCTCTGGGGATGTTGTTCCAGGATAAGACACTCCTGTTGGTTTGCCTACCCTGCCAGTGGACTTGGAAGATTTTGCAGAGGCAGAATTCATGGTACTTCCCCACCATTTTGAGGTGGCTGCTATAGGTTGTTCATGTGTCCAAAGCATACAAGTGAGCAGGGATCACTTTTGCTTGGTGCCAGTGTTGAGGTTTTAGGTCTTCAAACACTCTTTTGCTCAGGCAGTTGGTACACTGGAGGGAGTGGTGAATTGTATCATCAACGTCAGCCTTAATTAGGAGGATGTACCAGCGTTAGGAAAGTTAATCCACATTATTCTGGTCTCATCATGAATGCCCCCAGTCCAATTTAAAGCAATCATCAAACACTTGCATGTTCGTTGCTGATTTATTTCTACTGGATGTTGGAATGATTTGGTGGATTCCTACAGGACCTTAAACCTACAGGATGTGTGGTGGCAGGCATTGAAAGAATGACTTCAAAGCTTCTGCACACACTTGCTGCTCCCCGACTAGGATTCTCCAAAAGGCATTGTCCTTGAAATGCAGTGTGACCGGGAGAATGAGAGAGCATGCAGAGAGGGACAGGCTGTTAAAGATGAGGAAAGAAGCGCAGTCTGCAGGAAGTCATCCTCACCCAGGGTATCTGGGGATCAATTCTCCTGCTCACAACCCTGCAAGGAACAATGCGTCTGCACTTCAGTAAAGATGTCATCATTGAAATCCGCCAACCACTGTAATGCCCCCCACTTACAAAGTACAAACTGGCTTTAGGGAGTGTAGATTGGCTCTAGGTGGGGCAAGTCTCTCACAGCTTTGTGTTCCCTTTTGCCATGTGCACCTATGCAACAGTGCTGGCTCCCTACAACATTATTGTCAACTATCAGGCATCATTACCTTAGTTTGCTTTTTAGCATCAGAAGCCACAGGCATATGTTAGTCCTTCACTGAATTTTAGCATCTATTAAATTTAGAGATCCCACCAAATGTTTTATTTGATTAATTGCTTAGGTCCTTTTTTTTTACAGTGTAATGGATTTGTGAAGGGTTAGCCCAACAGTGTGATTTCTTGCTATTTTTCCTGATTCTTCCTTCCTAACTACATTATGTGTAGTTACAGTTAGATGCGATGTGTGAATTAATCCCCTGAGCTCAACAAGGTGCAGTGATTCTGTGCAATCATAAAACTGTCCCAAAATTCCACATGACGGCAATCTCCATTGGCAGATACTTCCCCAAAAGAGAGAGAAGCAGTGCCTTGCTGACAAATTACCTTTACGTCAGCTTAGGCAAGGAGCCCCAAGACCAGTCTTCAACTAATTGAACAGCAGGGTAAAGAAAATAGACAGCATAAGGAAAATGAACATAACGAGAAATGCTATCCACTACATGTTACATTAGTGTACAGCAACCAAGTTATTAAACATGAAAACCTGACCTGCAACCTACCTTGACGTGTCAAATCTACCTAACAATACATCTGGAAATATCTGCAAGCAATATTATTGCACAAAAGCATAAACAGTTTGATATGAGTTTCCCTCTCCATTGTTTCAATGGAGCCTTTAACTCATTTAAAATAAATGACTTACTTCTACCATTAAAATAGCAGAGAGAAATCTAAAATGAAACAGCTTTGCACTTGTAAGAGTGGAGGGATTTGATCTTGTCATGTGTGCTGAGAATACAATATAAACTGAAGGATAAGTCTAAGAATTCAAAGCTGAAGGTCACTGCAGGTTACTACCAATAGATCTATGACCAATGCAAACACTATTGATTTTACTGAAGAACAATTTGGAAATGTGCAGAATTCCTTCAACCACCCAGCAGTTCCTATTGTATTCAGTGAGTCTGCAGCAGATTCTACTGTTGCTTTCTGCAGTACCATTTGAATTTTTCCCCCTCCCTGCCATCTGCCATTACTATTTGAAAATGGTCAAAAGAACCTTTCTGACAGAACTTTCTCTGCTGAAATGGTTATTTTAAAACACTTTATTTACATATTAGAATGTTTGCAGCTGCCTCGTGAATCTCATTATTACTTTTCCTCAGATCAGTAAGGGAAGTTTGTAAGCAAAGTAAGATCATCAGTATAGAGTTAACTTAGAGACGACATTCTGGAGCATCGTCCAGTGAGGCCAAATGGGTAGAGCTTAGAAACAAGACGGGGAGGATCTCTTTAATGGGGCTGTATTACAGACCCCCCAGTAGTCAGTGGGAACTCAAGGAGCAGGTGTGTAGAAAAATTGCTCATAGTTGTAAGAAAAATAGGGCTATATTAGTGGGAGAGAGGTCCACAGGCTAGGGTCCTAAATTGGAGCAGGAATAATTTTGGGGGTATTCGGCAGGATCCAGCAGAGGTCGATTGGGTGAGTTGTTTGAAGGGAAAGGAAAAAATAGCAAGTGAGAGGCTTTTAAGAGCATGAGATCAAGAGTCCAGCAGCAGCATGTTCCTGTTAAGGTGAAGGATAAACCTGGCAAGTTTAGGGAACCCTGGCTGATGAGGGATATTGAGACTCTGGTCAAGAAAATGAAGGAAGCATACATTGGGTTTAGGAGGTCAGGACAAGTGAATCCCTTGATGACTATAAAAAAGATTAAGAATACTCTGAAGAGGGAAATCAGGAGGGCAAAGAGAAGGTATGAGATGGATCTGGCAGGTAAGGTTAAGGAAAATCCCAAGAGGTTCTATAGCTATATAAAGAGTAAAAAGGTGGCTAGGGAGAGAGTAGCTCCCCTTAGAGATCACCAGGTCTGCCTATGTCTCGAGCCACAGGAGATGGGTGGGTTTTTTAACAAATATTTTTCCTCAGTGTTTACTGAGGTGAAAATCATGGTTGCTCAAGAGATAAGGGAAACTAGTGGAGATGTTTTGGAGGAAACTCATATTACCAGGGAGGGGTATTTGTAGCCTTACAGCGCATTAAAGTGGATAAATTTCCAGGGCCTGACCAAGTGCATCCTCGGACTTTGTGGGAGGCTATAGAGTAGAAACTGCAGAGGCCCTTATGGAGATAATTGCTTCATCGTTAGCCAGTGGTGAAGTTCCCGATGACTGGAAGGTGGCCAATGTTGCTCCATCGTTTAAGAAGGGTAGCAAGGACAAGCCAGGGAACTACAGGCTGGTCAGCCTGACATCAGTAGTGGGGAAGTTACTGGAGGGAATTCTGAGGGACAGGATCGACCAGCTTTTGGAAAGACAGAGTCTGTTCAGGAGGAGTCAGCATGACTTTTTGCATGGAAAGTCATGCTTGACGAACCTTTTATTGTTTTTTGAAGAAAACCAAAAAGGTATATGAGGGTAGGGAAGTGAATGTTGTCTATTCGGACTTTAGCAAGGCCTTCGACAAGGTCCCGCATGGTAGGCTGGTCTGGAAAATTAGGTCCTGTGGAATCCAGGGAGAGCTAGTTAGGTGGATTCAAAATTGACTTGGAGGTAGGAAGCAGAGGGTGGTGGTTGAAGGTTGTTTCTCGGAATGGAGGCCGGTGACTAGTGGTGTGCTGAAGGGGTTGGTGTTGGGACACTTGTTATTCGTTATTTATATAAATGATTTGGATGCGACTGCACAAGGCTTGATCAGTAAGTTTGTGGATGAGACGAAATTAGGAGGTGTTGCTGACAATGAACAAGGTTATCGTAGATTACAGGGGGATCTTGATCAGTTAGAATATAAGAAATAGGAGCAGGAGGAGGCCATCTGGCCCATCAAGCCTACTCCGCCATTCAGTAAGATCATGGCTGATCTGGCCGTGGACTCAGCTCCAACTACCTGCCTTTTCCCTATAACCCTTAATTCTCCTACTATCCAAAAATCTATCTAACTGTTTCTTAAATATATTTAATGAGGTAGCCTCTACTGCTTCCCTGGGGAGAGAATTCCACAGATTCACTACTCTCTGTGAAAAGCAGTTCCTCCTCATCTCCATCTTAAATCTACTACCCCGAATCTTGAGGCCATGTCCCCTAGTTCTAGTCTCACCTACCAGAGGAAACAAATTTCCTGCCTCTATCTTATCTATCCCTTTCATAATTTTATGTTTCTATAAGATCTGCTCTAAAAAAGAAGAACCCTCTAACAATAAATCCCCAAGTCCCATATAAAAACTGCTTTGGGAGGCAGCAAACCCAAGATCACTTAACTTTAAAATTTAATCTAGTGGGACTGAAAGCTTAAGTTTCCAGTCAGCTTCAGGACTGTGCAAACAACAAGTGCTACAGAATGAGGGTGACAAGACATAATATAGCAATACTGCAGTCCTTAGTCAAAATCTTCACATTGCCCAGCATTACCACTGCACATGATTTACTTGTTCAACAACACTATCCCCATGTAGAAAACTGAAGTGCCAAAGTCAACGAAAGTACCAGTTAATTCAGAAACAGATTTCTCTTGGCTTACTTCATTTGAAGAATAAATTGCCAGCCACATGATAGCTTCTGTTAAGCAATAGCAAATTCTTGCAAGAATAAAGCGAGCAATAATGATGCCTTTTTATGTTTTGAATACAAAAGATCAGATTGTTTTGGTTTTGAAAATTATTCTCCTGGAATCCAACTTCCTGCTGTGTGAAGCAACTTTTAAAAGGACCTGGATTTAACACCTTCAAATCCTGTTATGTTCAACATAACTCTGTGATTGTAGAAAAATGGAGTTACTGAAGGCACCGTGATTGCCGACAGTAATACAAAACAGTATATACATGCTTGAAATCCCAAAGAAAAGCAGAAAGCTCAGGATATGCATGGAGAGAGAAAGAGAGCTAACATTTCTGGTTGATGGCTAGAAATAGTAGTCACTGAGCTGAAATATTAACTGTTTCTCTCTCTGCAGATGCTGCCTAACCTCTCGAGTATCTCCAGCATTTTCTATTTTTTATTAATCTAGTAAAACAAACTTTCTTCCCAAAGATTAGCAAACATTGTTCCCTGCACAACAAAGGAATCTAACTAAGTTAAAATGAATAAAGTTAATAATGTGCATGTGTGACCAGTGGGACATTTGCCTTTATCTTCCAGGACATTGGCTTCGTTCTGGGTCATCAAAACCCTCCTTGCGAGTGAATAAAAGAACATTACAGTCACATGCCAATACCATGTATACAAATGCAGTTTCTCTTAACTGTGAAAACAGATCAATATTACATATTTACTTCTGTGTAAATGTTAACTGGATGCACATTTTGCTGTTAGATTTCATGAGGATTAATCTCCTAATTTTACATTCAAAGCAAAATGGAGCTATAACTTACAGGGCCCAGCAAACTGAATATCTTTGCATGCCAGGATGGTACAACAGCAACACAACCTTGCCTAATGTAGTGTCTCCTTTTCCTATAGTTTGAAGTTGAGCTATTTGATTTATTTTGTAGGTACATTTTACTTAATGCCCATTTTATTAAAACTGACACCTTGGATTTCATTACTTGGAAGCAATTCAGTACTCTTCATGATGTTCCTTTGATTGTTAGTCAGTTTTTCGATCACTAAATTGCCATTGTCACACTTGTTAATTAGATTGAATGGAAATGCCATTGTAAAATGTGTTAATTCATTGTTGAGCGAGTTTGAATCTATAATGTGTGTAAATCTGTAATTCTTTAATCCAGCTGCAAACCAAGTGCCATTTCTGGGGGAAACCTGGCAACGTTTATCATCATATGTACTGAATTTTGGATTTTTTTAATCAAACTCTTTTGCTTATTGTTGCATGCATTGGGACAAACATCATATTTTGAAATGAATTTTAATCAAATTTGAAACAAAAGACTCCTAAACTCGGGGCCAAACTTTGCAGGCTATTGTATATTCTCTCATAGCCTGATCAGGATACTCAATATAGCTTCCCTGCTTATCCTCAAACTCATATCACGGGATCTTTTAATTCCACCTGTGGGAGGAGACAGGGTTACGGTTTGACATCTCACTGAAAAGGGAGTTCAGCACTTTGGTAGTGGTGCAATGGGGCAACAACTTAGATTTTTGAACTCCCATCTCTGGATTTGGACTTAAACCCAAATTTCTGATTCAGATGCAAGATTGCTACCCACTGAGCAACAGCTCTCACATCAACAGCCACTCTTTATAACTCTCAGCACTTAATCACATCCCTGCAACCTCTTCCATTCCTATTTCTTTCTGTGTCTGTCTCAGGACAAAAAATATTCATTTTCCTTACAACTGCATAATCAAACTCTGAAATGCCTAGAGTTTGGCTTTCCACTTGCTATAAAACCTCTGTGGACTTATTCAGCCATACTCTACCCTCCCCTTTTTATGTTCTTGTACTTAGCAAAACCTTTGACTTCCCAGTTATTCCCAAAGTTATGGCTATGATGACCTTCCTTGAAATGTTAAGCTTACTTAGGTATATCATACTCAGATGCTGACAAAAATACACATAACCCTAGTTCTCCATCTCATTTCTAAAAATCTGCACTAATACCAGGTACAAAATATTGACCCAGAACTTGCTGATCTTTGACAGTGCTTCCAATCCGAATTGCCAACAGCCAGCTGTTTGAATGACCATATGTCCCAAACATATGTGTATGTGCTTTCTGGGATTTACTGATAGACTAATGGCACTGTACTTCTCAACATACTGTGTTTTGGATTCCACAATGTTAGACCTGCATAGGTGTGAGATCCCATTAATTGCAATGAAGATTCTGGGCTTGTGCATAGGAAGCAAAGGATTTTTTTAAAATTATTTTGCTTTAGTTTAATGATTTCAAATTCTGTAAGTTTTTATGGTTTAATTATTCTTTTAAGTATTTACATTAAATTCAATGTTTTTTAATTGGCTCTATAGGTCAGAAACATCTAAAAATTGTTAAGAACAGTTACAGATTTCACAGCAAAACCCCACCCCTAAGTTTTGCCTTCTGTAAGTGACTGCCTTCATTCAGACCTACCAGCTTAACTCAAGGATGTGGTCAACCAGATGGACCAGATGTGGTCTTAGCTCCATTATCTTGTTTGTTCCTATAACTCTCAACTCCCATCCAAACCAAACTCTGTCCATTTCAGTCTTGAATATATTTGATTATTCAGCCTCCATAGCTCCAAGGAGTAGAGAATTCCAAAGGTTCACAATCCATAAAGAGAAGAATCTCCTTCTCATTTTCATGTTAAATGGACGATGCCTTATTCTGAAACTATGCCCCCCAGTTATAGATTCTCCCATAAAGAGAAACAAGCTCATAGCATCTGCCTTGACAAGCCCCTCCAGAATAATATGTTTCGATAAAATAAATGTCTCTCATAAAATATTGACAAACTGAATATTGTCTTTTGCCTGTACATTATAGTCCTGAATAAAAGTATTACACTATTCAGAAAATTTGACCTTTTTATATTTGATTTTATGGACCATTTGTGTTGGAAGCATACAAAGGAAAACAGACACTGATCCATGATGAATTAATTTAACATAATGTAATAATAGAAGTGGTGGTCATACCAGTGGTTGCTCTTGTTAATCATCGAGATGTCAAATGTTTTTTTATAATTTTCCCAATAAAATTTATATATTGTCCCAAGTTCTACAATGAAGTAACATGGTTTGTTGCTGATCTTGAAGGAAGCTGCACACAAAGATTTAGTAATCACAGTGCTGTGGATTTCATTTCTCCCAACAGTAATTTCCTCCCAGTATCAGTTGTGCAGGATTCCTGACAACCAGCTACACTGATATCATCAGACATGAAGAGCAGCCAATCATCAGCAAGAATTCTCACAGACAGTTAACCGGGAAGATAAAAGCTCTAATTTTCAAACAATTTCAAGGGCAAAATATAAAGACTGAGATGTATAAATGGGAAGCTGAAATATTTTAAAACAAATTAATTTTGAATTATTTTATAAAAGTTTGGAATTTTGAAACAATTAATCCAAGGGAATCGTTTTTCATACATAAAAGTTGATTTTTAGAGAGAAAATTTTGCTTAGGTATAACAATGGCATAGTAAGTCGATGGGAGTCCTGTTACACATCATTAAGTAAAGCCAAGGCTTTTCAAGAGGTTATGCAGTGAGAATGGCATTCAAGAAGTGAAACTTATCAATTCAGTAAATTCAAAAAGATTTCCATCTGCAAGGTCTTCAAGAGTGCACTTGTCAAAGAGAGGGGTATCACTGACAACAAGCTCTGGATTTTCATGTTTAACAACACTTGTGCAGACTCCAGAAGTTGCTGTCAGCTTCAGTGGATAATGAATGCGATTGCTGACAGTTTCATCGTCATAACACCAACATTTTACAGCTGATATTTTTCTACGTTTGGCATTATTTCACACAGTGTGAAGTCATGTTGGTACTGGTGATACAAAGACAAGTGATTGACTTAAATAAGTATTCAAGTTAAGATTTGCTTGAGAAATATCCATGTACGTATATAAATATATAATAACCCAGATATTGCAGGAGTGGAACATCTTACATTGTAGGTCTTCAGTCACACTCTTGAACCCTCCAGTTCAGAAACTTCACACCATATGTTGCTGAAGATATAAGGGCACCAGAGCATCTGAGACATCAGTTAAACACTGCACTGTTTTTCTCCTTAATCAGTTGGATATGCAGATTGAGGAAAGAAACTACAGAACAGGAGGATTTTTTTAATTTATTTGCTCACAGGATTTGGAGGTCAGCATTTACCTAATAATGCTTTAACTGAGGAGCCAATTAAGAGTCAATCACATCAATGGGTCTAGAGTCACATATACGCAAGGTGAGAATGACAGATTCACTTCTCTTATGGATATTAGTGAAGTGAATTGTTTTTATTTACAATAATCTAGTAGTTTTGGAGTTTTTGATTACTAGCTTTCTATTCCAGAATTACTTAATTATTTAAATTAAAATTCTCCATCTGTTTTGGTTGATTTGAACTCGTGTCTCTAGATCAATGGCCCAGTCGTCTGGATGCTCATCCTGCAACTTAATCAGAATGCTATCATGACCATACCAAGAGAGAATTAGAGTTATCAGGTGCAGAAAGAAAAACAAAGACAAAGAAAAGAAAGGTGGATTAAGAAGAGGGAAAAGAAGAAATACAATGCCATGTATTCTTTTAAACCCATGAAGCACAGACGGGGACTCAATGTCTCATGAAAAGGGCAGCACATCTGTGCTAATCCATGTTGTTTCTCATGCTCAAATCCCTAGTATGGGATTTGAACTCAAAACCTTCTGAGAGGATAAAGACTGCCATTGTTCAGCTACCATTGACACTTAACAGGTGAGCTGTTGATTGAAGCCATTTAAAAGTACGAACATGAAGCTATGTTTACCAGAAGCAGATTATTCAAAGAAAGGTGGTGCAAGAAATACAAGGCACTTCATTTGTCCCTTTTAATGCAAGATGATATTGGACAGATAGTAATACTTCTAGTGTTATTAACTGTGCTGAAGCTTGTAAAGGCCTCCAAACATATTTATTGTAATATGATGTGGACCACTATCATACAGCTACTATCTGAATCAAACTTGTGGAGGAGAACTCATTGCAACTCAGCTCAGTCAGAATAGATACCTGGGGCAGAATGAACACCAAGTTATACTGTTTAGTTTGGATAAGTGCCAGAAGAAATCCAAACTGTTTTTGTCAGGAATTCATAAATCTTTGTATTCTTTAGTGAACACACATGTCTTAAGAGATGTGAGATTTAGTTAGTGTCTGCCGATATGGAGTTGCTGATCGAAACATCAATCAGATGGTAAATGCAATTGATGAGTGCAACATGATTTTTTTTAAATTTCATCAACTCAATCAATGTTAAGTCATAGATCAGACATGCTCATCATCAGATGAGAACTGGAAAGGCAAAAAGAAAGCATCCTCATTACATGAGATACAATTTCAGTTGCTGATTAGAATTGTAGAAGTCTCTTTCACTGGCATCAGAATCATTACTGAATGGAATATTTTTGTTTTATTCTTGAAGAACCTGAATTAAGCTCGTAGATAGAAAATACATCTACAAAAGTATAAATATTTGTAATATATAGATTATAGGCCTAACATTCTAGTGCTGTTCCCAGGTGTAATGCTTCCCTTTGTTTCAAATGTTTACCCCTTCTCCGGTACAAAGAAAGAGAAAGTAAGCAAGCAGCCAATTAATTCATTCGTTTCCTGGAACTAGCAATCAGGAGTGTTGCATAGATGGGGGAGGTGTGGGAGGGGTCAGGGAAGAAGGAATTGAAAAGCTCGGCGTTTGTCTAATATCCCAAAGGAGAGCTAATCAAATGATAAATGACTCACAAGGTTAACACATTGAATAATGAAAAATTTTACATGCTGAGTCCATTCCCAAAACACACTATCACAAGAAGAGCAAAGCCACAGACTACTTAAAGTAAATACACTTTGTGTTTTAGCATCTTTTGTTAACATCAATCCTAGATACAAAAGTTATATCCTGAAAACAGCTAATACCTGATGTCTTTAACACAACCAGACATCAGTAAAGCACCTTAATTAGTACTGATATCAGCACAAGCTTCTGTAAATTGGGAGTGTATTCTAGTTCTTTGAGGATCAGTTCTTTGCCATTTCCTTTGCTTTGATTTTTGCTGTTGCACCTCAAGATCTCTTTTTATCTTCTTAATGGCTCAAGAAATCAACCAAACATAATTTTCACTGCTAACTTCATATTAGATTTGGACATTGATACCTAGCCACTCTGTAACATCTTGCTACTGTTACAGCAATTGTGAGGCTGCATATTATTGTGAGAGTATTATGGCCCAGGAATTTAAAAATAAGTTGTTGTAAGATCTAATTGGATATTGTGAGAATGAAACACTGAATAATGATGGACGCCACATTTGTAGTTCCCCCCTTTTCAACTGAATTCTGCCATATCTGGTTGGCACACAGGTTTTCTTATATCCTTCATGTACTTTCAACTAAAATGCAATTATGTTAAGAAGTGCCACTGATGTAAACTCCTCCTGATGTGCAGTTTTGGTTCCTTTCTATTACCTTTACATCTGTGATATTCTCCTCTCTTAGAACTCTGTTCTCTGTTTAGAGAACATGACAATGTCACCATCAGTGGTAATTATCAACCAAATCTCCATTAAGGACTTGGGTCATGATTATTAACTCTCTCTACTAGTCGTTGCCTTATTCAAAATGAGTAATTTTAGGCAAAACCCGAGTGTGTAAATTTGTCAGCACTGAGATTCAAAGTTGTCTCCCATTTGAATATAATGCTATTTCTCCACAATTTCTGGTCCCCCTTCTTACTCTTAAGTATTTAAATCAATTTTAAAAGCCTCAGGAGACTTCTGGTTATGTGATAAGGACAGTTTCTGTCACTGCTTTGCTTTAAAGAAAATAAACTGCATTAATATAGCACCTTATCACATTTTGCAGGATACCCAGCAATGAACTGCTATTGCCAGGTAGTGATTCTGTGTTGCTATGCAACCTATCTGTCATGTGAAACAAAATCCCACATACAGCTCTGGCCTGAATAACTCAAACAGGAAACCAGGTGAACTGGTCAGATAGTTACTATTTTCTCTTTCCCCAGAAGAGGTAAGTAAAGTAATGAAGATAATGTGACTTGTGATAAGGTTTGTAATATATTACTTCTCTTTGTACATTGCAGAAACTACTTAATCTCTGTTGGTAGGCCGAGAATGAAACTTGTGTCCACTTAAAGTCACATTTGATCCTTAACATTTTAAATTTGTTGGCCCTTCAACAGTATATTTGTTAGCGTCTCACTCAGTTGGCTCCGTTGGACAGACCACATGTCTAAACCAGACTCCTAAACTCTACACTGAGTTCTGCCACAGGAGGATATCAACAGGTAGTCAGAGGAAACGAAACTCAAAGCCTCAGTGAAAAATTGCAATGTTCCCACTGAATCCTGGGAGTTTCTGGCCCGTGATTGCTCGAGGTGAAGAAGGAACATTCATAACATCAAGTTCAAGCAGTGGGAGCACATGGAAGCACCATGTTCTTGGCGGAAGAAGGGTACCATCTCATAAACTGCTCACCCACCCCATCAGGCACCTCCTCCCCCATCTGTGGAAGAGTCTGTAGTTCCCACATTAGCCTCTATTAGCCACTTCAGAATCGAGAAAACCAGAGTGGAGGCAAATCATCCTCGATCCCAAGGTACTGACTAAGAAAAATATTTTCTGCACCAATTTGAAGTGCTAAATTAAATCTCCAAATTTAAAAATGAGCACACAAAACTCATGGCCTGAAATCCATATCCTAAAAGCAAGGGGGAGGGGGTGACATTAGACATTAAAGATAGATTAATAACATGCCTAAAGCCATAAATGCTCCGTGCCTGGGTGTATTACAATAAATTTCTTATATAATTTACATTTACCATTACTTACTGCCTAGACCACTTTGCTTAAAAAGCAAAGTTTGAAAACCTATTATAATGCTCTAAGGAGACAGAGACCTTTTTTAAACATGATTTTTCCAAGTAGGAGTACATAAATAGCAAGGCAATAAACAATTTAAAGTCAATGGAACTATTAAACTGGAAACTTTAATTTTGAGATTAGGTTCCATTATTCTTCTGATTAGTTTGCAATAGATTTTAATCTATAGAGTGTTATTTTATGATCTTGTTTCCAAACTGATTTTTTAAAAACTAGCAATGACTTTGGAGGAGGAGAGGAGGAGGAGGAGGAGGAGGAGGAAAATGGGGAATTATGAGATATTCATCGTTCCACCTGCCTATCATGAAGAAAGTCATTTGCAATTATGACAGGAATAGAATTTAAATCAGTTCAAATATGATTCTGAGTTTTGTAAGGTCACTTTGAGTTTCTCATCTTATTTTTGTCAATTTGCATAGCATAGCAACAGCGTTACTGAAACTCTGTCATTAATGAGTCAATGCCATGCACTTAAAGAAGATACAGATATTTTCAAATTCTTTATTAAATAAGGATACATTCTTGGGACAAAAGGTATTTTGAGCAGATACTTTGGGCCAAATTATAGTTTGTAACAAGTCCCTATAGAAACCCAATTATCAGGTGGGTGAAGAGTCAACAGAAACAGTAACTCTCTCTAACAGGACTGTATTTGCCATGGAATATCCAAAAACTTTTGAATGTATGAGCCTCTTTTTACATAATGAGGATGTCTATAAATTCCACATGTATTATTATCTCCTTGCTAATGTTAACATTTTAATTACTACTTTCTTCAGTGAACTATTAGGATTGAGCATCTCTTGATGCTCAACAAAACATAACCTTTGCCAACATGAGGCTATTGTCTTCACTGGAACCATATATACAGTGCATGGTGGTGCCTTTGACCAGCATTGTAAGAGTGCAGGAATGAACATCTGGAAACTGACACAGTTGACTCAAGTGGAATTGATACCTGTAATAACAAATACAGAGCCAGGAGACTTGTTCTACCAAATTAAAGGCTTCTGATTTGTTTAAGGTACTCTTTTACATAGTCTGACTACTATTGTTAACAATGAAATGGGAATTAGTCAAGGTTGAAAGATGTCTCTCCTCAAGGGTACATGAAAACAGTAGAATTATTCAAATGTTGATGTTATTTGTAAAGTCTGAATGATATTAAAACAAGCAAACATCATGACAATAAAAATGTGGTAAAATGTCCTTAAAGACAAACTAAACCTTCTGATAAAGATCACCACATCAACTTTACAACAAAATTGCCAAGACTGCCATAATGGAAAATTCTGGAAGCAGAAATGGAGCTCAAACTTCTTTTAAAACTAGGAAATTGTGCTAAGCAAAACTGAAAATGAAGCCAATGTTGCCTCAATTGCCCAGGTTTTGCAAACAACAATGGTACCTGCCACTGACTTTGAAGAAAACCTTCCACAAAGATCAAGCAAGAACTTTCCCCTTTTTGGCAACAGTTGCTATCGGGCACAAGTTTTAAGGGATGCAAGAATCCAACAGTTATAATCTCATCAAGCAGGCAGAGCAGTCAATCATATAGAAGAATTATCACAATACAAAATGTTTAATAATAATGTTCATAAACATTAAATTGAATACTGGAAATAAAGACTAGAATATTCACACGTACTGAAAGTAGAAATTGAAATAACATATGTTAAAACATGGAAAAACATTTTAACGTTAAAATTGCCTTATATTTAAAATGTTGAAATCCCCTTATATTTTAAATGTTTGTTTGTGGGAATTACAACACACATAAATAACATTAGTATCATAGGTTCAGATAGTTTACTTAGCAGTAATTTTTGCTTAGTGTGCCAGTAAAAGAATACTTGGACCTCATGCAATCAACCTAAGAGTTTAAGGGTATTTCACAGTTGAGCGATTTATAAATTGCTGAAATTCACATTGGTTCAAACGATTTTCCTTGATCCCAATGAAGAAGGCTGCAAAGAGCCTGTGGAGGAGCCTGAATCAGTGACAGCAACTTCAGCATTTTTGAGTGAAGATATTCATGCACAAATATCCTGAAGTTACTGTCAATTTCACAAGATGAGTTCTAGTATTTTCACTTCTGTTACTACCACAAAATCTGGATCATTATGTCTGCAGAGTCACTGAGAAAACAATCACGATGTTTTTCAGATGATGTTAACAAATACTCTTAAACTTCCAATAGTTGTTTTGTTCTTGCAGATGTCCTCTCCTGGGTTCCATTTTATCATTTTGACAAATATGAAAATTAACCTTTTAACCAAATTGACTTATTGACTTCTCAAGAAGCTTAATGCAGAAAGAGAAACTTTCTGCCTACAGTTTCACAATAAAGTCAGTTCTATTCTCCTATGATCTATTTAATGAGGGAAGAAAAGTCCTACAGGAAGACAGAGAAAAAAAATATTGTCACCAGAGATAGCAGTGGCTGGGATGCTGAAGAATATAAGAAGGTAATTTATATTGTTAAATGGTTTTCTTACTTTTTACAGATAGTCAGCATTTACCTTAACTTTTGCACAAGTCTGGCAAATATCCATAAAGCTCATCTCCATAAGTGTGAACAGGGAGATGATTTTATGAAGGAGAATATGACTCTCCAAGATGAGGAAGTTACCTGGGGCATCAATTTAAGTGGAACAGCTCATTTCCCAATCCGCTGCAGCTGATTAGGGTTTAACAGTGCTGGTTTTGTTGGCAGACAGATTTAACAGCAGATTCCAAAGAGAACTGTGACAACAAATTCAAATTCCAGTTCCATGTTGTGCAACGTCACATAAGAAATAACAGGAGTAAGTAATCTATCCCCTCAACTATGCTCTGACACTCAGTAAATTCATGGCACATCCTATACCTCAAATCCATTTCCCATCAGATCCCTATGTCCTTCAATTATCATAGCATCCAAAAATCTATTCATCTCAATCTTGAATGTACTGAATGACTGAGCATCCACAGCCCTCTATGCAGTGAATTGTTCTAATATTTTGTAGCTAAGGTTTACATAAACTCACCATGACTTGACAGGTTAAGTAACCATAATCCAGACTGAACAGCAAGTATGATACAAACAATATTACAAGATATTACTAGGTGACACGGTGCCTGATAGCAGTAATCCACCAACCTAAGATAGCACTTCACTTAATGGCTGATATAAATATACTACATTCCAGGGTAGAGATCCACAAAGATGTCCAAAACTCTGAGTAAGAGCTTCTTCATCTTAATTCTACATGCTAACTCTCCTTATCACGTAACAATGGCCCCACATTCTAGACCAACCAGGCAGAAGTAGCAGCTTCTCAGTATCATGTCAGAATCATTGAAGTGAGATCACCTCTCACCCTTCTAAATTGCAGTGAACACATGCCCAGTCTTCCTCAATCTCTCCTTGTATGACACCCCTGTCATCTCAGGAATCAATTGAGTGGATCCATGGAGACTAAAACTGTACAGAGAGCTCTAGTTGTGGTCTCACCAAATCCTTGTACAGTTACATCTGGATTTATTACTATTGTATAATCCTCTTTTATAATTGCATTCCAAATTGACCACTATACTTGCAAGTTAATTTTCCCTACCTTGTGAATACCAAGTTCCTACTTTACACCAATGCAGACTAGCTTCTTACCATTTTTTTCTATTCTTCAGACCAAAGTGAATAACCTTGCATTTCCCCACATTGTAACCAAGCTGCTACCTTCTAGCCTATACACTTAACCTGCCAATAGCTCTCTGAAAAACATGTTAGATCCTCCTTGTGGCTCACCCAACATTGTATCATCAATGGTAGATGAAAAGATAGGCTGTAACATCAAAATTATTATTATGAATATTTAATATTCAATCATCAATACAAACCACAAAGAGCCTGCCCATATGAAAAAGACCCAGTTATTCCTATTATCTGTTTTCTGTCCTTTAATAATACACTGATCCTTAACCCTGATCCATTGAGGTCTTATTTTGTGTTTTATCTGTGTGCCTTATCGATTACCTTTTTAAGTCCACTTGTTCCCCTTATCTGTCCTGACAGTCAGATCCTTTAAAAATGTTATTAAGTAACATTTATCAAACATGATTTCTCTTTCATGAAACCATGTTGACTCTCTTATTACCAGACCTTTATAATAGATTCCAGCATTTTTCCAACAATTGACATGAGTCTACAGGTACATATGCTACTTTCCCATTCTGCTTGGACTGTACCAAAATGAGTGGAATTTTCAGAGACCATCACTAATTTATCCACCTCTTTTTGAACTCAATAGTGCAGGCAATCAAATTCAGGGCGTTTATTGATTTTACTCCCCTTAATTTCTCCATTACTTTCTCCTTAATAATGATAATTATTTTAAGTCATTAAAACACATGGCTATTTGAATGTTTGTGTATGTTTATTAGATCTGCATCAGATGCGGATTCAAAATGCAGCCATTCCTCAATTTACAAAAGTAATCTGCTTCAGTAAGCAAAAATATTGTAAACTGAAAAAGGTTGGTGAAAATTGTGAATTTCAGTATGTTGTTTCCCCACACACAGGAATGGCAAAAAAAACCTTCAAAAATCAAAGACACCTATCTCCAAAGAATCAATGGGATTATGGTGAAAATTCATAAATCAGATGTCCATAAATTGAGGAATAGTTTTGAGGTCTAATGCCTCAACATATCTTCATCCTCCGTTATAATTTCATCCTCCTCTGCATCTAAGGGCCATTTTTTTTTTGCTATTTTCCTTCTTACATTGTAGAATCTGTTACAGTCTTTTTTTTCTTAATCAGTGGCTAAGCAGGCACAATCCACAGTTTGCTTTGTCAGATAAATCAGGATGTTCTATTACTCAGGGTGCCATAAGGGACCTCCAGGCTTTGACTGCCCAGGGGCCATACTCCTCACAGACATGAGCACCTTAACTCCAGGAAATAAACTAGCCTTCATCTGTGGCTGATGGCTGGATTCCTGCTGCAATTATTGTCCTTCCCTGTCAGACAGCTGGAATTGACCACTAGACAGGGCTGAGCAGATAACCAGAAAGCTAAAGATCCACTGGCTTCCAGCACTGGAGACCCACTGGCTTCCTAACCAGGAGTTCAAAATAATTTGCAATGGGAAGTCCAATTATAAACACAAACTTAAGATTCAGCTAAAGGATGATAATCACATGTGAAGTAATAACTAGTGGTTTAATTTTTGCAAACTACAACATTTCATTTGCATTTTGTATTTTTTGATTTCAACATGTGAACTCTTTCCTATTTTCCCTTTCAAAAATATCTTAAAAGAATAAAGCACACTTAGATTGCTAAGTGGGCAGTGTTTGGTTGAAATTTCAATTTATCCTGTCTGAAAACATTTGTTGTATTATGTGTCCTGCCACCCAGTGATGGATTAACTAAGTCCATGGCTTGTCAGGCTATGCTACAAAGGCTGACTTATTGCATGCAGATTGAAAGAAGTGTACTTTCAGCTCTCTCAAAGCAGTAAATCTTCCCTGCACAATGCTACATGCTGCTGCTACCACCGTGTTTAGAGCACTTTGTTGTTTAGAACTAATGTGAGAGGGCAATATTATTTCTCCCTTTCTTGTGAGCCTGAAGTCCTGAAACAGGAACAACTTATTTACAGCAAATGCAAAGATGCTCTTGAAAGACTTTTCTTTAAAACAAGATAAGTAATATCTCAATCATTTTACTAGAATGACAGTAATTGCAGAGAAGCAAAATACTGTTGAATTAAGCATGTTGAGTGGATATACAATTTTGCAT
Organism: Pristis pectinata; assembly: GCF_009764475.1. Taxonomy (NCBI): domain Eukaryota; kingdom Metazoa; phylum Chordata; class Chondrichthyes; order Rhinopristiformes; family Pristidae; genus Pristis; species Pristis pectinata. Next base: position 37,010,745 of record NC_067419.1, on the reverse strand, counting down.
CTATTGTACTTTCATATATTTTTATTTAAGTTCCTTTTATTTAATTTGTTAGTTTTCTCTGTTGGATTTCCATCTCCACTCTTTGATATCACTTATCCAATGACAAAGGGAGAAAGAATAAGCAGGATCATGGCTATCTTCAAAACAACCATTAATTCTGTTTGACTTGTGGACAAAGTGCACATTGCTGCAAAGAGATTATATCTCAACAATCTTTTGCTTGTCCTGGCACAGTTTACAAATCACTGTCACTGAGCAAAATCAATTTTGCATGATAGATTAAGAGAGGAGTAGGAGTTTAGGTTGTCTATCTGTGAGGACAGAGCATCCTAGCTAGTGTACAATTCCACTGATTATATTGCAGCTTACTTGAGATAGTTGGGTAGGAATTTACTTCACTAACAAGTCTCCTTCTTCTTATGCAGTTCCTTAGGATCAAAAATAACTCCATTGCATGGGAGTGAATGTGAGTTCATTGTAGAAGTCCACAGCTGGCCATGTGGTCTTAACAGAGCAAGATTATGGTCCAGTGGTAAGGAGGTTTAAGAAGATTGAAGACCAAGCTGCTGTATATACATACATGCAGACACAATGCATTCTGACTACACACACATGGATACAGATAGATGATCATAGCATTACCCTTAGCCTCTGTTCCTGGACACCTCTGACACACTGGGTTGGGGAGGAGGTAGGACACAGAGGCCACTGGGTTTCATGGGCATGCAGGAAATGATACAACAGAGAAGAGAGAAGTTAGTGTACAGCAGAGGAGAGAGAGGCTCTGAGTTTAGAGTTATTATGTACACCAGGTGATGAAGGAAACTGAATAAGATACTTCACATCCCGTTGGACGAGTCCTCCTCCATCAGCTGGGAAATCATGTGTTGGGACCCACCAGCTCATTCACTGGAACATAGCGATCTATCTACATCAGGCAGTACTAGTCACAAAATGAGTACCAGTATCTGTACATTCAGGTTCACTGAATTCAATGGAATCAGAATCAGGTTTTTATCACTGACATATGTCATGAAATTTGTTGTTTTGTGGCAGCAAGACATAAAAATTACTATAAGTTATAAAAATAAATAAATAGTACCAAAGAGGAATAACGAGGTAGTGTTCATGGGATCATGGACGGTTCAGAAATCTGATGACGGAGGGGAGAAGCTGTTCCTGAAACACTGAGTGTGGGTCTTCAGACTCCAGTAGCTCCTCCCTGATGGTAGTAACGTGAAGAGGGCATGGCCCAGGTGGTTAGCGTCCTTAACGATGGATGCCACCTTCTTGAGGCACTGCCCATCTCTTCAAGATGAAGTTAAATTCCTTACCAGTATGGTTGTATTTGAGACAGCTTCAGCCACTACTGCACTGATTTATCATAGAAATATGGAGTCATCGAGTTGTACAGAACAGAAATGGGCCCTTTCGGTCCACCTTGTCCATGCTGACTGTGGTGCCTCTCTATACTAATCCCATTTGCCTGCATTAGGCCTGTATCCCTCTGCACCTTTCCTATAAAGTACCTGTCCAAACATCTTTTAAATGTTACTGGAAGGAAAGTAAAACCCAGCAGCCAATACTCACACAACTATTCACCACTAGCAGCCAAAAGATAAATTTCTCCCCTGGTATGCCTGACACCACTAGACAAACAAATGGAAGTTAAGCAGCTTTTTGCATGCAATTATTTTTCTGATCCACTTCCAGAGCCCATTCAAATTATCTTCAAGGACAAATTTAAAATCATGCACTTAAATGAACTGTAAAATCATAGAACCACAGAAAATTATGCCGCAAAAGGTGGACATTTGATTCATTTTGTTAGTACCAACCAAAGGCAATATTGAGGCAAATCCCACATGCCAGACCCTGGTTCTCCAGCAGCCTTTCTGCCAATGAATTCCTGAACACACCACTCTGCATGAAAGCATTTTTCCTCAAAAATCCCCTTTGGTCCTTCTTAAGATAAACCCCCTAGTTATTGATCTCCCTGTTCAGAGAAATAAAGAAATGACTAAGGCATTTAACCATGTTTTAGATGTCTATATAAAGAACACACAATAGCCATATGAGGACAGAACTGATGCCAAAAAATTGGGTTTTAAGCATTATGTAGTGATATAATAACACTGACAACCAGAAGTTTTTCCCTACAAAATTTCATAAAATTAGCTAAAAACACTTTTAAGAACTCTGATGTGCAGCCTAATCTCCACCCACATAGAGTATAGAGAGGCCACATGCCAGCAGATTATTGTTCCCCTGGAGCAATATGGAGCACCATGCATGAGCATCTCCTTCTCCTCCAAAGGGTTGCTTCATGTGAACTGCTCATTGTCCTTCACAAATGGAAAGAGGAAGCATGTTGCAGCCAGAATTCCTGCACTGCTCTCTCAACTGGCTATGGGCAGCAGAGTGAAGCAGTCCTTCCTCTCAAGGATCCAAAGGCCATATGTTTACATTCAACTGATAGGCAGCAGCCTTCCAAAAGCCAAACCACAGCCACAAAGGCAACACCTCATTGCATTGCGAGGAACTGTAAACCACTGTATAAGAATGTAAAATGTGAGAACCACTGGGGTGTTTGTTATAAAGACAGTTTGTCTATTTGCTTTTCTGTTTAAATTTCTATGGCTTTGGTATAAATTTCAGCAAAGACACAGCCACAGATGAAAAAGGCACATTGTGTTTTGCGATTGTGCTCATTATCAGACAGATATAGTTGAGATCATGGTGGCATCTGCTGGATTAGCTGCACAGGCTGCTGTGCCTCATTTAGAAAGCTTGATAAATGAATATGTACCACATGACAATGCTCCAGGCTATGTCTCATTTGAATGATGCCTTTTCCTCGAGGAACATAGCTGAATGACAGCTTCTCTCTCCATTGTGAGAGTTCTATTCTCATGCTATGGTTGACATGCTGGTCTGCCAGTGATTACATCTGAGCCTCGAAGCCAGGATATCTTGTCCTTCTTATATTTTATCCCTTCCTATTCTGAATGCACTCAGTTATCATGGCCACTTTCCTGGTGCAGGGATTCTTGCTAAAGGAAATAAAATATGAGGGAAGTTGCGTGCAGAGATGTAAAATGTTCTGAAACGTGCCCTCTCTGTTTTGGACTACGTCTTGAAGGGGAATAAGTGGATACACTCATGTTAGAGAGCTTCAGTGTTAAGTGAAGGATTGGGCAGAGAAAAGAGACATGATCAGTCTGTTTTGCTGCCAGATGCATGAAATGATCAATATGTACAAAGGATGAAGATGACCCTCATTTGGAAACTTGTAAGATTGTTTTCTTTAATGGCTGAGTAGGAGGAGTGGCTAGAGACGTTAACCTCTCTGAGCACCTCCAAATCCTTAGAATTTCAATCATGTTACACTGTTATGTGCACTACTCTCAGCTATTATTACTATTATTAACACTGCTTCCTACCAGAATCGATATTGACCAGCAGTGCAAGAGGCTCAAAGGTTGAAACAAAGATTACACCTACAGAGAGGAACAGAGCCAAAAAGTAAGAGTTGACTTGTTTCACAAAGGACACTATCTGTTCAACAGGTATTGGTATTGGTTTATTATAGCCCCATGTACCACAACATGAAAAAACGTTCGCTTTGGCATGCCATACATGATTACATCGAGGTATTAAAAAGAAAACAGATTGCAGAATATAGGGTTGCTTTTACAGAGGAAGCGCAGTGTCAGTTGGTGGATATTCCCACAAACATTTCAGTAAGTGGATAACGCATCTTTTGTTGGTGTGTACTGAGCAGTACAGTATGAACCCACAGAGAAGGAACTGAGAGGTGAGCATTCATATTATCGGATTGGTCAGTTAAATGTTGGAGAATTTCATTGTTGATAGAAATCAACTTCTGTGGTGTGGAATTCTGTCTATGCAGAGTGGCACTGGAGAAACATCTACTCTTTAAGGGAGTTCCTTCTCACTCCTGCAGTGGTGGCCTTCCTCTTAGCCTACTGCTGGTAAAAGGCATTAAGGAGTCTTCATCTGGGATTCCTCCACCTGTATCCTTTGAATGATTCCTTCTCTTATCCTCATGGCTTTTAGGCTATTGACATCTTCCACTTCTTCCTCCAGAACTTGCTGCTCCGTACCTAGGGTTAGATTGTGCATACGCTCAACACCAATAATGAATTCTACGCAATCTGCTTAGAATGCACTGGAGAGCACTGCAGACTGATGGAGGCATCCACATGAATCTTAAGGATACCTTTGGCATCTGCCACCAATGATTCTGAACTCATATGCTGTTGTTATGGTGGTGTTCTGCAACAATGCAAGGGAACCTCACAGAACTGAGGAGCCAGGAAAGGAGGAATATTTTTGTCCCTTATGTTCTATATCTCTGGGCAGTGGAAGGCCTCTGAAGATGTCTGGAAGCCCACTCTCCATAAGGATGAACGTGTTATGGGTGCTGCCATGATACATTGTCTTGTTCATGTGGAATAGCTTCTGGGTGAACCACTACATGGAGTGTGGATGCCTTTCTGTTGATGAAAAAAGTTGGGATTAGTGAGAGGATCTCATTTGAGCACATGAGTGGAGTTAATGGAAGCCAGAAATCCTTACAATCCCATTGGCCAAGATATGACCCTGTCCCCCTCACTGAAATAGTAGTTAAGTGCATCCTTATTAAAACAGGAACATTTTGTGATCTGCAGCAATCACTTGCAATGAGCCTGCGGCAGAAGGCTGAGAGTCAATAGAGAGAACAGTCTTGACATGAGTGCACAACATAAGCCCTTCCTGAACATGTGGCCATCATGACTTCCTGCATATACATACAGTATAAGTAGGATATAGTGTTTCTGAAGAAATAGGGTCTTCTTTGATGGGCATTGCCTATGCCTCCTGGGTGAAGGTTCTCCCTCCTTTCATGACCAATCATCTCCTTATTGACTCCTCCAGTAACAGACAACACCCATGAGTGTGACTGCTGAAGCACCCATCACAGGAACTCACTGTGGGCTTCAGCAGAGTCACTGGGCTTTGTGGAGATGTTTGATTAGCCTGCTGTGATTTCTGAAGGTAGCCAGTCAGATATTCAGATGTCAGCGCTGTGTCTTTAAATCAGAAAATACCCATTCTGTTAATGCAATCCAGCACAGTGATGATGTGATCAGCTACACAAATCACAACTGGACATCATTCTCTGTACAAAATTGAATAGCACATCCAACAGCCTTGGGGCAATATTACAAAAGGGTACCACTGGTAATAAAATTAGGCATAATCCCTTGAATTTATGCATTAAACATCCATTATATACTATATGCACATAAAACGTGTCGTTAATGGGTCTAACTTTCAGGTTCAAGAGTATAATGACAGTCAGGAATTCAAACTTTAATTAATACAGTAAGGAGAAAGTGGTGGAAAAATTCAAGAGGATAAAAATCAACAAATGCAAAAATCGACAAAGGACATTTACATCTGTGTTCCGTGTAAATGTCCTGGGTCAGAGAACGAGCAATCCAAGGTTCTGAAAGAGGGGAATGACTGCAGAAATAATGGATTGAGGGACCTGTTCAAGGAGCAGTATTGCTACAGCATGGTTGTTCTGACACTGCCTAATGACAAGCACACCCTAAGGTGGCACAGTGGCACAGATGGTAGAGCCACTGCCTCACAGCACCAGAACCCAGGTTCAATCCTGACCTCGGGTGCTGTGTGTGTGGAGTTTGCACATTCTCCCAGTAATGGTGTAGGTTTCCTCTGGGTGCTCCGGTATCCTTCCACATCCCAAAGACGTGCAGGTTGGTAGGTTAATTGGCCACTGTCAGTTTCCCCTAGTGTGTAGGTGAGTGGTAGAACCTGGAGGAAGCCGATAAGGATGTGGGAAGAATAAAAAAATTAATGTAGGATTAGTGTAAAAAGGTAGTTGCTGGCACAGTCTTGCACTCCGTGGGCCAAAGGGCCTACTTCCATGACGTTTCTCTCTATAACGTCATGACCTAATTTCCAGGCAAAGCTCCAATGGAAGTACATCATTCCATTCCAGGTCTACCTGATGCAGAAATCATATCATGAGCATAAGCATGAACTGGGACTAAAAGTGCTCAGTCAAATCTCCGGTGTGGTACGATTCAACTCAGCAATCTTCACAATTACATTCCACTCTGAAAGCAACCAGTTTGCAAGTAGGAACAGCACAATGCATTTAAATTCTAGGCTGCAGTCTTTGTATTTATTCATGCTGACAGATTCTAGGATTATTGTACACTATTTGTGCATGCCAGCCAAAAATGATCTTTAAATTAATTCCACTTGGTCTACTGCTTTTTCAGTTAAGGCTTTTTACCACCCTTTCAGGCAGTGAGTTATAGAGTCATAGACATATAGAGTCATATACTCATAGTTCCAAACCTACTGAATAATGTAATTTTTCTTCAACTTCCCTGTAATTCTTCTACTGATTATTTTAAACTAAGCTCCACTGGTAATTGTCCTCCCTATAGTTATTGCCCTCGTGTTATTTGCGCTTTGGATCATGCCTATACACTCCCCATCCTTTTCAGTCTGCTGAGTCTGCCCCTGCACAGATGGTGGGGGAGTCAGCAGCTGTTGGGGCAGGAGTGGGACACGAGGGCAATTGGCCATCAGGGAATGTCCCTGAAAAGGGCGAGCAGCAGTGGCTACTGGGTGACTTCACCTTTGGAGAGGGCAGGCAGCCAGAGCAGCTGGGGACTGGTGGAGCCAAGCAGGAGTTGTCAGGTTTTGGGGAAGAGTGGGGGAATTTAGCAGGATACAAAGAGGGAGGAAACCATGAGGAAAGCAGGTATGTGAAAGGCAAGGAGTTGAAGTGGAGGTAGACAAAGACAGTGGGAGAGACTAAGGGTGGGGAGGACTGAAGATGAGAGGGAATCAGGGTGGGTGGGTGGCTGCTGCAGAGAGGTGGGCTGAGGAAATGGATGGGGTCAGATCACATGACTGTATTCATATGTGTGTGTACAGTCAGATTCATCTGCTTGTGTGTGTGCCAAAAGTGTGCACCACAGCATGCGTCTCCAATCATCTAGGATCCCCTTGTCATAGGATCAGAGTTCTGTTCCGTCAGCTCTGTGTGGTAGCTGATGTGAAGTGGTCACCCCATAGTAAAAGAATTCACACACAGAACTGGAGCAGAAGCAAGTCTTCCTCAACCCTAAGGGGATGCCCACCGAAAACAACAACAACCTTTAACTTCCAAGCTCTTCACAAGGTGTTTTGAGTGGTTTTCTCTGAAGTCTTTGGCATTGAACCTGAGTTTAAGGGGAACCACAAGGCACCTATAGTAACAATCCATTCTCACACTTATTCAATTGAATTGATAACAACTTTCTTCTTATCAGACTCTTGGTTCCTTTCCAACTCTGTAAATCTATTTTCCATTTATTGCTTTGTCAGCTCCAGGTCAGTTTCATATCAAATTAATGTTTATGTTATATGACAGAAGAGAACTGCAAAATGGTTGCTGATCATGTCAGATGGGGAGAAAATATGATCGTTTCCTCAGGATATAGAGCCTTTCTTCGATGTGCTTGGCTTTGCAGAAATGGGTGGCTCATTCAAGCATGCAAAATTGTTTCCACCTACGTAAAATTTCTGCACACATCAAGTGTTCCTTTATTACCTGTTCCTTTTTAATGTTCAGCACTTAAATCATTTAATTTATCACCACATCTCACAGAGAAAAGAACTCAATTTCCAAACCACAGTCATTTTTGTTTAAACTGCATGATTTTATTTAGCATTTGCCCTTCCTTGCACAGAAACAGGCACCTCAGCCCACTAGCTCCATGCCAACCATCAAGTACCCTGTTAGATATGAAGTGTTTTGTGCATTTTGGCAAGAAGCTTAACCTGATGGGAATAAGGCATTAGGAAACTTGGAACATAGAACACAGACTAGTTCAGCACAGGAACAGGCCCTTCAACCCACAATGTCTGTGCTGACCATGATGCCAATTTAAACTAATCTAAAAACAATCTAAAGTTACCTAAATTTGAAGCTGTTGGAACTGAAGGTGAACTATTAACCTAAATTCCACTCCATTTCTGAAATCCAGTTTCGCTGAAGTTCATGAAGCTGAATGTTGAGGCTGAATACAAAGTTTGCCGTCACTTGTGGCACGTTTAATGCCACTGTCTGGAAATGAATGTTTCAGTAAGGTTACTCAGTCATCGCTATGCACAAATTCCCTACTATATTTATTACATTCCACCAAAGGCCATACTTCAAAAGCACTTCATAGATTATAAAGTGCTTTGGTATGTCCTGAAGAGGACATGAAAAGAGCTAATTACATGTAACCCTTTCTTTTTAATACTTTGTAATCTTTAAAACTTTAAAAACTTTATTTATACAGCACTGTAACAAGCTCTTCTGGCCCAACAAGCCCACGCTGCCCAATTACACCCATGTTAACCTACTAACCTGTATGTCTTTGGGAGGAAACTGGAGCACCCAGAGGAAACCCACGCAGTCACAGGAAGAACATACAAACTCCTTACAGACAGCGACAGGAATTGAACCCTGATTGCTGGCGCTGTAATAGCATTACGCTACTGCCCGTTTGCTATACTTTGTAAAAATTAAAGTGATTAGATAGCTTAGTGTTTAAATTACAGGACTAGTATCCGGAGGCTTGGATCATTGAGACACAGGTTTGAATCTAACCATGGCAGTTGAGGAACTTAAATTCATGGAATGAAAGAACTGAAAAAGAAAGTTAATAAGAGTATTGCTGATCATAAAATTGCTGGACATTTGCAAAAGCCCAACAGGTTCCCCAATGTCTTTGAAGGAAGGACATCTGCTATTTTTACCTGATCTGGACAATTTGTAATTCCTAATCCACCAACAAAGTTATCTCTTCACTGTCCCCTGGAATGGCCAACACACCCTGCACTGCTTGCAAAATCCATGTCCCATGAACACATGCAAAAATATTCAAAAATTAATTTCTAAATGTATGGTGAACTCTGGATGTGAACCTTTATCCCTTCACATCTTACAAGTTGAAGCTTAAAGGTAACATTTACTCCATTGAGACAGGCTTACTGTCCCAACTGCACTGTGAAAAGTGGAACCATTGCTGGTGCCTAAGAATATCATACAAAATGGAAGATCATGACTCCAGTTAATATCCAAACCTATTACGATCCAAATATCATTAAGTAAATACTCTGGTTAAACACAGAATACAGAGAGTTCAAAGCTGAAGCTCTAATGCTCACCATTTGCTAATAGCATGAAGGAAAACAATTAAAATAAATTCAAACTGAAGGATTGGTTATTAGGCTGGTGAGAAGGAAGCCTTGCCTTGAACTCTGACACATATTCTTACTCAACTGTGTTATGGGACCTCTGAAGAAGGGAAAGCTTCTTATTTTTTAATATTTGCAACAACATTTCATAAGATTTTAAAAAAGAGTGCCACAAATTTGGGTTAGATCTGTGAGCTGAAACTTTTAAAACCTGGTAAATTTTCTAAATGTCAGATAGTTGTAACATTGGTAGTAATGGTGATTTGTTCTTATAATAATTCAGCTCTGATGTATTTCAGAAGGAAAGATGATCTGCTCGTGGTACTTGCATGGAAAACAGAATGAGTATAAGTAGGTGGCACCTAGCCAGTCATTGTTGGGTTTATGATGGCAAGTTTTAACTTTATGTTGTGTGCTTATTGGTGGTGGCAAATAGGGGCACCATCTCAAATTACAAGTGGGAAATTACAGTGGAATCAATGATTGTTGAGATCTGATGAAATACAGGAGAAAGGGTGGAGGGGGGAGCATGAAATATAAATATAGAGATAGAGATCTTTGTCACACAGGTGAAACATTTTGTGCCCAAAGATGGGGGTTTTGAGTAATTTAAGTCCTGTAATTCATGGCCAATGTCAAAAAAAGAGAAAGAATTAAAGAAAAACTTGGGCACTTTACAAGAAATAACTCACATTTACATAGTAGGGATGTTCCAAAGCATGTTGCAACTGCTTAATTATTTCTGATGTGCAGCTGCTGTTATAGTAGACAATTACGGCAGTAAATCCATGCAGACTAAGATCTCATATGCCATCAAATGGAGACAAAAGACCAGTTTATTATTTTGGGGGCTTCTTGGTACAACATAAGATACTGGCCAAGAAACTAGGAAAACTCTGTGCTTGTTTTCAAAGTATGGTCAAGCAGTCTTTAGAGCTCAATATCAGAAATGGGCAGCTTAAAAAAGGGATTTTGTCAATGCAAAAACCAGAGTCTTAAGTAAAAACAGAAAATGCTGGAAACATTCAGCAGGTCAGGTATTTGTATGGGAAGAAAAATAGAGTTAATGTTTCAGGTCAAAGACCCTTCGTCAGAACCTCGTCAGTCTAGAGTATTTCTAGCATTGTCTGTATTTATTTTAGATTTCCAACATCTGCAGTTGTTTTGAGGTTTTGTACACCAGATGTGGAAGTGAATCTGTATCTGAATTGCTGATCTGACAATTTTTAGATGCAAATTAACTGCAAAAACTTTTATTTTATATAGTTCCTTGTTGCAATTCATTGTCCCATGAAGATTCACAGTTGTGGAATTATAGAAAGACAGCTATTAGGATATATGATCCAAAGCTTGGTCAAAGAGGCAGATTGTAAAAAGTATCCTCAAGAAAGGGAGGAGGAAATGCTTAGGGAAGCATTCATAGATTGGGTTAGGATAACCTTTATACTACAAGGTTTACAGTTGGTTGATATCTCATGCTTTGGCTATGTCTAAAAAGGATGAAGATTTATTAATACTGAGAAAAATACTGACCCTTTGGGTATTCGAGGGATATCCCCAATTGCCGACACATTTTCATTTATAATATAATAACTGGAAATTATTTTCTAAAGTATATCCACCCATAAATTAATTCATGGTCGTTGCTGCTAAAGGTGCATAAGTTTGCAATAATGTGCTGTATTTTGTCTCTGAAGTTCAGCTCCACCCACTTCAATGGAACTGAATTTCGGAGTCAGAGTAGAACACACTGCCACTACAATTTGCGAATTTAGTGTTACTGATCAAGGATGAATTTTTAGGTAATCATTTCTCAGGTCACAGTAGAATCAATGCATCATACAACAACTCAATACACAATTCTGTGTTTCCCATTAGAACTCTTTTGTGAGGTAAATAATAAAATGACCAACAATTTTGCAATGTTGGTGGACATAATAAGCAAATACATTCATTTAAGGGCATGATTTTTATGAAATTTCATTGTTAGTTCCATATATCTTTAAAAATGAAATCTATGTTTAGCAACTTTGAATAGCAGTCAATTTAAACAGTGGATCATAAAAACTGAGCAACAAAACTCCTTTTAAATCCATTCAATTGCATTAAAATTCTTGGAACAATATATATCACTGAAGAATTTTAAGAAAGTATTAAAATACATTTCTCTAACAGCCTTCATTGGGCAACTGTACCTTGTTCATAAACTACAAACTAAATGCTTAGACAAATTCCTAAGCTTTCAGATGCTGGTAGAAATGGAGCAATTGAACTATGTCTCAGATAACTAATGTTGATGTTAACTAATGTTAACTTTATGTTGATGGTAATCTGGTCACCAGAATACAATAGTCTAATTTAAAGGTCTAAATTTTAAAGCTTCTGCTTTGGTTAGTAACTGAGCCATGCATAATACATCTGCAGAAAATAAATTCTAACTTTCAGAAAGTTAACAAAAGATTTGTCAGTACCTGCATGACAATAAGGAGGTCAAAAACAAGGATAAACGAGGCCAAAAAGGCTCGGGAGACCTCATCACTTGGCAAAAATCCCCGGTTCAACTTGTCCCAGCTGATCCAGTCAGTGGTGATGACAACCACAACGACACTTGTCAGAGTGATTAGGACCGACCTGCGAGTAGAAAAGAGTGAGACTTTCTCACTTGTTGCTTAGGAGATGACATAAGTAATGTGTCAAACTTATCAGCAATTCTCCAAGTTATTTATTTGAATTTTTCACAAATCCTAAAAGTAGTGACCTTGGTTTCTTCCTATTCAATGGGCTAGGAAACACATGCTAAATAGTACAATAAGCAGGATTTCCATCAATTTTGCAAGAAACCTCGTGGGATCAAAATTTATTTTGCACACAATAAGCAATGTACCATACTAATGGGTGCTATGAATTCCTGGCCTATGCAATAGATGCAGCAACTGCATATTACCTGCAAAATGCATAAAAAGATAAACTTTATGATCCCATCTCTCACATGGTAGAACCTCTTCAGGTGGTGGTTCCCGAGAGAAACTGCTGCTTCAATAACTAGGGGTAATTTGCTCGCTCATTTCCAAAGGACAGAGCACATTAACTGAGGCAGTCACCTGGAGCAAGGATTGTTGTCTTTGCTCTTCCCCTTCCCCACCCCAATCTCATCTTTGATCCCAAAGCAAGAAGCTCTTACCAATGCCACTGAAGTCATAAGAGCCATCTATGAAGTTTCCAGGTCTGGCTTCACTGGAAGGTCATATAAGATCAGATGCCTTTAACACTGGGCAGCCTATTGCCATCTTGTTAAGGTCAGCTCCAGTATTCAAGGCCTAGCCTAGTTTTTCAACATGCTTACATGACGCAATGGTTTTTTTTCCCAAAAATATATATTAATCACAAAACATACTGTTATACAATGTGGGATATTGCATTGACCCTGTAGCAAACATATCATTATACTGGGCTCCAATATTTACAATATGTCAACATGTCAGTGATGTTTCATTCCTTCAGTGAAAGGTTTCAGAGATTATTACACAGAGCCCAGTTCGTCAGTGTCCAGTTCAGGATGACCCTATGTAGTGGTATTTCCCCACACAGCCTTTGTAGTGGCTGCACCAACTTCAGTGTGTCCCTCAGCATGTTCTCCTGCACCTTGGAGTATGCCAGTGCAGCATTTTCTTGCAGCCACCTCCTTGCATTGGAAGACCAACAAATTTCAGGCAAAGTGTGTCTTTCACTGAATTGATAATCTTCCAGCAGCAGTCATTGTTTGCCTCAATATGAAGTTTGTAGAACACAGAGACCTGTTTTGTATAGCTGCTCCAGATGAAGCTTGACAAAGACCTTCTTGGCAAAGAAACAGTCCGCAAGTAGGTAGATGACAGTTTCATCCACACCGCAGCCATCTCAAGGGCAGCATGCGGTGAGATTGAGACTTTGGCTGTGCATGAAGGATCTGACAGGGACGGTCCTCCTCAACATCACCAAGCAAGGTCTTAGTGCTTGTTTGAGAGTTCTGGCAAGGAGGCATTCCACCAAAACACTTTGACAGACTACTTGGAGAACCATCCAACAGGTTCCACTATCTCCACTGCCCACAAGGCCTTGAGGATATTTGGTGCAGACCACTACCTGATTGATTTGTGGTTAAAGGTATTTTTCTGCAGAAACAAATGCTGCAGTGTGATGCAACTAAATAGAATATTCCAAGGCAGTGAGGCCTGGGCATTCCTTTGCAACACCAGGGCATGTAGATCCCCAGCACATCATGACACTTGGTGTTTGCCTACCCAGGCTCCACACAGAACTTCATGCTGCCACACACAAAGGTGGCCATTTGGGTTAAGGCAACACCACAGAGAACTTCACAGTTGATGAACAGGTTCTTTCCAGCAATTAAGAAGGAACGCCACCCCCACATTCCCAACTTCCGTTTTACCTTGGCTATTCACTCCAGCCAGTTCTTGCCCAGCTGCTTCGAACCAGATTCCCAGCACCTTCAGCTGCAAAACTGCAGTAACAACGTGAAGCTGCATTACACACTGACACATCTCCTGCATAAGCAGTGGCCTTAATACACAAGCATGTCAAATTCATGGATCATCAGAATACAATTTACTAATGGGCACTATGGAAAGGCCAGTTTCTTACAGGGATGGTTTTTCTATGTTTATGAAATGATAGCATGTATTAAAACTTTGCACTGCACCACAGGATTTCTAACATATCATCTTTTCATCTAATCATCATATTCCTATTGCTCCTTTGTTTAGCTGAGCAACTAGCCTGTTGGCATTGATATACAACACTTGCAGCATTAGCAGTTGTTAGCTGAGAGGATTAAGGGCACACAAAGCCCATCAAACTTGCAAAATGTGGCTGCTATTCAAGAAGCACATAATGTGTAAACAAATCACTGTGGATGTTGAACAACAAATGTAATGTGCACATATTGAGTGCTCTGCCCAATAGATAAACTGTAGTTTCTAAACTTTGTGGCACTTACTCTATATTGTCAGCAGTTCCTCTTTGGTATAAAGAATCCAGCAGATTTGATTCACAGCATTAATCTATTAAAATGGCACTATATATACACACAGCACAAACCACTGCATTGCAGAAGAAATGATGCTCCAGCACACTAATCAACCTGTTTCCTGAGGGAGCCATGATCAGAGAAAGTGTGGGTAGAAATTTGGCAGAGCATAATCAAGTTCGTCTTCATTAAATAAACATTAGGTTCATTAACTGCAAAATTCATTTCCATTGCGCCTGTTGTTTGGGCACGAATGCCAAACCAGAGAACACATTTCAGCAACAAGAAAGACCCTGCCCCTAGCAATGATGTTTAAGGGCAACATCAACTATTTGCAGGTGATTTGCTGATTGATTTCTACCAACATTTGCTGTGACTCCACAAAGCTTTCTAGAGTTCTTCACATTTGTTAAAGTCTAGAAGGAGCGGCAAGGCAACTGCTGAAGGATTTCAAGGAGTCTGCACAAACCTGTTGCTCCCAGACATTTGTCATTATTCAGTTTGGTATAGGCTGTCCCTGACTACACTCATGCCACTTTGCAGTAATGATATGTGAACTTAGAGATAACCAAAAGTAAGTCCATTCCATCAATGTCCAGCTGGTCTATGACTGTGAACACCATAACTTGGCAGTAGCCATGATGCCTTCATTCTTTATAGTAATCTGCTGTACCATTTTTACTTGAGCCATCACAATGAACCAAGGGGTGGCTATTGGGCAATAAGGGCAAGCTACTGATGATATGGCACTGGTGTGTGATGCAAGCACATGAGGGCAAAGTGGACGAAACAACAGGCATGGAACAAGTCATGGAATGTGATAATGCAGACCATATAATTCCACCATGGACTATTCTGGAGGAGACCTGTGTGTCTCAGTATTCATGATACTTTCCACTCGCCAAGCTCGCCATCAAGAAAGTTCAAGTGTTGACAACAGCTACAGGGTGAGTAACTGTAGAGTAAGAGGAGAATGAGGCTAGGAGAAGATGCATGGAGGAAACAACCTAGACAGCCTCTCTTTGGGTAGCTACCTATCTCTATCTCATATGACTGAGATACCAATAAACCCAGTGCTAATTCCCAATTCACCAAAAAACTTGTATCTCAGCCTTTCCTCCAACAAAAGCCATCAAAGCATTTGCTTGTATCACTGAAACATGGCATGACGGCTGAAGAATAAGTGAGTTGCTAAACCACAGATCTTAATCTGGAAAACTAGATTTGGATATTAATGGAGTCAAGAAGTGCAGGAGGGCAAAGGTGAGAAGAACATTGTATCATATTTTTATTTTTCTGACCACTTTTTTAACATAAAATCTTGCTCACCTATTCCCCCCTGCCCCCCCCATATGCTGCTGACTTGCTGACCTACACTGATTCCTGGTTTGACAAAGCCTCAGTTTTAAAGTTATCAACTTTGTTTTCAACTATTCTTATTTGAATTGCTTGTCCCTATCATTACAACCTCATTCCACAAGATATCTATATCTGCACTCTTCCAGTTCTAGAGTGTTGGGAGGGAGGGAAGAGGAGAGAGAGAGAGAGAGAGAGAGAGAGAGAGAGACAGAGACAGAGACAGAGACAGAGACAGAGACAGAGAGAGGGGGAGAGAGGGGGAGAGGGGGAGAGAGAGACAGAATAGAGCATGGAGTTAGGGAGTGTGCGTGTGACAGAGAGAATGTACTTGAGAGAGCATCTGAAAGTGAGGGAATAGGTGTGCAAGAGAGAGAGGCAGATGGAGCACAAGGGAAAGTGTGCAAGAGAGGAAGAGGCAGTGCACATGAGAGAAAAGGAGAACGCACATGGGAGGGTGCAGAGTGAGAAATAGAGCAAGGAGACAGAGCACGTGTGGACAAAAGAGTAGGTGCGAAAGAGAGAACAAGAGAGAGAAAGTACACAAGAGACAACAAGAGTGTCATAGTGTCATCCAGTACAGAAACTGGCCTCTTGGCCCACCAAACCTGTGCCAACCATCAACCACCTACTTGGATGAATCCTACATGAATCCCATTTTATTCTCCTTGCATTCTCATCAGCTGCCTCCAGATTCTCCCACTTACACAGTAAGGACAGTTTATAATAGACAATTAGTACCAACCCACACGTCTTTGGGATGTGGAAGGAAACTGAAGCACCTGAGAGAAACCTACAGAGTCACAGGGAGAATGTGAAAACTCTACACAAACAGCACCAGAGGTCAGGATTGAACCTAAGTTGCTGGAGCTTGAGGCAACTCTGTCAACTGCACCACAATGCCACAGTGTGAGTAGTGTGAGTAACAGAGGGGTGGGTGGGGGAGGTAGAGAGAGAGGGAGAGAGAGAGAATGTGCAAGAGAGAAAGATTGCAAGAGAAAGTGTGCACAAGAGAGAGAGAGAGCACAAGAGAATGAGACAGAGCAAGGGAGATAGAGCAAGTGGTGGCTAGCTGGATGAATAATTAGGGAAGTATTTCATGAGCTAAGGCCCCAGGCAGCTGAAAGCAACATCCAAAGGTGATTAAATTAGAATATGTGCAAAATGCTAGAAATAGAATAGCAGAGATATCTCAAAGGCTTGTGAGGTCGGATTAGGTTAACCTGGCATTTGTCGGAGCAAGCTAAAGTATTAATGTCCAACATCACCGGACATAAAATTCTGCTTATCTTCCTCAGGCCACAACAACCCAACTCTCCTTTGAGCTCTCTTCAAAAGATTACAAAAGAGAACATTCCAATTTTCTTACTAGCATTTTGAGGTCAAGAGTATTGCTTATCTTGATTGAATCATTGTACTCATGAGATACGAGTCTTTGTGCACTCTTAATGGTTAATGATAAAGATCAACAAAAGTCATGACTTATGCCCATTGATGTAAAAATGACTTCCACCTGAAATAAATTTCCTAGATGAGGAAATATGGGATTTTATTCAACAGAGTCACTGATCTCCCAAATCACTTGTCACTTCTGTCACTCATTGTCAAATGGCTCTTACTTCATACATGTACAATCATACACATTGGGTCCACAATTTACACAAATTTCATATACTTTTATTTAAGTCTTCCAAGAAATTGAAATGATGGTAGCATTTAATCCTTTAATAGGTTCAGTTTTGAACCCTTGCATATTTTGTTTGCATGGCCTTAGATGTGAGAAACTTTCAAACAGTTTCTTAAACATGTATGGTCTGATTTACAAACTAATTAACACCTCTGCCATTGTAAGTAGTAGAATGAACCTCAGATTCTTCATCCTTCCCCAGTTAACCCTACAGCAATCTAACATTGCACGCTTTAATAAAATTTATCTTTGTTTTAAGCTTACCAAACCAAAAATAAATGCAGCCCACTGAAATGCCTGCAATTGACTGACTCCCGTGAAGTATCACTGTTGACTGAGCTGTAACCTCCTCAGTTCACAAACCTCATCAGGGTCTTTTCAAGCTAAAAGTATAGCACCACATCATTAGGTGGAATAAAATGAATGCTCAGAAACGTTGGGAACAATATCCTTGAAGAAAATGATTGTCCTGTATTTTCTTGAATGCACATTTGCTGACTAACAATAAAATAATTTACAGGTGTGGCTTGAATAATAAATCTTCTTTAGTCATCATGCAGAAAGCCATTTTACTTCAATGCACAGAGCATAAAGCCTAAAAATTGCTTACTTTGTTATGCAAACACAAGAAGTCTACACATTCTTTAAAAATATAAAAGCAATCTGCATTCATCAATGTTTCATTACTGCAGTGCTGCTGAATGAGAACAAAGAGTCACCTGAAGTGAAGTATGAGCATCATTTTTATTAAATCCTGAAAGACTTCCAAGCTGATAGAGCTGAACATGTTGTTGAGACCCAGTGGAGTCCATAGCTTTGCTTTGGTGCAGTTGCCAAATTGCACCAAAGCAAAACCATGTCTTCCATTGATTGCTGCCTGATAGATTCAGCCAGCAATTTGTTGACTCATTTTATATATTTGACTGAGTCTGACTCTTCCTTCTCAGCATGCACAATGCATTTTAATATAATTCCTGTAACATTTCCTACTGACAAATACTATTATGTTTTTAGGTCCTTGGATTACTAAATGTCATTTTGTCCCCATCAATCAAGTAAAAACCTACAGAATCCCGTGTACTGCAAGGCAACAGTATGTAGAAGAACAAAGAAATAAATTAAACAGAATATTGAAGCTGTAGGAACCTCCACATGAATTTCACTGCAAACACTCATCATAAATATTTAATCCCTCCCTCGAGACAATACACGATTTTGGAGTCGTTCCAAGCATTAATTCCATTCTATTAGACAGCTTGCAGAATGCTCATTCGGTAACTTAAAATGATTGAATCCATAAACGTCTTCATACTCAAGCGAACAGAGCACTAATCAAGGATGTGCTTAAGTTAAAACAAGCTTCATGTTTTCAACAACAAGAGAAGCACGCAATGTGTCTGAGCTCATTAAGCACTATGGATCTTATTTGCTGTAATTACAGTGCAGTTTCTGATCGCAGGAAGATATGTGTGCACCAACAATGTTTCCCAGGGGGTGCTTAATGTATATAAGCCAAAGTAAATCAACGGAGACCAGTGCAGGCTTAAGTTACCAATAAAACCTAGATATTTATGGAGCATTTTCCTCGAGAAACACCAATCTCATTTAACCTTCACAAAAGTGATATTAAAGCTCTCAGGGGCGACTATTGGGCAAGATTTCAGGCTGCAGCACGAGATGCTGTAGTTGTAATGTGTTTGATGAATGGGGTTTAAAACAGTTTTGGCAGTTTATTGTTTATAACACTTAATTGAGCCATAAACTATATTAACAAAGAAAGCAGGAAGTAGTTACATGGCAGTCAACAGGTTTAAACCCTGATATTCTATGACAGAGTGCTGATTCAGATGTTCATACCTAAAGCACCAACTCTCCAACAGCAGAATAAGACATTTGAGTGACTGGTATTAGCTATCATGCTGATTCGGAGTCTGGGTACAAATAACTAGGTTGTGTTATTACACCATCAATAAGAGAATGTACATTTAATAACATATCTTATCTTCAGTAACCATTTCTCCCAATAAAACAATTAAGTAATAAAAATATGACTTAGAACATAAGAAATAGAAATAATAGACATCATTTGACACCTCATGTTTGCTTTTACCACAGTGCTACTATCATGCACTAACCCCATACCCCTCAATTCCATTATAAGTCTCTCCATCTTTGCCTTTGAATATGTTACTGATTGAGCCTCTACATCCCTCATATGTAGAGAATTCCACAGATTCACCAGTCTCTGGATGGATTTGATATAACATAGAAACACACCAGAAAAGGAAAATTAGCAAGGCTGTGCAAAAAGACCTGACAAGAGTGACTAATTGGGCAACACTTTGAAAAGGTGGGGATTGGCATTTGTTGGCTGACTAGCTCTTTCTTTGCTAAGCAATTCTATATTTCTTTCAGTAAGTTAAAAATATTCCCTTTTCTTGTGCAGTCTCCTTTATGAAAGCGAAACAATTACATTGTTTTTTTGCCTCATTTTTTCTTAATTCAAACCTCTTTGGTGAAACTGGCCCTGAACTTGCTTCACATTTTTTTGTTTCCTAACCACAGGAAGCAAAAGGAACTGAATGGATAGTCTTTTTTGTTTAGGAATTGGTTAGTGGACCAGCTAATTAGTCAGCTACCACTGCCTCCCTGTTGCTGCACATTGAAGATTTCAGTTCAAACAAGCCACTGCTGAAATATCTGAAACAACAAATCATCTACATACTCTCTCCAGTTATTATGGGTTATACTTTCAATGACTGTTCATTGATTGAGCCTTGAGGAAAACTCATTAACATACCACTCACTGATTCTCTTCAACAGTTCTAGTATCTCACTGCAAGATGGATTTCAAAACTTAATTAATTCAAGTTAATTTAAAGCAATACTCCAATATAAATCATTTTCAAACCCCGGTCAATGAGAAAAGGTAAAAAAAAAATTCTGAATTGCGAAGCAGATCTATATTCCATATATATATTTAAAGTTGTACAACTGTTGAAATCACATAGTGGGCAACACAGTGGCACAGCAGGTAGTACTGCTGCCCACAGCTTCAGCGAGCTGGGTTTGATCCTGACCTCATACTGTCACTGTGGAGTTTGCACCTTCTCCCTGTCACCAAGTGGGTTTTCCCCAGGCATACCAGTTTCCCCCCACATCCCAAAAACGTGCTGTTTCATAGGATAATAGCCCACTGTCAATTACCAGTAGTGCAGTGGGAGGCAGGAGAATTAGGCGGGAGGGAGGGGGGCGGTGATGTTAATGAGCATGTATGAGAGAATAGATTAGAGGGAAATAAGTGGGGGAATGGGATTGATGGGATCGCTGTGAGAGCTGCCACAGATACGATGGACTAAACTGCCCCCTTCTATGTCATAGAGAAATATGAGAAATATGAGAAACATCTACTTGCACATCTAGAAACCGGAATTCCAATAATAATCCTGAACCCAGATAATCTTTAGCATCACCTTACTGGAACTGTTTTGCTTTGGCATATGGATACTGTTGCTCAAAGGTCAAAATAGTAACACTATACACAAAAATGTTTGAAAAATGCATGGAAAGGAATAGGCAAGGTGGCTAATTAATATTTTTCCCTTTAAAAGAAAGTGCTATAACCTTAAGGAAACAACACTTGCATTTATATAATGTCTTCTGTGATCTTAGAATACACAAAGCACTTCACAGTAAATGAGGTTCTTTTATAATTACTGTTGTAACGTAGGAAAGGCAAGAGACAATTTGCACAGAGCAAACTCCTACAAAACATCAGCGTAATAATGACATAACAATCTTTCTCAACTATTGGCCAAAACAGCTGAGGCATCCTTCAGAATAGTGGAATATTTTATATACACCTAGGAGACAACTTTAGTTTAATGTACAGGTCCTGCCCAGATTACAAACGCCCAATTTATGTATAGTCTGTTCATACGAGCGCATGTTTGGAAGAATGGCTGGATGAATTTGCCAGCTGCTGAGGGGCTGCAGGCATCTTTTCTGCTGTGAACTCAGTTTGCAGTCACATTTCTGCCTTGCAAACTGTCCGGATTACAAACAGATCACAGGAATGGAACCCTGTCGTAACCTGGGGAGCACCTGTATTATCCAAAAGGTAACATCCGATAGAGTAGCATTCCCTCACTACAGCACTCAAGAGTCAGCTCAGATTATGTGTTTGGATTTCTCAAGGATCTTTTTTTAAAAGAGCACTAGTTCTACTTTGGTATGTACTCACATTTTAAAAATTTACTTAATATGCACCTGAAATGTAACAAATACACATTCTTTGAAATATTGTAATATATTTTCATCTTCACGTAAAAATCAATGGAATACAAATTAGGCTGCCGTTAATAAAGGATGTGTGATCTGATTGTCTAAATTACCAACCAGACAGTGAAGTCAATAATCTGTTCCATCTTCACCTAAAAGCTCTTGCGAATTTACGTGAGACAGTTCATAACCCTAAGCAAGCTGGAGTCCCAGTTTCTAGATTTTCAAAACAAACCAAGATCTGTAGTTAAAGCTCAAGAAGGTACAATTAATTATTTGCTTGAACAAGATAACGTTATACTACAGAAGCAAAGCAACTCAATGAGGGGGTAAGTAATCAAGCCTCCAGCGATCTAAACACTTTCACATTATTAATAATAAATCTCATTTATGAAATACGGAGAATATTCGTTATTAGTAGGATGAAGTATAAATGTAAAATGCTAATTAGAAACAGTTTTATCATGTACTGTCATATGACTATGCAAAGGACACTGATTAAGAATTAAGCTTCCACCAATAACTCTCTGTAACATACACTGCCGAAAATTTGGAAAGTTACTCATTGTTCTAAAAAGAACAGAATGGGCCAGATTGTACAGTCAGTTACATAGGGGCAGTACTTACACCTGACCTCCATGGAAGCTGCACATAAATATTTAAAAGTCTGTGTGGCATGTGCTTCCTCTTTTCTGATATGAGTTGCTGTCTGCAACATCACACAACTAGATTCAGCTCTCATGATTTATACATGAATTCTCTTGACAAAGATTAGGGTGTTAGGCCTTTCAGTTGTGACATATGACTTGACCACTGGCGCTGTCAGAGAATGGGTACAGTTGATAATATTCAGTTTCTGAGGGATTTGAAGAGTGAAGTTTCTGTTGGCAACCACCGTACAACAAAGATAGGAGTGGATCTATGGGGCCCAATAGAATTAATCTCAGCAATTCAATGCATATACCAAACAATAAAGCCTTACTGTTCCTACTTGGTACCATTTTCTGCATACAGTGAGGAAAGTTTCTGTCAGCTCATTAATTATGAGCAGTCCCTGCTGTCTCATTGTTTAAACTTGGTGATTGTTTCACTTTAACTAATGATTGATTGTGTCAGCTGGCTCTTAATTTCCAGACATTTTCAAGTCCAAGCATCCAATTGTGTGCAAGAAGTGTGGAAGTGCATTGTATCAGTCTAACTTATCCAACCATTGAGCATGAGCTGGCATGGTGACAACTCATGTCATCCAATCTCCACTCCACCATTTGAGGAAACACTCCAAATGTGCAACTTGACTGGGTTTTGGGTCCACAGAAGGAAGTGACAGAATGGAGTCTGACTTTCGGGTGAAATCTCCCTGCATATTGTACAGAAGGTGTTCGGGCCAGCAAGGAACTACTCTTCCTTATCAGCAAGAAGAAGAAGCCTTCTAGTGAAACGTATAATATATAAACACAGTGGACATGGCACAAAATTGTCAATGAAGTCGGCAGAAGGAACGTGATGTTTGCTACAGATTCAATGCTGTATAACGATTACCTGCAGCAAGCAAGATGAATGACACATTCACCTACACTCTGCAGTGCACCTCACCCCATCCCTTTCGCTCTACCTTCTCAACCCTACTCCAGCACACCACTCCTCACATCAACATATCTTGCAGGCACAGCCATCCCTCTCTATCTAGGGATTACCTCACATTCCTGTCTGCCCTGTCACCACTCACTCTCACAGTTATCAATGCAGTACTTTTTCATTGTCACCTTCTGCATGTGCTCCACATCCATTCCAATCACACCATTACTCTCATTCAGTTCTCTTCTCTCACTCCCTACAAAGTAAGAGTATACAAAATGTAAAGAAGAGTCCCAGGAGAAGAGATAACCCGCCAATAAGTGCCAGTTTAAGTAGACATGATAGCCCAGCCATGGTTGTTCATCACCCCAATTAGGGCCGTCAGCTAAATAACCATGTGTGGGCCACAAGAGGGATGATGGTGAAAGAGGACACGGGAAGTGGGGACTTGACTCAAACCCTCATCAATGCCCCCACCCCTCTCCACTCAGTCTCAGTGCAGCCATCTACAGCAGGGCTCTTCTGGACTCCAAAATGCAATGGACATTGCCCAAGAGCATCAAATTTGTCAGAGCAAGGTTCTGAGCATCCTATCTCTACTGGGGAAACCGCAGTGGGTGCACCATGTAAGAGGGCCAGGAAGATAAAGAGTATACTTGAGGTGGGTATGCCATATGTCATTGGTTTGTTAAGTTTCTTGGGGAGAATTGAGCTTCAGACACATGGATATGTTTTTCCACCGCTTCGCAGAATCTCTGGATCATTCGTCAAGACCTCTAATTTACTAGCCCAGTAACATAACCACTACTCTGTGCTGTCCCACGAGATTAACATGAATTAGAATGAAATTGGGCAGGCACGGTAGAGTAGCGGTTAGCGTAATGCCTTACAGCGCCAGTGACCTGGGTTCAATTCCGGCTACTGTCTGTAAGGAGTTTGTACGTTCTCCCCATGCCTGCAAGGGTTTCCTCTGGGTGCTCCGATTTCCTCCCACGTTCCAAAGGCGTATGGGTTAGGAAGTTGTGGACATGCTATGTTGGCGCCGGAAGCGTGGCGACACTTGTGGGCTGCCTCCAGAACACTGAGCAAAAGATACATTTCACTGTGTGTTTCGATGCATGTGACTAATAAAAATAGCTTATTATCTTACCTTATTAAATCTATACCCTGCTGCTTACTTAGAATAACATTCTCATTTTGTTCTAACCCTTGGTGCAGACATATCATAACCTACAATATCATGAACTCATTTACTACAAGCAAGCAAAACTCTGCAAAAATATTCATTCATCCACTTTTGTACATGACAAGCATGCAATGCTGTAGCATATGTGCACTGCCCTCTACTTTAGAAATTAGAAATTAATAAACTGAATTTCTAAAGCATTCAAAGTGCATTCATCACCATATTACATGATTATGTAAGATGAGGATTGAATTTCTGCCCCAGTCTTAGATCTCAGCTGTGTAGTATGAAAGGCCAGGGGTCAGATGACAGTGACAACACTACTGACCCCCATGTTCGGATGATAGCATTGCCTATCAGGTCGGAAGCTATACCACTGTCAATCAGGGGTCCGGCTCTGCCCCATTAGGTAAACACCTTTGTCTTGCTGGACCACTCGGATTGGCCTGTTTAAAACACCTTTGTCCTTGCTGGGCTACCCAGCCCCCCAGCAGCATAAAAGTGCTGCATGTTTGGTTTTTCTTTCTCTTTTTCTGTGTCCAAGGATGTTGAGGTAAGCTGTGCACTACTTCAGGGCAGTTAGTTAAGGACTCCCGAGACCAAAGAGCCAATGTTTGTCCAGAATCAGGGTGTCCAAACATTGTATAGTTTATTCCTTGATCATTTGTACCCAGTTATTTTGTGTGTGTGTGTGTGTGTGTGTGTGTGTGTGTGTGTGTGTGTGTGTGTGTGTGTGTGTGTGTGTGTGTGTGTGTGTGTGTGTGTGTGTGTGTGTGTGTGTGTGTGTGTGTGTGTGTGTGTGTGTGTGTGTGTGAACCTCACCCTCTGTCGCGATTTCCCTCCACATACATGATCTCATGCTTGAGAGTGTGCTTGAGAATGCATCTGTTCCCATTCATTCTGTCCCGCATTTGTCTTTGTTAATAAAACATTTTTAAATTACAAAGACTGTACGTCCAGACCTTTATCTTTAAGATACCAAAAGAACCTTTCTCACAACAAGCTGCAATAATTAAATCCGATTGTAAATATTGATGAATTATTTGCTTTTTCAATTCACCAAATTTTGTTAATTTTCACCACAGTCTTCAGTCTTCATCCTGACTGTCAGGTGATGTGGCAATCACCATTTCTTGAGATATTAATCCAGGGTGAAAACACCAAAGACCATGTACATTTCCCAACAGACCTAATAAGTGTGCAATTTAAAACCTCTTCAAGCCTTTCCATCACCTTAAGTAAAACATGAAACCATATATAACAAAACAAAAAGAAAGATGCCAATTTTGGCACAGCCACAGCACTCTCAGCTCTGAGTAAGGAGGTCGAGACCTGAGCAATCCTGAGTGTACTGCTCTGTCAAAGATACGCCTTCTGGATGAGGTGTTAAACTAATGCACCTTCTGCCCTCCGAGGTCAAGATGCCCTGTGGCTAATTAAAGAGGAGTTGTGGACTTTTCCTAGTATGCTGTACAATATTTAACAACCAACAAAGTAGTCTGTCATTCCTGTTTGTTGGCACCTTGTGGGCAAATTGCTGCATTATAGGGAAAAGCACAGATATTGATACATTTTGAAAGCATTTCACTTGCTAGAGAGATATTCAGGATGTTTTGCAATTTTAGAAGATTTATTTTATTTATTTCTTCATGTGACTGGAAGTGCCGATGTTTATTGTCCATTCCTAATTGCCATAGAACTAAGGAAGCAGTTAAGATTCAACTACATTGGTGGGTCTGGATCTACATATAAGCCAGACTAAATAAGGATGACAGACTTCCTCCCCTGAAGAACATAACTGAACTAGATGAAAATCTCATCGTGTCATGGTCATCATTACTAACACTAGCAGTAAATCCACATTTACCTAAATACTTGAATTTAAATTCCCCAGTTGGTAATTTAATGTTGGGAATCCATGATGGAATTCAAACTCATGTCTCTGGATCAATAGTCCAGACCTCTGGCTGGAAACCCAATAATTTAACTGCTACCGCAAAAGACGACATAACAATGCATCTTTCTACAGAACATTAGAACACACAAAGACAAAAGCGAATGCAGATGCTGGAATCTGGAACAACAAAACAGAACACTGGAAGAACTCAGCCTGTCAAGCAGCATCTCTGGAGGCAAGAGGTACAAGTCGACACTTCAGGCCAAAACCCTACATCAGGATGCTGCTTGACCCACTAACCCAATGAGTTCTCCCAGAGTTCTGTTTTTTGACAAAAGAATGCACTTTTGCCTTGAACTGTTATTTTCCCATTTTTCAAATATCTTCCCTGTATAGCATTAAATAAAGGTTAATATATACTGCTCTGATGTATGACAATTTTTTTTAATCTTGTTCAGATTGCACACTTAATGACTGTAATCCGCTGTTCTTTCAGAGGGGTCCTGCATTGGATTTTAATCCAGATAGGGAAAATTACAGCTTTGATTTTCATTCACTCAGTCAACCCAAAGCTTTTAGTCATCCTGATAATGTTTTGCTCTACGTATACCAGTGAAATGTCTTCTATTGTCATCCATAAAGGGTTGGGAATTATTCTGTAAAGACTTTGCATAATGACATCCAGGTTTCAGACAGAACAAAGGGAGAAAGGATTGCATTTAAGATATAACAAATTTATGCTAAAATGCCAAGTTCCAATTCGTGCAGGCAATTCCCTATTTAAATGCAATCCTTGCAATATTTTAATCATGGAATAATCAAAAAGTATAACATTGAAGAAGGAGGTCAATCATTGCTTCCATGTTCATTCTGCTGAAGATCAGTAGAAGTATTAAGAATTTTAAGAAGTACCTGGATGAGCACTTGAATCGCCAAGGCATAGAGGCTATCGACCAAGTGCTGGTAAATGGGATTAGTATAGATAGATACTTGATGATCGATGTGGATGGAGTAGGCCAAAGGGCCTGTTTCCATGCTGTATGATTCTATGACTCTGGTTAGTCTGGCTCCCTTGCTCTTTGCCACATCCCTGCAGAATTTGCCCCTTCAAGATTTAAGCCAACTCCCTTTTGAAAGCTCAGGCAGTGGGTTCCAAATCCTAACCACCCATTTGAAAGGAAAACTCTTGTTGACATGTTGGCTCTGGGTCATTTTCCAATTCCTTTAAAACTGTGCTCTGACCCTTCAATTATTGGAAAGGCAGCTTTAGAAATTCACATCATACTATTTATTTCCGTGCTACATTATTCTAAATGGACATTTCCCAAAGTGAAATGTACAAAGAACCATTTTGGTGTCACTGGTGAATTAAACTACATAGTTCTGTGGAGTAGGTTTTATTAACCCTTCCTCGCACTGCATATCTACTGATACAAGTCCTTTTACTTTTCTTCTACCCTTCAGGTACCTCTCTGACCATGCTACTGACAGCCCACCAAACAATGACCACAGCACATTCCCAGCCAAATCCCTAACAGCCCATGTTCCATGAAATCCCAATCATCCCTGCTCCAATGTCCTGATTGTCCAGTCACCCCAAATCCCATTTGATTTCTGGTACCCCAATCCTTAAAAGCACCATGCCATCTCAAACTAGCACAAGGAGCCACTTTCTGGCTAACCAAACAACCCCCAAACATGAGGTCTGAATTCAGACCCACCTCTATCCACTCCCAACCCATATTGGATCTCTGCTATCTACAATGGGTAAAAGATGATGTGTAATAGTGATTCACTGAGCACTGATGAAGCTTGCTGCAAAAGGTCTGCAGCCAAATTGGCTATTGGCATGCCTTGCCACAACTATCCAGCATGCCTTTTTGGTACACAATATTTTCAGGCCGCTTTCTTTTTTTAACTCCATCTGTTTCTCTCATGATGCTAAATAGCTCCATCAGATAGACTGAAGGGCTTGGTTCCCTGCTGTATGACTCTATAACATCCATGTACACAACATCAGCATGCTATCCTCATCCACCTACCCTGTTACCTTGTCAAGAAACTTTGATCTTCAACGTGAAGAGAGAAGGCTTCTGCCTGTTTCAGACATGGCGTCAGAAACTGAAGGCACCTAGCAGTCTGCTTCCCCTAATAAAACCAGTAATTAGACTCTAATTGCCTTCAGGCCTAATTGGACAACATCTGCCAAACAACTGGCAGAAATATGGCCATAAAGAACAAATCACTCAGCTCGCCTATAAAAGTAGGAACTCTGGACCCAGAATAGTGTAAATTTTCCATTGTTTAATACTGGCGTATTTAAGGTCCCACAAAAATGTTAATATTGTGGAAATTGTGGACTTTGTAATATCAGGGCTTCACTGCTTTAGGCCATGATACAACGTGCTCCCACTCCCTGCTCTATTCTCCATCTTGGTCACCATCTCAGATGCTCCCGGGTCTCTGACTTCCATCTTGACCACTTTTGGGGCTTGCCATTTGTCCTCCAAATCCCAGACCCCAGATTGTCTACTTCTGCAGAAGACACTGCAAACCAAACCAATCACCTCCCTGAGATGGAGTAATAAACAGCTGTGTAGCAAGAGAAAATAAAATAGTAATGGCTAAGTTAAAACACCCATGGACATGATTTAATTGAATGATTTTAATTTTTTTCTCAAAATAGTATAAACATTTCTATGTAGTTTAAACTGTTTCCTGCAGAAATAAACAAGCTTACTGGCACTTGTAAATTGCTGCAATTAAAAGTAAATACTATTTTTCGACAGTTTTGACTGTGTTGTCTGTAACTCTTCTGAAATGTTTTGAAGTTCAAGCTGCAATTTAGTTAGGTTTGTAGGTAATATTTTATATTGTAAATGGTTCTGTCTATTTCCATTGCATTCATCTGTGCATATGTATCAAAGTGATTAGGGAGTAGTCAGCATTATTAAGCATGCAGCTTATGGAGTCAAGAGAAGCACTGCGGGCTGCTTCTTGTAGTCATTCTAAGGACAAGGGCCTAGCATAAACCTACGAAAAGTTCCCATGGCATCATGTGCGATGTAGTTGTGCAATAGTTAGTACTGACCTGGGTTCAATGCTGACCTTGGGTGCTGTCTATGTGGAGTTTTCATGACCTCCTTGTGACTGTGTGGTTTCTCTGCCAAATCTCAAAATTGTGCAGGTAGATTAATTGGCTACCGCAAATTGCCCCTATTGCGTGTGAGGGTGGCAGAAGGATCAGAAGGGAGTTGATAGGCAGCTGAGGGAAAATAGATTACAAGGAAATTCAAGGGGAGTAGGATTGATGGGATTACTCTGAGAGGAGGCATAGACTTGAAGAGTGAAATGGCCTCCTTCCCTATCATAAGAAAGTAAGAGAAATTTCCATTATTTTATTTCCCATTGAATTCAATCTAATTAGGAGGTGGGCTCTAAAGCAGATGTAGGACTCTGGCCACTAAATACAACTTGCTTACACACAGCATCATTCAGGCAGCTAGAGGTCTTGGGAACTGCTGGTTTGATGGTTTGGCAGTTGATGCATTTTCCGTGTGATAAGGTCTGAGAGCTTAAGACTAGAAATCTGACCCCCAGAAGTTTCTTCCACCCGAGCAATGAAGAGTCTGCATCTTCCAACCAATTATTAATTCTTGTGCTCCTCTTGCTTGTCATGTAGAGTTACAAAATCAAATAATCTTACAAGTAGAACCTACTGCACTTAATGCAAGTAAAACCATGCGGTTGAAATCGATTCTACAAGATCAAAAACAGCTTACCATTAAAGTTAATTTTAGTACATGGTTATTAAGGTCAAGTTCTTCCTGGAGTACAATAAGAATCAGCAAATCAATGTGTCAGCTAAGTTTTCATGATGGTAAAAGCAAATTCTGTTTCAGTATAAAGCATGTTTGAGAAATCTATAATGGTACAATAATTTAATACTTGCAACTTTAGGGTAATGATTTATTACAGAAAATCTAATTAGTATAAGTTCTGTTTGAATTTATAATCGTATTAACATTGGAAACATTGCAAGCTGTGCAACAACAGCTCAACAAGATTGGAATGAATACACTAATCGGCCTCAAATTGGATCACTAGAGGAAATATCTTTAAATTGAATCATAAAAAGGAATTATAAATAGGAACTGCCTGATTGGCTATGAAAGTTTATCCTTACCAGAACAAGACAATCCTGTTATATCCCTTTCTCCAGAAGGCTCGAGCAGTCACTCCCCAGGCAGGATATGAATCATCTTGGAGCATCATATCTGTGACCTTCATTGAAAAAAATGGAAGTAAATGTTATAACATTGCACATTATTTCTTCTATTTTATCTACTGCAATTTTTCTTGTAAGTCACAGATTCACAAACATTTTTACAACCATTTCATAATAGCAGAAGGCCATTCAATCCATCATCAATGTGGTTGCTGGGAGAAAAATCCACTTGTAACCCCACTGCTTCTTTAACAATGAATACCGGAATGACCGATGACTAGATCAGGACACAAATAGAAACACAAGGGACTGCAGATGCTGGAATCTGGAGCAAAACAACAAACTACTGGAGGAACTCAGCAGTTCAGGCAGCATCTTTGGAGGGAAATGAACAGTCAGCATTTCAGGTCGAGACCCTTCATCTGGCAGTTCCAATGAAGGGTCTCAACCCAAAACGTCGACTGTCCATTTCCCTCCACAGGTGCTGCCTGACCCATCGAGTTCCTCCAGCAGTTTGACTTTTTGCTCCAGGACACAAATATGCCAGGTTCTGACAACCTCCTGAATTTTTCAGGAAGACATTGTGTGAGGGATGAACCACTTTTTGTCCTATTTTAGCCCATCATGCCAAAGGACCACAGAGAAGCTCGTTGACAAAGAGGTAGATTTTAAGAAGTGAGTTAAAGGAAAGGATGGAGCTACGAGGGACTGGAGATGCTGGAAGCTGGAACAACAAACAAAATGCTGGAGGAACTCAGTGAGTCAGGCAGTATCTGTGGAGGGAAATGGACAGTCAATGTTTCAGGTCAAGACCCTTCATCTGGACTGGTCAAATGAGGGTCCAGATGAAGGATCTTGACCTGAAACAACTGTCCATTGCCCTCCACAGATGATGCCTGACCCACTGAGTTCCTTCAGCATTTTGTTTGATACTCGAGAGGTTGGAGCTACAAGGGTTTAGGAAGAGAATGGGATCTCAGTGAATGAATGATAAGATAAGACATCTTTATTAGTCACATGTACATCGAAACACACAGTGAAACGCATCTTTGCATAGAGTGTTCTGGGGGCAGCCTGCAAGTGTCACCATGCTTCCGGCGCCAACATAGCATGCCCACAACTTCCTAACCCGTACGTCTTTGGAATGTGGGAGGAAACCAGAGCACCCAGAGGAAATCCATGCAGACACAGGGAGAACGTACGAACTCCTTACAGACAGTGGCCAGAATTGAACCCGGGTCACTGGCACTGTAATAGCGTTACACTAACCGTTACACTACTGTGCCTGCCCAGGCAGAATGAACAGTCAATAGTGGTAGAAGCAGAAGGAGAGAGAAACAGCTTCAATCAGGAGAGAGAGTTCTGGTTGGGAGTGGAGAAAATATTAAGAAAAGCGAAGGACCAGATCACAGAGATGGAAAAGTGGAAAATTCTTGGCAGTGGGTTTAAGAGGAGATATAAAATCAAGGCTGTGTATTTTGAGTTGGAGATGTTGCAACACCAGGAGTCAAAGTAGATCAGCAAAGACAGGTTTTACATCTCTCCTGACTTTTATTTCCATTGAATTTTCACAGAGTGTTCTTCACTTGTGGTTTTCAAAACAATAGCCAAGCTGCAAGAAATCTAGCCTAGAAATCAGATCCCTTAGCATCTATTTCTCATGTACAAAATGAGCACAAAAACAATTTTATCTGGGTTAGATTTGCAGTTTAGAATTTTTCCCCTCAGAAAACTAACCCGAGCACTTCCATGTGTAATTCGCCTTACTGCATTTGACATTTCCCAATTTCATTTGTGCGCCTGGTGAAATCAAACATCGCTCACAGTATTTCCCTCATCGCCAGGATAAAATGGAGTGCTGGGGTGCTACCATTGACTTTGTTTAACACTTATAAAAGAACTAGGAGCACATTGTGCCACAGTTGGCAATAAGATATCAAAGGGTTTGGACTGTGACATTGATGACACACAGCATCTACCAGCCTCATTTTTCAATATTCAGAACAATGGAGACTTCATCAGTGGTCACCTCCTCACTTGACACTGCCTTTTTGTGCAAAGTACATCTGAGTGGCAGCAAACGGCAATCACTTGACCCTTGAAGAGCCTGTACCTGCAGTGGCATGGCCCACCTTGCAGAATTGGATACAGTCAGGGCTACAAACACACACACGCACACAGACACAAACACACGCACACATACAAACACACACACATGCACAGAAGATCGCTGACCACCCCTTCCATGTCTTCCTTTTATACAGCTGTTCCCTGACTGCCATGGGGAAATTTTCTGTAATGGTTGACATATTTTCCCTGTGATCAATGCACAATAATGCAGGAAATACAAGCTCTCAAAGAGTCTTCTGACAGGAAAGAAAAAGGCTGTAAATATTGAAGGGGTGACCGGTGATGCACTATTTGTGCATTAGAAATGAATGTTACAAGATCTAATTTCCAGACTAAATTTCTAGCAATGAGGTTAGAATTTTTACACCACCAATGAAGAACTATCAGTAACATCTCAAATTAAAGTCAGGAGTGAGGATAACCGAGCTGTGCTGACCTTCGCTGTTGTAACGCCTCCAGTTCAAAACACTCGGCCTTGTTTTTAAACATCTGCATAGGCCCATTGCCATTTAAGTAGTCTCCTCTGGCCCTTCAATCTCACCTCCAGAATTTTCTACCTTTCCATCTCTGTGATCCCCTCATTTTAACACCTTTCTCACTCCCAACTATTTTATCTCTTGATTCTGCATTCAAACTGCCACTGCTGTTTCCAGAGGATTTTTGCTCAAGTTCATGAATTCTTGCTGGGATTCAAATGGGACATAAATGCAATATGTAGCACATGATCAGTGTGCCAAGAATGGGTAGGATATATTCTAAGTATTGTACATTATCCCGCAGAGCGAAACAGCAAATATAATGAAGACAGCAGCTGGTATAATTTTTAAATATTTTTCTAGTGGACTGCCTGCGATTTTGGCAGCAGTCAGGGCAGGTTTTGGGTTTGTGGGGTAGGGAACAGGTAAGTATCCAAGAAAGTCCAGCATGGAGCAGGCAGAGTTGGCAGGACCTCATATTTGGTCTGAGACATGTTGATGTGAGGCTGCAGTAGATGATGCTTTGAAAATAAAGCCACAGTAGAAATTGTTGGATTGTTTATAGATGTACACAGTGATAGCCAGGTCAGTCTTTTATGGTCCACACAAGCCTGTAAGCACAAGGCAAAACAAACAGCCATGATATCAAGTATGTGATGCACTTACACGAAGTAAAGATGATGTGCAATGCCTTTAATGCTTTATACAAGATCAACAGGATAGATTAAATGGCCTGAATCCAATTCTAGGATTTCAATTTTACACAGTAAGAATACACCAAATCACTTCTAAGGTAAACAAGAGATGAACCTTTCAAAAGGAACTGATCCCATTTTCCCTTATAATGTAGAAGGAGGCCATTCATCCCATTGTCCAATACTACCATTGAGTGCACGACTTTACTTTGCACCATTCCATTGTTTTTGCACCCTTGTCCGCATTTATTGTTGTATTCATTATTACCATGTATAGTGTTTATTCTGTGAGCTTCACGTGAGCAAGGAATTTCATTGCACCCTAGTGTATATGACAATAAACTAATCTGAATCCGATGGTTCATAAAACAATTCCATTCTGCCACTTATTTCCCTGTAACCTATTCTCACCTATTAACACTCCCCGATTCTCATACCAGCAATTCACACCAGTGGTAAATTACAGTAGCAAGTCAACCAAAAAACTAAAGGAACAGGGAGAACATGCAAGCTCTGCACAGACAACACCAGAGTTCTGAATCGAACCCAGCTACACCACCAACAGCCTTATTGTATTACCCAGATTGTATTATATGGACACTGGCCTCTCTCTGCTTCTGTACTGAATGAGAAAGCTCCTGTACTATATTAAATTGTCAATTGCCTGTTGTGAATATAGAAAAGCATCCTACACTTCCCAGTAGTGTCTATTTTTGTAACCAAATGTTGCAAGTTATTGCAAGCCATGTACACAGAACTATGTAATTTAGGGTAATATTGTCTAATCTTTTCATAACATCATGTTACGATCTTGGGAAAGTACTGAATGATGTGTTGCTGTTGTAATATAAACTACAAAAATAACGCTGAAATTGTTTTAGCATATAGAAAGTAAATGCCAATTATTTCTATTGATCCAAGTGCACCAAAAAATTCTTTCATATTTGTGACTGTATTTCATTATTTCATGGAACATACCATTCATATGATAATGGTCTTGTTTATAACAATGAGTTTATTTATAAAGTAAATGCATGCATGAAATTTTAACAGTTCTGCTTTACACTTGTGAACAGGTTATTTAACAACAACAGTTACTGTAAAATGCTGTTTACAACAAATTAATACATGTATTACAAAGCCTATTTGATTCAGTGTGACTAAATACAATATTTTGATGGTGTTTTCTAATAGTGTGCTTCAAAAATGGACATAATAATTAGTTATTCTAAAAAAAAAGCAGGGAATGGTTCCCAATTCTTGGGCTGGAGGTGTATGCAATGTCATTTCCCGACAAGTTTTTAATGAGAATGTGCATTATTGAACTGACATTCATGAGCAGCAGCCCTTCAGATAAGATGGCACTTGCCAGCTCTGAGCAGGCTCCTGGTGTCAGACAGCTGCTTGCTTTCCCTCAGACTGCTTGGAGCTTTTAGTTTTTAGTTGTAACATTAGATCAATGTTAGGCCAGTCACAATGAAAGAGAAAGTCAAGGAATGAGATGCAATTTCAGGCTGAATTTAATAACAGAAAAGGCCAATTAACTGTTACATTTAGTTTATAAATTGATTCATATCTCTGGGGTTCCTTGAGAAAATTAGATAAGATGGAGCTAGGAATAAATCCTTGAACTGCTGAAGACCATATTTATATCAAATATAAGATTAATATCAGAAGACCAGTTGCCCTATCATCCATATGAAATTGCAGAATCGACCACTGTAATATCTGTGCTTAATCTGTACTTCTACATTCCAAATACTTAATTGTATTTACTTGTTTATTGGTATTTAAAAGTTTATTTAGATTTCTCATGTTAAGAAATGTTCACCTGCTATATCCTCATTTCCTCAGGGCAAGGTATTACTTATACCAGATCAGGTTATTATCACTAACCATTGCTTAGGTGTAAGATGTAGCTGAGGCTAGCTTTTTTCTCAATATATTTTCAGTAAATAAGGCACGAGTTTCAAGAGAGGGCTCAGCAGTCAAGACAATCAATATGAATATGGAAAAGCTCTAAAAGGCAGAGACAATTCAACATTTTAAGCCTTTTTTGAAAAGGAAGTTCAGAATAATAAAACCATTCTCTTAAAATCATTAAAAATCAAGAAAGAAAAGCATGCCTCCATGGAGCTGAAGGATAAAGCAATCTCCAAAGCACTCAGACACTATGTGGTTTTAAATGGCAACCACTGTGGAAGGGCTTGTGAACAGTAATAACCACTAACCAGCATAAATGGAGCACAATATAAGTATGAACTTTCAGTGTTTAGATTTAAATGCATATATACCTTCAACATGCAATAATTCAATATTTCATAACATTATCTATTTCAGATATTTTAAATAATTTGGCATTAATTTGCATTAATGCCAAATTATCTAAATTTATCCTTTGACTTTGCTTTGATGCTAAACCTGTGTTGTGTGAAAGCACCATTAAGTGTTTTCCAGAGAGAAGATTCTTTGTGCATTTCAGTTTATACCTTGTCAGTCACTCAACTACATTAAAACTAATACATTGATTACTTAAAACTGGAATTTTAATTGCGAGTCTCCCTCAGATATGCACAAATGGCCTTCTGCAACAAAAAAAGCAATGGAATTTTAACAAACTTTAACAAAATGCCTAAATATATGAGTTAGTGCTGCCATCAATTTACAAAAAGGGTCTGGAAGATGCTGTGGTTTATGAATTGTGTATAAAGCATTAAGTAATTTGTCAATTACCAGAAAGTAAGGTCAGGAAGAAGTTATAGCACCGATGTCCATTTACAAATGAATTTATCAGTGGCAGAGTCAATAGTACTTTTTCCTGAAATACAGAGTTCTCTGGTATCAAGATTGACAAATAGACATTGCTGGGCCATTAACAGAGGGCTCTTTCTCGTGTGGTAGCTGTAGGTCCTGAAAGTTAGTCACCTGACAAAACAACATCTTTTTGAGTTTTAACATGTAATGCATTAATTTTAATTTGCAGACATTCTGTTTTGTCACTTATAGGAATAAGCCAAACCACGCTTTGCAGCATGCCTCCTCAAATCCTTTGAAATGTGTTGGTACAGAGTTGTCAAGTTTCACTAAAACCAACATCTGTGTAGAGTTTGCAGGGAAAGAAATGGGTGATGCAAACTATCCAAGTGCTGTGGCATGGCATCCACTCTTAATTATCATCAGGCCAAAAAGAAGCACTTGGTGCAAATTTCAGACTGCGTTTTCCATTCCTTTACCTTTGACAGTCTGTATGCCTAACAAAAGGAGTTTGAAATTGTGTGGGGGTGGGAGCTGGAAAAGGTGATTGGGCGTTGGGAGTTCAGGACCTGGAGCAAAAGGGAAAGTAGGCTGGGAGGCATAGGGGGAGGAGACAATGTTAGAAGGGGAGTTCCATGCAAGATCAGGCTTGGAAGAGAGGAATTTACTTAAAATAGTTTAAGAAAACATGTTTGTTTCATGAAACGGTTTGCTGAAGCACTCTCCGGAGATCACAAACAATACATGATTCATCAGAGAAGTTTTGGAGAGGTGAGGTAGGGCAGTGTTCCTTTTCATTCATGTTGTGCACATCACTGGCACCTTCAAAAGGGAAAATTGGATAGCATAGTATCTAGTCTTTATGATCCAATGCAGGAAGATCATTTCTGGGTGGGAATCGCACTAGATGCAAGATTGAACTATGCTCTTTCATGTGCTATTCATGTGAGTGCAGCCGGTGTATCTCCAGGAAGAGTTGTGCAGGAAATAATGTCATTATTCACATGTCACACATTGGGTGCCATCTCCTTCACACCTATAACCTCTATTTCCTCTATGCTGAACACACAGTTGAAGAGTATGTTGCTGTTGTGGGGAGTGTGCTTTTAAGGGCTGATTTTATAGAACATAGAAAAGAGAACAGTACAGCACAGGACCAGGCCCTTCGGCCCACAATGTTGTGTCAAACCAATTACATTAGCAATAAAATGTCCAACTAAACTAATCCCTTCTGCCTACATAATGTCCATATCCTACCATTTCCCTCACATTCATGTGCCTATCTAAGAGCTTCTTGAATGCCCCTAATGTATTTGCCTCCACCACCACCCCAGGCAGCACATTCCAGGCATCCACCACACTGTGTAAAAAACTTGCCCCACACATCTCCTTTGAACTTACCCCGAATCACCTTAAATGCAAAACCTCTGGTATTAGACATTTCAACACTGGGAAAAAGATACTGGCTGTCTACCCTGTCTATGCCTCTCATAATCTTATCATATCTCCCCTCAGCCTCTGCTGCTTCAGAGAGAACAACCCAAGTTTGTCCAACCTATCCTCATATCACATGCCCTCTAATCCAGGCAGCATCTTGGTAAACCTCTTCTGCACCCTCTCCAAAGCCTGCACATCCTTCCTATAATGGGGCAACCAGAACTGAATACAATACTCCAGATGTGGCCCAGCTAAAGTTTTATAAAGCTGCAGCGTAACTTCCTCTCGAACTCAATGCCTCGACTAATGAAGGCAAGCATGCCATATGCCTTCTTTACCGCCCTATCAACCTGTGTACCCACTTTCAGGGAGCTATGAACTTGGACCCCAAGATCCCTCTGCTCATCAACACTGTTAAGGGTCTTGCCATTAACAGTGTACTGTCTCTGTACTTTTGATCTCCCAAGGTGCAACACTTCACACTTGGACGATTTAAACTCCATCAGCCATTTCTCTGCCCACATCTGCAACTGATCTATATCCTGCTGTATCCTTTGCCAGTCTCCTAAACTATCCACACCACCAATCTTCGTATCAACTGCAAACTTGCAAACCCACCCATGTACATTTTCATCTAGGTCATTTATATACATCACAAACAGCAGAGGTCCCAGTACAGATCCCTGAGGAACACCACAAGTCACAAACCTCCAGCTCGAATAAGTCCCATCGACCACTGCCCTCTGTCTTCCATGGGCCAGCCAGTTCTGAATCCAAATGGCCAATTGACCATAGATCCCATGCATCTTCTGGGTGAGCCTCCTATGAGGGACCTTGTCAAACATCTTACTAAAATCCATGTAGACAACATCCACAGCTCTACCTTCATCAATCACACTCATCACCTCGTCAAAAAACTCAATCAAGTTAGTGAGGCACAACTTGCCCTGCACAAAGCCATGCTGACTGTCCCTAATTAGGCTATAGTTTTCCAAATGCTCATAAGTCCTATCCATAAGAATCCTCTCCAGTAACTTCCCTACCACTGACATGAGACTCAGCAGTCTATAGTTACCAAGATTATTCCTGTTTCCCTTCCTGAATAATGGAACAACACTAGCTACTCACCAGTCCTCCAGGACCTCGACTGTGGCTAGAGAGGACACAAAGATATTGGTCAAGGCCCCAGAAATCTCATCTCTTGCCTCTCTCAAGAACCTGGGTATATCCCATCAGGGCCTGGGGACTAATCCAACTTAATGCTCTTTAAGAGACCCAAAACTACCTCCTCCTTTATCTTGAAATGCCCTAGCATATTAGCATGCTTCACCCTGATCTCCCTATCCTCCACATCCTTCTCCTTGGTAAATACTGATGCAAAGTACTCATTAAGGTCATCACCCACATCCAAGTACATGTTCCCTCCTTTATCCTTGAGTGGTCCTACCCTCTCCCTAGTTATCCTCTTGCTCTTGATGTATGTATAGGATGCCTTGGGATTCTCTTTAATCCTACTTGCCAAGGACTTTTCATGGCCCCTCCTGGCTTTCCTAATTCCCTTCTTGAGTTCCTTTATGGCTGCTTTATAATCCTCAAGTGCTCAGTTTGATCCTAGGTTTCTAAGCTTTACATACTTTTCTTTTCCTTCTTGACTAAATTCATCACCTCTCTCAACAGCTATGGTTCTTACCTTGCCATCCTTGTCTTTCCTTCTTACTGGAATATACCTGTCCTGTGCAGTTGGTCTTTAAACACCCTTCACATGTGAGGTGTGGACCTGCCCAAAAACAGCTGTTCCCAATTATTTCTCCCTAGTTCCTGCCTAATGCTCTCGTTATTTGCCCTGCTCCAATTTAATATTGGTATTGGTTTATTATGGTCACTTGTACCAAGGTACAGTGAAAAACTTGTCTTGCATACTGTTCATTCAGATCAATTTCATTACACAGTGCATTGAGGTAGTGCACAGTGCATTGAGTTAGTACAGGGTAAAAACAAAAACAGAATACCAAATAAAGTGTCACAGCTACAAAGAAGTGCATTGCAAGTAGACAATAAGGTGCGAGGTCAAACAAGGCAGATTGTAAGGTCAAGAGTCCATCTCATTGTATAAGGGAACCATTCAATAGTTTTATCACCATGGGTTAGAAGCTGTCCTCAAGCCTGGTGGTAGGTGCCCTCAGGCTCCTGTATCTTCTGCCTGATTGTAGAGGAGAGAAGAAAGAAGATCCGGCTGGGTAGGGTCTTTGATTATGCTGGCTGCTTCTCCAAGGCAGCGAGAGGTATAGACAGAGTCCATGGAAGGGAGGCTGGTTTCCGTGATGTGCTAGGCTATGTCCACAACTCTCTGCAGTTTCTTGCTGTCCTGGGCAGAGCAATTGCCATACCAAGCCATGATGCATCCAGATAGGATGCTTTCTACAGTGCATCGATAAAAATTGGTGAGTGTCAAATGGGACATGCCAAATTTCTTTAGCCTTCTGAGGAAGTAGAGGCGCTGGTGAGCATTCTTGGCTGTGGCATCTATGTGGTTGGACCAGGACAGGCTATTGGTGATGTTCACTCCTAGGAACTTGAAGCTCTCAACCCTCTCAGTCTCAGCACCACTGATGTAGACAGGTGCATGTACACTGCCCCCTTTCCTGAAGGCAATGACCAGCTCTTTTGTTTTGCTGACACTCAGGGAAAGGTTGTTGTCATGATACCATGTCACTAAGCTACCTATCTCCTTCTTGTACTCCGACTCATCATTATTTGAGATACAACCTACTACAGTGGTATCATCTGCAAACTTGTAGATGGAGTTAGAGCAGAATCTGGCCACGCAGTCATGAGTATATAGGGAGTACTCTCCCACAAGGTCTGTACTTATCCTTATCGATAGCTATCTTAAAACTTAAGGATTTGTGGTCACTGTTCCAAAACTGGTCTCCCACTGCAAGGTCGGTTACCTGGCCAGGCTCGTTACCCAACACCAGGTCCAGTATTGCCCCTCCTCTTGTTGGACTATCTACATATTGATTTAAGAAACCCTCCTGGTTGCACCTAACAAATTCTGCCCCATCTAAACCCTAAAGAGGTCCCAGTTTATATTAGGGAAGTTGAAGTCCCCCATGACAACAACTCTATTAGTTGTACACCTTTCCCTAATCTGTCTGCATATCTGTTCCTTAATGTCCCGGTGGCTATTGGGGGGGTCTGTAGTATAATCCCATCAGAGTGATTGCACCTTTCTTATTTTTGAGTTCTATAGTTTTTCTTTCATGAAGACCT
The DNA here is from genome assembly GCF_009764475.1 of Pristis pectinata. Lineage (NCBI taxonomy): Eukaryota > Metazoa > Chordata > Chondrichthyes > Rhinopristiformes > Pristidae > Pristis > Pristis pectinata. The sequence continues at coordinate 36,969,462 of NC_067419.1, read as the reverse complement.
GGCAGCAGTGTCAGGAGATAAACAAAATTGAATGAAGTCCCATTGGGAATCACTCAGGTTGTAATTTAGCACTTCTGAGTGTGAACCACACTAAAACCATTTCAAAACAGGTTATGGGCTAAATTCATGTTCTTTTGTGGAGGTGCAATTGAGCATTAGTGCTAAACACAGTCATGTTTTAGCACATCAGAAGTGGGTACAATATAATTTCTGGACAGACATCACCAAAGCATCTGACCACAAGATCATTGAAAGGTGAAGCACAACCAGAAACATTCACCTGAAGTTCTGACTCAGTGCTAAATGCACCAAATTCACTTCCAATTGAATTTGGATCCAGTTATGTTGAAAAGGAACAGCATGACGGAATCCAATTTTCTAGGCTAATCACTTTAAAAAGAGAAAGCCTTGGAGATTTGTTTTCAGAGTAGAGCTAAGTTTCTGCAGTACCTACTGGTGACTTCCCTTTGACCAAAGCAGCTGTGGAAGCGTTGAAGTGGCTGGCAAAAGTCTGCCTCTTGAAGCAATGAAAAGACAGATTTCGGATGTTCAAATCATCCAAGTGTGTTCATCAGCTCTCCAGACACTGATGCAGCTGTGTTGTACATTTATCTCATTCCCCAGATGTCTGCTCACAAACTGTGGCTTGCAACTGATAAAGCACATTGGGATAACAGAACTCTAGCATGTATGAGAGGTAACTACAAGTCCTTGAAGCCACGTTGTTAAGAGAAGAATTAAAAACAGCTGGAGAAATGAACAAATGCTAATTGCCCTTGTTCACTAAGACAATAGGTATGTGCCTTGGACAAAAGTAAAACCACTAAGCTTTTGTTACCTCATTAGATTTTGACAAAGCACACAATCTTTTCTGTAGAGGCAGAAAGAATGCTCAAGTCTTCAACTTTAGGCACACAGTGAGCAAATTACTAAAAAAAACAGTGCGAGTTCATCCCAATGTATCTCCTGTAGGTAGAAGGAAACAGAAGTGGAATGAAGATTCTTCGAAGAAACCTCCGTGGCCACATAGTGTCAGAGCAGGTGACTTGCAGGTGTTTAGCCTCAAGCTATACTCATGGATCATGCAGGTGGAAAGCTACTGAGATGTTGTGCATAGATTTTTCTGTCTACATGGGAAGGGAAATCTATCAGAATCCTCCGAAGCATGCAATGCTGCTGTCCAAAGCTGCTGATGACTTAATGGTGTATTTGTTGTGATTCTGAGAAATTTGGGAACAATTATGAATGAAACTGAGTATGGAAACTAGAAGTTAATTGTGTATTAATGCTTGTTTAATGCAAATGTTTAACTGGAAACATGAGAGGAAACACATTATGCTGGGTGTTCTTTCTGTGAATAAATTGCATTTTAAGCTAAAGAACCAGAAAAGCAAGCATTTGTTGTAATAGCTAACCAACTGAAATTGATTGAGCATTTAATTATTAAGTGGTTCATTACTTATGAGGTCATAATGAAGCAGTTCTGTAAGAAAAGTTTGAATATTAATTGAACAGTATGAATTTTATTTATTATAAAGCTAATACGGAAAAATCAGGGATTTGATAAATACTAAAATAAACATTTAACACATGTAAAATTAAATTAAAATAAACTGAGATCATTCAATGTGTTGCTGCCTGTGTCCCAACTCAGGATTAATGCCTTTCACTCATTACTGTTGTGCTTATTGGCTAAGATTGCTTCTCAGTCAAGCAAAGACTCCATTTTAAAATTTTCATGCATGCATTCAAATCCCCCCATGGCCTTGACTCTCCTTATCTAGGTTATCCTTCAGCCTTTCATGCTCTGTGCTCCTCCAAACCTGACCTCTTGTGCATCTCCAAATTTAATCACTCAGCAGCCAAAGCCATAAAGCTCTGGAATGCCTTCCTTAAATCATTTCACCTCTCTGTCTGTCCCCTTGAAACCTCTGTGAATGAACTACTGGTCATCTGTCCTAATTGTATATCTTGGTATTAACTTAATGTACATTCACAGGCTCCTGTGAACAGTCTTGGAACATTTATCTATTTTTAAAGATTCTATACAAATGGAAGTAGTTGCTGGTGCAGTGGCAGCAAAAAAAAATGATATATATTGTATTAACATAAAAAAGCTAAAAATACAACTGATCTGTTGTGTCAATAGCCAAGGGTAAAATACTCAAAATGAAGCATTAATAACTCCAGAACAATGCCACAATTCCTCTGATTGTGGAAGAAAACAGATGCCGGAAGCAATTACAAGCAATTGTAATTCAATCAAGTTAACAGGAATTCACAAATTACGAAAGTGAATCCTGAATAGCCTGAAACCTGCCCCTTGCCCCTAAACCCACACACGTTTACTACTCATACAAGTATGATCTATGCTGACAAGCGCAAGAACAGTAAGAAGGGTAGTGATATTGAGTCAAATAATTAATAGGAAAGACTGGATTATAGAGTTCTCTTGAGGACTAATACATTTGCATGTACTACTGGAAACTGAATATGTACATTTACATAGCACTAAACTACTAACGGTTTTATAATTGTTATCAAACAAGTTTCACAAAAGCACACAGACTCCATCTGGTGGTTAGATATAGACTAATTTTATTCTGCATTATTGTGGAGTGTAGCAATTACTCAGTTCAAAGGTGTTTTAAATGCAGAAAGGACTTGTAAGCACATAGAACCATAGAACAATACAGGCCCTTCGGCCCACCATGTTGTGCCGCCCTTCAAACCACACCTAAGACTATCTAACCCCTTCCTCCCACATATCCCTCTATCTTAAATTCCTCCATATGCTTATCTAACAATCTGTTGAACTTGACCAATGTATCAGCCTCCACCACCACCCCAGGCAGCGCATTCCATGCACCAACCACTCTCTGGGTGAAAAACCTCCCTCTGACATCTCCCTTGAACTTCCCATAATGCCTCAGGTGTCGAAATGCAGAGAGAATCCAAGGGGTTCTCAGCCTACAGGGTTAATGAATCGTGCTGTACCAAAAATGGGGCAGAGTACAAGAAATAGAAGCAGAAATGGTCCCTTCAACCCACTAAGCTGCTCCACCATCCAATAAGGTCATAGTTGATCTTTTACCTCAGTGCCTCTTTCCTGCACTAACCTCATATCCCTTGATTCCTTCAATATATAAATACTCCAGCCAGGCAAACAATGTGAAAACCCATAAGAATTTCTACATTTTAACAAGATCATTATATTTAATAAATTTACATTTCATTTAATAATACATTTCAATAATCCAGGTGTTTTCTCCCCAGGGTCCTAACTAATTGTAGCGTGACATCTCTATTCTTATACTCAAATCTTCCTGCAGTAAAGGCCAATATACAATTTGCCTTTCTAATTGTTTGTTTTATACGTATGTTAACTTTCAGTGATTCATATACAACAACAACCCAGGTCTCTTTGAACACTTTCAATCTCTCACCATTTAAAAAGTACCCTGTACTTCCTTCATTATTTAGAAAGTGTATGATCCCATACTTTACATGCTATATTCAATCTGCCATCTTCTCATCCATTCACTTAATCTGTTCCACACTTTTAACATTTTGAGGGGTCACCTTTGACACAAACTCAGCTGGACCAGCTACAAAACCAGCTTTGTATCCTGCAGCAGGTGACTCACTTGCTGACATCCAAAGACTTTCTACCATCCACAAGGCACAAATCAGGAGTCTGGTGGAATATTTTCCACATGCCTGGATAAATGCAGTTCCAAAAACTCATTAAGTTTCACACCATCCAGGACAAGCTAGCCTATTTGATTGGTTGACCCCATGCACTAGCCTGAACATTCATCACCTCCACCAGTTGTGCAAAGCAGCTGTATGATGTACTATCTAACAAGTGCACTGGACTATCTTGACAGCACCTTTCAAATCTATGACTTCTACCACCAAGAACGACAAGGGTAGCAGGTGCACAGGAACGTCACCAACGGCATGCTCCCCTTCAAATCACACCCCATCCTGACTTTTGCAATTCCTTCATTGTCACTGAGTTTAATCCTGGAACTCCCTCCCATCAGTACTTCACTAGCTCACAAAGTCAGCCAACCCATTTCTTTTCAAGAGCAATTAGAAATGGGAAGCAAATGCTGGCCTTCCGAATGATACCGGGATCCAAAATAAGTGAATAAATAAAGAAAAACTTCCGTTAATTATTTTTCTTTATACATTTATAGCACTTTTTATGGTCTGTTTTTATGTTTCTCACTAGACTACTCTCGTATTCTTCTTACTTTTCTGTTTTCATGAATTGATGCTGCTGAATTTTTATTTTTCCCAGTCCTCGGGCTTACTGCTCTTTTTGACAACATCATAAGCCTTTTGTTCTTTGAACTGAATCCATCCTTAACTTCTCTTGATAGTCACACCTTGACCAACTTTCCTGTTGGATTATTTTGCATTTAAAGACATATATATTAATTGTAAACTATATGTTGATCATGTAAATGTTAGTTAGAACTGAGGTAGTATCATTCTTTTCTTAGTTTCCCAGTCTAACGTAGCAACTCATGCCTCCATAATTTCCTTTATTCAGACTTAAAATCCTGTTTTTTAATTGAACTACATCATTTTCAACACATATAAAACTCTATAATTATAATCCTTGTTCTCTAAATGCTTCTTTAACAATCATCAATTAACCCTTCCTCATTACATAATACAATATCTAAAACAGTCTGTTCCCTCATTTGTTCCTCAACATACTGATCTAAAAAGCCATCTCTTATACAGTCTATGAATTATCCTCCACACTAATTTGGTTTGCCCAGTTTATATGTACTTAACATGCTCCACAATTATTGTATTACACTTGTTACATTCATCTTTAACTGCCTGATTTATACGGTACACTGTAGTATCATCATTGTTTGGGGGCCTATATATAACTCCCACCAATCTTTACTGACCTTTTCTGTTTTTTTGGCTCCACCCAAACTGATTCTGCTTCTTATTTCCTGAGCTAAGATTCTTCCTCCCTATCCCTTTCTTTAATATCAGGGCTACCCAGCTTCCTTTTCAGATTTGCCCATCTCTTCTAAAAGTTAATTGTCCTGGAATATCTATTTCCCAACCTTGGTTACCTTGCAACCATGTCTCAATAACAGCCATGAGTTCTACCCCCATTTATTTCTATTTGTGCCACTTATTCACCCATCTTTTTACAAGTGTTAAATGCTATCAGATAAAGATCCTTCAGTTACATCTTCTTACCATTTTTCTCTGCTCTGACTCTAATTGGAGATCTACTCATATGTTTGTGTGCTCTGTGCCTTCCTGATGGACCCTGTTTATCAATGGTACTGGCCTTCTCTGTCGCTTTGTCCTTTCTTTTCAGCACTCTAGCTTTCCCCTCACCAGAAAACCATATCCTCCCAACTACTTAATTTAAAGCTTATCTACCTGCAACTCCCTGGTTTAAAAAAAACGAAAACATGATTTTAAAATGTGATATAAATGTGTACTATATTTAAGGGAAATATCATGTTCTGTACAAGTCACAATGATGGAAAGGATTGTGTTTTCATTTTAAGGAATCCTTTCCGCTGAAGTTCTTGAAGTCTCACCAGCTTACATTCATGCATGGAAGTGAGGTATTTGCACAGTTTTACAAAAGTGCTAGGTCTGATCATATTGGCGGCTGGCCTGACCTGACCTCCTGCTCCAACCTTATGTCCAGCAGCATTACGTAAAGTCCTGAGGTGAGCGGCCAGTCAGACTTTGTATCTGGTCACTAGCAATGCCTTATTCATTTAAATGGGGTCCCCAATTTTCAATAAAAATTATGAGCTTTTTTTCTGCATTAGTTTAGTTAATATGAATATTTTCAATAAATTTATATCAGTAAAATGTTTCTTTTTAATTATTTTATGAATAATTTATAATTTTTAAATTATTTATTCATTTCATGTATAGAGACATATAGAAACAGTAAAGAGGCCTTCAACAGTGTGAGCGGACCCACAGTGGGGCCTTACTTTATGGCCACTAATGGCACTAGTGAACCAGTCACCATTAGAGGCTTATTCCACCTTGAGGAAAGATCAACGCAGCAACACTGCCAGGAGCCCAGCAGCTCTGCAGATGCAAAAGGCTGTACAGTCTTGGGGATAGCACAGGGAAATAACATGATGTCTGGCCGAGGTTGATCATAACCCAACCAGACAATGTTAATGGAAGTAGAAGTTTTAGTTTCAATTATGACCACGACAGGTACAACTGAAGATGTCATCTGTGTCCAAAGGTTGACACCCGCACACACAAAGGAGAGTCCATTCAAAATGACAATGCCAATTATTCCAGGGCAAGATAACTGGCAAAAGGAGCAGACAGGATAGGATTGATTGCTGATACATTATATCGTGATGATCTAAAATGTTCTCCCTGATAAACTGATGAAGGCAAGTTCAACAACAATTTTAAACCTGGATAAATACCTGAAAAGTCTATAGAGAAAGAGTAGGGGAGCACTTCCAAAGAGCAAGAACAGCCTGATGAGCCTCCTCCTATGCTCTATGGTTTTGAATCAACAATGTAAATAATATTTGTTCTTCACTATAATTACACCAGCATTTAAAGTGATAGATTGCCAAATATATCCATCAAACATACATCTATTGTCTAATGCAATCATATAGCATTTACCCAGACAATATGTATACATTATGAATAAAATAGATCTTTGAAATAGAAAACAAAAAAAGTCGATCACACAGTGGTCAGCATGGAATGTCCTGGAGATCTTACCAGGAAAAGAGATGGTGGGTCTTGTGGGATGGTTTCCTGCACAGACTGTCAAAGAATGCCCAGTCACCAGAGCTCACAAACAATAATCAAGAGCTTGCTTGGCTGGCACTAAGGGAGGTCCCCCACTGTCAGATCCTTCCCACTCCCACTGCAAGCTGCCTTCGAGATGGCTGCGGTGCAGATGAGACAATTGCCTTCCTCGTGGTGGACTGTGCTTTTGCCAAGAAGATCTGGAAGGGGATGCACTGTGGTCCTTGTCAAGGTTCACCCCAAGCACCTGGTTAGCAAAGAATTCTGTGATCTATGGACTGTTCCCAGGGATGTACATCAACTGCTGCTGAAAGAACATCAACTCCATGAATGACACACTTTGGTCTGCTTGTAGCTTGCTTGTCTTCCAGTGTAAGGAGATGTCCACAAGCAAATGCTGCAAATTGGCACATTCCAAGGTTTGCCAGTTTATATGTACTTAATATATGTATATTTATATGTACATTCCTCAGTACATACTCAGGGATGGACTGAGGCTTGGTACGGCTATCTCAAAGGCTTTGTGGAGAAGGACCACAGTTTAATATCCTGCCGCCACTGAGCAGCTGAGCCCTATATAACAGCCTATCAAACGGTGCATTATTTAAGGAGGAAATATGTGTGCCATTGATGCATTGTAAGTGAATGTATTGAATTGATGGCATACTGCACATGGAGAAAAAGGTGTACCAATTATATTTACTGTATGTATTATGAACAAAGTATACTCTTGAAATTAAAAAAAAGTTTCCCGAAACAGACCTTATCCAGATCTCTGTTACCAGAAGAGATTACCAGACAGATAGAACATTTACTGTGTAGCGACTCACCGTCCCAGCAAGCGAACCGGCTTGGCAGTCAGGTCACACGTCGTCGGAGCGGCGAGGCCCAAGATGGCGTTGGGCCTTCGTCCTCCCCAAGCGACAGTGAGAACCCGTGCGTGGGAAAAGTTTGATGACGTAGCACATACGTCATTTCCGTTTTCGGTGGGCGGGAACCGTTCCTCTTGAAAGGCCCGCGCAAGGCGGGAAAATAAACCAGTTTTTGTTCTGCAGCCCACCAACTAGTGTCTTGCTTTCACATCGCGGTAGCAGCCGCTACATTGGTGACCCTGACGGTCCAAACGGATTTTGGACCCACACAGTGGACGACAACGCAGCAGCCAATGCAGTGGCACTCAAGCTGCCCACCTTTTGGACGCTTTGGCCCAGCGTCTGGTTCGACCAGGCTGAAGCACAATTCCAACTTCGGCAGATCACCTCCGACTCCACAAAGTACTACCACGTGGTCAGCTCTCTGGACCAGGAGACAGCTGCCCAGGTCGGAGACTTCATCCAGTCTCCTCCGGAGGAGGATAAGTACCTGGCTTTCAAAGACCTTCTTATTCCGACCTTCGGCCTCTTCCGTCGCGACTGCGCCGCCCACCTGCTTCACCTCAACGGCCTGGGGGACAGATCCCCATCGGCCCTAATGAACGAGATGCTGGCTTTGGCTGAGGGATGCAAGCCTTGCATAATGTTCGAGCAGGCCTTCCTCAAACAACTACCAGATGACATTCACCTGCTGTTGGCCGACGCCGATTTCAGCAACCCACGTGAGGAAGCTGCCTTGGCAGATGTCCTGTGGAAGGCCAAATGTGAGAGCGGGTCATCCGTCGGCCAAATCGCCAGGCCGCAAGCCCAACGCCTACCTAAACCAGTCCCAGCAACCGAGCGACCACACCCCAGAAACACAGATGACAACACTGGCGACCAGCTGTGTTTCTATCATCAGAGGTGGGGCGCGGAGGCCCGTCGATGCCGCCCACCTTGCAAGTTTCAGGGAAACACCAGGGCCAGCCGCCGCTGATGGCTACGACGGCTGGCCGCCAACACAGCCTGCTATTTGTTCGGGACAAGCGGTCCGGGCGTTGTTTTCTCGTCGATACAGGAGCAGAGGTCAGTATTTTGCCCCCAACCGGCCGCGACATTCGTAACAGACAACAAGGTCCTGTACTCAATGCCGTAAACGGCACAACGATACGGACTTTCGGTACCCATACAGTTCAATTACAATTCGGTGACAGCCGTTTTACCAGGAACTTTACCCTTGCTGCCGTTGCCCGGCCACTCCTGGGAGCCGATTTCCTTTGGGCCCACAACCTGTTAGTCGACCTGCGAGGGAAGCGGCTAGTGCACTCCAGAACTTTCCAAACCTACCCCCTGGGAGAAGCCAGACTACCAGCCACGCGCCTGGACTCCGTTTCCCTGACTGGCAACAAGTTCACCAAGCTCCTAGCTGAGTTCCCATTGGTTTTGGCACCTCAGTTTACAAATTCGATGCCCAAACACAGGGTGCAGCACCACATCATTACCACAGGGCCACCCCTTCATGTCTGAGCACGACGACTACCTCCAGACAAGCTCTGCCTGGCAAAGGAAGAGTTCCGCCACATGGAGGAGCTGGGGATTGTTTGCAGGCCAGACAGCCCCTGGGCCTCCCCCCTGCACATGGTCCCCAAAGCCACTAGTGGGTGGAGGCCTTGCGGCGACTACCGCAGGCTGAATGACGCCACCACCCCGGACCACTACCCCATCCCTCACATCCAGGACTTCGCGGTGAACCTACACAGGGCCCACATCTTCTCCAAGGTGGACCTCGTCCGGGGATACCACCAAATCCCAGTCCACCCTGACGACGTCCCCAAAACTGCGCTTATCACTCTATTCAGCCTCTTCGAATTCCTTTGAATGCCGTTCAGCCTTAAGAACGCCACACAGACTTTCCAGCGGCTGATGGACGCAGTAGGCTGAGACCTGGACTTCGTGTTCATTTACTTAGAAGACATACTAATTGCCAGCCGTGACCGCCAAGAACACCTTTCCCACCTCCGCCAACTGTACTCCTGTCTCCGTGATTTCGGCCTCACACTATCAACCGGCCAAGTGCCAATTCGGACTTGACTCTATCGATTTCCTCGGCCACAGAATCACCTGCGAAGGAGCAACACCCCTACCCAGACGCCATCTGCCATTTTGCCTGTCCCAACACGGTCAAGGGCTTGCAGGAATTCCTGGGGATGGTCAACTTTTACCATCGGTTCATCCCTGCAACAGCCCATATCATGCGCTCTTTGTTCTCGTTGATGTCTGGCAAGGGCAAGGACATCGCCTGGAACGACGAGGCTGCGGCTGCCTTCGTTAAGGCCAAGGACGCCCTGGCAGATGCCGCGATGCTGGTACACCCTAGGATAGACATCCCAACCACCCTCACGGTGGACGCATCCAACACCGCGGTTGGTGGAGTACTGGAACAACTAATCGAAAGCCGTTGGCAACCCTTGGCATTTTTCAGCAGGCACCTTAGACCACCCGAACTGAAATACAGCGCTTTTGATCGGGAACTTCTAGCGCTGTACCTGGCGGTCCGGCATTTCTGGTACTTTTTAGAAGGCAGGCCTTTCACCGCTTTCACTGACCATAAGCCTTTGTCCTTCGCCTTCTCCAAGGTCTCCGATCCCTGGTCAGCTCGTCAGCAGCGACATTTGTCCTACATTTCCGAATCCACAACGGATATCCAACATGTCTCCGGAAAGGACAATGTCATTGCTGAAGCGCTTTCCAGACCGACCATCCACAGCCTGTCCCTGGGTGTTGACTACACAGCCCTGGCTGACGCACAGCAAGTCGACGACGAGCTGCCCAGCTACAGAACCGCAGTCTCAGGCCTGCAGCTCCAAGATTTCTTAGTCGATCCAGGTCAGCAGACCCTCCTTTGCGACATCGCAACAGGTCAACCCTGCCCTATAGTTCCTGCAGCCTGGCAGAAACGCGTTTTCGACTCGGTACACAGGTTGGTGCACCCGTCCATCAGATCAACAGTTCGACTGGTCGCCAGCAAGTTCGTCTGGCATGGCCTGCGCAAACAGGTCAGTGAGTGGGCCAGGACTTGTCCACACTGCCAGACACCAAAAATCCAACGACACACCAAGGTCCCGCCACAGCAGTTCAAGCCTGCCCGTAGAAGGTTCAACCACATCCACGTCGACCTCGTTGGTCCTCTGCCAGTTTCAAGAGGAGCCCGGTACCTCCTTACCATCGTGGACCGGTTCATGAGGTGGCCAGAGGCAACCCCTCTATCCGACATCACGACTGATTCCTGCGCCCGAGCGCTGCTCACAACTTGGATCTCACGTTTTGGTGTTCCAGCCCACACTTCAGACAGGGGCACCCAGTTTACCTCCAGCCTCTGGTCTGCATTAGCGAACATGCTAGGGACGCAGCTGCACACCACCACGGCCTACCACCCTCAATCAAACGGGTTGGTGGAACGTTTCCACCGCCATCTGAAATCAGCCCTGATGGCCTGCCTGAAAGGTCCTAACTGGGTCGACGAGCTGCCTTGGGTCCTGCTCGGCATACGCACTGCCCCCAAGGAAGATCTCCACGCTTCATCAGCTGAACTCGTGTACGGTGCGCCCCTGGTCATCCCAGGGGATTTCATACCCGCCCTTCAGGGCCAAGAGGAACAACCCACGGCAGTCCTGGAAAGACTGCGCGAGAGGCTCGGCAGCTTGGCACCGACTCCCACTTCACGGCATGGTCAAGCCCCAACCTGTGAACCCAAGGAACTACGAGATTGTAAGTTCGTTTTCATTCGCAGGGGCACACCCCGGGCACTGTTGTAGCGACCATATGAGGGGCCCTTCCGGGTCATCAGGAATAATAGGTCCACCTTTATTTTGGACATTGGGGGCAAGGAAAAGGTCTTCACGACGGACCGCCTCAAACTGGCCCATTTAGATCTACAACAACTGGTCGAGGTCCCAACACTGCGACGCAGAGGCCGACCTCCTAAACAACGGCTAGCACAGCCCGTGAACCTTGGGGACCATATCGCCAGTTCTGGGGGGGGGGTTGTGTAGTGACTCACCGTCCGAGCAAGCGAACCGGCTCAGCGGTCGGGTCGTGCGTCGTCGGAGTGGCGAGGCCCAAGATGGTGTTGGGCCTTCATCTTCCCCAAGCGACAGGGAGAACCCGCGCGCAGGAAAAGTTTGATGACGTAGCGCATACGTCATTTCCGTTTTCGGTGGGTGGGAACCGTTCCTCTTAAACGGCCCGCACAAGGCGGGAAAATAAATCAGTTTTTGTTCTGCAGCCCACAGACTAGTGTCTTGCTTTCACATCGCGGTAGCAGCCACTACAACTGTATAGTTTCCTCTTAAATTTGACCTGCCAAAGTACCACACCTAGAAAAAGGATTCAAGAATTGTTCAAAGCTTCTTTGAAGAAATGCAACGTTCTCACAACTGCTTAGAAACTCTGGCCCATGACCACTCAAAGTAGAAAAGGAGCATTCGGAATGGTATTGAGAATCTCTAGATCATGAATCAGGAATACACAGAAGTCCTGCATAAGCAGTGGACCACCTCACAAACTATCCACTCATTCACCCCATCAGCCACTTCCTGTCCCATCTGTAGAAGAGTCTGCATTCTCCCACTAGCCTCATTTGCCACTTCAGAATATACAAAACCAGAGTAGAAGCATGTCATCCGCAATCTCAAGCCATAGCCAAGGCGAAGAAAAGAGGTCCGCAGAAACAAATGCTATTTACTTCATCGGAGCATGTCATTATTTTGAAGGCATAATTAACTTCAGTTATCAATCAAGCCCCAACTTCTCAAGTATCTCCTTATAAATGAAGCTGCTTAAGTCTCTGGCAACAACCTAGTGAATTCTTGTTGCATTTTTTCCATTGTTTGACATCCCTCCAATAACTGGGCACCCCAAACACTGCAGTTTGAATCCAACAAAGGAACAAGCACATACTTGTGTTAGTTTACATTAATGAATCCATACATTTGCAAAGACTAAGTGGTCAACATTGGGAATGATTAGCTCCAAAAGTGAACTGATGATAATTCTATTTACATTTCTCTCGAAATCCTTAATAAAAACAAACCTAACACAATGCAACTCAATAACCAGTGCAATCAACATTTGATTATTAGTTGGTGTGTAGTCAACTAAGTACCATTACCCACATTCCCAATCACACATATCTCATACCTCAAAAGAAAACCATAATTATGGTATCAATAAAACATAATACTTCATTCTTCTCCTCATATACTTAACAGGATGAGAGATAACAACACTGGACAATGGAATATGTCAGTGTCACTTGTGGACTTGCAAGGCTGAAAACGTTTTGTTCTGTGATTTGATAACACAAATTATTGAACTTTTTTTGTATGATTTAATCAAAGAAACACCAAATGGTTTCTCATCCAGAATCCACTCAAGCGGCAGTAGGTTTCCTGAGTGCAAATTGGCAACGGTTACAACTGTATACTTTGCATAATTCTTCTTTGCAAGATTCCATAACTTTAACATGGATTAGTTGGGACTGGCTGTATATAAATAGAAAATATTTTGCTGATACACTCTAGGCTCCTGAACAACAGCACAAAACACAAGTTCTCTTTATCTAAAACACAAGCTCCTAATAACATCTAGGTTGATGTGATTTAGTTCAATTTTGTGTAAACCAGACTTGGTGTCGTGTTTGGTATTATCTTCAGTAATTGGCTGTATGGTGAGTGTTCCTTGTAGTCAACATGTGTTCCTGCTGACTGAATCATTGTGAATTGAAATTCCAACATATTTCACCGCAATATAGAGGATTGGGTTGATGGTCCAGCAGCATGTTCATATCCCAGCACAGCATCTGGTTCATTTAAATCCAGTTAGTTAAATCAATTCTGGAATGAAAACATGGCATCAGCAAAGTAGTCATAAAACCACTGGATTTTTATAAAACCCCAATCTGAAATGTTAGAGCAAGTCAATTGCTTTGGAGGAAATTACAGATGAGTATTAAAAGATGACTTCTTTAATGACTTCCGTGAATGAATAAATAAAAAAGGGAACGACAAAAAGGAGATCCACCGTTAAGGCTATAAGGCTAGAACTTGAGAGAGTAAATTGGGATGACATTTTTGAAGGGAAATGTACTATGAGGATGTGGTCATTGTTCAGGGATTTCTTGCAGGATGTTAGGGATAAATTTGTCCCGGTGAGGCAGAGAAAGAATGGCAGGGTGAAGGAACCATGGGTGACAAGAGAGGTGGAACAACTAGTCAGGAGGAAGAAGGCAGCATACATAAGGTGTAGGCAGCAAGGGTCAGATAGGGCTCATGAGGAATATAGGGTAGCAAGGAAGGAACTTAAGAAGGGGCTGAGGAGAGCAAGAAGGGGACATGAAAAGGCCTTGGCAAGTAGGGTTAAGGAAAATCCCAAGGCTTTTTTCACATGTGAAGAGCAGAAGGATGACGAGAGTAAAGGTAGAACCGATTAGAGACAAAGGTGGGAAGCTGTGCCTGGAAGCTGTAGAAGTGGGTGAGGTTCTCAATGAATACTTCTCTTCAGTATTCACCAAGGAGAGGGGCCTTGATGACACTGAGGACAGTGTTGGTAAGGCTAATGTTTTAGAGCATGTAGATATCAAGAGAGAGGACATGTTGGAGCCATTAGAAAATATTAGGACAGATAAGTCCCCGGGACCAGACGGAATATTCCCCAGGCTGCTCCAGGAGGCGAGGGAAGAGATTGCTGAACCGTTGGCTAGGATCTTTGAGTCCTCGTTGTCCACGGAATGGTACCGGAGGACTGGAGGGTGGCAAGTGTTGTCCCCTTATTCAAAAAAGGTAGTAGGGATAGTCCAGGGAATTACAGACCAATGAGCCTTACGTCTGTGGTGGGCAAGCTGTTGGAAAGGATTCTTAAAGATGGGATCTATGAGCATTTAGAGAATCATGGACTGATTAGGGACAGCCAGCATGGCTTTGTGAAGGAAAGATCATGTCTCACAAGCCTGATAGGATTCTTTGAGGAGGTGACCAGGCAGATTGATGAAGGTAGTGTAGTAGATGTGGCCTACATGGATTTTAGTAAGGCATTTGACAAGGTTCCACATGGTAGGCTTCTTCAGAAGGTCAGAGGGCATGGGATCCAGGGAGGCTTGGCTGTGTGGATTCAAAATTGGCTTGCCTATAGAAAGCAGAGGATTGTGGTGGAGGGAGTGCATTCAGATTGGAGGGCTGTGACTAGCAGTGTCCCACAAGGATCGGTTCTGTGACCTCTACTTTTCGTAATATTTATTAATGACTTGGATGAGGGGGTGGAAGGGTGGTTAGCAAGTTTGCATACGACACAAAGGTCAGTGGTATTGTGGATAGTGTGGAGGACTGTCGATGATTGCAGAGGGATATTGATAGGATGCAGAGCTGGGCTGACAAGTGGCAGATGGAGTTCAATCCAGAGAAGTGTGAGGTGGTACACCTTGGAAGGACAAACTCCAAGGCAGAGTACAAGGTTAATGGCAGGATTCTGGGTAGTGTGGAGGAGCAGAGGGATCTTGGGGTTCGTATCCACAGATCAATGAAAGTTGCCTCACAGGTGGATAGGGTAGTTAAGAAAGCTTATGGGATGTTAGCTTTCGTAAGTCGTGGGAACAAGTTTAAGAGCCGCGAGGTAATGATGCAGCTCTACAAAACTCTGGTTAGACCACACTAGGAGTTCTGTGTCCAGTTCTGGTCGCCTCATTATAGGAAGGATGTGGAAGCGTTGGAAAGGGTGCAGAGGAGATTTACCAGGATGCTGCCTGGTTTGGCGAGTATGGATTATGAGGAGAGACTAAGGGAGCTAGGGCTTTACTCTTTGGAGAGAAGGAGGATGAGGGGAGACATGATAGAGGTACACAAAATATTAAGAGGAATAGATAGAGTAGACTGCCAGCGCCTCTTTCCCAGGGCACCAATGCTCAATACAAGAGAGCATGGCTTTAAAGTAATGGGTGGGAAGTTCAAGGGAGATATCAGAGGGAGGTTTTTTACCCAGAGAGTGGTTGGGGCATGGAATGCGCTGCCTGGGGTAGTGGTGGAGGCAGGTACGTTGGTCAAATTCACGAGATTGTTAGATAAGCATATGGATGAATTTAAAATAGGGGGATATATGGGAGGAAGGGGTTAGATAGTCTTAGGCGTGGTTTAAAGTTCAGCACAACATGGTGGGCTGAAGGGCCTGTATTGTGCTGTACTGTACTGTTCTAAGTGAAAGTTTTCTATAAAGGAAACTAAATGCGTGAAAGGAAAAATTCTCACAAATTGAGTGAACTCACAGAATAAGAGATTGACTACAAATAAATTTCATTCATTATAATGTGTTCCAAAACTGTTGAGATTCAGATTAGGTTACATCATTCCAAAATACATCCTCAAATATTGGTGGAATTGGATGCATACAAGACAATGGTATGTTGAGTTCCCCCACTGTGGCTTGGGGGAGCATAGGGGGAGTCAGTAAAGAGCCAGGCAGAGTTTAAGCTGAAAGAAGACAGAAACTAATCTGATCTTCATGACCCCAGTGGGAAATAATTTCAGGGTGTCAAGGACCAACAGATATGAGCAAATTGTCTTCTCAATCTCCTTTGAAGAATGTGTGTGCTTGTTTAGCAGTGTGCTGACCATCTTTAATTTGTAGAGGAAGGCTGATCCATTATACCAAAGAGTTTTATGAAAGCTTTTAATTTATTTCCATTGAATAATTTGTTTTAAATTCCTAGCTAGCTACTTCTAGATTTCTACTTAGAACAACAATTTGCTGAATGCTAAAATGAAAGCCACATATTAACAATATTGCACAGGGAAATACAAAATTACATCCAGTCTGTAGAAATCAAACTCCACATCCCACCAGGTCATGACAGTGGCTACACTTCTACTCTAAAAGCTATGCTATAGTGAATTCTTCCTGTTACTTTATCTCAAGAAGTTTCACTGTTTTATACTTGTCAAAATTCACATCTTGGTGTTATTCTTACTATGGTGATGCCCTTCAGGCTAGAAGCTCAGGAAGAGTGTATATTGAAAAGCAGGGCCTTGTGGCAGCTGGCTGTTTGCAAAGATGGGGCTGGAGTTGATTAAAGTAAGTGAAACAAATTGTATGTCCTTTGGGAATTGGTATACTAATGGAGCCTAAAAAAAAGTGTTATTCAGGCACTTAGGATTTTCACTAAAAGCTGCCTCATAATACTTGCCACATGATCACTCAACAAGACCAGATCAATAAGGGCTTAAGAAGAATTGTACCGTCATCTGTTAAAGACTAAAACAACTGAAAGACAAATTCCCCCTGTGCTCAAAGCTAAAGTGCCCTTTGCAGATATTGATGCTTCTTAATTAAAGCACCCACCTACATTTAAGTTTCATTGAGAATATATTTCCTTAGTTTTTTGACAAAATTGACCCATTCAAATGGTTTTGACAATCTAAAAGCATTAAAATTTAACAATTAGGAGGTCATATGCCTGACATCAGTGGGTATATGCTGCTGCTCCATACTTTGGCTATATGATAGAAATGGTGAAAGCAAAAATGGGAAGTTGTTAGCTGGGAAAAGATTGACTAGAGATCTTACTGTTGCATGGTGCTGTAGTACTCTTAAGCATCCCCCTCACCTGATAAACCTCACTTTATAAACAAAACAGCCAAACAAAAACCAGTTGGAAAATTGTGCAAGAATAGAGAATGCTGCAAGTAGTTAGCAGGTCAGTTGGCATCTGTGAAAGGAACCAGGATACTGACAATGGAAGAGATGACATTTACAGAGGATGGAGAATGGGAGGGTAGTGAATAGCACTGCCCCTCATATTTTCATATGACACAGAAGGGGGCCATTTGGCCCATCAATTCAATGTCAGCTTTTAGAATAATCCCATTTATCCCATTCTCTCATCTATTTCCCTATAACTTATTCTCTCTCACATACCCATCAATTCCTCCCTGATTCTCCTGCTACCCACCTACACCAGGGGTAATTTATAATAGTTAATTCATTTATCAACCAGCACATCTTTGGGATATTGGAGGAAACAGGAGCACTTGGCAGAAACCCACGCAGCCACAGAAAATGCAAACTCCACACAGACAGCACCGGAGGTCAGGTTCGAGCCTAGGTTACTTAAGTTGTGAGGCAGCAGCACTGATTGCTGTGTCACTGCACTGCCCTTCAAGCCTATTCTGTCTTTCAACAAGACCATACCTAATCCTGTGCCTCAAATCCATTTTGCACCTGTTCCCATATTCTCTGATTCCCTTAGAGTCCAGAAAGCTATTGATCTCAGCCTTGAATAAATACAATGACTGAGCACTCACAGCCCTCTGAGGCAGAAAATTCTAAATATTTACAAATCCCTGAAGAAAGACATTTCTTTTTATCTCAGTCACTCAACTCCACCAGGAGTTGAATGGAGCATTGATGCCTTATATAGGCTGGTTCACTCAAGCCTAAAAATGTTCCCAGCTAACATGGAATTATTTGCTCCACAATACATCAACTTGTTAGGGGTTCCACAAATTTAGCTTCTTTAGTAATTTTTGATAGAGATTTGTAAATGCATGGCTCATCAATAACTAAAATTCAGATTCCCTAGGTCCCCCTTAATCACATTAATGAGAACTGTAAGTATTTAGGTTCTCCCACCTTCCATTTGATCAAAGACTTTTCCTTTTATTCTTTACTGCCCTTCCCCATTCCCCATCTCCTTTCTTGCTCAAAACTTCAAAGATTTTCCCTGTTCTGATGACAGGTCATTGACCTGTAATGTTAACTCTGTTCCCCTCCACAGATACCACCTGATCAGGCCAATATTTCCACTGTTCCCTGATTTTTATAATGAGTATTACTTGTTTACTGTTTAATGATATGTGTTCAGATTTGTTTGAACCCCTAAGATAGAAAAAATGTGACTTCAAAGCTGCACTCAATGGCATGAAAATGTTTTCATTTAAACATACATTTCATCTAAGTAGCAACCAGCCAAAATGTCCTGGAGGCATTTTGAACAGTGGGTAATTATGTCAGTACAGATGGTGACTGTGTTTTCTATGAGACGAGGCAAGAAACAACTAGAGATTGAATAATTTAGTGCATACAGCACTTGTATAGTTTTGAATTTGACAAAGCAATTGTTCAAATTTGCATATTTTTTAAAAACGATGCTTGTGAAAATGTGTTCATTTACCAACCAAAGTATTAAATTTTTAAATTGAAAAAAAACTTTGATGTATTTTATGCTGAAAACCCAGAGAGGATTTATTTTAATTTACTAAAGTGAATGTATCAGTCAAAGTGACACCGATTTCAGATCCCCTATGCCTCCCAGGAGTTCGGATCGGATTACAAATGGTAACAGATGTCAAAAAAATCACAAATATTACCTTGTCAATGTAGTTATGAATCCTGTAATCTAAAGGTCTTCCGAAAAAATGCAGAGAGAGAGAGTGTGTGTGTGTGTGTGTGTGTGTGTGTGTGTGTGTGTGTGTGTGTGTGTGAGTGAGATAGCTGCTGACACTTCAGTCCAGCAAGGGAAGGTTGTATTGCCAGAGGTGCCATTCCTTAATGGAGACGTTAATCTAAGACCCCAGCTGCCTGTACCATGAATATTAAAGATGTTTGGCACTATTTGAAGCCTAAAGTTCTGCTGGTTTCCTGAGCTGCATTTTGCCTCAATCAACACCACACAAAAATGTAGATTCTTTAATGATTCATTGAATTACTATTCATTACAGTGGATCAAATTGCCTATTGCATTAACAAGTAATTGAACATGAAAAGCTTTGAAAGATATAATGAGGCATTATATAAATAAGTACTTAATGTATTTTCTTTTACGAATCCATTGGCGATCAAGTATAGTTGCAACAATAACTGCTGATACTGGTAGCGATGCACTGCAACACCTACCCAAGTGAAATGTAGGAACCCTAGAAAATAGGAACAGGAGTAGGCCATTCTGCCCTTTGAACCTACTCCACCATTCAATATGAGTTTGACCAATCCTCCAGCTTAATACTATATTCCCATGTTCTCCTCATATGTCTCTTGTATCCAAAAATTAATCTAGCTCCTTTTTAAGTGTATTTAATGATTTGATGTCCACCACCTTCAGTGGTAGAGACTTCCACAGGTCCACCATGCTCTTAATGAAGAAATTCCTTCCCATTTCTGCCCTAAGTGTCTTTGCCCATATCCTGAGACTGTGACCTTTGTTCTAGAGCCCAGCCAAGGGAAACATCCTGCATCCAGTCTACCTAGCCCTGTCAAAATTTTGCATGCTTCAGTGAGATTTTCTTTCATTCCTCCTGCCCAGTATAGTCCCACTAAGGCCCTGCATAAATGTGGTAAAATATCCTTGTTCCTGTACTCAAAACCTCTTGCAATGAAGGCTAACAAACCATTTGCTTCCTTAACCACTTGCTGCACCTGAACTTGACTCATCATCCTGACTGTACTTCGCATTTTCAATTATTTGCACTCCTGGTTATAATCTGTGTATGTACGACCTCTGCCACACAACCCCACTCCCAAATCCTGTTTCCTTTCACCTGCTTTTAATTGAGTCAGTCACATCTGCCTCAACCACACCATGCAACAGTTCCACTTACCAACTTTTAATCCAACCTGCACAATAGGAACAGACCATCCCTGTGCCAGATCACAGTCTAACACAGAGCTCAACTTCATTTCCAATGATTTCATTGGAGTAACTGAATCTGTTTCCAACAGGTTAATATCAGAGCTAATTATTAAAAATATTCCTCCTATGTTCTTTGTCTGTTAAAGAGATAGGAAAAAATAGTTATAAAGCTAGTTCCCTGACTGCGGGACATCCCAAGTGGTATTTACTGGCAATGAAGTATACTATTGAAGTCAAGTCAAGTTGTAATGAATCTAAGCATGGTAGGCAATTATCATGTAGCATGCTCCTACAATACTATAATGGCCAGAAAATCTATTTTTGAGTAGATTGAGGGCTAAATATTGAGGATGGGTGGAAGCCCCTCTGCTCTTCAAGTGCTCTTGTAATTATCTTAGTTAACTTATTCTGGAAATAGCTAGAAATGAAAACAGTTCTTCTACATCCACAAATGTAGCAACTCGATAATTCTAAAGGCCACTGTCAGGTTCCTTCTTACTTTTCTCTTTCTGGAGAAACATAATGCCGGTGTATTTAATCTTCTATTAAGTAATCAAAGGTGAATTAAAACTAGATGCAGCCTTAGTGTGAGTTAACATGTTTTGTTCGATTGATTAACACAATCAAATGAACCTTTGAAAATTTACAGTTGAGACAGTGTGTATACTTCACTGATAAACCTCACTTCATAAACAAAACAGCCAGATGATTAATGGATCATTCTTTCTACTTGCCTGTTTATCTATGTATAGAAACAAAGCTTTTTTTCTCTGATTTATGATGCAATACATATTTAAGATTTTTTATTAAATTCATTTTCAGGATCTGGGCATCATTGGCAAGGCCAGGATTTATTGCCCACTTCAAATTGCCCTTGGGATGGTGGAGTTAAGCCACCTCTTTAACTTCTATAGTCTTTCTAATGAAGATACTCCTGCAATGCTGTTGGGTAGGAAGTTCCAGGATTAAGGCCCAGCAATCTGCAATACATTTCCAAGTCAAGAAGATGAACAGTTTTTTTTTTGGGGGGGGGGGGGGAACCTTCAGATGGTGGTGCCCTTGACCACTTGCTTGTCATTGACAGCTTCCATCACTTGGCTGATGATTGAGAGTAGACTCATTGGGAAGTAATTAGCCAAATTGGAGTTGTCCTGCGTTTTGTGAACAGGACAGATTTGGATAATCTTCCACATTGTTGGGAGGATGCCAGTTTTGCAATTTTACTGAAACTGCTTGGTTATCAGCACAACTAAATTTGCAAAGCTGGTAATTAGTACTACAGCTGTGATTTTGTCCAATCCCATAGCCTTTGCTCTATCTATTGCTCTCAGATTTTTCTTGATATCACATAGAGTGAAGTAAACTGGCTGGAGACTTCTGGGATATCTCAGGAAGAAGTTAAGAAGCATCATCCATTTGGCATTTCTGAGTTAACCTGGCAATTGGTAACTGGTTTATTATTGTCATATGTGCTGAGGTACAGTGAAAAACTTTGTATGGCACGACATCCATACAGATCATTTCACAACATCAATATATCAAGGTAGTACAAGGGAAAATCAATAACAGAATGCAGAATATAGTTTTACGGTTGCAAAGAAGGTACAGTACAGGTAGACAATAATGTGCAAGGCCATGACTAGGTAGATTGTGAGGTTAGGAGTCCATCTTATTGTACAAGAGGTCCGTTCAATTGTCTTATAACAAAGGGATAAAAGCTGTCCATGAGCCTGGTGGTATGTGCTTTCAGGCTTTTGTATCTTCTGCCCGGGGGGGGGGGGGGGGGGCGGTGGGGGGCACGGTGGAGCAGGGAGAAAAGAGAATGTCCAGGGTAGGAGGAGTCTTTGATTATATTGGCTGCTTTTCCGAGGCAGTGAGATGTATAGACAGAGTCCATGGAGGGGAGGCTGGTTTTTGTGATGTGCTGAGCTGTCCACAACTCTCTGAAATTTCTTGGGGTCTCGGGCAGAGCAGTTGCCATACCAAGTCATCATGCATCCAGATAGGATGCTTTCTATGGTGCATCTATAAAAATTGGTGAGGGTCAACGTGGACATGCTGAATTTACTTAGCCTTCTGAGGAAGTAGAGGCACTGGTGCACTTACTTGGCCATGATGTCTATGTGCTTGGACCAGGGCAAACTATTCATGATGTTTGCACCTAGGAACTTGAAGGTCTCAACCATCTCCACCTTAGCACCATTGATGAAAACAGGGGTGTGTGCTCTGCCCCACTTCCTGCAAATGGCTGCAAATGGTTCAAGATTTTCTTTAGTTATCAAAAGGATGTGAATGTTCGGAACAACCTCCTCCTGTTAGCTGTAAGCTAGGCTGATACTTCATTATGTTTTAGGTTTACCTGGTACTTCTCCCAGTATGAGCACTCACTGAATCAGAGTTGATCCTGGCGAGGTAGAGTAAGGACCACAAGGTTACAATTTGTGATGATGTACATTGCTGCTGCTGTAATGGTCCACAAGATCTTGGTTTGAGTGCATGAGTGTATTATGAATCTGTTCCATTTAGCACATCCGTAGTGTCACACAACACACTGGAGAGTGTTCTCAGTAATGAAGACAGAATGTTGTGCAGTGGTGACTTCTACCAATTACACCAATCTGCTACCAACTTTCATACTCATATCATCTATGCCAATGCCTCCGGAAAAGGTTCTTGGTTTATAGATGCCCCCATGTTCTGCCAAAAATAATCTCCAGCCTTAAGACATTTTGCCGGTATTGTTTCTAGAGAAAAATGTTATTTAACTAAACAAGCGACTATTTATTATGTTTCACCAGCAGCGCCCAACTTTGAGCAAAAAAATGGGAAGCCCTAAACTGAAAAATGATGAGAGAGTTGCTCCTCATTGTTTCAGACAAACAAACTTGGCAAAATCTATCAGACTCAAGCAAATTGCTGCATTACCTTGCTAGTTAATACAAAAATGCAAGATTAATTTTATTGAAAAAAATTAAACAATAGGCTTTCTCTCTTTACTTCCACTGGAACCTGTCTCTTCCAGTCACATCTCCGTAACCAAGATGAGGCAGAAATCATTCTAACCATGATTCCTTCTATGGGTAAAAATTGTGATCTGAGACCAAGTTTATTAGGAATGGTGTTTGGCAGAGACCTTCAAGACTATATGACAGCTAGTTAGGGAAGTTATTTTGGAAGTATTTACACCTTTAACAGTGTGATTTCCCAACAAAAAAAATTGTTTCCAGCCATAATGGTTCAAGAATATATTCATGCCATTAGTCCCAGAGCAGTCCAATTTAAAAAAGATAGTTGTAGGTAAAGTGATCCATCTGTTTTTAAAATATAACGTCTTCAGCATGTTTCTCTTTCTTTTAAAAATGTCATCTCCATTCAAGAATCATCAGAAGCAAATTACAAAAGCTTTCAATTTGAAAATTAGCCTAAATGACTGCTTGCTGCCTAATGATATTATTATACAGTCTGCTCTGAAAGCAATGCATCAGCAGTTAATGGGCTTGGGTAAACTGGTGACCATGCCAGAATTTTGTATCATCGCAAAGATGAAAGACAAAAAAGATATCAATTTCAGAGAATGCCTTAATTAAGTTGGCCTAAAATTGACTGCCATCGATTATGGAATCTTTTCTTACATACGTTCTACATCTTCCCTCTCAGGCGCAAACAAAATATCCTAGGGCAGTATTCTAGGATTAATAGACAGTTCTTCTACTGTACAGATTCAACCACCATCACTAAAGAAAATTAAGTTGCTGTACATGCCACTGATATTGTGTTAGCTTGCTGTGTATAAATGGGATGCCATGTTTCTTTTTTCATCCCTGTGACAACTCTCAAAAGTGTTTCCACAGCCATTAAGTACTTGAGAATGCCCCAAGGAAGTGGAAGGCATAATGTAAATGCTATGCATTACTATGTGGTAATTGCCTGGTTCCTGTGCAGCACTTCCTCAGCGGGCAAGACTCAGTGGCCAAACACCATATCAGCCTGTGGCATTATCTGGCTGCAACCTATCTCTGGGTTGTTTAGGATGTCACAAGGCCCACATTCATAGAGTCATTGAGTTGTATAGCATAGAAACAAGCCTTTCAGCCCACCATATCCATGCCACCTGTTGTACCTATCTATACTAACCCCATTCACCCACATTAGGTCTGTGGTCTACTATGCCTTGACAATTCAAGCATCTTTTTAAAATTTTTAAAAAATTTTATTTACAGCATGGTAACAGGCCCTTCCGGCCCAATGAGTCTGCACCACCCATTTTAAACCCCAAATTAACCTACCCGTACGTCTTTAGCATGTGGGAGGAAACCGGAGCACCCGGCGGAAACCCACGCAGACACAGGAGAACGTACAAACTCCTTACAGACAGCGATGGGAATCAAACCCCCATCGCTGGCGCTGTAATAGCGTCGTTAAGTATCACAAAACATGTGCCTCCACCACTCCTTCAGCACATTCCAGCCTCAAACCACCCTCTGTGAAATAATTTCCCCCTCAGATCCCCTTTAAACCTCCTACCTCTCATCCTAAACCTATGCTATCTTGTCTTTGACACCCCTACCACGGGAAAAAGATTTTTTTACCATCTACCCCTCATAATTTTATTTATCTCTATCAGGTTGCCTCTCAGCTTCCTCTGCTCTAGGGAAAATAAATTCACCCTATCCAATCTCTCCCATAAACATAATGCTCCAATCCAGGCAACACCCTGATGCATCTCCTCTGCAAGTTCTTCAGTGCAATCACATCTTTCCTATAGTGTGACGTACAGAACAGCACACATTACTCCAGGTGTAGCCTAACCAATATATTATGAAGTTGTAAAATGACCTCCCAGCTCTTATATTGGAAGAGCTCATATTAGGCTGAGAATATAATTTCAGCTGGTACTCCAATCCAACATTCAAAAACATTAAAGCATCAAAGATGATGTCTTTCAAAGTGGCTGTTAAATTTTAGGCAAATGTAAAACAACCCAAACCACTGTTCAAAGAGCAGCAGCAGAATTCTCCTGTTGTTTTGTCAAGTGTTTATGCTTCAGATAACTTTGGTAATTTGGTCATTTATTTCATTGATACTTAAAGAAGCTTGCTTACACTAAAACTATAAATATACTTCAAATCCGCTTTATATTCTATAAAGCACATTGGAACATTTAGAGATTATGAGAGGTTCTGTAGAATGCATGACTTTTGAATGTATCAGATAATAACATTGAAATAGCTATGAACAGTTATGTTACAATGTTACGAACAGTAAACATTCACTATATGTTGATTTTAATAAAGTAGACATCCCTAGTTGCAGTAGTGTTCAGTGTCATGGAATTAGATTCAAAGGTTGTTCATTTACTACTAAGACTATTATATAAGGGAGCGCCAAAGAAATCTGGGCCACCTGCCAACAGCAAGGATTGACAATCATTCTGTGGCATCCTGGTACTGCCTAGCAAACAGGCATGGGGATTATTGCCAACAACTTGAATGCAGGCCAATTATCTGCTCTCTCAACCCCAAGGGACGTGGAGGTAGGCTGATGAGGAAGGGATAATATTTTGGACAGCTTTAAAAAGTAAATTTACAAATTAATCACAAGGAATGTTGTCAGTTGCAATGCAGGTGAGATTACAATATTCAGTGTATGGAAAAAAACATGGTGTAATCACCAACTATCTTTAAATTCTTTAATGAAGCCTTGCTATCGAGGGACCAGTTAAAAGTAGTTACAGCTCAAGTACATTTCCTTCATTAGACATGGATAGCAAGTGATTGCTAACATTTAAAACCAATTTGATTCTGGAAGTGTGAGAAGTATGATTTATAACATGATATCAAAGGCCAGCAGGTGAGCCCAAAACACATCACTATTGATTGCTATTTAATGTCTGGAATACTAAGCTTGCAGCACTTGATGATATAATTGGATCACAAAGCACAACCACCCATTAATTTAATGTTTTTCTTGTAAATCGTCAATAGCAAGAACATGGATTCTACAAGGCTGACATGTTGGGAAACTGCTTCTCCTACACAATTCCAACCTTTATTCACTAAGAAATTCTGTATTTGTGTAGTGTGGGGGTTTGTAGGGCACCACAGTAGCACAACTAGTAGAACCGCTGCCTCATAGATCCAGCTACCCAGGTTCAATCCTGACCTCTGGTGCTGTCTGTGTGGAGTTTACACGTCATCCCTGTGATCACATGGTTTCCACCGGGTGCTCCCATTTCCTCCCATATCCAGGTTGGTAGGCCTCTGCATATTGCCCCTAGTATGTAGGTGCGAGGTAGAATCTGGACAGAGTTAAGGAGAATGTGGGGAGAATAAAATGAAATGGCATTAATGTAAATGTGTGCTGACAGTCAGCGTGGGCTGAACAGCCTGTTTTTGTGCGGTGTCTCTCTATGATGCTGTGTTCTAATTGAGAACTGTTGGTCGATTAGTGTGAGAAAGGACTATTCCTGGAAGAATCATGCAGAAAGTCAAGAACGTTAACAATCTCAAGCCATTCCTTGAGATGTTAATACAAAAGAAAACAAAACTGACATAATCATATTCTAGAGACACAAAAAATTCTGCAGATGCTGGAATCTGGAGCAATACACAAAAGGTACTGGAGAAACTCAGCAGGTCAGGCAGCATCCAAGGAAGGAAATAAACAGTCAATGTTTCGGGCCAAGACCCTTCATCAGGACAGCAGAGGAAGAGGGCAGAAGCCAGAATAATAAGGTGGGGGGAGGGGGAGGAGCACACGCAAGCAGGTGATAGGTGGGTTCAGGTGATAGGCAGGTTCAGGTGATAGGCGAGTCCACGTGAGAGGGGGAAGGTAGGTGGGTGGGGGAGGGGGGAAGATGTAATAAGCTGAGAAATGATAGGTAGAAGAGGTAAAGGGCTGAAGAAGAAGGAATCCGGTAGGAGGGAGCAGTGGACCATGGAATAAAGGATGGGGGTGGGGAGGAGAGGAGATGGGCAGATCCTCAAGGCGGGGGAAGTGAGCCATAGGAATAAGAGAAGACAAAGGAGTTGTGGGGGGGGGGGGGAGAAAAAGAAGGGGTGGAGTTACCGTAAATTAGAGAAATTGATGTTGAGACCATCAGAATGGGGACTCCCAAGGCAGAATATGAGGTGTTGTTCCTCCAACCTGCACCTGGCCCAAGGCGGAATATTCTATCATGGATAAATTTCATTCTTTTCACAAGTTTCATCCAGTCCAGTTTTCAATGCATTGTTAAAGTGAAAAAAAGTTAAATGTTAAATAGCACCCTTCTTTTGACAAAATCCTTGGAGTATGACATCGTCATAGCAAACATGCTGCTTCATCAGAGGGACAAGTATAAGATGGGCAGCCACAGTCCCCAGTCCAAGCACAATCACCTGTGCGATTATACCATCATCCAAGGGAGGAACAGCAAAGACGTCCACATCACAGCCACAGATGACTGCTGGACTGACCACTATCTAATCTACTCTATAATCTCCATCAACCTGGCCTCAAAACATCAGTTTCAACAGTAGAATTGCCACAACAAAGTCAATGTCAAAGCTCAAGAGTCCCCCAGAAGTGCCTCTTGTTAGAAAGTGCTGAATAAACAACCTGTCAACACATCCACAGCTTAATAGCCACCCTGATGTCCATCATTATTGGTGCCTGTAAAGAGATCCTTGTCTTCTCTAACATGAGGCACCAGAATTGGTTTGATGAGCCTGACCAGGATTTAAGTAACCACAAACATAAGGCATTCATAAACTGGAAACTCCACCTTTGAAGAAAAGAAACAGCTGGTTAGGTGCCTGAAGGCAGAGGTACAGTGAAAAACCTGGGTCCTAAAGAACAGATGGTAGATGGAGTGGGGGCGGGAAACTCAATGACTAGCCAATGGCCATGACATGTGTTGGTACTACTGCACCATAAAAGCCATATATAGCCCAATTGCACAGGCCCCACCTCAATGAGAGCCAGGGAGAGGGGTGAACTGATCAGGAACAAAGAAGCAGTCATGCTTGCTGGAAGAAACACCTTGAAGACCTCTTAAACTGTGACTGTGCCCTGGAGCACACTTGACTGCATCCCACAGCAACCTATCTGGGTCAGCCTTAAAAAAGAATTTGGAGAATTGAAAAGAGGGAAGGTAATTCAGGCATATAGAAAGTATTGGGGGATGCTTAAAAAAAGAAATTATAAGGGCAAAAAGGGGACACGAAACATCACTGGCAGACAAGATTAAGGAAAATCCCAAAGCCTCCCATAAATATATTAAGTAACCAGGAAAAGATTGAATGCCCATTAGACACCAAAATGTCATGGAGCCTGAGAATATAGTAAAGTCTTCTCATTTGTATTGACTAAGGAGAAGGACATTGTAGTTGGAGAATTCAGGGAGAGAATTGTGAAACTCTAGAAGATGCTATCATTAAGGAGGAGGTATAAGATGTCTTAGTGGACTTGAAGGTGGACAGATCCCCAGGGCTGGATAAGATGTGTGGGAGGCCTGGCTACTACAGGAGGCAAGGGGGGAGAATGCTAGGCTGACAGAGATTGATAAATCTTTGCTGGTCATAGGTAAGGTGCCAGATAACTGAAAAATAGCAAATGTAGTATCCTTAATAAAGAAGGTCAATACAGATAAGCCAGATAATTATAGGCCTGTGAGTCTAATGTCAGTGGTAGAGAAGTTATTGAAAAAAAATTCTGAAGGATGGAATCAATTTACACTTGGAAAGGCAGAGATTAATCAGATAGTCAGCATGGTTTTGTTGGCAGGAGATCCTGTCTGACCAATTTGATTGTATTTTTCTCACAGGTAACAAAATATATTGACAAGGACAATGCAGTTGGTGTAGTTTATACTTCAATAAGGCCTCTGACAAGATTCCAAAAAGGTTGGCCAAAACATGAGAGTACATGGGATCCAGGGCAAGTTGACAAATTGAATCCAAACTTGGCTTGATAATAGGAGGCACAGGGTGATGGTTGAGGGCTGTTGCTATTAGAAGCCTGTGACCAGTGGTGTAGCACAGGTTTCAGTGCTAGGACCCATAATGTTTGTTACATACCTTAATGGTTTGGACATGAATGTATAAGGTATGATTAGTAGATTTGCAGATGACATGAAAAATCAGTGGTGTTGTTGATAGTGAGGAGGACAGTAGTAGGCTACAGGATGATATTGATCAGTTAGTAAGATGGGCAAAACAATGGCAGTTGGAGTTTAATCTTGATAAGTATAAGGTGATGCGCTCTGGGAGGACTAACAAGAATAGGAAATACACAGTGAATGGTAGGGCTTTAGAGAGTATTGAGGAACTGGGACCTTGGTGTACAAGTCTAAGGATCCCTACAGATATCAAGAGAGAGGATGTGTTGAAGTTGTTAAATAATATCAAGACAGATAAATCTCTGGGACCTGACGGGATTTTCCCTAGGCTGCTTCGAGAGGTGAGGGAGGAGATTGTTGAACCGCTGGTAAGGATCTTCGAGTCCTCGTTGTCCACGGGGATGGTGCCGGAGGATTGGAGGGTGGCAAATGTTGTCCCCTTGTTCAAAAAAGGTAGTAGGGATAGTCCAGGGAATTACAGACCGGTGAGCCTTACATCTGTGGTGGGTAAGCTGTTAGAAAGGATTCTAAGGGATAGGATCTATGAACACCTGGAGAATCATGGACTGATTAGGGACAGCCAGCATGGCTTTGCGAAGGGAAGATCTTGCCTCACAAGCCTGATAGAGGTCTTTGAGGAGGTGACGAGGAAGATTGCTGAGGATAGTGCGGTGGAAGTGGTCTATATGGATTTTAGTGAGGCGTTTGATAAGGTTCCTCATGGTAGGCTTCTTCAGAAGGTCAGAGGCCAAGGGATCCAGGGAAGCTTGGCCGTGTGGATTAGGAATTGGCTTGCCTGTAGAAAGCAGAGAGTTGTGGTGGAAGGAGTGCCCTCAGATTGGAGGGCAGTGACTAGTGGTGTCCCGCAGGGATCGGTTCTGGGACCTCTACTTTTTGTGATATTTATAGATGACTTAGATGAGGGGGTGGAAGGCTGGGTAAATTAGTTTGTGGACGACACTAAGATCGGCGGTGTTGTGGATAGTGTGGAGGGCTGTCGGAGCTTACAGAGGGATATTGATAGGATGCAGAGCTGGGCTGACAAGTGGCAGATGGAGCTCAATCCGGAGAAGTGTGAGGTGGTACACTTTGGAAGGACAAACTCCAGGGCAGAGTACAAGGTAAATGGCAAGGTACTTGGCAGTGTAGAGGAGCAGAGGGATCTGGGGGTTCATATTCACAGTTCACTGAAAGTTGCCTCACAGGTGGATAGAGCAGTTAAGAAGGCCTATGGGATGTTAGCTTTCATAAATCGTGGGATTGAGTTTAAGACCCGTAAGTGATGATGCAGCTTTACAAAACTCCAGTTAGACCACACTTAGAGTACTGTGTTCAGTTTTGGTCGCCGCACTATAGGAAGGATGTGGGGGCGTTGGAGAGGGTGCAGAGGAGATTTACCAGGATGCTGCCTGGATTAGAGCGTATGGAATATGAGCACAGGCTTAAGGTGCTAGGGTTTTATTCACTGGAAAGGAGAAGGATGAGAGGAGACATGATAGAGGTATATAAAATATTGAGAGGAATAGATAAGACAGCCAGCGCCTCCTTCCCAGGGCACCAATGCTCAAGACGAGAGGGCATGGCTTTAAGGTTATGGGTGGGAGGTTCAGGGGAAATGTCAGGGGGAGGTTTTTCACCCAGAGAGTGGTTGGTGCATGGAATGCACTGCCTGGGGTGGTGGTGGAGGCAGATACATTGGACAGGTTCAAGAGTTTGTTGGATAGGCACATGGAGGAATGTGAGATAGAGGGATATGCAGGAGGAAAGGGTTAGATAGTGTGAGGGTGGTTTGATGGACGGCACAACATGGTGGGCCGAAGGGCCTGTTTTATGCTGTATGGTTCTATGGTATGGCAACACAGACAGATAAAGTGGTGAAGAAGGCATATGGGAAAGTTGCCTTCTATAGTTGAAGCATATAACAGCAGGGACGTAATGTTACAACTTTACAAAATATTGGTTAGCTGGAATATTGAGGGCAGTTCTGGTTGCCACACAATAAGAAGGACCTGATTGCATTAAAGAGGGTGCAAAGGAGATTCACTCTGAAGTTGGCTGGGATGGAGCATTACATTTCTGAAGAGAGACTGGATTGGCTGGGTTTATTTTCCAAGGAGTGGAGGAGACTGAAGCAGGACCTGACGGAGCGATACAAAATTATGAGGGGCTTACTTAGGGTAAAAAGTAGGAAACTCTTCCCCAAGCAGAACTTTCTAAAACTAGAGAACATAGGTTTAGGTTAAGGGATAAGAGGTTTAGTGGGATCTGAAGAAGAACTTTTTCACCCAAAGGGTGGTTGGAATTTGGAAAGCATTGCCCTGAGAGGGTGGTGAACATGGGTACTCTTTCAACATTTAAGAGTATCTTGACAGCAACTGAATCACCAAGACATAGAAGGCTTCAGACCAAGTGCTGGTAAATGGGATTAGCACAGATGATTACTTGACAGTCGGCACTGACATAGTGGGCTGGAGGACCTGGTTTTCTATGCTGTGTGCTCTACGACTTTACGTCAAACTACTCATCCACGTGCCCCATCAACCATCATCTGCTCTATCTGTGGAAGAGACTGCCATTCCCATATTAGTCTCATTAACCACTTCAGAAGCCACAGAACCAAAATGGAAGCCATTTCAATCTTGAAAAACTGCCTAAGAAGAAGAAGATGTGGTTAGAATTATTTCAGTTATGGTCTACCTCCATTATATCATTACAAGGCAGAGGGATTTGCAATTCTCCTATTCTTGGAGAAGGGAAGGAGCAAACAGATTGATCAACTGTATCAACTGTTGCTTGTATTGAGGTAAGTCATTCAATTATTGACCAGTTGCATGCACCACAGTTTTGGGCTGTGCTGGATTGACCCATAAGTCTGATTTTCCCATCTCCTTAATTCTCCAAGTCACAATGAAGATAATGCAAGTATGTGGCTGAAAATCAACAAAAACAAAACATTATTCCAAAGGACTCAAGTGAAGTCAGCTTCAGGCATATTTTCCACATATGGTGTTGAGCATACCAATAAATGTTTTGTGCAGACCTGTCAAACAGCTTGCCAAGTCGTGTCAGCATGTCTTTTACCTAGGAAAGGTCCAAATTCCCAGCAGACTGAATCTCATCTTCATTTTGACAAATGAACAAGACCAGAACAACAGGGGGTTGAACTCCTGTCAAACAACATGGTTCTCTGAAAGCAGCCTCACTACTTTTCTCTCCTTCTGTAACCTATGTACTAAAGTTAGCCCATAGCTAGTCTTCATTAGTTCCATAGGGTTTCTCTTTATTGATTTTAGTGATGTTGTAGTTGGTATAGCACCATAATATTATAAAAACCTTTATTCTTCTTGGGCAAGCAAAAGCCCCTCATGATTATTTGTAGCTTTGACATCTGTTATTACATCACTTGTTCATCTACAATAGTGTTTACAAGCACGAAAAGAAACATGCCCTGATAGAATTTGGTGGAATTCTCACTCTGCAGTTCATTGTATTGATAGAAATGGCAATGGTTCAATACAGACCTTGTTTTACCACTTTGTTCATCCATACTTGTTTGTGAACGTGTGAGTGCCTATATGTAGAATTAACTCACATACAAGAAAGGTCAAAAATCTTCTGTGATTAATGATCTTCTGTCATTAACTGTAAATAAAAACTGCCAGCTATTCTCTGCACATAAAAAAGTTTCTATGAACTCTTTCGCTGGAACTGGCAGTGATTTGGATATGCTTCCACTCAGCACTCCCTACAGAGATCTGGGTGAACAGGGAAAGCAAATGCATATTTCCTCATCTGATCAAGTTGAAGAATCATGTATCAGACAAGCAAAGGTTAAACTCAGGAGTGTGAATTAAAATATTTAATTCAGTGACAAATCATGTACACAAAGGAAATATAAAGAAGAGGAAAGAAATATGGGATTGAGAGGTTAAAAAAAAGGCAGCAAGAAGTTGTCTAAAATTCTCCAGCAATACTTAAAATCTGAAGAAATGAGCTTTGTAAATGTTCAATATCAGAGAGGTTGTTTGGTACTAATTATCAAACTGTTAAAGGTTAATCTTTATAGGAATAGACAAAACCTTTGAGAACTGAGTGCATCATGTGGTATGCTCTTGACACATTATTGTACCAGACCACTGCTATTTAGTTTGGGAATGGCTGGATTTAATGAAGTATTTTCTGACATTAGTGCAGTCTGGTCACTACTGCTGGGTGATGTCAAGGAAAACTTCAAGGATGCCATAGATATTAGAATTCTCCAGGCTAAATGTTGCCCAATATTAATGATTCCTTCTCCATGGGTATCCACCTATTTTCATGTTTCAGATCATGATATCCATACAGATTTTACTCCAGTTCTGCAAATTCTAGTGTTGCATATTCTGTAATTCAATATCCAACATAATCTTACCTCAAAAAAATATCAGTGGTTTAAATTCCAATGGGTGGTATATTGCATTGACTGTAACTTTCATTATCTTAATTGAAGCTCGACATGAAGCCTTGACATATGAAAACTATTTTTCAGAGGAAGTACACAATTCCAACTGTGTACATATATAGGAATTTACTGTACCAATGTTCACCTCTTGTTTGTCATGTAATTCAGAATTCCAAGCATGATAAATGCAGTTACAGTAGGGAACAGTAGTTTCAACACAGTGTCACTGGCCCTTCTGCTGGGGAAATGGCTTGAATTCCTATTTTTACTTCCCTAAAACAATCTAGTACCTTGAATAGGCAACTCTCGCTCACACCAATCTGGGCTATTAGATGATCACTTTTCTTGATCTTAAAAGACTTCTCTCAAAATGGTTTTTCCACTATACCATTTTTCTTGAAAAATCATAAATTATTCATTTGCATGATCCAATAGCGCCAATTATAAAAACACTATCTATAAATTCGCTGATGAGAGTACTGTTGTTGGTAGATTCTCAGATGGCGATGCGGAGGCATACAGGAGTGAGATAGATCTGCTGGTTGAGTGGTGTTACAACAACAATCTCGCACTCAGTGTCAGCAAGACCAAGGAATTGATTGTGGACTTCAGGAAGGGGAAGTCAGGAGAACACACACCAGTCTTCATTGAGGGGTCAGCGGTGTAAAGGGTGAGCAGCTTACAATTCCTGGGCATCAACATCTCGGAGGATCTATCCTGAGTCCAACATATTGATGCAACCATGAAGAAGGCACACTAGCAGCTCTACTTCGTTAGGAGTTTGAGGAGATTTGGTATGTCACCAAAGACTCTTGCAAATT
The DNA here is from genome assembly GCF_009764475.1 of Pristis pectinata. NCBI lineage: Eukaryota > Metazoa > Chordata > Chondrichthyes > Rhinopristiformes > Pristidae > Pristis > Pristis pectinata. The sequence continues at coordinate 36,934,775 of NC_067419.1, read as the reverse complement.
TCTGTAGATGTACGGTGGAGAGCATTCTGACTAGTTGCATCACAGCATGGTATGGAACCTCCAATGCACAGGACTGCAAGAGGCTGCAGATGGTTGTAGACTCAGTCAGCTCCATCACGGGCACAACTCTCCCCGCCATTGAGGACATCTTCAAGAGGCGGTGCCTTAAGTGGGCGGAATCCAACATTAAGTACCCTCACCATCCGGGACATGCCCTCTTCTAGTAACTACCATTGAGGAGGAGGTACAGGGGCCTGAAGACCCACACTCATCGATTTAAGAACAGCTTCTTCCCCTCTGCCATCAGATTTCTGAACGGTCCATGAACCCATGAACACTACCTCGTTATTCCTTTTTTTGCACTATTTATTTATTTTGTAATTTATTGTAATTTAATGTACTGCTGCTGAAAAACACCAAATTTCATGACATATTAGTCAGTGATAATAACCTGATACTGATAATTCAAAGAACAGGTCATCCAACCCACTCTGGGGAGAATATCCAAGGTGGATCCAAGGTCCATAACATGCTGGTCTAGATTTTCTGATTGTAACTGATGGTAGTCCATTTGAAATAGATAGGCTATCATTAGCTTTACAATTGGAAAATCCATTTTTAGTATCGTATCATAGCATTATATTTTCAAGTCATTTTTCCCTATAAATATACCATTAATAACTTTCATCTACACACAGCACTAAAAGTGTAGTTAGATGCCCCAAGGTCTGCTGCAGTAAAGAACAAGAAGTAGCAAAATTTGTGGAGGAATTATATGGAGAGGCAATGTAACTCAGAAACTAAATTGCATATACTGTATGGAGTTGAGTTTCATTCTTTAAAAATGAGCAGAAAATGGGATTTCTCAGTAAATCAGCAGATTCAGCAATGGACAGTAAAGACACCTATGTTGGCCTATTGTTTATTGACTACAGCTCTGCCTTCAATACAATAATCCCAAGCAAGCTTGTCACCAAACTACGAGACCTAGGACTCAACACCTCCCTCTGTAACTGGATCCTTGACTTTCTAACAAACAGATCGCAGTCAGTGAGGATAGGCAGCAATACCTCCGGCACAATTATTCTCAACACTGGTGCCCCACAAGGCTGCGTCCTCAGCCCTCTACTCTACTCCCTATACACTCATGACTGTGTGGTCAGATTCTGCTCTAACTCCATCTACAAGTTTGCAGATGATACCACCGTTGTAGGCCGTATCTCAAACAGTGATGAGGCAGAGTACAGGAAGGAGATAGAGAGCTTAGTGGAATGGTTTTCATGACAACAACCTTTCCCTCAATGCCAACAAAAGAGCTGGTCATTGACTTCAGGAAAGGGGGCGGTGCACATGCACCTGTCTACATCAATGGTGCTGAGGTCGAGAGGGTTGGGAGCTTCAAGTTCCTGGGAGTGAACATCACCAACAGCCTGTCCTGGTCAAATCACGTAGATGCCATGGCAAAGAAAGCTCACCAGTGCCTCTACTTCCTCAGGAGGCTAAAGAAATTTAGTTTGTCCCCTTTGACTCTCACCAACTTTTACTGATGCACAATAGAAAGCATCCTATCTGGATGTATCACGGCTTGATACGGCAACTGCTCTGCCCAGGACCGCAAGAAACTGCAGAGAGTTGTGGACACAGCCCAGTGCATCACAGACACCAGCCTCCCCTCCTTGGACTCTGTCTTTACCTCTCGTTGTCTTGGTGAAGCAGCCAGCATAATCAAAGACCCCACCCACCCGGGACATTCTCTCTTCTCTCCTCTTCTATCAGGCAGAAGATACAGGAGCCTGAGGGCACATACCACCAGACTTAAGGACAGCTTCTACCCCACTGTGATAAGACTATTGAACGGTACCCTTATACAATGAAATGCACTACATGTTCTACCTTGTTGTGACCTTGGACCTTATTGCGACCTTGGACCTTATTGCACAGCACTTTCTCTGTAGCTGTGACACTTTACTCTGTACTTTTATTGTTTTTACCTGTACTACATCAATGCACTCTGTACTAACCCAAAGTAACTGCACTGTGTAATGAATTGACCTGTACGATTGGCATGCAAGACAAGTTTTTCACTGTACCTCGGTGCAAGTGACAATAATAAACCAGTACCAATACGTCTTTGTGCCATAAGTCACAATGATTCCACAGCATTTGTGGAAAGAGAAAAACAGTTAAAAATTACAGCTCCATAACCTCCCATGAAAGGTCACCAACCCAATGCATTGGCCATGAACCTGCTGATTGTGACTTGCCACTCACACTCACTGTCAGGTTCATGCTTATAATGCCCTTACCTTATCCACATTTGGAAGTTCAAGTTCGTGCACTTAAGTCCCAAACTCAACTGCATTTCTGTGCAGACCTGCTGGTGTTTCCCAACAAGTTCCAGCCAATTAACTCCCCACAGATGCTTCTGGCCATAACATTTTCTGTCTTTGTTTCAGATTAACAACATCAGGTTTCCTTCCAGCTGTTTTGTTACCTTGAACTATTTACTCAGAATTTAAGTGCAGCATCATCATCAACTAATCATCCCACAGAATGGATTCAGCTGTAGATAACCCATTGTTAGCCCCTATGTACTCTAATATAAATTTGGCGTATCTTAATATATTACAAACAATTATTAATACCTTTAAACATATGTCTAGTTGGTAGTAGACAATTATTATGTCATTTAAGCATTTACACGCAAGCATGCACACATATGCACTCACATACATGCAAGTGTGCGTGAGCATTCAGAGAAAAGGCGTTTTGACTTACCCTCTTTAAAATTATTATAAAAACATTGGAGTTTTCATTATAACTTGGAAGCAACTCTCATATTTACACAAAAGCTCCAAGTTTGTGAGCATAGAGCATTCCTACTAACTTTTGGTGAAATTCTTTGAGGATGCTACACGTGGAGAGTTAGATACATCTTACAGAGCTTTAACTTTCAAAAGCATCTTTCCACTGTAGTCCACATGATACATGTCCATTATGAAAATTATTGGGTTTATGGAGAAGGTAGCAAATCAGATAATATATTGATTAAATAATTGGAAAATTAAAGGCAAAAATTTGCAGAAGTTTTAATTACCCTGTGGTTGCAAGTTTCTCAAAAGACAATTCAAGAATTTTTGTTCACAATATTTATCCACGGTAAATTAGAAAGTATTTCCTTAGTTCAAACTTCCTATAGGCATTTCAGCTTGCTTACAGTAATAATTTTGGATTGTATCAGTTTTATTGATATCACAACACAAGTTGTAAATTGATCTCATGAAAAACTTTCAGTCTTTTGAAATATTAATTTCCTCTCAGCTAATTTGTTCACCCGATAAAAATCTTCCCTTGGTTTACAGTGCATTCCCCAATTTAATGCAATCACATCCTTGCTAAATAACACAAGCTCAAACAATGCAAATAAATGTAGTGCTTCATTTCAGGATATTTATTTCAAAGTGCAAAGAATTTAGTGCAAATTAATTTGACTTTCATTTTCTTCTCATTCATTACTGTTTAAATTTCACCTCTCCCAATTGAGAATCCGATGGCATTTATTTTGTTAATTTGCCTGAATCCATTTATATATTAGTTTTCTCAAATTACCTATTGATTGCTTAATGTTAATTAATTTAAACTTTAGGTCCTTCTGGTTTATCACCATAATGTTCACCCATTCTCCACTCTCCTCTAACAAAGAAGCTGCCTTCAGCTATTTTAATTCATTAATTAATTTGCAGGAAACTTTGCATGACATTTTATAATTCAGGTCTCTCTGATTGAATTCATTTGAGGAAAATGTCTACTCCCAAAGGTGTATTCCACACTGAAAATGTTTTTCTTTCTCTGAAGGAACAAATGTCTTATATAATTAATTTATTCATGTAATTCATTAATTTATTTAAAACAGAGCCTTGTATGGGGTTTACATTGTTTTTATCAAAAATAATATGTGTGTAAAACTAGATGGACAACCTGACACCCATTGTTGTTACTTAGTTAATAACTTGGAGAAGCCAAGCTGTTGCAACAGCTGATCTGATGCTTCAGATTTCATTCAACTAATTTAGGGTTTCTGTTCAGTGAATTCATTTTTGGGGAAAGTCCATTCAACTGAAAGGCTGATGAGTACTTTTAATTTAATGAATTTGAGATTTCAGTAATTTGATTTTCTTTGCTTCAGTATACTACTTACTGGTGCAGTATCTTGTTATACTGTAGTACTCCATTTATTTGCATAAAATCAGACAATAAGCAAGGCAACCAGAGAGGCTTAATTTTTGTTTAAGATTAATGGGCTAAACTTTAAATGCATCTAAGCTCTTGCACATAAAGTGAAGTGCTAGAATGCAACACTGAAAAAGGTACAAACATATATGCATTGCTTATTGTGCAGAGTTATTTTCACATTAAATATCATGTATGATCATTTTGGCTAGAGAGCTACTGCTGTTGTAAAAGCAGACTATACTGGTCATGCTTTGCAGTTGCATTGATGCTCAAATCTTTAAAGTTTGCCATAATTATGCCATGAAATTGACAGCAACACTTAGAGCATTCACAAGCAGAGTTAAACACGGAAACACAGAATTTACTGTCAATGATTCCCTGCTTTACAGTTATGGAAAATCAGTGACCTGGTGAGAATTTCATGAGAATCTCAGGAATTTGCAAACTATTGTCAGTTTAAATGCCAATGAACATGTCTACTTGGAAATTCAATTGCATTGGCTCTTATTATTCCTCCAGAGTAATGCCATTTTAAAACTAATTTATTTTAAGTAATTGAAACATGGTAACGACAATTTCCTAGTCCTTTTGCACCAATCTGAAATGTCAACTGGGCACTTCCTACCATAAGTCACCCTTGCAACCCCAACTTAATTTCTGCATCAGGGCCACACAATGCTTCTTCTGGGCCATTTTGTGCTGAGTGGACTCATTGGGGGCACTCCCAGGTCACAATGCAGCAGCAAGTTGAAAGGCCACAAAATCTGCAGCACCTGCTCTCCTGTGGCCAAAACAATTGACCCATCACATCTGTGCCATTATAGCACACTCTTTAGGGTGAACTAGATGTTCTGGGCAATGTCAGAATCTGTGGAGAGAGAAACAAAGATTATACTTCGGGTCAAAGATCTTTCATCAGCACTGACTGATTCACTAATGCCCTTCATGGAAAGAAATTGTCATCCTTCCAGATTTGGTTTGTATGTAACTTTATACCCAACAAAGTGGATGACACTTAACTGCCTCTTCAGTTCAGGAGCAGTTAGGAATGGTTAATAAGTACTGGCATTTCAAGTGACATCCATATTTGTTTAACATTTAAATTAACAAAACTTTCCTGCTTTGTGTCAATGTTCTCTATGTCTAATCTTTATTTCAAACTTTACAAAATATTTAAAATTTAAGCTAAAAATTGTACCTTACTGTCCAAGTTCATTGAGAATTCTTCACTGTGATTGGCTGCTCAACCATGCCATCATTGTCGCTGATGCCTGACACCAATTAGTGGCTGTAAGTGAATGTCCACACCCCAGAGATATTAGTGTGGTGTGTGACATGCACTGTTGCTTTGCTGTTGATTTCAAAATTCAGGCTATAATTTTATTGATGACCTGAAGCTGTGCTAGGAAGCAAGGTATTTAATGAACAACATTATCGGATTATATGGAATTAGAACGGGGTTATCTTGTGCTTCATCAGGAGTTTATTGAATTTGAAATTACATTCACAAGATATGATTGCAATATGTCACTCCCATCCAGTAATGATCCTTTCTAATAATGGTTGCATACAGCCATGCTAGATTTACAGCACAGTTGTTTTAAATCTTGTAAACTTCACCATTGATCCTGTCAGACCTAAACTTCTCACCTATGGTTCACCATTCAACTACCCAGCTAAGTCCCCACTTTGCACAGCTATCCAAAGATAAATGCCACCCCAACTATCACTGGTCAGGTCACATGCACCGCTGGACTTTATTGGATGTAAAGCTAATCACATGGTAAGGCTAAGCCAAGCCCTCTCCACAGATATGCTGAAAAATACCTTGATGGGACAAAGCCACATCTTCAGCTTGCAGTCTAAACTGTCAAAAAGCATGAATGGTCCTGAAAGTTTCTGATATTTAGAAATATTCAAACACAATTAAAATCTAATAACAATCAATCACAATATTAAAACATGTAAACATGACTTAAAAATTTATAAAATTAAAGAAACACTTTAAAAATTTTCAAAGCATTTGAATAAACTCAATTAATTAAAAAATATATAAATTGCCCAATACTTCACTAGGTTCGATGGGCAGATTCCCCAGGGTACCTGCGGTGGAACTGAAGAATGTTCACACTCTGCCACAGGACTGAATGAGAAGGCCAACTGCGATGGACTTGGGGCTGTATCTTGAACTATACAGGTAGCACTGGTATCCTTGAATTACCATAATAACTTAAGAACTGCAGGTGCTTAGAGAAAGATTATGCTGTATATTTCCAGCACTCTCCTTTATTTCAAAGTTCTGGCAACTGCTGTGCTCTGTATTTCACAGTTCCATTACAGCATGTTCTTTTGTTCTACTCTTCTCCCTCTAATTGCTTTCATTCATCTATTGTCTAAGCAGAACTTGTGTCACCTTGACAATCTTAGTCTCCACCCTAGCAAAGACATTCTCTTTGTTTTGTCCATTTTTCCTCTCTGCAATTTAAAACACACTTTTCTTTTCATTTTTCCAGTTCTGATGAGAATCACTGACCTGAAACAGTGACTCTGTTTCTCTTTTTTCTGTTTTTATTTCAGATTTCCAGATCTCCATTTTTTTCCTTATGTTCTACGCCAATGTGATTAATTTACATAAAATATGCACATTTACCACACCAACACCAGAGGATACTTGGCAAAACCCCAGTAAACAATTATAAAGAAATTCGAGACTTCCACATCCGTACAGGATTCACAATCTTCCTCTGGCATTTGCTTTGTGAAATGCTAACAATTCTCCATAAAACTATATACAGAGGTACAAACATTAGGAGTAGAACATAGGACCCTAAGAAAACAGGAGCAGGAGTAGACCACTTGGGTCATCAAACCTTGTCACCATTCAACTGGCCATGGCAGATCTATCCCGGGGCTCATCTCCTCTTTCTGTGCCAGTTCCCCATTACACTCAATTTTCAAAAGTGTACCTACTTCCCCTTTAAATATCCTGATTGATCTAGCCTCCATATCCTCCTGGGGTAAAGAATTCTAGAGATTCACCACCATCTGCGACAAGTTCCTACACACCTCAGTTTTGAATGACTACTCCCCAATCCTGATACATTGTTCTGAAATCCAAGAGCAGGCCACTCAGCTCCTCAAGGCTGCCTCACTACTTACTAAGATCATGGTAACCTAACTGCAACCTCAACTCCAAATTCCCATTTATAGGCAATAATCTTTCACTCCCTTGTTAATCAAGTGTCTATCTTTCTCTGTCTTTACAATATTTAAATACTCTACTTCCACTGCCCTTTGAAAAAGAAAGTTCCAAAGACTCGCTACCCTCTGAGACAAGAAAATTCACCTCATCTCAGTGTTAAATGGGAGATTTTTTTTAAACTAGTGACCCCTAATTGGAGATTCTCCCACAAGAGGAAACATTCTCTCCTCATTCACCCTGTTCCCACAGGATTTTGTATGTTTCAATCAAGTCCCCTTTCACACTTCTAAACTCCAGTGAAAACAAGTGTAGCCTCCTTTCTTCATAAGACACCTGCCCATTCCAGGTATCAGTCTAGTAAACCCTCACTGAACTGCTTCCGATGCACTAACATCCTTCTTTAAAAAAGAAACCAATACTCTGAATGGTACTCCAGATGTCATTTCACTGATGTCCCATGTAACTAAAGCATGATCACCTTATAATGACACCCAGATCCCTCTGCACCTCAGAGCTTTGCAGTCTCTCACATTCTCTAACATTCTTTTGAAACTGAATGCAAAGAGATTAAACCGTTGTTTTATGAAGCTGTTGTAATCAAGGGTGTCATTGGCACTGGAAGCTTATGAGGAAGGCTGTTCTCATTTCAACCTCAAGCTTCTTGAAGAGTTTAATAGCAAAACCAGTTGACTACAAAGCTAATCTAAAGAAAACAGCAAGTTAAAATGAAGGATCACAAAATGCCCCAATAATATTTGTTAATTACAAATTTGACAATTTACTTTCCACAATGCAACCTCCAAACACTTAAAAAGCTGTTGGTATGCATAAAGAGCCTCCTTGTCCTCGTTACCTAGGTGCCCAATAACTGCTTTTTCTATCAGATGTAATAACAGAGCTGTCATATATTTTAAAACCGGCAATTTTTCAAGAAGAAACTTTATATAATAAATGATCTCTCAGTATTATAGGCAGATGTTGTACCATCATTTCTGAAAACACTATTAAGCTTCCTATGGAAAAGTTCCCTACTAATCTGCTTTTAATGCCATCTTTCTCTGGATATTAATATTAGAATCATTAACAGTTTTCAATCTTTATATTAAACAAGTAGATTTTCTGTGCTATTGCACAGAATTGTGGCCCTTCTTTTACCTGTTTTCGTATTTTCATTGCCTGTTTCAATTTCCACTTTACCCTCAATAAACTTCTTTCCCCGTCTGCTTTCTGCTTTTGTCTATTTTCATTGGTTCTTTCAACTGAATAGCAGTGCGTGTCACGAGGGAAGGAGCTATGGGGCTTTGGGCTGTCCATTTTGGAGGAGATTAATCCCTGTTCATGTTAACAATTTTGTTTTCTTTCGCTGACGCTTCCCCCAGTCCCTGTGTCCTCTACCTTTTCCCATTCTTGACTACACCCCCTCTCTTGCCATCTTCTCACTCCCATCACCTACATCTGCCCCCCACCCCCCACCCATTGCTCAACTGTCACCTCACATCTTACTTCCTCCGTGGGGAGGTGGAGAGAAGTCAAAGGCCCCTTCATACAATCCTGTTTCCCTTTCCCTCAACTCTCCCTTGCTCTAGACTTCTACCTATTGATCACAAGACGCTGAACATTTTTACGTTGGAATACAGATAGGAAGTAGTTACACATTGGATTTCAATGCAATGTGTGACTCACAGAAGAAACTAATGGGATGGATCCAACCTGCAGGTTTTCGCCCCCTGCAATCCCAGCCCATCTTCACTAAGCTGTCCTAAATACAATGTGCTGATTGAGCTGACTCTCGATGCCTGAGTGCCATCGACAGCCATCTTGATTCGTCTAACCATTTGAGTATTTTCTCTTTGATGCCCATTGACTTTGGTTTAACCAGGACACCTAGATGCTGCACCACGTTAAATGATGTCAAAGGTAGTCACTCTCATATGATCTCTAGAATGCCGAGACGCAGCCTCCTGAATGCCCTGGCAGCCTTTTGACAGCACACCACTATTAAAGGCCTTTGGAATATTTTTAAATAAACCTGTTAGAAAATAAGAACATTAGAATTCGGAGCAGTAGGAGGAGTGGGCCATCTGCTCCACCATTCAAGATCATAACTGATCTTCGACTTCAATGCCATTTTCCTGCACTATCCCCACATCCAGAAATCTATCTCCATTTTCAATTAAGGCAATGACTAAGTCCAAGGTAAGGAACTCCAAAGATTCACCGCCCTCTGAGTGAAGAAATTTCTCCTTATCTCATTCCTAAATGGCCAACCCCTTAATCTAAGTCTATGCCCTCTGGTTCTAGACTCCTGAGCCAGGGGAGACATCCTCCCTGCATTTATCCTGTGGAGCCCTGTAAGAATTTTGTCTCTTACAGTCAGATCACCTCTTATTCTTCTAAACTCTGGTGAATACATGCCTAGTCAATCAAATCTCTCCTCATACAACAGTTCTACAATCCCAGGAATCAGTTGATGAACATACCCTGCACTCCCACTGCGGCATGTATATCCTTGTTTTCAGAAGATGACAAAAACTGAACACAATACCAGTTTTTTGTGTCTTTCCTGAGGCACTAAAATCTATTTAAATAGACATTCAAAAAACCTGTTCAAATTGGCTAAAATAATTTAAAAAAATAAAATTTATTTGAAAAATTAACAAAATAACAAAAATAAAATCATCATAAAGTAGTAGAAATTCATTAAAAACATCAAGATAAAACAAAATAAGAAAATTACTTAACTGGGGTTGGGGATCCTATTCAAACCAGTGGGGTCAGACTCCTCCACCAGCTAGTTTATTCCTGGCTTCAGTGTTTCAACTGCCTGCTGAAGGCAAGTACAACTTGGATCAACTTGGTCGATGGATTATCAGTTGTAACTATTCGGTCATCCATTGGAGGAATGGAGAGAAAACTACAGCATTGGTAAGCATTTGTAGTAAACCAGTGCATCCATTTCAAAATATTATTCATTTTACAATGCTGACAATCAAACCTTTATAAAAGAGGAGACACAAGAAACAGCAGATGCTGGAATCTAAAGCAACAAAAAATCTGCTGGGAGAACTCAGTAGGTTGAGCAATGGGTCAGTCTTGATGCAGAGTTTCGACCTGAAACTTCGACAGTTCCTTTTCCCCCCACAGACACTGCTACTCAACCTGCTGAGTTCCTCCAGCAGATTACTTGTCGCTCCTTTATAAAAGAGATTTGATTCACCGAGGTTCCAGAGGGTCTGCTTAGGTATTGGGTCCAAAACCCAGATCCCTGTATGTACTTCACTTCTCCAAAAACCAGAAGCCTTCCCAAATGCTCTTTGTGGGATTTGCGGCATGACAAATGGTTGCCATATTTTGCCTGTTTGTCACTCTGTCTGCAATTCAAGAGTATTGCTTATGTGAAGCATTCTGAGGGCAATGATGAGCTGCTAGGACTAAGTATTTCTTTAATTACAGAAGCTTGTACTTTACTGACAGTACTTGTTCTGACAGTATAATCCACTTTCCATAACATCAATAACATTGGCTGCAATATTTTGAATGGTTGATCAAAAAAAGCTCCGATCCAACTGCAAGTACTGAATGTTTTGGCCATTTTGCAGATGAAAGTTTTCAAAATCATTAGCTATTGAATTATTTGGGATTTGGGATAATTGCTGGCTTGGCCAGTAATGCTTATACACCAAAAAATGAATAAAACAATTATTCTTGAATATTCCATTTGCAGCACATAAACAAAGACAGAACAAATAAACCATCAGATTTTCTGTTAATTGTACTCCAGAAATAGCTCAATTATTGGATGGGTTGGGTCAGTCTCACATTTTCCTGAACTGGTAATGGACCAACCAATTTTCTATCATCACCACGTCTAACACAAAAATAAATACAAAATGAGTCACTTTACGTCTGTGTCTTAAAGAAGCTTCATTGGATATTTTGCAGCAATGAGATTTATAACATTGTGGCTTATGGAGTAGCAATTTCATTTTCTAACTCACGAGGTTAAAATGTATTCTACACTTGACAAAATTGCAACCTGGCTTTCTTCTAATAACAACTTCATAATAAAGCAAAGACCGATAGATATAAAGGAACAAAAGGATCATAAAGATCCTTACCGCAGAACCAAAATAATTCCAATTAAAGTTATTAAGGTGATCATTAAGTAGTGATCAAACTGAGAGATTAATTTTCTCACATGCTGCTGCTCATTAATTTTAGATTGATAGCTTGTTATCTAATTTCAGATCTAGGTAGTTTGACCTGTGGATGTAATGGCATTTCTATAAATTACATTTCTGCTTCCTGATGTTTATTCATACATATATATTTAAATGAAGAAAGCAAATTAAAACCCCAGAAAAAACTGGTCTCCAGAAACAACGGTGACAGATTAAACCAATAGTAATTGCTTTCTTTGAAAGTATAATTTGGTTTGTTTTATCCCCCAATTGCAAAGGAATTTAATAAATTTTTAGAAGGAGGAGCATAAAGACAATACTTTAGAATTAATTGTTGCTTTAAATGCTACTGTTAATGCATCATGAGTAATCACCACTCTCCCCAGTAACTATGGATGGACTGAGATCAAATTAGCTACCAATTATTAATGGATGTGACACAATTACAGTTAATTCACCAATCACAACTATATCATTTTTTGGAAGTCACTTTAGAAGTCCACGGCAGGCACAGTAGTGTAGCAGTTAGCGTAACACTATTACAGCACCAGCGACCCAGGTTCAATTCTGGCCATTGCCTGTAAGGAGTTTGTACATTCTCCCCGTGTCTGCGTGGGTTTCCTCCGGGTGCTCCGGTTTCCTCCCACATTCCAAAGACGTATGGGTTAGGAAGTTTTGGGCATGCTATGTTGGCACTGGAAGAGTGGTGATATTTGCAGGTTGCCCCCAGAACACTCTACGCAAAGATGCATTTCACTGTGTGTTTCAATGTACATGTGACTAATAAAGATATCTTATTTGTGTGGATGCGTAAAGCTCTGAGACTTCTAGACAATAAAGAATCATTCATAAAGTTAAGCACTAATTGTGATATGAACTTAAGATATAACCACAAAACCATTTTTCAATAATTGTCATCTGTGGGTTAAATATCTTATATGTCTTTTATCAATTCAATGAGATTATATTAGGCTCTGTTTTGCTGTTGCAATGACGACAAAGCTGTCAGCATTTTCATCATTATGTTGTGAAATTCATAGCATCCAACCATGTGCAATTAAATCCAGAGTGACTGTCTGTGATGTTGGGTTTCCCCAAGACACACTGTTCCAGTGTTCATAAATACCATCAGCTTAGAATCCACGATTTATCATAAATCAACTTTTTACATAATATTCTCCGAGCAAAAATTTGTAACTCATATGTCTTGTTGAAAAAATAAGTTTTTAATATCAAAAAAATCTGTTCTGACCCTGAGAAATTAGCTCTATATTGTCAAGAGCCCTTCCTTTCATTCTAACATACAAATTCTGTTGATTTATAAGAGTTTACGTTTATGACATATCAGCATCTATCTTAATCAAATATATACATCAAACTTTATTTCACATTCTCTAAAATCAGTAATTTGTGTTTTTTTTAACCCTGGATTTGCTGAGAGTTCGTCAGTCTGATTGGCTGCTCAGCCTGCATGATGTGTACAGTCTTGATGGATTCTGATCATTGTAGTAGTAGGTCGTACTGGATTGAAAGCCACGTTATAGGGTGGGTTTAGCTGGGTAGGAGTCAGCAGTTGCAATTGGAACTGCCAGCTTTCAGCTGTTGAAACTTCAATAAGTCTCAGACCTCAGCGCATGCACTGCTAAACATGGAAGCCCAAGGTTTACTAAGTTACAGATGGCACTGCATCCTGATTTTGATGATGGGAAAGGTGTGGATGGGACATGATTCTTTGGAAAAAGGATGCTCTCATGCATGTTTATCTCAGGAGATGAAAAAACTGCTCCAGGCTTCAAGGCACTCAAAGATCACCTCCTCAGAGGCAATGCCAAGAATGACTGTAAGTTTAAGCCTCTCTCAATCTACCAGTTAGAGAAACTGAGAACTCTGAAGGGATATACAAAGGCCTATCCTTCACTGGGGAGGCAACCTAATAAAAATGCCTGGGTGATGGTGCTACATTTCCAAGATTATCACATCTTCTCTCTCTCTCTCTCTCTCTCTCTCTCTCTCTCTATCTATATATCTCTCTCTCTCTCTCTCTCTCTCATTTCATCAAATAATATTGTGCGAGTAATAATCCGTACTGCAGAGCCTTGCTCATCATTGAAAATGCCCCTGGACATCTGGTAAACATCAAGAAGATGGCTGACAACATGCTTTTGACCCCAGTACTGCATCACCGCTACAGCCCATGAGGCAGAGTGCCATCACAATATTCAGGACCTACCAGTGACGAATAATGAAGTATGTCATTTCAGAGCTGAGCAGCAATGACAAAACCACTATTCAGGAAAGTTAGAAGAAGCACAAAATTCAGATAGCTGTAGATTACATCAATGGCTCTTGGAATAATGTGACAATGAATGTTGTATGAAGGAAATAATAGCTAGAGTGTGTGAATGGCTCCTGTGGATCTATTAGCCTGAAAAAAAATCTCTAAGAAGGTGTTGTTAAGTTGGAAAATAAGGCTGAGTTTGATGAAGTAGTCTAGAATGATGTGGAAGAGTTACGGGAATTTCATGGTGAACGGTTCATAAATGATGATCTATTAGAGCTTGAGCAACACAGCAAGAGCAAGAGGCTACCAACATAACAGCACCCCACAAAAACAGCTCAACATGAAAAAGCATTTGGAGGTGTTCTGCCTCATTGAGAAAATGATAGTCATCTTTAAAGATGATGATGATTCTAACATGGAGCGCACCATTAAATGTGGCTGCATGATGGAAAATCCCGTGCTTTGCTTTAAAAATGTTTATCACTAGAAGGAGGAGAGCTGTCCAGATGTTCAACAATGCCTTCTTTAAGCCTTGTTTATCAGCTGCCAGGAAAAGTCACAGGATGAATCCATATCATCAATGTTGCAAACTTCATCAAAATCAAATTGACCACCATCATCCCAACACCAGTCACAACTCCACTTGTCACCTCCTCACCACCACCTTTTTATCCAAAGTAGATCATTTGGTCCCTCAAGCCTGCTCCCCCGATCAATAAGATCACAGATGATCTGACTGTTCCCTCAACTCTGCAATCCCAACTGCTCATGGTAACCTTCCTCATCAATAATCTGCCTCAGAGGAGATTCTTCTTCCACTGGCCTTAAAGGAAGAGCTTTCTGAACAATCATGACTCCCTAAGAGAAAACAAAAATCATCTCATCTCTGTCTTAAAGGAACAGTCATTCATCTTGACGCAGTGATCCCTAGATTTAAGATTCTCCCACAGGAGACTGTGTCCAGCTTGTTATGACCCTTCAGCATCTTACTTGTTTCAAATGGTGAGTACCCTGAAAGAATTATGCACAGCTTTATTGTCTTACTTTAAGATGAAATTGTTAAGAATTTTTTTTTATTATTTTAGATGCCCATGTTGATGTATTTTTAAGCATTTAGGTTTCTTTGACCAAAATTCTTGAGCTCTGGAATGCAGCCAGAATTTTTACATTGGAACCAATGGAAAAGCTTTCTCAATTTACAATTATCGCCCTAACAAAACGTTTTCCCAAAATGTAACCCCTTCATATATCGAGGAATACCTGTGGTAGATAGAAGGTTTACAGGGAAGCTAAAGAAATAAATTCATTTAAACATAGTCTAACATCTGTGTCAGTGAAGTTATTGGAAACTATAATTTAGGACAATGGTCCTGAACACTTTGCACAGTAACGTGCAGATCTTCAGAGTTCTGTACTAAGGGCTGTGGAAGCTCAGTCATGAATATATCCAAAGCTAAGATGGATAGAATTTCGGAAAAATCCAGAGGATGTCGGCTTCAAGTGGAAAAGCTGAGGCTTAGAGTTGGCCATGATCTTATTGAATGGTGGAGCAGACTCAAGGAGCTGTACCAAGGTGGTAAGAAAGATTACCTATGATGTAGATTATATGAATTTCCAGAAATACATTCAATAAGGCTCCACAGCAAAGAGTTATTGAAATTAAAGCCCATATTTTTGAAGATAAACTAATGAATTAGGTTTGTTATTCAGTGGAAGACAGGAAAAGGGAATAATGGGACATTTCTCATTTTTTATGATTTGGGAGGAGACCATTCAGCCCATTGAGTTAATGCCAGCTCTCAGAGCATTTGCATCAGCAGCATTCTCCTACTTATTTCCCTGTAATCTATTTTCTCTCATATGCCCATCAATTTCTGTTCCCCCTTCCCCTGATTCTCCTGTCATCCACCTATATTTACAGTAGCCAATTAACCCACCAGTACGTTCCTGGGATGGAAGAGAAAACTAGAACACTGTTAACATTCTGGCAACCTTTCTTTAAAGAAAACCCAGATGGTCACAGGGAGAACATACAAACTCAACACAGACAGCACCCAATCAAACCCAAACCATTGGAGGACTGTGGCAGCAGAACTACCTGCTGTACCACTGTGTACACAAATTTAAAGAAAATGATCAGTGGTGTCCTACAAGGATCTGTGCTGGGTTACAACTGTTCACTTATTTAGTAATGTTGTAAACAAATCTAGTGCTTTTGGCAGTAATATAACTGTATGTGTAAATGCAATTAGTGCAGACAGGAATGTAAGGCAATGTTGAGATCTTACTAAATTAAATGCATGGGAAGAATTGCGGCAAATGGATTTTAACACAGGTATATGTTAAGGTATCCATTTTGCAATATTAAAGAATAGATCCAGGTTTACATTTATCAAAATGGTGAAAAGCTGAAAACAATCAATGTCCAAAGAGATTTAAGGGTCTACATACACAGACTGCTGAACATATCAGGGTCAGCTCAAGAAACACAAAAGGTGAATTGAATGCTAGCGTTTATATCCAGAGGACTCTCTGGAGGCCAGTTCTGAAACCTCACTGTGTTTCTCTCTGCAACGGATACTCCCTGACCTATCAAGTACATCGAGCAATTTCTATTTCAGATCTTCAGCACTTTCAGTGTTGTACTTATATATTTGCTATAAAAGAGGGGAAATATTTGCTGCAGTTGTACAAAGTAATGATTAGATACACTGGTGTGATACCTATACTGCGCTTTAGAAAGGTTACCAGAATGTTAACAGGGAACCAAATTTTAAGGAATTTAGAAATTAACTGATCTAGTCTTGATTCCTAGGAAAATGGAATACTCAAGTGTTTAGAATATTGAAAGAAATTGAGAGAGCAGATAGAAATTGTCTTCTGCTGGTAGAGGAGTCTAAAAGAAGGTGAAATAACCTTAAAATTATAATTAACATTCAAGTGTGGAATTAGGAAACAATTCACATGCACAAATGTGCAACACTCCAATAAAAAAACAGGCAATGCTAGCTCAATTAATAACTTTAAATGCAAGATGGATGAAGATTTGCCCCCAGTGCGGACAAAATGAGCTGGAATATAAAAGGCCATGATTTCATTGAATGGCAGAACAAGTTTGAAGGGCTGAATGGTCCACTCCAGATCTTAGGAAATTTGACCCGCAGTGTTTTTTCCTGCTTTTTTCATTAAGATTTTTTGATGTTCATTGTCTAATTTCCAATGGTTCTTAATTCATTGTTATCACATTACCTGTTCTGTTCTTTTTTTCCTCCCTAGGTGGTCTTCTCTGACTAAATACATCTAAACCATCCACTCTTATTATAGTAACTTTATTAATTCTGCTCGCCCTCTGAAACGTCAAGTTTTGCTCATCCCTGTTTTAATTTTATAGAATGTCTGCTTAGCAACTTGCAGAGAAAGGTTGACAATCAGTGAGATGGGAAAGGAAACTGCATGGTGCATTTGCTTACGTGGAAAATTCTAACTGTTATGGCAATCAAAGTCAATTAACAAAGGACTTTAATAATGAAGGCTCAACGGGAGAGAGCAGGAGTTCTGAGGGTAGTCATTGAGCTTCAGAACTGCTGCAAGAGAATCAAAGCAG
Source organism: Pristis pectinata (assembly GCF_009764475.1). Taxonomy (NCBI): domain Eukaryota; kingdom Metazoa; phylum Chordata; class Chondrichthyes; order Rhinopristiformes; family Pristidae; genus Pristis; species Pristis pectinata. The sequence continues at coordinate 36,917,274 of NC_067419.1, read as the reverse complement.
AAAGAGCAAATTCCACATTGGAAGTAGGATTAATGGAGTGAGAAACAAAGGATTGCCCAAAACACAGTAAAGCTCCCAAACCGAAGAGAATGAAAGCATATGTGAACCTGACAGGAAAACTCAGGGAAAATGAGAAGGTATTAGAGAGAACTAATACCAAATTGAACAATTCTGCATTAAAACTTCTTTATAAATAAAACATAAAACTATTTAGTTACCATTTTTTTTTCTTTACTTTTGTACAGCCTAATGGAAGCATTTCTAGACCAATCCTAATTGGCCCTCAACCGAGAGCATCAGGTGTGGAGAGGAGATTTAATTCTGAGTGAATCGACAGGTTGTTATAGCAATCTACCACTTTTATTGTCATAGTTACTGATATTATTTATTTTTTCCAGATTTATTTAACCACCTAATTTAAGTATGCCAGCTGCTAAAATGGGATTCCAGCTCCTATCTCCACTTCAATAGATCAGTTCTCTGGATAATAACTCAGTAATTTAATAACTATCCTATCATACCCTGTAATCCAGCCAAATCGTTAATTTTGCTTTTTTAAACTCAATAATATAATCTTTTCTCAAATGCAAGTTTCTAGTGTGATTTTATTAAATATTTTAATCATTGTTATGATACATTTTTTGTAATTAAGATGTGGGTGTTGAATGACTGAAGCCAAATCTCAGGATTATACAATATTTGCCAGCTGTTGTTACTGAAAGTAATGCTTTTGCACATGATTCTGGATGAAAACAACCTTAATGACATTTTTAACCATGTTTTTCACCAGTTTCACTGTTTTTCTTTACTGTGGGTACCCCATTCCAAGAAAATGACTCCCCAAGACCCACTTGGCTCTTATCTAGAAATTGCAGTTCACCCTATACTTTTGGAGCACCCGCAAAAAAGAAAAATTGTGATATTGGTGAAAAACATGGTTAAAAGAATCATGCACAAAAAGTTACCTCCAGTAACTGCTAACAGAGAAGGTAGCAACCACCTTATTGCCACACTAATGGCTGGGATGAAGATCAGACCTTAAAGAATACCACAGCTAGCAGCATAAAATCCTGCAATGACAGTGGGGAAAACCAGGATGGGAGTTGGGATGGGGGTGTGGAGGTGCAGGTAGGGGGACAGCAGGAGGGGCACACCATTCCATCGTGTAGCTGAGCACACCTAAAACAATGAATTGGATTGATCAATCCCCCATGTCACGAGTAGCCCAAAAGGTACAGCTCATCAAGAGGCTAATGATCACAGCATCTCACACTGAGAATATATTAACTGGAGATGCTGCAGCCTTTTTGAGTGATTCTCAATTCCTACCTTATTACTGATTTACTGTGAGGTTTGCGCCTTGTTTTGCCTTAAGTGAAAGGTGTATGTATCTGTGTATGCAGAAATGGTTACTGCACATTAAATGATGCTCTTTTGATGTGCGTCTGATACTGAGTTAAGGGGAACCATACCCAGAACCATCCATGCCAACTGTTAATCAGCCCAGAACTGACCTGTAACTTAAGATGCATACAAGAGTTTTCATTGACAATTCACATGTTAAAAACATGCAAACTGGGTCTGATTTTTAAGCTTTTGCATTTAAGCAGAAGTACCATAATGTGTATAGTAAAAACATTGGCTGTTGAACAGCTATTCAAATATATGGAGAAGATTATCAGTTGTGATATTACCTGTGAGGTACAAAAATAGGGAAATACAGTTTTGCTTTCTTTTCCTCTGTGCCTTTAAGGAAAAATATCAGTTTTCCTTTTAGTCCCTTAGTCTCTATATCCTGAAATTTTGCACTTCTAAAATGCTAAGTATCAACACACTTGATCTTTTTGTAACCATTTTTTAGTTCTTCCAAACTATTGGGTACATCTGCAAATCAAGCTAATGACTGTTACATTTAATCCACCAACAAAAGTAATGGAAGTTGTCGCAACAGTACTATCAAGTAGTAGCACTTACTCATCGCCTGCTCACTGATTCCCAGTTTAGATTTCTCAGGGCAACTCAGCTCCATACCTCATCATAACATGGGTCTACACACAAATTCCAGAGTGAGGTGAGAATGACTGCCCTTGACGTCAAAGTAGTGTTTGATGAGTATCGAGGTGCCCTGTTAAAAGTGAAGTTAATCGTCAACAACGGTTGGAGATTGGGGGCAGTTGGGTGGAAGTGTCAATAGCATTGGAAGTAAATGATCTGAAGTATAGCAGTTATTTATGCCTTACTGTAGAGGGTGGGGTCCTTATCCATAACTGCACCTTTTCTTCTCAGAGTGACTAACAATGGACACTCCTCAATTGCTCCACAATTGCTCCAAAAGGAGAGTTCCATTAGGAATGAGACATTTGATATACATCTGATACAGATTCACATTGAGCAGTACCTGATCAAATTCTGGGTGAGGAGAAATTGATCCAGAAATTGTCATTATCGCACTTCGCTCTAGGAAATGTTCATTTTCAATTCTGTAGCGCTGAAATAAACAATGCTACGTGATCATATGTTTTAGTGTTATTGAATAAGGCATAAATATTAGCCAGAACATGGAGACAGGTTCTCTCCTCTTTTTTGAAATAATGCCATGAGGTCTTTTATGAAAGGACACATGGATCCTCAGTTTAATATTGTTTAGGCCAAATCTAACAGTCCAGCACTCATTCACTATTGCAGTGCACAAGCCTAGATATCTTTTAACTCAAATTTCTGTCGTGGGACTTCAACTCACAATCTTCTGACTCAGAGATAAGAGTGCAAGTATTTGAACCATAACCAGCTATTATAAATAGTCCTAGCTGACAACTGCACTTAATTTTCCACTAATTGACTATCTTTGCTGAGGTGTTTAATTTACTTTTAAAGGCTTGATAACATGCTGACTCATGATTAATGTTTTTCTCCTGTTTTGTTTAAGTGCATTTGCAAAAATAGCTAAGTTTACTTGGGGTACAATGTGAACACAATCTACATGGCAGGAAACTAATGGATCACAATAGACATTGGGCAACATGTTAGATAGTTGCACAATCTCTGTCAGATGGGCTAAACTAAAACCACCCCCTTAGTACCTTAAAGGAAAATGTAGCAGTTTCTGGAAATCAAAAGAAAACAGAGAAAATGCTGGAAATTCTCATCAGGTCAGGCAGCATCCATGAAGAGAGAAACAGAGTCAATGTTGATCAATCTGAAATGTTAACTCTGCTTTTTTCTTCACACCTGCTTCGTGATCTGCTGAGTATTTCTGGCATTTTCTGTTTCTATTCCCTTACTATCTTCCCTGGAAGCATGGTGAATTACAACAAAAGGCCAAATTTGAATAATCAGATCAGACCTCAGTTGTAAAAATTCTTTCATAAAAGTGAAAGAATTTGTGTGCCTTCCAGATCTTCAGGACACAAAAGTGTTTTGCAGCCTATTTAATATTTCTGCAAAGACTGTTTATATATAAAATGGCTCATTGGTCTTGATGGTGTTGGCTGACAGATGAACTTTGACCTAAAGATGAATATTAGCCAGATATTTTGGTAGGTTCCCTGCTCTTCAAACAATAATTGTGATTATTTATCTCATTGAAACAGACTAACTGGGCCTGAGATTAGGGTCTCATTCAAAAAAAAGCACTTTTAATGAAACTGTTTTCCTTATGTATGACAGTTATGTTACATGTTCATGTTACATGCTTACTTCACATGTTCAGACTTTAAGTAGGGATTTATCTCACAACCTTATAACTGAGGGCTAGCGAACAATTATCTGAGCTAAACTAACACCTAAATACCATTTAAGAGGCATATAAATTCTATTTATATAGTTGAGAATGTTCTTCTGAAGATGGAATTGCTGTGATTGAACCTTAGAACCTTTTGTCTGTAATTAATCAATTTTACAATGCTTGTTACCAACCATAATCACTCAAAATCAAGTGATCCATTCCCCAATGTTAAATCTTACAATGATTGTAAAAATTAATGAAAAAGTGATACTAGTAACTAACATTGAAATGTCATTAGAATGAATTGTGATAAAGCAGCACAGTTATATCTGAATTTGCATTTTCTACATTTAAACAAAATATGGTTTTTCAAAGTTCTACAGCTTGAGCCAATTATCTGGTTTGAAAAAAATCTGTGCTTATCTTGAACAAACAGTGATTTTCTCAATTACTGAAAGACAGTAATTGCAAATGGCTATTAATTTATTTTGACTCACAAAGTAAGTGGGAGAAATAAACTGGTGAAATGAATTTATAAAGATTCTGTGATTATTTGATCAAAACATGGGCCAAAAATGGAAAGTTCTCTATTTTACTTTTTGATGTCAATTAGCATTAGTCATATCCCAAGAGAGGATCCCAAATCTCTCTGGCAACAGTGCTCACTGGACAAAACATACTCACAGGTTGATCTGAACACCATATTCAACTAGGCTGATGCTCAAATTTTGATTCCCATCACCCTGAACAATTCATACTTGGCACGTGGAGCAAACAAATTAGAGGGGTTGCTAATGTGTCTCCTTTTGTGTTTAGCAAACTCTACCATATGTAGTTTCATAAATCTGCAATGAGGATCACTCTGACTGAACAAACATAAAATAGTACAGCACAGGAACAGACCCTTCAGCCCATGATATCTGTGTCGACCATGATGTCAAATTAAACTAAATTTATCTGCTTGTATATGATCCATATTCCTTCATTCCTTGCATTTTTATATACCTGTCTAAATGCCTCTTAAATGCCACTATCATGTCTGCTTCCTCCATCACACCTGGCAGCCCATTTCAGGCACCTACCATTCTTTGTGTAAAAAAAACTTACCTGCAGATCTCCTTTGAACTTTTCCCCCTCTCATCTTGTATTTGACAATTCTACCCTGGGAAAAAAAGACTCTGATGATATATCCTAACTATGCCTCTCATAATTTTATAAACCTCTGTCAGGTCTCCCCTCAGCCACCAACGCTCCAGAGAAAACAATCCAAGTTTATCCAACCTCTCCTTCTCGCTAATACTCTCTAATCCAGGCAGCACCCCCTCTGCCTGGATTAGAGAGTTAACCTCTTCTGAACCCTCTCCAAAGCCTTCACATCCTTTCTGTAATGGAGCAACCAGAACCGCACACAATATTCCAAAGTACAAAACACATGAGTAAGAATTTTGTCCTTGGTCACTAGCACTACATCTTAGTGAAGTATTGGCTGCTGCTTGTACTGAATTTATTCCCGAGATAATTACTGGTTTATGTCACAACCACAGAACCACAGAATACTACAGCACAGAAAACAGGCCATTCGGCCCTTCTAGTCTGTGCCAAAACTTTATTCTGCTAGTCCCATTTACCTGCACCCAGTCCATAACCCTCCAGACCTCTCCCGTCCATGTATCTATCCAATTTATTCTTAAAATTTTACAGTGAGCCTGCATTTACTACATCAGATGGCAGCCCATTCCACACTCCCACCACTCTTTGAGTGAAGAAGTTCCCCCTAATGTTCCCCCTAAACCTTTCCCTTTTCACCCTAAAGCCAGTGAACATTGATATACCTTTCCAAATTGTAATTTAAATTGAGGTGACTCATTTTCAATTTATACTTCCTTTAGTAAAGGTGCCTTCTATAGATCCAAACAAAAGCAGAAGCATATTCATTGTTTCTTGTGTTCATCTATCAAAGACGTTAATCTTTCCATTGATAGCACAATGCAAAGTTCGCAAGGTGGCCTTGGTAACATCCAGATCCATACATGGACATAAAAAAAATTTCTTTCTCTCACTGTGAGTGCAGGTCTTGGGTATTTTAGCATAGCCCCATTTCACAATGGGTATTATTTATCAGATATGTGAACTCTATTTCTCTCTCCACAGGTGCTGGTGATATGAACCACTAAGTGTTTCCAGCACTTAGTTTTTTTTTATTCTGCCCTGATAACTTTTATTGTTTGGTTCACTGCTTACATTCAGAAGCTAATTAGATAGAGCTTATTCTAGGCGGCTAGAACAACACATCTGACATGCTAATATATGCAGATTGGCAGATGGCAAAGTAGATGATTTTAATCTTTTGATTGCAAAGCCACCAATGGAAAAAGCAGCAAGCATTCAGTCTAAAACTCACCTCCTAAGATGTGAGATCTGTCAACCTCTCCATTTATATTAAGGAAATTGCTCTAACATTAAAGGCATAAATCACAGCCGTCGATACGCTACTCCAGTTCTGAAGGGAGATCTGAACACCATGGATGACCTGAGATTAGCATTCTTCAAATACATCATAACACCTTGATGGTTTACAATGAGATAAATTTGACTGATGCACATTATTGATCAGACTTGAACACCAATATATCCTCTCTCGAAAATATATGGTTTGCTCATGCCGAATGGCCTACTTCTGCTCCTTTGTCTTGTGATCTTGTGAATAAATTTATTGTTTTGAAGCAAAGTGCAAAGTCAGTATCTTGTTGGATCTTGACCCATAAATAAAATTAACAGAAGAGTTTAAGCACAAAAGCCTTAACTTGACAACGCATTATTTTGTGTCCTTAGTAAGGACACAATTATATGATAGCATCTCACATATTCATCAGCGGTCAATATAATACAGGAAAGATCAATAGATAGGACGCAGCAGGAAAATCCATATATTGAGCATAGTAGGGCACATATTTTTGCTAATAGAAAATGCGATCTACTTTTGGATCGTATCTTTCTGCCATGAATTTAACTTGCTAGAGCAAAGCAATAATTTTGGTGATGGTGATAAAATGAAAACCATTACCATCAAGACTAACGTATTCTCTCACAGTCTGAATTTCTGCTATGTGCAGTGTGCAAGTAAGACCTTTATTCGGAGCAGCATTTGCATGGAGTTATAAAGTCATTCTTGTCATGCTTTCTTCATGTGTGATAGACATGACACATTTTTGCTAATGTGAGTTTTATTATTCAATCTCAGTTTATAGGAACATAAAAACATAAGTCACATACTTGGCAACTGAAAAGAATAGTGATAAAGGAATTAAAATATTACCCATTTTAACTATGGAAGAAGCTCTTTCTTTGGATCTTGAGACACCATGTGAAGAAGTTTGCAATGAAAAACATTGGGGAAACAGATATATGATACAACAGATTTTTCAGCCACATAAAGCATTTCAGTTTGCACTGTTCAATAAGTTAGTCATCCATTAAATACGCTGAAATAAATATGTAGATATCCATAGATGTAGGTAGATAATGATTCTGCCTGCATCATGACACATCTGCTACAACATGGGAAGTAAATCACACAACTTTACAACTCCGGTCAAACAATAAAAGGACTCCTAATAAGAAAGGTTATTCTCACCATCCAGGCAGTGACAAAATCTCCCATCCAGGTTCCAACTGCTGCTAACTTCATAAAGTTTTCATTTCTTATACCCATGTATTCGTTAATGATGAAGGAACTGTGGAACAAAACATACATTATTAGTAATATTTCAGGTACTTAAAAGTTGAAACAGATTCTCACCATAGGACACTGGAAACGAGATATGTCAGCTTGGGAAAGTGGAGGGATGTAGCAGTGGTGTGTGCCCTCACTGCCAAATAATCATTAAGCACCCTCTCATGCCCAGCAAAAGCAGTAACAGTTTCATTTCTGCACATATCCCTTGTATATAATATCACATTGCTGGGAGAACAGGTGAATTACTTTTAGTTATCAGTTTATTTGCAAATGTGATCTTGCAGTTGAATTACTAATAATTCAAAATCAGCAAATAAGTATTTCATGAAGTTCCAATGTCCTTACTATTTTAAAGATTTTTCTTCATTTTTGAACACAATTATCCAATGTACCCATAGAGAAGTTATTAATCCCTAGAGTTTCATACAATATTTGGAAGGAAATAAAGCATGTCAGTAAATAATGAACACACCAATTTACATTTATAAAGCACCTTTCACAACCTCAGAATGCTCGAAAAGCCCTTTACTGCCACTGTAGATTTGAAATGTAATCACTAACTTACATGTCACAATGATTGCCAAGATACAATCACAATGAACATAATAATTCAATCTACATTTGTTTGAGGATGGTAGAAAACAAGATTAGCATCTGCCAGGTGTGGCAGGAATTAAAATGTTACCCATCTTAAGCATGGAAGAAGCTCTTTCTACAGACCTTGAGACACCATGTGAGGAAGTTCACAATGGAAAGCATTTGGGAAACAGAAATGTGATAGAACAGATTTATCAGCCACATAAAACATTTTAGATCATACTGTTCTAAAATTATGTTTCAGCACAACCTCAAGTGAATTGGTGGAGTATCTGTATAATGTGAAAAGACCATAGGGAAAGCCAAGGGTATTAGATCTATTGTTAGCACTAAAAATCAAACATTATCATAGTGCCCGTACAGAGAATTAGGCACTTAGAATAATATGTCCAGGATTAGAGATGCACATGAGAACTATAGTAGCAGGGGAAAGGTTCATGGAAAACCAATTAGATTAATACCTAGTTTTAAAAAAGTTATGTGGATAAATTGAGGGCTGAGGCATTTTTCTCTAGAAAAATGCAAATATTGGAGCAATTTGATTGATTGTACATGATAATATTTAAAACACTATGGGTTTAGACTATGTCCATGAGGATGCATTATTTTAATTGAATTGCTTAGGAAGCTGAAAAAACATCTGTAGTTGAGGTGAGAACTTTTCCTCTGGTACTTTCTCTGGTAACTCTGAAGAATATTTGTGAACTTCCATCCAACAATTATAGAGAAAAACTATCATGAAACCAAGAGTATTAAAATTTATTGCTGGCACAATTCAATGTAAAACAAAAACTACCACAGTGCCCTTACACTTTATTAAGCAGTTAGTATACCACGTCCATGACTACATCTTCACAAGGGAACATAGTAGGAGGCAAAACCCATTAAGTTGCTATATTTTTTTCAAACCCCTAGTTGGAGTGACGACCAGACTTAAGAACAGCTTCTTCTCCATTCCTATCAGACTTCTGATCCAATCATCTCTTTCACATCCCCTTCCTGGTGCTGCCATGTTCTACCTCTTCTATTATTGTCACTTTAGCATTTCTTTTTGCACTACTTCAGTTTGCATTACTATACTTTGCACCATTCTATTTTTTTTGCACTCATCACTGTATTTATCATTGTATTTATTATTACCATGCATACTGTGAGCTTCGTGCAACAAGGAATTTCATTGCACCCTGGTGTACATGACAATAAACTACCCTGGATCTCAATTATCAGGTCAACAATACAATTTTGGCTCCTCTGCTGTGCAAGGAGGTTACCAAGTGAGTAGAGAAGAAGATTCAAGGATGTGCTTGAAGCTTCCTTGAAGAAGTACAACATCACCACTGACTCCTGTGAACTACTGTCCTATGATCACTCAAAGTGGAGAAGGACCATTCAGGATGATAATGAGAACCTCAAGGCAATATATTGACAGTACTCAGAAGCCCTGTTTATGCAATAGAAGGAGCACACTACTTCACAAACTACCCACCCACCCTCCTTCAACCGTATCCTGACTTATCTATGGAAGAATCTGCAGTTCCCATGTGGGACTCATTAGCCATTTCATACCCCATAAAATCAGACTAAAAGCAAGTCATCCTTGATCCTAAAACACTGCCTAAGGGAGAGAAAGAGAAGATATTCCTCTGGACTTCTTAGGCATTGTGACTGGTACTTGCAACATTGGATCAGTATTAGATAACTGGTGGTCAAGCTTATGTGATATTTGATCTTCTGAAAGGAGCGACGATTCAACACGACACCAGCATGGTTAAAATCAGTTTGATTTACTTGTTCACATTATGTTAACATACACTAGTATTGAAGCGATTGTCATCAATGCTGAAATAGATATTAGGCCACATTACCTATTCCAGTCCTGAGCAGTGAGCACACATGCCAGTAGTGTTTATCAGCATTGAGGCCTACCAAAGTATCCCAGCCAGAACGAATCTATTTTCTGTGGGACCAGATAGAGATTAGGCTCCAGTCTTCCTTAATCCTTCTCCAAGGCACCAGATTCTTCTGTGTTTATGAAGTGCAACAATGCAATGTAATTACCTTATACTTCTGTTAAAATTTCACCCTGAAGTAGCTAAATAATAAATGAAAAGCATGTTTTCCCATCTGAGCTATCAGTTTGCTGTAATAACATTTCATTCTCACTGATGAAAGGAATTGATGTTCCCAATGCTGCCAGCCCATCTGTGAAAACATTTCCTTATCTGCTCATTTGCCAAGGATCTGACCTTCCTAAAGTATAAATCAGATCACAGCATGCCAAGTCTAGCTCTTTGTTAAACTTTTTACTCAGCATGAGCTGCTTCCATTTTACCTTGCATGCATATTCTTATTCTTATATTAATTAGGCAATTAAATATAATTGAGAGGGACAATTGGCATTATCCACTTGACAAGCTTGCTGAAGTTGGAATCCTTCTGCATGGATTTTCCAAATGTAAAAGACTTTTGAGATCTCATTGACCTTATGTGTGATTGCACTTGATGTCTGCGGGATGATTTGGTTAATGTTCACCCCATTGAAGGCAATTTACCATTTCCATGTACCAGGGGAGCAATCCTTTCTATCCTTTCCTAATGCTCCAATTTGTACACTCCACAACTAGACGTATGCATTGAGTCTGCTGTTGATCTTTCTAAATGCCTATTAAGGGAACTAGCTTCACAGTGTGCAATTGTTGGAGCTCATTTCAGCTCAAAGTGAAAGTGAAAGTAGTAAATTTACCATTTCCTATGAATGCATTAAAAAAGGATAGCTACTAACTCACTAATTGCACTGCTATGCTATGTGTGCAAGTGAAAGGGTTTAGTATTTAAGCAGTTCAATAATGATGTGAAAAATGATTAACAATTGTTATTCAGTTTACATTCTCTAGCATGGGCTGTAAAACAATTAGTATTGATGCATGAAACAAAATGTAGGATAACTCAGTTTGACTTGGAAAGAAAGCCTACAATGGCTGAAGCTATTGTTGCCCAAGGGAGTTTTGTTTTCTCAAAAGGAGTCATTTTAAATCTTATCCTTCTTTTTATTCTGCTGCCAGCTGTTAGCTTTTTGTTCCAGAATGAATCTAATGAATGTGTTTAAATATTAAAAGTCGAGAAGAGAATGGGCTGATCCCCACGTGTTTGATAGGAATATCTTAATACAAATCCGACTGATTTGAGCACCATTTTAATAATATTGCAACTGGCATTAGAACACGTTATTAAACAACCGAGCAAGAGATCTCACAGAAACCATAAAATATCAATACATTGTTCAATGTTAAATTTGTGATGTGGCTTTCATTAATGGAATTGTGAGATATGCAATGACTGATCTCTTCCACTGTCTTGAAACAGTCATCTTGATGAGAATAGGGATTTATATCTGCATTAACTCAGCTAGAAGTGCAGTGACTTGGACTCAATCCAGCCTTTAAAATGATCCGATGGGAGTTGTTCTTTCCATGTAATTATGATCAATAATTCTTATGACCCAGATGCACATCTCAAACTGCAGCAAAGATGTGCCTGAACTGCAAAACAGAAAGATATATTTCTTATTGCAGTAGCACTAGTTAACAAATGTTAAGAAAATAAATCATATCATTGAAACTAACTTGAAGGTTCTGATACAAATCAATATACAAATAAAACACACGTCAAAACAAAAATCATTATTCTTTTTAATCAGGTTTCAGCTAATTATAATGTAGGCTCATGTCTGATGAAGAACGATTCTTAGAAACCAACAAAGCAGTTCATTATACCATGCATTTGCTTTCTATATAAACGGTTGTTAAGCACCATTCAGTTTTTCAGACAGTCAATTCAAATGCAACTTTGGAGGCTATACACTAATTGTGACATCAGCTACTGAGTTCAACCTTCTGGTGTATGAGCTGCATTCCTGACAGTAGCAGGGAAGGGCAGAACAATTAACTGACAGTATTCCTCGAAACTAAATCAACAGCAACAATGATGTCTGCCCCTCAAGCTAAACCAAATATATTCAGAAAGTTAATATGAGTGTGTTACAAGATGAAAGGGTTATTCAAAATAATGCAAGCCCTATGGTAATGATGTAGGTAAATAATACAAGAGGAATCACTTAATGCAGGTAATGCAACTGTATATTTCTCAAGTATACAGCATTTTCCAACCAGTGTCGTTCCTAGACAAATGCTTAAGATACTATTTCCAGCAAATTGCCAGCTTCTGAGTTTTTTTTGCTTCAGATACTCAAACTATTCCCTTGTAATGCTTTAACCAGATAACATGTAAAACAAGTGAGGGAGAGCATAAACCCACTCAGTCAGAAAATATACTATTTTATAGGGACAGATTGATAAGCAATTATACTGGCATCTTTAAGAAATGTGATGCTAAAAATGAGTGGCATAGAAGAAGAAACATATTGCATCATGCACAAAGGGTAAGAGAAAGACTGCTTCTGCCAAGGGAGTAAAACCATTATTCAAAATACAGCAAAGTAGTACATTATTGCTTTTGTGTTCTGCTGCCAGACTCTTCTTCATATTTTTGATATTAAAATTGCTGCATTATTAACAGTCCACAAAGGAACAAAACAGATGAAACGTAATGGCAAGATATAGCAATTATCCTATCTGGAACTGGCCAAGCCCAACTACTGGAAAGAATCAAGGACATTTCTAATTCTGAACATAATGGAGCAGGATTGGTAGCCATCCACAGAATCCTATAAAGAACTTGATCTCCTGATCACAGTTTGACAATGTGATCCTTGAACACTAAAGGCTAAGATGGAGGTTGATTGTTATGTTACCCAAGATTTAAAGATAAGGCATTGTAGAGGATGCATGGATAGTCAAATTGGATTTAATTACTGGAAAAGATAAACATAAGCTTCAATGTCAGAGTTTCAGTCAGTACAAGGAAGAACACTCATATATGCTATTTAATTGATGCTCCTGGTCATGCAGCTGAGGGGTATTGATACTAATGTAGTTAGAGACTAGGAATGTTGATATTACAAGAGTGCCTGAGTGCAGATCACTGTTCGCACAGCTGGAATAAAGAAAACAAAGTTTACTGCTGAGACATTGCACAAAAGATTATTAAATCAAGACTGACAGCAGGAAACATACTACAAAACGCCTTTCTTTCTCTCTGGAACATTTCATTCCTAATGTAAAATGAAATCACCAAGCATAGGACAGCTTAAGCTTCATTGACCTGGAAGAATGAGTCGGTCTTCAATTTTTATTTTATTAAACTGCACGCACTCCTGCAGCAGTGCTGATTGACTGTGGTGAGCAACTGAGCTTTCACCTGCATTCACCGTGTGCTTCAGACTGGTCAGAGAAACATCAATGGCCTCTCAGTCCCTCTTCCAAATGGGGACTTGGGTTGAAGGTAACGTTCATCTTTAAGGCTGCATTACCTGTGAAGTGGGTATTCCTCAGCTACAGTCAAAGTTGATTCTCTGTTTTATTGACAGGGAAAAATCTTACAGCAGGTTGTTGCTTCCCCAGCCCCTAAAAGGAGCAAAATGATGATATACAGTGATAACTGTAACCACCTTTACCATTGTAAAGCATTCTAAGGTGCTACACATGAAGGTCATCAAACAAATCATATATCAATACAAATAACACAGACAGATTAGAGAGACAGGTTTTGAAGAGAGTTTCGAAGGAGTAGAGAGGCAGAGAAGTTAGAGCAGGAATTCCAGAGCTTCAGGCTGTGGTATTTTGGAAGGCACAGCTGCCATTGGTGCAGCAATCAAAATGAAGGGTGCGCATGGGACAAGAAATGGAGGAGTGCGGAGATTTGAGAAGATTGCTAAGTCTAGTTTACAGGGATAGGTAGGGGGAAAGAGATGGTGTGATTTAAAGCAAAAATGATGCTTTTTTAAAAAATTCAGGACATTGCCAGATTGGGAACCAATGTACACCTGAAAGTACAGAGAGTAAAGATAAAAGGACAAGGAAGTACGCAGTATGAGGTCAGAAGTTCATTCAAGGGCAAATACCCATCAATGTTACAAACAGTCTGGGTAAGCCTCAGCCAAGTGTAGCCCATGTACTAACTCAATGTATCTGCGCTGTGTAATGAATTGATCTGTACGAATGGTATGCAAGACAAGTTTTTCACTGTACCTCGGTACAAGTGACAATAATAAAACAATACCAATAAGAATACCAATACCGATACTAAGAGCTGATCCCAACTCATTGTGGAAACATCAAGCCAGAATATCAACCAATGCCACACTTTGCCTGAGAACTGGTAAACCACTTGAATATGGTTCTGGTTAATGAGAAGATGCATAGTTACTGTTTTTTATATAATGTTTTCTGGAATGAAATTAAACAATTTGCAAATCAAACAACTTCATAACTTTAAATAAGCCGATAAACATGTATCTAATTTAAATACCATTTCATAAACATGCAAATAGTTTAATACATCATTTTAGCTCTGACCCATGAAACATTTGCCACCACCAGATGAAAAATTTACAGCATTACAAACAGTTAAGATGATTTTACATTCTACATCTTCACAATTTTCAATTTAAAATTACTTTCCTAATAGTTATCAGGTCTAATCCATAACCATATCAAACATTCAGGAAAAGTTATTGAAGTTTCTGCAACTTTCAGATAAAGAGTCACCCTGTCACTAAACAGTTAGTATTATACAAGTGCTGGTTGACAGGCTGTTGGACCCAACTTAGCCAGGAACCTATCATAATGCAAACTACGACGTTCAATAGAATCACAAGTGCTCTTCCAGGGTTTATAGATCTGAAGTTTTAGAATTAATTACATTAGAAATGATTGAGTATATTTATAAATCAAATTTAGAAAATACATCAAAAATTATTTATGGAAACTATTAATGCATTTGTGGTCCCAAATCCACAATTATGAATAATGCCTTTATAATATTTATCTCTTGAAAAAATCAAATCCAGTGTTTTTCAAACAACCTTTGCTCAGAATATCACCTGTCGTCTGCTCAGCTGTTACCTGTAGATGAGCTATGGATCACCATAACTGCTTGTTTCTACCTATGTGACATCACTTGGTTTTGCCGCTTCCCAGCTCACTTGCTGCTGAAACCTTCAAGTACATCTTTGCTACTTCTGGGCTCAAATATTTCGATATACTTTGATTGGCCTCCCACATTCTACTTTCCATAAACTTGATGTCGTTCGGTACCCTAATGCCCATCTCCAAACTCACACCAAGTCCTGCTATCCATCAGTTCTGTGGATGGTGACTCACACTCTGGTGGTTTGGCTGAAACTGTGACGGGGCCCCAGGAGGCACAATCAAGAGGCCTCATCCCAAAAAAACCCTGACAGCCTGAAAAGCTGGGAACAGGGCTTTCCTGGCTGTAAAAGCTGTAATTAATTTTTAATGGTTTTTAAATGGATCTTATATTCAGTGTAATTTAAAAGCAATTAGATTTGAAGCAAATAATTACAAGAATTAAAACCTACCAAAAATTTAAAAATAATAATGAACCGAACTGAAAACACTTAAAATGTTTGTAAATGATTAAAAATATTAAAGGAAAGCAAAAGAATTTTTACAGAGTTACTGCCCTCCCTTCATCTGCAAATCCTTTGCCTTACAATCATTGAAATTAATGGGGGTCTTGAGGTGATTCCTCAGCACAATGTGAGGGAACTTCAGCGGAACTGATCTCCACTGTTGGACCAATGGCAGAGCCAAATGAGAGATTCAGCTACCAAATCTGTCAGTAAGTCCCAATGCAGGTGTATTGCAGTTAAAGCGGCTGAATGCTAGCAGTTACAATCAAAATCTACAGCAATAGCTGGCAGGATTTAGCCCATTGTGTTTTCTGCTGAATTATTCCATAACTGCATTGGGAAGCACACTTGGTTTCAAGTATTACTTTATGGTCCAAGATGTCACTTACCAGGAATGGAATAATTCTTCCACTTTGATCAAAATCAAACACTATGAGGTTAAATGTAGCATAGAGCAACAATTCTTTACCCCACCCTGACAAATTGCCTGAATCCCAAGCTGAGATGAGCACCTATACAAATGTCCTATTGCCAGTATTGCAATAAACAGCACTCATTCCACCACTGAGGGCAGGGTTTATGCATGAGATGGGAGGGCAACCAGACCACAAACACAACTGCCCCACCCCCATCATAATCAAAAAGCGGTTTGAAGGTATGCACGTATACTCACATGTGTATGGTAAGTATGATAATGTGCCTCCACAAAAGCAGTCTCTGCCCATACCCCTTGCTGATGGCTGAAACTGGAGGGGTTCTACCAGCTGGGCAGAGTTATTCAATCTTTTCAATCTGTATTCAATCCGGGAGCCCTGAAAGGATGGATTAATTCTCTGCTGAATCAGCTGGACCTCCAGCATGGGATCTTCATCCCTTTACTTCGATCTGGTTTGAACTCAAGTGAGAATAAAAGTGACCCCTTATTGTCCCACCCATAGCCAAGTCTTACTGCAAGGTGGTTAGCTGTATAGCTCCTACTTATGTACAATAGGAATCAGAAACTGTACCTACATTCAGAATTCAGTTGTAATTGCTGGAAAGGCATCTAGTTTTCACAGTGTATCTGCTATATTTTCATCTTCCCCTCAAAGAGCAAAAGCACTTGCTATACAGCGCAACTTACAAAAATGAACAACAATTAGTTGAACATAACCATGGATGAGATTTCTGTTACTGTATAGGATATAACATAGTATTCTCAAGTTCACAGCAAAATATTGCCATATTTAATATAAGTAATTATCACTTTTTTGCAATTTTGTCCACCTTGTCCTTAATTCAGTCAATTTTTTTGAAATTCATCCTATAATTTAGGTAGGGCCTTACCTACTTAGGTACTCAAGTAACCCTCACTGCATTATTATCTCATTCTTCACCTTTAAGATGTTCCTTAAAAGGTACCTATCGATTCACTGCCTCAATATCACTTGACACGACACAGAGACAGTCCGTTTGATGGCAATTCTGTGAAGCACTTAGAGTTGATTTACTGCAGTAAAGTTAGTCAATTAGTGGAAGTTTCTGTTCTTGTAGGCACAGTCACATCTGAAAGTGATACTGTTTAGATTATACCACCCCGCCATGTTGCTTTTCCCAAAGTGCATCACTGCACACTTAAATGGCTTCCTCATGTGTAATCACAGGCACACATGGTCACAGATGCATGCTATCACATACCATATATGTGCAAACCCAGAAAAGACCAACAGATATGCATTAGCAAAAATTGAACATTCTTGACATCCAAATGCAGCAGCTCCATCAACAATGAGACTGATGGCAGAAAAAAGCTCAGGCAGCAGTACTTTGGGGGAAGCTCCCCATTACCTTTTTCTGGTAATATCAATAGATTAGTCAGAAGAATACATGCTGATATTAACCAGCTGGATGAGCAATGCTACTTTAACCATTAACTATTTGCTAGTTGTGTATTGCTATGCTTTCATGCTTTCAGCATCTCAGCACACATAAAATCATGGGCATGAACCTGCCTTTTAGCTGTCTATGTGGTGCACCAGGATCTGTATGATCAATCCTGGCACATTTTCCAAGTGGTTTTACACAAAAATAAACATTTATTTAATTACTCTTTCTCTTCACTTGGAGGGTTATGTATAAATTTATAAATTAACATGATATTTGATTCAACAATGTACACTGAACAATTGCATTTAAAGAAGTTAATTGAGCCTTTGTTAAACAATGATGTACCTTAATTATCACATAGATTGAGCCTGCTATGAAATCACATTAAGTGCTGCACAGAATTCTGGAATCTGGTGCATAACTAAAATATAAGGTCTTTAAGTTGGTGGGTATTTTCAGAATGCTATGTTATGACTGCAGACTGATGCATCTTTGCTGAAATGATCTCAGATTCCAGTTTCTAGGAGCCAAATATAGTTCATAAAGAGGTGCATAATCAAAGCAAACTGCAAAGCTGTGCCTCATTTGTGTTGCAGTTTTAATGAACCATTTGCAGTACCTTCAGTGTGTTTTGAATATGAACTTTCTCTTCCTGCTGAAAATGTGAGCTGTCTCCACATCCATTATCTCCCTAGGAGCCTGTCAGTATGACTCCTGGAGGGCATCAGATGAAGATTCATCTTGGAGGGTACCAGCTGGTGGCAGGATGAATACCTGAGCAAGGTCTCTTTGCATTATACAGATTAGCTGTCACTGACAGATACATGGCAGCCTGGAAGTAATTGTTTTAACTGTTAAGCCTACTTCACAATTTCATGGGGTGCCAGTTCTAGACTTCACCAGAAAAAGCCAAGAATCAAAACTGACCCACAGTGGCTTAGCTGTGTTAATGGCTGTCTCAGAGGAATTATGCTTCTTCATCCCTCTCTCTCCGTCATCTCCCCAACCCCCCCCCCCCTTATTGACAGCTGGTATCCTCCCATTAATCACTTTATTATTAGTTTCTGTGGTGCTCCACTTATTATGAAGAAGCAGATTATTCAGCTGGTGATGTACATTGATGCATGGAGTTCAAAGGTGGAGGTCAAGTGTTTGCTGCTTTTCCAGCAGCTCCTCACGTGATCCTATCTCCTAAATATCATTCACCCTAATCCTCGGGAGGAAAGTGCCAGCATCTCTGCAAAACTGACATTCAGGTTCTGAGTTCCCCTTAAATCACTTCATGTATCCTCAGAGGGATGAGCACCAGGCATGCTTCTCCACTTTACATTTTGCTTTTAATGTGTTGTGACATTTAGTATAGATAACTTTCAGCATTTTCAGACATGAATACAAAATAGATCTTCAGTATTCCAACTGTTATTTATAATTATTGTAGTGTTTGGTTTGTCTTTATTCTAAATTTTACACTTGGTAGTATTAAGTGAGGGTGTCAAACCATAGTCCACTTTGCACGTTTTGGTAGATCAGTGGAATATGGATGAGAAAAAACACAAGCCCTCAAAAAATTGATCCAAGTTTACAATATGTTTAGTATTTTTGCTTTGTCAGTGAGATAGCTTTTATGAAATTATCTTTCTGCAACCAGATAAAATAGCCGTGAATGGACTGCTGCCCCACAATACTGTGAGAAAAGCTTGCTCAGAGTTCAAGTACCTGGGAAGAATGGTCACATCCTCTGTGTGTGAAATCTGTACTTTTTTTTCCAGCCACTAATAGCCATGTTAGTGTCACCGGTGTGCTGAATCTTAATTTCAATATTTAAATGATTTGTAATATAGGAAAAGCTTTTTGCAGTAGCACTTAATGAATATCACAGCAGTAAAAACTGCACTTAACCTAGGTTGCTGGGAATGGTATTAATTAAGCTAACATCAAATCAGGCAACAGGCAAATGGATTTTTGCAGAGTAAACCACAGGTAGAGAGCAGGAGAATTTTAGGGAAAGAATTCTTGAGCTTATCACCATGGCAACTAAAATAAAGGTGGAGCAGTTAAAGTCAGGAGAATAGGAGGTGTGTAGATATCTGGGAGGTTTGTTGCACTGGAAAAAGTGAGAGAGATGGAGGAAGGAGAAGGAGGTGGATGGTGATGGAGGGGCCTTATCATATGCAACAGCGCTGAAACAATCACTTTCCAAAACTCTAAGGCCAAAACTTCTTCAAACATGGAAGAATCATCTAATATGGCATGTGTAAAAAGGCCCTTGGGACTGCAAGTAGTCTACGGAAAAAGGTTAAACCCATTGTTCTATTTCAAGAACCATGTATGAGTGATAAATGATAAAAATAAATTTCTTTCCAATCTTTCCCTTCCCTACACTCTCTTAAAAAGGGAATAAAATAAAGTGCATGACTTGTGTTATTAGGCATTATGGACAGACAATTTTGACTGTAGGTGAACAACTCAAAGGTAAACATTGTGAATCCTTCAATTAGATGTGGTCTATAGCAATCAGGAAATGTGCATCGTGAAACAATACATCAAAGACTTTTGCAGGTGCATTCTATTCTTTCTCAGAATTATTTGTATAAGAGACAATAGCAGTACACCCAGTGTCTGGCAGAGTTGCCGGTTACAATCTGCACTATAAAACCAGGCTGATATGAACTATCTCATAATTTCCTGCAAAACCATTCTTCAAGAAGCATTCTTCATTTCTTTGCAGAAGAGGTAGAACATTACTCACTTTCAAAGAATGGTATTATATGGAGGATGGGGAATTTTTTTGCAATTTACCTTCTGAAAGAAATGAATGTTCTGTGAGATCCTGCATCATTTTTCATCACCAGCCAGCTATTCTGTGAAGACCCTGTCATTGTGCATCAGCACCTAATGACTGTAGCAGATAAGAATGGCTGGCAACATCAGAGATTAATCATAATTCAGCATCATTAAAACAACAGGATTGATGGGGAAGAGCAAATAGCAGCAGTGGTGGAGCTGTGCTCAAATACAATACACAAGGCCCAGATTACTTTGTGTGAGCAACAGGTTTTTGATATTGCTTTAGCCAATAATCATTTAATAGAAGTCCTTGCCTATTGATATTCAAAGATGTAGTCAGCTCTTAGCAGAAGCTTTGGGATGCTGAGCAAGTGGAAAATGCTTACTTTTTAGCCATTCTCACAGTCTTTGTTTACATATCTTTTTAGCAATCTTTTCCAGTTTGCACCAGATACCATTTGGATTTGTCTATCTCTCTAATTACTAGTGCTCTCTGACACAATTACTTTTGGTCTTTAACACAATGGGTTCCAAGGAAAATATAACTTTCATTTAAATAGTGTCTTTCATATTCTTGGGATGTCCTAAAGCATTCAGAATCAACCAAATCTTTTGGAAGTGTATATGTTATAATGTAGGAAAAGATGGGACCCAATGTGTGCAAAGCCAGGTCACTAGCCAGCAATATGATAAGATGTCTTTATTAGTCACATGTACATCGAAACACACAGTGAAATGCATCTTTTTTGTGTAGAGTGTTCTGGGGCAGCCCGTAAGTGTCGCCACACTTCTGGCGCCAACATAGCATGCCCACAGTTTCCTAACCCGTACATCTTTGGAATGTGGGAGAAAACTGGAGCACCCGGAGGAAACCCACGCAGACATGGGGAGAACGTACAGACTCCTTACAGACAGTGGCCGGAATTGAACCCAGGTCTCTGGCACTGTAGTAGCATTACGCTAACCAGTGCCCAGATCATTTGGCTTGACAAACCTGGTTGGAGGATAAGTGTTAGCCAGGGCCTTAACCACACTGTCATTCACCCAACTGAAAATTGTCTTTGGTTTCTTAATATTCACACGATTGTGCACAAGGTCCCTTGCAATAATATCACCCCAGTTGGTGTGCTCTGGTCTCTTATGGGGCTTGAACTCACAACATTGTGGCTTAGAGGTTAACTATTATTACCAGGCCAAGTCTGACACTTAAAACTCATTGGAAACTTTGCAATTATCTAACAAACAAGGATTTATTGGACAATAACTATAGCAGACAAATCTTGATCAGCTGATTTCATTCCTTTGCATAGGATCCATGGCACGTGCCTGCCTTTATGCTTCACTCAAACCTCCTCCCATCTTCCTTCATCTAAATTCATCAGCAGAATTCTATTGCTTCTTTCCTTATACACTTGTCCATCTTGCACTCAAATACATCTACACTATTCACCTCAACTACTGTCTGCAGTGTGAGTGCCACATTCTCATCATTCTTTGGATAGAGGAGTTCCTTCTGAACTCCCTATTGGATTTCTTGGTGACCATCTATTAATAATGGCCTCAAGTTATGCTCTTCCCCGCAAATGGAAACATTCTCTCTCTATCCACTCTTCAAAATCTTTCCTAATCTAAAAGGCATTTATTTGGTCACCCTTTGGCCTTCTTTTCTCACAAGAAAAAAAATATCTAGTCTTCTTATCTGTTCTGATACATATACCCTCACATTTCTGGTATCATCACTGGCATATTAGCCATGCAACCTCTTCAGTGTCCCTATATCCTATATATAAGGTAACCAGAACTGAATGCGCTGCTCAAACTGTGGCCTAATCAAGGTTTGGTGCAGCCATGTACTACAAACTATCCACCACAGGTTTTGGCTTATTAAGAACACTGCAGTTGTTGCAGCCCATCTGGAATCAGGGTGTTGTTGGCACCAGATCAAAACAGTAAAACTGCCCTGAGCAAAGAGATTGTGGTGCTTCCCTTTAAAGTCAGAAGAGCCCTCCGCATCAGACTTACACCATACATGTTTAATGTCAATGCAAAGTCAACACCAACCCCGTGCTGTAAATCACCCTGAATATGTGAAATGTAGAACTACCATTTGCACATTTTATGATGATATAAAAAGCCAATTGAATTTCTGTACAACTTGACAAAAGAAAAGAGGTGAACACAATTGTTTTGGATGGAACTGCAACCAATCTAGGTGTGCGTACTGTATAACTCTATAAGAAAATCTATTTGAACTTAAAAATTATGGGCTGGAAACTCTTCAGTGACAAAAACGTACATTAAGCATGCATTTTTGGGGGTGCAGCAGGGTGGGGGCATAGGCTCCTGCTCCAATATGCTGAAGCAAATGAGCCCTCAGGCAATGGTGCAGTTTGCAGAAGGCAACAAATTTCATTGGGGGTAGGGGGGAAGGTGGAGGAAGCATTGGGGTCAAGAGTTGGTAAGGCAGGGTGCAGATCAGACCAAGAGTTGGGGATTTAAAGACATCAGAGTGAGGAGACTGGATCATTAAAACAATAGGGATCAGAGACTTGGTCAGGTGGTAATGATGGGGACTGGAGACAAAATCAAGCTGAGTTGGTGGTCAATGATACAACCATGGACTGGGTGAGATAAACATGGTGCTGGGAGAAGAAAAGGAGAGAATACAAAGAAAAATTCTGAAAGCTGAACCCATCTGGTAACAGATCTCACTCTCTGGCCGTGAACCAGGTAAGGCTGGTCTGCTTTACATAAAGCAGTTAAGCCTTAACTCTCTTGCTGAATTTGGCTTTTGACTGAGTGGACCACACAGCTCATTAGCTGAAGATGTGCAAGTGAATTTGTCCAAGTGTTGTCAAAATGTGTATTGCACCCATTCTGATGCCCTTATGTATGCTCAGTAACCTCTGTTCATATGCACATCATACACATACAGGACCCAGAAAAAATTTTGGAAAACTAGTGACCTGCACAGAGAGTGAACCAAATGAACTTAGCAATTGGACTTTAGATTCCTTTTCTTCAGCAATCCCTCGGGATGGGAGGAAGACTTGCTTCCACTCTAGCTCTGCAGGTTCTGAGGCCTAAGCAGGATCTACAGAATAAGCCACAGATGTGGCAGTAAGTGTCCGACTCACTGTGTGGGTATCAGTACCCATTGAAATTGACTGAGTAGTAGAGCTGAGAAGATTGGTTTGGGAGAAGCCGCTGACACTGGTTCACTTATCTTGCCGGTGGATTTACAAGATTTTGTGGAGAGTATCAATGGTACCTGTTCCTGGCTTTAAAGTGCCTACTGTTGGTAGTCCATATCTGCAAAGAACAGAGGAGGGCAGGGAGTACTGCTGACTGGTTGGCCATTACCTATGTGCCAGTTGCAGAGTAAATTACTATCCATCCTCCCTTCAGAGTTCCTGACTAAATCAGACATAAATGGTGCTGGGAAAGAAAGCACAGAATCTTACACATGACAAACCAGATTTGTAGATTTAATGCCAGAAAACCTCCACTATAGAAATACATTGCAGAAGTACTGCATTAGTAATAAGGCAACCTACTTATTCTGTTAAAATTGCTCGAAGTGCATGCAAGGTTAATGCCACCAGTGCATCTGGGTGATATCACTGTGCTTGGAATTCTTGAGTTTATAGTTTAGCAGTTCATTATACTAACATCAAAGCAAAGTGCTGCTAACAGTGGAACAGTGTGCTTTTGGTGTGATGGGCTGCTTTTAAACAATGTAGACATGCTAATTATAACAGAAGTGGAATTCTTTGTGGATGTGACAAGTAGAATAGATAAGGGGGAACCTGTGGATTTTCAGAGGCTTTCAATAAGGTTCCACACAGGTAGTTGGTCAATGAGATTAGATCACAGGGGGTTAGGGGTTAAAAAATGATATGGATTGAGAATTATACTGGGAAAGGAAATGCTTAAGTAGATGTTATTAGTAAACTTTGTTCAGTTGTTACAGAAAAATTCAGTATATAGTTTTGTTCCTTTATCAGAAATTCAGAACTTTGGACAAAGCTAGCTTTAACCACTTCCTCGATCAATTGGCATTCTCGTTTTAAAATTTTATACTGACACCCAGGGCAATCTTCATGCAAGTTATAGGTGATCCACAGGGTATCACTCATAATTGTAAATGGCTTCATTTTATTTCATATGCCATGTAAACACTTGTCAATTTGCTTTGAGCTATAAGCTTGTCAACCAGTCCTGTATCTCAAAATCACTCTTGCTCAACCGAACTTGGGCCAAAGACAGTCTTTAATTGAAGACCAACTTGATCCTCTTGCTCAATTAGCAACATATTGTCCATGGGCCCCTATAGAAGGAATGCATTTTGTGTCACACTTGGTAGCAATTTCTGCTGAATATTTTTACTGTATTTTTAATGAAGGTTTACACCAGAGATTTTAAATCCATCAGGAAAGACAAGCTACATAATACACAACAAGCCATTAACTGCAGTCTGGAAACCCCTTTCGATAAAATATGAAGCCAGATGTGCTTGCAGCGTCACACTGGAAACATATTTCACACAAAATGCCTGAGTTGAAGCTGATTAAAAATACAAGAACTGTGGTAGTTAAATTTAATATTATTGCGATCTCCACTTCAGCTGTCAAAACTAGCGTCCATTATGCTAATCTGGATTCACCAATTTCAATTTCATCAAGATGCACTCTACACTTTTCCTTAAAGCTCTTCAAAGATATGAAGCAGTATGAGGAAATATTTCAATTCTTTGGTTGTGCTGCTTCAACCTAGGACCATAATATTCTCCAGCATATGTTAATTTTTTTCACACATTACCAGAACTATATCTAAAGGGATAACTCATGACAGGTTTATGTGAAGAGCGTGTAGCATCCAGGAGGTGCCAGCTGCATGATCCCACTTAATGCCACATTAAATGCAAGGATATTAATATTTATTTCTGTTTAGCATAACTCCAGTGCCAGATGTGGTGAGAGCAAAAGATAAAGTTGAAACAATCAATTTATAGATGACAACGTTATCTGTGATCGTCCCTCCACACACTACAATATATAACTGCCTACGAAACAAAACATTAACAACTTCAGTCCTGCAGTACCCTGATGTCACATTAATCTGTGTGTCTCTCCATATACTGTTAACTGCAATCTCTGCTCAAATTTGAATAACTAAATTCCTGCGTTATAGATAATTACCCGCTTTCTCATGCAGCAAAGGGTGGTAACACATCAATTGCAGTCTTAATATCTTAGACCTTTCTCATTGCTTACTTGTACCGTTGTTTAACTGGGAGATTTCAGGCTCTCAATAAACACACACACCAAGCAGACTGCTACAAAGCAGTTGAATCCTGGCCAAAAACTGCTCATGGCACCCAGCCTTACATCTCATCCCAGGCTCAAAGATCCAAAAGAAAGATTCCAGAAGAATGCACGTACATCATGCCATTTAGGATTTCAGGACATTCAATGGTGCTTTAATGCCAATGATGTACTTTGGACGTGGTGTCAGTGTTGTAATGCAAGAAACACAGCTGCAGTTTGTAGAGAACTACAAATTTGCTGGATTTTGGCAGGGTATGTGTGCCCTTAGTCTTACATGGTGAACGAGTGTGCATGCACTTTTTAGGTGATTATTAGGGGTGCCTATGCCTGCTTGCCCCACTTCATATTTGGCCCTAATGCAACAGCCAAATTGTACACAGTAAACTCACACGAACTGTTTGCAGATGTCAGCTGGAGGAAAATTGCAGATAGAACACAGTCTCTCCTGTTCTTTGTACTATAGCGTAATGGACTATTTTACCACCACCTAAACGGATAAGGTTGAAGCACCTCGTGAAACACTTGATTTCCAACAGTAGACCTCCAACAGTGTTGCACTCCCTCAAAAATTCACTTCAACAGCAGATGGCGCCCAGAATTATCCAAGGTACTATTTCTAGTAAAATGCCTCTATATCCTTTTTAATGCTTAGGCATCTATCCCAAAGACTTGTTTTTCATTTGGCTGGTGTAACTGTAGTGCAACAACTGGAATTTTACACACAGGTCTTTAATGAGGGCAACAGTGGTGGGGTCAAAGAGTAATACATGGAAACAGGCCTTTCAGCCCAACTCATCCATGCCAATCAAGGCGCCCATCTAAGGTGATTCCATTTTTTATTTTTTATTTCTATGGTGCACACCAACTTTTATCGATGCACCATAGAAAGCATCTTATCTGGATGCATCATGGCTTAGTATGGCAACTGTTCTGCCCGTGACCGCAAGAAAGTGCAGGGAGTTGTGGACACAGCTCAGCACATCATGGAAACCAGCCTCCCCTCCATGGACTCTGTCTATACTTCTCACTGCCTCGGTAAAACAGCCGACATAATCAAAGACCCCACCCACCCTGGACAATCTCTCTTCTCCCCCCTCCCATCAGGCAGAAGATACAAAAGCACGTACCACCAGGCTCAAGGACAGCTTCTATCCTGCTGTTATAAGACTCTTACATGGACCTCTTGTACATTAAAGATGGACTCTTGACCTCACAATCTACCTCGTTATGACCTTGCACCTTATTGTCTACCTGCACTGCACTTTCTCTGTAACTGTTACACTTTATTCTGCATTCTGTATTGTTTTACCTTGCACTACCTCAATGCACTGTGTAATGAATTGATCTATAGCAACGGTATGCAAGACAAGTTTTTCACTGTACCTCAGTACAAGTGACAATAATAAACCAATTCCAATTCTAGTTGTCCGTGTTTGGCCCACATCCCTCTAAACATAGTGGATCAAAGTTGGGAACCTTCTGAATTGAATTATCTGCCAGACATCAGTGACTTCTCGTGAGGTTTATTCAGTTATGCAAAGATTATCAGGGTTGAAATTGCTTTGATGGTGGTTGAGTGCATGGGTCCAGGAGGTCTTGCATGGTTTCCACCAAAGGCAAAGGACATTGGTGAGGTCCAGGTGGAGAAGGAGCTGTGTATTTTCCTCACTTTGCTGGATTTCTCATCATGTGACAGCAGATGGATGAGAGAATAGTGTTTGCCAGCACAATTGGACAAGGTGTTGGAATGGAACTGAGTGCAGCCCACTGCAGAGTTCAGCTGGGTACCGACAAGTTGGATATAGCTTTATCAGTTGCAGAGTAAATACAAGGGCCATTTGTAATAGACATAGTTAAGTCATCCCAAACTGTAGTGCCCAGAAGTAGCACAATACTTTAGCTTAGGTCTAACCAGTGACTTACAAAGATTTAATTTTTATTTCCTAATGTAAATTTCACAGATGGCATAAGATTAAAGCACTTTGTCAACTTTTATATGTGCTTTGTTTCATGAACTCTGCTGAGCACAGAGAAGGACTGAAGTAATACTGATCTTTTGATGGACTTCAAACTCATGCTTTTACATAACTGTCAATGAAAAATAATCATAGCAAGAAATAATATCCATCTCATCTCTTCATGCTTTGATGTGATTTATCCATGAATACCAACAATTCGTACCAACTGCATTAAGCCTCCATACCATCAACACCCAAAGGTCACCATTGCCCAGAAATTGAAGTTGTGAGCACACTATCTTGGCACCAGAAGTGTGGCGAAACTTGCGGGCTGCCCCCAGAATACTCCATGCAAAAGATGCATTTCACTGTGTGTTTCGATGTACACGTGACTAATAAAGATATCTTCTCTTATCTTATCAAATTCAATTGGATCAACCACATAAATATTGTGGCTACAAGAGCTGATCAGAGGCTGAGTATTCTTTACCTCCTGATTCCCCCAATGACTTTCCACCATCTACAAGGCACAAGTCAGCAGCATGAATGCCTTCTCACCCCTGCCTGATGAGTGTAGGCCCACAACAATAAAAAGGCTTCACATCATCTGCAACAAAGCAGTCTCCACAACCAACACCCCATCCACTATCCTTAACATTCACTCCTTCCACCATCTACAAAATGCACTGCAGATGCTCACCCAGGCTACTCTGACAATGTGACCTCGGCCAGCAAGAAGGACGAGCAGCAGGTACATGGGAATGCCGCCACCTCTGGGTTCTCCTCCAAATTATACACCATGTCTAAAAAATAGATTGCTGTCTTTTTCATCTCTGTTAATAAGTTTTGAAATTCCTTATCCAACTTCAATGTATGTAGATGAAACTCTGCTGGAAATAATCAGCAGGTCTGGCTGCATCTGTGGGAAGAGAAAGAGTTAATGTCTCAGGTCGGAGACCTTCATCAGGACTGGGAAGGAACTTTAAACAGAAACGTTAGTGTTATGCTGTGCTGTGGAAAACTGGGTTAACCCTGAATTGACCAGTTTTGTGCATATTCTTGGATGCCTTTGTTGGATTCGACTGTTTTAATTAGTATTTTTAACATGTATAGTGTTTAAACCTCAAGTGGCTGCACAAGGAATGGCCGCTTACTAGCTTATTGGTTCGTCCATCAGGTGAATATGTGGTTTTTTCATTGGTTGGTTTGGCCACAAGTATCTAATAGGTTTCCTGATTGGACTATTGTTAGCTAAGGAGGATATAAAAGGTGTCAGTTTTTGTTAATCTCTCCCTTGCTCTTCCTCCCCCCTGGCCTGAGCTTCCTTTTGTTCCCTTTGTCTCAGTTCATCAAAGCTGGTGCCATGTGCTCTGTGACTGTTTCTTTGTTTTAAACTTTTCCAATAAAACCTTGTGAAGCACCAAGTTGTTTTCAACTCATTCCTGGACTCCTGAAAGAACCTGTGGATTCGAAGATAACCGAATCCGACACCTTGGACGTTTTTGGGAAGTTGCACCTTCATATTTTGCTGGAAGTTTCACTATCTCTTACACTTATTTTGCAGTGAAAAATTCATTTGCAGTGTGATCTTCAATCTGAAAATAACACCACCTTTTCACACATAGAACAACCCCATTTTCCTTAAAACCCCTGCTATTTAAAGGGCAAACACTCAAGCTGCATGCTTTGTCCTCACTAAAATTTCTGACCTCACACACCTTCAAGTTCAACCTCACATGTGCCTCATATTGCTTCAGGTTCCAGTATCCACTGTTTTATTTCTTTTCTTTCACATATGCCATGACTCTGGAGGCCAGAGCCACAGTCATTCTCAATTTCCTGGTGTCAGGATCATTCAAGGTTGCTGCTGTTGATCTCTGCCACTTCTCATAGTTTGTTGCTCACTGTTGCATTAGGGATGTCAGCCAAACTCTATATTGAAGGCCAGGAGATTTCACTTGTTTTTCCTCCAGCTCACCAGCTCAAGCACAAGCATTTGCTATGTTTCAGGTTTCCCCAAATTCCAGTCATTTGTAGACTGCACTATATCCTTACCGAAACCTCCCTGGTCACCAGCAGATCCAAGTTGCTTTAACCCCATGGCAGCACCGTCCTACCCCACCCCCAACAATGCAGCCCCTATTCATTCATTGGCAATGCTCCTGAACTAGCTGGAAGATTGATGTTTTTATAATGGTATGTCTCTTTAAGAAGTGCCTATAAAAATTGCACGTTCTGTGGTTACATTGCAACAACTGAGAGGATTTCCAATGCATCAATATTATTGCTACCCTGATACTGACAATGTTAATTTTCAGTGCAGCGTTAGACAGACAAACCCAACAACACTGTCTTATCAACCCCATGTTTAAGGTTCTTGCTCTTTATGCAATTTTCACAAGCAACATCAAGGATGCCTGCCATCCTAGCCATTTCCTTTTCTCTCTTCTACCTTCTAGGAGATGATGCAGGAGCTAGAAAACCCAGATGATCAGACAATCAGCTTCTTCCACACTACTTTCAGACCTCTGAACCAATCACCTCTTTCAGATCCCCTTCCTGGTGGTGCTGTCACGTTCTCAAACCCTTAATTATACCTCTACTGTTATTGTCACTTTACCATTTCTTTTTGCACTACCTCTACAATACTTTGCACCATTCTGTTATTTTTGCACTCATCACTGTATTTATTATTACCATGCATCCCGTTTACTCTGTAAGCTTCACATGAGCAAGGAATTTCATTGCACCCTGGCGTACATAACAATGAACAAATCCGAATCTGCTGTTTTAATCAGAAAAAAAAATGGCATTGGACAAATTCCTACCCACAGAGGTCAGTGAAAGAAATTAGAGTTGGTTTTATGAAACGAATTTCTGGATTTGACCTTTCCACTTCACTGATCGTCATCCTGCCTTTTGATTTCCTATCATTTACAGCCAGGCAATAATGAGCATAGAAGCAAAACTCGCTGGCCTTTATAACCAATTTGTACTTGGATATTTTTGGCAATTCATTCAAAACATAAACATATCATGGTTGCTACAAAAAAATTGGATTTCTGTGGGAAATGAAAATTCACCTTCATCAGTACAAATTACAAGTATTGAACAGCAGCTGAAGACTTAACAGACACATCACCCACCAGCTGCTCAAAAGGAATGACTCTTAATAACAACTTGCATTTCCATGGGCTACGTATCACAAAAGATATTTCACAAGCAGGCCTATGGGAGATAAATATTGACCTAAGGAAATGTGTTCAGATCAAGGTTGGAAAGTTGGGTAGAGGTTTATTTTAAAATGGAGGATACAAAACTGCAGAGGTAGAAAGGTATCGAGTTACAATTTCCTATCTTTTACATTTCAATCTGCATACTAGAAATTGGGTCTAGAGAATATCTCAATTGAATTAATATTCCTGAAAAGCAATCATCAATGCATTTATTCTATATGCCACCTTTTTAAGTTTGCATTGCTTCTATTCCCATCAATTAATACTCACTAGGAAACAGACTTGAGCCATTTGCCACCCACAAAAGCACCTTGCACAAACCTAAAGGGATGCAAGTAATTAGAGACAAAACAGGACCGGTAAAAAAAATTAATGCAGCTGCTTAAGTTGTTCTTCAGCATCAGTACGATAAACACAACCCCTTCATTTTTGCTTGAAGCCCAATTAACCGTCTGAGCCTATTCCTGGTTCAATACTGATGACCCTAGTCATCTGTTAGCCTGCATTGTTACACTTGACTATAATAACCACACAAAGGCAGAACACAGAAGCAAGGTGCAGCTGTGACAGGCTGTGCGAAGTGATTCTCAAAAAGAATCAGGCAAAAAAAAATCCTTGAATAGGAATCCTACTCTAAATTAGGTGTGATTAATGACTGGTCGACAACGGGATGACCCTAATTAAATAACAGTGGTTAATTAGTGAATGATTTATGCAGATGAAGGCACTTAGAGATGTTGGAAATGGGATTTCTAATCAAAGTAATATGTACAGCTAGAAATGGTGTTGATGGGTTTTAGTCTCAAGAGGAAAGGAAATTCCTCTTTAATCCCCAATAAGATTGCATTTAGAAAAATGTTTGTATTCCATAGAAATTTTCATAATGTAAAGTAGATGTACTAGAAAGGCACTCCCCTAGATCCAATAAAAATGCAACAACTTAATTTTTCTGGGAGAAAGCCCCATCTTCTGCCAAAGAAGGAATCCATATTTGATTTATTCTATGCATATGGTGTACAGAATCATTTTTCATTGAGACAGGGAGGTGAGGGGAACAAAGACCTTGGTAACAGTTTTAAAATATGAGCAGCCACAAAGCTGTATGTGGCTTTAAAGTAAACCTGCACTAATTGTATCACTGTCTTTGTGTCCCATAAATAACCATTTCACAGTGATGGTGAAAGTTGCCTCAGGTTGTGGTCAGTGTTGTGACCCTTCCATGTTGCAATCCATCCGTGTTGTTAACACAAACCATGGGAAGACAAAAATGCTCTAGTGAATTTAAACATTGTCCTTTCATCTTGTGGACCTGGGTTCAAATGCAATCCACACAGAGGTGGCATAGTGCCTCCTTTCCTATTATCATTAATAGTCCTAAATGAAAATAGATTGTCTGATTCCCATATACATCAAATGTAGAGCACAAATCTGCATTTGAATCTATCATTAATC
This sequence comes from Pristis pectinata, assembly GCF_009764475.1. Taxonomy (NCBI): domain Eukaryota; kingdom Metazoa; phylum Chordata; class Chondrichthyes; order Rhinopristiformes; family Pristidae; genus Pristis; species Pristis pectinata. Next base: position 36,885,036 of record NC_067419.1, on the reverse strand, counting down.
ATATTGTGTTCCAAGCTTCCCACATCAGAATTGTATTGTATTTTTAAAGGACAAAGAAGCTCATTAAAATAGTGACCTTAGGCAACAAAAATACAGAAGAATCAAGGAGTGGTACATCAACAAGAGCAAGTGGCCAAACAAACCATAATTATTATCTGCAGGCCATGGTTCTGCTATTTTCACGATCTTACTGGTCAGCTCACCAGAGAATTGAGGATGTTCTTAATGCAGATGTCACAATGCTGCAATAGGGTGAAGATATATCAAAAGCAAACAGCTTCCATCTATCTTACACCACTTATATCCCTTTGTGTCTCATTTAAAGAATCAGAATTTAGAAATATCTGTTTTCAATACTACACTAATATCACTAGGAAGAAATGTTACAATGTACAACTAACAAAAAAAAAACCTGGAAACCCAGCATTAAACATGTGGAACACTTAATTTTTAATGGGGCAGTAATCTGGTTTTAATGGATATTCAGACACTGCTCAAAGGCAGAAGCTTAGCTTGGTCAGATTTGACCAGAACAGCAGTTTTACTTATGTAGACACAAGAAATTCTGCAGATGCTGGAATCTGGAGCAATACAAAAAAAGTGCTGGAGGAACTCAGTAGGTCAGGTAGCAGCTAAGGAGGGAAATAAACAGTTGATGTTTCGGGCCAAGACCCTTCATCAGGACTGGAAAGGGGGGGAGTGGGAGGAGCACATGCAGGCAGGTGATTAATTAATTTAATTATTTTTAAAAAAATTTTAATTTTATTTACAGCGTGGTAGCAGGCCCTTCCAGCCCAACAAGTCCGCGCCATCCATTTTACACCTAAATTAACCTACCCGTACGTCTTTGCAATGTGGGAGGAAAGCGGAGCACCTAGAGGAAACCCACGCAGACACGGGAGAACATACAAACTCCTTACAGACAGCGACGGGAATCAAACCCCGATCGCTGGCACTGTAATAGCGTCACGCTAACCGCTACGCTACCGTGCCAGTGAGTTCAGGTGATAGGAGAGTCCAGGTGAGAGGGGGAAGGTAGGTAGGTGAGGTGGGGGGGTGGAAGATGTATCACCTCTCAGCTTATTACAAGCTGAGAGGTGATAGATAGAAGAGGTAAAGGGCTGAAGAAGAAGGAATCCGGTAGGACAGGGCAGTGGACCATGGAATGGCAAGTCTTTGAACAAAGATTAACACTTAAAATTGAGGTGATTGCCAGAAATGTTAGTCTGTTCTGATTAGGATACCAATTTTATTCTACACATCACCATTCGATCCTTTCAAAATCCTAAAGGTGTACTGAAGGAATTGAAGCAATACTTCAACAACAAAAAAGAAAAAGACTCCTGAGGTGGTATGAATCTTGTTTTGAAAAAATACACCATTCCTTTTACTCTTTACGTCTTGTTCCATTGATTTTCAGAAAACGATGCCGGCTACCCTATCTATGCATCTTATAATTTTGTATACCTCTTTCTGGTCACCACTCAGCCTCCTCTGCTCCAGGGAAAATAAGCCTGGTCTATCTAATCTCTCCCCATAACTAAAGTCCACCAATCTGGGCAACATCCTGGTGAATCTTCTCTGCATTCTCTCTTGCACAATCACATCCTCCTTTTAGAACTGCACATAATACTCCAAGTGCGGTCTAACCCAGTGTTAATAACATCCCAATTTTTATATTCTATGCTCTGACCTATGAAGGCAAGCATGCCAGATGCCTTCAGGAAAAAAACTCCAAATCCAGGGACAAAAACCACAATTTCCATTGATATAGCATCTTTAATGAAGATAAAACATTAACAAAATGTGGGGCCAAGGGAAGTATATTTAGGAAAATGACCAAAACTTGATCATAATGGTAGGTTTTAAGAAGCATGAAGGAAGAAAGAGAGGCAGAGATGTTTATGGAAGGAATTGCAAAGCTTAAGTCCTAAGCAGATGGAAGCTGGTTTTAAACATGGTCTATACACCAGACATCAAATTTAAAGTTAAGGCAAGGGGGGAGAATGGCACAATGCAGAAGAATTTTAAGTGCAGTGGATAAAAGGAGGATGCAAGGCTGAAAAGTCAGGGCAGCTGTGGAAGGATCCAATGACACCATCTTTTCTGAATCATCTCAATACAACAATTATCCTTTAAATGACAACCAAACTGTATACAATGTTCCAAATATGTATATAAATTTAAACATACTTCCAGAGCACTGAACTGGAGTAAATCCTAAACCCCCTAGAAATGCTGAAATATATTAGAGAGTAAATAAATGCAAATATTTTTGTTTTGAAAACCAGTATGTCCCACTACATATATCCATTGCCTTTGCTTTTTACAGGAAAGGATCAATGCAAACCAGTTCATAGAAGTTTAGGGAGGGAATTCCAGAGCTTAGGTCCTCAGTGGGTGCATTATTCTGTTCATTATCCTCAAGACACCTACACCAAAATAAGTAAAAATTGCCCAATAGCAAAAAAATTCCTTCAAATTAGCTTTTATCACTTAGTTAATGACCTTCTCATCAGAAGCGGATGATTGTCAAATAGAAGAATTTTTAGGAAATAATAATAATTTAGTAAATATGCATTCGGGCCTTGAAATTTGGAATTTGGAAACTGGGGAAGTAAAATGGTTGAAAGCAACACCACCCTCACCTCAAAACCTCCCTTTTCAAAGATTGGAAAGCATTACCACATAATAAAACAGAAGCTCCACTTTAGCCAACAAATGGTCATTGAAACTTGAAAAGGATGAATAAAAAAAATCTACAACTTCTTCTAGGTCTTCTTGCATGGTGAGGATCAGTTCACAAACAATAGCAAACAGAATGTTAAACCAGATGTTTCACTGCCATCTAGTGATGTTGTTTGAAACTGCATGCTGTGCACAATGATGGGGAAGCAAAGGTAAAAAGTACATGGAGGACCATTGCATTAAATTTAAGACCATTTTCACCACAATTCCTGTTTCATTTCTCCTCAGTAAAACAAATACCTTCTACATAGATTTACTTCAAATTTTCAGCACAAACTTTTGAAAATTAAGTAGCCTGAGCATGTAAATTAGGGAAGGTAAATTTCATTAAAATAAGACAGGATTGGGCAAACATACCCTAGCAAGGATCTGCTGCAGGTAGGTCTACATCTGCACAGTGGGAAATATTCAAAGGAGAAATAGTGAGAGTTCAGGGCCAACAGGTCCCAGTAATGGTAAAGGCCAGAGGTAACAAGTACAGGGAACCCTGGATGTTGAGGGATATCGACAGTTGGATAAGAAGAAAAATTGAAACATACGGCAGGTATAAAGGACAAAAGACGGGGGAGGCCCATCATAAGTATATAAAGTGTAGGGAGGCACTTAAAAAAGAAATTAGGAAGGCGAAGGAGAATTATGAAAAAATCACAATCCGACAGGATTAAGGTAAATTCAAAGGCGTTCCATAAGTATAACCAGGGAAAGAGCAGGGTTAATTCGGGACAACGGGGAATCCATATGTGGAGACAATGTATAGGTGAGGTCCTCAATAAATACTTTTCATCAGTATTCACAAAGGAAATGTACTTTGCAGTAGGAGAATTTGGTGAAGGGGTAGGTAAAAGTCTAGTCCAGGTCTCCATAAATAAAGATGAGGTACTGTGCACAGTTTTGGTCACCCTGTTAAAGGAAGGATGTGGTTAAACTGGAAACAGTGCAGAAAAGATTTATGAGGATGCTGCCAGGACTAAAGGGCCTGAGTTATTGAGTGAGTTTGGCCAGGCTAGATCTTTATTACTTGGAATGTACGAGAATGAGGGGCAACCTTATAGAAGTGTTTAAAATTATGAGAGGCATAGATAATGTGGATGATAACAGTCTTTTCCCCAGGGTAGGGGAGTCCAAAACTAGGGGACATAGGTTTAAACAGGACCTGAGGGGCCACTTTTTCACAGAGAGGGTGGTGAGTATATGGAATGAACTGCCAGAGGAAGTGGTTGAGGCAGGTACAATAGTATCATTTAAGAAGCACTTGGATAGGTACATAGAGGGGCTGGTCATAGAGGGATATGGGCTAAACACAGGAAATTGGGACCAGCTGCAAGGGCACCATGGTTGGCAATGGACTGGTTGGGCCAAAGGGCCTGTATCCATGCTGTATTGCTCTATAACTCTGTGATTCTACTCAATGCCTTCACAGGCTGAAAGGTGGATACATCCCCAGCGCCAGATGAGATTTATCCCAGGTTGCTATGGCAGGCAAGGAAGAAGATTGCTGGGGCTCTGGCTGAGATTTTTAAGCCTTTACTTGCCACAAGCAAGGTACCAGATGAATGGAGGACAGTAAATGTGGTCCCCCTTTGCAAGAAGGCCTGCAGGGAAAAGCATGATCATTATAGACCTGTGAGGCTAATACCTGTAGTAGGGAGTTTAATGCAAAAATTCTGAGGAGGAAGATTAAAGAACACTTGGAAAGGGAGTATCTAATCAGAAATAGCCAGCATGGCTTTGTCAAGGGCAGATCCTGTTTGACTGAATTTCTTGAAGAGGTAACAAAGTATATTGATGAGGGCTTCGGCAAGGACCCACATGGGAAACTGGTCCGAAAGGTTAGGGCCCATGGGATTTAGGGAACTTGGTAAAATGGAATCAAAATTGGCTTTAAATTGATAATAGGGTGCTGTTTTTGTGAATGGATGTCTATAACCAATGGTGTTCCACAGGGATCAGTGCTAGGACCCTTGCTATTGGCATTTGAATGATTCGATGTAGATGTAGAAGGCATAATCAATAAGTTCACAGATGACACGAAGATTGGTGGAGTTGGTGATAGTGTGGAGGGTGGTCTTAGGCTGAAGTGTAATATCAATGTGTTGGTGAAATGGGCTGAGAAATGGCAGATACAGTTTAATCCTGATAAATGTGAGGTGATACCTTTTGGGAATACTAATGCGGCTAGGAAATATAACATGGTAGGGTCCTAGGGAGTATTGAGGAACAGAGGGACCTTGGTGTACAGGATCATTAAAGGTAACAGCACAGGTAGATAATGTAGTTTAGAAGGCATATGGGATGCTGGTCTTCATTGGTTGGGGCATTGAAACAAGAGCTAGGAAATTATGATCCAACTTTACTAAACATTGGTCAGACCTCACCTTCATACAGTCTGGTCACCACTCTTTAGAAAAGATGTGATAGCGCTGGAGAGGATGTAGAGGAGATTCACCAGGATGTTGCCTGGGATGACGGGTTTCAGTTATGAGGAGAGACAGGAGAGGCTAGGTCTGTTTTCTTTGGAGCAGAGGCAATAAGAGGGGAAAATAATTGATGTTATGAGGGGTATAGATAGAATAGACTGCAGGAAACTAATTCCCATGTTAGAGGTAAATAAAAGTAGAGGACATTGATTTAGCCGGGATCTGAAGGGAACCTTTTTCACCCAGAGAGAGGTGAGTACCTGGAATACACTGCCTGAGAGAGTGATGGAAACAAAGTCACTGACAGAATTCGAGAAGTGTCTAAATGACCATTGAAATCACATAGGCATAGAAGGCGAAGGGCCAAGTGCTGGAAGATGAGACTGATATAGATGGATGCCCACTGCTCAGCATAAATATTGTGGGCTGAATGGCTTGTCTCCATGCTGCTGGACTCTATGACTCTATAGTTATGAAAGCTTTTAAAATGATATGTTAAGTGGAAGTCCAAGTGGACTAAAATATCTCAAAGGGTGATAATACAGTTTTTTCAGTCCTTAGGACCAATATTCATCTTTCCATAAATACCATGTTTAAAAGTATCTGGAGATTATTTCAAAGAGTAAAAACATTACAGATGTGTCTGCATTTTTTAAAAAAATAGGGATGGAACAATGGCACAGCTAGAAGAACCACCGCTTGGCAGCACCAGAGACCCACGTTCAATCCTGACCTCAGGTACTGTCTGTGCGGGCACAACCCTCCCCACCATTAAGGGCATCTTCAAGAGGCTGTGCCTCAAAAAAGCGGCATCCAACACTAAGGTCCCTCACCATCCGGGACATGCCCTCTTCTCGTTACTACCATCGGGGAGGTGGTACAGGAGCCTGAAGACCCACACTCAACGATTCAGGAACAGCTTCTTGCCCTCCGCCATCAGATTTCTGAATGGTGAATGAACACGACCTCACTGTACCTTTTTTTTTGCACTGCTTATTTAGTCTTGTAATTTATAGTAATTTTAGGTCTTTGCACTGTACTGCTGCCACAAAATAACAAATTTCACGTTATATAAGTCAGTGATAATAATTCTGATTCTGATAACATGGGTTTCTTCTGGGTGCTCCAGTTTCCTCCCACATCCCAAAAATGTGCAGGTTTGTAGGTTCACTGACCACTGTAAATTGTTCCTAGTGTGTAGGTGAGTGGTGGAATCGAGGAAATGTTGATAAGAATGTGGAGAGAATTTAAAAATAGGGATTAATGTAGGATTAGTGTAAATGGGTGGTTGATGGTCAACGTGGACTCAGTGGGTCAAAGGGATTCTTTGTTCTGTATCTCTCAATGACTCCATCCTAGACATCCGAAATTAGAACAGAAAATGTTGAAAACATTCAACAGATCAGGTGGCATCTCTGTGGAGAGAGAAACAGACGACCTTTCATCAGAAATGAAAAAAGGATAAAAATCGCAAAGGAGGAGGAGGGGTGGAGAAAATAAAGTGAATGTCTGTGATGAGGTGAGGCCCAAAGGAGACTGAATGACAAAAGCCGTTGGTGCTGACTGAAAGAGGGTGGTGAATGTCTGGTAATCACAGCTGTCAGGTGTGGATGTGAACAGAACAAGATTAGGAGAAAATAGAAAGAAAAAAAGATAATGGAACTGAGATACAAAACTGAAATAAAAGAGAATGATAGAAATGCTCAGCAGGTCAGGCAGCATCTATAGAGGGAGAAAAATAAAAAGTTTGTATTAGAACTGGCAAATTCTGATACAGGCTGGAAAGGTGGTTTATCTGAAATTGTTCAGTTCAGTGTTGAAACCTGAGGGTTTTAACATGCCTCGTGGAAAGATGAAATGTTGTTCTGTGGGGTTGATAGAAAGGCCAGAGACAGAGAGATCAGAGTAGGATGGGGATGAGGAATTAAAGGGAGCGGTAACCAGGAGGTCAGAGTCACGTTGCAGATGGAACAGAACTGGGCTGCATTGCAGTGACCCAATCTGCATTTGTTTTCTCCGACATAAGGACGACCATTTTGTGAAAACTGAATGCTGTACAGTGAATTAGAAGTAGTGCAAGTAAATTGCTGCTTCACCTGAATGAAGTGTTTAGGCTCCTGGAAGGTGGGAAGGGAAGAGGTAAAAGTGCAGATGTTGCATCTCCTACGGTTGTTCCTGAAAGTACTATGTGAAGGGGAGTAGATGTTGGTGGAGATAAGAGAGTGAACCAGGGACGGGGATGATCCCTTCGGAATCCTGAAAGGGAAGGGAAAACACATCTGGTAATGATATCATGTTGAAGATTATTGAATTTCTATGGCTGATGTGGTAGAAAATGACAATTACATTGGAAAGGGATGTGGCTGTGAAAATGAGTCTTGGCAACACCTCATCAAAACCAAGAAGGGAAACAAAATCATTAAGGGCGAACATGGTAAAGGGTACAAATGGAAATCCTGTCAGAGAGCAGAGCTTCATCAATATGTGGACTCCTGGAAAAGGAGGGGCAGTGAATTCAACAGTAATCAAAGATTTAAAAATACTGCAGATGCTGGAAAGATAAAAGCAAAAAGATGCTGGAACCACTCAGTAAGTCAATTAGCATCTGTGGAAAGAGTAATAGAGTTAGTGTTTCAGGATGATGACTTTCCATTAGAATTAGGAAAAGTCCATTATTAGAATAGTTCATAATGTAAAAGGGCATTATTTAATTTCAGTCTGTTAGTTCATGCAACATAGACTGTTACAATCCCATACACTTGAAAAGTGCTTCATTTGTTGTGAAGTATTTGGAATTTTCTGAGATAATGAAAGATACGAGATAAATGCAAGGATTTTCTTCTTATTTAAAAGAAACAAAGTAAACTGGAATGCAATGTGCATACTGCACTAAATCTAAGCAAGTGATAAACACTTATCTCTGGGCCTGTTTTCCTGCAGCAAAGAAACGGGGACTTTGCAATTAGCACACTCCTTTGATGAGAGATGAACCTACTCTTTGTTCAAAGATCTAAGTCCAAACAGGACAGTACTTTACAGCATGTAAAATATTAACTCTGTTTTTCTATCCACAGATGCTGGTCAATCAGTTGTGTGTTTCCAGCATATTCCATTTTTATTTCATTTTGCCAGTATCTGCAGTTTTTTTGCTTTTGAGTTAGTTACTAAGCAGTTTTGTAAGAAGGTTTTCAAGCTGAACTGTTAAGGCTGCATACAATGAAAACACTATTAGAACCTGGCTACCCAGCCCAAATAGACCTGATTATGGATACATATTCTGACAAAATATGTCAGGTTAGGCTGTGCCATGCTGGCTTAGCTAAGTACATTAATGGTTTACTTAGTACACTGCATGTGTCCCTTGTCATTGATCAATAGCAGCATTTTTTTCTGCTTTACTGCAAATGGCTCAGGCTTGGTTCAGGTCAGGTATGGAAGTGAGTACTCAGGCTTGAGTTTGGTCCACATCATGTTTCAGTTATATAGAAGAGAAGACATTTAAATGCTATCACAGGTGCAGTAGAGATGGTTGGGTTTTTCCCTTGCCAATCAAGCTTGATGTCAAAACTGCTGTGAGTGAGTAAGATGAATTTGATGTACAGAATTAAATATAACTCTCTTCCATTCACTGCCATTTTCTGAGGAATTACCTGCTTTTATTGGGATGGTTGCTATAGTTCTTTTGGTTTTTTTCCCACACTTTAAACAGTCATTTCACTGAGTAAATTGATCTTGTTTTTTTATATAGTAGACTGTTTGCTTGAATCGTACACACTGCCTTATCAACTTATTGGCTGATACAGTCAAATACTCTGAAACATCAAACAAGTTATTTTTCTCTCCACTGTTTCGGCTTAAAAGGCTGAATGCTACCTTACTTTAAATAACAGTGACTACACTTCAAGAACTCTTCACTGGCTGGAAATGCCTTGGGAAATACAGATGTAATGAAAAGTGTAATAGAAATGCAAGTCTTTTTTTTAAACATTTCAGGTTAAAATCATAAGAGAATGGAATAATTGGAAAGGAATGGAGGACCATTCAGAAAGAATAGGCTGTTGAGGCGGAAATTTATTGAATAGTTATTTCAAAGAACCAGCCCAAACATGAAAGACCAAATGGGCTCATGCTTTTACAATTTATGATTCTAGACAAGAAATACTGGAAGTTCTTTCATTTCTGATAACTCGCTTGCACTGGCCAATGGTGGTTATATTGTTTGTATTTTATAACTTTGTTGCAGAGCAGCATTTTTTGCCCCCGTTTTCTGTTCCTGTCCAATTCCTACACCCTTTTAGTTTAGTTTCAGCTGCCATGCCACTTAAATGTAGCAAAATTAATTGAAAAATAAATTTGACTGACACCAAGCAATAACATTAGCCAAAGGAACTGCAGTGCTGATTTCCTGATCAACAACAAGAGAGGGAAAATTAGATAATCTGCCCAGCTGAGTGACATCTTGATAACAATTGTGAATCAATAGTTTTCTATTTCCCGTAAAATATAAACATTCATCAAAGTAAGATCAGTATCATTATTAAAGCCATTTTATTCTGATGGGATTGGTTTATTCCAATGAGCAGGAGGGCACCTAGTTGAGTTATATCCGTGGTCAGAGTCACTGAAGATGGTTCAATAATCCTGCAATGCAGTACAATATGTGCCAGAAATCATTCATCACTGTCCTGGGTAGCTGCTTTATGAATTTTTTTTTCAAAAAGCAGAAAATTAGGCTGCAAAATCTAAGTAATTAGCTGCTTTAAAACCAAATTTATTCAGTAGCATAGGTTGATTTTAATCAACATCAGCAGCAAAGCCCATCTAATACAAACTGAAAGTTGTCACTGTTTAGCTGTCAAATTACACTTTGTGACTCAGTGGGAGTTTGCAGTGGCAAGGAAAAACGAACAGCAAGGTTCTCCATTGTATTAAAATTAGAGTCAAGCCACAGCACAGTTGTGACTGCAAACCCCAAATTACGAAGCACTATTATTGGTGCTCCTCGAACTGAGAAATAGCAAAACTACACAAACTCCCTTATGAAGCCCTTTCATAGATCAACAAAATAGATAAAGACATTTAGCTCAGATCAGAACATATTCCCACATACAAGGAAAAGAACTGCAATATCTATATCTGTTTCTTTCTTGTAGAGAAAACCAATATTCAGGTTAAAGATACAAGTAGAAAATTGAAATGTAAGATGCAAACAGGTAGCTGCTTGCAGCGTGGATTTTTTTCTCTTCTGTTTCATATCGCTGCAGCTGCTTTTAACCCAATATCTAATTTAATTCCCCCATAAAAGGTGTTATTGTCCCAAGCTAAGTACAGATTTCTACCAATGAGGATCTCCCTGCTGCTGAGGAGGTGTTCTGTTTAGTGCTAATCCAACATTGAAGCTGGATTGAGTTCACCGTGGATGAGTGAATCAGATATAAAACTGCCAAACTTACCTCATATTTCCAGCGATTAAGAGGCACAGGTTGTAAATATGAGAGAAGATGAACAGGAAGAGAATAGCGGAAAAAAACATCACCATCCAGGAGCCGTGATCTTTTCGGAACATCTTTAGACGAAGTAACTGACCTGGTGCAAGAAAAATTTAAGGCAAACTTACTTCACTTCAGTCTGATAAAGTTACTCCTTCATACATACACCATGGTGATCTGCCTCAATTTTTTCTTTAAAAATGGTCTTTCATGAATCCTTTCCATCGCTAATATCATTATGATACAAAGCAGCTCAAAAAAAAGACAAAACTGGGTATTAAATAAAAGTGAATTTTAAGAAGTACTGAAGAGAGCCCCAGAACATAAGGTTGTTTGATATTTAGTCAACCCTCGAACAGAAGGGACAATATATTGATGGATGAGCTTTGACAGGTCAAATCTTTCAATCACCCTGACAGGCCTTCAGGCCCCATTATGGGCCAAAGTGTGCTCGATCCTACCTCACCACCTGCACTCTGCCCCCACACTAACCCCATGACAACACTTACCTGCTGTTGCCACGAGATCCATTATACTAGAGGCCACCATTTTGTGGCCTCTCTGTGAGGAGTCATGTGGCATGTGGGGTGACCTGGCCTCAGATGTGGAACGCAAGGACACACCCCCACCACTGCCCTGATATCTTTTAACAGTTTACTGCTGACACTATTTTTAAATGCGTCCGTGTACATCAAGTTTGCTGATTACACTAAGATTGGTGGAGTTGTGGACAGTGTGAGGGACTATCAGAGAATACAGAGGGATATAGATCAGTTACAGATATGGGCAGAGAAGTGGCAGATGGAGTTTAATCTCATCAAGAATGAAGTGTTGCACTTTGGGAGGTCAAATGAAAGGAGAAAGTATACAATGATAGCATTAACTATAGAGGGATCTTGACATCCAAGTCCATAGTTCACTGAAAGTGGCTACGCAAGTGGATAATGTAGTAAAGAAGGCATATGGCATGCTTGCCTTCATTGGTAGGGGTGTTGAGTATAAGAATAAGGAAGTCATGCTGCAGCTTTATAAAACTTTAGTCAGAGCGTACTTGGAATAATGTGTGCAGTTCTGTTCGCCCCATTATAGGAAGAATGTGGAGACCATGGAAAGGATGCAGAAGAGGTTTACCAGGGTGCTGCCTGGATTAGAGGGTATGAGCTAGAAAGAAAGATTGGACAAACTTGGATTGTTCTCCCTAGAGCGTTGGAGGCTGAAGGGAGACCTGATAGAGGTTTTTAAAGTGATGAGAAGCATAGATAGGGTAAGCAGTCAGAATCTTTTCCCCAGAGTAGAAATGTCAAACACCAGAGGACATGCTCTTAAGGTTAGAGGGGGGAAGTTTAAAGCAACATGAGGGGCAAGTTTCTTCACACAGAGAGTGGTAGTTATCTTGAATGGGTTACCACGGGTAGTAGTGGAATAAGGCAGTTTGGCAGAGTTTAAGAGGCTTTTAGATAGACACATGAAAATGAAGGCAATGGAGGGATATGGATGATACACAGGAAGAGGACAATGAAAATAAATTGGCATCAAGATCGGCACAACACCATGGGCCGAATGGCCTGTCCAGTGCTGTGCTGTTCTATGTTCTATATGTTCTATGTTCTATATGTTCTACAGAAACATTTAAAACAATTTAAACAATGGATTTAAACAATTATTTTTTAAATTTCAAAATAATGTAAATTAAATAAATTTAACTAAAAATAATTAAAAACTGTAAATTAATTAAAAATATTAAAAATTGAAACAAAGAAAAATAAACAGAAAAGTTAAATGGACCAAAAACGTTAACTCTGTTTTTCTGTCCACAGATGCTGCCTGACCTGCTGAGTGTTTCAGCATTTCTGTTTTTATTACAGATACCCAGCATCTGCGGTTTTTTTTTGATTAACCGCATCTTTCTACTCTTCCAATTTAAGTCCAGTGGTGGAGTGAGAATTCGGGTGTGCTGGAACCTCATCTCCAGCTCTTCTCTGGCTTCAACCATCTAGTCCGCAGACATGGCTAAGGAGGTCATACTGAGTATCAGAGGACGGATGAGCAGCAGCTCCCAAAGTGAACCACCACACACATTGGAGCTCAATTCAATCCTTTGTTAAACTGTGCTAGAGCCATAGAATCATCTAATGATGAAGCATAGGAGCGAGGCATTCAACCAATTTTGGGCAATCTCCTGCACTAGAATTTTTCCCGCTTCAAATATTTACCCAATATTTGTCAGAAAAATAATTTTGCAGGCTACATGTAGGAAAAGACCTCTTGAATATTGCCAATCTTCATCTAAAGATGGTTTAAATCTTGCTGGCATAATTCCTCCTCAAATTTTCCATGTACTGCATGTCACATTTATGGTAGTAGTGGCATAGAAAGCATTACTATCTCTGTCATGTAATATGTTGGACATATCAGATGGGTTGCTAGGCTTCAGGCAATGAATTTGATTCATGCAAGCTAAAAGAAGATTCAAGGTCCTATAATAACTGATGATGTACAAACTGAAACCAGGAATGTACGTTAGATCATTTGTTGTGGCAAGGCTGCATGGCTAAAGTGCTACCAAAGTCTTTCAAGATCATATATATGAAAGAATTTTAGAATCAATAGTGTCAAAAAAAGATTTTGGGATAAAAGTTGGAATCACCTGAAATAGATAAAGAAATTTTGGTAAAATATTCATCTTAACCGCATTAATTCTGCCTATCAATGATAGAGATAATGGGGACCATTTCATAAATAATTGTTTAACGTGAGCAATTAAAGGTAACAAGTTAACTTTAAACAGGTCCTTATGCTTCTTGGTAATTTTAACACCCAAATACATAAAATGGTCAGTCTTTCAAGATCAATCATCTCAAAATCCTGCTGACTGAAGGACAGGGGGTTGTATCCACATCCAGGTCCCTCTCCTTATTCTTCCAACCAAAGTTAATCATTTCAATGTGCCAAATTTTTTCTGCCATGTGTCCTCCTAGTTCACCAATCTATGTCCTCCTGAAGTCTCTAACTAAATTCCCTGCTTTCTGTGTTTTAGAATTTTGAGTCAAGAGCCAGCTCAATCTCAGTCATTAATACATTTCACACAAAAAGAATGGTTACAACAGCAACACCTGGGAGAAACAACAGCACATCTCCCTCCAATTGCCACTTCCCACTGCCTTCTGTCCTTTCCCCAGTTTTGTATCCATGCCCCTTGAACAAGTGGGCTTTAATTTTGAGTCCTGAAGAAGGGTCCTGACCCAAAACGTTGACCGCCTGCTTTTCTCCACAGATGCTGCCTGGCCTGCTGAGTTCCTCCAGCGTCATCGTGTTTTTCATCGAGATTCCAGCATCTGCAGTCCTTTGTTTCTCTTTAATTTTGCTAACATGTCTATTATGTGGCATTTTTTCAGAAATCTTTCACAAATCCACATATACAACACAATTGAATTAAACACTAAAAGCAATGGTGGCAGATAGTTGTTTTTATTTGTACGAGCATTCTGGTCCAATTCCCTGACAGAATCACAGGTTGCCTGTGTCAACCTTTAACGAATCATGGGATTTCAACAGAAATCAAGTTGCGAATAATCAAAACCCAGGCTGAAGCCTGAGCTAGAACAACCTTATTGGCAGAATAGTTTGAAGAAAAGCAGTGTTCTCTCAGTGTCCTGGCCATTATTGCTCATTCAAACAATTTAATCAAGAACATATCTAGACATTCATTAGCTGTTTTGGGGATTTAACTGCACAAACCTGAAGCTGTGCAGCAGGTAAAAATGACAACACTTGCACATCAAAAAATTAACTGGGCAACACTGTGGATGAGGAAAATTTTAATACTTCTTGCTTTCTTTACATAGAACCTGATGAAGATTCTTAGTTTTCTTTCGACTATCTGCAATCAGCATAGAGAAATGGATTTATTCCTCATCGCAAAAGCCTAGAGCAAATTCAAATCAAATTTTAAATAACTGCTGTTCTAACCTGCAAAGCCTATGACATATGTAGATCATTTGCCAAAGCTCTTTGTATAGTGGTTGCCACACAACTATATCTGAATTCCAGATGTGATAATAATTATCAACTATTAATTCCATGGCTTATCACTCTTGAAACAATCAAATAACCATTTTTTTTAAATGTTCCCGAGCACAGAAAATATGTACATTGTAAAGAAGTTGGCGGATGATGCAAAACTCGGAATCGTAGCATGTGGTGAAAGAGACATGGACAGGTTATCGAATAATTGAGTACTTGGCAGTTAAAACTTAATGCAGAGAAGTGCAAGTGATGTATTATGATAAAAAGGGGACAGATTTCTACCCCTATATATTTTAGGTAATGAGCTTTGCTTTAGACATTTAAAGGAGTGGGTGAGGGATAGACATGCATTTGGGGGAAGGAAGGGTTAAGGTTTTGCACCGCAAAGAGTTCCAGCAAAGACTATTTCTGGCTGGACCCAGAGGATGCCTGGAATCTCCACCCATACTCCCTGCATACCTGCTTTTACCCAGGCCAGATGCAGAGTGTTGACCTTGTTGACCCTCTACAAGGAGTTCCAACAGCAATACCTGGGAGGTATAACAGCACATTTCTCTATAGTCACCACAATCTCTGCCTTCTATCCCTTCCGCAGGTTTGTATCCACGCCCCTTATGTAGCATAAATGGAATGATTTTCGAAACTGAAGATGAGCATATAGGTTTACATATACACAGAAATGCATAGCAAATGGGTCAGGTATTAAAAAGGTACACGGAATACTTGGGTTGCAAATAGAATGGCCTGAATCATATTCAAGGGCCCGCTCTCCCAGCTCATACTATTCCCATGGTACTACTCCCTTCTGTGATCACAGGACTGCCTGTGAGCTCACACCTTCACAGCCTCAGCCATCCAACTGAAGCACAATTATCTCACACATAATGACTGGGCCTTAGACATTAGGACCTGATGACCTTTTGACAGTTTGTGCCAACAAAGGCTTTTTCAGCCAGTTTTTCAATGTCTTTGATGATACAAAACACTTCACAATACTTAAAATAGACAAACATTTCACAAAAATTTGAACATCATTACAGAAGTAACTTAAAATAATAAATTTAGCTAGATTTATGAAACTATCAGAAATGAATAAGAAACAAATATAAAGTGAAATGAAAAATAAACAAAAATCTTAACTTTCACTTATCTTTTTTATAAACGGTGATCTCATCCAGCTGAACAGGGCTGGGCTAGATAAAAATAGCTGTGGTTGGCAATAAACTGGGCAGCCAGATAAGAAGTGTTTCCTGTTCTTGAGCTATTGATCAGGAACTGCCACTGGTCTTAGTGCAGAGTCCAGTGGTAAACTCCAATGTGTTCATGACTTCTGCACTGTAATGTACAAGCGTAGATGTTATACACATGCTAATTCATGAGAAGGTCATAGTTGACGGTTCTCTTCTGAACTGCCAGCCAGAGCTAAATATGACTTGGGCTATTATAAATGCATAAGTATAGTGCTGGAATTTTATAATCTCAGGTTAGCTGGACAGTTCCAGGCACCACACTTTGGGAAAGAGGTAACAGCCTTAAAAGGGTACTGAAATAATTTACTGGCATCTTGCAGTGAATAAGGAGAGATCAGGAAACAATTGTCCTTCTTGGAACAGTGAAGGTTAAGAGAAGGCTCACAGCCACTTTTTCATTATGATGAGAGGTTTTTATAAGGGCGAATAGAGAAAAATGATTTCCTCTGGTAAGTGATCCAATAACTGAAGTACTGCCAGATGGTCTGATGAGGAGATAAGGAAAGGGAATTTTTTTTGCAAATAAGGGAGTGAGAGTTGATGCTATAGGTACTTTTAAAAGTAAGGTTGAGGAATTTACAGGGTACTGCCAAAAGCAAGAGTATGGGTGAAAGAATGACTGCTCTTTCAAAGAGCAGCAGAGTGCAATAGGCTGAATGGTCTCCTTCTGTGCTGTAGGTAGCTATGAATATATGATTCCTTTCCTTGATAGTTTTATATCTTTAGCTGATGAGCACTTCTAATTTAGACATTTTCTCCAAAAAGGATTATCTTTAAAAAATCTTAGCATGTTGACTGATATCAGTGAAGAGCAGAACATTAATATTCATTGATGCCTCACGTTAATAAGAATCTTCAGAACCCAGCATTCTGAATGGAGTCAAGTGCTGCAGTAATCAGCTTTCACAGCTGGGCCATCAACTTGTCATTTCTTGCGATGAAATATAGTCATGAATAGAGATTCAAGTGTTGGTCTCTAATAAGTAATAGGCATTGGGAAAGCAATACAAAATGGATCGGATGGCCAAATAATGACAAAATGTTTGGTGGCAGAAGGTAAGGAATGAGCAGGAAAGGGAAGAATCTGTATTACAGAATTTTTAACATTTACATCCCAAATCTAATACAATATATCAGCCACATTGTTCATTCATGGTTTGCTTTCATTTGTAATGAATAATAGCGAGGTTACTGACAAATAGCCTTCAGAATATGGTCACAGCCAAACTGATGTTGTTAATGTTTGGAATCATTACAAAATGTAAATGTTCCACCCACTGTCATTTCCAGAGTATCTGCAGATATAGTGGCAGAATTTTGTTAGAAGTGCAAGTCACTAGAGTAGCGACCTTTTGAAACAATAGGTCTGGGGTTTGCAGGAAACACAGACTAGTAGGGGACAGAACAATTGAGTCCAGGTGAAGAGTCTCGACCAGAACCATTGATTGTCAATCTCCCTCCATTGATGTTGCCTGACTTGCCGAGTTCCTCCAGCACTTTGCATGTTGCTACAGACCAATAGGTTGGGGTATACAGATAATGAGAAGGCAGTGCTGACAGAATCTCCCCCAATGCACGTCAAGAAGTGGCACTGAAGATAAGATAAGATATCTTTATTAGTCACATCTACATCAAAACACAGTGAAATGAATCTTTTTGCATAGAGTGTTCTGGGGGCAGCCCGCAAGTGTCACCACGCTTCCAACGCCAACATAGCATGCCCACAACTTCCTAACCCATACGTCTTTGGAACGTGGGATGAAATTGGAGCACCCAGAGGAAACCCATGCAGACATGGGGAGAACGTACAAACTCCTTACAGACAGCGGCTGGAATTGAACCCAGGTCACTGGCAATGTAATAGCGTTACACTAACCACTCTAATTACATCCCAAAGAATGTTCCATTGTTTCTCAGCAGAGGTTATTTTGGACAAGGTGAAGTGGGGAAAAAGGGGAATTCACAGCATGACCAACTTATATGCACAATATTCGAATGATGGCTACTTTGATCACTTTGCACTAAAATGGACTTTTTTTTAAATTGTGGTTTTTCTTGTAAAAGTTGTGTATAATTTATGTTTAATTGATGTTTTACTTGTGAATGCTGCTTATATGATGCTATGTGCCTGTGATGCTGCTACAATTAAGCTTTTCATTGCACCTGTGCATACATGTACTTGGGCATATGACAATCAACTCGACTTTGACTTTAAAGGAGCAACTAGTATAACTATCAGTCTGCAACAACTAAAAGGCTGATATCAGTTGAGCCCCTTTTAGTTCCTGCCTCAGTGTAAGAGTTTGTGGATGTGTGGGACAAGAGGAGTGTGGCAATGAAAGCTTCAGCATGGTGTTACACAATGATACACACTCAAAGTTGCAGATTCCTCATGGGTCATGTTTCCTAAATCATGGGCACAGAAAACTATCATTGCCTCTTCTCATGTGGGCATGTACCTTATTATGTACTCCACATTCCTCATCTCAAGTACCTCAGTGCATTAACCTCACGTACCTCAACACATGTATATACCCCCCATCACATGTTGCTGTAAGATAACTCACAATGACTGGTTATGGAATGGCACAGAAGCAAGTTTCCATTCGCAGGAATGAGTAGCACAAAATTCTCAAATAAGAAAAAAGAAAACAAAATAAGGAAGATCACAAGAGGTATTTAGATCAACACATGAACAGGCAAGGAATGAAGAGATATAGACCATGTGCAGGCAGATGTGCAGCTTAAATTGGCATCATGGTCAGCACAGACATTGTGGGCCGGAGGGCCTGTTGCTGTTCTGTACTGTTCTGTGTTTTATCACCTTACTAGAAATATATAGATGCTACTTTTTCCAATTTAACTCTGTATTTGTTGTTAATTTTAGTAAGCAAACTTCTGTCCTTTTTTCCACCACTGGCAGCATTGTGCAATAGCCTGGCTATTGAGGAATTGTATTGGTATCTTTAAGGTCACCACATTGAAACTAAACTTGGTCAATAGGCAGTGACAGCTCTCTAACTGTAGAGCAGTGGCCCCAAATGTGACTGCAGAAGGACAGCCCCTCTCAAGGCATAAAGGGAGGCTACCAGACAGATTTTGCTGGGATCATCATTCTATTGTGTGCATACATGGTAGTGTAGTAGTTAGCATAACACTATTACAGCGCCAGCGACTGGGTTCAATTCTGGCCACTGTCTGTAAGGAGTTTGTACGTTCTCCCTGTGTCTGTGTGGGTTTCCTCCGGGTGCTCTGGTTTCCTCCCACATTCTAAAGACATATGGGTTAGGAAGTTGTGGGCATGCTATGTTGGCGCCGGAAGCGTGGTGACTCTTGCGGGCTGTCCCCAGGACACTCTATGCAAAGATGCATTTCACTGTGTGTTTTGATGTACATGTGACTAATAAAGAAATCTTAACTTAGGTTGCGAGGATTAATGAATCAAGCTAACAAAGACGTGAAGAAAAAGTCTCATTGTCAATTTATTCTCACACTCAGAGGCAGCATTAGGCTATGATGAGATCTGCTGAATTACTTGAATATATGCTTGGGACATAATATAAAAATGAAGTTAATGTAATACATCCACTACCTCATTATACTGCAACCTGTGCTTGACAGCTGTATTTATTTTCAGAACCGTGTTAGCACATCCTTTGTGTTTCCAGAGCCATTAGGAAGCAGGCTGGCTCATATCGGTCAAATCAGGACCTCTTGTTGGCAGGACTTACAATGATGTAAAAACGTGGCGTGCATGATACTTCAAACACAAAGAGGAAAGGTTTCTCCATGCCAGAACTCTGCAAACAGCTCAGGTGCACAAATGAAGGCAAGTCTCAAGCAGTTCTGCAACAGTTCCCTTGAGCAAACCTAAGTTTTTGAGAGCTGTATTTTGCTTAGGTAAGGAAACTGTCTTGATAATATTGCTTCCAACTGTTGAAAGATTATTGCAAATACATACAATCTTAAGAAAGCAAGTTTATTTTCTTCCTCGCATTTGTTACGTTGCATTGAGATGAATGGGAATGCCGAAAGAGGATCTGGGAGCAGATACCCCAGCATAAGCAAATTTCCACAAGTTCATGTACTACTTGGGCTATGTTGTGACTGACTGAACTGTGCCACATGGCTGCTGTAACTGGGAGGTATAAAAGTCTTTATTTAACACAGCAGATCTTCTGGAGAGAATCTAGTTCACCTCTCCCGAAACAATGTTTTATACTGTTTAAACACAAAGATAACAATAAATGATTAACTACAGTTTCAATGGCTATAATCACCTACTTAATGTTAACATTTTGAATATAAACAGCTAACTTTGCAGAATTGCATATTTACAATGGTAGCACATCCCATCTAGCAGAACTGCTTTGAATATTCAATACTGGTGAATGGTCCAAAATCTTCTGAGCACAAACCCCAGACATGCAAAATATACCTCTTTCTGTTACAGCATTGAGGGATGGCTCCCCGAATATACAACTAGCCAGAATATTACATGACAAAACAGACCTGTCCTGAACTCTGCATTAAGTAGGAGGGATTTGCCTTTAACAATGTGCTAATACAGGAGATGGCCACTTAATGCCTTCCTGACCTCATCCTGAAGTTTTCAATGAGCACCAATTAACATGAACATTCACTTATTGACTTTCCCTGCATAGCTTCAATGGTACACAATCAAAATGTCCCATGCCCAATGATTGGTTTCAATAGCCTTAAAGTATCAATTGAAGTTAAATTTGAACAGGTTTTATTTCCTGAAGACTGGTTCTCACTTTAATTAATATCTGCCATCTATAATTTCATAACTCCAGAATAATCCCTAACAGACTACTCGAGGAGTCTATTGGTAGAGCACAATGACAGATTTGCAGATGAAATCTGTCAGCAAGTTCGGGACTAAGGCACTTAAAAGCAGATGCGCCAAAGTCACGGACTTGCTTGCATCACCAGAAGTAAATGCTGAACATTCACTGCAGACCACCAGCATTCAACTTAATTATGTTGCAGGAGCATAGGCTTTGCTTCCATGCTTATTTTTCATACTAAGCTCCATGTGTACTTTTCTTGGAACTTGAAGAAAATTTCAACCTCTGCTATTTCAATTGGGAAAATACAGAGAAATCTTTGCAACATTTTGTGACGGATAATGTCTGATCACATTTTCTTACCCTTGTAGTCAAAGAAAAGACATATGTTGTGTGTGTGTATGTTTGTGTGCCTGTAATTTCACTAAACCATTATAGATAACCCTTTCAAAGAGAAAAGTTGTATTTGAACTGTTGGATTGTCTGATTGGCACAGGTGGATTGTCCTTTGAGGAAAGATTAAGCAGAATGGGCCTATGTTCTCTAAAGTTTAGAAGAATGAGAGGTGACTTCATTGAAAAATATAAAACTAATGGGGCTTAGTCATGTTGAAGTGATGATGAAGAGGTGAAGGGGAGGCTGGACAAACTTAGATTCTTTTCTCTGGAGCATCGGAGGCAGAGGGGAGACCTGATACGGTTTTGCAAAATTATGACAAGCATAAATAGGGTAGATACTCAAAGTCTTGTTCCCAGGATAGAAAAGTCAAATACTAGAGGATATGCATTTAAAGTGATAGGGAAAAAATTTAAAGGAGGTGAGCGGGGTAAGTTTCCTTTACACGGAGAGCAGTAGGTGCCTTGAATGCATTGTCAGGGCTAGTGGAAGCAGACATGATAGTGGCAATTAAAATGCATTCAGACAGATAGATGAACTGGTAGGGAATGGAGGGATATGGATCATGTACAGGTAGATAGGTTTAGTTTAATTTGACATAATCAGCACAGACAACATGGGCCGAAGGGCCTGTTCCTGAACTGTACTGTTCTATGTTCTGTGTTTCCCATGGCTGGAGTGTCTGGAACCAAGGATAACTCTCGCAATATTAAGGCTCTATCAGCCCTTTAGAAGTGAGATGAGGATAAATTTCTTCACTCACACCACAGTGAATCTTTGGCACTTTCTACCAAAGAGGCTTGGAGAGGCTCAGATACTGAGTATATTCAAGACAGGGAATGATAGATTTTTGGACATTAAGGGGATCTAGGAATATAGAATTAGAATGGGAAAGCGGATTGAAGACTAGTCATGATCTTATTGAATGGCAGAACAGCCACAAGTGGCTGAATGATCTTTCCTACTTTGATTTCTCACGTTCTTATGAACTTCATTCGAACACAATTTAAATGAGGAAATGTTTCCATGGGAAATTTTGCCTAGGAGGAAATGTGCTCCCTCAGATTGAAGGTTAGGTTCACAGCCACCATCAGTGGTACCTGTCAATAATGGGAAGTGCACCTTCATGGATCATCAATGGTCCTTGTTCTTTTTTGCTAATCAACCCAAGGCAATCTTGGATGTTTAACTCAGTAAGGTGGAACAAAGCTGATTAAAATGTAGAGTTCAGAAAAGTTGTCCAGATCTGTAGAGATGCACAATGGATCAAATCATGCTGGCCAATAGCCGACAATTCCAAAGTTATTTGCAGTTCAGCACAGCTCTGACATCCACAGACATGCGGTCAAAGTTGAATGTCCAAGTCTTGCTGGAGGTGAGGTGCCAGTACATCTGACCTCCTGCTCTCACTCACAATTGGCAGAACACAGGGCTCCATGCTGAGGAGAAAGTAATGGAGTGGGTGCACTTCACATGCCACCCTAACCGTATCCCAAAGGAAAACTGGCGCACAGTTGGTGACCCACCATTCACTTGAACAGCATCAGCAACACCATGTAGAAAGGAAAGTGCTCTACTTATTTCACTTCATTGTTTAGCATTTCTTAGACTATTAAAGTTTTAATTTCATTTGATTTTTAGATGACTTTCTGAGATATTTAAAAACAGCCAAAAAGCTTTAACAGTTGGCAAAAAGTCATAACATTTCAAGACAAGGACCTCTAGATATGGTGCCTAAGGCCTAACATTTCCACTCAGTTGCACATCCTGAAAACCAGCTCAAGGACAATTCAGCCCCTTATTTTTACCATTATCATGTTACATTCCAGCATCACACATCTCAAAAATATAGACTCGACACTTCCTTCCATCCAGTCCATCTTCACGATGCATTGCTTCATGAAGGCTAGCAGTATTGTCAAGAATGCCTGCCACCCTGGCCATTCCCTTTTCTCTCTTCTACCTTCTGGGAGAAGATACAGGAGCCTTCAAACTCCTGTATCTTCTCCTAGAAGATAGAACAGAGAGACTTAAGAACTGCTTCTTCCTCAGTACTATCAGACACCTGAACCAATCATCTCTTTCACACCGCCTTCCTGGTGGTGCTGCCATGTTCTCGTACTCTTAACTCTACCTCTCTCAGTTATTCTGATATTGTCACTTTACCTTTTTTTGCACGACTTCAGACCGCACTACAATCTTGTGCTGTTTTGTGCTCATGGTTGTACTTATTGTTATTACCAAGTGTACTGTTTACTCGGTGAGCTTCATGTGAACAAGGAATTTCATTGCGCTGTGGTGTACTTAAGATATCTTTATTAGTCACATGTACATTGAAACACACAGTGAAATGAATCCTTTGCATAGAGTGTCCTGGGGGCAGCCCACAAGTGTCGCCACGCTTCTGGTGCCAACATAGCATGCCCACAACTTCCTAACCCGTACGTTTTTGGAATGTGGGAGGAAACCAGAACACCCGGAGGAAACCCACGCAGACACAGGGAGAACTTACAGACAGTGGCTGGAATTGAATGTGGGTCACTGGCGCTGTAATAGCATTACGCTAACTGCTACACTACGGTGCCTGCCATGACAATAAACTAATCTAATCTAATCATTGCTGATTAAAAAGCATATTACCTGATAAAGAAAGTGGCAGAAGAAAATACTTCACAAGCAGTGATTGATTCCTGGTCCTACCAGTTGGATTTATGAGAAAAGACTGATACACTATACACTCTGCAGTTTAGAAGAATGAGAGATAAACCTGTTCAGACATCTTTCTGAGGGGCTTCAAAAGGTAAAAGATGTGAGAATGTTTTCCTCAGTGGAGAAACCTAAAACAAGAGGGCATAATCTCCGGATAAAAGAATGTTCATATAAGATTGAGAGGAGGAGGAGGAATTTCCTCTGAGAGGAATGTGAATCTTTGGAATTCTCCACCCCTGAGAGTCATGGATGCTGACTCATTAAGTGTATGCAAAGCTGAATTCGAGATATGAACTACAGAGGAATCAGGCAGGAAACTGGGTGTGAGGCCA
Organism: Pristis pectinata; assembly: GCF_009764475.1. NCBI lineage: Eukaryota > Metazoa > Chordata > Chondrichthyes > Rhinopristiformes > Pristidae > Pristis > Pristis pectinata. The sequence continues at coordinate 36,860,858 of NC_067419.1, read as the reverse complement.
TAGATCAGATTAGCCATGATGTTATTGAGGGAGTGTACAACCTATTCCGGCTCTTAGTTGTTACATTTTTGTGGTTTTATAATCATCAGTAATGCTGATAACTGCAGTAGAGATAATTAACTCAATAAGGCCTTGCCCATTTCCATTATTGGAACATTTTCCCCCATCCTTAATACCTAAAGCTGGAAAGGTATCCACAGAATGTGGACAGTTTGTATAAGTAAACTTAACTTTGTCTAATTAGTCCTTTTAAATAAGCGTGGCACACTTAATTTGTTGTCTTACAAGTTATGTGTAATAAGCTAATAACCTGTACCAAATTTAGACCTTACACTTCAATAAAGAAGTAACAAATGCGATGAGTTGAAAAGCATTTCTCATAAAAGGTTAATTGCCTTGCAAAAGCATCATTGCAGTCTTGTCTTTCAGTAATTAGCCAGTATAACTGATTCACAACACAAGAACATCATACAGTAAAATACTGCTGTTTCTTCCACTTTAATGAAAACAGTGATCCAATTAAGCAGTGTAGTGTTTAGAGTGATTTTGAATATAACTTCATGTGACAGGATTGTAATTTCAGCAAAGAAACAATCCTGTAATATGTATTTAATGTGTGTATCCGATAATTATTGCATTTGCTTTTCAGCCTTCCACTGATTATGTGAATGAGAATTATGAAACATTTTTAGTTCTAAAATGAATAAGTACACGGGAGAATTTCTAAGAATGTTAGATGTTAAATTTGATTACAGCAATTAAGTTGCTCAAAATCCCATTGAAGTTCATACAAAGAAAAATACTTTCATAGTCTTCTGTTTTCATGCAACTGTGTGCACAATCTTCCCAACCAGCTGAATGAATAATTCACAACAGCACTGAACAAGTGAGGTTGCAGATTACATCCCTTAACCATACAATTCAAGTAGCCTCGGCCAGTAGAGCAGTAAATTTCCTGGAGTAACATAAGGAAGATTTCCAACATTCCTGCTCCTGTCCTCCAGCAGTGACTACTGCACTGGACAGCACAGATGTATGGATACCTGGCTACAGTAGGATTTGCCTCATGTGTGCCCTCATGGTCGGTGTACATAAAACATAAAGGAGTACAGCACAGGAACAGGGCCTTCAGCCCACAATGTCTCGAGTCCCAAACTCGATTCCAAACTAAACTAATTCTCTTCTGCCTGCATATGATCCATATGCCTCTATTCCCTGTATATTCATGTATCTGTCTAAAAGCCTCTTAATCATATCTGCTTCCACCACTACCCCTGGCAGCCCACTCCAAGCACCTGCCACTCTCTGTGTAAAAAAACTTGTCCCGCACATAACCTTTGAACATTACCCCTCTCACCTTAAATGCATGCCCTCTAGTATTTGATAAATCTACCCTGGGAAAAAGATTCTGACTGTCCATCCTATCTATGCTTCTCATAGTTTTATAAACTTCTATCAGGTCTTCCCTCAGCCTCCGACGCTCCAGGAAAAACAACCCAAGTTTGTCCAACCTCTCCTTATAGCCATACCCTTTAATCCAGGTAGTATCCTGGTAAACCTCTTCTGTACCCTTTCCAAAGCCTCCACATCCTTCCTGTAATGAGGCGACCAGAAACGCACACAATACTCCATGTATAGCCTAACAAAGTTTTCTATAGCTGCAACGTGATTTCCTGAGTCTTAATCTCAATGCCCTGACCAATGAAGGCAGGTATGCCACATGCCTTCTTTACCACCCTATCTACTTGCATGGTCACTTTCAGGAAGCTATGGACTTGGACCCCAAGATCCCTGGGACCCCAAGTACTAGGAAGAACTTGCTGTTGACAAGCTTCTGACTTGTCTTCAGAAAAAGGGAAGGGCAAAAATCATGGAATTATATATAAGTCTATTCAGTCCATCAGTATGTCAGTGGTATCTCTTTAAGAGGTATCTAATCAATTTAATTATTTGTAATTAATTTATGGAGTGGGATCTTCCCTAATATGGCAAGCATTTATCACTCATCCCAAATTGCCAGTTGAGAAGATGGTAGTGAGCTGCCTTCTTGAAGCACTCGAGTCATTCTGCTGAAGCTTTGACCTTGATATTGTTGGGTGGAGTGTTTCAGGATTTGGACCCAAAAAAGAATAAAGAAAAGGCAAAATATTTCCAAGTTAGGATGGTGTGTGGCATGGAGAAGAAACTGTAGGTATGTGGTTGCTGCCCTTGTTCTTCCTGGTGATGGATATCACAGGTTCAAGAGGTAGTGTCAAAAGTAGCCTAGGCAAGTTACTGCTGTACATTTGTAGATGGTACACACTGTAGGCATTTCAGTACGCTAGGGATAGAGGGAATTAATATTCAGAATAGTGCTTAAGCTGAAAATTAAGCACTTGTTTTGTCTTAGAAGGCATCTTGATCTGCACTCATGTAGGCAAGTAGAAATTCCACCTTGGAAATTGTGAAAAGGTTTAAGGGGCTTGGAGGTGAGTTACCCATCCTCTGACCTAATCTAGTAGCCACTGTATTTATGCAGCTGGTCCAAGTAAGTTTCTGATCAACGGTGGTCTCAAGGATATTAAGTTAAGGGTAGGTGGTCAGACCATCTTTTGTTGGAGATGGTCATTGCCAGGCACCTGTGTGGTGTAAATGATACTTGTCACATGTTGACTCAGGCCTTCTTTTCCAGCTCTTTCACAATTCTGCAGATTTTCCCACACTTACAGAATTTATCAATATCTCTTCTGAAAGCTAATTAATTCCACATTTCTTTCAATGTGCATTTGGCTATGAGGTGCCACTATGTAAACCCCAATACAGAAGAAAAAACAAAGAACAAAAAAAGTATATGAATGTAAGAGTGGATGAAAATATAAACATTACATTGGAATAAAGGTACTTTATTTATTGGAGGGAGAAACTACCTGGGAAATAAAAGGAGCTTCAACGAAGCAAACATTGGTGTAGTGACTATTTTCTTTACATCAAACAAGTTCAAACAAAGCCCTATTGTAGAAATACCAGAGAAGGTATTACATTGTAGTATGTCTAGCAAGCAAGTGTTCTTACGCAATTGTATAACATTTTAAAAACAAGAAAGATTTTTCCATACTTTAATGAATTCCACACAGTCACAGACCATTATGATGAACCTGCCAAGAAAAATGGTGTGTCTGTGCTGTTGAAAAATAGATTTTTCAGAATTAATAGCAAAATACCAAACACATCTTTATTTTGAAATTCTGTTGGTGTTTGAGCCAGTTATTGGGCGTATTCAATAAAACACACATCCATTAGGAAACACTATATAATGAAGTCAGGAGGGAGTTCTGTTATTATACTTGAGTCAAGTTCATCTGACTACCTTATCAAAGCTCTGCAGATGCTGAAAATCTGAAACAAAAACAGAAAATGCTGAAACTTTCAGCAGCTCAAACAGCATCTGTGGAAGGAGAAACAGAGTTAACATTAAATGACAGTAATATTGCACTGAAACATACATTGAAATCTGTGATCCTGTTATTTGTTCTTCCTGTGATTTGCTTTAAGGTTGACTCTTCCTTTATGATTTTCTATTGAACATCTTCTCAAGATGATCTCAGATCTAAAGAGCTATTCATGGCAAGACAGCAGTGAGGAGGTGAGTAATCTGAAATGATACCTTGAACATAGCAACTGGAAAACCTAATTTTCTTAAGTATGTCACTGGCTAAAAGGGAAGTAGAATAATGATATAAGAGAATGTTTTACAGAATCTTTAGAAATAGGTGATTTAACCCAATTGGCTAATACTGATGTTCTAATGAAGAGACTTCATACTGAACATTAACTTTGTTTTGTTTTCCACAGATGCTGCCTGACCTGCTGAGTATTAACAGCATTTTCTGTTTTTAATTCAGATTTTCAGGATCTGCAGTTTTATTTTTATTTTCAATGGTCTATGCTGATGTTTATGCTTCACATAAATTCCCTGACACACTACCTTGTCGAACCTATCAGTATATTTTTCTATTTGTTTCACCTTTTGCACACATCCAGCTTCCTATTAAACGTAACTAAAACCATTGGCACGGAAGAGAACCCAAGTACTCCTCTATAAATATAAGCCATGTGAGTAATATGATACAATTCATATAGATTCAGAACAGGTTGCAAAGCTTGTTTTAAAAATATCATCTGCAATGATTGTTAATGCAATATTTAACTATCTCATAATATTTCATATTTTATAATAGAAGTAATACAATGCTAAAATACAATTGAATAATCATATCATACAGTCACTTTTCTGAGTATATACATTAAGCTGAAAATTACAGTCGCATTATTAGTGGGCAAAGACTGAGTGAATTTGTATGACATTCTTCTGTCCATTATTTTAATGTAGCAATGCCTTCATTTAAAAAAAATGAGGAATGGCATGTGAAAGCATTAAGCATTCACACATTAATATCAGTGACAGCCAGTTTCAGTCTACTGTGCCTCGAACCGCTAATAAGCACATATTCTTCCCTCCCCCAACGTCCACCACTGGAAGTTATTATGTTAGAAAATAATGATGGCTCATTGGATCCAGCTAACATACCTAACTAAAATTCTGTACTGGTTTAAGATATAATGTATCATTTATTTAGCAGTTCCAAAAAAATCTTAAAGTTTAAAACTGAAATCTGATTGATACGTAACAGTGCTTACTGTTGGAGAGCAGATAGTGTCTAAAACTAATTAATGATACCAGTTTATCAGTCTACAACAGTAAAGACACAGTCTTAGGATCAAACACAAGAATGCTAAAAAGAAGGGCATTGTTTTCAAGGCAGTTTATCACATTTAACAAATTTTTCACAAACTAGCTTAAGAGAAATTTTTGGGAGATTAAGAAGTAACTATTAAGTTTAAGTCAAGATTCAAGAAGCTGATTTCACACAGTACACAATCTCCCTGGGGAATCACATTCAACCAATTAGTTCAGATGAGATAAAGTACCAGGTGGAAGCATATTTTATTCACATGCAATATTGGTCCTAGCCAGTAAATTCTGTGAATACATTTTAACATGGTTCGCAATAATGCCCTCTTCATCTTGAGCCCAACTGGAAGGGGACTCATACCAAGGAGGATGAAATCTGATTTAATTGCCAACTTCAACAGCCACCACCAGCACACCATGGCTGCAATGTGTGCCATCTGCTAAAATGCTCTGTAGATACTTTACAAAGGCTACTCTGAAACCATCTCACAAACCCATAACCTCTACCAACAAGGAGAGGGAATATGGATATCAGAACCTGCAGGTCTCCCTCCTGTCTCCACCACACCTTCCTCCCCACCACCCAAAATTCAGACAACATCCTAATTCGGAAGCATATCAGCCTTACTGCATTATTGTAGGGTTTAAACCTTGGAAATCCCTACCTACCAACAGTGTAGGAGTACCTTCACCAGAAGTGGTTCGAGGAGGAATCTCACCACCACCTACATTTAAGGATCAGTCATCTCAATGAATAAACAAATACTCTCTCAACAGAAAATGAGGGTATGGGATGAGTGGAAGAGATCAGGAGTCAAGTATTTGACTCCTGCTAAACTCCAACCAAGTCAATCTGCAACATAAATAAGAACAATTTAAGAGGCCTTTTGTCCAAAGTGTGGAGCCAGTCAATTCAGTAATGCTAACTTGTACATGTGAACTTAAGCCTTTGTCAAAGGTTACATTTATTATTTTTGTTTGTCAGGGAGTACATTGAGTTATTAGGGATGAATTTGTTAAAGACTAATCTTTACATTTGGATCCACCTTCCAATTGATTAGAACTCTGATAAGATGGAGAAAGCACATTTGGGGTAACAAGCAAGAATGCAGTATCAGTAACAAATGACAAGGGGTCTCTAGGTTATGATATCAAATGATTAGATGTTTGGTATGAGGGAAACTGACTATAGGGGCACAAATCTAGAAATTCAAGTTAAACATGTGCAGTGCATTTGAATCTCCTGAAAACATTCACGAAATTGAACAAAAGTAGATGTTGATGATGTTGATGTAGAAATTGATGGGAGTCGTGTGGATTCATGTCCTACAACAGAACCGGTCTTGTTCCTATCAGAAACTACTTGCAGAGCTCACGACAAGTCAGCCCTCAAAGACCCCTCCCAATGCGGACCACAGTACAGCAGTAGAAAAGATGCCCTTAGAGGGGAGGGAAAACACAGCAGATGGGAACATGCGGTACTCCTTCGTTAGAAGTCTTTATTAAAGACTTTATAGGAAGGCACTTAGAAAAATTTAAGTTAATCGGGCAAAGTCAAAGTAGCTTTGTGAAAGGGAAATCTTGTTTGACCAACATATGGAGTGATGGAGTTATACAGAACCAAAATAAGTCCTTTGGCCCACTGAGTCCTTACCAACCATCCATTTAACACTAACCCCATCTCTCATTTATTGTCCTTTGAAGAAATAACATGTGCTGTAGATAAAGGGGAACCGGTGGATGTACTGCACTTAGATTTGCAGAAGACATTTGATATGGGTTCGTATCAAAGGTTATTGCAGAAAATAAAATCTCTTGGTGCAGGAAGTAACGTATTGGTGTGAATAGATTAGCTGGCTCACAAGAAGCAGAGAGAAGACATAAACGGGCCCATTTCTAGTGGACGAAGGGATATGGATAGGTTGTGAGTGGGCAAAGATATGGCAAATGGGAGTAATAATATGGGAAATGTGAAATTGTTCATTTTGGCTGAAGCATGTTATCTAAATGCTGAGATACTGCGTATTGTAAAGCTCTCTGATGCGGAGGGATCTGGATGTCCTAGTGCATGATTTGCAATAGACTGGCATACAAGTCATTAGGAAAGCTAACAAAATGTTCTTGCTTATTGTTAAGGGAAGTGAATCCAACAATAGAGAGGTTTCGCTTCAGTTACATGGGCATTGGTGATGTACTGTATATAGTATTGGTGTCCTTTTTTTATGGAAAGATGCTAAGGCATTGGAAACACTTCAGGGAAGGCTTATTAGACTAATACATTGAATGACCTGGTTACTTTATATGGAAATGCTTGTATCCGCTGGAGTTCAGAAGAGGGAAAGATGACGCTCAGTCTTCTCAGGATAAGTCTTGATGCAGGGTCTTGACCTGCAACATCAAACATCCCTTTACCCCAACAGATGCTGTTTGATCTGCTGAGTTCTTCCAGCAGTTTACTTTTTGCTCCAGATTCCAGCAACTACAGTCTTTTGTGTCTCCTGAGAGATGACTTGATTGAAACATAATCCTAAGGCCTCACAATGGGTGGATGTGGAGATGATGTTTCATCTTGTGGGAGAATCTAAAATAAGGGGTTTCTTATTAAGAAAAGAGATGAGAACTTATTTTCTCTCAGATGGTCTCAATCTTTTGAACCCTCTCTGTCACAGGGCAGGTGAAAGCAGAAACTTTGAATATTTTTAAAGCAGAGGTGAAGGGTTACCCAGCATAATCAAAGACCCCACCCACCCGGGTCATTCTCTCTTCTCTCCTCTTCCATCAGGTAGAAGATACAGGAGCCTGAAGGCATGTACCACCAGACTTAAGGACAGCTTCTACCCCACTGTGATAAGACTATTGAACGGTTCCCTTATACAATGAGATGGACTATGACCTCACGATCTACCTTGTTGTGACCTTGCACCTTATTGCACTGCACTTTCTCTGTAGCTGTGACACTTTACACTGTACTGTTATTGTTTTTACCTGTACTAACCCAATGTAACTGCACTGTGTAATGAATTGACCTGTACGATCGGTATGCAAGACAAGTTTTTCACTGTACCTCAGTACAAGGTACCGAGGTACAATAACAAACCAATACCAGTACCTGATGGACTCCCATGTGGTAGGTGCCTCAAGCCTCTGCAAGGTGTTGGGCAATCAATGGGCCACCAACTGCAGCATATAGCTCACAAGTAATTTTAAAGGAAAGGCTGTGATCAGTGAAGGGGGTGGCCATTGATTAATTCTCCATAATTTTGACCACTGGACAATGAGGCTGGGAGATACTGGTACAACTCATCAGCGTGATAGTGCAGACCCTTTGACTGCCATTTCCTTCACCAACTCTGCGCAATGCACTCCTGCTTTATTTCTAAGCAAACTTTTGTAAGGAAAATTCTGGCTTTTTCCTCCAAAATCTTTCACTTCTGCCAGCACTGGAGGAGGCAGGCACTTCACAACCCAAAACACTACTTGGTGCATGAGTGAAGTTGGGCAGATGTCGAACATAGAACAATTACAGCACAATTCAGGCCCTTCGGCCCACAAAGCTGTGCCGAACATGTCCCTACCCTAGAAATTACTAGGCTTACCCATAGCTCTCTATTTTACTCAGCTCCATATACCGATCTAACAGTCTCCTGAAAGACCCTATCGTACCAGCCTCCACCACCATTTCCAGCAGCCACGCTACGGAAAGTAGCGCACAGGAGACCCTGGACCAATTCCGGGTGGCCGCTAACCTAACCAGAAACTATCACTAACACATTCCAAACATGCAGAAAACCACATTTCTGTGCAATTTGCATATAAACAACAATCACAGATTATTCAAACTTTCTATACATTGTAACTCGTGGAAGTATACTTGATTATTTTGAATCAGAGGGAATATTTCATGTCAATATGACATATGCAACACAGGCCTTAATTCTGCAGCATAATTGCAGAAATAATTCAAAATTTCCTGATGTCATTGTAAAGAAATTAATGCCCTTTCACAATCCTTCATTCTCTAACCCTAATTTCAATGAGCCAGAATACTTTAATTCTAAATTAGTCTAAATGTATGCCTTCATTGCACTGCGTTGTAATGGAAATAATGGCAAGAACCACTGACAAATGAATGATCTATTTTACAGAGATGGCAAAGATGACAGGGAATCCTTCCTACTATTTAAACTACTGCAGAAATGATAGAGCACTGGAATGGTACTGCCATCTGCTGGTTATCTTGTGTAGCTGCTGCCTGGCCCTAAGCTTCATTGGAAACATGACTGTACTTCTGAGTTACATCTATTACACAAAATCATGGACTCGGAGCAACATATTTTTGTTTAACCTAGTATTGTGCGATCTTGCATGGACCTTCACTGCTCCAATTACAATCTACTTGCGTACATACAAAATGAGTGGCTACAGTTTGGCAGCGTTCTGCCACATTAAAAGATTTGTCTTTTATGTGAATCTATGTGGCAGCATTCTCTTCTTAACACTTATCAGTGTTGATCGCTATATAAGTACAGTTCATCCCATTGCACCCATGACCAGGTGGACAATGCGAAAGGTAAAAGCCATTTCAATCTGTGCTTGGATCTTGGTGGTAATTGAATCCCTGTCAGGCTTCCTTTACCTGGTCACAATGAAAAAATCAATGAATACAACCAGTTGCACAGAGATGAATCAGGATCCCTTAGGTCAGTTTGTTTCATTTTCCACATTCAGGTTACTCTTTGGGTTCATCCTTCCACTATCTATTTTATTGGCCTGCTATTTCAGAACGTGTAGAGCAATCAAAAAATTCAGTCAAAACCACAAAAGACAACAGAAAACGGCAAAAACTTTATTGTTGATGTCAACTGCGATGGCTGTTCTGATTACTTCCTTTGTACCATACCATATTATGTCTTTTGTAATGATTACTTCACAGTTGGATCATATCTTGAGACCCGAAAATGTTAACGTATTTCTTGTTGTCTATGAACTATCCGAAATAGTTTGCAGTATCAATGCCTGCCTGGACCCAATCCTCTACATTCTAGCAAATGAAGAAATGCAACATAGAATTAAATTGATGAAACACAATGCTCTACGGATCTGCGTTTGTTTTCCTTCTCAAAGAATTGGAACCATGCAAGCACAACAGGAGATTCGACTATATTAAATACCATACAATTCCTTCAAAGGATTGCATAATTCTTTCTCAATTACTTGTACCACTTTATTTATTTATTTCTATTTCCCACTTAAAATACTGATTTAAAGTCATTGTTAAAAAAATTACAGGAGAGATGAGGGAAATGATTTTCACCCAGACGGTGGTCAGGATTTGGAAATCAGCGTGTAAGGGTACTGGAGGCAGAAGTCTCACCATATTTAAAAAGTGCCTAGATAGTTCTTGAAGAACTATAACCTGCAGGGGTACAGACCAAGTGTTGAAAGGTGAGATTAGTTGAGTCATTTTTTGTCATAAAGCAAGGGAACAATCAGCCGAATGCCCTCTTTCTGTGTCTTAAATTTTTGATGGTTAAAAGTGAATGCTAACAATTTCTGTTCATGTAAGCTCATTGTTACCATGCATTAATTTGATTAAATAATTCACATCACCATTTTCTATCTGAAGTACACAGTGTGATATGTATGGTCTTCAAAGTGAGGGAACTTGAAATATTTGGCTCATTCCAGTTTATTACAGGATTTCATCAGGACTTTATAGCAGATTGCATTGTAAAATCCCGGCATTGGAATATGTGTTAACCTCCAAAAATTGTGAGATTTAGCAAACAGTTTTTGTTCTCCTCCAAAAACTGTCAGATTTAGCTAAAGCAACAAACAATCTGCTGGAGGAACTCAGAGGAGGTCAAGCAGCATCTGTTGGGGGGTGGGGGGGGGAGGGTGGAAGGAATTGTCAACGGTTCCTGCATTTTAGCACTAATTCAGATTGATCTATTCCTCTATTCCCCCTCTCCTCTTTATACTGGCCATCTCCCCTCTCCATTCTCAGTCCTGATGCAGGGCTTTGACCCGAAAAGTCAACATTTCCTCCATCTGGATACTCAGATGAAGTTCTCATATCTGGTATGAGTCACCATCATCAACAAAACTAGTGAGAGATTGGGCCAGGACTGATGGAGTAGAAATGTTATTCAAGTATTATTTCTCACTATTCCCCAGTTAAATGGAAATCCAAAGGTGGCTTCACAAATATCAGCTGCCATTCAAAAACGCAAAATTAAATTCCACTACTATTTTAAACATAAAATTAAAATTCAGTCATCCAGATATCCTCCTGCTGAATGCATCTCTCCCATCCCCATATAAACAACAGCATCGGCAATACAGTCACAAAGCACACCATCAGACAATTTATAGTGAACAAATATCCTAGAACCTGCCTGTGTTTGGGATGTGGGAAGAAACCAGAGCACCCAGAGGAAACCCATACAGTAACAGGGAAAACATACAAACTTCACACAGACAGTACCAGAGGTCAGGATTGAACCCAGGTCACTAGAGTTGTGAGGCAGTGGCTCTACTGGTTGCCCCTACTTCTTTCTTTCTCCGTACATACAAAATTCACCCACACAATAGGATTACTAAACACACTGTAATTCTTTTCAAGCTCAAATTTTGCAGTTTTATCATTTTAATCCGACTTCCACCTTGCCAATGCAATGATGCAAAGCTTTTTGTTTTCATCCCAAAGAACAACTGGATCAGCCAAAATCCAATCAAAAAGTTCTCTACTCCCTCAACAAACAATCTGCCTGAGGAAATCAGCGGATCAAGCAGCATCTGTGGGAGGAAAGGAACTGTCGATATTTCGGGTCGAAACCCTGCATCAAACCCTATCCTGATTCCTTTCCTACCCTATTGACAATTCCTTTCCTCCCACAGATGCTGCTCAACCCGCTGAGTTCCTCCAGCAGATTGTTTGTTGCTCCAGATTCCAGTGTCTGCAGTCTCTTGGTTTCCTCTCTACTCCCTCAGTTTTATAAAGAAAGCAAAGCAATCTGAATTGGTGCTAAATAAATAAGATATGGGAAAATTCAGATGTGTGGAATTAATAGACAATCATTACACTTTCCACTCTTAACTCATAGTGAACCAAATTAAGTCTCATCCTGTTGCAGCTTTAGATATCATTGAAATTTCCTGCCAAAATGGCTGAAAACCATGATTTAAGTGAGCTCTCTGGCACTTACAACAATCGTTCACAGACAACTAAGATACAAGGCTCGTTTTGTTACTAATATATTCATGATACCTGCAGAGCTAACGAGTTGCTGGTCATCCCAATCTTGTGAAATAGATTCCATACTGATGCTGTCACAGTGAGTTATCCCCATTTTACCTTATTTTTCAATTATTTTTATTCTACTTTGCATGAAACATTAATCGTGGAACTGGTAGCTCAGTAATGGAATCCAATAAATCATAGATTCACTGACATCCGCAATTTCTCCAACACCAAGATTAGCAGCAGGCACTAAATAAATAATGTAAAATTAAGTAGTGGGACTGATTCTTGTTCTGGTGTTACTTTCTCCTTGTGGATCCTTGTATGCTTCTTAGCCCTTTGTCTTTAGATTATTATTTTTGAACATTAAAGACTTGGTTTTCTTTTTTTTATGAATATCTCCATTTTATCAGTGGGCCTCAGTCACTGATCAAATCAAGGGACTGAGTTTCATCTATAACACAGAAGGCAATGATTTGGTACATCTTTTCTGTGCCAACTCTACAATAATCCAAAATTAACTCCACCAGCCTGTCAATTCCCCATAACTCAAATACTTGGCCTCTTTTCCTTCAAGCAATCCAGTGCTTTCTGCTTCTATCATTCAACTAAAAATTTTCCCTCACATGACAGAACATTGCTACTTCACCTGTTACTCGGAGACAGTGGTGTACACAAGAATTTGGAGGAGAACACACATCCAGCCTTAAATGTAATTGAACAAGCATGAGAGTGAGTCCAAACTTCACAGTCTAGCAATTGTATTTCACTCCATTTTGTTGCACTAAACATTTGCTGAATTTTGTGCTAACACCAAATCAGGGGGAACCTTAAAACACAATATTAGAGAAATTTATCTTTAAAAATTCATCAGGATGTTTTCCCTCTTTCCTGAATTAAAACGTGAGCTATGCTTCACAAGACAGCAGCTGCAACATCTCTGCCATGCTGACTGGGAAGCAAGTTAAATCGTTAAAGTGCATGCTCCATGTCAGCCACAATTTCTTCATTGTTTTCTCTTGGAAAGTGTTTAAAGCCTCTCCACAAAACTGACTTCTCACATTATGGGACACATGAAGTGTGACAACCATAACTGCATGCTGTACATTCATTGCATCTAAGTCATTGCCTTGTCCAAATGTAACACTTCCTAGGACTTCAGTTTAATGATCAAACTTTCACACTGTTTATCCAAATAAGCCGTTTGGTAGGGACAACTTCTGTTTGTTTTATTTCTAATGTCTTCAAGAAGTCAATTTGCATTAAATTCATGCTTTTAAGACAGTCAGCAATGTCACCAACCTATCAGTGAGTTCAGTCTCCATCAGGTTCCTGATTCTGATACAAGTAGAACCTTACTGGTACTTAATGAATCTTTCATTACTCTCATCAGTGCACAACAGATGTCCTCCATTGCTTTTTTCAGCATGCTCACACTGAGGCCATCTGGTTCAGGGATTAGCCTGTCTTCAGCCCTTCATTTCATCTGTTTCAGCGTAATGAACACAGGCTTCAAGTCCAACATATCAGAAAGATCCCTTGACAAACCCAACTGCACATGCCTGTGACATACTGATGGTAAATAACTTCATCTTCTACGAAAAGCTCTGTTGCAATTCTGCTGAGTATCATTTCAGATGAAACACAAAACCATGACACTATCTGGAGGGCCATTTGAACACAGCAAAAAATTCTTCCCATGTATTGACAACCTTTCTTCCCCTAATTATCACCACCGCCACCACCAATTGCAGAACATTATTGTGTCAAAGTAATTCACTGACATACATTTCAGATATTTGAGAAGTGGGATTGACAGAATACATTCTGATTGAGATTGCCAGCTGCTAAAGTTACTCAATGTGACAATAATCCAGTATAATCATAATAATTTAATTGCAGATTGAGAATTCAGTTGACTGCTATGTAACAAACTGGGGCAGAAAATAAAGCTATTATCTAGCATGATATCTTGTACTGACTTTTCATTTTAATACATTTACAATAAGCGAAGGCTGTAGACAGGAAAAGGGATGGTATTTATTTTAACTTTCTAATGCATACATCATGCACCAGATGGCATTTGTGTTAATGAGAAAGGTTAGACTTTACAATCATGATAAAAAATTAGTTTCAAAACTCTTCAAACTTCTTATGGCATAAAAATAGATCACAATCCAAATAAAAGTATCTCCTGTCTTAGCTTTCCTGTCTGTTCACTTCTTGTTAGGAAATAAATGAAACTGCTATAGCACTGGGATCTGGTTTCACCTGTGGTATTGCATGTAAGTGAGCAATATCTGAAAGAACTACTGTATAGCAGAATGTATATATCCTTTTAACTTCATCAGCCATTTAGGGGTAAACAATGAAGTTTATGGGTGGCTTAGGGACTAATTTACTGGACTAGCATTCTGAAATTTTGGAAAAAAGGCTACTCTCTGTAATAATAGCCATGAATCTATTCATTGTCATAAAAACCCACTGGGTTCACTATTATCCTCTGCTGTCTTTACTTGACCTGGCTTATATTTAACTCCAGACCCACCAATATGGTTGACTCCTAACTGTCTCCTTAACTCAGGGGAATTTAGGGATGAAATGCTGATGAGGCCAGTGACATCTATGTCCCATGAAGCAACATTAAATAAATTGCCCCCCAGTGATCTGATTTAAACTTACTTGGCAATGAGGCAACAGCACCCAGTCCAGTCCTATCCAAAACTCTCCACAAAATGGGCGATAACTTAATTTGGTTCTGATGGAATTATTTGAGTGATGAACATCAGACAGGACGTTGGGAGAACTCTCTCACACAACCTTGAAAATGTGCCATTGGTTTAATATTTCATCAGAAAAATCACCAGTCCTTACTATACAGCACAGCCCACATTGCACCTTAAACATCGGCCTCAATTATGTAGTTTCCAACAAAAAAAACCATCAAACAAGAAATCCAAGTGCTAATAGTACCAACTTGCTTTGACTTCAGGGCAATATAAACTTTTTGGCCTACATACAGCTTAGAGACTGCAATGTTGATACATTTGCAGTAAAGAATACTGTGAAAGTTCATCAATGACATAATGCTGGACCGTAGTTGTAAAATGAAAAGATCTTACATGTTGCTTCCAATTAGCTAACATGGACATTTATCTTTGGCACTACTGAACACATAAATTCCACAGTGCCCACATTTACCAGATTGTCAGATATAAGCACCTCACCAAATTGGTTTTTTAACCTGGGCTTTCTAAGCTATCAAAATACACCACCTTCACGTTCCTTCTTCTCATTCCACTCAACTGCCCAAACCCAATCCTCCCCTCCCAAAAAACATTCAAAGGCTATCATACTCCATATTGGCTCAATTAAATTTGTCTGTTGGCAATAAATAATCAAAAGATGCAATACAGTCACGTAAACCTGAAACATTAGGTAGAAATGCATTGTATTACCATCATATAGCCTCTTTCACATTCACCAGGCATCTGAAAGTGCTCAATAGAAAATTAATCAATTTGACATCTAGTTACTTTGGTTTAGAGGGCAAACATTGCAGCCACAAAAAGCAGTGAAACAGGCGATAACTTAATTTGGTTTTGATGGAATTATTTGAGTGATGAACATCAGACAGGACGTTGGGAGAACTCTCTCAGCACAACCTTGAAAATGTGCCATTGGTTTAATATTTCATCAGAAAAATCACCAGTCCTTAGTATACAGCACAACCCACACTGCACCTTAAACATCAGCCTCAATTATGCAGCTAAATCCCATGGTTTAAACTCACACATTTTTGATTAAGAGGTAATCTTTTAAGCATAATCAATTCATGTATTTTAATCCAGTTACTAAAACTGAATCTATAATAAATCTAAGTTATTCACTGAATATTTAATTACATTGCCAATACTTAATATCAATGTTAGTGAATACAAGCTACCCACAGGTAGTCTACATTGCTGGAGATATGAGTACTTATTGTCTATCCCTAATTGCCTCTGAGCTGAGGACAATGTTAAGAATCAATTAAACAGGGCCTTAGTGAGATTACACCTTAAGTATTATATGCAGTTTTGGCCTCCTTACCCAAGAAAACAGAAGAGTGAGGACAGCTCTACAGAAGGATGGCCTGCACAGACATTACTCCTGCAGGAGGTGTGGATTAGAGGATGTCTCCCTGTAAAGCCTGGGTGGAGAAGGTTTTTAATGCCATCTCTTTTGTTAAATGCTTTTATACTCATTTCTGGTCTAATGAACATGGAAGCATTTGTATTCTTAAAAAATTTCTTCTGGCATTTCTGGCCATTAATATTTAAGACACAGCAGCTAAAAACACCCAGAGGTGCAGTGACTGTGATCCTACTCTGCGTCAGCCTACTTGGACTTTGTTTTACTACTTGATGTTCCTCTGTGACCGCTAAGAAATGCTTCTTAGTACAAACTCATACAAGTGCCCACACTCTTTCACAGTTTAAGAAAGGATCGCCTTTATTCTCAGAAGCCTTGCCTCAGGATCTTTGCAGGATGTATTGCTGATATATAGCTCTCATTGCTACATTGTAGAATTCAAACAAGTTAAACCAGCAAGTGGGCAACCTTCTATTTCTGATTGCAACAAACAATCTGCTGGAAGAACTCAGCAGGTCAAGCAGCTTCTGTGGGAAGAAAGGAATTGTTGGTGTTTCGGGTCGAAACCCTGCTTCAAGACTCATGTCCTATGCTCCCATCTTCCATTTTTGATTAATGCAACTAATTCCATTCTCTCTTGGAAGGGGGACTTGGCTGCAGTGCAGGGTTCCCAAAAAAATTAACATACTTAGTGGCCATCCATTCTCTTACAGAAACCTCCCTGGCTATTTTCTGCCAAGAATGCACAAGTTGGCTACCTCTTACAGGCACTATTCTATCTGCGCAAATTCCCCTACTACCTTGGGAGGGGACTTTGCTATACGCCGTTCATCAATGGGGCATGCAAGCATTCCCTGCACCTGGAGTAGTTGCTGGTTTGTGGTCTGACCAGTTAAGGTTTGCTTCCCATGTAGTTCAGCACAATGGTGCAGCAGTTAGTGCTGCTACCTCATAGCTCCAGAAGCTGGGTTTTATTTTAACCTCGGGTGCTATCTGTGTGGAGTTTGCACATACTCTCTGATACTACATGGCTTTCCTCTGGGTACTCCAGCTTCTTTCTGCATCTCAATGATTCCTGTAGATTAAATTGGGCTGGAAACTACCATGTAGTGTGGGTTCATGGCAAAAATGTAAGAACATAAGAAATACGAGCAGGAGTAGGCAACTAGAACTTCAAGACTGTTCTGGCATTCATTAGATTATGGCTGATCTTCAACCTCAACACCATTTTCCAGCATTATTCCATATTCTTTGCTTCCCTTAATCTATCAATCCCGGAAATCCATCAATCTCTATTTTGAATGAACACAATGCTGGTCATTGATTCCAGGAAAGGGGGGCGATGTACATGCTCCTGTTTACATCAACGGTGCTGAGGTCAAGAGGGTTGAAAGCTTTAAGTTCCTAGGAGTGAACACCACCAATAGCCTGTCCTGGACCAACCACGGAGATGCTATGTCCAAGAAAGCTCATCAGCGCCTCTACTTCCTCAGGAGGCTAAAGAAATTTGGCATGTCCCCTTTGACAATAATAAACCAATTTACCAATTTATGATTGAGCTTCCACAGCCTTCCAGGGTAAAGAATTCATAAGGTTCACAACTCTGAGTGAAATTTCTTCTCATCTCAGTCCTAAACAGTGCGCCCCTTATTCTCAAACTGTGTCCCTAATTCAAGGCTACTCAGTCAGGGGAAACATCCTTCCTGCATCTAGCCTGGGAAATCTTCAAAGTATGTTATATGTTTCAATGAGATCTCCTTTCATCTGTCTTAACTCCAAAGTATACAGTCATAATCAACTCAATTTCTCCTCATACAGCAAATCCACCATCCCTGGAACCAGTCTAGTGAATCTTTGCTGCACTCCTTCTATGTCAGTTCCTAGGTAAGTAATCAAAGGAAAGTTGATGTGCGTGTGAAAGACAGAATAAATTGCAGAGGCACAGGGAAGTAAAGAGAGAGAGAGAATGAGATTGAAGGACTTTTTTTGGAGCTTTTATAAATGACATGAGAGATGTTGTTAATGCCAATTTATTGTCAGGAAATCAGCATCAAAGAATTTCTGGACCTCAATGTTTTGGATGTTTGTTTAAGAAAATTAAACTCAGTTTATAATGTGTCCTAGAGCTCCAGCAGCTGTCCCGAGGCCATTTTTAACCTATTGGTATTGCATTTATTTTTTAAATTAATTGTAAGAGCCTGCATGCAATAAGTATTCTTCCTTAAAAGGTGAGGTATACTTATGTACAGATGCAACACATACACATTATTTCAAGGTATTGGGTGGAAAGCAGTGACAAGTTTAGACAGATTCCAAGCAGCATTTGGTCACCAGATGAATGTGTCAGGCCAGCAGCTGGTGCTGACTAAAATATGGGAAAATGGAAGTATCAACACACAAGGGAGATTTTTTTGGAAGCTTTCCTAAAATTAGCAAGAAAAGAGGTGCTTGCTGTAGAATGAACAGCTGCCCTACGCACTAGCTAGAGAATTATGTATACTCACATTTAAAATGTGCAGCATCAAAGTAGCACATCATCAAATGCCATTAAGGGTTTCTGATATGCTTGTTGTTTTTTTAAAACAAAAAGACTTCAAGCACAAACAATTGTGAGGTTATACCAATCTCAAATAAATCATAAATTGTAAAGTATTAATATAACAGTGCCATCTTAGGGATATTTCTCTGACCCCCAAATACTGTATGTTTGTCAGTCTTGCATACAATATTAGAATGGGAATTATTTTCCACTGTCTTTTGTAACTTTCACCAAATGAGCCTGACATGGTACAAAGCTATCATTCATCCAGTTAAACACATTAAATATGCTTTTAAATGCATGAGCAGCTTGGTATTGTAAAATTATTAGTACCATCTGTTGGTTTGTAAACACAGATTAAGGACATCAGCTACTTTTGGTATCATTACAAACATATCAGGTTCACAGGATAGTTCCTAACACCCACAGTAGATGATTGAGGTTTAACTTAGCAAGCTTCCTTATTTCCATGAAGGATCGTCAGAGTATGGTTGGACTGACTGAGAGTGTGCTTTTGTACTATTTAACAAAAACAATTAGTTTCAATGATAATGTAATGAGCAACAAGCTTCCTGGACAGTGTGCTTGCACTTTAACTTCCACAGTACAGCAGTCACTGGCCTCTGTTTTATTTCAAAGCATGTTTGGTGCATGGTGGGGTGAATCAGGACAAGCAACAAACTAACATGCTCAGGCCCACTAAGATCTTAGCTTCAGGGCTTCATTTCCACGTTCAAGATAAGACTCTGGCTCAAACCAATCAGGAATTGCTTGCCAGTCAGTGGCAAGAGCAGGAATTTGAGTGACAAGAAGCTGCTGATCGAAACCAGTGAGGAGAATGTGAGCACAGTTAAGTCTTAGAGAGGAGAATCCTGATCTCCCAATAGACACAAGCATCGTGAGGTAGGGCAGGCCCAACCTTTCCTTGTGGTTCTCCTGTCTCAAAGAAATCAGAAAACAAATGTTAGTTTTTCACAACCTTTCCAACCATTGCTACTGTACTTAGGTGAGGAAACCATCCCATCTCCTGGAGTTAAAATTACATTTTGGGCTTTGAGTACACGGTCAGAATCCAAATCAGCATATCTGAAATGGTTCTCACCAATTTCAACAGATTTAAATGTACATTCCATCAGTTCTGGGCAGGCAAGGAATGTATGTGACACCAGCTCTATTTCAGTTCTATCTAATTCAGAATTGAAGCAACTGATTTTGTTGCTCTGAGAAGAACTAATTCAGTTAAAAGATCGTGAAATTTTGGAAAATAATAATCTCTTTTCTTCCTTAATATTAGGCTTCTTTAGCCTTTCTACAGATCTATTCATGTGCATAATCCACGGTGTATCAATGCAATAGCTCATCAACCAAACATTAGCATGGTTGTCCTTCAGTAAGGATAACACGAAACATTGACAATTCCTTTCCTCCCACAGATACTGCTCAACCTGCTAAGCTCCTCCAGCAGATCGTTGTCTTCAATAACATTCCCTTCACCACTAAGTAGTGGGGCTGCTCATTGGCAATTCCACCAGGGTCAGGTCCTTTCACAACTCATCCAATAATGAAACAACCCATGTGAGCCTTCAATAGAGAATGGATTCTATTGAAAAACACTATGATGCTGGAGAAACTCAGCAGGCCAGGCAGCATCCATGGAGAAAACCAGGCGGTCAACATTTCAGGTCAGGACCCTTCTTCAGGGCTGAAGGTAGGAAAAGGGGAAGCCCAATATATAGGAGGGAAAAGCAGAGCAGTGATAGGTGGACAAAAGAGGGGAGGCAGGGTGGGCACAAGGTGGTGATAGGCAGATGCAGGAGGTGATAGGGACAAATTCCAGCTCAGTATATCCTGCATTAATGAAATAGCCTCATCAGAAAGGGAAGTATTGCCATTTTTGCCTGAAATAACCCCTGAAAGATAACACAGTGTAAAACTTCAGTTGATAGGTCAAGTTGAAAACAAGAGTGATTAATATGCTATCAATGGTTGCTAAAACAATACAAGTGGATTGTTAGTTTGTTACAAGTAGTCTCTATTGATTTGTGTAACCAATGTCACGAAGTGCCACCAGAAGCAATTCCAGGGCTACATAATCTTAAGCAAAACAGAACAAATCGACACAGCCCATAATATTTTAAGTGGGAAATAATGGTAAGAAAATTCACCCCAGGGTTAGCGCTCTAAGTACACCTATCAACTGCCCACGCAGCATTTTCACAGGTCTTAATTTATCAGCAAACAAGTCACTAGATAATGAAACTCAATATTTCCATGGGCAAACATTCAATTCCAACTATCTCATTTAGAGTCATTAATCGATATTACAATGTCAGCTGAAGTGTGAACTCAAATCATTTATCAATTGATTGCTCGGATGCAAATTAGTCAAAATGACCTGCAATTAGTTTGGAAGCAATCTGGTGATTGTGC
This sequence comes from Pristis pectinata, assembly GCF_009764475.1. Classification (NCBI taxonomy): domain Eukaryota; kingdom Metazoa; phylum Chordata; class Chondrichthyes; order Rhinopristiformes; family Pristidae; genus Pristis; species Pristis pectinata. The sequence continues at coordinate 36,839,780 of NC_067419.1, read as the reverse complement.
AGAACAGACCCTATATTAAAATATATAAAGGCACAAATCAATCAAATTAGTATTTTTTTTACTGGAATTTCACACACAAGGCAAATTTTGTCACTTCTTTAATGAGGAGCATAGATTAACAAAATCAGCATGGACTGAGTATAAAACATAACACTTTGTGGTCTAAACAATTTAGCAACAAACTTTCCAACGCCTTTTAATCTCTTACAGGGGTATGAGAAGAGGGTGGATTCACTCCCACCAGTAATCATTCCAAAAATTGTCCACCTTAAAATAATGGATGTGCACACACATTCCATCTTCCCCCACAACATTAACGAAACATGTCCCCCGCTCACTACACTACTATTTACTCGTTAGTAGAAAAGACTGATGAATGATTTTCATTGCATTGTTTTTTACATGGGCATCCCAAAATGCATTCAAAGTTCCACTCAAATCACAATGTGCCTGTCAGGTTATACTGGACTTAACAATTTATTTCTGTCATAACTGTCCTGAGTAAATATTTTAGCAACTGCAGAAACCATGCGGGATCTTGATTGTGATTCAATGTTGAAATAATTATACTGTATTAGATTTCTATGCTACAAAACATCATAAAGTACAATCCAGGACCTTTTGTAATGGACCATCATAAACTGTAATTGTCATGTTAAACTTCTTCAGTGAAGATGAATTATTGGGATTCATTCCCAGACCAGCGGGTACCTCAAAATGCATCACCCTAAAGAATAACCTATGTCATTGTCAGGACAACCCATTAAGTGAAGACTGGGATGCCAGCTGGCTCAATTGTCTTCCTGATTGTTGTTTTTATTACGGCCTCAGAGCAAATAGAGCACAATAGTAAAACCAGCAGCTCTACTAAGTAAAATTAACAGCTGACAGCAAGTTTCTTTTCCACTTCCTTATGCCTGGAGTCATGTTCAAAAACTGACAGCATAAATCATAGACATCTCTGCAAAAAAAAATCATTCCACCAAAGTCTCCATTTAGCAGCAACAAAAAACATAACCACAGGCTATTATTATCTGAAACATCTTAGCATCTTCCATTTGGCTTCTGGACCCTCAGCAATAACATTTTTTTATGATTCACGAGATGTGGACACCACTACAAATCATGGCCTTTATTGTCTATCCCTAATGATCCCTGAATTGAGGGGGCTCTTAAGAGTCAAACATATTAATGGGTCTAGAATCACATAAAACACAAGTAAGGAAGACAGATGGGTTTTTACAATAATCCAGTAGTTTCATGGTTACAACTAATGGGCCAAACTTTTTATTTTAGTTCCAAGCTTGATATAATTACTGGAATTTTAATTCCCCAGCTGCCATCATGAGATTTGAACTCAAATCACTGGATTAATGATCCCGAACTTTAGCTGGTAGTCTAATAACTTAACCATTACACTGCCATACAACTGCAAGCTAACATTATATTAAATGGATTCATGAAAGATATTATAATGCAAGAAGTTATATTCTGTGTCTGAAATTAATAAATGTTAAATGTTGCTGCACTCACCAGTGCAATATGCTGTTAGCAAGAGTGCACTTTCTCTAAAGTAAGTTCTTTGTAGGATTGTATTGCATCAGGAGAATCCGATATAGCACAACAGCAATGCAAGGACCACCTCCAAGAGGAAAACATTCATTTCACACCAGGAAGCTTGGAAAGGAATTACTGTGGTAAACTCACTCACATCAGACAATCAGGAAAGAATGTTCACTCCATTATCTTGTTATTATCATAGTGTTGCTTGTGGCCATTTCCAGTTGTACAAAGGTTGCTGTCTTGCCAGAATTACTTTTTTGAAGCATTGTCATGCTGTATTCAATTAGCAGTAGACCACTTCAGGACATCTTGAGGTCATGCAAGATGTACATAACCATATGCCTCTTTTTTTAATCAGTTACAAAGATAATGTCAGTCCGCCCTCACTTTTTCTGCAGTCTGATATCATGTAAACCAGTACAGCCTACTTCATGTGCAAGTTGTTGTTGAGTAAGCCACCACACTTAACTAGACTGACCTTAGCAAGGAGAGTGTGTGGAACTAAAACAAAACCCATGCCATGGAAGATGAGCTTAAGCTCCCAATGGGTGAATCCATTCCTGACCATCACTCTGCCTGATGAGTTATGCATGACAGTAAGCAACACAACTAACTTTATAGAATCAGTGTAGGCTTGGGTCAACAATGATAGTCAAGTACTGCACAGAGCAAGAATGGTTACTGCAGCCTCTACATTATCTTAACCATCAGATTGCCTTGGGATTGACTTGACTGACATAAGTAATCGAGGACCATAAAAGTGAAATTCAAAGATAAAGTATTCTTCCATTTTCTCACCTGGTGGGATTTTCATTACTGCAAGTGGTGAACGAGTAGATAAAGCAAAGAAAAATACAATGTGGTGATACAAATGGCTCTCACTGGTCTTTCCACTACTTGTTCCTTGTTAAAATATTTAATCAAATATAGATGCCTCAGATGGGATCTGAGTTTACTACTGGTATTAAATATATTAATTCTCTTAAATATTTGCAAAATTATAACCATTATGTTCTATTGTACCTTTGACAATGCTAAGCAGAGGAAAGAAACATGTAAACTAACACATAACAGGAACTATGAGTTGAACACAATATAGGGAGAAAAAGTTAGTCCCTTCTCCATTCTATAAATTGTTCTGATATTAGCTCCCCCCCGCCAGCTCCAAATCCAAAAGTTGCGTCTCAGATATTCCCCATATCAGAACCACCATTCTTCCAAATCTTCATCCAGACATCGTCTCTGTTTTTCATTAGCTTTGTTAAGTGATTACTGTAGAACTGACATCCTCAAAAAAATTTTAAAGCAGCTTTGAACAAATCTAATATTACAAGTGCAGCTGTGTGATTCAGTGTGCCCCAGAATTGCTGACTCATGGACAAAGTGGAAAGACAGTTTCTGACTTGTGGACCCCATAATCAGAAGCTTATGTGTTAAATATCCAGATGTGGCCAAAACAATAACAAAAGGTTTCATTGTTAGTATACACTAGAAGTAGTACTGGTCACCATTGTAACTGCTGATAGAACATTCAGAGAAAAGTAGTACACAGCATGTGGTTCAGACTAAAGAATAGTTGGCTTTTACTAAGATAGAAATAACAGAAACAAAATGGATCAAATCAGTAGATAGAAAAATCAAGTATTGTTTTCAAAGTGCTGGCAAATACAAACGCTAGAAACACAATCTTTCTTGGCAATATGTTTTGGTACGTGTCCCTTAAATGCATGATGCAAAACATTTGCAAAAGGCATTAAGTTCCTGTAATCTCTGATCTCAATAATTCAACAAGGAGGATACAGATAAACAGAGAACATCAATTTCAATCCTATATCAATGAACAGAAAGGTGTAGATTGACAAGAGAAGATACAGTAAAAGCTGTGCTTGGTACCTGAGTGGTGCTGGACCAGCAGATTTTCTGGACTATTGGATGTTATTTTGTTAATACTCTAATACACTTCTAATTCTTTTTTTTAATTGTTACAGAGTAACATTTCTGTGAACTATGGTACATTTCAAAGGAACATGGGAAACAAAACCAGGTAAGTTTCAAGGGAAGGCAGCCAATAAAACCAGGTGGGCTTAAAGTGAGCACTGGAACCAGGGCCCCTGCAAGCAAAAGGAAGCATAGGAACTGAGGCACCGGTGAGTGAAAGGGAACGTGGGAAGGAAGCAAGCAAACAGCAGACCCAGCGAGTGTATGGGGAGCGTGGGAACAGGGGACCCAGCGAGTGGAAGCGAGCGTGGGAACCAGGTTCAGGGTGAGTGGAAACTGCAAACATCACCTGGTGAGCCAGATGTTGAACCATCAGGATTTCTGAATGGTCGAATAGCAAATTATTCGAGCATTACTGTAATCAGATGTTGTTTACAGTCTCAAGAGTACTTCCTTTCTGTAACCTTAGCCCAATGCACCAGATCAGACTTCAAAAATCTATCACACAAGTTGTCAGATAACTGACTCAAGCAACGTACTCACACACAAGCAAAGAAATGAGTCTTCAGTAACCAAGGCTCTGTCTTGAGTCAAAAATCAAATGGAACACCTCTCCAAAAATATACATCGATAAACAGCTAACACACGTTAGTGATCAACATTATATCAAAAATTAAAAATAATACATAGTCAGAAAGTCACCCTTTCACAAACATTCTCTTTTGTTCTCTCAACAGCATCTTTACACCTGCACTGCACTTGCTTAAAACCTGTAGTGAAATCTAATTTTTCTAGTTCTGATGAAAGGTCATTGGCCTGAAACATGAATTCAATCTCTCGCTCCATGGATGCTGCCAGTCTGCTGAGTGTTCATGCTTCCAGCACCGCAGTATTTCACTCGAGTATCAGTATTAAGCTTTTTGCATTTCCAGGGATCATAAAATCTAACAATTGTTGGGCAAAGAGAATTACTTCAATTATAAACATGTACATTATTTTGATTCATTAGTTAATTATTTTACAGTGAAAGAGTGCTTTTCGGACCAACAAATTGGGAGGAGACCATGTACTCTGAGGGTTAAACAATGTCACGTGTGCTGCCTTTAACAGCTTTAATTATTTTTACAGCCAGAAATTGCAGGAGACAACTTGCAACAAAACAGACATATCTACAAGTTTCAATTGAAAATAGATAAACAACAGATCCATATGGTCTGACACTTAATATATTTCCAAGCCGCACACAGCACATAGACAAATATTTGATGACCATAGAAATGTAATAAGAAATGACGAACAAGCCAAGGAGATGGTGGGGGGGAGGTACTTCATTTTAACTTTAAGATGGGAAAGGTATCACATTAACCATGTATTGTGCGATTTACCTGAAATTTTCTTCCGGTATCTGGCATGTAGGAGGCTGAGGGGTAACCTTATAGAGGTTTATAAAGTTATGAGGGACATAGATAGGGTAGATAGTCGCAGTCTTTCTCCTAGGGTGGGGGAGTATAAAACTAGAGAGAATAGGTTTAGGGTGAGAGAAGAGAAATTTAATGGAGAACTGAGGGGTAAGTTCTTCCCAGACAGAGGGTGATGGTTAAATAGAACAAGCTCCCACAGGAAGTACAGGGATTTACAATTACAGAGATTAAGAGGCATTTGGACCAGTACGAAGATAGGAAAGGAATAGAGGGATACGGGCCTAAAGCAGGCAAATGGGATTAGCATAGAGATGCATAAGGGTCAGCATGGACGAGTTGGGCTGAAGGGCACGTTTCTGTGCTGTACAACTCTATTACTCTTTCTACAATGATGAGTTAAATCAAACATGTGGACTAATTCAGTATTGTCCACTTTACATTTTTGTTCAATACTTAAATATACTCATTGGTATGTATACTGGTCTAAACTGCCAGCATTGCTTTTCCTTTCAGTAATATTGCAGACAGCACGAGCTTTTAGTGCCATGCCCAATTGCCACAGTACTGAGGAGACAGTTAAGAGCAAACCACATTGATGTAGTCATATACAGGTCAGATTAAGCAAGGATGGCAATGGCTTTAGTGACCTTTGACAGTCCGCTAGTTTCACAATCACAAACAGCCCAGAATAGGCAAGGATCATAGATTTCCTTGAAAATAAAAATTATAGATGCTGGAAATTTGAAATAAAAAACTGAAAATGCTGGAAACATTCAGCCAGTCAGGCAGCATCTGTGGTAAAGAGAAACAGAGCCAATGCCTCAGTTGAAGACTCCAATAGGAAAGGTCTTAAAGTCAAAGACCTTAAAGTCAAAGTGCTGTCTCTGTTTCTCTTGCCATGGATGTTGCCTGACCTCCTGAGTATGTCCAGCACTTTTTTTGTTCTCATTTCAGATTTCCAATGCCTGCAGTTTTTTTTATCATTTATAAGTCTGTTTTTATTATGGTAGATTTCTTTTCTTAATGGACATCAGTGAACCAGATGGATGTTTATGAAAAATTGTAGTTTTGTGATCACTAAACCATCTTTTATTCCAGATTTATTTAATTACTTGAATTTAAATTCTCCATCTCCTTTGGTGGGAGTCACACTGATATTTCCAGATCAATGGGCCTGGTCAGTAAAAATCTGTCCAGTATCTTTATCACTTTGCTACCATTCATCCTAGTTCAATTCATATGGTAGCTAAGAGGTGTTTCCAAAGTACTACATTTTGCTGCAAAAGTTAGTAAAATATTTCTGGAAAGGATCTAGATTTAAGTTTTAAATTTTCCAATAATTTTAGTATTTTGTTAATCATGATTTGTACTTTAATTTCCTTGCTACCGCCTTCACTTTCTTGTTCGTAAGAGAATCCAACCACTATTTTTAGCCTAATGCAACGTTTCACACAGTCATTTTTGGAGTGGACAAGAGAATATAATGGGTGGCTTGCAGACTCTCTGCATTACCCTATGATCTTTAAGCAATTGGCTCATTATCCCAAGCAGATCTGCTCTCCGTTGCTTTTGTGCTACAAGTATTGAGGATAGGTTTGCACTTTAATAACTGGTGCTGGGAGCAAGGATCCCACTGACAGAAAGGAAAGGATTTTAGAGAGGTTTGACAGTTTGATATTATCTCAGGATTTAATGTTCTAAATAGTCATGGATAACAAGATACATTCTTAAGAGCAATTGTATTAATTTTTGCAAAATTCAGATTATTTTTTTGAGTGATATAATTAGAAGAGAACAATAAATGTATCTTATCAATAGTGCTACCTCTGGTGCCTGATGCACACAGTGTATTGTTTGAAATGTCCAATAGATGGCATTAGGGATTAAACACAAAACAGAAATTGATGATTTACATTTATGCTTCCAGATAAGCAGTAATTCTCTGCACTAGATTTTATATTCCATGAATTGATCCAGGCCTTAAAAATTCTGGTTTATAAATTTCAAATCACTGTTACTAAGAAACATGTAGCTCAATTGATGACAATTCTTTCTGCAGAAACATATGTTTTATTCTGTCTTGTTGCTTTTCTAACCACCAATATTTAGACCAGAGTAGTGGATTTCATAGAGATATCCTGATTTACTTAGCTTTGACTTCAAATCATTAGACTTTTACAACAGTGATTGATAGTCTGGAGAACAAGCAATTATCTTGAGTCAGAGGAACAGAGCATGAAGACTTGGCATGTATGCAGCAGCCAGAATACTCATGTGCAGTGGGATCATTGAAGGAAATGAAAACATTAGAATTTAAATGCAAATCATTTCTATATTGTGCTTCTAATACATTATGCAGGGTTACCTTCAAATAGATTTGAACTCAGGGGTTATACTTAATATCCATATTACTTCTGTGATTACGTTTGAGTCTAACACTTTTGTGGTTTGTTTTTTATCTGGTGGTTTCACTGTTAATCTTCCTCCAGCATCAAACCAAGTTACACTGTTCCAGAGCCATTATTTTCAGGCCAATGTGGACAGTATCTCTTTTGTTGCTACAATGAAAAAAAACAGGTTGCTACTGGAAGCAGCTGAAGTAATTAAAAAATCAGTTTTCATTGTTTTGCTGTAATGGTTCAGCCAGTAACCAGGCAAAGTAAAAACATATGCCAAGATGCATAACGAAGTTTGAATGTTTGTTCCTGCTAGGTGAAAGGTTGTCCACATGGTGTGACCACTCATCTCTACAGTCAAAAAACAAAACTTGGAACTGCCTATCACTTGACAGTTCTTGATCACCCCATCCCTTCACCACTTTATACTGGCCAACTCCCCTCTACCCTTTCAGTCCAGATGAAAGGTCTCGACCTGAAACGTTGGATATCCATTTCCCTCAACAGATACTACCTGACCCACTGAGTTTCTCCAGCAGCTTGTTTTTTGCTGCAGATTTTGACTCCATAACTCAAGTCTCCATAACTCAAGTCGAGTGAACTAAAGGAACCGCGTCCAAGAAACTCTGGTTCATAGCCCCTTAGATTCCAAATTGCTGTGTATAAATCAGGTCAGTGACAACAGGCAGGGAAAATATTGAACAGCTGCTGGATTATAATAAAACATTTTTTGAAGCTACATGGAGTGTTTACTTCCATTAGAAAAAATCCATTGCCATTCCAACTCCACCTATTTACTGGAAACAACAGGAGGATTCAGTGCTCTTTCTTCAATGAAACCCAACAGAAAGGCAGAACCAAAACCGAACAGGTCCAAAAACAAGCAATGGCCACTGTGTGACTGTTTTAGAATTATCAAGACTCATCACTTAAACTTGTTGAGTAATCTTTTGAAAGTGAACTCTTAAGGCATCAAATAGAACATTGCTCCCCGGCAGCAAACTGGGGAGACCTAATCAACCCTATGATATGATTGGGACCAGTTATGGTCCTTCACAGTCAGAAGATTACATTTTTGGAATTCTATCCTTGGTGTGACGGTCTGTATCATTATATTCAATGTGGCACAGAATGTTAAATTTACTTGTTTTATGGATTTACATCCTGCTTATTCAACTGTTTCATCTGTACAATATATGTTTCACTTGTACAAACAAATATACTGCAAAATAATTTGTCAGTTATTTAAATCTGCTTGATAGTTTTTAAATGTCTCTCTCTATCAGACCTTTTAAAACATTTGAAATGCTTTTGACTCTAGCAAGCTGTCGAAGGCCAGCAAGGTGTTCTAGGGGTTGGGCCTCAGTAGTATGCCACCAGAGAAGCCAACTTGCTTTTCAGGATGATTCTCAAGTGCAGAGGTTCCTTGTGGCAATCCTCCACATCTGCATAAGTGAGGACAGCTGGCCACTGTGGTGGTGATTCTGGGCAGTGAGACCTGATCCAACATATTCATCCCATTGTATTTTGTTGAGTTTTATAATTAATGAAATAGCAAAATGACACATCAAAGTCATGTGTAAAGAGTCAATCATTCATATTGAGAAAGTCTTCCAAGTTAATTCAGGAATCAGATGGATGCAATTTAATCCTAATATAATGCAATACATAAATCCCAATGGTCAGATATTAGAGAGTTCTAACAGAGTTTCAGAGCAAAACATGGCGGCAGTCATTGTAAGGAAGTCAACATGGATTGGAGTCAAATTGCTCCCATTTTCAAGATGTGATAAAATATACTCATGTCAAAACTCTCAATCTACATCAGCACAATACAAATAAAATACTGCACATGCTGCAAATCTGAAAACTAGGGCCGTATATACTAGAAACAACCAACAGATCAGGCAGCAACTGTGAAGAGGAAAACAGAAATAATCTTACAGGTCGATGACATTTCCACAGAATGGTTAAAAGGTACAGATGGGAAAAATGGAAAAGGTTTACGAGAAAGTGATAGCTGGAGGAACTATATGACAAAAGGAATGACGGTATAAGGGAAAAGGATGTTATAATAGAACACCAAACCAAAATAAGGGTACTAAGAATGAGGTATTTAGCAATCGTACAATTTTAACATTGAGTTCAACAGATCATAACATAAGCCCCATTTTCTCAGAGGCCATGGTAAAGGTTCTACTGTTATCGTTTACAAAACCACTTGATCATCATTAGTTTCTTCAACTTATTTACTTATTTTGACACAGAAGTGGACATTCACCCCATCAAGTCCATGCCAGCTCTCAGCACAACAATCCCATCAGTCCCATTCCCTCCATTATTTCCTTGACTTCCTGCAACACCCCTTTTGATTTGCTACCTACCTACACCAAGCGCAATTACACTTGCCAATTAACCTACCAGCACATCTTTGAGATGTGAGAGAAACTTGAGCACCCAAAGAAAATGTACAAACACCACATGGACAGTATCCAAAGTCAGAATTGAATCTGGGTCACTGGAACAGTGAGACAGCAGCACCAAATGATGGATTCCTGTGCTGCCCATTAAAAACTCTTTTTGCCTTGCACTTGCATTGCTCTTTTCATTTAATCACTCGTACCTTCAAACCATTCAGAGACTTTCTCTTTCCACCCCTCCATTTTTTCTAGTTCTATGCTTATTAAAGAAAGATCATTACCCTGAAAGATAATTCTGATTCATTTCCTGGGAAGATGAGTGCTTCCAGGAAAACATCAGTGACTGGACAGACGATATAACAGAACTTTCAACTAAGAACAACAATGAGGATGGCCTATATTAAAAGGTTAATAAAATTAGGTTAATAAAATTCTGGAAAAGGCAGACCCAGTTAAACCATAAATGAAATTTCACATTAAAGCCCGGTACATAACTTTAAGGCAAGGTATCCTTGGTAAATCTCGGGGGGGGGGGGGGGGGGGGGGGGTGGTGAGGTTTCGTGCAGAATTAACTTAAAGCAAAGAAGCAACAGATTGTAATCGACCTGTTAATTCAAACTGATTTTTGTAGTAAAAATATTGAATTAGTCAATAATTAAAATTATTAGCTAACATATATAACCCAGCAAAGTGGACACACATTTAAGTAAATGGGAAAGTTTTTAATCTATAATTTAGTTTTGCTAAATTAGCAATTCTAAACTAGCTGGGTGTGATCATGGACTTAACAATTACTATATTCACATATTAGAGAATGAGAACTAATAAAGTGCTATATTACCATTTCAATTCTGTACAATAAAGAGAGCATCACATTGAAGCTAGACACACCAGTTTTGAATATGACACCCAGTTCCAGTCACCAACGAACAAAGGCAACATCTAAATCCAGAAAATCCATGAGATTAATTTCTGAAGAAAGATCAGAAAACATTCAATGCTGAATTTAACTTTCATCACAGAGTGATAACCTATGAAATAGGAATTAGGATGAGGCAGACATTGAATAAGCAAAAGACCTATCACAATGAAACTTTGTTGCAAAGAGAAGAATCCCAGCCCTGCTTTCAAGAGTGAATGAGCCGAGTTTGATCCGCATAGCCCTCCAGAGTCCATTTCTATAGACATGCTTTCTAAAAAACTGCACACTGTTGATATCAGCACTGGACTAAATACTCAGGTCCATTTATTCACATGGTACACATTGTATATTTTCTTTATAATAGGTGCTAAAATAAATACTTCATACCTTCACCCTGTAAAATACTTATTCCTCCAATTTTAAACACTGCTCTGTGCACAGAAACCATGAGCTGATTTATAATTAAAGCCAGTAACTCCTCACTTTTCCCAGTGCTGTTCAATAATGAAAAGGATCTACACAAGTAAAAGCAACAAGATTGTTGATTTCTTTTAAGGGTCACAAAATAAAAAAAATAAATATATATTGCTTGTTGACATTAAACTAATGTATACATATGCTGGCCTACTTGGAAATGTAATGGAATAAACACAAAACTTCATAAGTTAGACTATGTTTAAAGCTATCACTCCAAACACTCAGTGATGGAACTTTCAGTGAAGCTTTTAAGAATAACTCACAGCTTTCTTGGGCTTTCTTTTTAATGAACAGGAACAGAGAAAATACGCATTTTAAATGGAGTGATTTTAAATGATATTAGTAAAAATGACAGTGCCTACTACCATAACACTTAATTGAACATGGCATAAATTCAATCAGAATACAAATACACACATTCCAAATGAATAGCCAAGTTCAACTCCCATATTTTTTATTATGTCTTTTTGCATTCACAAGATTAGTAATGTTCTTCCAGCAACCTGAATTACTCAAGAACTCAATAATTTAACTGAAATTTGAGCAAGAATTTGCCCTGTAGACCAAACCCAAAACAAAATGCTTTCATGTGACCAATACAAGTTGAGCAGGCTGGGACTTTATTCATTGGAGTGTAGGATAATGAGCGGTGATATTATAGAGGTATATAAAATCATGAGGGTCATAGGTAGGATGAATGGTCACAGTCTTTTCCCCAGGGTTGGGGAAATTAAGAACTAGAGGGCATAGGGTTAAGGTGAGAAGTGAGATTTTTAATAGTAACATGAGGGGCAACATCTTCACCAGAGGGTGGTCTGTATATGGATTGAGCTGTCAGTGGAAGTGGTTGAGACAAGTGCATTAACAACATTTAAAAGGCACTTGGACAGGTACATGGACAAGAAAGGTTTAGAGGGATATGGGCCAAACGCAGGCAAATGGGAATCAAGGTCAGTATGGACCAGTTTGGCCAAAGGGTCTTTTTCCCTGCTGTATGACTCTCTGACATTATACCTTTTAAAAGGCTCGGGCAAAAGAAAAACCCACATCAGCTATTTGCAAGAGATAATCAGACAACTTTATTAACGGTTTATCCCAAAGGCAACACTAGTGTCATTTATCCTATCCATCGCTCCCCACCCGCCCTGCAATTTATAACTAATTTGGTTTCTCTCTTTTCCAGTCATGACAAAGGGTCTTCAACCTGAAATTTTAGCTCTGTTTCTCTTTCACAGATGCTGCCTGACCTGCTTAGTATTTCCAGCACTTTCTATTTTTATTTCCAATTTCCAGCAATTGCAGTTGTCTTTTAATTTTCATTTATAAAAGGAGATCTGCCAGGTCCCAATATGGTTTCTATAACAACCGTACAGCTTTTGAGATAACCTGGCTTTGACTTACCAAACATGAGTTGATGGAAGAGGAATTTTCCTGCAAAGAGACCAGTAGCAATAGCCAGCAACCACAGCAGCACCTTTAGGAAGCTCCATCCTCCTCCAGGGTACTTATTTGCCACGAAGGAGAAGCAATTCCCAACAACAATTACATTGGCTGGAGTCTGACTGTGAGAAATGGGATCTTCAGCAAAAATGAGGAAATTGAAGAAAGTCACCAAGTAGGCTACAATCAGCCGACTCCATGGATGTTGAAAATAGTAACGAAATGCTTTAACCATCCTCATACATACAGGCAGCCCCTTCAACTTGCACTCTGTGTGAAAAAGAAAGAATAATTAATGATTTGATCAGTTAATTATGAGAATAAATTGACTCAATTTATGTTCACCTTCTATGCTGTTAGTCAAGCTGCATCACAACCACATTTAAGTTTCATATTGAACAGTATTTGTTAGATATCCATTTCAGAGAGATACCACATCATAATTTTTTTTAAGGTTGTATTTGGCTTAGCAATTGTCTCAATGTGGATAAACAACAGCTTACAGCGCATTGGCATTGCGTGCTCTGTGGCAATTGATGTGTAAATGGCAACAGATGAAAACAAGACTGCTTTAAAAATCTCATTTGTTTCATGCAAAACATTCAGGAACAGAAAGACAATTCTCATAGGAAGTTAGAGTAACCAATTGCTGGACTTTACTGTGCAAGACTTCCCTTGGGTGGGAAATTCCAGTTATTTCCATCTCACTGAAGGCCTACACCAGCTGATTGCCTACGTTCCACATAGCTCAAATAACAGGCAGCACAACAAAGCTTCTGTTTTTTTTAAGATCAGACACTTGTGATGTATTCAAATTGCATTCACCAGCAAAACAAACAACACAGCAGAATGTGATCTCCAAATTATCTGCCTCAGCAAATGTCTTGGTATTTACAATAATTAGTAATTTTACATTTAAAATTGCACACTTACAGAGGAAAGACCAAATGATAAGTTAGGCATTACTCCCACTGTCTGGCGTTTTCGTTATGTACTGCCAATCCTTCCCAGTTTTAAGTTTCCAGTACTATCCTTGTGTTGTTGCAGACCTAGATCAGAAGCATGCTGTAGAAAAGCATGGCATGCCACACATGATCCAAAGCTGGAATGTCCTAGAAGCTTTATAACCGGGAGCCAAGCTGGCATAAACAAAATCAGGCATCACCTCATCTGTATGGACAAGATGGAGTTTCAGAAACTATGTCTCTCCATACAGAAAGCAGCTAAGCAGGTTCAACCAGCAACAATTACAGAGGTATAAATAATTAGAGCATTTTCCACCCACAAATGGAATGCAAGCTTTAAAAACAATTTCAAAGTAGAATGGAAAGCCAATTTAAGTGACTAATGTCAAAGTTTTACCAGCAAATTTGATCCAGTCTCGAACTATTCCAAAAAGAGCTGCTAAATCTCTGCATCAGAGCTACAAAAATAAAGCGTGGTTATCTGATATATATTTATACAGTGTAAATATAGCTGATGTCCTGCACATCCGGATAAGTCATAAATTCATGAAGCAAAGTAAATATACAAAATGTCTTATTTAAAACTCTCATTTAACCAACAAATCCAGTTCATCAGTATTAGCACTTGCAAAAACTTAAAATTTATGACTGAAAAAAATAGATATCTCCCTGCGACTTACACCCAGCACATTGAAAGTAAACTTATATCCTTGTTTAATTTTGGCTGTACTTAAATCCATGAGGTCATTTTTATAATGACCACGCAGATTATACATATGAAGTTTACACTCAGTGTCTTATACTTCCTACAAACAGCCATTAAAAAATTGAATTTTTAAAAAATAAGTTTAAATAATATCAACTAAAATGCTCAAAACAATTTTAACTAATTAAAAGTATTAAACAAATGACATATTTTTTAAAAAAGAACCACTCATTTTTACCTTCTTCCTCGCTCATCTCAGATCCTGCTCCAGGTGTAACCTGGCACACCATCCAAGAACAAATTTCCAGGCATAAATGCTGAGGAATCACAGCAAGATCCAGCCCCATTGCTGGACACCATAGGGAGCCCAGTAGTGGAATGTAGCCAGTAAGTTAGGGACTTCTGCATTTCTGTCTAAATCCCACTTACACTGAGAAATGCTGGCACTTCCCAGCAAAAGCCAAACTATTGTTCAAGTTGTCATAGGCATATATATATCCAGGGTATAAATGTCATGAAAAATAGCTTTTTGCAGCAGCAGCACAGTGCGTTACAAACATGACAAACACAAGTTAACATAGACTTAAATTAATATAAATTATACATAAGTTGTACGACAAAATAAACATAACAACATTAGTGTAAGTTAAGAGAAAAAAGAAATATAGTGTTATTGTTAGTGTTATTGCCTTCCACAAATCTGGACTAGGATGGAAGGAAATAAAAGTTTAAATATGCACTGAGGAAATCCCATTTCCTCACGGGTTGACTCCTCCTTAATGTGGCTGCACTAGGGATCATAGAATTTCAGTGAGGTGGAAGAGGGGAGATAGCCAAGGGCAGCAGGGAGAAGATTAAAGATGTAGAAAGATAAGCAATGAAGTGGAAGCAGTAGTTCAAAGAGAAATCAGAGCGAAATCTGAAATGTTATGAAGGCATGAAGGAAACTGGAAGAAAGCTCAATTTAGGAGGTAGAGATAAACAATCACTGAGGCAACTACTGGTGTTGCTTACAAAACTGGAACTTATCTCAAGAATTGCTATTAAAAACTGATTTCCGAGGCTACCCAATGATGGTCACTCTTGAGGCAACTTGGTCTATGTTCTGAGTAATGGTCCTAAAAGATGTCTGCCATTGCAAACTGACACAGAAGTTGCTTCTCACATACAAATGTGTCATTTACTGGAAATCATCCAATTGATCTTTTGGAGCAATGCAAAATGACCCAAAAATGGTCTTTTCTGTATTTCTTTCTGAATTAGGTCAACTTTCAATCACAGAAGGTTGGAAGGTACTTGATAGATTTTTTGGACTCTGAAAGTTATTCTATTTCTATAAGGAGTTTATGAGTCAGTCTTAAGAAAAGAGATCAGGACACAGTCTTTGGGTTTGGTATTTTAAGAGAGGGAAATGGAGGAATTTCATTTCTTAGTGCATTGTCAATCTCTGAAATTCTCTACCAGAGAAAGCTGTGAACACCCAAGCTTTGATTACTTTCTAAGCTGGGGTCGAGAGGTTTTTGGACCACAGGGGAGTTGGGAGCTAAAGAGAACATAGACTTGAGCTGGAAGATCAGCTATAATATTATCGAGTAGTGGAGCAGGCTCAAAAGGGCCAAATCATCTACTCCTGGTCCACTACTTACACTCTTAACTGTGCCAACCTGAAACATTTATTCTCTCTCTCTCTCTTCACTGATGTTGTTTTACCTATTGGGTATTTCCAACATTTTCTGGTTTTAGTTCAGTTCCTGTTATATGCTGGAGTTCCTCATCTGAAGCAGTGGTTAAACTTGAATTAACTGCCCCAATATAGGAGAAGGGAACAAAAACAGATCCTAATCCAGTAAAAGCTACTGATAGTGTACATGTCGTTTCATTATGTTATTCAGTCCCGATCCCCTGAAACATATGTCAAAAGTCAAAATATATTATGATCTTTATTATCTTCTGTACCTACAATGTAGACCTTCAAACTTTTTTCCCTGTATGTGTGCAATGTGTTTTATTTAGAAATTCAATAGAATGCTCAAGCTACATTATCAGCTTGCCAATACCTTCCCTTGAACCATCTGGTTTGTAGATTCATTAAAATATACCACAATTAAGTATTGAGGGTGGACTCGAGATGGTTTGATACCTTTCATGTATCTAATCAGCTGTAATTCAATATTTGCTGCACTATTTCATTTCCCTTTTTCTAACCTCTACAAAACTATATACTTTCTTTCTTTTTCCATCTTTTTATTAATTTTCAAATTAATACAGAATAATACATATAACATCGGTAATTGTACACGTAATACAAAGAGATTGGGAGGGCAATCATGGCAATACACAGTCATAAAGAATAAAAAAAGATATATTCTAAGCCCAACGGTTTCTTAGTAAACGAATATATTACAAAGAAAATCAAAACGAGAAAGAAAAAGATTTATTATAAAAAAACCAAATTGAAAAAAATATAAGTAATAAAACAAAACAAACTAGAAATAAATTTCAGAAGAAAAAAAACTGGACTGACATTTCTCGATAAACAAAGAGCATTATTATGTCGTCAACTCCGCTCCTCTAAATTCAAAGATTATTGAAAAGGGATCTAGATCATATGAAGATATTGAATGAATGGACTCCAAACTTCCTCAAATTTAAGTGAAGAATCCACAGTGCCACTCCTAATTTTTTCTAAGTTTAAACATGATTTAGTTTGAGAAAACCATTGAAAAGTAGTGGGAGGTATTGGATCCTTCCACTTATTTAGAAATTGCTGCATTATTTCATTTTCCTTTTTCTAACCTCTACAAAACTATATACTACTAAAAGGTGCTCTTTTTGTTGGTGGGGGAAGCAATGTGGGCTTTTGCTACAAGAGGTGCATTGCATGGGTGGGGCATACAGCACAATCATTTGTCACGAACCAAATGTAAGTGTTGACAGAAGCCAATAAGAGGTCTGTACTTTTAAACATTTGCACTTTCAGCTGGCTGATTTTCCTCAGCAACAAGTTTTCTTTGTAAAATTATTAGAAATAATATTTTGAAAGATAAAAGCATTACAATGAAAGCCTGTGCATGGATATTCAATGACATCCCATAAATTCAAAGATCCATCTTAAAATGACTACCTTAACTAAAAAGGAGTCATATTTTCTATGACTTAACCCTGATTCGGGTGGCACGGTAGTGTAGCAGTTAGCGTAACGCTATCACAGTGCCAGCGACCTAGGTTCAATTCTGCCGTTGTCTGTAAGGAGTTTGTACGTTCTCCCCGTGTCTGTGTGGGTTTCCTCCGGGTGCTCCGGTTTCCTCCCACATTCCAAAGATGTACAGGTTAGGAGCCGTGGGCATGCTATGTTGGCGCCGGAAGTGTGGCGACACTTGCGGGCTGCCCCCCAGCACATTCTCAGTAACGCAAAAAGACACATTTCACTGTGTTTCAACGTACATGTGACTTATAAATAAATATCTAATATCAAATTAACCTTGATGTAGAACTTAAAATGCCTAGGTTATAGAGAATATGGCTAATGAATTTCTGAATAAAACACATTGCACTTGTGCATGAAAATCAAAGAAACTGCAATTGCAGGAAATCTGAAAAACAGAGAATGCAGAAAACACTCAGCATTTGTGGATAGAGAAGCTGACCCAGATGGTGTAAGGAAATAAATTAGCCATGAATATCAAAAGGTCACAACTCATCTTGTGTTTCTCAATTTGAAAAATTTGCCATCTTTTTTGCCCATTGTATTTTTGCTGTATTGTCTAAAATAACAGTTGAATCTGATCTGACTGTAACCCCAACACCCTATTCCCATCTACCCATGGTAATCTTTTATCTCCTTACTTATCACTCTGCTTCCACCATTCTTTGAGGAAGAGTTCTGAAAACTCAGAACTTCCTAAGAGAATTTTTTTTTGCCTCAGCCCCTTCTTAATTGACACCCCATTATTTTTAAGCAATGACTCCTGGTTCTTTTCACATCACCTCGGGATATAATATGTTTCAGTCAAGTTCCCTCTCACTCTTCCAAATTCCAGTAGATAAAATCATAACCTGTCCACCCTTTTCTCACAAGACAATCCACACATTCCAAATATTAGTCCAGTAAGCCTTCCTTGAATTGCTTCCAGTGCTTTAATATCCTTCCCTAAATAAGGAAAACTATACTGTACACAGTACTCTAGATGGGATCTCACTAATGTCCTACATAACCTCTTTTGTATTCAATTTCCTCAGCAATAAACAATAATATTTTGTTAGATTTAATAATAACTTGCTCTACTTACATAAACCAACCTTTTACATATCATGCACTTGGACACCCAGATCCCACTGTATCTCAGGGCTCTAGATGGTATGATTCTTGTCATTGAAGTGCAGCTACTTTTAGTGAAAAGCTGACAGTCATGCTACGTTTTTTTCAAACATTATCTGGTTTAGAACTGTACAACAGACAGTGTTGTTCTTTAAGGTTGAAAGTTAATTTTTTTTAAAAGGTGATTTTATAACAGTTGCGGTTACCAAAGTACCGTATGTGAAACTGCTTGTCAGATGAGGTTTCACATCTGAACTTAGTTCTTGAATCCATTGTAGTTTAGTGACTCCATTAATACTGAATAGTTAATTTTTAAAAAATTGTTTTTCAATGATATCAATGATTCATGAGAATAAAATTATGTTCCTTTAATACGTCTGATATGAAACAGCTGTATTCAATTTAAATATAGTTGTAATCTAATGTCGCAATAATTTAATGTACCAAGGGTTAAACTTTGCTGTTAATATCAATTCATTTTACAAACTTTTGTCAGTATGTCTTTATTCACACTTAGATAATTACACGGTGTGATCTTGGTTTCAATATGTTAGTGTTTTACACATAAATACCTAGTTGACTTTTAAAAGACAAAAGGAATTATTTTTGTGAAGCCAAAAATAAATGTTTATGCTTTACTTGCATTTATCAGAGACTGAGAGTTTTTTTTGTTTGAAATAGGAAAATTAAATTCCATCGGACTGGAGTTTCATGTACAAGAGCTACTGAATTTCAGAGGTAGAGGATGGGGGTGCAGGGTGACAGCATACTGGAAACGACTTGCAGACCTTCAGCTTCTACATTTAACTGCAATACATTAGGCTACACCTGAGCTGGTACCTGGGAGGGATAAGCTGTTAATGATTCCATTACAGTGACGTTAACTTGACTTTTGCAATTTAACTGTGAGTGCAGGGGTATTCACTACAAGGGAAGAACATACCAGCATCAAGATAGATGAAGACATATGCCAGTAAGTACTGACATCTCACAGCTGGTTTCTTTCTTAACTCCATAAAAGGTTTAGGTCATGGTACTTATGCTGAGAATTATTTGATTTGCAGTTTGGAACTCTGATCCATCAAAGCAGCACAAATGCCAGAGTTCAAAAGCAAATTACTGCTGATACTGGAAATCCGCAATGAAAACAGAAAGTATTGGACATATATTGAAGGTCAGGCCTGTGGAGAAGAAATTGAATGAATGTTTCAGGTTAGAATGATACTCAGATCTTGACTAAACAATCTTGCTTACATTTAGTGCCTTTAATCATTGCCTACAGTTTTCTAAGACGTGATCTGTGGGCAGGAAGCTGGTGATAGTCACGTCAGATGGGCTGTGGTTGAGGATTTTACAATTCCAGCACATATTAAAAAAAGGTTGGTAGTCAGCAACATAGATGTATGATTCACCTCAAGTGGTGTGGGGTGGTTGTACACTCTACCCACATAAAGCTGTGGAAGCAAACTTAAACAGTCAACAAGAATACAGTATTTAAATGTGGAAAATCACAACAGCCTCATATTTGTGCTTTAATCCCGCATTTTCATTTTCCTGCTTATCTTACATATTTTAATATTCAGAAAGCAGGGAGTCAAATAGCCAAAAATAAAATAGCCTAAGGCTGAAACTGTATTTGCAATCATGGAAAAAAAAACACAAATACTGGAAAGTACTGCAACTGCGGAAATGAAAATACCTGCTTTAACTGTTGGTCTTCAACTTAAAGGAAAATAAGTAGGTTATTTAAAGTTGACAAGATAAACAGACATTTTAATATTAGAAGCAGATTAAGAATCAAAGGGAAGAACAGGTAGAAAGAAAGATCAACAGATAGGTCATAGGTTTTCTAAAATGTATTCATTGGTATGATGTAGAAGCCACTGACAATGAGCAGAATTTATTGTTGTCCACTAATTTCCCATGTCTCCTCACTCACAGACAGACCCATTCCACATTACAAATTCCACATGCTGTAAGGAAATACAGGATATTGGTGAAGCATTTTTAAATTAAAAGTAGATTAGGTGATAGGATTTCTGTCCTTCAAACTAGTTTGACCATGGAGTTCGTGACCTCCATCTTACTTCCACTTTCAATTCACCACAATGACATTCAGTCACACAATGTTTCAATAAAGCTGCATTGTAGCTTCAGAAATTCTATCAGTTCTTGCCTGCTCTTTGCTCTCTATATTGTACTAAGTATCCTTCTTTTGTTTTATTCCCTGGATGTGGGCCATTAAACCGGTGGGATTTGAACACGTGCTCAGGTTTTTCATACATGTAGTACACTGCTGTATCTAGTAGTACATCACTGTTCTCAAATGGTCTACAATCTTCCCTGCACCACTCCTTGACAGAGGAGGCTGACAGATAACCAGTTATCAAACTCTACTATCCAGTAACTCAACTTCACTGTTTCCTTTCCCTTCTTCATTTGTGGAAATGCTGGACTCCAGGAAAAAACTCAGTGGGATTGTTGAGTGAATGAGCAAAGAAGAATTTTTTTAAAAGTAATGTGCCTTTTTCAAATGCTAAACAACTACTACAGGATAGGCAGTAGCAAAGGCAGATATTTAGTTTGTAAGGATTTATACTTCACAAAGAAGTAATTTTATTGGAGTGTCAATGAAAATATAAGATATCTTTATTAGTCACGTACATCGAAACACACAGTGAAATGCATCTTTTGCGTAGAGTGTTCTGGGGACAGCCCACAAGTGTTGCCATGCTTCCGGCACCAACATAGTATGTCCACAACTTCCTAACCCGTATGTCTTTGGAATGTGGGAGGAAACCCACACAGACACAGGGAGAATGTACAAACTCCTTACAGACAGTGGCTGGAATTGAACCTGGGTCTCTAGTGCTGTAATAGTGTTACACTACCGTGCACTAAGATTCTATGATGGATTTACTGACCTTTTTGTGAGGCATTTTACTAATGGCCAAAGAAAAAGCTTGGGTACTTCTGCCACTGGAAACTAAAATGCATTAAAAAAAATAAACTAGAATCTTAGAGTCAAAGAAGCTGATGAAAAGTCACTAACCTGAAGTATTAACTCTGTTTCTCTTTCCATAAATGCTGCCTAACCTGCTTCACCAATTTCTTACATGAAAAAGGTCTTCCTCATTCTAACTAAAAAAGAAAGAGTTGAATATTGAAAGTAAATGCATGCTTCCCATGAGATGGATAGAAAGGAAATGAGAGAGTTTGAAGTGAGAAGGTTGCCAGCCAATTAGCTCCCATTCCTGGCAGTTGCAATGAACGGTGCAAAATCTAGTCCCTGGATGCTCATATGGCAGAAGTGGGAGGCACAAAGGACAGCAAGTAAATTTTTTAAAAATTGAAAGGACTATTGTGACCTAAATTCCTGGGCAGCATTCCAAAGAAAAGTTGCAGGGTATGGTGTTGTCACATGCGTGACTGATGTAGTACTCATGACACTGGTGAAAAGAGTGAATTGCTACTAGAAGCATGGATCAAATTTTTAAAGTGGCACAATTCTGCCAGAATATATCCCAATTGTATCCCACTCAGAAAGGTGTAGCACTGGAAAATAAAAGCTATATGAATAAATGTTTAGGGTAATATCAATTAAATAGAAGAAATAGATGTGCATTTAGGAACTCACCATTTCATGGGATTTTCAACTTCTTTTGGCACATTTTTAACAAAGGAAATGAAAAGCAGGAAAGTCAAACCTAACTTGAAAGAAATCAAAGCAAAACAAAAACATTTAAATAAGAGAAGCCACAGAGTATCTACATGAGATTTAGATTTATTAGACCAGATATTTTTGTGGCAATGCATCTAATGTACCTCTCACTGCCTAGCATTTTGCCCTGAGCTGGAAAACAAAACAAAAACTGCAGGTGGTAGAATCTGAAACAAAAACAGAAATGTTGTAAGAACTCAGCCAGTCTCGCAGCATCTGTGGAAAGAGAAGCCAGTCAACATTTCGGGTCACTGACCCTTCATCACAACCCAGACCTGCTCCTGAACCATCGAGATTTAAGGATTGGGAAAAAAACAACTGAGGACTGAGAAAGAGGGTGAATTGAAGGATCTGAATTTAATGTCAAATGAATTACAGAATTATATTTTTATTAGCTAAAGGAAGACTGGATTTTGAGAAGGAGAGGGAGTGGGAGAGAGACAGAGAGAGACAGAGAGAGAGAGAGAGAGAGCACAGAATAGAGAGAAGGGAAAGTAAAAGAAACACATTTAAAATTTGGCCATTTTTAAAATGGACCCAATTGTATTGAATGAATGAGACTGCTTACTTTTAAACATTAACATTAAAGCCAATGATTATTAACTATAATTAAATTTAACTTATATCAATGTGCCTGTTGTTTTTATAGAAGAGTCGAGCCTGGCATGTTTTCTTCAGTTAATACAATCGCCAATGATGGGATATTGAATGATTGTACATACTCTAGTCACCACCTGAGGGCTCCATTACAGTCTCTTGTACTATAGATTGATTACTAAATTGAGTAACAATGTTTATATCCCCAGTAAAGGTACTCCCACAGTGCTGTTAGGGAGAGTTTCAGGATTTAAACTGAAGGAATTGTGATATATGCAATATAAATGTGATTTGGAGGAAAACCTGAATGTGCTGGTGTTCTCATGTATCAACTGCCCTTGTCTGTCTTGGTGTTAGAGTAATTTATCTCCCAATGTTTATTGTTCAGTGCATCAACCCATAAGTATAGTATATAAAGTTGTGTGAACATTTTTTAGAGGATTCATCCAACAGTGTTGTCAGTTTTAATCTCTTTAGAGCCATTGCTGGGGTGCTCCAATCATGCTAAAAAACACTCCACTGAGCACTAAGCATTAGTCTGAACCAGAATAGAGAGAAACAAGACAACATTGGCAGACTGCACACTACATAGTGCACAGCAGACGTTAAAAAGATACTTGGAAGAGGAAAGAAGAAATATAGAAATCCAAGATTATAGAATTAAATAACACCAATTAAGATGAGATAATGGAGATTACCAGGTGGACAGAGAAAAATATTCAAAGATGTGTTCAAAACCTCCTTGAAAATATTGCATCATTCCCACCAACTCTTGGGAATTCCAAGCCATGGAAGCTCAAAGTGGAGAAAGAGCATTTGGGATGGCACTGGGCACCTCTGTCCATCAGGAGCACAAAGAAGCCCAGCAGAAGAAGCAAACTGCCTCTCAAACTACCCACCTGCCCATTCCATAAGGGGTTTTCTGCCCTTCCCGTGGAAGAATCTATGGTACCCATGCTGTCCTCAGCAGTCACCTGAGGACTAACAGAACTGAAATGGAACCAAATCATCCTCAATCCCAAAGCAATGCCAAGGAGAAAAACTTAATTTCTTGAAATATTCACAAGGACAAGCACTGTGCTTTTGTGATCTATGTTAGTTTTACAGTTTTTGTCATGTATCATTCCCTCACAATAGAATAAGCGATTAAAAATGTCAATGACTAAACAATGTTTAAACAATGCATGACTCAGATCTCAAACTATTAATGAAATTATGTTATTTTCATTGTAGAACAATTTAGACATTGTCATTAAGACAAAGAATACTGAATTTAAGGAGTGTTTACTTAGAACTCGCCAACTTAAAACACTCCAGTTTCAACAAAGCAGTTAAATATAAGACAGGGGAAGTCATGATCAAATTCTACAACGTTCCAGTCAGGTCAGATCATAACAGGGCACATGAACACTTGAGGCAATGTGAAGATGAGCCATAAAGTGAATGACGGATCTCAAGAATGGTGGTGAAAAATATTAGAGACCTTGACACTGCAATATTACTTTAAATTGAATTGTGAGAGTAAGGTAAAAGTACATAGATCCTAAACAGCAAAACACAACTTTAAAAGAAATATCAGTAAGGTCTCCTTGATATAAAGAATGATCAACCCTTGGAATTGATGATTATATTGAATGAATGAGGTTAAAAACCTTGGATACAATTTAGGACCAATTGAAAATCTCAGACTGGGAAAGGTTGCAAGGTGAATCTTGAAAGATAAACCAATGGTGAAAGTGGTAATCAGTATGATTATTATAAATATAACCTATTGCATGGCATAACCATTGGTTCAAGTTAAGTTCATGATTTTGCTCTTAAGGTTTAAGACATCATTTTATTACATCTCATGCTTATACCAGTTCCATCCCATTTTACATAATTTACCCAGAGTTTTCCACAATGCCTCGAAGGTAAAAAGATTTATTAAATGTAGTCAAAGTCACCATTATCACTGGTGACTTAAATTTCTAAACCTGCTCAGCAATAACTTTTAAATGAATAGTGATTACACTTTCCAGCATATTAGGAACATGAGCATAATGCAAATTTGTTGATGTAATTTCCTGTTTGGGCTAGAAATCTGATCACACTGCATAGGGATTTTAGATCCTACATGATAGAACTTTAGCAAAAATCCTTCATCCTTAACAATTGGTTATTAGTGCACTATCAGCATAATGTTGGATTTTTGTTCCGAGTCCTCCACAGATTTCCATCAAACACATGGATCAAAGATAAGATATCTTTATTAGTCACATGTACATCGAAACACACAGTGAAATACATCTTTGCGTAGAGTGTTCTGGGGGCAGCCCGCAAGTGTCACCACACTTCTGGTGCCAACAATAGCATGCCCACAACTTCCTAACCTGTACATCTTTGGAATGTGGGAGGAAACCGGAGCACCCGGAGGAAACCCACGCAGACACAGGGAGAATGCACAAATTTCTTACAGACAGCAGCCAGAATTCAACCCCAGTCACTGGTGCTGTAATAGCGTTATGCTAACCACTACACTACCGTGCCTGCCCAATGGTTATGCCAAGGACACTGATGCCATCTGCCAAAACTGTTCTACGCATATGAGACCTGTGAGCAGACTTGTTTCTGTG
This sequence comes from Pristis pectinata, assembly GCF_009764475.1. Lineage (NCBI taxonomy): Eukaryota > Metazoa > Chordata > Chondrichthyes > Rhinopristiformes > Pristidae > Pristis > Pristis pectinata. Next base: position 36,814,281 of record NC_067419.1, on the reverse strand, counting down.
TTAGTTGGAGGCAGCCAAACCTTACCTGGTCTATTGCCAAGGAATCTGAGGCACATTTTTCCAGGTAAGTTAACTTTTAGATCCTTTAAAATTAGATCCTTTAACACCTTTTGGCTGGTGATGCTCCTAGGCCCATATTCTCTACCAATGTGCTCAGGTTTCCTAACTAAAATCAGCCACCTCCTACATTAAGCATTCCCTGATCTCCAGGGATCACTTCCTTGACTGGCTAAAACCAACATAATGAACATACAGCCCAATGACACTATTCCAGTCACCTTCCAACAATGTCCTAAACCTCTCTTGAAACTATTTCTACCACCCATTCAAGCTCTCCTCTCCTCCCCACCAGTCTCTGCAACTTTGCTCTCTCCTCCCCTATCCTTTCACTGTCTACAATCCCCTCCCTGCTCTTCTCTCCACCCCCACCCCAATCTGTGCTCTCCCCTTCAATCCTAGATTCCTCACTATCCTACCATCAAATCTTCTTTCAACCACTCCAATCCACTTCCCCCTCTACTCTCTGATTCACTCTTACCTCTTGAATCCACTCTATCCTGCCTGCTTCTGTCCAGCCCTCCCCACTATCCTTTCCACTCCCTGACCCTCTTCCCCCCCCCCCATCTTCTCTACCCACTGTTTCTCTCTCATCCCCTCCAATCCACACTATCTCCCACATTACTCAATCCGCTGTCCAAATGAACTCCTCTGGAAAGAAAAATTCATAAATTGAGCATCTTGGAGTCCCTAATCTCAGATCAAATGAAATTAAATCCTTTAACAGAAGCTAGTCTCAAACTCTCTTGTTTCTGTGTGAGAGTAATTTGGGTCTTTGCAGGCCTTAGATACACAACTGAATTCTGTTCAAAACAATGGCAAAATGTGCACTGTACAGCATTTGACAGTACCCCATGTTCCTCATGGCCTCTGTGCACATACTTGTCAATTATACAAAAGATTCAGAAGAAATTTTGGAAACTGTACGACCCAATTGCATTTGGTGATCAGATTTTAAATTAAGTTCCTTCTTGTAGCACACAAAATGTTGTCCTGTTCGAAATCATTTCAAGCCTGACCGCTTCCTCTGTCTCTACTTATATCAATTAAATGAAGAACAATGGCTAGAACAGTTAGGTGGGATCTGAATTCAACATCACATCTGAGGAATGACACTTCCTGCAATGTATTACACAAGAATCAGTCCAGATTAAGTGCTCAGATCCTACATTAGGGGTTGGAAACCTCTTATTTAGAGGGTGAATGTTAGATATTTCTTTGTTTATAACTGATTGAAAGTAATTATGGGCCAACACAGGCAAACTACCTTAAGATTCAGCCAACTGAAACATTCTGCCATCCTCAGAACATTATCAAGCAAACATTACAATCCCAAAGGTTTCATGGATCCATGGAATTCTTCATCCATCCATTCCTGATTGGCTGGGTGACAGAATGGGAGAGTGCAAAAGCAGCAGAAAATGAGCAGGTGGCGAACAAGAAAATGAAGAGCAACCCAACCTCCTATAACTATTAAGTATATGTATGTTTGTTTAACCCTCCAAAAGCAGTCAAATTGAAAAGCCGACTCACTCTGCTGCTTGAGGATCATATATCAGACACTGTACTTCAAAGAAAAATGCAATTGAAAGAGAAACACTAATGAAAGCTACAGTGCCAATGAAATTTTTCATTTATGGCAGCAATGAAATGCTCAATTGTTAAAAATATTCAGCAAATATATAATAGGCAATGTCACAAGAAGGCAGCATCCATCATCAGCTACCCCCACCATCTTGGCCATGCCTTCTTCTTGATGCTGCCAACAGGCAGGAGGTACAGGAACCTGAAGATCCCACCTCAAAGTTCAACAACAGCTTCTTCCCCACTACCATCAGCTTCTTGAACCAATCTGAAAAAGACTATATTTCTTTCTCTCAATCTTGTACTAGTGTCATTATGTTTATTTTGTTATTTATTTTGCACGTGTAAGTTATGTATAATTTATATTTAAGTTTATGTTAACTTATGTTTGTCCTCAAATAGTAATGTACAGGGCTGCTGCCGCAAAAAGCTAATTTTCATTGCATTTATAATTTGTGTATGTATGCCTATGACAACAATAAACTTGAATCCAAACTTAACATTACTTGACAGAAGTAGAAACTTATCACGTTTATTTTGGATAACCTTTAGGGGACCATTTACCAACGTGGTAAGCACAACATTTCTGAAACAGACCGAGCATGCTACACGTGTAAAAGTAGGCAGAGCACAATCCAATTTCTAAGCCAAAAGCTAATGAGGCTGCTAGGACATAAAATGTACTGATACTCAGTACAGCGTATGTGTGACCAGAGTAGATCCTCACATTAGTTGTAAATCCAAAATAATAAAAACTGGAGACACTGCAAATCTTAGATAAAAACACACAATGCTAGAAATCTTCAGCAGGTCAGGCAGCATCTGTGGAGAGAGAAAGAGAGTTAATACTTCAGGTTTTGATGGAAGATCATCAACCTGAAACATTAAAGCCATCTCTCTCTCCACAGATGCTGCCAGATCTGCTGAAGATTTCCAGCACTATCTATTTTGAAATTTCATTTTACATTAGTCTTTGATATACTACTGGACCTGTGCCTATTTTCTATCCACTCAGTGTAAAAATGTTAAAAAGCAAATAGAAAGTGGAAGAAAATAAAATACTTGTATTTATATAGTACCCTTCATGCACAAAGTACTAATTAAACTACGATTATTTTTATAACAAACTTCATCTGCTGGAAATCTGAGGAAATAAAAACAGAAAATACTAGATATATTTCAGAACAGGCAGCTGTGGAAAAAAAAAGAGTTAATGTTTAAAGTCAAAGACCCTTCCACAGAGACCATAGGAAGGCACCCTTTACTTAGATTTAAGGAAAGATTTGGCTATATCACCAAAAGACATCCTAGTTGCAATTGCAAAGTGACAGAATGTAATAATGCAGAAATTAGATGAGCATTCGGGAAATTAAAACAGCTTGAAAAGGGGATTTGTAACTTTCATATAGATTGGGACAGGCCAGATGATAGCAAAAGGAATTTCTGCAACAAATTAACCAAGGGAGCAAGCCCTGTTGGGTTTAGCAATTTGGTTAGCATACTCATGGTGTGTGAATATCCATCTAGCAGTAAGATGGAGGTGTTTTTAAAAAAAAATTAATGTTTACACCTTTAAGTTGCAAGAGCCCTTCTTGTAAGAAATTGAACAAGCATGTATGAACGAGGAGCTGTGGAACAATGTACAGTTAAACAAGCCAGCATAGAGTAATGGAAAGGAAAGCACAGAACCTAAACCAAGAGAGAGGTACAAAGAAAGGCAAAGGGTGACAAAACATACCATCAGAGGTAGAAGCAGGGAGAAATGTGCAAGTAAAGTTAAAATCACCATAAAATGTTTACAATTAGGAAAAAGAGGGGATTGAGCTCAAGATGTATTAGAAATGAAAATGGAGGAATTGTACTTGTGTTAATAATTGCAGAAATGTATCTTGCTGTAGAATTAAAGGGTAGCATACCAGACACCCTGTCAAACCCAATTAACCTGGGGATAGAGACCCATTATAATGAACATAAACAAATCAGCAGTAATAGAGTCATAAAGAAATACAGCACAGATACAGGCCTTCAGCCCAACCAGTCCACGCTGACCACGGTGCCCACCCAGCCAGTCCCAATTTCCTGCATTCAGCCCGTATCCCTCTAAGCCCTATCCAAGTGCTTCTTAAATTATACCCACCTCAACCACTTCTTCTAGCAGCTTGTTCCAAATACTCACCACCCTCTGCGTGAAAAAGTACCTCACCCCTCAGGTCCCTTTTAAATCTTTCCCCTGTCATCTTAAACCTATGCCCCCTAGTTTTGGACTCCCCTACCTTGGGGAAAAGACTGTTACTATCCACCTTATCTATACCCTTCATGATTTTGTAAACCTCTATAAGGTCTATCACCTCTATAATCTTGATAATGAAGAAAATAATGACATTAAATGGTGACACATTCTCAGAACCTGATGCTTTTCATGCCAGGGTTTTAAAGGAAGTGAGAACATTGCCAATACCTTAACTTAAATCTCCAAAGTTCTGTTGATTCAGGAACCATTTCTTGTACAAGCCACAGTAAAGAAGGCGTATAGCATGCTTGCCTTTATTAGTCGAGGCATTGAGTTTAAGAGTCATGAAGTTATGTTGCAGCTTTATAAAACTTTGTTTAGGCCACATCTGGAGTATTGCATTCAATTCTGATTGCCCCATTATGGGAAGGATGTGGAGGCTTTGGAGAGGGTGCAGAAGAGGTTTACCAGGATGCTGCCTGGGGCATCTGCTATAAGGAGAGGTTGGACAAACCTGGGTTGTTTTCTCTGGAGTGGCAGAGGCCTGACAGAATTTTACTAAATTATGAGGGGCGTAGACAGACAACCGATATCTTTTTCCCAGGGTCGAAATGTATAATACCGGAGGGCACACATTAAAAGTGAGAGGGGGTAAGTTCAAAGGAAATGTGCAGGGCAAGTTTTTTTGTACAGAGTCTGGTGGGTGCCTGGAATGTGCTGCCAGACGTGGTCGTAGAGGCAGACATGATAGGTGTCTAAGTGGCTCTCAGATAGGCACATGGATATGCAGAGAATGGAAGGGTATTGACCATGTGCCGGCAAAAGGGATTAGTTTGATTAGGCATCATTAGCTTAATTGGTTTGGCACAACATCATAGGCTGAAGGGCCTGTTCCTGTGCTGTACTATTCTATGTTCCAGAACCCTCGCTACAGCTATTGTGCAATTGTTACCATTAGCACTGAGCAAATACTGACAAGTAGCAAAATACTGACAAGTAGCAAAATAGTAATAACTAAATCTGTTTTAACAAAATATTTTCGCGAAATATTAGCCTGAACACAAAAAAGATAGTATTGAATCCTTTCTGTCACCTCAACAAGAAAGTACACAGAGCCTCAGTTCAACATCTCATCCAAAAATGGCACCAAAGCAACATTGTTGCATATTTCAGATTTCTAACACTTGCATTTGTTTTCTGTTTTTCATGTACTCCACTGCAGTATCAGCTTAAATTTTTGGGCTCAAGGCACTGGAGTAGGACTTGGTAAACCCACACATTTTTGACTCAGAGGAACATGTGCTAGAAACTGACCCACAATACATCCACAGCAGATGCAGTCTCACTAGCTCTCCACTCCGCTTTGGAGCACCAAGACAACAGCAAAGCATACGTCAGGCTGCTGTTTATCAATTACAGCTCGGCGTTAAACACCATCATTCCCTCAGTATTAATCACCAGGCTTCAAAACCTGAGCCTCTTTACCTCCCTCTGCAACTGGACCTTTGACGTCCTTATTGGGATGACCATGTGGCCAAGCACAGCTCAAATGCCATCTATAAATTCGCAGATGAAACCACTGTTGTTGGTAGAATCTCAGATGGCGATAAGGAGGAGTACAGGATTGAGATAGTTTTGCTGGTTGAGTAGTGTTGCAACAACAACCTCGCACTCAACGTCGGCAAGACCAAGGAATTGATTGTGGACTTCAGGAAGGGAAAGTCGGGAACACACACCAGTCCTCATTGAGGGGTCAGCGGTGGAAAGGGTGAGCAGCTTCAAGTTCCTGGGCGTCAACATCTCGGAGGATCTATCCTGGGCCCAGCACATTGATACACTCATGAAGGCCCGCCAGCGGCTGTATTTCATTAGGAGCTTGAGGAGGTTTGGTACGTCACCAAAGACTCTTGCAAATTTCTACAGATGTGCAATGGAGAACATTCTGAGTGGTTGCATCACCGCCTGGTATGGAGGCTCCAATGCACAGGATCAAAAGAGGCTGCAGAGGGTTGTAGACTCAGCCAGCTCCATCACGGGCACAACCCTCCCCACCATCAAGGATGTCTTCAAGAGGCGGTGCCTCAAGGCAGCGGCATCCATCACTAAGGTCCCTCACCATCCAGGACATGACCTCTTCTTGTTACTACCATCGGGGAGGAGGTACAGGAGCCTGAAGTCCCACACTCAATGAGTTAAAAACTGCTTCTTCCTCTCCGCTATCAGATTTCTGAACAGTCCATGAACACATGAACTGTCATGGTTCTGAGTACTGGCCTCGATTCAGCTCCATTGATGATGCCTTCTTGGGCAGCACATGGATTCCCTGCATGACTAATTGCATAACGACACACACCTGAGCCCCGTCAGGGGGCCTAGCATAAGTACCCGTGTTTCTCTAGCACTAGTTGCCAGAATATTGGTCAACCTTTGGGTTTACTTTGTCTCCTGGCTGCTTAGAGTTGTCAACTCTAGAGCAGTCCTGGTTTCACCATTCCTCTTAGGATATCCAGTTTTTGTGCTGGGACTCCACCTCAGATCCCTGAGGCAAGATTCCTTCCAGTTGCTGCCTGTGTTTGCTTCTGAGGAAGCATCCTGACTCCAGTCTCGTACCAGTGTACCGCATTTGGGTTCTCTGCGAGCTTGCTCTTTGCTCAACATTGTGACATGAACACTACTTCTTTATTCCTTTTTTTTGCACCATTTATTTATTTTGTGATTTATGGTAACTTTCATGTCTTTGCACTGTACTGCTGCTGCACAACAACAGGTTTCTCATCATATAAGTCAATGATGGTAAACCTGATCCTGATTCTGAATTGAAAATTAATGTAATCAAGAAAGGTAGGCTTTGACCCAATGCTTGCAAAGTGAAAAGATTAGCTGTCTATTACCTTAATCAACTTGCCACCTTATCACATACTTAGATAATCAGAACAGCAAGTAGGGAACAGAATCTAAATACACTTTTTAACTGTTCCATTCAGCCATAATTGGCTTACAATACATAGAGTTTTGTTTCTCCCCTTGCTCTGATATATCCAAACACTGGTTTACTATTCAAAAGATCTTTTCTCAAAAGAGCTAATTGTACATTGCACAATCGAGGTGCAAAGTGAGCGACCCCCTTTGTCTATTGAATTGCCAAAGGGCAGTCAAACAATACCCAATGAAAGAACCCTATTACAGATATTGAAAATCTAATTAATAATCATCACAAACAACAAAGGCAACATGCAATAATGCATTCTTTTACAAAATGCTTCACTTAACCTTGTTAAGTGGACAATGGATCAGTTGCAATATTCTTGTGAATTATGCCTATAGTAATATAAAGACTGAACTGTTCCATAAATTGTTTTCCCATTGTTCTATCTTCTTAAGCAAATAAATTTGCAGCTGACCAGATGCAACATTTAAGTGAATATTCCCATAAAGATCTAGACTATATGGAATCAGGTATCTGTTTAAACAGTTTGGTACACTAGTTTCATTCCATAGTAAAGCTCAGTAAACTCTATTTCAATTTCTCACAAAATTATAATGCAAGTTTATACATGTACAGGCCTAATATTCATTACAATTGGTACATAATATAGAATATGGCAAAGGCCTCTTGGGCATGCTACTTCTTAACAGCCTGTGCCAGTCATTATACTTAGGCCTATTTTACATTAACTCAAATATCCATCCTATTCAAGATTTATTATAGATTTAAATGTTTAAATTATATGTTTATTTTAGTTTTAAACTCTCTCCCTTACCTTTCATGTTCAAATTCCTGCATTTTCTGGCCTCCTGATTCATGCCCTGCTCTTTATGAAGCTTTCCTTCTCTCTTCTGTTGTCTCTGTGCTTTTGGCTGAATCAGGCTGGAACGTTTGTGGCAGTCACAGTGTAGTCACGGAGCTTTCCTTGCACGGCTCTCTTCTTTCATCCAGGATTTTGTTGTACAAAAGCACAGCCTCTGAGCTGAGTCATTAGTTTCAATGAAGCACAAGCCCTTTACATTTCATTTCATTTTTCACAATTCAATACATAGCTTGTTTTGCAATGGCTAGTGTCTACCCCAGCATTTGAAGATTTGGCAGATATATAAAGCTTTGCAATTCTGCATTTTAAACTATTGATATTTATAGAAATTTTTCAAGCTTGTAAAAATGTTATTTCTGTATAGTGTAAAAGGAGGGGCAGTTGCTCTTCTAGCTCATCAGTTAAAGCTACATTGTCATTTTCTATTATTATAAAGCAATCCGTGTTCTGAAAATGGTCTTAAAGCCCTTTCGTCAATAATGTAACATATGAACATAGAACACTACAGCACAGTACAGGCCCTTCAGCCCACAATGTTGTGCCGATATTTTATCCTGCTCCAAAATCTATCTAACCCTTCCCTCCCACATAGCCCCCTGTTTTTTCTATCATTCATGTATCTATCTAAGAGTCACTTAAATGTCCCTAATGTACCTGCCCCCACAATCTCTGCCAGCAGTGCGTTCCACGCACACACCACCAGAATAATGGTTAAATTATAGGATTAGTAATCCCGCATGTTGAACTAATGATCTAGATTCATGACTTTGAATTCCACCCAGGCAGCTGAACAACTTACATGGAAGTAATATATAAAAAAAACTAATTGAATAATGGTAACCCTGAAATTATCAGATTATTTGCAAAAACCCATCTAGTTCACATGTCCTTCATGAAAGAAAATTTCTTATCCTTATCCAGTCTGTCCTATGTGTGACTCCAAAACTGTCAATGGGATTGACCCTTAACTGCCCCCCTGAAATGGCCCAGCTAGCCAATCAATTGAGAAGCAATTTAGGACCAACAAACAGTGAAACCCACATAGCACAAACAAATTTAAAAGAAAAATACAGAGGTATGTGTTCAAATCCTACTAAACCAACTTGGACATTTAAATTCAATGAATTAAATTTAGAAAAAGCCAACATTAATAATGCTGGGCATGAAACTACGCAATTAATTTAAAATCAATCTCCTTTTGGGAAGAAAATTAGCTTTTCCTTCTGCAATCTGGGCTGTAAATAACTCCAGACCTGCAGCAATGTGATAGCACTGGAGGCTATTCAACAAAATTAGACCACAAGGGAATATACTGGCAAGGAATAAAATTGGTTAACAGACAAAAAAAAAGTGTAGGAATAAACAGCTCATTTTCAGGTTGGAAGGTTGCAATTAGTGGGGCACCTCAAGGATTGGTGCTGGACCTCCAGCTGTCAAAAGCTGTTAATGATTTGAAAGAGTGTAATATATTCAAAATTGCTGAAAACACAGAAGTTGGGTGCCAGTGTAAATTGTGAGGATGATAAAGAGAGCCTTCAAGGGGATAAAGATAGGATAGGTGAATGGGCAAGAACATAGCACTTGGAACATAAAGAGGAAAAAATGTGAAGTCATCTACTTCAGTAGAAAAAAGTAAGAAAGAGGAGTTAGAGAAATAAAGGACTGCAGATGATGGAATCTAGATGAAAGACACTATGATGCTGGAGGAACTCAACAGGCCTGGCAGCATCTGTGGAGAAAAGCTGGCGGTCAACGTTTCGGGCCAGGACCCTTCTTCAGGACTGAAGATAGGAAAAGGGGAAGCCCAATATACAGGAGGGAAAATCAGAGCAGCAATAGGTGGACAAAAGAGGGGAGGCGGGGTGGGCACAGGGTGGTGATAGGTAGACGCAGGTAAGAGATAGTGATATGCAGGTGCGGGGAGGAGGGGAAAGCAGATCCATCAGGGGATGGGTCAAAGGTAAGGAGAGAGACGAAAAAGAAAGGTAGAAGAAAAGAGGCTATGAACGGGAAGAAGAGAAGAAGCAGAGTGGGGAGGGGGGGTAGTGGGGAAGGTGGGGAGGGGGTGGAATTACCTAAAGTGGGAGAATTCAATATTCATGCCATTAGGCTGCAAGTTTCCAAGATGGAAAGTGAGGTGCTGTTCCATCAGTTTTCACTTGGAATTCTCCTGGCAGTGGAGGAGGCCGAGGACTGTCATATCAGTGATAGTGTGGGAGGGGGAGTTGAAGTGACCAACAATGGGGAGATGCAGATCGCGGTTACGGACAGAGCGCAGGTGTTCTGCGAAATAGTCAGCTAGTCTGCATTAGGTTTCACCAATGTAGAGGAGGCCACACTTGGAGCACCGAATGCAGTAGATGATATTAAGGGAGGTGCAGGTGAATCTCTGCCTCACCTGAAAGGATTGTTTGGATCCCTGGATGGAGGTAGTGTAGGGGTAGGTGTTGCACCTATGGCGGGGGCAGTGGAAATTTCCCTGGGTGGGAGTGGGAGGAGTGAACAAGGGAGTCACGGAGAGAGCGGTCCCTGCGAAAGGCAGAAAGGGGTGGGGAGTGGAAGGTATGCTTGGTGGTGGGGTCCCGCTGGAGATGGCAGAAGTGGCGGAGGATGATATGTTGAATACATAAGCTGGTAGGATGAAATGTAAGGACAAGGGGGACCCTATCCCTGTTCGTCTGGGAGGGGTGGGGGTGAGAGCATAGGTGTGGGAAATGGCAGAGATATGGGTGCAAGCTCTCTCGACCACAGTCGGGGGGAAGCCCTGGTTAGAAAAGAAGTTGGACATCTTGGATGTCCTGCAGTGGAAAGCCTCATCATGGAAGCAGATGCAGCGAAGGCAGAGAAATTGAGAAAAAGGGATAGCATCCTTGCAAGAGACAGGGTGGGAGGAGCTGTATTCGAGGTAGCTGTGGGCATCAGTGGGTTTGTGGAAGATGTCAGTGGATAAGGAATCTCCTGAGATGGATACGGAAAGATCAAGAAAGGAGAGAGAGATGTCAGAGATAGTCCAAGTGAATTGGAGAGCTGGGTAAAAATTAGTGGCGAAATTTATGAAACTGTCGAGTTCCACACGGGTACAAGAGGTGGCACCAATGTAGTCATCTATATAGTGGAGAAAGAGTTGAGGAATGGTGCCGGAGTAGGTTTGGAACAGAGACTGTTCAACATAGCCAGCGAAGAGGCAGGCATAGCTGGTGCCCTTTCTCCTTATCTAGTTTCCCAATGAATGCTATGCTATTTACATCAACTGCTTACCATAAAAGCAAATTCACATTCTAACCATTTTCTGGATAATAAGGTTTCACCTGAATACCCTTTTGAGTTTATCGCTGACTTTTTATAATTATGACCTCCAGTCTTGGTCTCACCTGGATGTGAAAATGGCAAGTCTATGAACATCCTATTAAATGATTTCCTATTCATGAATCAGAATCAGATTTATTATCACTGACTTAGATGACGTGAAATTTGTTGTTTTGCAGCAGCAGTACAGTGCAAAGACATAAAATTACTACAAATCACAAAAATAAATAAATAGTGCAAAAGAAAAGAATAACAAGGTAGCGTTCATAGGTTCATTCAGAAATCCGATGGCAGAGGGGAAGAAGCTGACATTGCCAGTGACCCAGGTTCAATTCCAGCCACTGTCTATAAGGAGTTTGTATGTTCTCCCTGTGCTGTGTAGGCTTCCTCCAGGTGCTCCAGTTTCCTCCCAGATTCCAAAGATGTATGGGTTAGGAAGTTGTGGGCATGCTATGTTGGCACCAGAAGTGGCACACTTACGGGCTGCCCCCAGAACACTCTAAGCAAAAGATGCATTTCACTGTGTGTTTTGATGTACATGTGAATAATAAAGATATCTTATCTTATTTTATCTGTTTCTGAATCTTTGAGTCTGGGTCTTCAGGCTCCTGTAGCTCCGCCCCGATGGTAATAATGACAAGAGGGCATGGTCAGGTCAAATTACTGCCTTCTTTTTCAAAAGGAAAATGTCCTCGCTGGTTTATTCTTTAGTGTATTATCTCTCAGCTCTTTCAACATTCAATGTTTTAATTTCAGAATGATAATTTGACTTTTTAAATATTCTTAGTTTCTAAAAATACTAATAAAAAATTAATACAACATACTTGTAATTAGTCAGCGCTTTTAGCAAGGTTTGTAGATCAGTTATCTAATTATCTGAATCAAAAAGGCCTTCAGAACACATAATTTGATATAAAACAGAAACAGAAAATGCTGAAAACAGTCAGCAATTCAAGCAACATCTGTGAAAACAGTTAACATTTCAGATCAAACACTAACTCAATTCCTCTCCACAAATGCTGCCTATCTCATATTTCTAGCATTTTCTCTCTCTGTTTCTGATTTCCAATGAGTACGATAGTTTGTTTTGCAACTTTATATAGATATTTTGGTATTTTTTTAAAAATTCCTTAATAAAGGCAGAAAATTACCTATTTGCTTTTAGAAATTATTTGTGCAATTCAAGGAACTTATTTGAACAGATTGATTTATTTTCATCCAAAATGTACTGAACACAGGTTTGCAAATGTAATTTCTAAATCATGAAAGCATAGTGAGGTAAATTAAATTGTTAATCTGTGCGACTTGTTAAATGTTATAAAGCATTTTTTTAAAAAGCCTATAGCAAATTTTTTAAAAGTCTATTGTGCAATACAAGAGGGACAGTGTATATTTACTTAACAGATGGATACTCACATTTTCCTTTGAAAATTGTAAACCAATCAGTTAACACCCCATCATATTTTTGGATCATTATGCTTCTGTGAGCCAATCAGGACTGGCTTTTCCTCATGCAAGAATCAAGTGTCACATGACAGAACTCTCCTTTGCACTTCTCCCTTTCATACAAAATAACAACCAGCAGCCTCCCCATGAACGTTTGTAAATTCCCCGCTCTTTAACCCACTGCTGCCATCTCAGCAAGGAATCTGGAGACCCAAAGCTAATACTACTTGAGGTCAGCCATCATTATCTCAGGAATTTTGTAATCACTTAAAAGCAAATGGTTGAAATCGAAATGAAAACATAAAATACTGGAAATACTCAGCAGATCAAGCAGCAGCAATGCAGGTTTAACTTTTCAGCTCAATGATTTTTCTCGCCCCACAGGTGCCACATAACCTGCTGAATATTTCCAGCATTTTATGTTTTTATTTCAGGTTTGATGATGGAACTCAAAGGGATTTTGTGTAGGTTTATGAATTAGATAGTGGACATGGCTGGGCTATTAGCTAACCTTGAGAGAAGGTGGCAATCAAAAACGGAATTCTCATTTAATTATTGAGGAATAGTGTGATAACACAAGTGAGAGGTCAAAACTGTATGAAGAATACTATAAAATACATATTTCTCTATTTCTAAACTCCAACCTCCTAACAATAACACCAATATTCCATTTACTTTCCTAACTACTTGCTGCTAACTTTCTGTATTTCATACACAAGGAAAGCTTGTTGCATTCTCAAAGAACTCTAACAAATTTGTCAAACTGGATTTTCCTTTTAAAAAAACACTTCTCTAAATGAATAGCTGTATCTTCCTTGATCATCATCTCCAGCAAGTTCCCAACAGCAGATGTTAAGCTAACTGCACTACAGTTTCCTTCTTTTTATCTTCCTCCCATCTCGAACAAGGAAGTCACATCTGCAGCTTTTCAATCCAACTCAATGAATTTTGAAAAACTTCAACCAATTATTTTTGCAGCCATATAGTCATAGAGAGAAACAGGAATAGGCCCACCGAGTCCGCGCTGACTATCAACCACCCATTTTACACTAATACTACATTAATTCCATTGTTTATTTTCCCTACATTCTTATAAACTCCCTCCAGATTCTACTATTTGCTTACATATTTAGTGCCAGTTTACAGTGCATAATTAACCTGCAAAAGCACGTCTTTGGGACACAGAACATTACAGCACAGTACAGGCCCTTTGACCCACGATGTTGTGCCGACATTTTATCCTGCTCCAAGATCTATCTAACCCTTCCCTCCCAGATAGCCCTCCATTTCTCTATCATTCATGTGGCTATCTGAGTCTCTTAAATATCCCTAATGTATCTGCCCCCACAACCTCTGCCGGCAGTGCATTCACGCACCCACCACTCTCTGTAAAAAACTTACCTCTGACATCCCCCAAAAAGCTTTCTCCAAACACCCTAAAATTATGCCACCTCATGAGAGCCATTTTCACTCCGGGAAAAAGTCTCTGACTGTCCACTCGATCTATGCCTCTTATCATCTTGTACACCTCTATCATGTCATCAGTCCCTGGCAACTTGTTTGCCTTCCCATTAGTTTTTCCATTACCTTGTTGCTCATGATGGGAATTGTTACAATCTTTTCCATGC